>NC_090443.1:448579588-449852472 GCF_031143425.1 Pleurodeles waltl
TGCCACTTAGCATGCTGGGGATGTGGTTAAGGCTCCCCCTGCTCTCCTGAATACGTGTCCAATGCTGCAGGAGCAACTGAGTGTCCTTTAAGCACTTTCAGGCACAAGTGTGAGGTGGTGGCCCTCCGCCACCTGCTGTACATGCTGGGGGATGTGGTTCAGGCTCCCATCGCCCTTCTGAATACGCATCCTGTGCCTTGGGAGCAACTGAGTGTCCTTTAAGCACCTCCAGGTGTGAGTAGGAAGTAGCGGTCCTCCTTCTACCTTGGGCATGCTGGGGGATGTGGTTCTGTTAGGGTTTGTGCACAGCAAAGAGCATGTCCCCTCTCACTACACTAGTGGGTTCTGTAATAGCTCCCTTTTAAACTTACTATTGAAAGCCTTTCTTGTTATCTCACCTTCCCCCCCCCCCAGGCTTCTGTGTATGTTGTTTAATGTGCTGTTTTGTTTACACATTGGGCCTTGCTTTTACCAAGGCTTCTTTAAAACACTCCGCTCTAGGCCATGTGTTAATTTAACTCATTTGCATAATAACTGAAACTCTGCACACCTTTCAAGAACATGTGCAGCATGTGAGGACCACACCCAGCTCTTCAAACCACACCCAGCTCTGCACACCTTTCAAGAACATGTGCAGCATGTGAGGACCACACCCAGCCCTGTCTATAAAAGGCAGCCCCCGAGCCTCACCCAGTGCTTGTGCTCGTCTACCTCCCGCTTACCTGAGGACAGATCCCTCGGCGCTGGCACTCCTGCTCTCTACAGACTTTCATTGGCTTCAATGGGCGCAGCTGCTGGCTCTTCCTTCTTCCGGTTTCCGGTTCCTCCTTGCCTCAGCCTCTCTCCTACAAGCAACCTGCAAAAGAGAAAGAAGACAAGGTTAGACTGATCAGTATCTCTTGCCAGCAACAAGTAAGTGCAAAACTTTTATTACCTGAAAGAACTTTGACAACAATTTCTGGATTCGTGTATAGACAATTTGAAACAAGATACCTTCCACGAACATTGTGATTCAAACTCTTTGTTACAAGAATACTTTGCGGAACTGTGAGGCAAACAGTAAATCAAGGACTTGCACAAATTACATGCTGTATTTTGACGTAAAAGTACAGTATTTGTTTTATAAAAGATTCTGGAAATATGGGAAAAGTGAGTCTGCTATTGGGAATTTAGGCTTTAGTTATATTAAGATGAATGTTTGATATTGGTAATTCTGATAACGGTATTTGTTTAATGTTTTAGAAGCTTTAGAGTAATAGAAAGCACATCCCAGAGCAGTAACACATTCCAAACCTGGAAACTAGAGACCAGGATCCAAGAGGTACTTTTAGAAGAACATTTTTAATAAATAAAGGGATAGTCAGGAACCCAGTTAGGAATAGGTTGTACTTATCTGTTCTTTGTTTATGTTTCATTAGGCACTAGTTTCTACAGAAGTCAGAGAGGGCCGCAGATTTGTGCAGCACTTCAACAGTGGAAACGCAAGAACGGTGTTGTCTCTTTATTTTATTTTATCCACTTCCCCCCTTCCCTTGAGCTTCAGTTCTTAGTGCACTGTTTTAAAAAACTAGTGTGCTGGAACAAGCAGTTTCAGGGTGGGGTCGGATTGTCTTCCACCTCCATCAGAACTGAACAAGGACTCAGGTGAGCTGGGCTTTGACAGAAGCACAAGCCTTAAAAAAAAAAAAAAAACATTCAGTTCTGGTGGACGATGAATATCGGGGAAGAAATAGAGGGCATTGACGTCACGGATATGGCGCAGGCCCTAAATGAGGATTTGGCTCATAATGAATCAGTGTCTGGCATCTTGCAACATATGCAAGAGGAAATAGAGAGATTAAAGATGGAGAATACCTCTTTAAAACAGGATTTAAGCAGGTATAAATTTAGGGTATCTCAGTGGAACACAGCTTTTACGCCTTTGTTTAAAACCTCCTCAGAGACAGGGGCGCCATCAAAACATACAACTTTGCCTCCCCCAGTTGAGGTCGCTGTTAATGTTCCTAATGCTGTGCCCTTAGCAGCACCTGAACGTTTTCATGGAGATAGTAACAAATTCCATGTTTTTATCAATCAATGTCAATTACACTTCGTTTGTAAGCCACAACAGTTCCCTACTGATGCTACGAAAGTGGCATTCGTCTTGTCTTATTTGGGTGGCACAGCAGCCAATTGGTCAATTCCTTTCGTGGAGAGAGATGATCCCATCCTCCATAATTGGAATCAATTTAAACATACTATGACCAGCCTTTTTGCAAAACACACTTTCATGCAGGCAAGTGATAATGAGCTTTTAAATCTTAAACAAGGTAACAAGGATTTATTGACCTATCTCACTAGTTTTAATCGTTTACTCACCGAGACACAGTGGCCAGAAGAAAAGCGTGTCTCCCTTTTCTATAAAGGTTTGAGAGACGAGTTAAAAGACACGCTGGCTCATATCGTTGATTTGCCAGAAGACTATTCAGACTTTGTAGATTTAGTTGTGAAATTAGAACATAGACTAGGAGAAAGAAAGGGAGATAAATACAAACTGGAATCACGGTTAACTTTTACTAGACATGAGAAGAAAGACCCAGATAATAAACTCCCTGAACCTGAGCCTATGCAAATAGGGACACTCAGAGGTCCACTCACATCAGAGGAAAAAGAAAGAAGGAGAAAACTTCAATTATGTTTATATTGTTGAAGGGCAGGTCACTTTGCCAGAGAATGTCCAGTAAAGCCTAAAAATCCACGAAAGGGTGCTGTTTCCTCCACCTCCTTAACTGAATCGGGAAACGATTAAGCTCGACAAGGGGAGAGGTTACTTGTTCGAGAAAACATCTTAATCAAACCTCTAATGCTGCAGCCTTCATGGTACCGCACATACCTAGACATTTCATAATTCAGGTAGTTTTAATTGTTACTACCCAAGTGAGGCATTCTCTCCCTGTCCTACTGGACTCAGGCGCGACAGGAAATTTTGTGGATAATAAGTTAGCTGAAAACTTAGGACTTCCTATGTGCCTAAAGCCTTGTCCAGAAGCAGTATGTGCAGTGGATGGGTCAGAATTGACCTCTGGATTAATCACAAAACAAACAAGTCCACTTGTTATGGTCTGTCAGAACGGGCACACAGAGGTGATTAGCTTTGATCTGATAGATACTCCTAATTTTGGTTTGATTCTCGGGGTACCCTGGTTAACAATTCATAACCCAAAAATTGATTGGGTGAATAGAACTGTTACTTTGGATTCCTCTTTCTGTAGAACCAATTGCTATCAAGAAGCAGGTACAGAACAGAGCACAGTATTACACTGTGCTAGTGTTACACAAGATGAACCAAGTCTCCCTCCTGAATATTCTGACTTCAAAGACGTCTTTGATCCAGTAAAGGCTAGTGCGCTGCCCCCACATAGGTCTTATGACTGTCGTATAGATCTTATCCCAGGGGCCCCTTTACCTAATAACAGAGTATATGCTTTGACTGACGAAGAAACCAAATACTTAAGAACCTACCTAGATGACCTACAGATGGGTTCATCCGTCATTCCACATCTCCGGTGTCATCTCCACTCTTTTTTATCCCGAAGCCGGATAAATCCCTGCACGCGTGTATCGATTATAGAGGACTAAATAAGGTTACAATAAAGAATAAATATCCTCTTCCTCTAATACCTGTGTTGTTGGATCAATTAAGACATTCTACTGTATACACTAAACTAGATCTGCGGGGAGCTTACCACCTGGTCCGAGTAAAAGAGGGGGATGAGTGGAAGACAGCTTTCAAGACAAAGTTTGGTTTATTTGAGTACACAGTAATGCCCTTTGGGTTATGTATTGCCCCTGCGGCCTTTCAGTTCTTTATAAATGAGGTCCTACACGAATTCCTGGACGTTTGTGTCATAGTATACATAGACGACATCCTCATTTACTCTAAGAACTCAGAAGAACATACCCAACATGTTCGTGCAGTATTATCAAAGTTAAAAGAAAATCATCTTTTTGCTAAGTTAGAAAAGTGTACTTTTAATGTCAGCAAGGTGGACTTTTTAGGATACTGCCTGTCACCTCAAGGAATAACTATGGATGTAAAGAAAATCAGTGCTATTGCTGATTGGCCAGAACCATCCTCTGTAAAAGATATTCAGAAATTTCTGGGTTTCGCCAATTTTTATAGGAGGTTTATTGCACATTTTGCAGACATTGCGGCCCCAATAACTACCTTGTTGCGGAAAGGGCAACGATTTCTTTGGACTGATGAGGCGGCACACGCCTTTCAACTCCTAAAACAAAAGTTCACTTCAGCCCCAATTCTGAAACATCCTGATCCTGACTTGCCTTTTTTTGTTGAAGCGGATGCTTCACAAGTAGCTTTAGGAGGAGTTCTCTCTCAACGAGATGCAGTAGATGGCCAGTTACATCCTATAGCCTTCTATTCCAAAAATGTTATTACCAGCTGAACAAAATTACACTGTTGCTGAAAGGGAACTACTAGCTATCAAAGTAGCCTTTTCAGAATGGAGGCACCATTTAATGGGAGCCAAGTACCCAGTTACAATCTTTTCTGACCATAGGAACCTACAGTTTTTTGGATCACTTAAAGCACTAACACCACGTCAGATGCGCTGGTTAAATTTTTTTTGCACATTTGACTTTGTAATAACCTATAGACCAGGTGCACAACAAATTCAATCTGATGTGTTATCTAGATACGGACATACCTCAGACATGAAACAAGATAAAATAGGAGAACCCATTATTCCTCCCCAAAAGTTTTTGGCACCAGTACAACAGAAGGATTTCATCACAGATCTATATAATGCACACATGCAAATAGCACCTCAGGATTGGTTAAAGGATTCCCATAACACAATACAACGAGGTTTATTGTATCACGACAACATGCTGTTAGTGCCCACCTCTGAATTACAAACACAGGTGATAATTTGGCATCACGCCTCACCGTTGGCAGGTCATCCTGGTTGGGTAAAAACCCTGGAAAATGTGCAAAAACACTTTTGGTGGGACACTATAAGAAAGGACATTAAGCAATTTGTCACTACCTGTCCAATTTGTGCAAGACATAAATCTTCTCATAAGGCCCCTGACGGCTTGTTAATACCAATGCCAACACCCAAACAACCTTGGCACACTGTGAGCGTAGACTTTATTGTAGGTTTACCACCTGTAAAATCTTTCACAACAGTGTTGGTTATAGTGGATTTTTTATCTAAAATGGCACATTTTGTACCATTACGGAAATTACCCACGGCGGCAGAATTTGACGATATTTTTATAAGGGAAATTGTGCGTTTACATGGTTTGCCAAGCAAAGTGGTGTCAGACCGAGGGAGCCAGTTCAACTCTAAATTTTGGAAAAAATTATGTAAAAAACTGAAAATAGATGTGGCATTATCCACTGCTTTCCACCCAGAGACAGATGGACAGACTGAACGACTGAACCAAACCTTACTTCAAACGCTACGTTGTTTATTGGCTGATTATTCTAGTGAATGGTTGGAAGCTCTCCCTGTAGCGGAGTTTGTTTATAATAATACTGAGCATTCAGCTCTACTTTGCTCACCATTCTATTTCTTGCAGGGGTATCATCCAAGAGCTATACCCATTTTGTTAGAAGATTCTCTGTTACCTACAGTAACGGATAGACTAACGAGGTTAGGTGACATACAAGACAAAGCCAGGAAAAATGTATTAAAGTACAAGGAAAGCATGAAAAGACAAGCAGACAAACACAGATCTGAGGCCCCAATGTATAAAATCGGTGACAAGGTATGGCTCTCCACAAAGAACCTAAACATAGAGGGATCCCGAAAGCTGCAACCACGTTTCATTGGACCCTTTAGTATAACTGCCATAGTAAACCCGGTAACAGTAAAATTAGATTTACCAAAAGAATATCCAGTACATACTACATTCCATGTGTCCTTGCTTAAGCCGTACAATCCAAAAACCCGACCTGAACCACCACCTCCACCCATACCAATTAAGGGAAATCTAGAATATGAAGTGAAAAGCATAAAAGACTCAAAAAGAATTAGTGGACGTCTGTTTTATTTAGTAGAATGGAAAGGATATGATGAATCTGAGAATTCATGGGAACCAGCATCATATGTACATGCCCCACAGCTGATTAGACGGTTCTATTTATAAAATCCAGGAAAACCCCGTCCTGTAGGAGGGCCTTTGAGGGGGGCAACTGTTAGGGTTTGTGCACAGCAAAGAGCATGTCCCCTCTCACTACACTAGTGGGTTCTGTAATAGCTCCCTTTTAAACTTACTATTGAAAGCCTTTCTTGTTATCTCACCTTCCCCCCCCCATAGGCTTCTGTGTATGTTGTTTAATGTGCTGTTTTGTTTATACATTGGGCCTTGCTTTTACCAAGGCTTCTTTAAAACACTCCGCTCTAGGCCATGTGTTAATTTAACTCATTTGCATAATAACTGAAACTCTGCACACCTTTCAAGAACATGTGCAGCATGTGAGGACCACACCCAGCTCTTCAAACCACACCCAGCTCTGCACACCTTTCAAGAACATGTGCAGCATGTGAGGACCACACCCAGCCCTGTCTATAAAAGGCAGCCCCCGAGCCTCACCCAGTGCTTGTGCTCGTCTACCTCCCGCTTACCTGAGGACAGATCCCTCGGCGCTGGCACTCCTGCTCTCTACAGACTTTCATTGGCTTCAATGGGCGCAGCTGCTGGCTCTTCCTTCTTCCGGTTTCCGGTTCCTCCTTGCCTCAGCCTCTCTCAAGGTTAGACTGATCAGTATCTCTTGCCAGCAACAAGTAATTGCAAAACTTTTATTACCTGAAAGAACTTTGACAACAATTTCTGGATTCGTGTATAGACAATTTGAAACAAGATACCTTCCACGAACATTGTGATTCAAACTCTTTGTTACAAGAATACCTTGCGGAACTTTGTGAGGCAAACAGTAAATCAAGGACTTGCACAAATTACATGCTGTATTTTGACGTAAAAGTACAGTATTTGTTTTATAAAAGATTCTGGAAATATGGGAAAAGTGAGTCTGCTATTGGGAATTTAGGCTTTAGTTATATTAAGATGAATGTTTGATATTGGTAATTCTGATAACGGTATTTGTTTAATGTTTTAGAAGCTTTAGAGTAATAGAAAGCACATCCCAGAGCAGTAACACATTCCAAACCTGGAAACTAGAGACCAGGATCCAAGAGGTACTTTTAGAAGAAATTTTTTAATAAATAAAGGAATAGTCAGGAACCCAGTTAGGAATAGGTTGTACTTATCTGTTCTTTGTTTATGTTTCATTAGGCACTAGTTTCTACAGAAGTCAGAGAGGGCCGCAGATTTGTGCAGCACTTCAACAGTGGAAACGCAAGAACGGTGTTGTCTCTTTATTTTATTTTATCCACTTCCCCCCTTCCATTGAGCTTCTGTGCTTAGTGCACTGTTTTAAAAAACTAGTGTGCTGGAACAAGCAGTTTCAGGGTGGGGTCGGGTTGTCTTCAACCTCCATCAGAACTGAACAAGGACTCAGGTGAGCTGGGCTTTGACAGGTTCAGGCTTTTCCCGCCCTTCTGAATATACGTCCCGTGCTGCAGGAGTAACTGAGTGTCCTTTAAGCACCTCCAGTTCCGCAGCAGCAGAGGCCAGGAAAGGGGCTAGGTAAATCAACCAGGGCTTCAAAGAGTACAGGACAGAAAGGAATGCCAGCCAGGAAAATCCTCTCACCCTGTAACCCACAAGACAGATAGCAGGCCCAGGAATGGAATTTGCAGATGGCCTGGAGGAGGAGTGTTAATGAAAATGAGACACACCAGTAGGTTGGTTTAGTCAGGTCTTGCTCCTCTGGAGAAATCATCCATCTTGGATTTTAAAGTGCAGTGATTTATGGGACAAGAAAATGCCACACTTTGTAGGAAGCTGTCATGCATCTGGGTGGCACCTTGCATCTCACTGGACAGGGATGTCCCCCTGCTTGTCCCCCAAGATGATTTCATAAATATCTGGGAGCTGCATTACAACTCAGATCTGCTGCCTGAAACCACAAGAAGAAGAAGGACTGCCTTTTGGAACCCTGGTCTGCAACCCAAAGGACTGTACTCTGAAAGACCGGATCCGTTGCACACTAGAAAAACAGCCCTAAGGACTTTGCCTTGCTTTAAAAATGAGTGGACTCCCTGAAAGCAACAGATTAACAGAGCTTGCCTGCACCAACTGTCACAAAAGTCTCCTGTCTATAGTGCATTTAGTGGATGCTTTAAGGATTTGGCTTGATGCATTGTGGGAACTGTAGTCCTACACTTCCAAGGACCACCTCAGAGCTTCTCGACCCTTGTGTGTGTGTTTTGGACACTTTGAACCCTTAGAGAAATTTGGAACAACTTTGGGAAAAAGCCCCATAAGTGGACTGACCTGACGTTGGGAGTCAAGCCAGTCGGCTTCAACTGTTACCCGATCTGATTTTCAGGTTCATCTCGCTGAAAGCTCCGGAGCTCCAGACTTCCACAATTTGAGCGGGGCCTCGTGGAAAAGCAGTCTAACAACATTGCATCCAAATCAGCTTGCTGGAGAGGACTGCATGACGTAAAGAGAGAAAAGCTCCAGAAAAGTTTCAAAATGCAAAGGTTAAATTTTGATCGAGGCATCCCGCTGAGTGTATCAGATCAGGGCTCCATTGTGGTTAGCCTCAAATTGTGCCTAGCATGACCAGATGTCCCAAGTTGGCGCTATTGATTTCTAAGCACTAGATTGCAAATTTTTCTATTTAATCTTGAAAAAGTCTTTTTTATGGTTCCCTATTTTGGAGTTTTGTCATTTTGGTGTCATTATGAAGATAAAAATATTTCCTATTTTAATACATTGGTGTAGACTTTTTATTGTGTGTTGTGTCTTACTTATTTACAGTATTGGAGTATTTAAATGCTTTACAGACCTATGTTGTAAGTTAAACCTGCCTGTTTGTTGCCAAACTACCAGGGGTTGAGCCACGGGATGATGTTTTGAGACCCTGACTGGACCTAAAATTGAATTGGTGGCCTTATTGCTAGTGGTATGTGTCTAAATACCACTACTAATAATCCGCCTTCCAACAAGACTACAGACATGGTGCCTGGAATAAGCCACATTACTCAGGTCTGCCCCAAGAATTTGCACTTGAAAGTGAACACAGTACCTCAGGTGAAGTTTAATCGTCAATATGAACAGTATGAACACAAGCTCCCTTTTCTGCAGTTAGCCCAACCACTTATCTTACTATACATCATGACATCCCTGTAGCCTAATGGCATAGATTTGCCCCTTTGAATTTGTCCAATAGAAAATTTCAAGATCAATATCCCTTAGCCCTTTTGAGTACATCCACTAGACAAACCCAAGATCAATCTCTTCTTTGGAGACCTTGAAAATGTCACCCTCAAATGTGCAACGATACTCAGGATTTTGGATTCTGGACTTTGTGAAATAAATGCATGATTTAGCACTTGTCTGCTTTGAACCCAAGCCGCTACCCACAGAAAATCCTTCCAACTTTCATAATTCCAGTCCAATTTTTATTAAGATTATTAAAAATGTTAATTACACTAGCGACAGACATGACATTTGCAAATGGCAAGTTATACAAAATCCAAAAGGTTTCCTGAAATGTATTTGATTTTACATAACTTTCAGCCACAGACATGGATAGGAACAGAAAATATGTTGCTCAAAGGACGTTTTTGTTTAAGGCATTGCCCCATAGCTATCTCATGTGTTTTTTTTTTTTTTTTTTTTAAATAAGTTTATTAATTTTTGAATGTAGGTCCATACAGCATGAATATGTGATTATATTGATAGGATTATGCAGGTTCGTTGCAACTCTGCTTCCTCGCCCAACAGCAGAGGAGAGGGAGGTACAACAGGATCAATAGTATTAAAACAGAAAATACATATACAACAAAATAAACAAACTAAACCCCCCCACCATACTCATAACATAACTAAGGTCAAATGTTGCTACAATATATCTAGTTAACTGCCACGCTGCTTTGAAGGGGCGTTCTTTGTGGCACCCAATGATCCTGTCTCGGGGTACCTGAGTAGTGTTGCCCACTGATGTTACTTATTAATTATGCTGAGAGGAGAGGAGCCACGCTTTGTTTCTGATTGTTAGGTGTGGCGTGATAGTGTGCGTTATGCGCATGTTGTTTATATGTGTGTTCCTCCCTGGCCACCAACTGTAAATGATGCCGGTCTCTAGTGAGAGGATGTGGGCCTCCAGCCCTCCCGTAAGTTATACTGTGGGTGTGATTTGGGTGAGCTGGCGCTAAATGAGTGCTGGATGGGTCTATGCCCGCCCGTGGCCTCCATCTGCTTCAAGGCGGCTTCTCATAATTTTTGGCCTCTAGTCGGGTAATCAGTGTTTGCCAGGTTTCCTTTCCCGTGTGTTGTTGTCCCGCGCGTGCTAGTTTGCTCAGTACCAGAGCTTCTGTCCTAGTCCAGCACAGTGTAAGGGAGTGCCAGTCTTTCAGATCAGGGGCCCTGGACGCCTTCCAATTCATCGCAATCAGTCTTTTGTACAGCACGAATGCTAGGTCTAAAAACTTATGTAAGAGTCTGTGTTTCTTTTCTCTGGCTCTCAACCCTAGCAGGCAGGATTTGGGGTCTGCTACGAGTGTCAGGCCTGTTAATTCCGCTGCCACCTCTGTCACTCCTCTCCTCTCCATTCCCTATATATATATGAGCGCACTCCCACACCATATTGTAGAAGTGCGCTTCTGAGGCGTCACACCGTGGGCAGGCAGACGTCGACCCGGGGAACATGCGGTGTATCCTAGCTGGAGATAGGTATGTTTGGTGCGTGTAATTGAATTGTGTGTAGTGAAACCTGGGGTTCCTGGACACCCCCCTGATGTGGTAGAGGGCTTTCAGCCACTCCGTTTGCGGAATCGGGTCAGTGAGGACTGCATTCCACCTGTCCCTAATTCTCTCTAGTTTGAGCTCAGAGGGTTTATTCAGAGTTTTGTACAAATTTGTCACTATTTTTGTTTGGTTGTCGAAATGCAACATGTGATGTAGTGTGGGAGAACACTCAGGTTCCCCATCCCCCGCCGCCCACGTCTTTTGGATCAGGTGGCTTATTGCATAGTAGGACAGAAATTGCCCAGAGTTCACTGCTGTGAGGGCTTGAATAGCTTCAAATGTCATCAATTTCCCTTCTTCAAAGCAGTCCCCAACCATTATTATTCCGGCCTCGGTCCAAGTCTTGAGTGAGTGTGAGCCCACTGCGTTAGCACAACCCGGGATCGATCCCAATGTTAGGAGTGGCGATTATGGAAATGTTTTATGGCCCTTTTGTATGTATCTTTGCCAGCACGAATACGCTACCTCCATTAACGGGTTACCAGGCTCCCCCCTTGGTGTTTTATTAGTTAACCATGTGATCAGTGGTGCCCCATTCAGCCGCGCCCGAAGCCACTTGAACTCCGCCTGTGTTTGCCTATGCATCCAGTTCAGTATCCACTGTAGTTGTGCAGCAGCATAGTAAAGTTCGAAGTTTGGAGCTCCCAGCCCACCCGCAGCTAGCGGGCGCTGCAGGGTGGTGAGTGCAACCCTTGTCCTGCCGCCGCCCCATATTAGTTGCAGTAAGACTGCATTCAGATCCCTGAAGAAACTCCTGGGGACCCAGAGTGGCAGCGCCGCGAAATAATATAGTAACCTAGGCAGCAGCAGCATGTTTGCCACCGCCACCCTGCCCAAGGGCGGCAGTGGAAGTTTGGTCCAGAATCTTAGCGATCCCTTCATGGAGGCTAGGGCTCTCCCTAGATTCCCATCTCTGAGGTCTTCGTTTTTGTGGTATATATGCACCCCCAGGTATTTGAATATGTCAAAGCACCATTTCAGACGGCCTGCTGGGGCATTCTCTTGTCTTGCCGGGGACCATCTAGTTAACGGAAATATGCATAATTTATCCCAGTTCATCACCAACCCCGATAAGTCCCCATACTTAGTTAGTAGTGACATTACTAAAGGTATTGTCTCAGTCCCGTTTTGCACGTATATTAGCGCATCATCTGCGTACAGCGATATACTGTGATGTAGCCCACTCCTGACCACCCCCATCTCGCCTGTGTAGCACGTATTCGGATGGCCAGCGGCTCCATTGCTATGACAAACAGCAAGGGGGAGAAGGGACAGCCCTGTCTGGTGCCTCTTGTGATTGGGAAACTATCAGATATGACCCTGCCTGTTTTTACCCTGGCTTGTGGTTTTGTGTACAGCGTCTGTACCCATTGTATATAATAAGGCCCTATTCCCATGCCCTGCATTGTGGCAAACAAGAAGTCCCACTCCAGGGTATCAAATGCCTTCTCGATATCTAACGACAATACCATCTCGTCATGAGCCTCCGGGGGAGTGTCCCCCAGTACTCCTAGAAGCCTGCGGATATTTAAGAAGGTGTTGCGTTTTGGGATGAAGCCGTTTTGGTCTTCATGTATCACAATGTGTATTAGGGGGGCCAGCCTGTTGGCCAGGATCTTGCCTAATATTTTGCAGTCTAAGTTCAGGAGAGATAATGGCCTATAGGATTTAACATCGGTGGGGTCACGCCCTTGTTTGGGGAGGACCACCACCATTGCCTCTCTTAATGAAGGAGGTAGAGTTTTGTTGGCCCATGCCTCCTCAAACACTTTCAGCAAGTGTAGCTTCAAGTGTGTCGAGTATGTGGAGCAGTATTCTATTGGGAGTCCGTCTGTGCCTGGGGCATTATTCCTGGGCATCTGCAACACTGCTCTGTCTATTTCTTCCAGTGTTAGTGGAGCCTCTAGTAGCTGCCTATCTGTCAGCGATATTTGCACCATTGGGGAGCCCTCTAAAAAATACCGCAATTGCAGAGGGGTGCATGTTGTGCGTTTGGTGTATAAATTTGTGTAGTATTCTCTGAATGCCCCATTAATTTCTTCCTGCGTGGTAAACATTTTACCTGTGTGTCCCTTTATAGACCCGATGGGGGAGTGCTGCCGATTCTCACGGAGAAGCAACGCCAGCAGCCTACCAGACCTATCGCCCTCTGCTTGCAAACGCATTAAGCGGTATTTATGGTCATGCCTTCGGAGGCAAAAGTCTGCTTCGTTATATTTTGTTCGTGCCTCTGTTAGTGTTGGACCACTTTGTTTGCCACCGCTTTTTCCAATTCTCCCAATTCCTTCTCTAGTTTGTTTATTTCCGCGTGCAACGTGCGCCTGACTCCCCAGCTGGTTGAGATGCAATACCCTCTAACTACAACCTTGTGTGCCTCCCATTCCAGTGCTCTGGAGCTGGTAGATTCCTTATTTATTTCCCAGTACTGCTTCACCGCTGCATTTAGTCCTTCTCTGAACACTTGATCCTGGAGGGCCTCCCCCTGCATTCGCCATGTGGGGATCTGTGAGCGTCTCCTGCCCCAGTTCAGAGTTATTCTTAATGGAGAATGATCGGATAATGTTTTGGCCAGGTATTCTGACTTGTTTATCAGGGCACAGATATCCCGGGTCCCCCACATTATATCTATTCTTGTGTATACCTTATGGGGTATTGAGTAGAATGAGTATTCCCTCCGTTGGGGATATTTTGTGCACCATAAATCGAATATGCTCATATCTGCCACCCAGCCAAGCAAGGGGCTTCTAGCTGTTCTATTTGGTGTTGCTTTTAAGATAGTGTTGGACCTGTCGATTTCTGCGTTTGGGATACTATTAAAATTGCCTCCCCAAATAGCTGGGGCTTTGGGGTTCACTAATAATGCTGGGGTGAGTGTGCCCAGAAATTCGACTATAGCACTGTTAGGGGCGTAGACGCCGATTATTGAGAGCTGCTTCCCGTCTCGGTGCCCCTCTAATACCACATATCTGCCCCCTTTATCGATTGTCTGATGGGTTAGGACAAAGGGGACCCCGCCAGCTATCCAAATCAGCACTCCCCTGGCGTATGCCGAGTACGTAGTGCCCACCACCTGTCCACCCCATCTTTCTCGTAGTTCCCGCAGGTCAGACTCCAGGCAGTGTGTCTCCTGTAGGATAGCTATGTGTGCGCCCTGGCTTCTGAGGCGATCGTATACCCGGTGTCTTTTGCTTGGAGCCCCCAGGCCTCTTACGTTCCACGTAATTATATCATATTGATGCACAGAGAGGTTTGCATTTAGCGCCATTTCACATTGTATATATAGCACCTACCCGCCTCCTTGTGTTGTTACCTGTGTCCGCGCGGGTCCCCTCCAGCTCAATTAGGTGTGCCCTCTGGTGTGTCAGCACTAGCAGTATTACCTGTGTTTTGTATTGAGCTTTTGAATTCAACTTAACTATTGTTCCCCCTACACACCCTCTACCCGCACCCAACACTAAACTATTAACTAATAACAAACTACCAATCCCACTAACACAGAACAAACTTTGTGTCCATTCGAATACCTGTGGGTCAGCCATGTTAGCGACCAGATGTGGCACGTGTGTGGGGCCCACATCTTTCCGCAGCCGTAGACTGCCTATGTAACTAGGCACTCCCAGACCCTCCCCCCCCCTACCCGACCACCTGGGCCACCGGCATTAAGCAATGCCATCAATGGAATAGTCAGAGATACTCAAGGTCAGTAGCAGCATTCTTCAATGTGCAGGTAAGCGTAAAGTTGGCACGGACCTCCTTGCCGACTTGTCATTCCCCACGGCCGGTGGGGTGGGGGGGAGATGCATGGGGGGGAGCAGGAGGGGAAGGGAAGCGGACGGCAACCCTCGTCTACAGTTCGTCCGCAGCTCGAGGCGTGAGTTTCAGCCCTGTAGGTGATTCTGTAAGCATGGATGCTGAGCTGATCGAGTCGGAGTCTGGGCTGTCCGCTGGGATCTCCCGCAGAGCCGCAAAGGTATTTTGCGTGTGCAGAGGGGTGTCTTTCAGGGCTTTTGCCCTTTCCTCTGCTGCCTGTTCCTCAGTGGGCTGGCCTTTGGGCCTTTTCTTGGGGCGCTTCTGCATTGGAGTGGTCAGCCATTCCTCTCCTTCCTCTGTTCCGGATTGGGATCGCGCCAAACCCTTGGCGTGCAGCCACGTCCAGGCATCCTCGGGGGAGGTGAATACATGGGTGCGCTCATCTGATATTACTCTTAGCTTTGCGGGAAACAGCAGTGCATATTTAATGTTGTGCTCAAGGAGGCGTTGTTTGACCCTCACAAATGAGTTGCGCTGTCTTTGCACTTTCTGTGTGAAGTCTGGGTAAGCGTTAATTTCTGAGTCTTTGTGTCGGAATGGGCCTTTGCTGCGGAATTGCTGCAGAGTAAGATTGCGGTCCCTGTAGTTTAAGAATCTCGCTATCAGAGGTCTTGGTGGCTGGCCCGGAGCCGGGGGTCTCCCCGGTACCCTGTGTACCCTTTCCACAGAGAAGAATTTCAACGGGGTCCCATTTAGCACTTCCTTGATCAGCCATTGCTCCAAGAGTATTTCTGTACTCTGCTCTGCTAACTTTTCAGGAAATCCTAGAAAGCGTACATTGTTTCGCCGGGATCTGCCTTCCGCCTCTTCAGCGCGGCACCAAAGTGTTTTTACCTCTGCATCCAGCCGCTGTATTTGTTTTTGATTGGCCAAGACGAAAGATTCAGTTCTTTTAGCTCCACCTCCGCTGACTTCACTCTCTCCGCTAAGTTACGATGATCCACTCTTAGCAAGTTTAGGTCTTGTGACACTGAGTCTATCCTGTTCTCCAGGGAAGTTTTAGTGTCCATAATTGCTTGTAATAATTTTTCGAATTGGGTGGAATGGGCCTGCAATGTGGTTTCCAGTGCTTGTAGAGTTGGTGCTAACTGCTGGTCACTTGTGTAAGACGGTCCTGGTTTTTCGCGTATTTATTTCTTCCAGCCATAATGTGAGGCGAGTAGGCTGCTCGCAATGAGCAGGGCTGTGTAACTGTGCACTGGTTGGGCAGTGTGGATCTTGAGTGAAGCCTTTATGGGTGGCCAGTCGAGCCTCCCCTTGCGCCTCAGCCAGCCCGGACCGCAGTCCTCACCGCCCAGAGGAGAGAGGGATGGCCGCGGCTCCGGGCAATCTGCAGGCGCCCAGTGCTTATAATACTCCCGGGCCGGCAGGCCTTGTTAATCCCATCGGGGCCGTGGTCCCACTTTAATCCCCATATGTTGGAAGTTGGCTCTGTATGCACTATTTCAAAGTAAAGAATAGTATGCACAGAGTCCAAGGGTTCCCCTTAGAGGTAAGATAGTGGCAAAAAGAGATAATACCAATGCTCTATTTTGTGGTAGTGTGGTCGAGCAGTAGGCTTATCAAAGGAGTAGTGTTAAGCATTTGTTGTACATACACACAGGCAATAAATGAGGAACACACACCCAGAGACAAATCCAGCCAATAGGTTTTGTTATAGAAAAATATCTTTTTTTAGTTTATTTTAAGAACCACAGGTTCACATTCTACATGTAATATCTCATTTGAAAGGTATTGCAGGTAAGTACTTTAGGAACTTTGAATAATCACAGTAGCATATATACTTTTTACATAAAACACAATAAGCTGTTTTAAAAGTGGACACAGTGCAATTTTCACAGTTCCTGGGGGATGTAAAGTATTGTTATTTTTAGCAGGTAAGTAAATCACTTACAGGTCTCAGTTTTGGGTCCAAGGTAGCCCACCGTTGGGGGTTCAGAGCAACCCCAAAGTTACCACACCAGCAGCTCAGGGCCGGTCAGGTGCAGAGGTCAAAGAGGTGCCCAAAACACATAGGCTTCAATGGAGAGAAGGGGGTGCCCCGGTTCCAGTCTGCCAGCAGGTAAGTACCCGCGTCTTCGGAGGGCAGACCAGGGGGGTTTTGTAGGGCACCGGGGGGGACACAAGTCCACACAGAAAGTACACCCTCAGCAGCGCGGGGGTGGCCGGGTGCAGTGTGTAAACAAGTGTCGGGTTCTCTGTAGGTTTCAATGGGAGACCAAGGGGTCTCTTCAGCGGTGCAGGCAGGCAAGGGGGGGCTCCTCGGGGTAGCCACCACCTGGGCAAGGGAGAGGGCCTCCTGGGGGTCACTCCTGCACAGAAGTTCCGTTCCTTCAGGTGCTGGGGGCTGCGGGTGCAGGGTCTTTTCCAGCCGTCGGGAAATTAGGTTCAGGCAGTCGCGGTCGGGGGAGCCTCGGGATTCCCTCTGCAGGCGTTGCTGTGGGGGCTCAGGGGGGACAACTTTGGTTACTCACGGACTCGGAGTCGCCGGAGGGTCCTCCCTGAGGTGTTGGTTCTCCACCAGTCGAGTCGGGGTCGCCGGGTGCAGTGTTGCAAGTCTCACGCTTCTTGCTGGGAATTGCAGGGGTCTTTAAATCTGCTCCTTTGAAACAAAGTTGCAGTTCTTTTGGAGCAGTGCCGCTGTCCTCAGGAGTTTCTTGTCTTTCTTGAAGCAGGGCA
The DNA here is from genome assembly GCF_031143425.1 of Pleurodeles waltl. Taxonomy (NCBI): domain Eukaryota; kingdom Metazoa; phylum Chordata; class Amphibia; order Caudata; family Salamandridae; genus Pleurodeles; species Pleurodeles waltl. Next base: position 448,596,968 of record NC_090443.1, read on the forward strand.
GTCCTCTGAGGATTCAGAGGTCGCTGGTCCTTGGGAAAGCGTCGCTGGAGCAGGTTTCTTTGGAAGGCAGGAGACAGGCCGGTAGGTCTGGGGCCAAAGCAGTTGGTGTCTTCTTTTCTTCCTCTGCAGGGGTCTTTCAGCTCAGCAGTCCTCTTCTTCTTGTAAGTTGCAGGAATCTAAATTCTTAGGTTCAGGGGAGCCCTTAAATTCTAAATTTAAGGGCGTGTTTAGGTCTGGGGGTTTAGTAGCCAATGGCTACTAGCCCTGAAGGTGGGTACACCCTCTTTGTGCCTCCTCCCAAGGGGAGGAGGTCACAATCCTATCCCTATTGGGGGAATCCTCCATCTGCAAGATGGAGGATTTCTAAAAGTTAGAGTCACTTCAGGTCAGGACACCTTAGTGGCTGTCCTGACTGGCCAGTGACTCCTCCTTTTTATTCTCATTATTTCCTCCGGCCTTGCCGCCAAAAGTGGGGGCCGTGGCCGGAGGGGGCGGGCAATTCCACTAGCTGGAGTGTCCTGTGGTGCTGGAACAAAGGGGTGAGCCTTTGAGGCTCACCGCCAGGTGTTACAGCTCCTGCCTGGGGGAGGTGTTAGCATTTCCACCCAGTGCAGGCTTTGTTACTGGCCTCAGAGTGACAAAGGCACTCTCCCCATGGGGCCAGCAACATGTCTCGGTTGTGGCAGGCTGCTGGAACCAGTCAGCCTACACAGATAGTCGGTTAAGGTTTCAGGGGGCACCTCTAAGGTGCCCTCTGGGGTGTATTTTACAATAAAATGTACACTGGCATCAGTGTGCATTTATTGTGCTGAGAAGTTTGATACCAAACTTCCCAGTTTTCAGTGTAGCCATTATGGTGCTGTGGAGTTCGTGTTTGACAGACTCCCAGACCATATACTCTTATGGCTACCCTGCACTTACAATGTCTAAGGTTTTGCTTAGACACTGTAGGGGCACAGTGCTCATGCACTGGTGCCCTCACCTATGGTATAGTGCACTCTGCCTTAGGGCTGTAAGGCCTGCTAGAGGGGTGACTTATCTATACTTGCATAGGCAGTGAGAGGCTGGCATGGCACCCTGAGGGGAGTGCCATGTCGACTTACTCATTTTGCTCTCATCAGCACACACAAGCTGGCAAGCAGTGTGTCTGTGCTGAGTGAGGGGTCTCCAGGGTGGCATAAGACATGCTGCAGCCCTTAGAGACCTTCCCTGGCATCAGGGCCCTTGGTACCAGAGGTACCAGTTACAAGGGACTTACCTGGATGCCAGGGTGTGCCAATTGTGGATACAAAAGTACAGGTTAGGGAAAGAACACTGGTGCTGGGGCCTGGTTAGCAGGCCTCAGCACACTTTCAATTCAAAACATAGCATCTGCAAAGGCAAAAAGTCAGGGGGTAACCATGCCAAGGAGGCATTTCCTTACACCATAGGTGGAACTTCTATGTGGAGTGTTGCACAATCCTTGTGTTGGGTGCCCCGTCCCTCCGCTCAATAATGGTTCCAGTTTTCTGGGAGGCGATACCGTGTTCCATTAAGCTTTGTATTTTGCAGCCGCTGGTTGTTTATAGCATGGTCGCTCCGAACCACCCAGGGGCCTTGGGCCTGCCCCTCTCTCTCCACGCCGCTTCACCCCACACCGCCCCCCACGGTAAGCACAGGGGGAGGAGGGGGGGAGACGAAACAATCCCCAATGCAGCCGAGGCCAGGAGGGGGGAGTGGCCCGGGACAGCACACATCCCCCAAGGCCCGCTCCCCCTCGCACAAGCCGCCTCAGCCGTTACCTTCGCCCCTGCCGGGGGGGGTGGCGGCTGGGGGTATCCCTCGGCGGCCTCGCCCAGCCACTTCCGTACTTCTGACCCGGGGGATCACCGACCTGCCAACTCCTCTCACCTCGGTCCTGAGCAGGGCTCCAGGGCGCTCCACCTCGCACTCAGCGCGGCAGCGGCGGCCGCCTGGGCCCGCCGTTAGCGGATGGCGCTCCAGCAGGGAGGGGCGGCCCTCGCATGGGTCTTCGTCCGCTGCGGTCTCCTCAAGCAGGGGGGGGTACCTCCTCAGCTTCGCCCCCCACCATGGTACAAATTCCGTTGAGTCCTTTTGTGGCGTGGCGTGCGGCGCCCCCGGCACTGCCGCGCCGCTCAGGACACGTCGTGCAGACTCGCAGCCAGCCTCCCTCAGGCCGCTGTTCAGCTCGCCTCGCGCTTCATCACGGGCGAGCGTATTCAAATCCCGGGGGTCACCGGTTGACCGCACCAGCCCCCCCTCATGCCCACACCCCCAGCAACAGCCCGGGAGCGCCTACAGGATGATTTTGTGTGGGCTCGGGCCGGAGCTCAGATTTTAAACTTCCGTCCCGGCCGCCATTTTGGCTCCTCCCCCCTCTCATGTGATTTCTTATGCAAGATATGTTGTAGAATGATATTGTCATTCATGATACCACGACCCACATTTGCGTAATTTTCCTGAAATTTGACAAAGACAAATTACACAATTTTCACACACCTCTAATTTGTATCTGTTCATTCTAGAAGTTTCAGCCTTAAGACAATAGCAACATCAAGTGCAAATGGCTACAAAATCCAACCACTTCTCAAGTGATATTGTCCCGTAGGCTCTCATTATCCTAATGAGACTACTGGACTTTGAGTGGCAAGATCGTTCACATTGTGGTGGACTGAGTCTGACCCATGGTGGATGACACTTGTCACTCTAAATCCGGGTTTTGCTCCGGCTAACTAGCAGTGCTTCATCTCTCCCAAATGGTAGAGACAATTGGGCAGGCGAGCGCTTGACATATTAATACTTCTCAGGGAAGTCGTGGTCACTCAGGTCACAACCGTTCTCTCATACACAGTGCGGTCTCATATATAAATGACAATAGAAGAAGTACACGTTTTAAAGATTGGTTTTAATAAAACAACTGCATTTTAGATAGCAAAGCGTGAGCTGCAATAACCAGAACTACCCAAAACAGTAATATTAAAATAGTAATGATGAGAGTGAAGCACAAGAATAAAGCTATCATAGTGCCACTAGATTATTCTATCTCTAAGTTATATTTTTGAGCACAGCATCTTAAGCTCTAAGCCTGCCTTTCAGGTTCGCCCGGGAGGACATCGACCCTCATACCTGACCAAAGGCCTGTAATCTGAGTCAGCATCTGCTATGGGGCATTCAGCATACAGTTGTGGGTCCCTGGCTGGAATCTCCCTCTTGACGTGTACTAGGACTAGAAAGTGTTTTTATAACTAACACGCAGATGTTCTAAGAAAATGTCCCTATGTAAGGATGTGTATTTTCTACGGATGTTGGAGACTAAACTTCTACCACATTTACCGGCAATGTACCAGACTGTAGCCTTGACTGAAGAACAGGGCGATCAAGAATGCATTATTTGAGAACACAGTGCTGAACTAAGCTAAACAGTGATAGAAGAAATGGAAACAAGACCGTAAAAAACTGGTTATTGTAAAATAACAGTGTGTAGCTGAATAAAATATATATAGCGAGGGCAAAGTGCACAGCGGCCTAGTATGTTAAACTAACGTGCATGAAGCTATATAAAAAATGATCACACTACACCCTCCCCTCGTCGGTAGAAAGTGGTTTAAGCCAAAGCTAAAATGCCCTAAGCTAAAATATATTTAAAACCCTACTTAATTCTGACAAGTCAAGAGGACACAAAAGCATACTACTCGGTAATTTAAAAAATGAGCATGCGGCCAAGAGCCGAATTCAAAGGAAAATGTCAATTTTGGACAGTTCCAAATCAAGCAGCAGTCATAGAAAGCAGGACGTCCTCCACTTCGGCAGATGACAAAACCGGTAAATCCACGCCAAAACCCACTAAGGAGCAGGTGTGTTCCATAGCCCCAGTGTCAACCAAGGCGGCATCCCGTGTAGTGCCTATTAACGAGTTAATGGTAACTTCCTCCAGGAAGGGTAGCTCGTAATCAGCTTCTCTGAGCAAACGCAGCCGCAGCGCCCATGTCTGGTAATGAACTCTCAACGAGAACATCAACAGATCAGCATCAATCACTGAGGGGCGTTGCTGTGAAAGACAAACTTCCAGTGAATGTTCAAAAGAGCACCAACAGCACCGAAACACGGGCTGCACACAATCCAAAACCGGTCTGAATGACAGAGACCGGTCACACCCCAAATGTTCCAGGAGTGTTGGTCCAAACTGCTGCATCATGCGTTCAGGACATAGCAACGCTGATGGGAGCGCCTTCGTTTGTCCTTGTTGCGGCGGGACAGCCATTGCAGAAAAACAACAGCAACAGAAAATGCCAGCTAATAAAGCCAAAGTTATTGGAAATCCCCCAAAAATGCTTCCGAAAATTGAATGAATAGCCAAAGGTATCAAACAGCTTTGAAAAAATGTGCTAATCCAGCCGTGCTGGACGCATTAAATATACGTCCCACGAGTTCACCAAAGTGTCTCGGAAAGTTCGTATTTTACAGGGACAGTATTTCTGCCGATGACCTTGCCACTTGAAGAGCGTAGGTCTCGCGTGCAGATGTAAGGGCCACATGCTTCTGAAACAATAAAGCCTTCAGTCTACTTAACTTGTCAAAATTCACCTTGGAAGTAGCAATGTGAGGCTAGATATCTGCTACCTCCCCAAATTTAGTGGGGGGAAACAACACGTTCCCGCAGCATGTAACGACCTTAGAGACCGAAACAACGTAAACTATTCCGGCCCGCATGCTACAGTCTCCACTATTGAGGAGGACGTAGCTGCCATTTGATAGCACCTGGAACGTGCATTTAATCAAGGGGACTGGAATTCCCTTCAGATAGCAAGCCAAGTTCGCAACCAAGGCATTACATGCCCCATCCAAGGACAGCTGCTTACAAATCATCGGATGGCTGACTCAAGTCTCGCATTCACTACCGCTAAGAAAGACCTCTTTGATGCCATTGAGGCATTTGTACGAGAAGGGAAGCTCCCACACCTCATAGACATAACTATCTCCCAACTTTTCATATCTGCCTACCGGAACATGTTTCAAACAAGAAGTGAATTGTAATGTAGAAATAGGCAGATTAATAACCCTGTGTATCAACCACTCTGCTGAAGGAATCTCGGCCACGGTAAAAGGCAGTCTTTCTATCTTTTCAATGTTAAGCATGACATAAGTCGCCTCCTTTTTAGCCATTAGTTGTTGTTGTCGCGTAAAATTAAAGGAAAAAAGTATTTCCCTGGCACTGATGTGCTGCCACGGAACTCGGCCCGCCTTTAATGCCTGAAGTGTCCAACCCAACTCCATAATGGACCTGGTCTGACTCTGTTCATGATATAAAGAAGACATATAAGATCGTATAATGTCTATAGCAGAAGAAACAATGTTGTCAATTGTATATATCCAGTCGGACAAGGTGTGAATCCCATTATCCACAACAGCTAATGCCTTTTTAAAATTTTCCTGATCTATCTGCCTTAACCGTGCTGCAGTGTCTTGCTGGGAAAGTTTCCATATTTCAATGTATACCTCATACAAGAAACGCTTCTTACGTGGTATCTTTGGGCCTGACAAGAAATCTTGTAAGTCAGTGTTGTTAGACAGGAGACTGAGGTGTGTCTTAACCGCGTCTAGTGAGGATGATTTTAGCCACTGTTGGCACAATTTTCCTACACTATGGCGGTCATTCTGACCGCGGCGGTCACCGCCAAATGGCCGCTCTGCGGTCAGGAGACCGCGGATGCCATTCTGGCTTTCCCGCTGGGCCGGCGGGCGACCGCCAAAAAGCCGCCCGCCGGCCCAGCGGGAAAGCCCCTGCAACATAGAAGCCGGCTCCGAATGGAGCCGGCGGTGTTGCAGGGGTGCGACGGGTGCAGTAGCACCCGTCGCGATTTTCACTGTCTGCAAAGCAGACAGTGAAAATCTTCATGGGGCCCTGTTAGGGGGCCCCTGCACTGCCCATGCCAGTGGCATGGGCAGTGCAGGGGCCCCCAGGGGCCCCACGACACCTGTTCCCGCCATCCTGGTTCTGGCGGTGTAAACCGCCAGAAACAGGCTGGCGGGAAGGGGTCGGAATCCCCATGGCGGCGCTGCAAGCAGCGCTGCCATGGAGGATTCCCTGGGCCAGGGGAAAACCGTCGGGAAAACGCTGGTTCCCCTTTTCTGACCGCGGCTTTACCGCCGCGGTCAGAATGGCCCTGGAAGCACCGCCAGCCTGTTGGCGGTGCTTCCGTTGCCCTCCACCCTGGCGGTCATAGACCGCCAGGGTTGGAATGAGGGCCTATATGTTGTAATTATGTCAGCATGTTCTGGTGATATATAGCGGGGGTCTGACCTACTCGTTCGGAAACCCCCCCGAGGAGGTGACAAAATGTTGATGACACCCGTTGGTATCTATTGGCCACAATAACCACCCGCCTGGACGTGTCAGTGAAGCATTAAACGTACCATCTTGGACCCACTCATTGAGCTCATTTATAGTTGCATTTGTGTACTTTTGCCAGTTATCAAATTTTGCAGGGGCAGGTATACTGGGAATATTTAATTCCCTAATTGTGGCTAAGCCTAAACAACTTGTTTGCTGTACTGTTTCATTTAAAAAGATCATTTGAACAGGGATGAGACATGCTCTAAACAATGTTTCGCTACCCTTAGTCTGCCAATTTTTTGTTCACCAAACACTTTTCAAATCAACATATTTTGACCAATATTCATAACCTTCCATTGATAACCGGGAAACAAAGGAGTCAGAATATATAAATTTCGTGTTGGTCAATAACATATGTATATCCTTAGTAGGAGTTACCTTAAAATAATATGACTCAGCATTTTTTTTATGGTGCCCAGAAAAATATGCAAACTTCGTTTTTGGACTGCTCACTTTATGTATGAAGTGGTGCCCATAATAATTATAGCAAAACATGTCACCATCATTTTCTTTAAACTGGTAAACATCTTCGTTTTCACATCCCAATCATCAGATACAATGCATGTTATGACTATATCGTTCAATTAATAATTTTAACACATATGGTACTTGAATAACTTCAGTGGGACCATATATATCAAACATTACTTTGTCCCACACAATCCCATCAGGAATTGGTACTGCAGAAATGTTCACAAAGGACAAGTCTCTTCGAATCTTATGTGATGAAAAATGTGGTTTCAAAACCTCCTCCACCTGTTCAACCGCTGATCTCTCGGGAAGAAAATGACCATGTATTAACAAAAAAAAGGTAATGACAAAACCAATCCATAGTAGAAAGGCAAGGACAGTCAAGGAAAGCCATACATAGTTCCATGGAAAAACAAAATATGTTTCTTTAAGCCAATGTATTAGCTTACGTGCACCTTACAGGTCAGCTGTCGAAGAGGCAAACGAGTCAGATAGACTATCGTTGTAGTAGGCAAAATAACCAGAGGCTGTTCTTGCAAATGGCGTAGCCGTGGCCAATGGTGGAGTTGGTGTTTCCTGAGGTGGTACACTGTAGACAGCACCATCCGTCCGGCTTGTAGTCATAGTGACTTGATCAAATGTTTCTAAATTGCTTGTTGTTAGTGGAACTAATGCAATATCATCATCCACCCTCCGCAAGCTCGGAGAGGTATCAGTGTTGGTATAAATAACTTGAAGCGGAACTTCTTCTCCAGTAGTGAGAGGGATACGGGAACTACTGGACGTCCCTCTTGGTCGACTGTGTAGAATCAGCCACATGTTGTAGTTTGACATTGTCAATGGAAACAAAGTGATTTTCTTTGGCACCTGGCAACGGTGGTAGAATAACAGTTCTGGTACCGTATATCCCCAACACAGGGACTGGTGCTCGATAAGAAGGGCCAAATTCTTTTTTCACTGCGACCTTTTCACGCACAAGAGCCCCAACCCTGGGAATCCAGCCAGTAGGTGTTACTGGCACAACCTTAATTCTTGTGGAGGCAGCACTTTTAGAAGAGTTATCTTCACGGAACTGCTGTAATTCCTGTAAAATAGTGACACGATCATTTATGTCAAAAGGTGTTTCCGCTGCCTTCACGCCAGGACCATCAAGATCCGGAACAAACATTTGTGTTCCGAACAGGCACTCATATGAAGTACGACCCCTCAGGGACCTTCTAGGCAGGTTATTTAATGCTCTCTCAACTCCATACAGGTGGGTTAGCCAACTACGACCCATACCTAAGACTCTGGCTGTTAAGGATTGCTTTTAATGGTGGTTTAATCGCTCCACAACACTATTTCCCTCGGGATGAAATGGAGACGAGTACTGGAGTTGGACCCCCAATGAAGCCATGGTGTCCCTGAATGCCCTTGAGGCAAAAGCAGGGCCCTGGTCCGAATGGAATGCCGCAACTGCATATGCACCGACATAGACTCAGGAATCTTTAATAACAGTCCGAGTGTCAGCCGAGCGTTCTGGCCACACCCACACAAATCTGGAGCAGGAATCAACAGCAACTAATATATATTTGTATGCACTATCTGGTGTTAATGGACCGAAATGGTCCAAGTACACACATTGTAATGGTCTATTTGAAATTAAGAGGGGTGTCTGCAGCGGGCGCTTGGCCGTGGAAACTTTAATTTGTTGACAGATGTCGCAACAAAGGACATACTGCTTAGTCTCTTTATAGAGACTGGGCCACTAATAACGGGCCTGCAAGAGTGAAATTGTAGCCGCCACACCAGCATGTGCAGATGCCACCCCCTCATGCGCTGCTTTAATCAATTGAGGTCTTACATCTTTATTGGGGATGTTGCGTACGCCGGGAATTTTAACCTCAGCGTTCAGCATACTTCCCATCAAGTATTGATATTTATTAGGAAATCCTTTAGGATATGGTGTGCCTTCAACCGTAGCTTTTATGGCAGCCATAATATCTGTGTCTGGTTTAGAACTCGAACGAGTCACTGCAGCTACAGTGGCGACTGCCACTGCTGACTTTGCGGCTTTAGCAGCCAAAGTATTTCCAGCAACGTGTTTGTGTCCAAGTGTATGCACAACATGGACTTTGGGTAGCGTCTCTTTTAGGTCTGCTACCTTCCCCCACAGAAGTCTGTGTTTTATGATGTTGCCTTTTGAATCTCTGAACCCATTCAAACGCCAGTAATGCAGATATTCATTAAAAGACTGGACACAATAATATGAATCACACACAATCAGTGTAAACTGTGTCGGATCCGTATGTTCTAGTGCCATCAGTAGAGCTTTTAGCTCAGCCAATTGTGCTGTACAATCCCATAAGGTCTGTGCATAGGTATGTTGGGGACATAATTTCTCCCCCTCCATATAGCCGCTCACGACCGCGCAGGCAGCAGAATATTGATGTTTAGTTCCAATCGCTGGTTGCGCAGAGCCATCGGTGTACATGACTACATGATATTGATCTATAGGCAAGGTGTCAGCGGGAACTGGATATTCTACTTCATATTGTAGAAATTCTTGAGTTTGTAACTTTGGGTCGAAAATGTAGTCTACATCAGTGGCTGTTAAAGACGTAGCCCATTGTATCCATCGTGGATGAAGTGCTTTTGCGTTCGGGACGCTAGCTTTTGTAACAGCCTCTAGGGCTGGAATAGGAGACACAACAATAATGCGTTTTCCTTGGGCAACAGGTCTTTCTTTAATAACAGCCATCTGCACAGCAGTGAGAATTTTCTCCGTGGGTGCAAAACGTTGTTCAGCAGCTGAATACAAATGTGATTTGTATGCTATCGGGACTGTCTCACCTTCATTAAATGTGACATAAGTAAAACCGATGGCCCCAGCTATTACCCTGAGGACCAAATGTGTCTGATTGTCCCGTGTGTGTAAATGTTTTGCTGCTAGCATATCTGTCTGCAATTCTCAAAGAGTGCGTGTATGCTCAATTGTCCAGAATTTACTTGAAAAATCGGGACGTATCAATTCATATAAAGGTTTTATGCGTGTTGTATAATCAGGAATGTTGTTCTGCCAAAATTTTGAAAGCCCAACAAAGATTGAAGTTTTTTAATCGTGTTTGGTGGTTGCAATTGTGTGCATTTTTCAAAAAATTGCGTTGCTAAGCTCTTCCCTTCACTCAACAGCTCAAATCCCAGGAATAGGACGCTGAGGAAGGCAATTTTTGACTTTTTGAAGTTAAATTTGTAGCCGAGTTCGGCAAACCCTACAACAATTCCGGCTACCTGTCTTAAATGTTGTAGTAACTCGTCATCCGTGAGATATATATCATCCACATATGACAATGCTGCAAGGTCTATCTTGTGTAAAATAGCCTTTACACGAGCTGCAAACAGCCCTGGGCTGTTCTTCTACCCCTGGGGCAAACAAGAGATTTTTTTTCTGGGAGCCTAATGCACTAAAGCTAGTTAAATCCCTGCTTTCACGCGCTATATTCTGACAGAAGAACCCATTCGAGATATCTAATGTTGTTTTGTATTTTTTCCGCACAATGTTGCTCATTAGTGCAGTGCTATGTGAGTTTTGTATAGCATATGTACGTGAATGTCCGTTTAAATGTCTGTAGTCTAAGACTATTCTGTATGAATGGTCTGGCTTAGCTACAGGGAATAAGGGGTTATTCATCGCTGAGACACAGGGTTCAATCACACCCTGGTATTCTAATTGCGTAAGTATCTCTCTCACCAGTGCCCTTGCTTCATGTTTTATGGGATACTGCGGTTGTGGCTGAGGTTCACTTTTAATGGGAATGACATGGTATGGAGAGTCCCTATCCCACCCTGCGTGATTTCTATATAACGCAGGTGCCTGTGCTAGAGCTCGTTCTATAGAATAGGACTCAGCGAGTTCCCCTGGAACAAGGGGCGAGAAGGAAGGTTTAATAACCTCTTCTCCATATGAGCAGGTGCGGACAAAATCAGGCGGCCAATCTTGTTTGGCCCACAAAATGTCATATATTTTTACTACACGGTCCCAAAAGATTGCGTGTATAGTGCGTTCAATGTCTCCTTCCAGTTGTATAGTTACTTTATACACCCAATCGGGTTCGGAGACACGCATGTCCGCTGTTTCTACTTGTATAAAGTCATCAGTTGCTTTCACCTCCAGATGCTCTAGAAGATTCCGGCGACCTATTGTGACCTCTGCCACACTGTCTAGCAGTGCTGGAACCCAGTTCTTGAGTGGCATGTCTAACTGAGACAGCTGCCACTTTTTTCTTTTTAAACTGTTGTTTTTGTTCTACTCGTTTCTCTTCCTTCTTAACAGAAACCTCCGAAGAGCGTTGTTATTCCTGTCTCGGTTTCACGTACTCTGTTCTCCGCTCTGATCATCCACCTCTCTCATTTCTCTTTTCCGATGAGTCCTGAAAAGAACAAGATTGGCGTGTGTCAGTATATTGATATCTATCAGGCGTTTTTATATTATCTCTATTCCTGAGATTATATCTATTCTATGGGGTCTCTACTAGTGGAGATTCTCCCCTTTCTTTTGTAGGTGTTTGTTGTTTTTTCTCCCAGCGTTTCTTATTACCCTCAGGTTGTTGTTTAGTATTGTCTTTATTAATTTGGTTTTTGTGGTCTAGCCCCAAGGCTATCTCGACCGATACTTGAATAAGTTTCTGCTATTATTTTAGGCAGCGCTCGTTCCTGATCTTGGTGCGGAACGTCATGGAGCCGCATGCGCACTGCGAGTGCAACTGCTTCCCCTTGAAGGTTACTTAATATGATTGAAGAAACTGTGGCAAAATTGCCCATTAGTTGCATCCCTAAATCTAGGGCCGGAGCAGCCCCGTATTCATCTTGAATTTGTTTAAGCACGTCCGGTAGATTGGCTAATGTCGGTGTACCGTGTGCGTTGTATAGAGCTCAGCAAATACCGTGCCCCATGTGTTACAGTTTTCAACTGTAGGGACCATCCCAAAGGGCAAGCACATAGTTAATATCCTATGTTTATCCTGAGGTCCCGTATGGGGAAATACTGCCTCCAGCGTATTCATTTTTTGTGCTAGCCAAAACGGAGTCTCCTCTCGTTTGGCCGGGACTTTACCCATAATAGAATGTACAGTCACCGGATTTATACCTGGTGTCACTGCATGTGGTTGTGCTGGAGCAGCACACGTTGGGTTTGTATTTAAAGTCTGCATCACAAATTGTACTATTCGCCTGTATATTGCTGTTAACTCAATGTATAAGCGTCGAACCTCAGCTACTGCCATATTCGAAACTGCAGGATGTGGTGTATATGTGGCCAATAAAGGCCAGGTAGGACCGTCATTACTTAGTGGACCTAACATTACTGGTAATATTGTATGGGGTAGGGCGCCATCAAGCCAATTATTATGGCTATGATAAGATAGAGGTATCTATAAATATGCGTACGCCCTCTATTGCCCAGGCGCGTTCGCTACTGTATATGTATGAAATGTATTTGTGTTCTCATCTACTGCTGGAAATGTGACTCAAGAGTAAAAAAGTTCTGTTCTATATGCTGCGTGGGCGTCCACCACAAACATGACTGGACCACCCTAGGCCGTAAGGCCATGTGCTAGGAAATGCGCTGTGAGAGGTTGTCTCATGTTAAGAGCTATTTGTACAGCCTGGGGATTCACCATCATAGAAGCACTAAGAGCCTCAGAGAAGGCACACCAAGATGGGGTTGTTCCTTTTAAGGTTCAAGCTTGAATAACCACCAGCTGAAAATAGTATTACCTATACGGCGGTGGTGGAAATCCTCAGTACCACGGACGTCTCCGTATACAGAACTGAGGGGTCATTATATAAAAATGAGACCTGAGATATGCCAGCGGACCCGAAAATTAGAGCCTGACCAAACGTTGGCGGCGCCATGTCGCGTAGGCTCTCATTATCCTAATGAGACTACTGGATTTTGAGCGGCAAGATCGTTCACAGTGTGGGGGACTGAGTCTGACCCACGGTGGATGACACTTGTCACTCTAAATCTGGGTTTTGCTCCGGCTAACTAGCAGTGCCTCATCTCTCCCAAATGGTGGAGACAATTGGGCAGCCGAGCGCATGACATATTAATACTTCTCAGGGAAGTCATGGTCACTCAGGTCACAACTGGTTCTCTCATACACAGTGCAGTCTCCTATATAAATGACAATAGAAGCAGTATAAGTTTTAAAGATTGGTTTTAATAAAACAACTGCATTTTAGATAGCAAAGCGTGAGCTGCAATAACCAGAACTACACAACACAGTAATATTAAAATAGTAATGATGAGAGTGAAGCACAAGGATAAAGCTATCATAGTGCCGCTAGATTATTCTCTCTCCAAGTTATATTTCCGAGCACAGCATCTTAAGCTCTAAGCCTGCCTTTTAGGTTCCCCCAGGAGGACATCGACCCTCATACCTGAGCAAAGGCCTTTAATCTGCGTCAGCATCTGCAACAGGGCATTCAGCATACAGTTGTGGGTCCCTGGCTGGAATCTCCCTCTGGACGCGTACTAGGACTAGAAATTGTTTTTATAACTAACACGCAGATGTTCTAAGAAAATGTCCCTACATAATGATGTGTATTTTCTACGAATGTTGGAGACTAAGCTTCTACCACGTTTACCGGCAATGTACCAGACTGTAGCCTTGACTGAAGCACAGGGCGATCAAGAATGCATTATTTGAGAACACAGTGCTGAACTAAGCTAAATAGTGTGATAGAAGAAATGAAAACAAGACCGTAAAAACTGGTTATTGTAAAATAACAGTGCGAAGCTGAATAAAGTATATCTAGGGCAAAGTGCACAGCGGCCTAGTATGTTAAACTAACGTGCATGAAGCTATATAAAAAATGGCTACACTACAATATCAACTTTGCTTTGAAGAAAACTGGCACAAGAAGCGACCATAATAGGGCCTCACTTTTTCCCTCTGTAATTAGTCCATTTCGTAAACGCTCTCCGCAACACCATTTCTTATGAGGCTGGAGTGATATTTGCATTACACCAATGTGTGTAGCTTAATTTTGGTAATTTAGCAGTGCTCTTGTTATGCAAAATTTCTCATATTAAGCTATTACACCAAATTGCGTAACTACGCGCCATATGAAGTAAAAATTGCCCCTGAATGCACATATCATGGTAAAAAGATATACTTTAAACACCAAGGAAAAATACAAATGACAGAATGTGACAGAATGTAAGCAGCTGTTGTTTGCCTAGGCTTTGTGCTTTTGCACTATTTTTTTAGACCAAAGTCCATACTCGTGTCCAATGCACCTGTGAGGATGTATTTCACAGTAAAATACTGCGCAAAATGCCAGTTTGGCATTTTGGGGGTCATTCTGACTTTCCCGCCGTCAGAATACCGCTGCGCGGTCAAAAGACCGCCGCGGTAATTCTGAGTTTCCCGCTGGGCTGGCGGGCGACCGCCAGAAGGCCGCCCGCCAGCCCAGCGGGAAACCCCCTTCCATGAGGATGCCGGCTCCGAATGGAGCCGGCGGAGTGGAAGGGGTGCGACGGGTGCAGTTGCACCCGTCGCGATTTTCAGTGTCTGCGTGGCATGGGCACTGCAGGGGCCCCCAGGGGCCCCATGACACCCGTTACCGCCAGCCAGGTTCTGGCGGTCAAAACCGCCAGAACCAGGCTGGCGGTAAGGGGGTCGGAATCCCCATGGCGGCGCTGCCTGCAGCTCTGCCATGGAGGATTCCCTAGGGCAGCGGGAAACCGGCGGGACACCGCCGGTTTCCCGTTTCTGACCGCGGCTGTACCGCCACGGCCAGAATGCCCATGGATGCACCGCCAGCCTGTTGGCGGTGCATCCGCGGTCCCCGGCCCTGGCGGTAGTCAACCGCCAGGGTCAGAATGACCGCCTTTGTTTGTAGTTATACATAATTTTGTGCATTATGCAAAGGCAAATTATGTGAACTTTACACTCCCCTTTTCCATTATGAGTTAATTAATTGCATCCCTTCCCAAGAGTTTTTACCTTGTTTAAGAGTTTGATTTGAGGTTTCATGGATGGCGGTCTGTCAAGGCAGTGGAAGACATTACTTCCACCATCTTGATGGACTTCTGTCTGTCAAATATTGGGATTGACCCCCGACTCAGTAGTAAACTCTTTACATTGAAAGGAAATACTGTCATACACCCTAAATAAGAACGGCAGTGTAATGTCCTTTCTCCAAAGTCCTCTAACCGGTTGGGCCATTAGAGAAAGTTATCCATCAATACAGCCACCTGCCTCAACTTAAGGCATGCCTATCTGTAGATGAGTTTGCCGGGCAGATTGACGGTTTGGCAGACAAGTATTCCAAACCAGCCCCATTTTTATTTATTCATTTTACTTGTTTTGAGTTCTTAAAAGTGTGGACTAGCAATGTCAGAACACTGTGCGTAGATACATACAAGACAAATACAGAGACAGCAATATAAAAGTGTGGGAATAGTAACATAGCACTTAGAGCCAGGCCTATAAGAAACTGATGCAGTGCGGTGCTGTGTGAAAATAGCAGTGCCATGCCAGTTTTGAAATGCAGGGGTGTGCCGTATTTACAAGAATATGGTGCACCCCCACTTCTCCCCCTAAGCAGACGCTAAATTAAGCAGCCTGTGCCAATGTAGGCATCCTTGCACCATAGTACAAGGGTGTCTGTGTTGAGGGGAGTGATTGTTTATGAGCAGGAGGGTATCCCTTCCTGCACATAAACAATCTACAATGGCCACTTGGCACTTCTATGTGTGCTGCAAAATGCAGCACACATAGAAGTAGCAAATTATAATTTTTGAATTATTGTTTATGTGGAGGAAGTGACACCTTCCTTGTTGTGCCATGCTAACGCCACCCAATGGGTGTTGCGGTGGAACGCTCACAGCAAAACCTATTGCATGCCCCTCTGCCGCAGAAAACTGCATTGGAGGGGCCCATATTTACTTAGAGCCACCTTGTAAATGTGGTGCACTGCACAGTGCCACCGGAGCGTCACAAAAAGTGACCCTCCAGTGGCACTAGGACCCTGTAAATCTGGCCCTTTGTTTGTACCTTTATTTGAAAATTGTGGGCAACAAAACATTTTTTGAGAGCAGGATTTATTAGTCCTCATGAAACTACGACCCGGAACAAGAGTTAGCACACAAAAATGGTAGAAAGAAGAGAAAGTTGCACATGAAGCATCAAGGCTAGACAGTTTTGACATTTGGCAACTCTGGCACCCAGTGGCATCAAAAACTTGGGGCAACTGCACTTTTTTTTAAGTACAGAGATAAATTTCCTGTGTAATTGATGAAATCAATCTATAAAATGCATAACATTGTCTTGTTTGAAGCCTTTTTTAATCTACCTTGATCGAAGGTTTCACTGAAGTCCATGCAGGCTACATCCATCAGTCTGCAGTGGCCTGGTTCCTAATCAAACAATTAGAGACCCCAATTATTTTTGTCTGACATGCACATGCCCTCGAGAAACCGAGATGCCAATGTCTGTGTAAGCACCTGCCTCGTAAAAGTTTTTTGTTTTGTAACGCAGGATGAGCTAAACAAAAGCAGACATTCTGCATATGTTGTAACCAGTGGCGGTTTCTGTGTAAGGGCGTAGAGGCTGCGCCCCCTTTACTTCCAGGGTGAAAAAGAAAGCAATGTGCATTGATAAATCTGTCTTTATTTATGTTTTTTAACCTGTTATGTACCCTTAAAAACAGAAACTTGAACGAGGGGCTTCTCTCTGTGAGACTGCCGCTTTTTATAAATTTGCAAGTCGCTCCCTTGGTGGGCGGGCCCAGAGTCTAGAGAGTATTTTGCCGGGCTCACAATCTCTCAGCCCTGAGGTCTGTGAGGTCATCAGCTCGGCAAAGACCTTCCACAAGGGCCAGTCTCCACCCCCTGAGGACGTGGGTATAAAGCCAGCCCTGGGCGCTTCAGACCCAATCCCTGAAGCGCTAAGCCTCCACATCAGTCAGGTAGTGGAGAGAGTATCGTCACCCCACCTTCCCACCTCGTCACAGGGTGGGGTGGGACTCACCCTGTGACGAGGTGGGAAAGGACCTGCTCCCTGGGCTTCTGGTCCATGTCAGAGCAGCCTGAGCCCGCATGCCTCCATCAGAACTGCTGCCTGTTCCTGTAATGGTTGTTTTTACACACTTGCGGCTCTCATTCGATAATTTGAGTGTTCAGCACTGGAAAAACCAAACTGTGTGCTTTAAGTGCATGATTGGCAGCTACTGGTGGTGCAGCTCCCGTACAGGCTCGAGAGAGGGGAACAGATGGTCTGCGCTCTCAGATTCAAAATGGCAGGGGGATACTTTGCATCTCAGTGACTGCAGCAGCATGCTTGAAAAGACCCGAGGGCCGCTGTGAAATGAGTAGCCTGCGGGTAGGACATAGCGGGGAACCCTGTGCTGGTGGAGAGGCTTTGCCGATGAACTTGTGCGGTCCTAGAGCGTGAGGATACCGGCGATTGCGAAGAGGAGAAGTGGCGCCGTGGAACAGCTAGCGCATTCCCCTTGCGGTCGCAGAGCAGCTCTGTGTGAGAGGTAACAGGCGCACTCCCTTAAGTCTCTACAGCCTGTGCGTCTCTCCGGAGAGAGAGGGCCGCTTGCGCATTGGTCTGGCAGCAGCAAGAGGCTTCCCACTTGTTTGAAGCCACAGTGCTACCAACAAGCTCCATGAACAAGAGCATTGTGCTTTGGATGACCTGGCTGGGAGGCCTGACTTGGACAGTCATTGGACAGGCTACGCCTGGGCACCTGGACTGTGGATGAAATGCGCAATTCAACGAGTGCTGATCCCTAAGGCTGCTCTCGAGTGCCCATTAGGAAGAAGCTGGATAGTGCTTGGGACCCTATCCACAATCTCTGTGCAGTGAAGACACGGTGCTGCTCCCACTCACGTGTCACCGGATGGAACTCAATGGAGCCTTGATGTTGGTCGTGGTGGTGCACTGTCTTGGTCACGCTGTCTAGTGCGACCCGGGCTTGTGGAGCTTGTTCCCCCTCTGTGTGGGTTGTCGTGGGGGATCTATCACAGCACATAGGCCCCTGGCACATCACAGCAGGCAAACTTAAGCGATGACCCCATGGATAAAGCTGAGAAGTCACAGGCCAGACTCACCTTCGAGTCCAATAAAAATGCTCCAGAGGTACACCTGAGGCTGAGGCGGACAAAGGTGACCCGATTCATGACACTGGGACCCTAGAGAGCACCCTTCTGGTGATACAGCAAAGTCTACACACTATAGACTGTAAAATTGATAAACTTAAATGCGTTTACCCGTTTCCAGTGCAAGACGGATACATGTGAACCCTGGTTTATGCTGCTGTGAGTGTGTTTAAGCGGACAGGTGAGAGCTTTTGGTAAGTAAATACTCATTTATGATGGACATGTGGTGTAGTTAATGGTCACTATTGTTTTAATATTTTTTTCATGGCAAATAACTGATGTTGACAGCTAGCAAAGCAACACAAGGAGAGTAGAAGTAAAAACATGTTTAATTCATTAACATAAAAGATTGTGCTCGAAATACAAGATTTTATCCCATAAAAAAAAAAACATGGGGAATCGAGGCTGGCTTACCAGATAACTCCATGCCCACCGAACGTGAACTCGCCCCCCTCTTCCCCAAGCTGCGGAATCCCAGCCCCACCACTCGCAAACTTCACCATCCGCCACTGGTTGTAACCTACACCAATATTAACATTCACAACTTCTACTAAGGATATATGTAAATAACAATTATATGACGTATAAAAAGATGTTTGTACTTATTTCATAGATACTGTATGTGTAATAAATTATTATTGACTGATTAGTACCGAGAACATGACGAGGTGCTTGCATTTTTTTATTTGTAAATATATATATTCATAAAAAGTAACGGTTTCTACTTCTGTTGGGATTTGCTGTTTCCTTTTTCTCGAAGCTCATGAAATTAACATAGCTGTAATAATTGTGTTTGTGTTCAGCCCTAAAAAATTGCACGTGTTTGTCCGGGCAGCGACGACTTATGCAACATCCATCCGGACAAGAGGATAACGACGTTTAAGAGATTAGATACCGTTTCCGATGGAAAGTCCATACAGTTCCACGTCTCTTGGCCCATGGCTACTGAATTTCTGGCAGCAGTAAGTGGGGATGGGTGGGGGCACCGATTGTGGAGAATCTCGAAGTGTTCTCGGAAACAAGGGGGCAGCGATCTACCAGACACTGCGTCGGGGAATGGGGTTCTAATTCCCACCTCCCCCCTTTTGCCACACAATTAATCCATACTAGTAGGCGCCGGGGTGCTAGAAATGTATATGTCACGTGGTTAAGTCACGTCTGCGGTTCACCAATATTTCAACCATAAACGTCCTAGCATGCAGTTCTCAACAGTTCTCAGCTGTCTACTGTGCAGTCCAAAATGTTTCTAGGTCCAATTAAATCTCTCGGGCCCTATACAATCTTGCAGCCGGGCCCACAAGAAGTGTTAGCAGAAAACTAAACTCCAAGAAGTCAAGCACGCGCACCAAACCATGACAATCATTTTGTCAATAGCGGAGTAGTTGCATCTGAAGGCTGCACTTGTAGTAAACCGCAACAGAAGAAGTAGAACGAAGCCAAACGTGACAACATCCTTGCTCTAGCGTTCAATAGGCAGAAGAAATGGTGTTGGGCATCGTGTCCATACGACACACGTTTTCTAAACCAGAACTCTGGGTTAACACTGGATTTGTTCCTTTCCAGCACCAGTAGTGGTCCCTCAATGCTGATCACAGAACATGAGGTTGCATTGCCACGTATTTCGTAAAGGGGCAACTTTTTTTGTTCTCTGCTTCCTTGATGCATCCTTGGGGGCCAACTACTGTGGGAGCGCCCAGTGGCCATTGGGAGTTATTTTTGTCTCAGTAATCGCTACTGTGTCAGCCTTGCCCCAATGCGATTACAAACAGCATGGAAGTTATTGCACTGGTGTGGGACCGTTGACGTTTGCAGGGCGAGACACTCGTAGTATTTTTGGTATGCCCAAATTTGTGTCCTGTAGCTCATTCTGACTTCAGACACAAACTGCACCTCTATGTGGCAAAAGTCAGTAAGCGGTTGGGAGTTAGTTACTGTTAGAAATTGGGTCGTTGGTTGACCGGGTGTGAGCCTTGGTCAAGCAGCAACCACAATCCTAGTCAGTGTAAGGCAGAAGCAAACCCCAAATTAGCATGTGCTCAAACCTCGGGGAGCACGGCCAGTGCTTGAAATGGAAAAATAGAAGTGCAGGTACTCTGTATGTGAGTACCTGCTTGTTTCTGAGAAGTGCTGGTACTCTCCAATTAAAAATATTAAGTTTTTTCTTGAGAAGTACAGAGATGTCTCAAAATAAAAAAGTGCAGGTACTCAGAACTGGACAGTACCGGCCCATTTAAAGCACTGAGCTTGGCACAGAGCAGTCAGGCTTAACTTCGAGGCAGGGCGTAAGGTATTTGTACAACACTTTCAAAACAGTAAAAACACAGCAGAAAAAGTAAGCCTCACAAATCAGAAAAATGGCCTAAAATGACACAACTCCAATCAGTAGAACTGGAGTTATGATTTTTTAAAGAATAAACTGTAAAATAGCACCTAGAAAGAGAAAGAGCCAATGGCGGCTATCTGGTCATGCTAGAACAAGTCAAAGTCAAAAGTTCAGACCGACTGCGATGGAGCGCAGGTTGGCGATGTTCGGAGTGGAGCGAGGAGCAGGCCAGGTGTCACGGATGGGAGGGCTGGTGCTTCATTCTGGTGGTCCCCCATGAGTGGTTGATTATGTTGTGTGAAGAAACGAGCAGGTGGAGCCTCTTTTTATGGTGTAAGCGGTGCGGTTCCAGTGCAAACAAGCCCATTAGTGGTAGCGAAGAGCCCAAAAACTTGACTTTAAGAGCTAACTACCACACCAAGGGTCCAAGACCTCAGAGGCACCACCTGGGGGTCAGGAAGATGAGCCCAGGAACTGTCAGGGAGCTTGTTATGTACTTAAGGCTCAGATCAGCAAACTAGCCCTCTCAGTCACTCTGGTGTCCTGGGTTCAAGATGCATTGCAGGTCCGGTTTGTCAACAGGGAAGCGGACAGCAGGTAGCAGGCAATCAAAGCAAGGCAGCAGCTCCTTTGGAGTAGCAGTCCAGAAGAATAACAGTCAATGTAGCAGCACATCAGTCCTTCTTCCTAGCAGAGTATCCACAGGTCCGGAAGTGTAATGAAGTGGTGATGTCTGAGGTCCTATTTTCATTCTCAGTTGTGCCTTTGAAGTGGGGAGAAACTTCTAGAGGAATGCCTTTGAAATGCACAGATGCCCTGCATTCCCTGCCTAGGCTCCAGACTAACTACATGGGGTAGGCTGCCCTTTGTGTGGAGACAGGACACTGTCTATTCAAGTGTAAATGGACTGTGCCCATCTCCTCTCTTCCATCCTGCCAGTGATGGCCTATCCAGTCGGTCCTATGCTCCCATTGTGTTTGGCTGTCTAGCAGGAATACACAACTCCCAACTGCCAACTACACCCAGTCATGGGACCACAGACAGGCTGCAGCTACCAGATGGCTAAAGCAAGAAAATGCCAACTTTCTAATTGTACCATTTTGAGAATTATCATTTAGAATCTGACTCCACCAAAAGCTAGGATTATAGAGACACCAAACATAAACTAGTTATATCTTCAAAATATGAAATTGCACTTATAAAATGTAATAAGTCAACTCCAATGTTATCCTATTGGACAGATAGACCTAACAAATGTACGAGTTTTTCACTTCCAGGACATGTAAAACTTAAAAGTTCATGTCCACCTTATAAATAAACTACACCCTGCCCTTGGGCCTGTCCAGGGCCCTTCCTAGGGGTGAAATAAGTATTAAAAAGCAAGGTTTAGACCTGACAAAAGGTTTATTTTGCCAGATCGAAATGGCAGGTTACAACTGCACACACAAGCTCTGCAATAGCAGGCCTTAGACATGTTTAAAGCACTGCTTAAGTGGGTGGCACAATCAGTGCTGTATACCACTATAGTATTTAATTTACAGGGACTAGGCACATTTAGTACCACTTTACCAGGGCCTTATAAGCAGTGCCACTGGAATTATGCGGCAGGGGAGGGCCAAATTATGTGACAGGGATGAGTAAATTATGCAGCAAGAAAAGGCGAATTATGCAGCATAATGTGGCACATTTCATGATCGTATTATTTCATTATTTTGTCATTTTCAAACTTGTTAAAATTGTCTGGGCGTGGTTGGACCTCAGTAGTATCAATTTAACACCCTAATATAGTAATATAACAACAAAAAATGTACTTTGCAAAGGGCCTTTCACTGAGCAGCAATGCATGCTCTGCATTTTTAGTAACTTTTGAACCGTTTGAGCTAGAAACAATTTTTTGTCACAATCTGCAGACTATGTGGCATATGATGAATTATGTGGCAAATGCGGCAAGTCTGTAATTATGTGAAAATCATTGTGGCAATGATTGCGCAATCGCATAATTCCATCGGCCTTGCTAATAAGTAAATTAAAGATTGAAATTGGGTATAAGTCAATTGTACCATATTGTAAGGAGAAAGCACAAGCACTTTAGCACCAGTTAGCAGTGGCAAAATGCAAAGAGTTCCAAGACCAACAAAAATGAATTCAGTGAATAAATGGGGGCGGGGCAAAAAGTTTGGGGATGACCCTGCAGGAAGGGCCAGGTCCAACACTTACGTATCATTTTAGGAAGGGGATGGGCCTTCAACTAGACAAGTATTTTGATACATGGGATCTCACCAAATACTCTAGTTGCAAGGGTTTTGGTATTGGGTACACCCTCTCAGAAACCTGGGGATAGAACTTTTACACTGAGTTAATCCTTATGAAACCTCCTTAGGAGGGTTTGGATATTGTTTCGTCAACTAAATGTTTGCACATATTTTCATGCTAAAGACTGTATGCCCGATGGCTGCTTTAAGGGGAAGTTTACATCTAATACAGTAGGCCTTAGTAGGTTATGGTGAAAATTCAATTTTTAAGGCAGCAGCCCAAATTGTGACAGTGGAACAATTTGCGCTAGATGCCGCAAGTTTCATCTGTTTATTATGAAAAGTTATAACAAAGACAGTAGACGTGACATACTGAAAAACATGTTAAAGCCAGTAGGTCTTTAAGGGTGGTTTGTTGCCACGCTGTGTTTAGGCTTGCAAAGATTTATTTATGATATGGAACTTCACAGATTACATTAGTAGGCAAAGGATTTGGTGTTAGTATTTTCTGCTGCAAACTCTTGAGAGTAGAAGTTTGCACTTTGATCAAATTGGTTAAACCCTCTTAGGAGAGATAGTGTATGATTTTGGCAATTGAAATTGCCAAAATGTTTCGATTATATTACTGTATGTCACCGATTATTTTGTGAGAGCATTTATGAACATTACAGTAGGCCTGAGTTGGTGATGGTGACAAGCCAAATGATAATGGCTAATAGCTATCGCCTGATTGGATCATTGGCAACTGTTTGGCAGAAGCCACATGCCATATGAAAAGGTATAACAAAGGCTATAGACCTGACTTATTTATTGTAAAAAACATATGGTAAGGGCAATAGGCCTTTATGGGTGAATTGTTACTGTACTGTATTAGATGCTATTGAATGGTATTTTGTTACTTGAAATCTAAAAGGTTACCTTAGTAATCCATATTTTTTCAGTTTTGGTGCCCTTTTACAATCACACGGGGTGGAGGGGGTAGAAGATGTGTGTTGTACTTTAGATATACATACAGAGGGGATTTGGGTCAGCCTTCTTTTACCACCTGCCTTTTTAAAGGTAATTCACATTCTGCCTCTGTTCATGACAGAGCACATTATGGGGAAGTCAGTAGCCCACTTTTGTAATTGGCTCTATTGTCCTGTTGGTGACAGTATTTTGACTCATCATATGTGCACATCTGCCTGAAAATGAGTGTACATCAGTGCAAATGGCTGATGGCTCAGTCCTTTTATTTTTCATTTTCTTCTTTTACCGGTACCATTTCATTAATTTTGTTCTCCTTAGAGTGGCCAGACAAGCCTACAGGGCCGGTTGCATGCCATTTCGTCTGCAGTGTGCCTCAAGTAACTGTAACTAGAACACTGAAGTAACTATAACACGTACCCACACCACGCACTCCATGGAGGCTCCGCATCCCTAGATAGCCAATTTAAATTTTCCTTTAATTACTTTGAAGTCAATTAACTAATTTACACCAATTCACAAAAAGCACACTTTCTGGAATAAAAGCTACCTTTCCGCCAAATTTGGTGTAATTCCGTCCATCTGTTTGGGCTGCAGTCGTGTTCAAAATCCCTACGGGAAACTTCAATCGGGAAAATGTGTTTTGGGACTCCTCATTTTCTCAGCCCTCACTTGACGAATCATTCCGAAACACTCACACCAGCAGCTAAAGTGAGTGGCAAACTGGTTATGAACATTTTGTAAAGATTCGCCAAACGGTGCCAAAATTATTGCCAAAAAAACCACCTTTTCTATGGAAAGTCCTTATTATAACTACTTTCTGGTGATCACATGTATCATTGGTACTCAAAGTATTGCCTGGGGGGCGCATGTGTCCCTCCTGACCTTTTCATGCATCCCCCTGGTGAACAGCAGCATAAGGCTGCTATTTACTCACTCAGCACTTATAATAAAAATGTTAAATAAACAAGCCAGCATTCATGTAAAGATTAATTGGTGTTAAAGAGAGGAACTATGGAGTTCTGCCTCCTTCACTTTAGAAACAATTTAATTTTTATATATATTTTGCAGAAAAAGTGTAAAAATATGACAGTCTCTTCAAAATTAAAAAAATGTAATTAACATGCTTAACCTTTTCACATTAGTACATCATAATAAATGAGCAAATTCGAAAAATATTAATTTTTGTGATAGCTTTCAAACATAAATTTAGAAACATTAATACTTTCCCTCACACTGACAACAATGTCAAGAGTGAACTAAAGAGACAAACGAGTTGTTATGTGCACTTTTTTGGTGGACTGGGTTCTTGATATACATGAACAATCTTATAGTTTATTAAATCCAACACAGAAGACGTTTTTGTACAGCACACATGTATTTCAAGGTCTGCTTATATGTGACAGTGAAGAAAAAGGAATGGAAGTGAAATAAAACAATTGGCTATGATCACAAAATTTGGTATAGTGGAGAAGCCAGATTGATCCCAGGTTTTCTGGTTTCACATTGTTCATTTCAGTCAATAGATGTATGTGCTTCGCTTACCGTACACCGCCACCCCACTGGCAATGATGCCGCACTGTCACAAGAAAGACGAAACTTTTAGGCCCCTATGAAAACATTTGCAAGTACCCATGGCATATATAAATATATCTATATAGATATATAGATTTATATATTCACTTAAAAAAACAAAGGTTACAGGAACATTATAGTTAGGTTTAGATTTTACACACACAGAACCATAGAAGTTCAGCAGTTATGTTACCTGAGCTAACTATAACTTATGCTCCTGTAATGCACTGCTTATGACCTCACATATTATATCACTCATGACCTAGCCATTGGCATCACTGTTGACACTGCAAATGGTCTCCTTCCTCGAGCTACTTCAGGCCCCGGGAACCCCACCCCAGGGCCTTTTTCTCTGTAACTAAAGGGAGAGGGGGCCCACAGCCCCTTTCCAAGCCAATAGTGGCCCCAGGAAGCCCATCCCTAGGACTTTTTTTTAATTAAGGGATGGTGCATGCAGCCCTCCTCCCTGAGCCTTAGTAGGTCCCAGGGAACCCATCCCCAGTTTAAAATTTCACTCAGGAGGGAACCCACACAATAACCCTCCCCAAGACTTAATACTTCCTGAGGACCCCATCCCCCCACGGCAAATTCCCTTAATTAGGAAATTTATGGGGGGGGGAGGCACGGTCGCATGACCCTCCCTCCCCGAACTTTAATAGGCTCTGGGGACTCCATCTTCCAGGGCTGAATTTCAAAATAAACAGGGGAGAGAGCTGTGCGCCCCCTTATCAAGAATTAATAGTCCCAGGAGACCCATCCCCCAGGCTGAATTTCTTTGAGAAGGGAAGCAAGGCCATTCACTGGGGTACCACGTAAGTATAGGGGATGGCTGGCACGGGCCCCCTCTCCAAGCCTTAGTAGAACCTGGGGACCTGCAGTTAACTTCCAGGGAAAGGGGCCCACAGCCTCCCTCCCAAATCCTAGTTGACCCCTGGGACCCCACAACCCGAGCCTGTCTTTCCTGTAGGTGAGTGCCCTGGTGCCCACCTGAGACACTCACCAAATAGAAGTTAGGGACAGTGGGGGGAGGCCCAAGATCTCTCAGCCCTAGCAGGCTTCCCACATGTTGCAGGAGCCTGCATTACTCCTGCCAGGCAGGAGCAGCTGTTTTTGTTTGCTCCCACCTGGGGGGCGCAATGTGTATTTCCTTGCCCGCAGGAGCACAGGCAGGGAAACAGAAGTCTGCTTCCACCCAACGGGACCATTTTTATATCTCCCACTGAGTGAGGACAGACGTGCACTCTCTACCTGCGCTCCTCCAGGCAGGGATGGTATGTCTGCTCCCACCCATCAGGAGCTTAAAAAAAATTCCCATTGGATGGCAGCAAACATATGTTTCCTGATGTGCTAATGGAGGCAAGGAAAATATTTTGTCCACGTGGTGGGCATCACGGGACACAGTAATTGAGCCTCAGAGGATTGGGTTCCCCAGGGCCTTTTAAGGCTCAAGGAGGTTGGGTGCACATCCCCCCCTTACAAAATCAATTGGCCCCATGATAATAGGGTCCCTGTGACCTTTTGAGGCTCTGGGGGAGGAGACTGAGCACCACACTCCCCTTGTTTGTTGATACACTCCGGGGGTTAGGGTCTCTGGGATTATTGGGGTTCACAGAGGGGGGGCAGCTCACCACCTCCACTTATTTGTATATAAGGACCAGAGGGATGGGGTCGCTGGGGCATCACAAGGCTCGAGGAAGGTAGCTGAGCACTCCCTCCCCAAAAGCAACATTTTGCACCTCCCCTTCTGCCCTGGTCCACCCTGGGGAGATTTTTTTGAATAGCACGGAAGCCCACATTTTTCTTTAATTTTGCCACTGATTCATGGATTCTCTTTGAATTTATGGAAGCATTTTTTAAAACAGTGTTTTTGGCCCCAGGTCCTAGCACCATCTCTGCCCTGCTCCCTTGTATCTTTTTTTAAAATCTTTTTTCTAGGAATCAGGGCTCAGTCCTGAGACCCTGTATGGCTGTCATTACATCATTGTTCATGTGGTGGCAGCCAGTCGGCTCTCAGCTTGAGCTCTGCTAGGTCCAATGGGCGTCCTTGCCCTTATATATATAAAGGCCCAGATTTAAGAGGGTCTAGTGCCATCTAACAACATATTAGTGTCATTTGTTATATGCTAATGTGGCATTAGATGGCCAAAAACGCAGTGCCATATTTACCAGGCATAATGTATGCAAGTGGGACGTTCCCTCATTAGGGGGGGTGTAAAAATGGCACAAAGAAATCTAAAAGATTTCTTTGTGTCATTCTTTCCGTCATTTTTAACCCCTGCTTAAAGCTCCCACTAATCATGTCTGCACCACCAACAACCCCACCAGAACAAAAATCTAATTCCCCTTGTAAAACGCAACCATTATGGACGCTAGGGATTTTGCTTTTATTCCTTTTCTTCACGACCTCCTGCGGACACCTGCCCACCACCCCTTGCAAAGTCTGTTGACTACTGTTGTTCAGTACGGACTGCAGAGGGGGAACAAATGACTTCCTAGCAGGTCCCAATCTCTTCTCAACCGATTCAGTATCGTGTTTAGGGCAGTCATAGCCTTAGTAAGGAAAGAGGCAATGGAAACCATAGACTAGGGGCCTGATTACAACCTTGGCAGAGGGGATTACTCCATCCCAAATGTGACGGATAAACTGCCCGCCATATTAAAAGTTACATTATATTCTATGTAACTTGTAATACGGCAGACAGGATATCGGTCCCATTTGGGACGGAGTAATCCCCCCGCCATGCTCGTAATCAGGCCCTTTGTCTCTTTCATGGTGGCAGAACTAACAATCATTATCCCCCTCCTTTTGCCCCTTATACCGGTGAAAATATAGTTAGATCAAATACTAGGAGAGTACTTTGGCTTGGGGACCCGAAGCCAAAACTAAGAGGAGGAACCCAGCCTCGTCTGGGCGCAGACGGGTGCAGAAGGGCCCTCTCTTGGCCAAGGTATGTGCCAGGGTGCATCCTGCAAAGCAGGAGCACCTGAGTGCCTTTTAAGCATCTCTAGGCACGAGTGTGAGGTGGCGACCCTTCTCCTGGCACTGTGCATGCTGGGGAATGGGGTTCAGGCTCCT
This sequence comes from Pleurodeles waltl, assembly GCF_031143425.1. Classification (NCBI taxonomy): domain Eukaryota; kingdom Metazoa; phylum Chordata; class Amphibia; order Caudata; family Salamandridae; genus Pleurodeles; species Pleurodeles waltl. Next base: position 448,625,180 of record NC_090443.1, read on the forward strand.
CGCACTCTGAGTGTCTTTTAAGTACCTCCAGGCGTGAGTGTGAGATGGTGGTCCTCTTTCTGCTGCTGTATGTGGTGGGGGATGTGGTTCAGGCTCCCACCCCTCTTCCGAATACGCAGGAACAACCAAATGTCTTTTTCGCGCCTCCAGGCGTGAGTGTGAGGTGGCGGCCCTCCTCCTGTCTCTGTGCATGTTGGGGGATGTGGTTTAGACCCCCCCGCTCTTCCATTTATGCACCCCATGCCGCAGGAGCAACCGAGTGCCCTTTAAGCATCCCTAGGCGTGAGAGTGAGGTGGCGGCCCTCCTCCTGCTTCTGTGCATGCTGGGGGATGTGGTTCGGGCTCCCACGGCTCTTCCAAATACGCATCCCGCGCTGCAGGAGAAACTGTCTTTTAAGTGCCTCCAGGCACGAGTGTGAGGTGGTGGACCTCCTCCTGTATCTCTGCATGCCGGGAGATGTGGTTCAGGCTTCCCCTGCTCTTCCAAAGATTGGTAATGAGAAATCTAACTTGCCACTGTTGCATTTTTCATAACTAATACAGAAAATAATTTATAGGACTTTCTTTTCTGTAAGCCAAAATCCAGCCTGTTGGTGGCCTCTCTTAATTGATCAGTCCTAACAGGATTAGCCAGGCTGCTTTGATGAGGTGATAAGTGGCTTGCACTGAGCAGAGGTTATCTGATTGGGAGAGTTCTGCAGAGGCCAGGACAGGAAGGGTGCTGGGCAAATCAACCGGGGCTTCAACGCATACAGGACAGAAAGGAATGCCAGCCAGGACTACCCTCTCACCCTGTAACCCACGAGACAGATAGCAGACCCAGGAATAGAATTTGCAGATGGCCTGGAGGAGGAGTGTTAATGAAAATGAGCCACACCAATAGGTTGGTTTAGCCAGGTCTTGCTCCTCTGGAGAAATCATCCATCCTGGATTTTAAAGTGCAGTGATTTGTGGGACACGAAAATGCCACACTTTGGAGGAAGCTGTCATGCTTTTGGGTGGATCTCTTCGGACAGGGATGCGCCTCTGCTTGTCCCCCAAGATGATTTAATAAATATCTGGGACCTGCTTTGCAACTCAGATCTGCTGCCTGAAACCACAAGAAGAAGAAGGACTGCCCTTTTGGAACCCTTATCTGCAACCCAAAGGACTGTACTTTGAAGGACTTCACCTGTTGTACACTGGAACAACAGCCCTAAAGATTTTGACTTGTTTTAAAAAGGACTACGGAGTGGACTCCCTGGAAGCAACAGGTTAAAAGAGCTTGCCTGCACTGTCACAAAAGGCCCCTGTCTGGAGTGCATCCAGTGGTCTTTTAAGGGTTTGGCCAGGTGCATTGTGGGAATTGTAATCCTAAACTTCCAAGGACCAGCTGGGAGCTTCTAGACCCTTATATTTGTGTTTTGGACACGTCAAGCCCTCAAGAGGAACTTCAGGAAGAAGTTCCAGAAGTTTAGAGAAGTTAGGAACAACTCTGGGGAAAAAGCTCCAAAGGTGTACTGACCTGACATCGGGATTCAAGCCAACTACCTTGAACAGCTACACAAACTGAATTTCAGGTTTGTCCGGCTGAAAGCTCTGGAGCTCCAGACTTCCAGGATTTGACCAGAGCTTTGTGGAAAAGCAGTCCAACAACAGCACATCTGAATCGGCTTGCTGGAGAGGACTGAACGATGGGGAGAAAGAAAAGCTCCAGAAAAGTTTTGATTTGCGAAGGTAAAATTTTGATCGAGGCCTGCCGCTCAGTGTATCCGAGTAGGGGTCCATCGTGGTTGGCCTCAAATTGTGTCTAGCGTGACCAGATGGCCATGTTGGGGCTATTGATTTCTAAGCACTAACTTGCACATTTTTTTTATTTAATCTTCAAAACATTTATTTTTTGTTCCCTATATTGGATTTTTGTCATTTTGGTGTCAATGTAAAGATAAAAATATTTCCTATTGTTGCACATTGTTGTGTAATTTTTATTGTGTGTTGTGTTTTACTTATTTACCATACTAGTGTATTTAAATGCTTTACATACCTGTCTTGTAAGTTAAGCCTGCCTGCTCATTGCCAAGCTACCAGGGATTGAGCCAGGGGCTGATGTTTTGAGACCTTGACTGGACCTAACATTGAATTGGTGGCCCTATTTCTAGTGGTACGTGTGTACTTACCCCTACTAATAATCCGCCTTCCAACAAGACTATAGACATGGGGGGCTCATGACGACACTGGCGGTCTTAAGACCACCAGGGCCACAGTAGCAATTGCATTGCTGCCAGGTGGTGGTGCCACTGTCAGACCGCCAGCACCGCCACATTGCAAGTTTTCATCCGTCCGGAGGTGCTAGATTATGAGTCCCTTCTCAGCCAGCAATTTCATGGCAGTAGCACAGCCAGGAAAAGGCTGGCAGAGGCGGGGTGCAGGGGGCCTGAGGTGGGCCCCTGCACTGCCCATGCACTTGGCATGAGCAGTGCAGGGGCCCCCCTGGCCAGCCCCATTGAGATATTCACTATCTGCTTTGCAGGCAGTGAACATTGCGATTGGTTCTGGTGCACCCTACGCACTACAGCATTGCCGCCCGCCCTATTATGAGCCGGAGACAATGCTGTACATCAATTCCCGCTGGGCCAACGGGTGGATACACACCTTCTGCCCATTGACTCAGAGGGAAACTCGTAATGGGGCCCGCAGGAAGGCAGCTTCACTGACAGCAACCTGCCTGTCAGTACTTTGGCAGACAGGCTTTTCTGTCAGTCGAAGTCATAATGACCCCCATGGTGTCTGGAGTAAGCTACAGTACTCAGGTCTGACAAAGAATTTCTATTTGAAAGCAAACACAGTACCTCAGAGGAAGTTACATTGTCAAAATGGACAATATCAACAAAAGCTCCCTTTTCTGCTTTTAGCCAAACCACTTATCTTACTGTACGTCTTGACATCCCTGTGGCGTGATGGCATAGATTTGCCCCTTTGAATTCACCCAATATAAAATTCCAAGATCAATCTCTTCTTTGAAGACCTTGAATGTGTCACCTCGCAATGTGCAATGATCCTCAGGATTTTAGATTCTGGATTTTTGTGAAATAAATGTATTGTTTAGCACTTGTCTGCTTTGAACCCAAGCCGCTACCCATAGAAAACCCATCACGCTTTCACAATACCAGCCCAATTTTTATTAAGATTTTTCAAAATGTTAATTACACTAGCGACAGTCATGACATTTGCAAATGTCAAGTTACGCAAAATCCACAAAAAATTCTGAAATGTGTTTGATTTTACATAACTTTTAGCCACCGTGATGGATAGGAACAGAACATATCTTGCTCAAAGGACATTTTTGTTTAAGGCATTGCCCTGCAGCTATCTCATATGCAAGATATTCTGTAGCATGAGATTGTTGTTGCCGCAACCCACATTTTGTGTAATTTTCCTGAAATTTGACAAAGAAAAGTTAAACAATTTTCACACTCCTCTAATTTGTATCTGTTCGCTCTAGAAGTTTCAGCCTTAAGACAATAGCATCATCAAGTGCAAATAGCTACAAAGTACTAACCACTTCTCGAGTGATATCAACATTGAATTCGTTGAAACGAACTGGCACAAGAACCAACCATAGTAGGGCCTCACTTCTTCCCTCTGTAATTACTCCATTTCCTAAGAGCTCCCCGCAACACCATTCCTTACAAGCTGGAGTTAAATGTGTATTACACCAATGTATCTAGATTAAGTTAGTTAATTCTGCATTACTCTTATTATGCGAAATTCTTTAAATTAAGCTATTACACCAAATTGCGTAACTATGCGTCAATAGAAGTAGAAATTGACCATGAATGTTCCTTTCATGGTAAAAAAATATACTTTAAACACCAAGGAAAAATACAAATGACAGAATGTCACAGAATGTGAGCAGCTGTTGTTTGCTCTGGTTTTGTGTTTTTCGCACAATTTTTTTATACCAAAATCCATACTTATGTCCAAGGTGGCTGTGAGAATCCTTTTCACAGTAAAATACTGAGTGAAATGCCATTTTGGTATTTTTTTTGTAGTTATACATAATTTTGCTTATTTTTTCAGACATTTTGTGTAATTATGTGGAAGCAAATTATGCAAGCTTTACACACCCCTTTTCCATACCGAGTTGATCAACTGCATCCCTTCCCAGGAGTCCTTAACTTGTTTAAGGGTTTGATTTGAGGTTTCACTGATGGCGGTCTGTTGAGGCAGTGAAGGTCATTACTTCCACGAACCTGATGGACTTCTGTCTGTTAAATATTGGGATTGATCGCCGACTCAGCAGTAAACTCTGTACATTAAAAGGAAATACTATCACAGCGGTTCCTTTTAATGTATAAGATGTCTGGTGGACGGCCACTATCCGTTTTGATGGCCATTCACCAAACGTTTTATTTTTCAGCATTTGTTCTTGAAATGCAAAACAAAAAATAGCGACCCCCCCACACCTTGAGAGTTTGCTTGCAGGGTGTGGGACTTTTTTTTCTGTCCTTCACTAGGTTTTCCTGATGGTGACGGACTGGTTTGGCAGTTTGGTCTGGAATGCTACCACTGGGAGCAGGTTCAAGACTCATTTGCATATAGCTGGGTCTGTCCTGGGGTGATGTGGCAAGCAAAATAACCATGGATTAAACCCAGATCTGGTTCTGGGGGTGAGTGTTTGAAAAGTTTTAAAATTCCGTCCATCATTGTATTTTGTGATATTGCCTTGTGTGCTCTAAGTGGTTAGGGTATGCCCAGACGTGGGTCCCTTGTTTACTTCGTCACTGGATTCAAGCTAGCTTTGGTGATGAAGGGTGATACCCTGAAACCGGTCCCAAAATGCTTGAATCCTGTCCAGGGAGGACCTGGCTTCGGCAGTTTGGGCTGGACTGACACCATTGAAAGCAGGGTCAAGACTGATTTGCATATAGCTGGGTCTGACCTGGGGGGACATGGCAAGCAAAATAACAATGGATTAAACCCATATCTGTGACTGGGGGCACGTTTGAAAAGTTTCAACCCTCTGTCCATCATTTTATTTGTGATATTGCCTTTGCACTGTAAGTGGCTAGGGTATGCCCAGATGTGGGTCCTTTGCTTGCTACATCACTGGATTCAAGCTAGCCTGGTTGATGACGGTTTTATACCCTGAAACCGGTCCCAGGATGCTTGAAGTCTGTCCAGGGAGGATCTGGCTTGGCAGTTCGGGCTGGACTGCTCCCTTCGGGAGCAGGGTCAAGACTGATTTGCATATAGCTGGGTCTGACCTGGGGTGACGTGGCAAGCAAAGTAATGATGGATTTAACCCAGATCTGTGTGTGGGGATGAGTGTTTGAATAGTTTCAGCACTTCATCCATCATTTTATTTAGTGATATTGCCTTGTGTGCTCTAAGTGGCTTGGGTATGCCCAGATGTGGGTCCCCTGCTTGCTGCCTCACTGGATTCAAGCTAGCCTGGCTGATAAAGCATGATATCCTGAAACTGGTCCAAGGATGCTTGAATCATGTCCAGGGAAGACCTGGCTTGGCAGTTTGGGCTGGACTGCTCCCTTTGGGAACAGGGTGAAGACTGATTTGCATATAGCTGAGTCTAACCTGGGGTGATGTGGCAAGCAAAATAACAATGGATTAAACCCAGATCTGTGACTGGGGTGAGTGTTTGAAAAGTTTCAACACTCCATCCATCATTTTATTTTGTGATATTGCCTTGTGCGCCCTAAGTGGCTAGGGTATGCCCAAACATGAGTCCCTTGCTTGCTGCGTCTCTGGATTCAAGCTAGCCTTGCTCATGAAAGGTGATGCCCTAAAACTGGTACCAGGATGCCTGAATCCTGTCAAGGGAGGACATGACTTGGCAGTTCAGGCCGAACTGCTTCCTTTGGGAGCAGGGTCAAGACTGATTTGCATATAGGTGTGTCTGACCTGGGGTGACGTGGCAATCAAATTAACAATGGATTAAACCCAGATCTATGACTGGGGGTGTGTTTGAAAAGTTTCAACTCTCCGTCCATCATTTTATTTTGTGATATTGCTGTGTGTACCCTAAGTGGCTAGGGTAAGCCCAGACGTGGGTCCCTTGCTTGCTGTGTCACCGGATTCAAGCTAGCCTGGTTGATGAAGGGTGATACCCTGAAATCGGTCCCAGGATGCTTGAATCCTGTCAAGGGAGGACCTGGCTTGGCAGTTCGGGCTGGACTGCTCCCATTGGGAGCAGGGTCAAGACTGATTTGCATATAGCTGAGGTGATGTGGCAGGCAAAATAATGCTGGATTAAACCCAGATCTATGACTGGGGGTGAGTGTTTGAAAAGTTTCAACACTCCATCCACCATTTTATTTAGTGATATTGCCTTTTACGTCCTAGGTGGCTAGGTTATGCCCGGACGAGGGTCCCTTGCTTGCTGTGTCACTGGATTCAAGCTAGCCTGGCTGATGAAGGGGGATACCCTGAAACCAGTGCCGGGATGCTTGAATCCTGTTCAGGGAGAACCTGGCTTGGCAGTTCAGAATGGACTGCTCCCATTGGGAACAGGGTGAAGACTGATTTGCATATAGCTGCGTCTGACCTGGGGTGACATGGCAAGCAAAATAATGATGGATTAAACCCAGATCTGTGACTGGGGGTAAGTGTTTGAAAAGTTTCAACAATCCGCCCATCATTTTATTTTGTGATATTGCCTTGTGCGCCCTAAGTGGCTAGGATATGCCCAGACGTGAGTCCCTTGCTTGCTGCGTCACTGGATTCAAGCTAGCCTTGCTGATAAAGGGTGATACACTATAACCGGTCCGAGGATGCTTGAATCCTGTCCAGGGAGGACCTTGCCCTGGCAGTTTGGGCTGGAATTCTCCCATTGGGAGCAGGGTCAAGATTGATTTGCATATAGCTGGGTCCGACCTGGGGTGACGTGACAAGCAAAATAACAGTGGATTAAACCCAGATCTCTGACTGGAGGTAAGTGTTTGAAAAGTTTCAACACTCTGTCCATCATTTTATTTTGTGATATTGATTTGTGCACCGTAAGTGGCTAGGGTAAGCCCAGACGTGGGTTTCTTGCTTGCTGTGTCACTAGATTTAAGGTAGCCTGGCTGATGAAGGGTGATCCCCTGAAACTAGTCCCAGAATGCTTGAATCCTGTCCAGGGAGGACCTGGCTTGGCAGTTTGGGCTGGACTGCTCCCATTGGGAGCAGGGTCAAGACTGATTTACATATAGCTTGATTGACCTGGGATGGCGTGGCAAGCAAAATAATAATGGATTAAACCCTTGATCTGTGACTGGGGGTGAATGTTCAAAGAGTTTCAACACTCCGTCCATCATTTTATTTTGTGATATTGCCTTGTGTGCCCTAAGTGGTTAGGGTATACCCAGACGTGGGTCCCTTGCTTGCTGCATCACTGGATTCAAGCTAGCCTGGCTGATAAAGGGTGATGTCCTGAAAACGGTTGCAGGATGCTTGAATCCTGTCCAGGGAGGACCTGGCTTGGCAGTGTGGGCTGGACTGCTCCCATTGGGAGCAGGGTCAAGACTGATTTGCATATAGGTCAGTCTGACCTGGGGTGACGTGGCAATCAAAATAACAATTGATTAAACCCAGATCTATGACTGGGGGTGTGTTTGAAAAGTTTCAACTCTCTGTCCATCATTTTATTTTGTGATATTGCCTTTTGCACCCTAAGTGGGTAGGGTATGCAAAAACGTGGGCCCCTTGCTTGCTGTGTCACCGGATTCAAGCTAGCCTGGCTGATGAAGGGTGATACCCTGAAACTGGTCTCAGGATGCTTGAATCCGGTCCAGGGAGAATCTGGCTTGGCAGTTTGGGCTGGACTGCTCCCATTAGGAACAGGGTCAAGACTGATTTGCATATAGCTGGGTTTGACCTGGGGTGTAATGGCAAGCATAATAACAATGGATTAAACCCAGATCTGTGACTGGGGATGAATGTTTGAAATGTTTCAACACTCCATCCAACATTTTATTTTGGGATATTGGCAACTGAAAAAAGACATTAAGCCATCCACCTTAAGTTGGAACAGTAGTGTAAGGTCCTTTTTCCAAAGTCCTGTAACCGGTTGGGCCGTTAGAGAACGTTTTCCATCGATACACCCCCCCTGCCTCAACTTAAGGTATGCCTATCTCTAAATGAGGTCGGCGGGCAGACTGATGGTTTGGTGGACAAGTATTCCAAACCAGGCCCATTTTTATTTAGTCATTTACTTATTTTGAGTTCTTAAAAAGTGTGGACTAGTGATGTCAGAACACTATGCGTAGATACATACAATACAAATACAGAGACAGTAATATACAAGTGTAGAAATAGTAACATAGCACTTGGGGCCAGATATACAAGAAACTGGTGCAGTGCGGTGCTGTGGCAAAAATAGCAGTGCTGCCCCAGTTTTGAAATGCAGGGATGTGCTGTATTTACAAGAATACGATGCACCCCTGCATTTCCCTTGTTTCCGGCACTAAATTAAGCAGCCTGCGCCTACGCAGGCATCCTTACACCATAGTGCAAGGGTGTCCATGTTGTGGGGAGTGATTGTTTATGTGCAGGAAGGTGTCCTTCCTGCATATAAAAAATCTACAATGGCCATTTGGCACTTCTATGTGTGCTGCATAATTCAGCACAGATAGCAGTAGCAAACCGTCATTTTTGAATGATAGTTTATGTGCAGGAAGGGACATCTTCCTGCACATAAACAACCATTCATAGCCTTTTGTTCTTTCTATGTGTGCTGCGGATTGCAGCACACATGGAAAAAGCAAAAAATGATGAGGAATGAAAGTATTTCTCCTAGTTGTGCCATGCTAACGCCACCCCTGGGGTGGCATTAGTTTTTGGCGCTACCACAGATTTACAGGTTCTAGTAAATCTGTGGTAGTGGCAAAAGCAATAGGTGTTGTAGTGGAACGCTCACAACAACACCCATTGCACAGCCATCTGCTGCAGAAAAATGTATCTGAGGGGCCCATATTTACAAGGCGGCGGTAAGCCACAAAAAGTGGCTTAGAGACACCTTGTAGATGTAGTGCACTGCACAGCCCCACTGGACGGTCACAAAAAGTGACCCTCCGGTGGCGCTAGGGCCTTGTAATTCTGGCCCTTAGTGCTTACCTCTGTTGCAAATTGTGGCCAACAAAACATTTTTTGGGAGCAGGACTTATTTATCCTCGTGAAACTACGACTCAGAACAAGAGAGGGTACAGAAAAATGGGAGAAAGAAGAGGAAGAGAAAGTTGCACGTGAAGCATCATGGCTAGACAGTTTGGGCATTTGGCAACTCCGGCACCCAGCAGCACCGATGAAGGGCTTCTACAAAAACTTGGGGCAACTGCACTTTTTTTTTTAAATACAGAGATAATTGTCCTGTGTAATTGATTAAATCAATCTGTAAAATGCATAACATTGTCTTGTTTGAAGCCTTTTTTATTCTATCTCGATTAAAAGTTTCACTGAAGTCCATGCAGGCTACATCCAATAACCTACACCAATATTAACAGTCATAACTTCTTCTAAGGATATATGTAAATAACAATTACATGACCAATAAAGATTTTTTTTGTATTTAGTTTTGTAGATACTTTATATGTAATAAACTATTATTGACTGATTAGTGCCGAGAAAATGACGAGGTGCTTGATTTTATTTGTAAAAATCTATATATTCATAAAAAGTAATATTTTCGACTTCTGTTGGGATGTGCTGTTTCCTTTTTTTCGAAGGTCATGAAATTAACATACCTGTATAACGTGTTTGTATTTAGCCCTAAAAAATTGCACGTGTTTGTACGTGCGGCCGATGTATGTAACATCTATCCGGAAAAGAGGATAACTACGTTTAAGAGATTAGGGGGCATATTTATACTCCGTTTGCGCCGAATTTGCGTCGGTTTTTTCAACGCAAATTCGGCGCAAAACTAACGCCATATTTATACTTTGGCGTTAGACGCGTCTAGCGCCAAAGTATGAGTAATGAGCGTCATTTTTTTGCGTGAACGCCTTCCTTGCGTTAATGAGATGCAAGGTAGGCGTTCCCGTCTAAAAAAATGACTGCGACGCAAATGCGTCGTATTTATACTCCCGGGCAAAAATCACGCCCGGGAGTGGGCGGGGCAAAAAAACCCGCATTAGCGCCTCTTTTTAACGCCTGGGTCAGGGCAGGCGTTAAGGGACCTGTGGGCTCAAAATGAGCCCACAGCTGCCCTCCCATGCCCCCAGGGACCCCCCCTGCCACCCTTGCCCACCCCAGGAGGACACCCAAGGATGGAGGGACCCATCCCAGGGACATTCAGGTAAGTTCAGGTACGTATAATTTATTGTTATTTTTTAATTTTTTTTTGGCATGGGGGGCCTGATTTGTGCCCCCCTACATGCCACAATGCCCAATGGCCATGCCCAGGGGACATAAGTCCCCTGGGCATGGCCATTGGGCAAGGGGGCATGACTCCTGTCTTTACTAAGACAGGAGTCATGCACAGGGCGTCTGGGCGTCGTTAAAAATGGCGCAAATCGGGTGGAGGCGATTTTTTTGCCTCTACCTGACTTGCCCCATTTTAAGACGCCCTAACGCCATTTTCCCCAACGCCGGCGCTGCCTGGTGTACGTGTTTTTTTTCCACGCACACCAGGCAGCGCCGGTCTGCTAGCGCCGGCTAACGCCATTCAATAAATACGGCGCCCGCATGGCGCTTCAGAATGGCGTTAGCCGGCGCTAATTTATTTGACGCAAAACTGCGATAGCGCAGTTTTGCGTCAAAAAGTATAAATATGGCCCTAGATACCGCCCATACAGTTCCACTTCTCTTGGCCCAGGGCGGCATATTTTCTGGAAAGAAAGTTTGTTGCTTGATTGACGGGAAACAGCAAAGGCCTGTATTTATACTTTTTTTGCGCCGCATTTGCGCCGTTTTTTGACGCAAAAACGGCGCAAACTTGCAGAATACCATTGTATTTTGTAGGTTTGCGCCGTTTTGCGTTAAAAAGCGGCGCAAATGTGGCACTAAAAAAAGTATAAATACGGGCGTAAGTGCGTGGGAGGAGTGGGGACCGATTGTGGAGAATCTCAAAATGTTCTCTGAAACAAGGGGGCAGCGATCTACCAGAAACTGGGTCGGGGACTGGGGTCTAAGTCCCACCTCCCCCCCTTTGCCACACAATTAATCCATACTAGTGGGAGCCGGAGTGCTAGAATGGTTATATCACGTGGTTAAGTCACGTCTGCAGGTATTCCAAACCAGGCCCATTTTTATTCATTCATTTTACTTATTTTGAGTTCTTAAAAAGTGTGGACTAGCGATGCCAGAACACTATGAGTAGATACATAGAAGACAAACACAGAGAACATAATATATAAGTGTGGGAATAGTAACATAACACTTAAGACCAGATATTCAAGAAATTGGTGCAGAGCAGTTCTGCTCCAAAAATAGTAGCGCTGCGCCAGTTTTGAAACACAGGGATGTGCTGTATTTACAAGAATACCACACACCTCTGCATTTCCCCCTGCGCCGGCACTACATTAAGCAGCCTGCACTAACGCATGCATCCTTGCACCATAGTGCAAGGGTGTCTATGTTGAGGGGAGTGATTGTTTATGTTCAGGAAGGTGTACCTTTCTGCACATAAAAAATCTACAATGGCCATTTGGCACTTCTATGTGTGCTGCAGAATTCAGCACACATAGAAGTAGCTAATTGTCATTTTTGAATGATTGCTTATGCAGAATGCAGCACACATGGAAAAAGCAAAAAACTATGAGGAATAAAAGTATTCCTCCTTGTTGTGCCATGCTAACGCCACCCTTAGGGCGGCATTAGTAGTTGACCCAACCACAGATTTAGGCCTTCTGGTAAATCTGTGGCAGCGTCAAAAGCAATGGGTGTTGCAGTGGAACGTTCACAGCACCACCGGTAGCGCTAGGGCCTTGTAGATTTGGGAAAATTGTGGGCAACAAAACATTTTTTGAGAGGAGCACTTATTAGTCCTCGTGAAACTTCGACCCAGAACAAGAGAGAGTACAGAAAATGGGAGAAAGAAGAGGAAGGGAAAGTTGCACGTGAAAACATCGAAGTTAAAGATTTTTGGCATTTGGCAACCCGATGAAGGGCTTCTACAAATACTTGGGGCAACTGCACTTTTTTAAAGTACAGAGATAAATGTCCTTTGTAATTGATGAACTCAATCTATAAAATGCATAACATTGTCTTGTTTGAAGCCTTTTTTTAATCTATCTTGATCGAAGGTTTCACTGAAGTCCATGCAGGCTACATTCATCGGTCTGCAGTGGTCTGGTTGCTAATCAAACAATTAGAGACCTCAATTATTTTTGACTGACATGCACGTGCCCTTGAGAAACCGAGATGCCGAGGTCTGTGTAAGCACCTGCCTCGAAAAACGTTTTTTGTTTTATAATGCAGGATGAGCTAAACAAAAGCAGAATTTCTGCATATGTTGTAACCTACAATAATATTAACATTCATAACTTATGCTAAGAATATATGTAAATAACAATTATATGACCCATAAAGAGATTTTTTGTATTTAGTTTTATAGATACTTTATGTGTGATAAACTATTATTGACTGATTAGTGCCGAGAAAATGATGAGGTGCTTGCATTTTTTATTTGTAGAAATATATATGTTCATAAAATGTAACATTTTCTACTTCTGTTGGGATTTGCTGTTTCCTTTTTCTCGAAGGTCATGAAATTAACATAGCTATATAACATGTTTGTGTTCAGCCCTACAAAAATTGCATATGTTTGCACTTGCAGTGACGAGTTATGCAACATCCATCCGGAACAAGAAGATAACGACGTATAAGACCGTTTCCAATGGAAAGCCAATACAGCTCAACATCTCTTGGCCCAGGGCTGCGGATTTTCTGGAAAGAAAGTTTGTCGCTTTATTGGACGGCAGCAGTAAAGTGGGGGAAGGGAAGATTTTCAGTGAACTGTAGATGAACTGTATAACCCTTTCTCCAAGAGCTGATTTATGTCCCAAGCTGTGGGCTCCTTGTATTTCCCAAACCAGCAGAACTTTCTGTAGAAGCCTGTGTAAACAGAAAACACTTATTTAAATAAAATGAAATGTACAACCTTGAATTCACTGGAAACAAACACAGTTGCATTTCCTCTCTTCTGTCTTCACCCAGCACATGCAATGAGAAGGCTGTTTTTCAGTGAAATAGAATGCAGACCTCTCTCATAACTATGATTGGCTGTTGCCAGCCAATCAGCGTGAAGGTGTGTTTCACAAAACTGAAAATGTGTTGGTATGACTCAGGGATGAGGAGTGAGGAGTAGGGATGATGGATGAGGAGTAGGGATGATGCATGAGGCATGAGAAGTAAGAATGATGGAAGATGGATAAGAAGTAGGGATGAGAAGCAGTGATGGGGGATGAGAAGTAGGAATGATGGAAGGGAATTAGGGATGATGGAACAGAAGTAGGGCTTAGAAGCAGGAATGAGGGATGAGAAGTAGGGATGATGAAAGAGAAGCAGGGATGATGGATGAGAAGAAGGGATGATGTATGATGGATGAGAATCAGGGATGAGGGATGAGAAGTAGGGATGGTGGAAGAGAAGCAGGGATGATGAATGAGAAGTAGGGATGATGTATGATGGATAGGAAGTGGGGCTGCTGGCAGAGAAGCAGGGATGATGGATGAGAAATTGGGATGATGTATGATGGATGAGAAGCAGGGATGATGGAGAAGTAGGGATGATATATCATGGATGAGAAGTAAGGATGATGGATGAGAAGCAGGGATGAGATGCAGGGATGAGAAGTAGGGATGATGGATGAGAGGTAGGGAGGATGTATGATGGATGAGAAGTAGGGCTGATGGATGAGAAGATGAGAAGTAGGGATGATGGGTGAGAAGTAGGGATGATGGATGAGAAGTCGGGATGATGTATGATGGATGAGAAGTACGGATGATGGATGAGAAGTATGGATGATGGAAGAGAAGGATGGATGATGGATAAGAAGTAAGGATGATGGATGAGGAGCAGGGATGAGAAGTAGGGCTGAGGAGTGAGGAATGAGGATGTCCTAAAATGGAAGCTGTAGTTCTATGCTTCCCTGATGCATACCTGGGGGGCCAACTGCTGTAGGAGCACACGGTTGCCGTCGGGAGTTGTTTCCGTTTCACTATTCTCTGGTGTGTCAGCCTTGCCCCAGTGGGATTACAAACAGCATGGAAGTTATTGCACTGGTGAGGGACTGTTGACGTTTGCAGGGCGAGACACTCAGAGTATTTTTGGTATGCCCAGAATTGGGTCCTGTAGCTCATTCTGCCTTGGACACAAACTGCACCTCTATGTGGCAAAAGTCAGTAAGCGGTTGGGAGTTAGTTACTGATAGAAATTGGGTCGCTGGTTGACTGGGGTGTGAGCCCTCGTCAAGCAGCAACCACAATCCTAGACATAATGCAGCACATGTTGTAATCGTATTACTTCATTGTTTTGTCATTTTCAAACTTAACATTGTCTGGGCATTGTAGGACCTTATTAGTACCAGTATAACACCCTAAAATAGCAATATAACAACAACTTTATTTTGCAAAGGGCCTTTCACTGAGCAGCAATGCATGCTCTGCATTTTTAGTAATTTTTGAACCGTTTTAGCTAGAAACAATTTTTTTGTCAAAATCTGCAGATTATGGCCCTCATTACAACATTGGCGGTATTGACCGCCTTCTGCCACGGCGATGGCCACCAACATACCGCTGCCGAGACTACCAGCCGTCTACGCGTATCATGACCGCCGACGGTATTCCGCCAGAATGCTGGTGCAACATCGCTGATGGTCATGGCAGCGGACGGCGGTAAGGCTGCGCTGCTGACAGCAGCACTGCCACACCAGCAAAACACCACCGACCATATCATGAACAATGATACGGCCTGGCAGTGTTTTGCTGGCAGACGCTGCTGCTGACAGCAGCGCCCAGATCATCTCCAGCCGGAGGACCCCCTGCAGGCAGGCAAATCGGGATCTCCGACCGGAAAGGTGGGTGGGGATGTTGTGTGTATGTGGGGCGGGGTGTGTATGTTTTGGTATGCGTGCATACGGGTGGGTAGGATGCATGCATGAATGAGTGATTGTGAGTGTTGTATGTTGTGAATGCATGTGTGTGACAAGGTGTGTTGGTGTGTGTTGCGGTGTGTGGGTATATATGTGTGCATGCGTGGGTGGTGGTGGATATGCGTGTGTGCATGTGTGTATATGGGTGCGCATGTGGATGTGTATATGTGTGGGGGCAGGAGAGGGAGGGGGAGAGTGTGGCAGACTCTGGGAAGGGGGGGTGGAGGAGACCCCTATCAGTGCCAGGGAAGGGATTCCTTGGCACTGATAGTGCCTACCGCCATGGTTTTCGTGGTGGTAAGTGTGGCACAAAACCATGGCGGTAGGCCGGGTCGCAATCCCGAGGGTGAGATTGTGACTGCCGCCAGGCTGGAGACCGAAGTCTCCAGCCCAGCGGCTGTTACCACCCTGGTGGTCGGTGTGTTAAAGTGCCGGTCTTGGATGCCGGTAACCGCCATGGTCAAAATCCCATTTTTTTTACCACCGGCCTGTTGGCGGTATTACCGCCACTTTAACACCGACCGCCAGGGTTGTAATGAGGGCCTATGTGGCAAATGCGGCGAAAATCGCAGTGAACGCACAATCGCCTAATTCCAGTGGCCCTACTAATAAGCACTTTAGCACTAGTTAGCAGTGGTAAAGTGCACAGAGTTCCAAGACCAACATGCAGCGAAAATATTGGGCAGGGGACAAAAAGTTTGGGGATATCCCTGCAGAAAGGGGCAGGTCCAACACTTATGTATCATTTTAGAGGTGTGCTCGGCCTTCAACTAGACAAGTATTTTGAGATAAATTGGATCTCACCTACTACTCTAGTGAGCAAGGGTTTTGGTATTGGTTACACCCTCTGAGAAACCTGGGGATAGAACTTTTACACTGTGTTAATTCTTAATAGACCTCCTGAGGAGGGTTTGTATTTTGTTTTGACAACTAAATGTTTGCACATATTTTCATGCTAAGACTGTATGCCCGATGGCAGCCTTACGGGGAAGTTTACAACCAGTACAGTAGGTCGGAGTTGGTTGTGGTGAAAATCCATTGTGTAGGGCAGCAGACCTAATTGGGACATTGGAACAATTTATGCTAGATGCCACAGGTTTCATCTGTTTATTATGAACAGTTACAACCAAGACAGTATTAAAAACATGTTAACGCCAGTAGGTCTTTAAGGGTAGTTTGTTGTTATGCTGTGTTTAAGCTTGCAAAGATTTATTTATGATATGGGACTTCACAGGTTGCAATAGTAGGCAAAGGATTTGATGTTAATATTTCCTGCTGGAAAATCTTGAGAGTAGAAGATTTGCACTTTGATAATAGTGGTTAACCCTTTTTAGGAGAGGTAGTATATTATTTTGCTAATTGAAATTGTGTACATTTTCGATAACCCGCACACTCACCAAGCACTGCTACTTACCTCTCATATTACGTCACTCATGACATGTTCTATGACACTTATAAAATGACTGTAACAACTGAAATTACATCATCGATCACAAGACTGTGCTTGGCGAGGGCACAAGTTACTTAAGGACTCAAGTTAAAGTTATGTGAGAACTATAACAGGTGATTTTCTGTGGTTTTGTTTTTTTCAAACAGTAAGTTTAATGGACATTTTCACCGAAGTATAACATATAATTTGGTGTAAATCAATTCAGCATTTTTGACTTGTGCCCCTGCCATGGGGGAGATGGCCTCCACAGGGTTAATTTGCATTTTTGGAGTGCGGTCTGCGTCCCCCTCTCTTTATTTGACACAAGTGGCAGGGAGATGGTGGCCCCAAGGGCCTTCAGAGGCTTAGGGAGGTGGGCAGCACACCCCCCTCCTATTTTGTTCAAGTATGAACCCCAGTGGGGTGGACGTCCCCAGGGTTCAAACTGCATGCACCCCCAACATTTTCTTCCTTTATTACATGCCTCAGACCGGCTATGATTTCTGCCAAAACATTTTTTTTTTAAATTCTGGCGGGGTCTCAAGGGGACCCCAGTACCAGGCCTAAGGGGTCGGGGTATTCCTGCCCTGCCCCCTAGTCTTTATTTTACACTTTTTCTTTGGGACTTGGCTGAGTCTGAGTCCTGAAATGGCTGCCAACACTTTCTGGTTGAAGTGTTGGCAGGCAATCAGATCTCAGCATGGGATTTATCAGATCCTCAGAGGCTCCACATCTCTAGATATACAATTTTGGTTTTCCTTTCATTACTCTGAAAAACATGTACACCAATTCACAAAAAGCACACTTTCTGGACAAAAAGCTACCTTTCTGCCAAATCTGGTGTAATTCCGTCTAGCTGTTTGGGCTACAGTTGTGTTCAAATTTCCTATGGGAAATTGCAGTAGGGGAAAATGCATTTAAGGAATCCCCATTTTCTCAGCCCCCACTTAACAAATCATCCTGAAACATTCACAACAGCAGCTAAAGTGAGTGGCAAACTAGTTTTGAACATTTTGTGAAGATTCGTCAAACAGTGCCAAAGCTATTGCCAAATAAAATCACTTTTTCTATAGAAATTAGGTCCCTACTATAACTACTTCCTGGCGATCGCATATATTGTTGGTACTCAAGGTATGGCCCAGGTGCAGCATGCGGTCCTCCTGACCTTTTCATGCGGCCCCCTGGTGAACAGCAGCACCAGGCTGCTCTTTACTCACTCAGCATTAAAAATAAAAATGTGAAATAAACATGAAAACATTCATGTAAATGTTAATTGGTGTTAAATAAAGGAACTGGGGAGTCCTCCCCCCTTAACTTCAGAAACAACGTATTTTTAAAATATATCTTGCTGCAATATTGGAAAAATATGACAGTCTCTTCGAAATTAAAAAAATGTATTTAATTAACACGCATAACCTTTTCACCTTAGTACATCAGATTATCCGATCAAATTGAAAAATATTAAGTTATGTGATAGCTTTCAAACATAAATTTAGAAACATTAATTCTTCCCCTCACACTGACAATAATGTGAAGAGTGAACTAAAGAGACAAGCCAGTTGTTATGTGCACTTTTTTTGTGGACTGGGTTTTTGATGTACATAAACAACATTATTTTTTATTTAATCCAACACAGGAGACGTTTTTGTACAGCGCACATGTATTTCAAGGTCCGCTCATATGTGACAATGAAGAAAAAGGAACGGAAGTGAAATAAACCAAATGCCTAGGATCACAAAATTTGGTATAGTGGAGAAGCCGGATTAATCCCAGGGTTTCTGGTTTCATATTGTTCATTTCAGTCAATAGATGTATGTCCTTTGCTTACCCTACACCACCCAACCGCCACCCCACTGGCCTCAATGCGGCCCTCGTCACAGGAAAGGCTAAACTTTTTGGCCCCCAGGAAAACGTTTGCGAGTACCCATGGCATTTATAAATATATCTATATAGATATATAGAATGATATATTCACTGAAAAATACAAAGGTTATAGGGACAT
This sequence comes from Pleurodeles waltl, assembly GCF_031143425.1. NCBI lineage: Eukaryota > Metazoa > Chordata > Amphibia > Caudata > Salamandridae > Pleurodeles > Pleurodeles waltl. The sequence continues at coordinate 448,643,678 of NC_090443.1, forward strand.
TATAATTAGGCTCAGCTTTTACACACATGGAACCTTAGAAGTTCAGCAGTTATGTTACCTGAGCTAACTATAATTTTCGCTCCTGCAATGCACTGCTTATGAGTTCACATATTATATCACTCATGACATAGCCAGTGGCATCACTGGTGACATTGCAAATGATCACCTTCCTTGAGCGACTTCAGGCCCCAGGAAACTCACCCTAGGGCCTTTTTCTTTGTAATTAAGGGCCTCCTCCCACAGCCTTAGTAGAACCTGGGGACCTGCAGTTAACTTTCAGGGGAGGGGGCCCACAGCCTCCCTTCCAGAACCTAGATTGACCCTTGAGACCCCACAACCCAGAGCCTGTCTTTCCTGTAGGTGGGTGCCCTGGTGCCCACCTGAGACACCCACCAAACCGGAAGTTAGGGGTAGTCCCAAGATCCCTCAGCCCTAGCAGGCTTTCCACATGTTGTAGGAGCCTGGATTGCTTCTGTCTGGCAGGAACAGCTATTTTTGTTTGCTCCCACCTGGTGAGCGTAATATTTGTTTCTTTGCCCGCAGGAGCACAGGCAAGTAAACAGAAGTCTGCTTCCACCCAACTGGACCATTTTTAAAACTCCCACTGAGTGAGGACAGACGTGCCTTCTCTGCCTGTGCTCCTGCAGGCAGGGATGGCATGTCTGCTGTTACCCAGCAGGAGCTTTAAAAATGTTCCTATCAGATGGTAGCAAACATATGTTTCCTGATGCGCTCAGGGGGGCAGGAAAAGTATTTTTTCCATGGGGGTGGGCTTCCCGGGACACAGTAATTGAGCAAGCCCCAGGGAATTGGATCCCCAGGGCCTTTTAAAGCTCAAGGATGGGGGCTGCACAGCTCCCCCTTACCAAATATGTTGGGCCCATGGTGATGGGAACTTTTGACGCTCTGGGAGGGAGACTGAGCACCACTCTCCCCTTATTTGTTGATACACCCCTGGGGGTTAGCGACCCTGGGATTATTGGGGCTCACAGAGGGGGGCAGCTGCCCACCTCCACTTATTTGTAGATAAGGCCTAGAGGGATGGGGTCGCTGGGGCATCCCGAGGCTCGGGGAAGGTAGCTGAGCACTCCCTCTGGAAAAGCAACATTTTGCACGTCCCTCTCTGCCCTGGTCCACTCTGGGGAGATTTGTTTGAATAGCACGGGAGCCCACATTTTTCTTCAATTTTGCCACTGATTCGTGGATTCTCTGTGAATTTGTGGAAACATTTAAATGTTTTTGGCCCCAGGCCCTACCACCATCTCTGCCATACTTCCTTATATCTTTTTAAATATTTTTTCTAGGAATCGGGGCTCAGTCCTGAGACCTTGTATGTCTGTCCTTACATCATTGTTGATGTGGTGGCAGCCAATCGGATCCAAGCTTGAGCTCTGCTAGGTCCGAAGGAGCATCTGCAACCTTATATATACAAAGGCCCAGATTTAAGAGGGTCTAGCCCCATCTAACGACATATTAGCATCATTTGTTTGACGCTAATGTGGCATTAGATGGCCAAAAAGGCAGTGCCATATTTACAAAGTGGTGCAATGCATGCATTCTGCCACTTTGTAACCCCTTCCGCCACATTATGTCTGCATCAAGCATAATATATGCAAGGGGGGCATTCCCCAATTAGGGGGGGCCATAAAAATGGCACAAAGAAATTTAAGAGATTTCTTTGTGTCATTTTTTTCTGGCATTTTTAACGCCTGCTCAGAGCAGGAGTTAAAAGGGGCCACAACATTGGTTACAACGGGCCCCAATGTACTGTTCAGGGTTGGTTCCAAAAGTACTGCCCCCTACCCTGTGCCATGGTGTGCTGTATTTAAAATATGGCTCACACATGGGGGAGGTAGGGGGGGGTGCTAAGGGGCACAAGGAAAGTGGTGCTGCACTGGGTAACACAACACACACTACACCATGTAGAGCAGTACCTATAGCTTTATTGCCATGTCTGGACAGATACTGTAACATACAGAACTGACATGCTGCATATTGTTGTTGCAGGTGGGCCTGGCACATCAGCCACAGCAATTACGGGTGTAGGGGAGACGGACACACAGCTGCCCTCTGACACCAACACCAGTGGGTCCATCAATCTCCCAACTGCGCACCGCAGGGCCAGGCCATTGCCACTTCCAGACCTCAGTGGTGACTCTGATGTGCAGCAGGAGAGTCCAGGCACCCCATCTGCATCCGGGATGCGCAGCCAGATATCAGAGGACAGGGGTCATTCTGCGCATCGTCGAAGTGCCCCAGTGTCCCAACAGCAACTGCAGGAGGCAGCTGAGGGTTCATCCCTGTTTGGTGGACTTGAGGCTGCTATGTTGCAGCAACAGCGGCTGCAAAATAGAAGGATACAGAGTCTTGACAGGAACCTTAGAATCCATAACAGGAATATGGTTGGTCTGCATCGGAGACTTGACACCCTGAATGAAAACATCAACTTGCTGCGTGAGGGACAGGTACAGGCCTCCCAGGACACTAGGGAGCTGACCACTGCAGTGCGTGACCTGTGTGAGGAGCTGAGACATGAAAGACTGAGTAGAAGGAGACATGAGCACCGTTTTCGCACCATGATTGCGAACTACTGCAGGTCCTCCAATCGTATGGCCAACTCCACCGCCCTCATCGCCCGTCGTGCTGTGGCGGCCCAGGTAGAGGCTACACACACCAGTAGGGATGTGGTCCAGGACCTTGTCCAGATCACCACTGTGATAGAACAAGTAATGAGACAGAGGTCGTCCACTCCCAGTGAGGTTGCCTTGGGGGACACAGAGGGCACCTCGAGCCTCAGTAGTGTGCACGTACCTGCTCCAGGCCACAGACGGCGCAGTGCCAGGTGCAGCACTGCCACAGAGGCAGACATTCAGGGTGCCAGTGATTCAACTGGGCACCCTAGTGGTGTGCGAGGGAGGAGGAAGTGACTTTTGCCACATTGACTCTGGTGTCCCCACTAGGAGGTAATAGTGCGGGACTCAGTTTATTTGTTGATTTTCATTTCTATCAATCCCCTTTTTACTTTTCCCATCACAATTCATAACGTGCCGTAAAGGAATAAATATTTTTCTCACTATCACTACAGTAGTCAGTGGAGTTTGATTGTACATACTCACGTCTGAAATGGTTGTGTGTGATGTCAGCACGCCTTTGCCTTCCCTCTGCTGCACTGGTCCTGTCTGCTGGCTGTAGAGGTGGTATGGGATCATCATCCTCATCTGATTCAGAGTCACTGATTTCTATAGGTATGCCCCTGTTTGTAGCTATATTGTGCAAGATTGCACAAGTAGCCACTATTCTACATGTTGTTTCTGGACTGTACTGTAGTGCCCCTCCACTCTTGTGGAGGCAACGGAAGCGACTCTTCAGGAGGCCAAATGTGCGCTCCACCACGTTGCGGGTTGCCCTGTGTGCTGCATTGTATCTCCGTTCTGCCGGTGTGTTGGGATTGAGGTATGGGGTCATCATGTAGGTGCGCACTGCATAGGCACTGTCTCCTGAAAGGGACAGAAGGTTTGTTGAGTACCTCAGCCATCTGACAAGGGTTTGTTATCTATGCGCCATTGTAAAGAGTGACATTACCTAGTAGATATCCTTCACCAAACTCCCCAGCTAGCAGTCTTGTGTGAATGCCGCTGTGGCGAAAGATGTATGAATCATGTGTGCTCCCTGGGTACCTGGCCACAAGATCAGTTATGATGTACGAGGCATTGCATATCACCTGTATATTCATGGAATGTTGTTGTTTACGGTTTTGGTACACATACTCTGTGACAGAAGGTGGACATATTGCCACATGTGTGCCATCTATGGCACCTAGGAAGTGGGGGAACTGTGCTATCTGATAAAAGTCTATTTTTGTCTGCTGTATTTCCTGTGGGGTGTGGGGGAATCTGATGTACTGTTGGAGTTTGCTTAGCATGGCGTTGATAAATGCATTGAAGAATCTGGAGAGGGTGCTCTGTGAGACCCCCAAAGCCGCTGCTATAACCCCTTGATAGCTCCATGAGGCGAGTAGGTGTAAGGAGCATAATACCTGCACATGGGTGGGGATACTATGTGTCCTTAGTGTTCTGCGCTGCAGTAGGGGTTGTAGCTCAGCTATCAGATCAAGTATCATGGCTGAGTTCAACCTATACCTCTCAAATATTTCCTCCTCTGTCACGTCAAAAAGTGTAATGCGCACTCTGAAAATGCGCTCCTGTCTGCTCCTCCCTCTCCTCAAACCTGCCAAGATCCTCATCCTCCTCGCCATGACGTAGAGTGCAGCCATTGTGGAAAAGAGTCTGAGGCATTCTGGGCCTCTTTATATAGGTTGCACCTGGTTACCACCTGCTTTCACTTAGTGGTATTTTGTATGTGCAAAATGCCATTCTGCGAAAAATCGCTATTTGCGATTTTTTTATGCATCTCTTTGCGATTCGGATTTTGCAATTCGCATTTTGCTCCTCGCAATTTCCTACTGGCAATACCCAATCGCAAAATGCGACTCGCAAAACCCGGTTGCAACGCAAAAAATCGCAATTTTGGTCTGCGAATGCCTTTCATGCATCGCAGACCACTTTTTTGCATTCGCAAACGGACGATTTTTGCGATTCGCACCATTTGCGAGTGCAAAAACTTTTCATACATCTGGCCCGTAATTCTCTCTTGTATCTTCGACCCTCAAAGGTCCGATACTCCTTACAATTTAGCCCCTGCCTCCAAGCTTTACAGGTGTCACACTTGATGAATCCCTTAGTCTTACTCGTCAGCCAATTATCTGTCCTCCTTTCTCTTTTGGGGTCAACAAAACTACATGTTAACATATCACCTAAGATAGCGTATAAGATGTGCCTGTTTTTACACAAAATTCTCCACACACTGGGCTGGGCTGTGTTAACTCGTAGACAATCTCTTGATTCCCCTATTACCCTCCACATTCTCCTTTTTACATGGATACAATAGTTCCTGCCTTACTTTCATGTTGATTCTCTGTCTGGCATTCTCCAGCACACCCATTGGATAGTCTCCTTCTATAAACCGCTTCATCATCTTCCCAATTTACTTGTCATATTCCTCATCAGTAGAACAGAATATTTTTGCTCCTATCATTTGACTTTAAGGAATGTTCCACTTCACCACTTTTAGATGAGTTCTATTGCCAGTGTTCTATTGCCGTGGTGCTGCTCCAAGCAATGCAGCCAGATCGGTTGAAGTGTGTGGAGCAGAGGAGCAGTGGTTTCCTTAGTCGGATGAAAGTTGAATAAACACTTACTCGGACGTAATCTGGTGTTCCTCGTCTCTCTTCATTGGATCGCAACAAGGATTTATTGGCTGTAGTTCTATCGTACTACTCCACATTCGCTCAGAAAGGTTTCCCCGTTTGAACTTCTTAAGGGAAGACGGGCTATGTCTAGACTGTTTCCTGCCTGATTAGCCAATGCAGTAGAGGGCAGACACACTGGTAAGTTGGACCTAGGCAAAAGGATGGAGGAAGTGAAGGAAGCACAGGGAAAAATGAAGATTAGGTGCAGTTTTAAAAAATCCACTAAAATCCAGGTATTTCGACCTTGAGATGTAGTATGCGTCAAAATATCAAACGTTTGTCAAAAAAGGAAATGCCAGTTATGGTGAACCTGTTGTGGTGAAGAAAGTGTGTGGCAATGCTGTTATGATCGAAGGGGGACATTGGTGGAATGTTGGGAAAGTTGTTAAAGTTAAAGTAGTTGATGTTGATGAGTCCAGAACCAAGGAAAATTGGTTGTCCAGTCATGTGAATAAGGAGAACACTGTGTCAAACTTTAAAGACATGGAACAACTTAAGGATTGTTTTAGATATTAGGCAGATGCTATTGTTGTGACGCTTGTATGCATTGTGATCACCATTCTGTTTTATTTTCTGAGTTGATGTGTGCAGTATTGAAACTTGGTGTTAGAATGTCATGATTTGTTTTACTCCTTGGTTAAGTTGTAGGTATTATGGGGCTAAAGATTTGGTGGTAGTTGGTAATGCTCACATTTTCATTTTATGTACAGTGTATTAGTCTCATAAGTTTGTTTTTTATCATATAAAAAAAGAAAAAGGGGAAGATAATTTGTTATGTTCTCAACCTCATTTACGAATGTTCTGAAAATTTATTTGGCAATGCGTTTCAACTAACAGATCTTCGTCATGGCCATATTGCAGATCAACAGTGCCCCACTACCTTTAATTTAGGGCATGAGTTATAGCTACTTGAAATAACTCTAACTATAACAGCTGAATTTTTATGGTTTGGTGCAGTTCAGCATCTAACTATAACGTTTCTATAAACTTTGTTTTTTTCCCACTGGAAAAAAACATATATATATATATAATTTTCCGTGATCCCATAAAGGTTTGCTTTGTGTCTTTTCAACATAATTTTGTTAAAATCTTTTCAACATGACTAACAAGTGTTATTTCAAAGTTTTTTATCTACACAGTTCCTGTGGTACAAGAACATACCTTCTTACTGCATGCATTGTGATCAGATCCATCATTTCATAATTATATACATTTTATTTATGTCTTTGTGAAAACATATTCAAAATAAATTAAATTGTTTTACATACATCCCGTTCAACCTTCTTCCAAGACATGATCTAATAAATCCCATACAAAAATATATTACTACATGATTCATAAATATTTTACTATTCTGATGGTCCATGGTTGGGCTGATCCATCAGCGCTGACTAAATATAATATAATATTTGCCAAAATGCCACATGGCACTATCAATCAGACTCCATAGCAGAATTTATTTCTCATAATTGTTATGGCCAAGTGCCCTTATGATACCCATACCTACCAATTTCCTTTAAATTGAATACCATAGTTATCTCAAATCTGAAGTGCCACTACTGATACTAAATTCACAGATTGAGAAGCTTTGCAAAAATAAATATAGTAAAAAAACAAAAAACAAAAAAAACAAATCAAAAGTGAATCCCTATCCAAAACCCTTACTAACAAATTACTCTATGCCTTTCCTTGAACATGAATACTGGATATGAGTATCGGACTGAGGGGTTAATTTAAGAATCAGACTGAATTTATCTGTAACTCTAACAAGAGCAAAGAAAAGAAAGAAGATACCACAACGAAGCAACAAAATTACAACAATCAATATGTTGGAATTGCCCCATTATAAAGGACACAAAAGAAAGTTAAACATTTCCAGAGATCTTTGAGATTGAAAGATTGAAAAAGAGGGGGCGACTACTGCCAATATAGACGTGTAGTTCTCATTGCAGTTCAAACGCCAGGGAATTTTAGTAACAGAAACAAACTACTAAACATATATATATATATATATATATATATATATATATATATATATATATAAGCTAGTTAAGGTCACCACTAGGTAGTTATAGTTAGGACCATGTTTCCATTGAAAAATTGTTTTGAGGCTTGCCTATGTCTTTGGCACTGTTCTTGTATCTTCACAAAATTTTCCCAAAAAAGTGTGCAGGTGATTCTTGTTGCATGCAGAAAGTTTCGGGGTGATCCGTCAAGCGGGGACAAAGAAAAGAAGGAGGGGTCAAAAAAGTTGCATTTCTCAGGTTGATTCCCATAGGACCTTTAGACACAACTACAGCCCAAACTACTGGACGGAATTCCATTACATTTGGCAGAAAGCTAACTTTTGATTAGATTCATTCGAACTCACTAATTTGATGTAAATCCATTTACTGTTTTTGAGACATTTAAGGAAATACACATTTGTATATCTTTGGCTATGAAGCCTTTGCGAATAATGATGAGCTTGTGATGGGGCCAAGTAAAAAAAAAACATTTAAAAAAAGTTTTACTCTCTTTCTCTTCGTTTCCATAATGGGATGGAAGAAAGAGAGAGAGAGAGAGAGAGACACACAGAGAGAGAGATTGTAATTGCAATGGTCTCTCCATGCAATGACATCAAAGAGTAAGACCAGCAAGATGATTGGTACAAATCTTATAGGTACAATTGGATGCAGAGCAGAACAGAGTTGCAGCTGGCCTAATGGTCAAGTTCTTGTACTGTCACTCAGTTGGCTGAAGGTTTAACTCATAGTATCGCTCTGCAGTGTGTTTATTTATTCACTTGTGTTTTGACTCTTAAACCTTCCTAGTAACAAAACGTTCACATTTCTTTCCTCTCACATGTATGGGTTGCATGCCATAGGTATATCTTTAAACAGTCCATCAAGGAGTCACTTGTAGCCTAATGGTTAAGGTCACAGACCCTCACACTGACACTTGAGGGTTTTAGTCCAGGTGTGTCTGTGATCATTTCCCTCCTATAATTTCTTTTAAACTTCAAAAGTTTAAGGTTCATACTGAAAGGTGATCTCACTCTTTTTAATTGACAAATACATTTTTCTTTTCAATTTGTCCTGAAATATCTCAATCTAAGTATATCAGCCATCAAAGCCTAAAAAACTCTCTATCTCTCTCACTCTTTCAGTCTCTTTCTACTACTCACACACCCACTCAGACTCTTACACACCTACTCATAGACACACTCAGACCCTTACTTGTGCCCTAAGGTAAGCATAACTCACACCCTGACCATGCACTGCTAATTACCTCACAAATTATGGAAATCATGGCATCTTTCATAACATTGTTGATAATTTCAATGTAATATTTGCAGTACAATTTTGGATGAAAAAAATGTGCATGTCGAGGCCAGGAGTCATAGTTACCTAAAGGCAAGGGTTATAGTTACTTGAGGCAGCTCTAACTCTAACTGGTGAATCTCTATGGTTTGGTACGTTTAAAATGTGAGCCTAACTATAACCTCCTTGTAACCTTTGGTTTTTAAGTGAATTTCTATATTTTGTTTTCATTTTACCTCCTAACTATAACGTCCCTGTAACCTTTGTGTTTCTTTAGTGAAGTTCTATGGTTTTTTAATGTATAGTAATTTCAATTACTATGGGGGTCATTTTGACCTCGGCAGTCTTTTTTGAAGACCGCTGAGGGACCGCCGTGCGGAAGACCGCCAGTGGTGGCGGTTTGCCGCTCGGCCTATTATGATCGTTGGCAGCTCTCCGTCCTTTTACGGACGGAGAGCCTCCAACAGCCATACTGGCGGGAGGCGGGGAAGTGGAGGTTGCTCCACCTCCACCGCCACGCCAACAGAACACCGCCCAGCGAATCACGTCCTGTGATTCGCCGTGGTGGTGTTCTGTTGGTGGTGTGGTGTCGGCGGAGCTGCCCCCATGGCTCCCGTCCCCTCCCGGAGGATCGTCGGACCAGGTAAGTCGATCGTCCGTGAGGGGAGGGGGGTGGGGGGGTGTTGTGTGCATGCATGGGGGTGTGCGTCTGTGTATGTAGAGGGAATGTGTGAGTGCGTGTATGCTTGTGGGGGTGTTGTGTGTATGGGAATGAGTGCGTGTATGTCTGTGGGTATGTCTGTATGGATGTGTGCGTGTAAGTTTGAATGTGGGTGTGCGTGACTGACTGTGTGTGTGGATGCAGGCATGTATGTCGGCATGTGTGCGTGTAAGTGTGTAGGTGGTGCCTGCGTGCGTGTCGTGTGGGTATGGGTGATGTGATGTTGGGGGTCGTGGTGGGGAGGGGGGCCCTGCCACCTTTGGGGGGTGGCAGGGGTGGTGGGGGGTGTAGGGGAGGGAGTCAGGGTGGGGGTGAAGGGTGACGGAGAACCCTATCAGTGCCAGGGAAGGAATTCCCTGGCACTGATAGTGCTTACCGCCATGGATTTCATGGCGGTTCAAACCGCTGGAAATCCACGGCGGTAAGCAGGGTCCAAATACCGCCGGCGGTATAGTGACGGCTGCCGGGCTGGAGACCCAGGTCTCCAGCCCAGCGATAGTCTCCGCCCTGGCGGGTGGAACGGATAACCGGCGGATGACCATGGCGGTAACTGCCATGGTCATAATTCGACAAAGTAAGACCGCCAGCCTGTTGGCGGTCTTACCGCCGGTTCTCCGCCTTCCGCCAGGGTCATAATGACCCCCTATATGTTAATCCAGCCACAGCCGCACACAGCTTGTGGCCATGCGTGGCGGCGGTCGGCCACAGGGCCAACCCCCTATAAGCACCCATCCTAGCACCGTGCACGTTCTTCAAAGAAGTGCAGGTGAGGTTGCCTGTAAGAAATGGCCTGCAGCCATACCCTGCTGCCAAAATCCCCTAACCACCCAAACAGATGCTGTGCATAGCCCTTTGGCCGTGCGCAACAGGAGTTGGCTGCAGCTTCTCTGGGAGTGAGAATAGGTGTGAGAGGGTGTATCTGGGGGTGAGAGTGGTTGTCAGATTGTCTTTAGAGTGTGAGAGTGCATACATCAGTGTTTAGTGGGTTTGTCAGTGTGGGTGCGGGTCTGTGGGTGGGTGCATTAGGGTGTCAGTGGGTCTGTGAAGGGGTGCGTGAGTGTCTGAGTGGGTGCGTAAGTGTCTGAGTGAATGTGTGAGTGGGAGAAATTTATTGCAAGAGAGACAGAAAGAGAGAAAGAAAGTGAGAGAGAAAGAGATAGAGTTTTTTAGGCTTTAATATCTCCTATACTTAGAATGAGATATTTTTGTTGGATTTAAAAAAAATATATATATATTTTTTAAAAAGTATAATATTTTCCTTTATAAAAAAAAAAAAAAGGGAGATGAGTCCAGCCGGACTCAAACCCCAAAGCTTAGTGTAAAGGTCTGGAACCTTCAGGCACAGCAAACAGCTATCTTCCGGGGGTGGGCACCACAGGACATAGCAGGAGCCAGCCCTGGGGGCCAAGTTGTCCCCCTTCAATGTTTTCATAGCCCTAGGGGGTGGTGGTCCCTGGGGTGGCTGGAGGGCACGTGGCCCCCACTAAGAATACAGTCTAGCCCCGCCGGTGGTCCACAGGACAAGTACAATGTTGCTCCAGGGGTGGTGTTCTCCAGAGCAGCTGGGGGGGGGGCACGTGCCCCCCTGGAAATAGATTGTATTTTGCCCCCACATAATATTAGCTAGATGCCCCGGGGGGGGGGGGGTGGTGGTTCCCAGGGCAGCGGGAGGCCACATGTCCCCGGCATACAAAAATAAGCTCTGAGGAGGTGGCTGTCCCTGAGGCATTGGGAAGGAGCCAGGAGCCCCCCCCTGCTTTTTTTTATATAAACCCCCGGGGATTTGGCCCACCCGGGGTCATTAGGCTAATGAAGCGCCAGAGACCACGCTTCATTTTTAAAAAATGTACATCGAAGTCTCGGATCCACCTCGTCTCCGCATGTAAAATTAAAAGAAATGGTTTATAGGCCAGAGGGGGACCCCCGTCACCAAAGCTAAGAGGTTAGGGTGTTCATACCGTAGCTTCTTTTCTTTTGTTTTTTACTTTGAGCAGAGTACCAAGATGGCTGACAACACTTCAACATCTTCTGTTGTTGAAGTTTTATCAGCCAATCAGATCTCTGCACGAGATCGGGAAGGGTTGTGAATCCTTCGCGTCCCTAGATATACAAATTTGTTTTCCACTTAATTTCTCAAAAAGTACTGAATGGAATTACACCAAAACAAAAGAGCACTCTTTCTCGACCAGTACGTACCTCCCTGCCAAATTTGGTGTAATTCCGTCAAGTAGTTTTTGCGCTATTGCTGTTATAAATTCCTTCACAAAATTGAATGGGTAAAACGTGTTTTGGGACCCCCCTTTTTTCTCAGCCCCTCCTGGATGCATCACCGTGAAACTTTCCAGGCAGTAGCTGAGGGGACTGGCAAACTTTTTGGAACCTTTTGTGAAGATTCACCAAGGAGCGGCAAAGAGACAAAGGGCCAGATGTAGCAAGATATGATTTTGTGACTCGGATATTGCGAGTCGGTGCGACTCGCAATTTCCAAGTCGCAAAATCATATGCAGAATTGTGTCTCCGACACCTTCTGCGAATCGCAAGGGGGTCGCAAAGACCCACCTCATTAATATTAATGAGGTCGGTCGTAATTTGCAACCCCCTTGCGATTCCCTGCACTCACAGGGATGGTGGCCTGCTGGAGACAGCAGACCTCCATGTCTGTGACTGCTTTTTTAATAAAGCTGTTTTTTTTGTTGTTGTATTGCAGCCCGTTTTCCTTAAAGGAAAATGAGTTGCATTACAAAAGAAAAAATGAAACCATTTGGTTTCGTTTTTTCAGAGTAGGCAGTGGTCCATTGGACCACTGCCTGCTCTGAAAAAATAATTTTGGCGACATTCACAAAGGGGAAGGGGTCCCATGGGGACCCCTTCCCTTTTGCAAATGAGTTAGCACCCACTTGACATGGGTGCTAACTGCCAATTGCTTTGCGACCGCGTTCGCGGTCTCAAAGCAATTCTGCATTGCGGTGCGAATCACAAATAGAAAGGGAACACCCCTTCCTATTTGCGAGTTGCATTCCCATTTTGCGAGTCGGTACCGACTCGCAAAATGGGAATGTGCATCGCGATGCGTGTTTTGCATGGCGCAAACTGCGAATTTTGCAGTTTGCGCCATGCAAAACGCTTTCTACATCTGGCCCCGAAAAAAAAAAAACTTATATAGAAACTAGGTCTTAACTCTAACTACCTAGTGGCAACAAATATATATATATATATATATATATATATGCAAAACACAAAGGAGAACTCTGGGAAGTTCCCAATTTTAGGTGGAGAGCTGCTCTAGTAAGGAGCACCCTGCAACACCAGCGACACTCTAGATTTGCTCACCTCAAATGTCTGCTTATCTAGCAAAGTCTTTAAGCATAGGATTAGCACAGTGCTATCCTCGCCGAGCTAGATAGTGACAAAGTCTTTTGCCATATATATATATATTTATCCGATACATTGCTGCCCTACTTTTGCCTTACTGCGGCACGCTTTCGTTTCCTGGTGGTGCTGGCTTACGCCTGGGCAAGCCGTGATACAATCCATTATTTCTTTCTTTTGTGAAAGAATAACCGCACTCCAAAGTTGTGATGTTGTTTTCCAGCTTTAATCGTGAGCTCCAAACTCCGTGCAAACAAACAATTACCCGCTGCCAAACGCGTTTCGGTCACACCGACCTTGTTCACAGGCCCTTCCTGTCGAACCTATTACAGTGTTAATATACAAAAAACAAAAGGAGACCCAATTTGATTAAACAAATAGCATATCTTTCTACAATTCCATCATGTTCTACACTCACAAAACCAAAATGTAAACTATTATCACTTCATTCTATTCTAAACAAATTACATTGCCTAACGAACGGTATTTTCCGTCTTTTCATACTTTCGGTTTTGCTTGACAGTTTCAATTGGACTCTGGGTAACGTAGTCCAATGTATTACTTATCATTACTGAGCTTACAATGGTTTGAAAACTTGGGGTATACTAACCCAAGATTTCACTAGATATCATGTCCCCATAATTTGCTTAAAAATTTAAGTGATCACCTATTTTATCTTACACATATCCATTTAATTTCCATGGTAACCATTTTTATATCAAAGCTGAGGCAGATTCTAATTACAATAACTTGTCGCACTACATGACTAACTTCACATTTATCTTATTTAGTCTCTATAAGAGCAGTATACATTTTTTTAGTACTGCGACTCCGCCTTGCATTGAACAAGGTTACCCACCATAAATTATATACTGTGTATCAAGTACATAAACACCGAACAATATGACTCAAGAGGTCAGCAAAACTCTTGATACATTACAAATTTATAATTAAATCATTTTTCCATTTGTGTATGTTTTTTTAAAACAACGTTTCTTTTATATACTCAGGTTAAAAGCGACCCTTTTTGTATGTCAATTTACATTTACATTTCCTTCTCATAATTCCACAAAAGTTCGTATTTGTTACAAATGTACAAATAATTACTCATCCTGGTTCAAACCAAAGGGGGTCAATAAGCGAATCTCCAAAATGTGTCTCGACTCAAGTTGGTGCAATTGTTTCTCTGTGTCTCCCCCACGTTCATGTTGGGGTACATGATCTATTGCATAGTATATCATTAGTTCCCAATGGCTATTTTGTACTTGCTCCATATGTTTTGCTGTAGCATTGCTTCTATCCAAATTCTTCGTTGCTCGGATGTGTTCCAAAATTCATTTTTATGTTTCGCATGTTGTACTTCCTACATATTTTAAACCACAAGGACATTCAATGACATAGACTGTAAAGCGACTTTTACATGTAATATATTGTCTGATTGGTTTTACGGACCCATTGCCAATAGAATATTCCTTTTTGCTCCTCCCAATCTTACATGCTTTACAGTCTACACACTTCCAAAGCCCCAGTTTTTTTAGCCAGTTTTTCTTGCCGTAACTAGAATGGCTTCTTGTTAATTTATCTCTCAAATTGGGAACCCGTCTAAAGGTCATTTGCAGTTGTTCTCCCACAATTCCCCCAACTATTGGGTCCCTTTGCAAGATAGGCCAGTGTCTTTAAAAAAACATTCAAATCCCAGAAACATCTTTGGAGTATGTTGTAATAAAATGTAACTGGTTTTCTGAACCCTTCTTAGATGTTGCTTTTATATTATGAATTTAATCTGATCTTGAAATCTGGCTTACACGTTTTTTTTGCTTTGGCTAAGCATTTTTTTGGATACATTTTCTAGCCTCAAATCTCTCACTAGGGGCTTCAAGATGCCTTTCACATTCACTCGGTTCTAAACAAATTATTTTAATGCGAAGAAATTCACCATAAGGGATATTCCATTTCGTATTCAGAAAGCCTACTGGCAGTCACGAGTAGTTAGTTCTAATAGTTATGACATAGGGCCTGGATAGAGTTTGGCAGTTCGGTTACTCAGTCACAAACTTGACAGATATCCCGCATGCTGTCTTACTATCTCCATAGGCTACAATGGGATCGTAATACGGCAGACAGGATATCCGTCCCGTTTGTGACGGAGTAACGTTCCTCACTAAACTCTAAATCAGGCCCTTAGTTTCCATAGGAAAAGTGTTTTTTGTTTTGCTAATTACTTTAGCATTGTTTGACAACTGTTCACGAAATTTCCAAACTAGTCAATTCAGCTACTGTTTGGAAAATTTGGGGGTGATTCGTTAAGTTGGGAGGGGGTAAAAAACAGAGGGGGGTCCCAAAATTTGTTTTCCTCATGCAATTTCCCGTAGGGATTTTAGATACGATTACAGCCTGAACCGCTGGACAGAATTACACCAAATTTGGCAGAAAGCTAGAGCTTGGTCCAGAAGGATCTCTTTTTTGTAATTTGGTGTAAATCTGTTCAATAATTTTGTAGTTATTAAAGAAAAAAGATTTATGTATATCTAGAACTGCAAATCCACTGCAGAACCACTGTGGCAGATCTGCCGATCAACATGCCAACAGCAGTGCCGTGATTGACTAGCCACATTCTCTGAGAAAAGTTGTGGCAGTCAATTTACAAATTGGAACACAGTTCCCAGCAGGAAAAAGAAAAGTGAAAACTGATAGAAGAGGTCAGGGTTGAAGTACCCTGACCCCATTGGACTGATGAAAAGGTCTGTGAGGGACCCCTTCTGGGCAAGAAATTGCCCCAACCTTTTTTTGGGGAGCGCTAGAATATGCAGGTTCACTACAGCACTCAGCGTGGCCTCCCTGTGCCAATCTGCGATGGATCCACAGATCCAGACCACAATTGAAAAAAATATATACCCACATACAGACCTACTCACGCACTCACTCACACACCCATGCGCAGACACACACCCCCACTCACAGACCCACAAAACCACTACCACACCCACTCACAGACCCACACACACATACACTCATATACCCACTCACACATTCCCACACCCACTCACACCGGACTCTGACCCTATTGGACTGATGGGAGGGTCTGTGAGAGACCCTCCATGGGCACGAAATTGCCCCCAATTTATGTTTTTTTTTAATAACAAGGATCCGTGGATCCAACGCAGCACCAGCACAGCCTCCCCATGTCAATCCATGATGGATCCAGATCGCAGTAAAAAAATACACCCACTTACACACCTACTCACACACCCATTCATACACTACCACACCAACTCACAGACCCATTCATACACTACCACACCCCCTCACAGACCCCCTCAGACACCACTCCCATACCCATTCATTTTTTTTAATATGTCTTTATTGCTTTTATATATAAGATAGTATAAATCACAACCCATTAATATATTCCCCAACCGTGTAATCCCTCCCTCCCCCCAGCGTGCACTGAGTACATTTAATACAGATCTTATGCAGCCAGTCTCTGTGGTCCTGAGGTAGGTCAAAGTTTCAACGTGTTCATGGAGCAACTGTAGCAATCTGTTCAGAGTCCGAGCCCGAGATAGAATTATCTTCCTCTGTAGTAGGGGCGTCTACCTTCTTTAAATTATCCCGCAGTAAGTCCCACTGTGTGGCATTCTCCCTGGGTCTTTGGCCGCGTATGGCTTCTTTCATTAACACAGCACTCTCTATTTCTGCCCACTTTTCCAGTGCACCTTGCCATCTACTTGCTAGTGGGCCCCCTGGGTCTTTCCAGTGTGAGGTTATCTCTCTTTTTGCTAGTATCAGGTCCAAGTCTATGAATTTGTTCGAAGTTTTGTGTGACGAGCGGCGCTGGAAATCCCCTAAAATTGCTGCTAGGGGGTTTGGAGTTAGAGGCCTTTCAGTAGAGCTGGCTATTATCCTGAATACTTCTGTCCAGTAGGAACTAATCTGAGAGCAGTTCCATAACATGTGCATTAGGGCTGCCGCTGGTTCGGAGCATCGCGGGCAGAGAGAATTATTTGCATCATATATCTTGGTTATCATTTGGGGGGTAAGATAGGCTCTATGGAAAATGTACATGTTTATCAGTTTAAATCTCGCATTCCTGGAAACGTTATAGACATGGGCTGCTATTCTGGTCCATTGGGTATCTTCCAATGGGGTATCAAGATCTGTTTGCCATTTTGCTTTGAGTTTGTTAAGTGGGGTGCAGATGCTGTTCTGCATGAGTTTAAATGTCCTCGAGATTATTCCCCTTTGGTCTCCAATGGAGCAGAGGAGTTCGCAACCCCCGTGGATCCGGGGTTCGGTAATGCCTGCGCCCCATGGTTTTTGGATAATTCTAATGAGGGCACCCTAGGTGAGAAATAATCCGGGTGGGAGGGTAAATATGTCCTGCAGTTCTGCAAAGGAGCAGAGTTTCCCATTAAGGAACAGGTCGCCTAAATTTGTAATATTGAAAGGGGCTAATTTATTAATATGTTTGGAGATTTGCGTACCTGGTGGGCAATTCAAAGACTCCAGAGGTATCATAGTTGTGTATGGGGTCTTAGTGTGCGAGCATTTGAGATAGAGATCCCAGCAATATCTAGCGGCTTCCCACTCCAAAGGGAGAGGCTCTTTTGGTTTCTTGGGGTTCAATACTATACGTAAGATTTTTCCTAGCGAACAGCTTAAAGGTAACTGTAGATCTTTTTCAACTGCGGGTCTATTAATCAGTTTCGCTAGCCATTGAAGCTGTCCCGCCCAATAGTAAATTTCCAGGTTAGGCGCAGCTAGTCCTCCCTCCGATGTAGGTCTTTGTAGCGTGTGCAATGCAATTCTGTGTCTGTTAGAACCCCATATAAAGCTTGTAATTAAAGAGTTTGTGTTCTTAAATACCGAACTCGGGATTATTAGAGGAAGCATAGAAAAGTAATATGGGAGTCTGGGCAGTACTATCATTTTAAGCGGGGCGATTCTCCCTGCGACTGTAAGAGGCAGGGTGCTCCAGAATTGCATGCTAGCTTTGATTCCCCTAATTGTTCCATGTATATTCCCTTCTAGTATATCTTCAACTGATTGATAGATATTGACTCCTAGATATTTAAAGGTGTTTGGGAACCAGGGCAAACCCCTAGTGTCGGATGGCTCCGGGGTGCCCCTGAACGCCGGAAAGACGGAGGATTTCCTCCAATTAATCTGGAGTCCCGAGGCAGAAACGAAACTTTCAAGCATTTCTATCGCCCCAGGAAGATCAGCACTCAGGTTCTAGAGGAAAAGTAGTATGTTTTCAGCATAGAGGGCTATGAGATGCGTCCAATTATTAATCAGGATGCCCTCATAGTATCTTTTGGATCTAGCAGTTTGTGCAAGGGGTTCGACCGCTAGAGCAAATAGAAGGGGGGAGAGTGGGCAGCCCTGTCTGGTCCTCCTTCCCACTGTGAAGGGCTCGGAAATGATCCCACCCGTAGAAACTCTCGCTGTGGGATTTGTGTACAATAATTTCGTCCATCGGTGTGAAGCCCTCTCCCAGGCCCAGTTTCAACATTTCTTGTTCCAGGTAATCCAACCTTAAGCTATCAAAGGCTTTTTCAATGTTTATTGAGATTATTCATGTGTGTGGTATGGAATTAGGCACGGAGTGAAGAATGGAGACTAAGCGTCTGATATTTTGCGCTGTACTGCGAAGAGGGATGAAGCCCAACTGTTCCTGATGAATCAATGAGGACATGAAGGGTAAGAGTCTGTTAGCTAATATCCTGCTTAAAATTTTGTAATCTAGGTTCAACATAGAAAGAGGACGGTATGAGCGGACATCTGTGGCAGGTTTTCCAGATTTCAGTAATGGGACCATTATGGCTTCGTTGGTGGTTTGAGGTAATTTATTATTATGCCACGCTTCTGTATATGATGTGCAGAGTCTAGGTGCTAGTGTATCCTGATACAACTGATAGAACTCTGATGGAAGGCCGTCTGCTCCCAGTACTTTGCCCTTTGCCATGCTTTGTATTGCGGCTTTAACTTCCGCTATTGAGATCGGGGCGGCTAGGGTTGCACTCTCTTCTATACCCAGTCTAGGGAGGGCAAGTGACTCCAATTCTGTGATCTGAGAGCTATTAATTGAATCAGTGGGTGGGGCATAAAGGGAGAAGTAGTATTCATAAATGCAGGTGTTAATTTTTTTTTGGCTGAGTACTCTGTCACCTGGGGTCCTCTCAATTTCAAGTGTAATAGTTTGTTGTTTGGAGGGTTTGGCTAACCATGCCAATAGAGCGCCTGCCTTATCTCCTTCAGCGTGTTGTCTACTTAAGTACTGTTTGTAGTTGAAGCGAGATAGTCTGAAATCTACCTCAACTATTTTCGTTTTAGTTTCCCGCAAAAGAGTGAGGAGCTCAGGGTGTGAGGGAAGGTTGCATTCTGTGATTCTTAGGGAGTCCTCAAGTTTTTTAAGTTCAGAATCAACACCTACACTTTCCCCGATACAATTGCATCTGGTTACTATTTTAAAGGTTTCCCATTCTAATGTTCTAGTGGAAGCTGTTCCTGCATTTAGTTTGAAGAAGTCTTTAATGTTATTGTGGAGGAAGTGTTTAAAGGCCTCGTCTTCTAAGGATTCTGCTCCCAATCTCCATGAGGGGATCACAGGTTTTTCCCTATGCCAGTCTAATGAAATCAGTAATGGATTGTGATCTGAAATGGTACGGCTCAGATATTCAGCCGCAACTACGACGGGTGGTAGCTCTGGGGAGGCTAGTACAGTGTCTAGTCTAACGTGTAGGTCATGTACTGCTGAATAGAAGGAGTATTCTCTATTATGCAGGTTGAGGTGTCTACAGCAGTCTCTAATTTGCCAGTGTTGTTGCCATTCCTCAAAAGCTTTAGCAGTTTTTAGTGTTTGAGTATGTGGGGGAGGGGGATCTGTCCATATTGATATCTGTTCTGCCCCCACCTATTATTTTCGGGTTCTCTAGGATCGGGCTCAGCTCCCTAGACAGAGTGTCAAAGAATTTCTTTTGATCCTGGTTCGGGGCATAAAGACCTCCTATGGTTATTTCCCTTCCATCCAACCTTCCTGATATAACAACGTATCTACCTTCTTTGTCTAGGTTTGAGTGAAGGGCCTGGAATGGAACGCCAGGACGTGTCCACATCAGAACTCCTCTTGCAAACGCCGAGTAATTAGTAGCAAATATTTGGCCTCTCCATCTCTTTCTAAGTGCCCTAACCTCCTGTTCTAGCAAATGAGTTTCCTGCAGAATAGAAATGTGGGCTCCTCTGCATTTGAGGTAGCTGTACACCCTATATCGCTTGGCAATATTATTTAACCTCCTGACATTCCAGGTTATTAATTTGTATTTTGAAGTCATAGTCTTGATTTACTAGTTGTTGGCTACTATTAGGGGACGAATCCAAGAGTAGTTTGCTGCTCCCAAAAGCTATCAGGTGTTTAGAACTAGAGATATTGACCATTCTAGGTCTCAGTGCACAAATTCCCCCTAACACTAACTGAATAAACATAACTCCCAACTCCACTTCCCAGGACCGGTCACTAAAACTCTTCCCATCCAAACTGTTAACAATCCTATTCTAATATCCTATTGGTGAGTGGCTTGGCTGGGGCCGAGAGTGCGCGCTCAGAGCCTCTCCAGGGGCCCGGCCGCAACATGGAAAGCTCAATGTGGAGTCCGCTTTTAACACATGGGTTCACCAGCAGTGTTCTTAAGCTAGTGCTGAGCAAGATCCAACATCGGAGTTAATTCTTTCTTTAAGTTACTCACGGTCAGGATGGGCCGAACAAAGAGCAGTCAAATAATTTCTTCTGAGGTTCCTGGAGTTATTATAGGTAGGCTGGTGGCAGTGTCTCGTGAGGATATTGATGAGCCCCCGCAGCTGGAGTCCGGGTCTAAGAGGTTACCAGAGGACCTAGGTTTGTGGCAGGGACCCCGGCTAAGGGTGGCGGCCGCATCAACCGCGTCTCGCATTTCCTGAAGCGATTGGTGCTTAGGGGGGGCTGCCCCCGTAGTCCGCCTAGAAGAACAACCACGTTTCTTTCCTGGTTCACGGAGGGGTCCGGGTGGAAGAGCCGAGGTAGACAGGTTCAAGGTTTCCAGCCACTCACCTACCTGTTGAGGTGAAATGAAGAAATGCGTTTTACCTTCGTATTCCATTCTGAGCTTGGCAGGGAAAAGCATTGCATATTTTATCCCATTTTCGCGTAGGGTGCATTTGTGACCATGAAACGAGGCTCTTTGCGCATGAGTTTCTCTCGTGAAGTCCGGGAAGATCATAACCCGTTGATTGTTGCATAAAGTTTCGCCTAGTTGTCGTGATTGGGCGAGTATATAGTCTCTATCTTTGTAATGTAACAGTTTAGCTGTAATTGGGCGTGGTCTAGTTCCTAGAGGTGGAGCTCTGTTAGGGATCCTATGAGCTCTTTCTATTGCAAAATAAGCTGAGAGGCCTTCAGGGTCCACTGTGTTTCTTATCCAGTTTTCCAGGAAGGTTTCTAAGTTAATTGCTGAAGTTTCTGAGTCTTCCGGTATTCCTATAACTCTGAGGTTATTTCTACGAGCTCGGTTTTCAGCATCTTCTGCTCTAGTTTCCTGTGTCTTAATGCGGGCTGTTATATGTGATAGTTCTTTGGTTGTTGTTTGTTGTGCAAGGTCGACTGTGGATAACGATTTTTCATTCGTCTCCACTCTCTCTTTCAGTTTGCGGTGGTCGTCTTGTAGTAGTGAGAGGTCCGACGGTAGGCAGTCAATTTTTTTCTCAAGTGCTTCCCGGGATTCTTTAATAGCTAATAGGACCGTGTCCAAGGTTGTTTCTTGTGAATTCAGGTTATCAGAGCCAGCCAGGTTGGAGGGCTGTGTGTGTTGTTTCGTATTTGCTAAATCCGATTGGGGTTGGTCTTCACGCCTTTTGGGTTTCCCCATGATTAAAATCTTTGCTGTGCACGGAGAAGGTGAATCGAGTTCCCAGGCCACCGCTGGGGTCCGGTTGGATCACCCAATCCACCCCTGAGTCTCCGTCGTTTGGGGGGGCTCCCCGCCTTTCCACTCCGCCTCCTCCCCTAGTTGGCACTGTCTGTGGAGTTCCGATGGGTCCCAGGTATGTGGAGGCGGCTAGGGCGTGGGGGGAGCTCTATGATTCGGTCTCTTGTGTGTCCAGCCGGTATAGATGTCGTGAAGCTGAGAACTGAGCTTGGCCACGGAGGGGGTGGGATGCAGGAGCAGGTAGTATGAGCAGCATCTGCACCCGCTAAGCTAATGAACCAAGCCCTCAACATGTCAAGATATGGGCCGGGGCACCGTGGTCCAACACCCCCACTCCGTTTATAATTTCGGAGGTCTCTAATGGGGACTCCCGGGGGTGAAACGGCTCCGGGGTCCCCGATTACTCAAAGCTCCCTCAGAGGGGAGGGCCTGACTTCCCCCCCTTCCCTCAGCGACTCCAGGGGGAGAATTCTTTTAATTTAGGCAGGAGGGATGGCGAGTGCTCCTTTTTAAGTCTTTTGGGGGGCCCCAGAGGTCAGTCTCTTTATTATTTGGGAGGACGGACTCCAGTCCGCTCCCCGCGCTCTGGTGGGGCCCCACGGCTTACCTCCGCTCGTGCCTCCTTGCCCTCATCAGTCCTCGTGCCTGCACAGGGTCAACAGCCCTCCCGGCTGGCTCCTCGAGTCGCTGCTTTCGGTTACCGGACTCCACCGCTACTCCGGGCCTCCGTGCCTTTGTCTTCTCGCCAGCCGCCACCGCAAACGCCGTGGCCGCCATCTTGTTTCTCAAAGTTTTCCCAGGGACGCCCATTACACTCGCCCAAAGATGCTTTTGCGGGGGCAGAATCGCCAGGAGCAGGGTCACCCCGATGCCGGGGATCCACAGGGGATGGTCCCAGCGGGTCGCAAACGCTCCGGTGCGCTCTGCGCAGAGATACTGCCGGCCGGGCCCCGATCGCGGCCCCGGAGCTCCGCGTTACGCTTGCAGCCTCATCGGCTGCCAGCCACGCCCCCCCATACCCATTCATACACACACTCACAAATTCACTCACACACCCACTCACACACCCATTCGCACACTCACACAAGGACTCACACACACCTTTCACACACACTCACACCCATTCACACACTCACACACCCACTCACAGACCCATAAAACCACTACCATACCCATTCACAGACCCCCACACCCACTCACACACCCAGTCACAAACCCATTTACACACACACACATTCACACACTCACAATCCATTCACACACCAATTGACAGACTCACACATGCGCTCACACACCAATTCACATACTCACACACCCACAAAACCAGTACCACAATGACTCACAAACTGACACAGCCACTCACATACCCACTCACACACTCATTGACACACTTCTGCACTCACTCACAGACCCACACAGCCAGTCCCAACCCACTCACACACCCATTTACAACCTCAAACAGCCATTGACACACCCATTGACACACTTCCATACCCACTCACTCACCCAATTACATGTTCACACACTTACTCACACTCCCACAAAACCACTACCACACTGACTCACAGTCCCACACAGCCTCTCACACATTCACTCACACACTCCTAAAAATACTCACACACCATCTCACAGTGACATATATATATATAGACATATGGACACACAAACAATAAACATATTGTTTTTGTTTCTTTGAATGAAAATAGGCTGTTCTGAAAAGAACCAGTTTTGAGTTATTGAAACTGGTTTTCTTTTTTTGGTGTTTTTACATTTTTTTCAACAAACTACAACTATAAAAATAAATTGGAAAGATGCACATTACTTGTTCAAACAATGTTTTAGAAAAACAAAAAATTACATTTGTGGTAATGACAACCTGCATAAATGCTGGCATGGGCTGTTCTTCCACACTCATGATTTTATTGCACACTTTTGAATAAGTTGCGATTTTAAGCATCTGGCGCACCACCGCAGGAAGGTTTGCAGTTACAGCAGCAGGAAGCGGGTCTCCGGGAGAAAGCTGAGCTGGAACACTTGATGTTGATGCATGTGGTGCATCCCTCTGGATCTCCGTTCTCACTAGGTGTTAGGGGTGGATGGTCTGCAGATATTTTAACATGCTGCTCATCCCAAGTATTTTGTTGTTGTCCCTCTGGAACGATCTTTATTACAAAGGTTGCACTTAACAACCTTTGGTACCACCTTTTTGTTCTCCAGATGGTATGGAGAAAATGTTCCCTGCAATGGATTCCTTTTTCATGGCTGTTCTGCTTCGTCCTGTTCCTGATGGTTCATGAAAAAACACTAGAAAAAAAAGAGTTTCACCTGAGCTGCAGAGGTGTCAAGACTAAGGAAACCCAACCAAAGAAGAAGAAATGGGTATTTAATTTCCTTACAAGAGGATGGCAGGCGTTCCAACAAATCAAATGCATTTGTTGCTGTGTCACATGAGATCTGCAGATCCATCATAGTGCTGCTGAGATGTCACCGTAAATCTGAAAATATGTATTAAAACGACCTTGTAAACTAGAAGCACTTATTGGAATATAGTTTCTATGTTATTTTACTATATCACTTACCTCACACACCAATTTAATAGTATTCATTTATGTTTTTAAATGTTAAAAAACCCACCCAATCCACGATTCCCCTATGGAGCCTGAAACAGAAGGGTGTATGGGTTGGGCTTGAGGCGGAACTGCAAATCCTAAAAACATTCATAAAAATGACAGGACAAATTTTGATTTTAAAAGAATTAAGGTAATATATTTTAATGTCATTTTTCTTTACCTAAAACATTTGTTGATTAAAATCACTTAAACAACCTAAGGTTAAAGTAATGTTATAGTTAGGTGTGTTTAATAAATATACGTTTTTGTAAAAAAAAAATTAGAATTTCACTAAAAAGCCAAAGGTGTCACGGATGTTATAGTTCATAAACCCCATAAAAACTGTAGAAATTCACTGAAAAAAAAAGTTTACCGGGATAATATAGTTAGGATATACCATTAGAAAACCATCGAAATTCACTGAAAAAAACAAAGGTTACTTGGATGTTATAGTTAGGTATTAGAATTTGAAAAAGCTTTATAAATACACTAAAATAAGAAAGGATGTAGGGACATTATAGTTAGGTTCAGTTTTTACATACACAAAACCATAGAAATTCAGCAGTTATAGTTATACATTTCTCAAGAAACTGTAACTCGTGGTCTAACGTGACTATAACTCAAGCCCACGCCATGCAATTCTAATTACCCCACATATTACATCAGTCATGACATCTACTGTGACATCATTGATAATATAACTGCAACATTTGCAATAAAATTATTGATGAGAAATCTGTGCATGGTCAGAAAAATGGCACTCGTTCAATGGAGTTCAGCAGTAAGTAGTTATTGTTGTGACTGCACCAATGTAATGTACGGTCACACCAACAACAATGATGCATCTCAGCTTCGCAGAAGTCTTTGTCAAGTAGATTGTGACCATAAACCATAGAGAGAAATACAAAAGGAATCACTGTGCAGAAATGATAGATTTCAGATTAACTTGAGTCTCAGAAGATCTTGATATTTTACATAATCATTACACATGTATTCCATTGTCCAAAATAATGCATTAGAGAATCAGGAAAAAATATTGGTGAATAATTACAATTTTGCTATAATTCCTTATTATGTCATAGAAGAAGAACAAGAAGCAAGTATGTAAAGAACATGAAGAAAGCCTATGTAAAGATAACATGAAGGTCATTCTCTGTGGATGGGGAAAAATGATGGAAGTGACAATATTTTAAGCCATCATGTGAAGTGGCATACAAAAGAATATTCATGAACACATCCCTTAAATGCATTTATTCCATAATCACTGAATTTTACTTGTTGGAAATGATGCATGGATCACACATCTAGGATCGGAACAATATTAAGTGCCATAGTAATCATGTTTACGTTTATGGAAATGATCAGTAATAGACGCAGCAATCATGGTAGGGAACTAGTCCCACCATTGGTAATCCCACATCAAAAAGTACCTGATGTTTTCTTGGTATTGAAACTAATGTGTCATAGCATGCATTAATGATGGTGGGCATGGTGTCTAATAATGAGCAATCACAACACACAAATCCAGTCTGTAAGATGCAGATGTTTTGCCATGAATCCCCATCGGTTATGTGTCTATCTAAATATACATGAATTGTGTCAGAACCCCTTTCAGAGGCAATTAGCAATTACTCGATGTCCTTGAGCTCCGGGCACTAGTTGTTGTCAAGCAAATCCCTGGAACACCCTCCTTTTTGTAATGTGGTCAGGGTTATTCCCCCTTCACTGGTGGCCGCATCCAAGGAATGCTTACTGGAAGTCTGTGCTCAAAAGTTCCTCTTTGAATTCTTAGAATTTAGTCAAAAGTTTCTATGATACTGTAGCACTATTAGCAGTCAGTTCCCCATGGCCCCAAAGGCCCAGATCCAGTCTGACCTGCTCCAACGGTATGGAAGTGTTCAGTGGTGTACCAAGTGCCTTTTCAAAGGGTACTCCAGAGTCCTTTTCCTGCTCAGCAAAGAGGCTTCTTGTCGTGAATGTGGCAGTAGGGTCCGCTTTAGCACAGGTGGTGCCAAGTGCAACAATCTTTATTGGCACCCCTCCAAAAAAACACCATTCTCCATGAACTCCCTCACTACCACACTCTGCCAATGCCTCTCATCTCTC
Organism: Pleurodeles waltl; assembly: GCF_031143425.1. Lineage (NCBI taxonomy): Eukaryota > Metazoa > Chordata > Amphibia > Caudata > Salamandridae > Pleurodeles > Pleurodeles waltl. Next base: position 448,670,053 of record NC_090443.1, read on the forward strand.
CATAGTTCCTCTCTCACATGAATTTTGTTTGTTTTATAGCGTGACTCATAACAGTGTAGGATGTCAGAGCACATACCTTATAAAGAGCCAATGAATTCTATGTTTGTAAATTAGTCTATAGGAAATGTTACATAAAACAATGATGGTTACAAGGTATAGGAATCACGTCATCCATACTAGTAGGCAGTATATTTTATGAGTGTTTGACCTGAAGAAGCACAACTCCGAATTTACAACATAGCACATAAGATGGATTCTTTTATTAGTTCCTACTAAAATGTGGTACAGGTGCCCAGGGCGTGTAAATTAAAAGCTACTGGTGGGCCTGCAGCACTGATTGTGTCACCCACTTCAGTAGCCCTTTAAACATGGCTCAGGCCTGCCTTTGCAGAGCCTGTGTATGTATTTTGAAACTGTGCTGTTGACTTGGCAAGTTAACCTTCTGTTCAGGCCTAAACCGTCCTTTTGTCACATATGTCACCCCTAAGGTAGGCCCTGGAGAGCCACAAGGTTAGGGAGAAGTATATTTAAAAAGGTGGACATGTACTTTTAAGTTTTACATGTCAAGGTACTGAAAAACTCTTACATTTGTTTTTCACTACTGCAAGGCCCATTTATCCCATAGGTTAACATTGTGATTATCTTATTACATTATAAGTGTAGTTTCAAACTGGACCACATTGATATTGCGAGTTTGGTGTCTCTGGACTCACAATTTAAAATCACAACTTTTGGTGAAGTTGGACATCAAGTTGCAAGTCTGAAAAGGACACTTTTAGAAAGTTGGCAGTTTCCTACCATAACTATTCTGTGCCTCTGCCTGTATCAGAATACCCGTCTGGATAGCTGACAGCTGGGCTTGTGCATTCCCTCTAGAGAGTCACACACAAAGGAGCTGAGGTGTGCCATTACATCCTGATGGCCCATCACCAGGTTGATGGGTCTTCCTAGGCTGGATGGAAGGAGCTGACGTGCACCTGAACTGGGCTGGGCCTGTCCCCACACAAAATGTTGCATAACTCCCTGTAGTATGTCTGGAACCAGGAAAGGAAGGGCAGGCACTTTGTGCACTTCAAAGGCCTCTCTTTGAAGTCTCTCCCACTTCAAAGGCGCAACTGGGGATAAGTACTGGACCCAAAACCCCACCAATTCAGTACACATCTGGACCTGAAGGCATTCTGCCAGGACGAAGGACTGCTATGCTGCTAAAGGGACTGTCACTCTGCTAGAACTCTGCTGGAATTTTCTGGACTCCTTTGCTTTGCCTGCCCTGCTGCCTGCTGCCTGCTGCCTTTCTTGCCTGGGAGTGAGAAGAATTGGACCTGCATCACTACATTGCCAGAACCAAAGTGACTCCACAGGCTTGCTGGCTTGCCTTCTGTTCTGTAGTCTCAGGGACATCAAATCAATCAATCAATCAGAGTTTATAAAGCGCTGCTACTCATCTGTTGGGGTCTCAAGGTGCTGGGGGAGGGGGGTGTAGCGAGTACCAGAGGTGGATTGAAAAAAGTCATGTCTTCAGTTCCTTCGTGAAGTTGGGGAGGGAGGTGGTTTGACTGATGTGGATGGGTAGGGCGTTCCAGGTGGTGGCGACGAGGTAGGAGAAGGAGCGTCCTCCTGTTTTGGTTTTCCTGATGCGGGGTACTTCTGCAAGAGAGAGTTGGACTGAGTGTAGGGTTCTGCGGGGTACGTGGAAGTTGAGTCTCTGGTTAAGGTAGGCAGGTCTGGTGTTGTGGAAGACTTTGTGTGCGTAGGTGAGGATTTTGAAAGTGATTCTTTTCTCAATGTGGAGCCAGTGAAGTGTGCGTAGGTGTTGTGAGATGTGGCAGTTAAAGGTTTTGTCAAGGATCAATCTGGCGTCGGCGTTCTGGATGTTTTGCAATTTGCTGGTGAGTTTTTTGTTTATTCCGGCATAGAGTGTGTTGCCATAGTCCAGTCTGCTGGTGATGAGGGCTTGTGTGACGGTCTTTCTATGCTCGAGGGGGATCCTTTTGAAGGTCTTACGTAGGAGGCGGAGGGTGCGGAAGCAGGTGGAGCTGACTGAGTTGATCTGATGGTTCATGCAGAGGTCGGGATCCAGGATGAATCCGAGGTTGCCGGCTTGGCTGGCGGGAGTGGGTGGGTGGGTTTCTGAGGGTGGGTGGCCCCAGGAGTCACTCCATGCATTGTGTTTAGGGCCCAGGATGAGTACCTCCGTCTTCTTTGTGTTGGGTTAAAGGCAGCTATCTCTCATACAGTTGGCGACTGCTTTCATGCTCTTGTGGAAGTTGTGTCCAGCCTTGTCTGGTTCGTTGGAGAGGGAGAGAATGAGCTGGGTGTCGTCGACGTAGGAGATGATGTTTATTCTGCAGCTTCTGATGATGGTGGCTAGTGGAGCCATGTAGACGTTGAACAGCGTAGCGCTGAGGGAGGATCCTTGGGGCACTCCGCAGTGGTGGGTGTGGGTTCTGCATGGAAGGGGGCGAGTCAAAGACTGCCTGCATCTCTCCTACAGCACTAAGACTGTGCCACCTGTGAATCCTGCTCTGCCATGTGGTGCCAATTTAGTCCTGGAACCCTTGGATGTGGGTTCTGCAGCTGTGTTCTGAGAAAAACCACAGATCGCCATCACTGCACCGATCAGAACTTGTGCATCTCTCCTCAACGCAGACACATCGTGCTGAGGATGGGGAATTCTACTCATTGATTGCATGCTCAGGATCAGTGCAGCGTTATCTGCCCTGGCGCATCACCATTTCATCGCCAGCTGGGTGGCTCAATGGCGATGCATCACTTTCATCACAAAGGGTTTGACGCTGCACCTCGAGGAGATCGCATCAACGACTGCGTAGTTTGACGAGGACACATCCCTGACTGTAGGGATCGGAATTGACACATAGCCTTTGCATTGGCACCTCCTGCTCCTCGCAACAGATCCTTGACATCAAAGCAAATCTCCACACAAGGTGCTGTTTCAGCAGTACAAGGATGGTCCCTGTAGCCGACCTGAGGTCCATTGCGGTTGGCCTAACTTTGGATTTACCCCAGTCTAGCTTGACCAGATAGCCTCAGTCAGCACTCTAAGGCTCATATTTATACTTTTTTAGTGCCGCATTGGCATCATTTCTTGACGCAAAAGCAGAGCAAACTTACAAAATACAATTGTATTTTGTAAGTTTGCGCCGCTTTTGCATCAAAAAGCAGCACAAATGCGGCGCTAAAAAAGTATAAATATGGGCCTAAATTTCTAAGCACTACAATTGCAGATATCCTTTAAAAATTCATATCCCAACTTCTACTTATTGTATTTTTGTCATGTTGGTCTTGTTTTGTTCATTAAATTAAGATCTATTTTTCTAATTTGATGTGGATTAATTTTGTGTGGTGCTTTCGCAGTTTTACTGTTTTAAGTGTTGCAAAAATAATTTACACACTCCTTCCTAAATTACACCTGCTTGCTCTGTGCCAAGCTACCAGAGGGTGAGCACAGGTTAATTTAGGTGTGTACCTGACTTACCCTGACTAGGATTTTGGCTCCTTCTTGGACAGGGTGCATACTTCTGCCAACCAGAAACCCAATTTCTAACACCAAATTAACTTTTTAACAAGATTGGGATGGTGAAAAACTGGCTAAAAACATAACACTCTAACCCAGTGATACTCAAAGTACGGCCCGAGGGCCACATGCGGCCCTCTCGACTTTGACATGTGGCCCCCTGGTGCACAGCAGCACTCTGGTGCTGTTTACACTAATAGATGCTAACAATAAAAAAAGATGTTAAAGAAACAGGCAAGCATTTATTTAAAGCATTATTATTGTTAAAAAAAAGAAGGTAACTGTTAAATCCTGCATCATTTAATTTTAGGAGCACCTTCATTTTAAAGTAATCTTGCAGCCACGTGCAAACAAATGATAAAGTCTCAAAATTCAAACAGTGTATTTAATTAACATGCAGAACCTTTTCACCTCAGTACATCAGATTATATCAGCAGATTGAGAAGTATTATTTTAAAAGTGCTAGTTTTCAAACATGAAGTTAGAAACATCAATTCTTCTCCCTACCTTGACAATGCCAACAGTGGTGGTGACCTGGGTTCCTATTATACAAGTAAGACATTATAGTTTTTTTAAATCAAACATAGGATAAGTTTTTGTACAGCGGACATCATGAAGTCATGTATTTTTTAGGTCCTGTTTATGTGATGATGAAGGGAAGAGAAATAAAACTATTGCCTAGAATCACACAATTTGGTAAAGTGGGGAAGCCGGGATTAATCCAAGGTTTTCTGGTTTCACATTTTGCAATTCAGCAACTACATGTATATGCTTTGTTTCATCTACACCCACCTTACAACCAATGCATCCCTAATACCCCCACCCCAACCACACCCCGCTGACATCAATGCGGCCCTCGGACACATAACAGACCACATCTTTTGGCCCCTGGGAAAATGTTTGTGAGTACCCATGCACTAACCTATCCCGTGCAGTGTGTAGGCAGTTCTTTGATGACAGTTTATTGCTCACTGAGCCATATTAAGGTTGTAACTTATGAAATGCAAGAAATAAAAGCATCTTTGTGACAAAATCAGTAACCTTTTGAGAGATTCACATAAAACACAGTTTGGTTATTTGCGTCATACACTTTTTTTGCAGTAGGCCTATTAACCCTCTGTACTACTTTATCATGATGGGAAACTACCACTAGGCAAAATATCTCTGTTATCAGGAACATTAATCACCAGAGATAGCTCAACATTTTTATTATTGCCTGAAAGTTGCTGGACAGACAAGAACCTTTGCAGCAGGTGCTTTTTAAAGCTTTGTTATTTCTAAACACACGCCCCTCAAAGTCAGTGCCAGGTGTGGCCGCACCGTTTGCACTGCCCTATACCCAGCCCTGCAGCTGCCTACAGGCAGAGACTCCTTTCTGCAAGCAGTGCTGGCTGTTCATTCCAGCGATCAGAGCAGCAGCTCTTATTACAGAATCCCCTCCTAGCATATGGGATCGCCGATCTTGGCTGACACACGTCTCACACTCCTGGCCAAAATAAGTTCAAACATGGGCCTCTTAGAAATGGAGTCTTTGACTGGCAGTCAGGTTACCCCCTGTACAAGCAAGGACCCACACTTTAGTCAGGGTAAGTCACACACAATCCAAATTATCCTGTGCCCACCCTCTGGTAGCTTGGCACTGAGCAGTCAGGCTTAACTTAGAAGGCAATGTGTAAAGTACTTGTGCAATAGATCATACAATAACACCATATAGCACCACAAAAACTATATAATATTTATCGGGATATTTGTAGGTCAATACGATCAAAGATGCAATAAGTAAATGTAGAGATATCACTAAAAAGTGATATAAAGTGTCCTGGTTCATGTGAAAAACCTCCGCAAAGGGGCCGCAGAGAAGGAGAAGCGTGGAAACAAAGGGGTATGTGTCGATTTCTCGGGCCACACACGGCGATGCGTCATTTAGTTTCCACGCAGGGATGGCTGTGCATTGATTTCCGGTGCTCGGTTGTGGATCCTCTTCGAGTTGCAGGGTTTTCAGATGCCCCGGGGTCTGTGCGTGGAATCCTGGGCTTGTGGAGCGAAATCACAAGCGCTGCGTCATTCCGGTGGGCGTTGCGTGGAAGTTTATTCCGCACGGCAGGCGCTGCATCGATTTTACCCTCTGGAAGTCAGGCTGCGTCGTCCCTCGGTCGTCTGTGCGTCGATCCGGTGGGCCGTACGTCAAAGTTCCGGTCACAACGCAGGCGCCACGTCTATCTTCTCCTTGCAAAGTCACGCTGCGTCATTCCTGGTCGACGTGTGGTGAATTTCTCACCACGGGGCAGGCTGTGCATGGGTTTTAGCAAGCTGTGCATCGCATTTTCACCGCACAAGGAGTCCAGTTGCAAGAGAGAAGACATTTTGGTCCTAGACTTCAGGGAACAGGAGGCAAGCTCTATCCGAGCACTTCTTCACCTCAGCCAGAGAGCAGCATGGCAGCAGTCCTGCACAGAAAGCAGTCAGGTGAGTCCTTTGGACAGCCAGGCAGTTCTTCTTGGCAGGATGCAGGTTCTGGTTCCAGTTATCTTCTCCAGGAAGTGTCTGAGTTGTAAGGGGCAGAGGCCCTGTTTAAATACACAAATGTGCCTTATACGTAGGGGGGACCTCAAAGAGTGGCTTAGAAGTGCACCAGATCCTCTTTCAGTTCAATCCTGTCTGCCAGGGTCCCAGTAGGGGATGTGGCAGTCCTTCGTGTGAGAGCAGGCCCTCCACCCTCTCAGCCCAGGAAGACCTTTTCAAAATGCAGATATATGCAAGTGAGGCTTGTAGGAGGCTGGCCTGGCTTGTAGTGGGTACCAGAGGTACTTACACCTTGTGCCAGGTCCAGTTATCTCTTATTAGTGTAGAAGAGGTGTTTCTAGCAGCTTAGACTGATAGAAGGTAGCTATGGCAAAGCAGCTTAGGCTGAACTAGGAGACATGTAAAGCTCCTACTATAACACTGGTGTCATATGCACAATATCATAATAAAACACAATACACAGATATACTAAAAATAAAGGTACTTTATTTTTTAGGACAATATGCCAAAAGTATCTCAGTGAGTACCCTCAGTATGAGGATAAGTTATATACACAAGATATATGTATACAATAGACTGGTTACTCCCTTTATCATCCACTATATGGTTACTTCCCTGTGGGGATGTAAACCACCCTGTTTGAAGTTTTTTAGCTAACCAACAATGTGAAGATATATTCTCAGAGTTCCTATCAGTAGGTTTTGGTTTAGAACAGTGGAAATTGTCCACTGGACCTATTTCTAGTGATGAGAATGCCAGACAGGGATGCTGTCTCAGTAAAGCCATAGCTGGGCAAAACCTTTGTCCATATGGCTGTAAAAGAGAACAGGGATGCTGTTTCTCTTGTTTTGGAGCAGGGCAGAGATGCTGTCCTATGAGCTCCACACTAGGGCAGGGCTGCTGTCCTAAGTGTTTTAGGCAGTGCAGGGTTTCTGCACTAAAGTTTCTCTGGGAGGGTTGGAGGAATGCTCCATGTTAACTAAAATGGTGGCCTTTTTCTCACCAATATTAGTTATCCCACAGAGAGGTACTTTCACCTCAGGGAGTACAGCTGTGCCAGCTGATGATTCTCTTGGTACAGGTGCCACTCCAGGAGAGGTTTCTCCCACCACAGGAATGGTATCCTGAATGGCAGGGTGGTTAGGGGATACTGTGATACCCTTTTTACCTGTTGTTGGAGAAGGATCCTGAGTTTTCAGGCCTTTTTCTCTCCTTTGCTTTTTCATTTCAGCTGAAATGAGAGGAAGCAATTCCTCAGGGATACCCAGCATGGCTGCATGGGTATAAAACTCTACCTCAGCCCAACCTGAGGTCTCTAGGTCATTACCTAAGAGACAGTCTACAGGTAAGCTAGGTGACACTACCACCTGCTTAGGGCCAGTAACTCCACCCCAACTAAGCTGAACTATAGCTAAGGGAAGAAACTTAGTGGCGTTATGGACATCAGTAATCTTGCACTGTTGTCCAATGATGTGTTGTTCAGGAGGCACTAGGCTTTCAGTCACCAAAGTGATTCTGGCACCTGTGTCCCTGTAGGCCTGGGCCTCAACTCCATTTATTGAAACTGTCTGCATGTACTTATCCATTGAAGGGGACAAGCAGCCAGTGTGGCAAGGCCAATGCCACTAGGTGTGACAGAAACTGTCTTGGGACTGACTACCCCAGTTTCTATGATGGACCCATAAGTGAAGCCAACTACACCCTTACTTTGACTGTTGCCAGCAGTCCTACCACTATTACTACTACTGCTAGGGGCACTAGAGTCTGATGTATTAGTGGTTGTTGGCTCAGGGGGTTTACCTGGACAGGATTTATCCCCTTGCCAATGGCCTTTATTTTTACACACATAGCACCAAAGCTTTTTAATGTGTGTATGTTGTGAAGAAGAGGAGGAATTTGATTTATCCCCACCCCCTGAAGAGTGTTTTGGATTTGAAGAAGGATCTTTGGTTTTACCCTTATCCCCATGCTTATCCTGAGATTTCTCACCATCTTTCTTCTTGCCATCCTTGTCACCCCCTGAATGAACTTTTCTGTTCACTCTTGTTCTGACCCATTTGTCTGCCTTCTTTTCCAGTTCTTGGGGAGAGGTCAGATCTGAGTCCACCAGATATTGGTGTAACAAGTCAGACACACAGTTATTCAGAATATGCTCTCTCAGAATAAGATTATACAGGCTTTCATAGTCAGAAACTTTACTGCCATGTAACCACCCCTCCAAGGCCTTCACTGAACAGTCAACAAAGTCTATCCCGTCTTGTGAGGACTCTTTTCTGGTGTCTCTGAACTTAATCCTGTATTGTTCAGTGGTTAAGCCAAATCCATCCAAGAGTGCATCCTTCAAAACTGTAAAATTGTTAGCATCACTTTCTCTAACAATAAGGAGCCTATCCCTACCCTTTCCATTGAAAGATAGCCACAATATAGCAGCCCACTGCCTTTGAGGGGCCCCCTGTACCATACAGGCCCTCTCAAGTGCAGCAAACCACTTGTTGATGTCATCCCCCTCCTTGTAAGGGGGAACTATCTTATGCAGATTCCTGGAATCATGCTCTTTAACAGGATTACTATCAGGAATACTGCTGCTGCCACCATTGGGTCCAAACCCCAATCTCTGTCTCTCCTTTTCCAGGTCTAGGGATTCCCTGTCTAGAGCCAGCTGTTGCTGTTTAAGCTTCAGTCTGGTCTCTTCCAATCTCAACTTTTTTGAGTTCCCTTTCTAACATGTTGTCTTCAGGGTGGGTGGGTTGGGAATGCTTGGAAACAGAAGATAAATTGGACACAACAGAGGGAGATCTGTCCCTAACTGGCTGGACTCTATCAACCTGGCATCCAGGAATAAAAACATCCCTACTATGATGGGAGCTCCTATTACTACCAGCATTGCTACGTGGCCTGCTAAGGGGCAGATTTGGAACAGAACCCTCCCCACCTCCCTCAAGGAGTTCCCCTGAGTCAGAATGGGAGCTATCTATTAACTTCTCATTTGAAGTGCCTACTTGGGACTCATCATTCACAATAAGCATGTTATATAGAAACTCTCTTGTAGGGTTCTTTCCTATAACTAAACCTCTATCTAGGCAGAGACTCCTTAAGCTCTTGACATTTAAATTGTAATAGGTAGTATTGACCATTTTAAGAGCAGACTCTACAGCAGACATGATACAAGAAGGTTTAGAGACAGTGAGAAGAGAGAAAAAGTTTCAGGACTTTTTAAAGAACAGAGAAAAAAACTTTTTCAAACTTTTTGGAAACTTTTAGAAGTTTTAGAGTACTTTTCAGCACTTAGTAGAAAGTGTAAGAGGAGAAAAGCAAAACTTTTTGGTTAAGTGTACATACACTGAACTTGTTTTGTATATTATTCTCTTATGAAAAGTACACAATGACAAAGTGGTAAGTAGTTACAAGTACTTATCCCACCGCTGCACAACCAATGTAGGAGGCTGGCCTGGCTTGTAGTGGGTACCAGAGGTACTTACACCTTGTGCCAGGTCCAGTTATCCCTTATTAGTGTAGAAGAGGTGTTTCTAGCAGCTTAGGCTGATAGAAGGTAGCTATGGCAAAGCAGCTTAGGCTGAACTAGGAGTCATGTAAAGCTCCTACTATACCACTGGTGTCATATGCACAATATCATAAGAAAACACAATACACAGATATACTAAAAATAAAGGTACTTTATTTTTAGGACAATATGCCAAAAGTATCTCAGTGAGTACCCTCAGTATGAGGATAAGTTATATACACAAGATATATGTATACAAACCAAAATTATGCAGGTAATAGCAAGAAAAGTAATGCAAGCAATGTGAAGTCACAGTAGATTGCAATAGGAGCACATAGGTATAGGGGCAACACAAACCATATACTCCAAAATTGGAATGCGAACCACGAATGGACCCCAAACCTATATGAGCTTGTAGAGGGTCGCTGGGACTGTAAGAAAACAGTGAGGGTTAGAAAAATAGCCCACCCCAAGACCCTGAAAGGTAGGTGTAAAGTGCACCTACTACCCCCAGAGAGCACAGAAGTCGTGATAGAGGGATTCTGCAGGAGGAACAAACACCAGCAATGCATCAACAGTGGATTTCCGGACCTCAGTACCTGTAAGACAAGGGGCCCAAGTCCAATAGTCGCGACAGTGTTGAGAGTGGGCAGGAGCCCAGGAAATGCCAGCTGAGGGTGCAAGGAAGCTGCCACCTGTTGGAAGAAGCTTGGTGTTCTGCAAGAACGAAGAGGATTAGGAACTTCCCCTTTGGAGGAATGTTCCACGTCGTGAAGAAGCTTGCAGAGGAGTTCCCACGCAGAAAGACCGCAAACAAGCCTTGCTAGCTGCAAGGGTCGCGGTTAGGGTTTTTGGATGCTGCTGTGGCCCAGGAGGGGCCAGGATGTCGCCACTTGGATGAGGAGACAGAGGGGGCGCCCAGCAACGTAGGGAGCCCTCACAGAAGCAGGCAGCACCCGCAGAAGTACCTGAACAGGCACTTCGAAGAAAAGTGAACCGGAGTCCACCCAAAGTCACAAAAGGGAGTCCCACGACGCCGGAGGACAATTCAGGAGGTTGTGCACTGCAGATTAGAGTGTCTGGACCCAGGCTTGGCTGTGCACAAAGGAAATCCTGGAAGAGTGCACAGGAGCCGGAGCAGCTGCAAATCAGGCGGTACCCAGCAATGCAGTCTAGCGTGGGGAGGCAAGGTCTTACCTCCACCAAACTTGGACTGAAGAGTCACTGGACTATGGGAGTCACTTGGACAGAGTTGCTGAGTTCCAGGGACCACGCTCGTCGTGCTGAGAGGGGACCCAGAGGACCGGTGATGCAGTCTTTTGCTGCTTGCGGTTGCAGATTCTGTCGGCCCACGGGAGATTTCTTCAGAGCTCCTGGTGCAGAGAGGAGGCAGGCTACCCCCAGAGCATGCACCACCTGGAAACAGTCGAAAAAGCCGGCAGGATGAAGCGATACAAGGTTGCTAGTAGTCGTCTTGCTACTTTGTTGCGTTTTTGCAGGCGTCCTGAGCAGTCAGCGGTCGATCCTTTGGCAGAAGGTGAAGAGGGAGATGCAGAGGAACTCTGATGAGCAATTGCATTCGTTATCTGGTGAGATCCCCAAAGCAGAGACCCTAAATAGCCAGAAAAGGAGGTTTGGCTACCTAGGAAGGAGGATTGGCTACCAAGAGAGGTAAGAGCCTATCAGAAGGAGCCTCTGACGTCACCTGCTGGCATTGGCCACTCAGAGCAGTTCAGTGTGCCACAAACACCTCTGTTTCCAAGATGGAAGAGGTCTGGGACACACTGGGGGAGCTCTGGGCACCTCCCCTGGGAGGTGCAGGTCAGGGGAGTGGTCACTCCCCTTTCCTTTGTCCAGTTTCACGCCAGAGCAGGGCTGGGGGATCCCTGAACTGGTGTAGACTGGTTTATGCAGAGATGGGCACCATCTGTGCCCATCAAAGCATTTCCAGAGGCTGGGGAAGGCTACTCCTCCCTGGCCTTCACACCTATTTCCAAAGGGAGAGGGTGTTACACCCTCTCTCAGAGGAAGTCCTTTGTTCTGCCTTCCTGGGCCAGGGCTGCCTGGACCCCAGGAGGGCAGAAACCTGTCTGAGGGGTTGGCAGCAGCAGCAGCTGCAGTGGAGACCCCGGAAAGGCAGTTTGGCAGTAGCCGGGTTCTGTGCTAGAGATCCGGGGGATCATGGAATTGTCACCCCAATGCCAGAATGGCATTGGGGTGACAATTCCATGATCTTAGACATGTTACATGGCCATGTTCGGAGTTACCATTGTGACGCTGTACATAGGTAGTGACCTATGTACAGTGCAAGCGTATAATGGTGTCCCTGCACTCACAAAGTTTGGGGAATTTGCCCTGAACGATGTGGGGACACCTTGGCTAGTCCCAGGGCGCCCACACACTAAGTAACTTTGCACCCAACCTTCACCAGGTGAAGGTTAGACATATAGGTGACTTATAAGTTACTTAAGTGCAGTGGTAAATGGCTGTGAAATAACGTGGACGTTATTTCAAGCAGGCTGCAGTGGCAAGCCTGTGTAAGAATTGTCAGAGCTCCCTATGGGTGGCAAAATAAATGCTGCAGCCCATAGGGATCTCCTGGAACCCCAATATCCTGGGTACTCAGAACCACATACTAGGGAATTATATGGGTGTACCAGTATGCCAATGTGAATTGGTAAATTTAGTCACTAGCCTGTTAGTGACAAATTTGGAAATCAGAGAGAGCATAACCACTGAGGTTCTGGTTAGCAGAGCCTCAGGGAGACAGTTAGGCATCACCCAGGGAACACATACATAAAGGGGGTCATTCCGACCCCGGCGGTCAAGGACCGCCGGGGCCGGGGTCGGCGGGAGCACCGCCAACAGGCTGGCGGTGCCCCGCAGGGCATTCTGACCGCGGCGGTTTGGCCGCGGTCAGAACAGAAAAACCGGCGGTGTACCGCCGGTTTTCCGCTGCCCTGGGAATCCCCCATGGCAGCATGGGATTCCGACCCCTTCATCGCCATCCTGTTCCTGGCGGTTCCGACCGCCAGGAACAGGATGGCGGTGAGGGGTGTCGTGGGGCCCCTGGGGGCCCCTGCAGTGCCCATGCCAATGGCATGGGCACTGCAGGGGCCCCCGTAAGAGGGCCCCACTTTGTATTTCAGTGTCTGCTTTGCAGACACTGAAATACGCAACGGGTGCCACTGCACCCGTCGCACATCCTCCACTCCGCCGGCTCCATTCGGAGCCGGCATCCTCATGGAGGGGTGTTTCCCACTGGGCTGGCGGGCGGCCTTTTGGCAGTCGCCCGCCAGCCCAGTGGGAAACCCAGAATACCTGCGGCGGTCTTTTGACCGCGCAGCGGTATTCTGGCGGTTCCCTCCAGGCGGGCGGCTCCCGCCGCCCGCCGGGGTCAGAATGACCCCCATAGTCCACAAACTTATGAGCACTGGGGTCCTGGCTAGCACGGTCCCAGTGACAGATAACAAACATACTGACAACATCAGGGTTTTCACTATGAGCACTGGGCCCTGGCGAGCAGGATCCCAGTGAGACATTGAAAACACTGTGACATATACTCACAAACAGGCCAAAAGTGGGGGTAACAAGGCTAGAAAGAGGCTACTTTCTCACAAGGCTGAGTATCCTGTGTTTAGGGTGTTTCTGAGTGAATGCACAAGGAGCTGTCAACTAAACCCAGCCAGACGTGGATTGTAAGGCACAGAAAGATTTAAGTGCTGAGAAATGCTGACTTTCTAAAAGTTGCATTTCTAAGATAGTAATATTAAATCCAACTTCACCAGTCAGCAGGATTTTATATCACCATTCTGGACATACTAAATATGACCTTCCTACTCCTTTCAGATCAGCAGCTACCAATCAAACAATTCACGAGGGCAGCCCCAATGTTAGTTTATGAAGGGAGCAGGCCTCACAGCAGTGTAAAAACGAATTTAGGAGTTTTACACTACCAGGACATGTAAAATACATAGGTATATGTCCTGCATTTTGCCTACAGCACCCTGCCTTATGGGTTACCTAGGTGATACCTTAGGGGTGTCTTATATGTGGAAAAAGGGGAGTTTCACGCTTGTCAAGTACTTTTAAATGCCAAGTCGAATTGGCAGTGAAACCGCACACACAGGCCTTGCAATGGCAGGCCTGAGACAAGGTTAAGGGGCTACTTAAGTGGGTGGCACAAACAGTACTGCAGGCCCACTAGTAGCATTTAATCTACAGGCACTGGGCACATATAGTGCACACTACAAGAGACTTATAAGTAAATTAAATAGTCCAATGGGGTATTATCCAATGTTACCATGTTTAAAGGGAGACAACATATGCACTTCAGCACTGGTTAGCAGTGGTAAAGTGCGCAGAGTCTAAAAACCAGCATAAACAGTGTCCAAAAAGTGGAGGGGGGCAGGCAAAAAGTTTGGGGTGACCACCCTAAGGCTGTCAGGTCTAACATGTGCCCCCCCAAGCTAAAAGTGGGGAGAACTACCCAACCTCCTGGGAGCTCTCATTGCTAAGACAGAAGTATCTGGAGAGACCATCAGCGTTGGCATGGAAGTAAGTCCCAAACAGGTAGGGTCTCAGCTTCTTCAGTGCCCAAACCAAAGCAAATGCTTCTCTCTCAATAGCACTCCACCTCTTTTCCTGTGGTAATAGCCTTCTGCTAATAAAGGCTACTGGTTGGTCTGAGCCCTCCTCATTTAGCTGTGCTAGAACAGCCCCAATGCTATGCTCTGAAGCGTCTATCTGCACAATAAATTCCTGGGAGTAGTCAGGGGCCTTCAGCACGGGGGCCGTGCACATGGCTTTCTTCAGAGAATCAAAGGCTTTCTGACAAGCCTCTGTCCAATTCAGCAACCTAGGTTGTTTCTTGGAAGTGAGTTCTATCAAGGGTGACACAATGGTAGCATAGCCCTTGACGAATCTGCAGTAGTATCCAGTGAGGCCTAAAAAGGCTCTCACTTCAGTCTGTGTTCTAGGTGGTTGACAGGCCTTGACAGTTTCGATCTTGGCCTGGAGTGGCTGCACCTTGCCACCACCTACTAGCTGTCTCAAGTACACCACGGAACCCTGCCCAATCTGGCACTTACTAGCCTTGATGGTCAGGCCTGCCTGTTGCAGAGCCTGAAGCACCTCCTTGAGGTAGAGCAGGTGTTCCTCCCAGCTGGAACTGTGGACAGCTATGTCGTCTAGATAGCCTGAGCAGTAGGCATCCTTGCCAGCTAGGACCCTGTTAACCAACCGTTGGAAGGTAGCGGGGGCATTTTTCAACCCAAATGGCATCACCCTGAACTGGTAATGGCCATCAGGTGTGGAAAATGCAGATCTCTCTTTAGCCCCCTCAGTCAGGGCGATCTGCCAGTACCCTGAAGTAAGATCAAACGTACTCAGGAACTTGGCAGTGCCTAGCCTGTCAACAAGCTCAGCAGCTCGGGGGATGGGGTGAGCATCAGTCCGTGTGACTGAGTTGAGACCCCGGTAGTCCACGCAGAACCTGCGTTCTGGCTTCGCACCGGAGGCAGCAGCCTTAGGAACCAGCACCACAGGGCTATCCGAGGGACTACTGGACTTCTCAATAACCCCTAAAGTCAACATCTTGGAGACCTCCTCCTTGATGCTGGCCTTCACCTTATCTGTAAATTTTTCACAGGGTGTAAGGAAATGCCTCCTTGGCATGGTTACCCCCTGACTTTTTGCCTTTGCTGATGCCAAGTTATGATTTGAAAGTGTGCTGAGGCCTGCTAACCAGGCCCCAGCACCAGTGTTCTTTCCCTAACCTGTACCTTTGTTTCCACAATTGGCACACCCTGGCATCCAGGTAAGTCCCTGGTAACTGGTACCCCTGGTACCAAGGGCCCTGATGCCAGGGAAGGTCTCTAAGGGCTGCAGCATGTCTTATGCCACCCTGGGGACCCCTCACTCAGCACAGACACACTGCTTGCCAGCTTGTGTGTGCTGGTGGGGAGAAAATGAGTAAGTCGACATTGCACTCCCCTCAGGGTGCCATGCCAACCTCACACTGACTATGGCATAAGTAAGTCACCTCTCTAGCAGGCCTTACAGCCCTAAGGCAGGGTGCACTATACCATAGGTGAGGGCATAGGTGCATGAGCACTATGCCCCAACAGTGTCTAAGCAAAACCTGAGACATTGTAAGTGCAGGGTAGCCATAAGAGTATATGGTCTGGGAGTCTGTCAAACACGAACTCCACAGCACCATAATGGCTACACTGAAAACTGGGAAGTTTGGTATCAAACTTCTCAGCACAATAAATGCACACTGATGCCAGTGTCCAATTTATTGTGAAATACACCCCAGAGGGCATCTTAGAGATGCCCCCTGAAAACATACCCAACTTCCAGTGTGGGCTGACTAGTTTTGCCAGCCTGCCACACACCAGACATGTTGCTGGCCACATGGGGAGAGTGCCTTTGTCACTCTGTGGCTAGTAACAAAGCCTGTACTGGGTGGAGGTGCTTCTCACCTCTCCCTGCAGGAACTGTAACACCTGGCGGTGAGCCTCAAAGGCTCACCCCCTTTGTTACAGCGCCACAGGGCACTCCAGCTAGTGGAGATACCCGCCCCCTCCGGCCACGGCCCCACTTTTGGCAGCAAGGCCGGAGGAGATAATGAGAAAAACAAGGAGGAGTCACTGGCCAGTCAGGACAGCCCCTAAGGTGTCTTGAGCTGAGGTGACTCTGACTTTTAGAAATCCTCCATCTTGCAGATGGAGGATTCCCCCAATAGGATTAGGGATGTGCCCGCCTCCCGTCAGGGAGGAGACACAAAGAGGGTGTAGCCACCCTCAGGGCTAGTAGCCATTGGCTACTAACCCCCCAGACCTAAACACACCCCTAAATTGAGTATTTAGGGGCTCCCAGAACCTAGCAAGATAGATTCCTGCAACCTGAAGACAAAGAAGGACTGCTGACCTGATAGCCCTGCAGAGAAGACGGAGACACCAACTGCTTTGGGCCCCAGCCCTACCGGCCTGTCTCCCAACTTCAAGAAAAACTGCACCAGCGACGCGTCCACCAGGGTCCTGCGACCTCTGAAGCCTCAGAGGACTACCCTGCATCTAAAAGGACCAAGAACTCCCGAGGACAGCTGCTCTGCTCCAAAGAAGAAACAACTTTGCAACAAAGAAACAAACTTTAAAGGACTTCACGTTTCCCGCCAGAGGTGTGAGACTTTCCACTCGCAACCCGATGCCCCCGGCTCGACCTGCGGAGAAACAACACTACAGGGAGGACTCCCCAGCGACTGCGACCCTGTGAGTAGCCAGAGTTGACATCCCTGAGGCCCCTCAGCGACGCCTGCAGAGGGAATCCAGAGGCTCCCCCTGACCGCGACTGCCTGCTTCTAAGAACCCAACGCCTGGTAAAGACAATGCACCCGCAGCCCCCAGGACCTGAAGGATCCGACCTCCAGTGCAGAAGCGACCCCCAGGTGGCTCTCTCCCTTGCCCAGGTGGTGGCTACCCCGAGGAGCCCCCCCTTGCCTGCCTGCTTCGTTGAAGAGACCCCTGGGTCTCCCATTGAACTCCATTGCAAACCCGATGCCTGTTTGCACTCTGCACCCGGCCGCCCCGTGCCGCTGAGGGTGTACTTTTTGTGCTGACTTGTGTCCCCCCCAGTGCCCTACAAAACCCCCCTGGTTTGCCCTCCGAAGACGTGGGTACCTACCTGCTGGCAGGCTGGAACCGGGGCACCCCCTTCTCTATTGAAGCCTATGCGTTTTGGGCAGCACTTTGACCTCTGCACCTGACCGGCCCTGAGCTGCTGGTGTGGTAACTTTGGGGTTGCCCTGAACCCCCAACGGTGGGCTACCTTGGACCCAACTGTGAACCCTGTAGGTGGTTTACTTACCTGCAAAACTAACCAATACTTACCTCCCCCAGGAACTGTTGAAAATTGCACTGCCTAGTTTCAAAATAGCTTATTGCCATGTTTGTGAAAACTGTACATGCTATTTTGCTGATTCAAAGTTCCTATGATACCTAAGTGAATTACCTTTCATTTAAAGTATTGATTGTAAATCTTGAACCTGTGGTTCTTAAAATAAACTAAGAAAATATATTTTTCTATACAAAAACCTATTGGCCTGGAATTGTCTTTGAGTGTGTGTTCCTCATTTATTGCCTGTGTGTGTACAACAAATGCTTAACACTACCCTCTGATAAGCCTACTGCTCGACCACACTACCACAACATAGAGCATTAGAATTATCTCTTTTTGCCACTATCTTACCTCTAAGGGGAACCCTTGGACTCTGTGCATGCTATTTCTTACTTTGAAATAGTACGTACAGAGCCAACTTCCTACACAGGGGGACTGTCACCTGTGTCAATGTCATGAACACAGAAGTGGGCCAGTCCAGGAGTAAGGGAGAACAGGGAAGAGGACTGCTTTAACAGCTCATAGCAGTCTCCTCCCTGATTAAGAGTCAGGGAGTCAGAGAGAATGACACCCTCCACTGACCCATCACCTTCTTTGGCAGAGAGGAGGTCGGGGAGAGGTTCCCTCTCCTCTTCTATGCCCTCATCTGTGACCAGGAGCATACTGATCTCAGACCTCTCAAAGTGAGGTGTGAGCCTGTTGTGATGGAGGACCCTTAGGGGGTGCATATGGGTCTTGAGGTCCACTAGGTAAGTGGCCTCCCCTTTATACTCCTTGATCTCAAATGGGCCAGTCCAGCGGTCCTGGAGAGCCCTGGGCTCTACTGGCTCCATCACCCAAACCTTGTCTCCAGGTGAGAACTCAACCAGAGTGGTCTTCCGTTTATATCACTCCTTCATCACCTCTTGACTGGCCTCAAGTTTACTCTTGTCCTGCTTCCAGAAGCATTGGGTTTGGTTGCTGAGGGCCAGCATGTAGCTGACCGCATCCTGGGAAGGTGTCTTCGGAGCTTTCTCCAAGCCCTCTTTAACTATGTTTGAAGGTCCCCTAACAGGATGACCATAGAGAAGTTCAAAGGGGCTGAGCCCCATCCCTTTCTGGGGCACCTCTCTGTAAGCAAACAACAGGCATAGTAAGAGGACGTCCCACTTATGCCTCATGGCTTCAGTCAGGCCATTAATCATGCCCTTCGGGGTCTTGTTGAATCTCTCAACAAGCCCATTGGATTGAGGATGATAAGGGGTGGTAAACCGGTAGGTCACCCCACACTCATCCCACATGGACTTCATGTACGCAGACATGAAGTTTGTGCCCCTGTCAGACACAGCTTCCTTAGGGAATCCCACACGGGATAATATTACCAACAGGGCTTTGGTCACCACTGGTGCAGTCACTGTCCTCAGAGGGATTGCCTCTGGATAGCGGGTAGCATGGCCCACCAAAACCAGGATAAACCTGTTGCCCAAGGCAGTTTCGGGGTCCAAGGGACCAACAATGTTGATGCCCACCCTTTCAAAGGGGTTCCAACGGCAGAGAGTGGGAGCAGGGGAGCTTTAAGCTTTTCCCTGTCTTCTTACTAGCCTGGCAGGTGGGGCAAGCTCTGCAGAAATTATCTGAGGCTAACCTCATTCTGGGCCAATGGAAGTGGGTGACAAGCCTGTCAAAGGTCTTGTCTTGGCCCAGATGTCCTGCCAGGAGAATGTTGTGAGCCAGACCCATTAGGAAGGCCCCGTAACACTGGGGGACCACCAGCACACGTTCTGCCCCAAGACCTAGAACCTTAGGCTCACTGTAAAGGAGATCATACTCCCAGTAAATATGGTGAGTGCCAGAGGCGTCACCTGCTGTTTGGGCTGTGGCCTGTCGCCTCTGACCCTCAACGGTGGGGCATTCCTTCTGCGCCTGGCAGAATTCTGTCCTGGTTGGCCCACCCTCTACTTGCCAGCCAGCAAGTTCAGGTAGGTTACCCAGGTCAGCTATGTCCTCCCCAGTTGGCTCCTCCTCAGGGGCCCAATCCACCACAGTGGGAACATCTGAAGTGGGTTTCCCCTGCCTCTTGCCCTTCCTCTTTGCAGCTGTCTAGGCCATTGTTCCAGGCTCCAGACACCCTTGACTCCCTTCCCGGGCAGCCATGGACCGTGTGGTCATGCAGACCCACTCAGGCAAACCTAACATCTCCAGGTGGGATCTGAGCTCTACTTCTTTCCAGGCAGTATGCTCAAGATCATTGCAGACAATCTACAGCCATGGCAGAACTCACAGCTACTTTCAGAGTACCAGAGACCCCCCCCCCACTCAAAGGGATCTAGAGCCACCGGTAGGTGACTCTCACGATTGTCAGCGACTATTACCTGGTGGAATTTATTAGGGACTATCTGCTCTGATGACACTAGCTGACTCTTGACAGCGGTCATATTGGTTCCTGTGTCATGCAGAGCCTCCACCCTTTGCCCATCAATGGTAACCTACTTGGAAGTATTTTCTGGCATGTAGGCTTTAGGCACCATATCTCTTTCTCCCAGGGACACTAGGGAAAACTCTGCCTGCTCCCCAAAGCTAGCTGGGACTGTCTCCTCCCCAAGCGCTATACTAGCCAACCCAGGTGTCTGTCCAGTGGTAGACTGTGCTCTCTTGGAACACTGGGAGTCGCCCTTATAGTCCGCATGCTGGTAGCTCTCTAAGCACTTGGGGATGAATTTCCCTAATGTTTTATCAAAATACCCTGTCTTCTTCCCAAATCTATAAGAGGAATGGTGATCACCCCTCCCTTGGGAATTCTTTTGGGGGCCTTTTGAGAACTCCTTATATTTAAGTTTTTCTCCCCCCTCTTTCTTCTGTTGGAAACCCTGAACACCTTTGTGGGAGTTCCCCCCAGATGCCTTCTTGGACACTCGGGTGCTAACCCAGAGGTCCGCCTCCTCAGCAAGCTTCCTGGAGTCAGTCGGCTTACTATCTACCAAGTGCTGGCGCAACTCTGAAAAAGACATATTGAGCATATGCTCTCTCAGAATCAAGTCATATAACCCTTTATAATCATCTAGTTTGCTGCCCCACACCCATCCATCCAGTGATTTGTTGGAGAAATCATAAAAATTCACCCAAGTTTGTGTTGAAAGTTTGGTGCTGTCCCTGAACCTCTGATGGTATCTCTCAGGGGTCAGCCCAAACTTGGCCAGTAAAGTGGCTTTCACGTGTGAGTAGTCATTTCTATTCTGTGGAGCAAGTGTGAGAAGTGTGTCCCTCCCTAAGGATGGTACATGAAACCACATGGCCGCCCCCAGTGCTCCTCAGGTGTCCCATGGGCCCTTAGTGCAACTTCATGGGCAGCTAGCCACTTATCAATGTCATCTCCCACCACAAAACTTGGCACCACATTCTTGGGTATACGAACCTGTTTGTCCCCAGCCAGTCCTGCATGTATGCTGCCACCATCACTGCTGGACTCAGACTGTCTCGCCTTGATCTCCACCTCCATGAGACTCAGTTCATGAGCCAACAACAGTTTTTTCTCAGCCAAGGCTCTTTCAGCTGCAGCTGCAGCTGCAGCTGCAGCTTCAGCTGTTTCAGCTTCAATCTGTTTGGCTGCTCTTTCAGCCTCAGCTTGCTTTGCTTGGCTTCTCTCTCTGCTCTCCTTTCCTCCTGTTGAGCCTCAATTTTTAACTTTGCCATCTGCAACTGAAACTCTCTCTATTCTCTCCTTTCCTCTGCAGTCAGGCTTTGATCAGAGATACTGCTCCCTGGTTTTGCAGGGGGCACAGTTGCAGCACTAATCTCATCTAGTGATGGCAAAAAATCCTCTGAGGGGTCATCTTCTGGACCCTCCTCCTCATCATCCTCCTCAGCAGGGGCTTCTGCCACGGCCATCAGCGCTTTTGGAATTCCTCCTTCCTGGAGGCTTCCTGGGTAGGTACACCCATATCCCTGCAGAATGCCCTCAGCTGTTTAACAGTGTAGGTTTCCAGCATAGCCATATCAAAATCTTTCTCGCCTGCTTAAGACCCAGCTTGAGACATGTTGATTTGAGGATTTTAGTCAAAAATTGACAGGAAAAACGAAATTGCAGAAAAGAGATAAAAATCAAGTTGACCTTCAACTGTGGGTAGGTAGTGATATACATAGCTACTGTATGTCACTGCACAAATACAAGTCCTATCCTCACCGCTGATCACCAATGTTAGAAATAGGGCCTTTGGTTGTCAGGTTACCCCCTGTCCAAGCAAGAACCCTCATTCTAGTCAGGGTAAGTCACACACAATCCAAATTATCCTGTGCCCACCCTCTGGTAGCTTGGCACTGAGCAGTCAGGCTTAACTTAGAAAGCAATGTGTAAAGTACTTGTGCAATAAACCATACAATAACACCATATAGCACCACACAAATACACCACACAGTGTTTAGAAAACTATATAATATTTATCTGGATATTTGTAGGTCAAAACGATCAAAGATGCAATAAGTAAATGTAGAGATATCACTGAAAATTGATATAAAGTGCCTTAAGTCTTTTTAAAGCAAACAAAGTCTCTTTCAAGCACAAAGTGCCTGGTTCATGTGAAAATTCTCCGCAAAGGGGCCGCAGAGGAGAGGAAGCGTGGAAACAAAGGGGTATGCGTCGATTTCTCAGGCCACACACGGCGATGCGTCGTTTAGTTTCCACGCAGGGACGGCTGTGCATTGATTTCCAGTGCTCGGTCGTGGATCCTCTTCGGGTTGCAGGGTTTTCAGATGCCCTGGGGTCTGTGCGAGGAATCCTGGGCTTGCAGAGCGAAGTCACAAGCACTGCGTTGTTCCGGTGGGCGTTGTGTGGAAGTTTATTCCGCACGGCAGGCCCTGCGTCGATTTTCCCCTCTGGAAGTCAGGCTGCATCGTCCCAGGTCGGCTGTGCATCGATCCGGTGGGCCGTGCGTCCAAGTTCTGGTCACAACGCAGGCGCCACATCGATCTTCTCCTTGCGAAGTCACGCTGCGTCGTTCCGGGTCGACGTGCGGTGAATTTCTCACCACGGGGCAGGCTGTGCGTCGGTTTTAGCAAGCTGTGCATCGAATTTTCGCCGCACAAGGAGTCCAGTTGCAAGAGAGAAGACTTTTTGGTTGTGAGACTTCAGGGAACAGGACGCAAGCTCTATCCAGGTCCTTGGAGAGCACTTCTTCACCACAGCCAGAGAGCAGCAAGGCAGCAGGCCAACCGCAAGGCAGCAGTCCTGCACAGAAAGCAATCAGGTGAGTCCTTTGGGCAGCCAGGCAGTTCTTCTTGGCAGGCTGCAGGTTCTTGTTCCAGTTATCTTCTCCTGGAAGTGTCTGAGTTATAAGGGGAAGAGGCCCTGTTTAAATACACAAATGTGTCTTTGAAGTAGGGGAGACTTCAAAGAGTGGCTTAGAAGTGCACCAGGTCCCCTTTCAGTTCAATCCTGTCTGCCAGGGTCCCAGTAGGGGGTGTGGCAGTCCTTTGTGTGAGAGCAGGCCCTCCACCCTCCCAGCCCAGGAAGACCCATTCAAAATGCAGATGTATGCAAGTGAGGTTGAGTATCCTGTGTTTGGGGTGTGTCTGAGTGAATGCACAAGGAGCTGTCAACTAAATCCAGCCAGACGTGAATTGTAAGGCACAGAAAGATTTAAGTGCAGAGAAATGCTCACTTTCTAAAAGTTGCATTTCTAAGATAGTAATATTAAATCCAACTTCACCAGTCAGCAGGATTTTATATCACCATTCTGGCCATACTAAATATGACCTTCCTACTCCTTTCAGATCAGCAGCTACCACTCAAACAATGTAGGTACCACTCAAACAATGTATGAGGGCAGCCCCAATGTTAGTCTATGAAGGGAGCAGGCCTCACAGCAGTGTAAAAATGAATATGGGAGTTTTACACTACCAGAACATGTAAACTACATAGGTACATGTCCTGACTTTTGCCTATACAGCACCCTGCCCTATGGGTTACCTAGGGCATACCTTAGGGGTATCTTATATGTAGAAAAAGGGGGGTTTCAGGCTTGGCAAGTACTTTTAAATGCCAAGTCGAATTGACAGTGAAACTGCACACACAGGCCTTGCAATGGCAGGCCTGAGACAAGGTTAAGGGGCTACTTAAGTAGGTGGCACAATCAGTGCTGCATGCCCACTAGTAGCATTTAATCTAAAGGCCCTGGGCACATATAGTGCACACTACTAAGGACTTATAAGTAAATTAAATAGTCAAATGGGGTATGATCCAAGGTTACCAAGTTTAAAGGGAGAGAGCATATGCACTTTAGCACTGGTTAGCAGTGGTAAAGTGTGCAGAGTCTAAAAACCAGCAAAAACAGTGTCCAAAAAGTGGAGGGAGGCAGGCATAAAGTTAGGGGTGACCACGCTAAGGCTGTTAGGTCTAACAGTCCCCCTCTGCCATACAGGGTCACCTGGGCAAGGCAATGCGGGCCTGGTGCTTCTGCACAGCGCTCCTTAATTAGCACGTTGTTAAGATGGCCGCCACGCTCGTGCTGTTAAGGTTATAATTCCTTTTCCAAAAAGGCCGCCGTTACATAGTGAATCGGCAGAACGTACCCGGACTTCACAAGAGGTAGCTTGACAAGCACCCTTGTGCCAGATGAATAAGCATTTGCAACTTAGATAGAAGTGATAGATGAGGAAGTACTAATAAGTTTAAAGTATATGTAAATGATTACTAATGACTATTTTGGTTGCATTTTTTCAGTGGAGTAATTGTTTTATCTGTCTGATTTAAATTTCAGATAGGAGAAGTTTTGATATTGGGCAGCTTTCGAACCAATGTGTAAAGGTACAGATAGGACTTTTCTTACACGAGGAGGGCAATTTGGTTACTTGTAATATTTAGAATATACTTTTAGTAGTACACTATAAGATACAAGATATTATACACAAAAGTGAGCTTCTTTAGCTTAGTTTACGCCACATGAAATACAGCATGCTAACCATAAAGACACCAATGTGGTTGAGTGCTAGAGACACCATGGAATGGTTAAAAAATGTAAAAGATAATTTTTCACAGTGGAGGGATTTTGGGTTCAAGCAAGGTCCGAGTTTAGTAATGTTTCAAATAGCAAGGCTTTATTCGGTCTAAAAGGCCATCAAAGCATAAAATACATACATAACAGAGTTAAAACAAGAGATAAAAACAACTAGCTCAATAACTTAATAAATACATATACAATAATTAAAACAAAGAAGGTATATCCCTATAGTCGTATCTTCAATTGGTAGTTGGTAGCAGAGTTTAAAGAATAAAGAATGTCGTATGCACCACGCGGTCACAAGGAACTTGCAAACTGCGAGGATCACAGATTTAGAAGTGTCACTCTTTAAAATCCTGATAGCTAAAAAACACTGGCTCAAGCCCAAGTCTCAACACATTGGACGTAACCATTTTGATCTGGGACCAGTATATACAGGGCAAAAAAACATGAAATGTTCAATAGTTTCGGGACCACCAAGACAAACAGGACAAAGATCGATAGATGGAGAGGTGCCCCAGCGTTTGGTAAAAGATAACAACGGGAGGCTTCTAAAACGGAAGCGTGCGCAAAGACCCCCCCCAGTAAATCGGGAATCAGATCAAGATATGGTTCAAATTGGGGATACCACTTAAGATCGATAAATGAGTTGGTCAGCTGGCCATAGGATAAACTGTGGACCAGGTTGTTTTTTACATAGGACCAATATGCTATCTTCAAAAGAGTTTTATCAGATCTTCCCAGCTTGTGTGGCTCGTCCCAAAACCTTCGTAATCCAAGAATACAAAACCCTTTGGAAACGTGCTTGACCCATGAAACAGTGGCCGCTTTCGGCCTCCTTAGTAGATCGAGTACTGAATCTCTATATACAAAAAGCTCGGTGACAGTCTAAATCCTTACCCAGTATAGCAGGGGTCTTAGAGCTATCAGATCGGCTATACGTTTAAAGCCTAGGTCCAAAAACATAGGGCTCAAGGGCGTACTACTGGGACATGCTAGTAAAGCCCTGGCAAAGTTGTTTTCTCCTACTGTTAAATGTTTGCAATCGGAGAATCTCCATATTTCAGCACCATAAGCGGCGGCACCCTGCGCCTTTGCCAGATAGATTTTAATGGCTGGAGATACAGCTTTAGGTAAGGAATTCTTATAGCAGCGCAGGATGGCAGCTGCTCTGTGCTGAAGAAGCCCCAAGCTTTTATTGATTTGATCCTCCCAATGCAGGTTGTTTGATAAACGCACTCCGAAGTAGTCTATAGTCTTAACTCTGCTTAAAGCGGCCCCATCCAAGTTGGTGGTGCACTTCCGACCCAAGCCGGAAGTGAACAGCATCAACTTGGTTTTATTGGCATTCAGTTACAAACCATGGTTGTCACAGAAAGACTTAAATCTATCCACAAGGGTTTGGAGGCCCATGGGGGTCTTAGAGATAAGAAGTGAATCATCGACAAACAGTAATATTGGAATCTTCTGTCCATTCAAAGTGGGAGCGTCATTGGAACAAGAGGATAGGATTTGGATCACTTTATTAATGAATAAGGTGAATAGTAGGGGCCCCAAGACACAACCCTGGTGGACTCCCCTCCGTATGGGGATTTTGTCTGTCAGTTCTCCCTGGGCACCCCACTTCACTTGCGCGTACGTATTAGCATGTAGCCGCTGAAGGAGAAAACTAGATTTTTGGGGACACCCATTTGAAATAGTGTTTCCCACAACTTTTCTCTGGAGACCAGATCGAAGGCAGCTCTAAGGTCCACGAAAACGACATATAAAGGTTGTTTAGCAAGAGCCACGTATTTCCAATACAGAAGTGTCAGTCTAAAAACCTGCTCATTTGTACTGATTTTGGATCGAAAACCCGCTTGTAATGTGGAGAGAGCCTGGTGGTCTTGAACCCAAGTAGTTAACCTCTCTAGCAATTGTTTAGCAAAAATTTTCTGCAGATTATCGATCAAGCTGATAGGTCTGTAATTGGCAGGGGAGTTTGCGTTACCCTTTTTAAAAATGGGGATTATTTCTGCTCCCTTCCAGGTGCTTGGAATTGCACCGCCAGCGGCAATTCTGTTTGAAATCAGGTCAATGTACCATGACCAAATGGAAATTTCTGATTTATAAAGATCACCTGGTATCTTATCTGGCCCTGGAGCTTTCCCTGGCTTTAAAGAGTTTATTGCAACTTTAGTTTCCTCTATAGAGAAAACAAGTGGTTCATACCAATCCCCCTGGCTAGCCGACTGTGGAGTTAATGAATCGTGTGCTGGAAGATGGTCGGCCAAGGAGTTATAGGGGGTAGCATAAAGTTGGGTGCTTCCTCCTTGCCCTCTGGACAATAAGTCCCAAAACATCACATCGTTTTTGTTGACTGTAGCAAGGATCAAGCCTTGCCATAATGCATCTTCCCATGACTTTTTAGCTACCATTTGGACCTTCTTATATAATCGTCTAGCTGGTTAAATCTCTGCTGGGCAGTCTGTCTTAATAGCAGCTTTTAGTTCAGATTTGGCCCTGCTACAGCCCTCGTCAAACCACCCTTTCACGCCTTTGGTAAATTCAATACCTAATTTAACACAAGATTTTTTGTAAAAGAACCTCTGCAGTCCCTTCAGCATTTCTTGATGGATATCAAGAATGGGGATGATATCAACTTTGCAGTCCGCATAGATTGCCAGCTTGTCCATAAACAGTTTGTAAATCCCGTTGATTGCATGGGGGCTAGACAAAACCTTTGGCCATGAAACCCTAGTGTGGTTGTTATTCAACAGTGGGGAAGGAACCACTGTGCGTTGTAGGTTCAGAGTTCTCCTGAAAACTTCCCCATCCATTGATAGTAACAAGGGGTTATGATTGTTTTCACATCGAAGTTCCACCTTCATGTCTTTCAATAGAGGCCACAATCTAACGTCGAGTAGAAAATAGTCAATTACACTTGAAGACATCCCACGTTTGAAGGTAGGTTCCAAATTTAAATCAGATGGTGTACGACCGTTACAAGCCTGCAGCCCGTACCTCAAGCATAGCGAAGCCAACTGAAGGGATATGCGAGATTGGGTACAGGGATGAGTATCTATTAGCTGCGGGATTCCCCACATCTCATCTTCCTCTTCAGTTAGTCCAATAACCAAATTAGAGGGTTCAAAGGTACAGTTTAAATCACCTGCTATTATTAGATAGAATGGGGGATATAGGGAGCCAAGGAATTCTGACAGTTGTATCAGAATTTGGGACTCAGTACCCCTTGGAACAGATCTAGCGTATACATTGATAACTATGATTTTAATTTCTCTGTGAAAAGTGAATTGTACTCCCATTAGATCCACTGAATCTATTTTTAGCAAAAGATGCTCACATTGCAAATTCTTATTAATGAGCATTAACAGTCTCCCTTTAGCGCGGCCTCTGCCCTTCTCTGGGATATTATACGAGAAATACCCATCAATATGTATTTGCCCAACAGCCCAGGTTTCCTGAAACAAGCAGATGTGGAAATCATTGATGAAGGTGGCCCACTCCCAATCCCCTAGTTTCATACTTTCTTGGCCCATAACTCATTGGTACGGTTTACCAGTTCCATAAGTTGATCCACTGTGTCTTTTTTAATGAAAGAAACAGAGATGTAATCATAATTTAACCCTGGGAGGTCATGTCTGCCTACCTCTAGAATATCTGATCGGATAACTGAGAGGCAATGGCGTCTAAATCTTAACCAATGGATGACGTTATTGGTCAGAGACTTGTGGTCCTCAAACGAACCATGCGTCAATTTGGGGACATTAATCATATAAATATTGCAATCTTTACTAGGTTGGACCAAGTGTCATGTCTGTCGTGCCAGTCGTGATGTATCAACCATAGACGTATCTACTCCTTTAGGAGTCCCATGAAAGCCAGCTGCCCCACCTGAACCTCGGAATGTAACTACCCTCTCGGGTCTAGCTTCCAGGGGATGGGAACGTGTTGCAGTAGGAGCTCCCCCCCGTGAACCCCTTGTGTTGAGAGCCCCAGTATGCTTCTGGCACAGCCTAACAGCATCTTGCTGGTTGCATTTGGCAAGGGTCAGGGGTAATTCGAGCGGAAGGGGATTCATAGCAACCTTAGGGGAAGGAACAACTGATTGTAATCCAAGCTTGGTCATGGCTGTAGGTCCAGTATCGGTTCCCGCCTTTTTTATGGTTGTTCGGCAACTACAAGCACATTTCGGCACCAAAGTCTCTTTCAACAGCCCCATTAAGGACATTACCAGGGTCTTTATCCGTCCAGCGGATATGCACATCATCGGGAGTGGGATCACTGTCACGCTGGCTGTTACTCTCAGTGGCAGCTCCGTGTTGATCATGTGGTACACAAGCAGGGGAGCCTCCCTCTTCCACCAGTGGCCCAAATCGATTTGTACACAGGATGTTAGGGATCACCACGATTTCAGGGCTAAGTGGAGGGGTGTTTGCCATAGTGCCCGCGAGAGGGAGACCTGGGTGGCTAGGCAGAGCAGTGGCGAAGCTGCAAGAAATTGCTGCTGTCTTGTGCGTGGATTTGCCTCTAGGAGCAGAAAGGACCTCGCTAGAAGGATTTAAAGGTGGAGAGTAGGTGATTAATGACTTCTTCTTTTTTGCAAAGATTTCTGGTATCTTCCCCACCCCTAGGGTTTTGCTCTTTTTTATGGGCTTTTGAGAGTTATTGTAAAGAAATGGCTCCCTGTTGCAGTTACCCCCCACTTTTTGCCTGATACTGATGCTGACTTGACTGAGAAGTGTGCTGGGACCCTGCTAACCAGGCCCCAGCACCAGT
This sequence comes from Pleurodeles waltl, assembly GCF_031143425.1. NCBI lineage: Eukaryota > Metazoa > Chordata > Amphibia > Caudata > Salamandridae > Pleurodeles > Pleurodeles waltl. The sequence goes on from NC_090443.1 coordinate 448,699,262, forward strand.
GTTCCTTCACCTAAAATGTACCATTGTATCCACAATTGGCACACCCTGGCATTCAGATAAGTCCCTTGTAACTGGTACTTCTAGTACCAAGGGCCCTGATGCCAAGGAAGGTCTCTAAGGGCTGCAGCATGTCTTATGCCACCCTAGAGACCCCTCACTCAGCACAGACACACTGCTTGCCAGCTTGTGTGTGCTGGTGAGAACAAAATGAGTAAGTCGACATGGCACTCCCCTCAGGGTGCCATGCCAGCCTCTCACTGCCTATGCATGTATAGATCAGTCACCCCTCTAGCAGGCCTTACAGCCCTAAGGCAGGGTGCACTATACCATAGGTGAGGGTACCAGTGCATGAGCATGGCACCCCTACAGTGTCTAAGCCAAACCTTAGACATTGTAAGTGCAGGGTAGCCATAAGAGTATATGGTCTGGGAGTTTGTCAAACACGAACTCCACAGCACCATAATGGCTACACTGAAAACTGGGAAGTTTGGTATCAAACTTCTCAGCACAATAAATGCACACTGATGCCAGTGTACATTTTATTGTAAAATACACCCCAGAGGGCACCTTAGAGGTGCCCCCTGAAACTTAACCGACTGTCTGTGTAGGCTGACTAGTTCCAGCAGCCTGCCACACTAGAGACATGTTGCTGGCCCCATGGGGAGAGTGCCTTTGTCACTCTGAGGCCAGTAACAAAGCCTGCACTGGGTGGAGATGCTAACACCTCCCCCAGGCAGGAGCTGTAACACCTGGCGGTGAGCCTCAAAGGCTCACCCCTTTGTCACAGCCCAGCAGGGCACTCCAGCTTAGTGGAGTTGCCCGCCCCCTCCGGCCACGGCCCCCACTTTTGGCGGCAAGGCTGGAGGGAACAAAGAAAGCAACAAGGAGGAGTCACTGGCCAGTCAGGACAGCCCCTAAGGTGTCCTGAGCTGAAGTGACTCTAACTTTTAGAAATCCTCCATCTTGCAGATGGAGGATTCCCCCAATAGGGTTAGGATTGTGACCCCCTCCCCTTGGGAGGAGGCACAAAGAGGGTGTACCCACTCTCAGGGCTAGTAGCCATTGGCTACTAACCCCCCAGACCTAAACACGCCCTTAAATTTAGTATTTAAGGGCTACCCTGAACCCTAGAAAATTAGATTCCTGCAACTACAAGAAGAAGGACTGCCTAGCTGAAAACCCCTGCAGAGGAAGCCAGAAGACGACAACTGCCTTGGCTCCAGAAACTCACCGGCCTGTCTCCTGCCTTCCAAAGATCCTGCTCCAGCGACGCCTTCCAAAGGGACCAGCGACCTCGACATCCTCTGAGGACTGACCCTGCTTCGAAAAGACAAGAAACTCCCGAGGACAGCGGACCTGCTCCAAGAGAAGCTGCAACTTTGTTTCCAGCAGCTTTAAAGAACCCTGCAAGCTCCCCGCAAGAAGCGTGAGACTGGCAACACTGCACCCGGCGACCCCGACTCGGCTGGTGGAGATCCAACACCTCAGGAGGGACCCCAGGACTACTCTGATACTGTGAGTACCAAAACCTGTCCCCCCTGAGCCCCCACAGCGCCGCCTGCAGAGGGAATCCCGAGGCTTCCCCTGACCGCGACTCTTTGAATCCAAAGTCCCGACGCCTGGGAGAGACCCTGCACCCGCAGCCCCCAGGACCTGAAGGACCGGACTTTCACTGGAGAAGTGACCCCCAGGAGTCCCTCTCCCTTGCCCAAGTGGAGGTTTCCCCGAGGAATCCCCCCCTTGCCTGCCTGCAGCGCTGAAGAGATCCCGAGATCTCTCATAGACTAACATTGCGAACCCGACGCCTGTTTCTACACTGCACCCGGCCCCCCCCGCGTTGCTGAGGGTGAAATTTCTGTGTGGGCTTGTGTCCCCCCCGGTGCCCTACAAAACCCCCCTGGTCTGCCCTCCGAAGACGCGGGTACTTACCTGCAAGCAGACCGGAACCGGGGCACCCCCTTCTCTCCATTCTAGCCTATGTGTTTTGGGCACCACTTTGAACTCTGCACCTGACCGGCCCTGAGCTGCTGGTGTGGTGACTTTGGGGTTGCCCTGAACCCCCAACGGTGGGCTACCTTGGACCAAGAACTGAACCCTGTAAGTGTCTTACTTACCTGGTAAAACTAACAAAAACTTACCTCCCCCAGGAACTGTGAAAATTGCACTGTGTCCACTTTTAAAACAGCTATTTGTCAATAACTTGAAAAGTATACATGCAATTTTTATGATTTAAAGTTCCTAAAGTACTTACCTGCAATACCTTTCGAATGAGATATTACATGTAGAATTTGAACCTGTGGTTCTTAAAATAAACTAAGAAAAGATATTTTTCTATACAAAAACCTATTGGCTGGATTTGTCTCTGAGTGTGTGTACCTCATTTATTGTCTATGTGTATGTACAACAAATGCTTAACACTACTCCTTGGATAAGCCTACTGCTCGACCACACTACCACAAAATAGAGCATTAGTATTATCTATTTTTACCACTATTTTACCTCTAAGGGGAACCCTTGGACTCTGTGCATGCTATTCCTTACTTTGAAATAGCACATACAGAGCCAACTTCCTACAGTTATAGTTAAAAATTTCATCGACCTCCTTAAATAATAGATTAATTTCATCCAGGGGGTAGGTTCCTTTGCTAATTGCGGGGCTCACTGGATTTTTAGATTGTTTTTTAGATTTCTTAATACCATTTTGGCGGGTTGAGACGTCCATAGCTTTGCGTTTCCCCATTCCTTAGTGCTGGCAGCAGACAGGTCACAAAGTCAAAGGCAATAGAAATGGCCCTACACACTTAGCCCTTTTTGGGGAGGAAGGTAATATGACTTGCCCAGCCTCAATCACTAAAAGGAACCCTTGTCGCCACCCTAGGATGACCAAACAGCTTGACTTGTTTGGAGAAAGGATGTTCAGCACACAAAATAGTAGTTAGACAATTGCAAACAGAAGGGGATCAGTGCCGTATCTTGGGGCCCAGAGGGGGGGCCCAGAGGGGGGGCCCAGCCCAACCTCCAACAGGCTCTGACGGACGCAGATGGGCCCGCCCATAGCCTGGGCTTTGCCCGGGTGCGGCCCGCGTGCATTCCGCGCAGCAGCGAAGCGCGGCACTCTTAATAGCGCCCGCGATGTTCCCCCGGTGTGTGGGAGCGAGGAGGTGCCTGGGACTGGGAGTCCCACCAGGCAGAGTCAGGCGGCATTTAGTAATGTGTATTGTTTGCATTGATTAGGTACTTGTCTCTCCATTAGTCCTGAAGAGGCCCATTTGCGAATGGGCCGAAACGCGTCAACCTATTGATAATCAGAGAGGTTGCAAGAAAAATGTATTTGACCTATAAGGATCTCGGAAAACATCTCTTTTTAAATAAGGATGGAAATAAAGAAAGATCAGAGATGTGATAGATAGGGCAACCATCTATTATATGTGGATTTATGTTATTAATAATGTAGATAACCACATTGGTTCTAAATATTGAGAGCTGTGAAGGACCTTGTGTACATGCTTATCTAAAAAATCATTTTTTTGCAAAGCTTGGTTTATATGTTTATCTGAAAGGTTATTTTATATACATGTTTTTGATTGGCCTTGGTATTGGAGAAGAAGAATGAATTAACTAATTGTGTAATTAAATTGCATTTCCATTGATCGATTTACAGATTAATTGTATGTGAATTTTTTAATGATTTTTTTATACAGGGTCACCTGGGCAAGGCAATGCAGGCCTGGCGCTTCTGCACAGCACTTCTTAATTGGCACTGGGCAACGACCCGATCGGTGCACAGATGTTCTCCTCATATCTGGCTCAGGGAGTCCTCTTAGTATGGCTCCCCACTGAATCTAGATCCCTCCATGCCCTCCTCTTCCTCACAGGGTACACTGCTCTTGGCAAACAAGCAGGTGCTGGTGCTCTGGGCTCCAGGGCAAGTGATTTTGGTTTTCCCTGGATGATGTTCCCTCGCCTAGCAGTGAGAATAGCAGGCCTTGGCCCACAGTCCTGGTCACAGGCCAAAGAAGTCTTGAAGAGCTTCCCCTTCTAACATAGCCCATCTGGCTGGTTGGCAGGTGACAAATTTTGGAATCTCAACTTCCCCTTGTTAGAGTACATTTCCAGACACCATAATGTAATTTAGGTCTGAATCTTTGAAGTTTTATGCTGGGGGTCTGCTTCTTTTGAAGTTTGCATTTCTTTTTTTTCTTTCTTCTTGAAAGGATGTCTGTCCACACTTCTCTTTTCTTCTTTCTCCTTGAGAGGATGTCTGTCATAGCACGCTTGACTCTGAAGCTGATTGACCCTCAACACAATTCATAGGAGTTACCAAAGTTCACACTTGGATGTCAGCCACAGTGATATGTGCATCAAAAGATTAATCCCAGGCTCTCAGCCGTACTCTTTATGACTCCCTTATCAGCCCGACCCCGTTCCTAAGATTTGTTCAGGACCCTTCCTTGTGATCTATCATTGAAGCAAAGGACAATCTTCTGAAGTATTAAGGGAGAGGTCTCTCCCTCCTTCCTCCACTCTGTTCCACCCAGCTTACAGGAATGCAGCAATACACAAATCCACCTGGGGAAGGGGAATTCCTCTCCTCCTCATGTTTTCATCAGGCAGGCATCTGCTTCCCAAAATGGAACCCATGGTTCTAAATATAATGTACCAATGCAGGCACACTTACTCAGTGTACATTAACAGCACACACTGTGCAGCACTGTTACCTTTATGCATTGTGCCATTACAAGTACACATACATTTAGTACACAAATTCAGTCTGCATACAGTATTTAGCACTGAAGCTTTTGCTATACTGTACCAGTTTGTGCTGTTTGCAAACAGACCAGCACCAGCAAATACACCCACCATGTACTTGCTGTACAACACTTCACATTTCATGTGTTGTACTTCATCCATGAATACATACACTTAGCACATGCTTTCGTTGCACACCCACTGCAGGACACTATACTTTCCATGTCATTTATTTCTTGCAAACGTACATACACTTAGCACATGCACTAATCACACACATACTATACAGTATTGCTCTAACCCTATACTGTGCCCTTCCCAGACAAAACAAATATCCAGCACTGTCACTACACCTGCGCTGTGCAGCACGCCACATCTACCTGATGTAGGGCAAGGGTGAGTTAAGCACACAGAAGCTGAACTTTAAACATTGGTGAGTAAGCCTGTAGGTCTCTCTCCATTGACACAGGGTAAAATGTTCCTGTTCACTACTACTAATTGCTACACTTTATGCTGCCATTACCTCTGTTGTGCTGTTTATCTCTTGGTAAAGGCGGTAGCTTTCCACCATGACAGTAGCACGTTTGGCACTCCTCCCAGTCCAAGACCAGGAGACACGCCTATGTTATGCCGCACACACAAAATACATGTTTACCTCTGACAAAAAAAACAGCATTAGGAATCCAGACAACTGCACAGTTGGGAACTCAGGGCAGGGGTATATGTCTAAGACCATGCATAGGACTTTTCAGATCCAATACGTAGGTTTCACATTACAATCACTTCCAAGTGGACTGTAAATTATATGTCACAATGGAATCCTAAAATGTTTCAACAAAAGTGACAATGCATTAATGTAACCAAAGAAGTGTCTGGAAATACAGAGGACTCTCGAGTGCTGTGCATCTGAATACATATTCACAGTGGTGTGCATTTAATATATACTCCACGTAATATGGAAACGTAATTGCTGTCAATCAAGTATGAAACATGGAAAAGAATATAGAAAAACATGCAGTTGTAATAACCTGAAAAAAAGCAATTTTCCAAAAAGTACAACAGTTATACAAGACAAGGTCTACATAAATAAATCCTTCTATAGGGCATACGTTGTCATAGGAGTAGTACACAGTTCATCAAAGTTCTAGAGTTAGACACAAAAAGAATGGTTCTCTGTTAGAGAATGTGCATTACAAGTTATTCGACTTGGGGTTAAACGGAAAACTCTCTTTGTTTTGGGGTTAAACTGAAACTGAAGTGAGAATGGCATCTGTGAATGATTGAGTGTCAGAGGGTGGAAGCGGTTGAATTAGGAAGCAGCTGCTCTACTTTACCAAGGACTCTAGGATTTACACCATTAATTGATAATTATTTACGCCACTGATTAACAACTACAGATTGAGGGTGTACCAGTCCTCCCGGATAAACCTAAAAGAGAGGAAAGGCAGGTATGATTATTGTGTCACCATTGAGAGATTCTTATATTCAGTTTGACTCCTACAGTGCAATCAAAAACCTGGTTCCAAATAAAACAGCAGCATGTACAGAAAGAAAGAGGGCCAAGAAAGGAATACATAAAGAGAGACAAAGCAAGCGGGAAGTCAATAAAAGGTATTAACTGTATATTTGCACATACCGTGGATGATAGTGAACATTTATAACAGCCAAGCAACTGAAAAGGTATTGATCAGACAAATGAGACCTAAGGGGGTAAAATTAGATAACGTTTGGAGAACTATTGGAATCAATAGGTGGTGACATTACTTAGACTACAATCGGAAGCGTACCTGAATAGTTGTTTAAATGTCTTGATACAATAATAAGATCTAGATAAGCTGCAACTTCTACATGGTAGGCCTGATGTTACAATCATGTCAGAGGGTAATCATGTTGTCTGAGAAACAAAAGCAAATGATTCTAAAAGATTTTGCAAACTTTCTGCTAAAGTATGGTGATTTGAGTAAATATTAATGCAATGTAAGTTAATGTGAATGTGAAACATACTGGAGAATATAATCAGTATGCTAATGACTAGCATCATCCATCTCTTGGGTATATAAAAAGAATGAAGATGAAATTTAGAGACGGTCCTGTATGTATATTTTTTACATTTTGTAAGTCATGGCAAAGGTCATGTGGCTAATTAGCAACAGCTTTAAAACAGTAACTTCCTAGATTTAGGCTATTCATAGTATATATATATATGGGTCTTCCCATTTTCATACAAGTATCAAGAGATTGGAGTGTAGTATGCAGGGTTTAGTCTGCACAAGGATCTCCATGTCATGCAAGGCTTAACTAAGCTTAGTTTATCTGTGTGTCCAAATGTGAAGAATGGCTGTATTTTCTGAGAGTGACTTAAACATGTAGCATGCAGCTAACATACATGTTACCAAGGATTTTTAAAATAAGCTAAATGTATTGTCGGTGCTTCCCTGGTGTGTCGATCACAAGTGAGGACTTCCTGCCATGTTATGAGGGTACACACCATTGATAAGGACTGCATCTTCTAGTGGGAGGTTTGCAACATTGAATGGTTCAAATAAATTGCAAAGGCAGGTAGCCTTTATTAGAATACCACAATCAGTAAGGGATACAATGTATAGTGTAGAACACTATACAGACATCCACCACGGAGCCCACTACTTGTTCAGCCTCTTAGAGACTAGACTAGAAATAACAGTAGTGTGCACCCAATATAGTAAGCATTACACATCAATTTGTGTTAGTCCAGTGTTAAAACACAAGTATACATGTTTTCTTGCCCCGTAGTTCATCCTTTATTTATTATAAAAATATCCAAAAGGTCTATTTATTCATGATTCCATCACAGAGAATATTCCATCAGCTGATGTTATTCTTTGCATAGGAAACTTCTTCAGGACTGCAAAAACATGGATATATTGTAATTATATACTTTACTTTTCTTTAAAACAGACTATTCAACTCTTATCATTTTATTTTCTTACATCTATATTAAACCTTCCCATATTCTCGAGGTGGTATTATTGCTTACATAAAACCACTTGTTCGAAAATGGAGCACATTTCTACATACCGTAAGATCAGGATAGTGGCATAATCATTACTGACAGAGTGTAAAAAGTGTAAAACACACCTCATGTAAAAGATCTAACTTTTAGCCATAAAATATTATCACACTTTGTATGGATTTGTACCAATATTATTATTAATATGCAATCGGTAAATCATCTTCAGTCCACAAATACATATTTCCATATAACTGCATATTATCCAAATGTCATCAGCGGACGATTAAGAGTTTACAAATTTCATCTGTTAAATATAGCATCACAGTATTACATATCTGAATCGAGATAAACGACCTTAACTAAAAGATAACCTTCTTTTGTTTCTCTAATAATGAATAGTCCAAAGGGACAAGTGGAAGAAACGCACATCTGCTTTACATGGACAATCCGCCAAATTATCTGAAATTCAGCCAGCCAGACAGGATTACACCCATGTCTACCCATTGGCTCAATGAGAATGATTGCCAATTTATTACTTATAAAAGGCTGTGGCAACTGAAATCGGAGAGGCTTTGGCAGGTTAATGAATACCGCTGTGTGGCCCGAATATTGTATTGTCCAAACCTCTTCCATGGAGCTAGCCATGGCAGGAAGCCAGAGGTCTCCGTCATTGCTCACAAGGGACAGAAAAGAGCTTGTCTGTACTGTCTAATCGATCATGTTAATGGTTAGTTATTCTCTGAATCCATGCAAATTCTAAACAAGATCATGTGATCTTTTTTGACGTTGCTATTTCATGAATTATTGCTGCTATTTATTAAACTACTTTCTAGGTTCATATGGATTGCCTGTTTCATGATATTTCTCTATTGGTTATATTCACTCACGCCCACATCTAAAATATTATATTGGGTTAAGGGTGTTACTTGTGCACATCTGTCCAACACATTTTGTGTGTGTATGTGAATCTGTGTTTGTGTGTGTGTGGCATAAAGTGGCACCAACATACATGGATGCTCAATAATATCACAGGAAGTAACATCGCAGAGATGGGGCCAGTGTGCTATTATTTACAACCTTTACAAAAAACTGGTCTGCTCAATGTCAATGTTAAATTCTCCTTAGGTCTGTGTTGAAGGGAACACATGCTTCCAAATGCCAATACTAAGTCCCCTCCCAGGGACGGTTCCTGCCTTAGGGCGCTGGGGCATTGCCCTACTGATATTTTGCCCCCTCCTTCCTACACAGAGAACTCTACAACAATTCAAACAATTTAGTTGTGCCCACCCGGCGCTATGGCTCTGAAGTGGGCGGGGCTTATTTCATAGACTGTACATAACAGCATGACATACATACTGGTGCTTGGCACCTACTGCGCATGTCAGATGGGGGCAGCTGCACTGCTCCAGCCAGCCAGACATGCGCACTAAAGGCTTCTCTTCACCTTCACATTAGAGAGCAGAGGTTGATCAAAGCCGCAACCCCGGTCTCCAAATGAGCGGTGAGTGAGCCTGCTCACACTAATCCTAGTGCTGTTATTATGCTGTGTTACAGCAAATGAGCAGCGTCAGTATTGGCTGAGACTCGGTTGTTAGGCCTGGTGAAGTTTGCACATTAGCACCGCGGGTCAGTTAGCAGGCTCTGCTTACCAACGGAGCAGCATCACCAACGTCGAGTGAGTTGCATTTGTCAGTTATGTCCTACAATACATTCCTGACGACTTCGAGCGCCTGTAAGCCAGCCATTTTTACCCTGAGGCAAATGAAGGTGACTTCGTTCGTGTTATCCTTAAGTAAGTCATTATTTCGGTTTTACACTGTACTTGTCTTTTATTTTTGTTATACTAACTCAACTGGATGTGTCGTGTCGACGCGCCCGTCTGTAATGTATACTTTCTTCATCTCTGTGGCAGAAGGACGCATGGCAGGCTCACTTGCAGCCACTGATCACACAACACGAGTGACCCTTGCGAAGTATATCTGGGCCTTCCTCGTGACTTATATTGCCAATGGCAAAGGCGGCTTGAGGTTTTTGCAGCAATAAATCCCGTAAAGAGACTGCTGCACTACAGGTGTGATCAGGGTGTTTTTCTTAATTCCTGACCTATGGGTTCAGGTTGTTCCAGAATTTATTTCAGATTTATTCCTTATCTACTTTCGCATGCAGAGCAGTTCTGGCAATAATGCTTGCTCCTCTGCCCTCATTGTTCGTCATTGGCTGCCAGGAGGGCAGTAGCCAGATCCTGTGGCTGAAGTCAGACCGCCATGGGGTTAAGTCTCAGCCTGACCTCGAGTTCACACCCCAAAGATAGCTGTCTCTCCCCCCCCCCCCCCCCCCCCCCCAGCAGTGAGCACAAGCGGCCTTGCGCTTTGCCCGCTTATTAGCCTTTCGATATGGAGATGTGTGTGCGCCCAACATTTCAAAACAACTTCCATAAAAGCCAAAAGCATTCATTTTGGATAATACAAACTTTGGTCCACGAATACAACAGCTGTCAGTTCACACGTGCTGCCTTGACCGGTCTCATTCACTCACTACTGTGATGATCATGCTCGGAGTTTTTCTATTCCATAACAATAAAAGGAATGACTGCGCAGCAACCACAAACGCTTTTCAAATTGGAAATACTATTCTTGTTTCACACATTAACGGGCAGGAATTTGGAAGTCACTGACAGCATTTTCTGTAAGGATGTGTGTGTAAGTGGGTCACTCTCTCTCTCACGCTCTCTCTTTTCCCCTGTTTGTCACCCCGCTGGCTCTTTCTCTCTCTCTCCCTCTTTCTCTCTCCGCCCTTTCTCTTTCTCCGTCTCTCTCTCTCTCCGCCTCTCCCTCTCACTGTTTGTCTCCCTCACTCACTTTCTGTATGTCTCTCATCTCTCTCTTAGCCCTTTCTCCCCCCCCTCTCTCACTCTCTGTATGGCACCTGTCCCTCAGCCTTTTCTCTCTCTTTATCTCCCCCTCGGCCCCCCTCCTTCTCTCTCTATCTCTCCATTCCCCTCTTTGTCACCCCGTTCGCTCTTCACCTGTCTCTCCTTCCTTCTTACCGCACTTCTCTTGTTTTTCTCTCTGTTTCTCTCCGACATGATTTCTCTCTCTCACCCTGTCGTTTTGTTTTGTTCTCTCTCTGCCTCTTTCTTTTTTCCTCGGTTCTATTTTGCCACACCAAATTCACACTCTAATAATCCCAAATCACCGGTACACATTTATGGCTCCCACTTAAACGACATGAACATGCAGTTAAAGAGTAGATAAAACAAGTCGGGAATTAATACCTCAGCAAATAATAATAATACCTGCAACACAAAACAGTATATAGAAAAGACAAAAGCACATTAAAATATATTAGTAGCATAATTGAAGCACTCGTACACTAAAAAAGCGTTTCAACAAAAGCAATGTTGTTTTCCACTTCGTTGGTGGGAGGGGATAACTGGGAGGTGAGTGTGGGCTAAGAGATGGGGGGGAATGGGGGCCATGGCGAACATCACGAGCTGTTTCCAAGATAGATGACAGGCACCTTCTAGAAAGAGAAGTCAGGAAAACCTAAATGGAAAGTTAATGAAAGGTCACAAAGAAACAGCATCTGAAAAGGAAAATGTAACTGGTGTAACAAGAATGAATATAGACAAAAATCACCACACAAACAAACAGATGCACTTCCTAAGAGCACAATGCTGACAGCTGTGCACTTTGTATTTAAGAAAGGAAGCAGAGATTTTTGCCCTGAACCAGGATTGGTGGAGGGTGGACAGAGAAGCCAAGGAGACTGCTGCGAGCCACAGTTACTAGTACAGTCAAGTTTTTTTCTATTAATGCTTTGTCTTTAATCCTATTTAATCCAGCTTTTAATTAGTCTGTCCAGCACAGTAATTGTTCACTTAGCATTCAGTGCATGTAATAATTGTGCTGCACATACTTTCAGACATTCTGCTTTTTCAGCAGGACAATTAATTATCCGGCTATGTTGCATGACTCCCCACCCCCCCATTTTTTAGCGGCCAACAGCAATCCATTTTTAGAACTTAATTTGTCTTTCCTTTCTCGCCTGCTCTACTGCTGTCCTTCTGCTGTCCTTCGCTTCCTTCTTGGACCATCCCAGGGCCCTATTGAGAGGTTTGCAATTGTGTAATCTCCCTGTGCCTAAAAAGAAAATGACTCAAATGTGACTTTGTGTGATGTAATCTGGCGCTCATGTAAAGTGCTCTAATGCCGTCTGTCCTATTTTACGAGGCGCTATATATAAAACTGCAAAAATGCCATTCAAAAATTGCAAAATGGGGCATTTAATTATAATGTTACAGGAACAATCTGGCAAATAAAAGGTCTGTGAGGTAGGACTAGGGAGATGCATACATGTCAAAATAATCCAAAATGAAGATTTGTCTGGCTATTAGTATGTTTAATTGAGGAAAGAAATCGAACCTTATAAATCAAAAGTACCTGTCAGTGCTACTGAGTTAAAATGAGCATAATTTGCTGAAACAAACTCTTAGAAATTTTTGAGTTCCATTCCAAGGTGTTAGCAAAGGGAGTTTCCTGGGTGAGCGGGGTAGAAAGATTTGTAAAGTGTGTGTTTGTGTGTGTATGTGTGTGTGTGTGTGTGTGTGTGGTAATCCAGGCCGAACTGACTCACAAACTTGGTAATAGGCCTTGAGATGCTGCAGGCCCATTCGTCTGACCTCTATAGAATGTGTGCCCAGGGTTTTTACAAGCCTTCATTTTCTTTTTGGGAAAAAACACTGTATTATTTCCCCCGGTGGTAAATGTCTTCAGTGACTGAGGCCTGGTTCCCTCAGGGATTAGAGGGGCCTTAAACGGTTGTTCATAAAATTAAAAGTTAGTGGTCGTAGGAGCGGGGTGAGAGGAAAAGGGGAAACAAAGACAAAGGTGAGGGGAAGACCTGAAGCTGAAAACCAAGGAATTGTGAAAAAAATGTCACTCTCCAGGCACCATCCCTTCCCAGTGTCAGGATGAAGGCACAAGTTGCTAGTTAGGGAAGCCTTGTTTAATAAGCCTTTGCATTGACTTTGAACTATAAAAAAATAACAAAAGTCGATGTGGTGGTCTATTGGCTGACCCTGTCGACTTCTGAGTAGAAGAATCTCACTTCTAAATGTATATCAATAAATAAAGAAGTCTGTGAGGTACTAGACCTCACACTTATCTCACACTCTTATGAAGTTCTATGGTTATATTAAATAAGCAGCTACCTATGATGTTATTATATTAACTCTCTTTATTGATGTCATAACTACATTTTCCCAATTGCTTTATTAACCTTCTTGCTTTCTCAAATTTGCTTGAAAATGCACCATTTGCCCACTCTTTTTTCAAAAATTTCTCAGGGGGGAACACCCCCGAAACCTCCTCATGTTAGTCAGGCTGGCTCACTACTCTCACTTGTTACAGTGCACTCTCCAGCAACTTTTACGCCGCACCACTTTCAAATGTCACCAGCCGCCACTGGTCCCCTCCCATCTCATCCTATCACTCACTTCAACTCTAATCCTCCAGTATCTGAAGCTTCGATGTCCTTCAGCTAACATTTGCATATATGCTCCATCTTCCTCTAATTTGGTTGCAAAATCCTTCGATTATGAACCACGAGATGGTAACATGACAAAGATCTTTGGGAACCTGCATTTTCTACTGTATGAGTGCAATTTCACGCAAAGTGCCCAGTGCAAATCACTGAAGGGCATCATTAGCCATGCTCAGGCCAGGAAGTGTGACCAGGGAGGAGTGGTACCCTTCTTCCTCCCACCATGCTACCAGGCCATTTCCAAGGTAACTGGTCATCTACTGGGAGGCGTCACTTCTGTCTTGATACATTGCATCCAGGGGGCAAGGTAAGGGGTACATTTCCCTGAAGGTCATGTCCTGTAAATAGACCTTCTGCCGAGAAAGGTTGTTAGAATTGCTTTATGTGACCTTTAATCATTTGATGGATACAGGGGTGTCCAACATAAGCCCAGGACAGCTGGGTTCCTGCCAGATTTTCAGAATATCTACATAGGACATATTTTGTACAATGAATCTACATGAAACTAAGGGGCATATTTCTACACCATTTGTGCCAATTTTTTGTCATTTTTTTACGCAAATTCGGCACAAAACTAACTCAATACTTATATTTTTACATTAGACCCATCTAACCTCAAAATATTGGAGTTTGCACCATTTTTTAGATGCGTGAACCTACCTTGCGTCAGTGAGATGCAAGGGTGGCGTTCCCATCTAAAAAATTGTGCTAACTTCATAGCCCTACATTTACCCCTGTGCTAAAATGATGCACAAGTGGTTGGAAGGGCTAAATAATGGTGCAAAGCATGCTTTGCACCATTATTTAACTCCTGGGTCAGACCAGGAGATAGGGGACCTGTGGACCCATTCCCGAGGTTGAACACCATGGAATGGGTCCACAGGTGCCCTCTTCAAGCCCCAGGAACACCCTTACCCACACCAGAGGGACACCGGAGGATGGAGGACCCCATCCCAGGTAAGTAGGGTAAGTATAGGTAAGTATTTTTTTATTTATTAAAGTGCCATCAGGGCCCAACTTGGGGGCCCTGCATGGCACAGAGTGCAATGGCCATGCCCAGGGGACACTGGTCCCCTGTGCTGGCCATTGGAGTGGCAGGCATGACTCCTGTCTTTTCTAAGACAGGAGTCATGTGGTATGGATGGTTTTGCATCAAAAAATGACGCTAGGCTGGTTAGAGGCATTTTTTTTGCCTATAATCAGCCTAACGTCATTTTTTGGTGCAAAACCCCCTTCTCCCATACCGCCACCCCCACCTGGCTAACGTAATTATTTTTACACTAGCCCACCCTTTGTAGTGGCTTGCGGCATTCCATTAATTTGGCACCCAGCTGGCGCTCTGGAATGACTCAAGCCGGCGCTATACTTTTTGACGCAAAAATGTGTTTGCACAGTTTTGAGTCAAAAAATATAAATATGGGCCTAGTTTGCGTATTCAGTGGTCATCCCGAAAATCTGGCATAGATCCGGTCCTCACTGGCTTAGGATGGACAACTCTAGCTAAGTGGAATCAATGTTTCTACACGTCACAAAACTTTATATTTGACACTTAAGCGAATTTTCAAATCACAGTGTTCTCTGCGAACTTAAAGCGCCTTAGTTTCCTTGCTAATTTTTAAACACATACCTAGAGTTCACATTTCATTTTAAAGTAGACGAAAGTGTAAAATTGTCACATGCAAACTTTGTGAAGTTTTGTTTTCAAAACTTTGCGGCCTCCCTATCATTCACAAGGGTTGCAAATGTGTTTCTTTGTTTTGCATTATTGGAAAAAAATGTTATAAAAGTAGAATTTGTGGGTTATAGTAGGTACCAAAAATAGTTCTTGGAGGATCTTTCAGCCTCAGGTGAATCAGTGATGAGGTTGCTGAATTTGAGTGACTTTGCATAGGTCAAAAAATGCGCTGGCTGAATTATAATTAAGGCTCACCGTTTTCCGTTTTTACTAAGTTTTACAAAAAATACATGAAAGAAAACAATGTTTTTCCTCTCTGTATTTGTTTTTAAAAGTGGAGAAATACTGAAAATTACGCTTCTAATGAGTGACTTTCCATGCTGTCTGTCGTGAATTCCTAGAAGACACATAAGGAGATAGACAGCATGGGGAGTTAAAAAACAGCTTAAAATAGCTTTAAACACAGGCATATGTTAAAATATATTTGTTGAAAATAGCTAATATTTACCTGTAGCTGTATTGTTTTGCTATATTCGGCTGCTGAATTTGCTAAAACATACCAGGCATCAAAGTATGAGTGCATGTTTATCAGTTAAATAAATGTGGAAATGTACCATTTTTGACTTCACTTAGTCGCGAAACACAAAATAAATATGGATAAATACTAAGAGGATGCCTAAAAAAATAAACATGGATAAATACAGACGGAAGTGTTAAAAAATAAATACCATGAAACCGGGAGCCCTAATTATAATTATGCACACTTGTGACTTTTCAGACAACTTCTTTAACAAAACGGCAACCTTCAAACTGCCTACCTCTGCCTCGAAATGGCCCCATCTATGTTTTAGTTGCCCAAACATGGCTATGAGGGCCAAATAATTTGTTTATTGCTGAGGTCTCTGCCAGCACAGCAAAAAACACGAAAAAACATAACCACCAAAGATAACTGAAAATATCTTTGATTTTCCATCCTGTTAGTAATGGCAAGTTCTCAGATCGGCATAAACAGGAAACAGCCCAGGATTCTGACAGTAAAAGAATAGATTTTTGCCCAATGTCTGCTACTATTAATTTCTGCAAAATAAAGACAATTCTAGTATGAAAATAGTAACCCCAACCCCGCGACCTCTCCTATGGGTTCATTTCCGTCAAGATAGTCTTACTTCTCTCTTGGTAATTAACATTATTTGAATATTCCCTTATACATCCTGGTGACCCATACGAAGTCTTTATAAGACCTCTGCTGTTGTCTCTCCGTGACCTTGTCACAATGCAGTCCGACGTGGCGCGAGAAGGGCTCCAAGATGACTTCATGCTTTTATCCGGTAGGTAACTTTGGGGGTTGTGACCTGGCGCCAGATGTATCAAAGGGTTTTACCCATTCTGTGTCTATGAGAAAATGCTTTAGTACATATGGACCCTGGTGACTTACTTGTAGACTTTGGCACAGGCACTCATGACATGGATTCGAATCCCGTCTTCCCCACTGCATCACAAAACAGTTTGGGTCCTGGTCAATTACTCTGTCAACTTCGGGAGCGCTTAGAAACGAGAACACTCTTATGACATGGTAGTTATTCAATTTAAAAAAATTATGTTCCATTCCGTTCTACAAACTCATAAAGACGATTTCTTGGTAAAATTCAGTTGGAAGGAAAGAGTTTGATACCTATTCTTCTGTAAGGTTTGTGCCTGACAGGATAATATCTAGAGGTCAAAATCATCTGTTTCCATGGTCTAAGCACCTCAAGAAATATTTGAGGTTTGGTGGTGGTACTTAAGGGAATGCACCTCTAAACATGGACAATTTGTACTCATTTAAAAAAAATGAACAATGATCATTATTTGCAAGTGAGATTAACTTGCATTGCTCTTACTTTTCACTGATCTTCTTTTGATGTTGGGTAGGAAATATCAAGTTTGATTTTCAGTGTCGTAGCAGTGTGCACCTAACGTCTAACGCAAACACTAACTGCAATTTTAGGAAGACGCAATATGGTTTTGATCAATTGTGTTTAACGGGCACCCTGTAGCAAGTGCTTCCCACTAATAGATGTCAATGTGCACATTTACAACAGGCCCAACGCTTGTGGTTACACATGCTTCTAAGCAGGCTCTGTGTACAACAAGGAGAATTATGAGACATGGGAACTATCGTGCTTGCCCTAAATTCCACGGCAATCACTTGTGGAAATCAGCTGCTTTTCATCCCTGGCCACGTATCTGGTAAGCGCTGCAGTCCCACTGGCAAAGCCATGTGCAAGTTTAAATTTCACAAATACATGAAAAAGGCTTGATTTACAAGTGTTAAGTCGTTCACAGGCTTGATATAGCGCGAAGGAATTAATGTAATCTGGTGTAACATTATCCCAGTATGGTGAATATGATGCTTGCCTAAATTTCCAGGAGTTGCCCTGGGAAGTTTTGGAACAATAAAAAAAGTGCGAGCTTCTGGTTATTAATACAAATGTACATGATCTAATACTGTAAATGGGTAGAACTGAGCACTGAGTACCAATCAGAATGGGATAATACCTGCATTTCTCAGCCCTTGTGCAATACTTAAAATGTGAGACTACCAGCACTTCTCAGGAGACACTGATAGTGAGTGCCAGCACTTGGATAACTCTAATTAGAGCACTGCATAACCCATTCTCATGATGGAAATGATCAGAAATGTATACATTTTCTAGGGCAAGAGTAAATCTCTTTCTATAATGGAAATGGAAGAAAACACCCCGACAATTGTTTGGTTCAAGGGAAGGGATTTCTCTAAAAGCAAGAATATTTTTTTCCATGGAGGGACGAAAAGAACAAAAAGAGCAAAAATGCTCATAAAATAGTATTTTCACATG
Organism: Pleurodeles waltl; assembly: GCF_031143425.1. Taxonomy (NCBI): domain Eukaryota; kingdom Metazoa; phylum Chordata; class Amphibia; order Caudata; family Salamandridae; genus Pleurodeles; species Pleurodeles waltl. The sequence continues at coordinate 448,717,080 of NC_090443.1, forward strand.
CACCATTGCACCCTTTGGACGCGTGCTGAAAGCGCCTTTGAAAAACCTAAGTTGGCATGCTCAACAGTTTTGTGAAATCCAAACATTTGTGCATCTGTGAAAGTGTGTTCTGCGTGCCTTGGTCAGAGAGAGTGAGAACGAAGAAGTTACAGAGAGGCAGTGGAAGAGAGAGAGCGATTAAGAAATAGTGAGACAAAGAGAGAGGGAGAGAGCGAGAAAGAAATAGAGAAATCGAGGTAGAGAAAAAATATATATAGAGAGAGAAAGAGAGGGTGAGAAAGAACAAGTGCAAGTTTGAGCACAAGAGAGAGAGAGAGAAAGAAAAAAGAGAGAAAAGAGAAAGCGCTAGAGAGAGTGAACAAGGTTTGAGATAAGAAAAGAGAGTGAGAAAAGGAATAGATAAAAAGAGATAACGAGAGAGTGAGAAAGAAAGAGAAAGTAACGGAGAAAGAGAGAGAGGACGGAAAAAAGAGAGGAAGAATGATGGGAGAGAGAGAAAGAGATAAAGACAGAAAAAGGAAGGGAGCGAGAAAGAAAGCGAGAAACTGAACAAATATGATAGACATGGAGGAATCGCTATACATAGATCAATTTATTGCTGAATAGATCAAGACTGATGTTTAGGTGGATACACACATTTACAGAGGAAGATATACTGGTAGACATACAAAAGTTGACAAAGATTGTTGTGGGGTCACAGAGATAACATGTCTCAGGTCTGCCGTATGTTAAGTTGTAAAAAGTTGTGTGTGAGCTTTAATTGCATTGCCATAATTTATTACTAGAACTACACATTTTATCTACCATTGGCATTAACCGTAATGTTGCCTTTATCGGGTATGTTTAATGTATTCGTTCCTGGGTTTATGGTTTACTGTAACTCAGACTATTTTCAAACTGAGATAGCATTTCCGAATTTTAAATTAGGCTTGCGATAGCAGACAGATGTAAAAAAATGCTACAACAATAAAACTATTCACTTAGTTCAGTGGTGATAAGCTATATATCAAAATGGTGGGATTATTAACTAAACTGCGGAATCGGATCAAATTTAACAAGCAACTTCAATTCCAATTGAAGGATAAACAAATGGAAGAATAAAAACATTGTGCCCCATGGTTGCTGCCTGCCAGGTGAGCTATGATGGAGGACAATGAAAATTCGACTGTAATGTCTGCTGTACAAAAGTTGCTGCTTATTCAGTATTTGTTAAATCATCTCTACATGTTCTTTGAGTGCAGTGGTCGAAGTGCATTAAAAGAAGTTTGTGGCACTGAGTAAGATGGGCGCGGAGTCAATGGGTGTGGGGGCTTGATAAAAGCCATTGCTAAAAAGAACACCCATATTTATACTTTTTTAGCGCCGCATTTGCTCCGCTTTTTGACGCAAAAACGATGCTAACTTACAAAATACAGGCCCATATTTATACTTTTTTAGCGCTGCATTTGCGCCGCTTTTTTATGCAAATGCAGCACAAACTTACAAAATACAATTGTATGCAAATGTGACACTAAAAAAGTATAAATATGGGCCCCTGTATCTATTCTGTTGGCCTATCACCTTCAATAAACTGCATATAAAATAACACATACTTTTTATGAAAATAAGAGCACCTTAAACTAATCAGTGAGAGATTAACTTTTTAATGTCGTGAATTATTAATTAATGTGATCACTGAAGATATCTGAGTATGTAACCAGAGAGCCACAGACCTGAAATCTTGTTGGTGGAATGATGAGTTGTGACTTGTGAGTTTTTTATGTTACAAGTTCCCAGCTTGTGACAGGAAGCATGTGAATATACACGTCATTATTTTAATCTTGCATTACACACATTATAGGATAGGCTGCTGCACAAAAGTATTTAGGTTTAATATAAAAAGTACTTCCAAAATATAGATCTTAGTTATATGCAGACTGTATCTAGTGCAAACACTCCACAGCTTACAATACCTATCAAAAAGAATTGTCTTTAAGTGAGTCCATGCTTCAAAGCCACCTTTACATTTGCAGACTAACAAATGTGCACATTTAAATTTCTTTCAAGCAGCAAACACTCTGGCAAGAAGGATTATTTATTGTTCAGATGTCTGTCCCTTAATTACCTTCACAGCTTAAGAGACACTCTTCTGTTCCAGTTCAGCTGAGGCATTTCAAATGCAGGGGAGGCTCCTTTGCAATGGGAAGGAGCTCCACCCCGCTGGCTGAGCCAGCAGCTGAAAAATAAAACGATATTTCATTATTGTTTTATTTTTCAGCTGCTGGCTCAACCAGCCTGTGCAGGGAGGGGCGGGACTGGGCCATGGTAGATGGGAGCAGTGGCAGCCAGCAGCTTTAGGAGGGGGGGGTACACACTCATTCTTTCACACACACACACACGCACGCACGCACATCCATTAACAACACTCATAACATTCAAACATGCACGTACGCACCAAACATTCATTTTAAAAGATCACACACACACTCATTCTTTCACACACACACGCACCCACACACATCCATCAACAACACTCATAACATTCAAACATGCACGTACGCACCAAACATTAATTTTAAAAGATCACACACACACCGTCATTCTTTCACACACACATGCACGCATGCACATCCATTAATAACACTCATAACATTCAAACATGCACGCATGCACCAAACATTCATTTTAAAAGATCTAACACATGCACACACACACACTTACTCTCAGCCTCGGAGGTCCCAGGAGGGTGGGGACTGGTGCCTTCCCTCATTGGCTGACCTTGGGTCAGCCATTGAGGGAAGACAGCTGTCCCAGCCTCGTCACAGAGTGGGATGGGGTCAGTGAGACTGCTGACCCCACCCCACTCTGTGACAAAGTGTCACTGATTGACACTCGCCCTGGGCGCTTCAGGGCTTAAACCTGAAGCACCCAGGTCGAAGTCAATGGGTGACGCTTTCCTCGTCACCCAGGGGAGGGCCTTGAGGCACCTTTGCTGAGCCTAGGAGGTCATGCCCATAGGAGCTGTAACCTCCTCAGCCCAGCAAAGTTCAGCTCAGGCAGCCAGGAGTCAGCGCAAATAGCGAATGTCTGCTCCTGGCTGCCTGACCTGAACATGAGGAGTGTCTGTCAGGCTGACCTTTGTTCAGCCTGACAGACACTCTTCATGAGGGGCAAAAGGTGGGGAGGCGTGGCCCCTCCGCCCTTAAGGACGGGCCGTGCCTGGATGGGAGTGGAGTGCACCTAAGTGAGCATGTTTGTTTGACCAGCCACCTTAGGCCGGCCAAACAGACGTGCACTTAGGTTTCTCCAACTCAGCTATGTTGCACAGCCGGATTGGAGAAACTGCACAGACTCCCATGCAGTGTCTGCGGTAGACCAAGCCACTCAGACCAATCCTGGTGCTGCTCTCATGGTAGGAATAGCATGAGAGCAGTTCCAGGATTGCATGGGGAGTCTATGCTGGTCTCCCAGGGACTGCTGGGACACCGTCAAGAGATCAGGGGGTGAGGCAGCAGCATGGGGAACGCTAAGTTTAAAAAAAATTGTTCTTAAAGTATTTCCCTCGTCCCTGTTGTCCCCTCCCCTACCCCCCTTTGAAATTTGTGGTGGCCGCCGCTGCTCAAATGTCAGAATCAACTATCCCGGACTATTCTTTTTCAACATAAATTAGGGGAACTGTTTTTGTCAAATTAAAAAAGTATGGGCACGTCATGCCCCTCAGATACCGCCCACTTCGGCATCTGTTTCAGTCACATTCCCTTACAAATCATATTTGTTTATATATGTGAGGAGAAATTTCTCCCGCCCTCAATGTCTACTTCCATGTGATCTTGGTTCCATTCCTTAGTTCTTCAGTCATAACGGCTTGCTCTCATTTGAAAATTCATGCCATCTTCCATTCAAAAGGTAAATGAATACCTCCAAGGCTAATAAGAAATGTGAAAATGCTTCCACTGTAACAGACAACAGAAAAGAACGGTTACCATATTTCATGTAGTTGTGGTGTCTGAGAAAGCTTGGTGGTAAACAATGCTCAATTACTTAAAAAATATAATAAAAGCCGTCCAATGTTTTTATTGAAACTCACTGCTGGTACTGCTGACATCCAGGGTTACCCAAAACCGAGTCCCCAGATTCTTGATGCCTTATATGGTCCAAATATATTTATTTCAAATATAGCTGATTAATTTGCATTTCTACCTGAAATTTAAATATTCAAAAAGGTGTCCTCCAATTTCAGTCAGAAATTCATCATTATAAAAATAATAAAAAATTAAGATCTACTATAGACTGAACATTTTGTAAATACTAAAAAGATTATAATGATGTAAGTAAAATGATGCCTACATTTTACAGGACATTAGTGAAAGCAGACTACTTATGGGTCTTTTAGGATTTTCTCTGGATATGCAGGGCTGAAAAAGTGTTTTGTATGATGGAGTGGAAAACAAATATCAGTCCTGGCCAAAATGTTCAAATCAGCCCCACACTGTTGAAAGCCATGACTAGAATGGGGCTAGTGGGGGGGGGGCAGGGCTGTGTCATGACAGCTCATCCTCCACTTAAATATCCAGTCCTAGGAGAGTAAAGTATAAGTAAGAGCGGAGCACTTTTTACGGGGCATGGCCAAGAAAGCCAGCATGGCGGATGTACCTTAGTGCAGCTTCGCCACGGGCCACCAAACCGTGAAGTTATACCCCAGTTGCAGCAACAACACCCACCTGCGAGCAACACACGAAGACCCCGGGAAGACGCAGAGCTTGGCCCTAACCAGGAGAGAGGCAGTCGCGCCCCTGCAGGGCTATTCAGTGGGAGCGGCCTACCTTCACACAATACTAAGGCTGGAGCAGCCTGCCCGGCCAGGGCTGCACAGGCCACATGACTAGAACTGTAGCTGCGATCCACGGGGCACAGAGTCAGTGGCGAGGACCCCCAGACACAGGCAATGGCTGCACTGACATCCTGCTAACCAACAAGAAGAACTGGATGGCAGGGAGATGTGGCCCGGGAGCAGTCTGTGTGATCGCGGCCGGCTCACCTCTGCCACATCTTGGACCTGGCCGCCGGCGGTGGCACACCGACAGGAGGCGTGGCCGAATGCGACCCGGCCAGTCCCGATCCGATTCCCGTTGATGACTGACACCGCCCAGCCGTAATGCACATGCCATAGTGTCACCAGTTGAGGGGGCCACCTGGAGCGTGGACCCGGGAACGGGGTGGCGGCGCCGACTGGGGGGCTCTACCTGAACAATCGACTAAACTGAAGCGTGCTCCTGGCTCAGCAGGAAGCGACCAACATGGGACCCACAGGCATGGTGCCCAACTGCGTCTGAGTGTCCCCGGGACTGGGGCGGATGGCATGCCATGACCTGTTGCTCGGTGATAGGAGCAACGGACTCTGCTGGAGATTGGCTGCGACCGCCTAGGTTCACCATGTGGGGGCCCCCAGTAATGGTACAGTGAGTGGGTCCCGTGGGACGTTTGGAGGAGGATGCCCACCTGTTGGTGACCTATTGGGAGCTCAACAGGGGACCCAGTAGACCTTTGTTGTCACCCAGGGGGATCCCATCTGATCACCCCCCCCCCGGAGTAGGAGAATGGGACTGGGCTGAGTTGAATGGTGCTGGAGGGCCCTGGGCTAAGCATTGCTGCTTCACTACCATTCAGAAAGCCATGGATCTGTGCCCCTGAAGCCCCTGAAGCCCCTGACTCTAACATGACAGACCCATAGGCAGGGTTGCGCTGAGCTGAGTCCCCACTGTACGCGCTAGGAGCGGCAGATAGCTGGTGCCAGAGATGGTGAGAGGGGAGAACAGCAGGACTTGCCACCGGAATGGGCAGACAATGTCCCGGCCCTGCAGACCCCGGCAACCAACCCCCCCATACCTGCAAGTACTGCGCCCCTGAATCAGTGGAATGCAGAAGCCCTGGTGATGTTGGATAGGCTGGACCAGGTACCTGCAGCCATAGTGCAAGTTAGGCACTCTATGGAGACCCAGCTGAGAACACTGGCCAGTGAACTTGGCTTTTTGAGAGACGACCACCAAAAGCTGGTAGATAAAGTTTCTGAGGGGGAAAAGACACTCACCGAATTACGGCCACAAGTAACGGAGCATCAAGCAGAGTTACAGGACCTCCGCAGTTGGGTCCAGCACTTGGAGATGCAAACAGATGATGCTGAGAGACGCACCTGCAGGAGTAAGATCAGGATCATTGGGATGCAGACGGGGCGGAGGGGCTGGCTCAGACCTCACACCCTTCTACACACTGGAGAGAGCACATAGGGTCCCCACCAGCCGGCTGCCCCCCCCAGGTCACCACCGTGCCCCATGCTTGCTAAGCTCCTACACTACCAGGACATGGATGCCATCCTACGGGCAGCTAGGATGCCACTGCAGCTTGAAGACAAAACAGTGATGCTGTTCCCTGACTACACCAAAGTAGCCCTACAACAGCACTCTACATTCCTGGCAGTTAAACGCAGTCTCCGACAATTAGGACTTCAGTACTCACTACTCTTTCCAGCCTGTCTACGGATCATTGCGAACAACGAGACACATTTCTTTACCGACCCTGCAGAGGTGACACAATAGCTAGACAGACGAGACGGCGCTACCTCAGTACGCATTGCCTGGGGGGTCCCCCCGGTCTCCTCACCAGATGCAGTTGGTGGCCGCAAAAGAGGGTGGCCTCCCGAGGGACCCCCGAGGGACCCCCTCTCCAGACATGCAACAGATCACTTAAGAAAGAAAGGCAGAGCTGACTGCTGGGGCCACCGGGGAGCGGTGACTCCCTCCACGGACGGCGACTCAAGGTCTCACCTCTTCTCAACAAAAACCAGGATTCAATGAACTCAACCTTCACGGCTGAGATTCACCCATACTGCCAGTTGTCACACAACAGACGGGGGTGACTGATCTGAGGGATCGGGCTCAACACATTTGATCAACTACTCCTCCCCCCCTTGTGGGTGGCACAGATGCAGCCACATGTATGGAGGCCAGGGGAAGCCATTTGACGTACATAAAGATTACAATGGACATATCGCATGCTAGATTGAGAGCCTTTTTCCCCCACCGTTACTTGACGTCGGTGGGGTACCCAACGCCAGGCTACACAATTGAACAGGACTCAATGCAGGGCCGGCGGCACTCTCTGGGTCCTATCTGTCCCCGCGCAGTGGAAGATATCACAAGCAGATATGAAAATGGCCCACACGCAGCCCACTAACCCCTACTCTGATAGTCAACACTATGGCGGTCATTCTGACCTTGGCGGACGGCGGAGGCCGTCCGCCAAGGTACCGCCGTCGGAACACCGCACCGCGGTCGAAAGACCGCGGCGGTGATTCTGACATTTGCCCTGGGCTGGCGGGCGGCCGCCAAAAGGCCGCCCGCCAGCCCAGGGCAAATCAACCTTCCCACTAGGATGCCGGCTCAGAATTGAGGCGGCGGAGTGGGAAGGTGCGACGGGTGCAGTTGCACCCGTCGCGTATTTCAGTGTCTGCTGGGCAGACACTGAAATACTTTTTGGGGCCCTCTTACGGGGGCCCCTGCCGTGCCCATGCCATTGGCATGGGCACGGCAGGGGCCCCCAGGGGCCCCGCGGCACCCCCTACCGCCATCCTGTTCATGGCGGGAGAGCCGCCATGAACAGGATGGCGGTAGGGGGTGTCTGAATCCCCATGGCGGCGGAGCGCGCTCCGCCGCCATGGAGGATTCAGACGGGCAGCGGAAAGTCGGCGGTAGCCCGCCGGCTTTCCGCTTCTGGCCGCGGCTGTACCGCCGTGGTCAGAATGCCCGGCGGAGCACCGCCAGCCTGTTGGCGGTGCTACCGCCGACCTCCGCCCTGGCGGTAATTACCGCCAGGGTGAGAATGAGGCCCTATATATTTACAGTTTGGGCTCCTTGCCTGTTGTGAGGAGCTCCCCTTTTATAACATCCCCATAGCATCCTCCTTTCTTATAATGCATTACCCTTCCCTATTCAGATGGCAGCACATTGAGTTTTTCACAAGGTGGAGATACACGACTTCGCACACGCATTTACAGGTGAGCAAGGGGTGATATTGGAGCTCCCCTCTCCCCCTTCAAGCAGGCCTACATCATCCCAATGACCACACCAACAACAGCTTGTTTCCTTACACTTAACGTAAGGGACATGCACACTGGTGGAAGTGCTACGCAATCCACTCCTACATCCGCTGCCAGAACTCCAACATCATATTATTGCAAGAGACGCATACCTTCACAGAGGAAATACCAAGGCAAGGCTCCACCGCTGTTGGCACTGAATCATTCATGCCACCAGCTATTCTGCATAAGCACATGGGGCACTGATCTGGGTCCGGTCCGACCTCCCATTTCAGGAAACAGGGGTCATTATCGACAAAGAGGGTCGCTTCGTATTATTAGAGGGCGGGCTGAATGGGGAACCACTCTTAATAGGAAGCATATATGCACCCAATGTAGATCAACACCTCGTCCTCTGGGATCCCCTGTGGGAACACCTTGCTCACAAGACACATCTTCCATGGCTCTTGGGGGGAACTAGAACAGTGTTCTGGACACCTTCCTAGACAGGTCTCACCCACACCTGCCCCGCACACTACCCTGTCGCCAAGTGATACACCTCAAGACCTGGGCAGAGCCCTCGTCTCTAAGAGATGTCCGGCACGTATTGCACCCCGCTGATAAACTTTACTCCTTTTCTGTGCCCCACTATCTTTATGTACGGCTGGACCGCTTCCTGAGTTGCCACGCTCTACACCCCTTGGCAACGCATGCTGACTACTTAGGCAGAATCATGGCAGATCATGCTGCCCATGTGGTAGACCTGACCTGACTGTCCCCACAGTCTGCTGTCCCATTCTGGCACCACCTTAGGTGCAACGCGCTGGAAGACCCTGCCTTCCGACATGCACTCGACACCTACACACAGCAATATTTCTTGGAAAATCATACCACTGTAGGGAGCGCTGCCATAGAGTGGGACTCCTTCAAGGTTGTCACATGGGGCATATGCATCAAAGAGATTGCAGATGTCCGCAGAGCACTGGAGCGTGAGTTAGGCGAAACGAAGGTGCACATAGCTGCGCTGGACAGGTACCCTGACTCCCAGATTGATATTATCACGCAACAAATCCAGGCATGCAAAACACTCACCACTCAATTGGAACGCCTATGGCGTTTCAACATCACAGCCCATGCAGCAAGGATACATCAGGAGGGAGACAGGGCCGGGCAATTGATTTCCTGGCAAGTGCAGGAGAGCACAAGCACCACCCCAATCACAGAAATATGCTCTCAATCGGGGGAGATGCTTAGGGACCAGGACTCAATCTTGCAAGAATTCACACACTATTGTGCACAAATGTACAAGGCTCCCGTCCCAACCCAGACCGTCGCTGACTTTTTGTCACAAATTACCATCTCGTGGATCCCAGCAGCCACCAGGAGGAAACTGGATGCCTCAATTACAGAGCAGGACGTCTGTCAGGCATTTAAAGACGTAGCCCACAATAAATCCCCAGGATTGGATGGCTTGCTGTTGGAGTTTTACTCCACACCTGCGTCTAAAATGGCCCCACGACTAGTGGCAGTATATAACGAAACATTGCAGCTCAGTACCCTGCCTGGAATGCTCCGGGAATCCCTCCTTACCTCTATTCTCAAACCTGACTGAGACCCGGCTTCCTTGAGTTCCTACTGGCCGATAGCCATCTTGGGGGCAGACTACAAAATATTAAGTACATTTCTAGCAAGCCGTTTTACACAAATAATCCCTGCCTTCATTCATGAAGACCAAAATGGATTTGTTCTGGGGAGGAACACCTCACAAAATCTTCGCCGTCTGTTCCATATTCAGGATCAGCTTGCGACTCCTTCCCCCGTGCAGTGGCTCTCATCCTGGATGTGGAGAAGGCATTCGACACGCTATCATGGGACTATTTATTTCAGGTGCTGATCCGCATGGGTGTGGGGGAATGCCTATTGGCATACACCTACCTCCTCTACAATAATCCCTCCTCCCGGGACCGGTTGGGTCACCTAGTCTCCAATTCATTCCCTATCCAGCGGGGCACATGTCAGGGCTGCCCACTGTCCCCCGTCTTGTTTGTTCTATCAATGGGACCTGTGGCGATTCAGCTGCAACAGGAGGGCGACCATTGGGGTATTCCACTGGCCGACCAGGTACACATGACCTCGTTGTATGCGGATGACGTGCTGGTGTACCACTGGAATATACAAATGCCCCTCACTCTGCTATACAACACGTTGGAGGAATTTGCAGCCACTTCAGGACTCCGAATTAACTGGGTCAAGTCTGTGGTCTACCCTTTTCACTCAGAAACCCTGCACTCTATTGCTCAGCTGGGCCCCATCCACCTTCAGTCTGCTGACAGTCCGATACCTTGGGGTCTGCCTATATCAAATGCCGGGAGACTTCCATGAAGGCGATCTTCGTAGAGCAATGGCACGCATCAGAGCACAGATGACGTTCTGGTAAACCCTCCACCTTGCCTCCATAGGAAGGATAGCACGCACTAAAATACTTATCCTCCAGAGGCTGTTTCTTTGGGAACCTCCCAGTTTCCCTTCCCGTGCCTTTTTAGGGTGTTGGACGTGTTAATGGGGACACTGATCTGGGGCTGAAAGCAAAATAGGGAGGCCGTCTCGAAGTTGCAGCTCCCCCAGGTTCGGGGCGGACCGGGAGTCCCTGTGTTTGAGGCTTACTTTTTAGCGGCACAGCTCCAAGGGCTATCACGATGGACAGCTGGTAGCTGGGAATGGACGAGGCTACCCATCCCAAGGGCCCTCTTAAAGCAATTATCATTTGCTGCCTCCTGTTCCCGAAGCTGATACCCTCCTCCCCTTGGTCTGTATGTTGTGAGTTCATGACTATCCCAAGACAGACCGTGCTATGCACCTAATATCCCACTGGTGGGCCTTCCTCAACCCCCAGGCTACAACACAGCGTGTCCCTTAGCAGAGAGGACAGCAAACGATGTTACTACAGTGGGGGACCTATACCTAGAAGGCCAATTGCTCACGTTCAACCAACTCACTGTGAATAATATACCACTGGGGCAAATTCTCACCCATCAACAAATATGCACCACCATGAAGGCACTATGGGGACAAACAAAGACTGAACCAGAGCACCAACCCGTCATACAAACAATATATACCATGGGCCCCAGCCATCACCTTATACCCTGGCTATATAAAGCCGAGCTTGACGTTTTCTGCATAACCTTAGACCCACTTAGATGCCGATGAGAGACAGATATGGGCAGGGAGCTGAGCAACAGATAATGGGAGATGCCCTTGTTCCACCCCAGAAAAGTCTCCCATAATTCGCGTTTCAAAAATATACAGTTTTACCTCCTGCATAGACCGTACCGAACACCAACCTGTCTAAATAAATATTACCCCATGGCAAACCTCACATGCCCACACTGTCCCCAAGAAGAAGCAGACCTCCAACACATGCTCTGGGCTTTCCCAACACTTCAATCTTACTGGTCCACAATACATGATACCCTGAAGGAATTGCTGGGGTTGCCCGATTTGAATACATGGGAGGTCAGTGCCCTAGGCATTTTCAAATGTAAGAAAGCGTATAAAGGCCCATATTTATACTTTTTTAGTGCCACATTTGTGTTATTTTTGTATGCAAATGCAGCGCAAACTTACAAAATGTAATTGTATTTTGTAGGTTTGCGCCACTTTTGCGTCAAAACATTACGCAAATGCAGTGCTAAAAAAGTATAAATATGTGCCAAAGTGCGATCTTGTTTCGCGGCATTGATGCTCCTGCTAGCAGTCTGCATGATCACACTACACTGGCGAACACCTGTCCCACGCCCAGTAGAAGCCTGGAGAGGAGCTGTGGCTAAATGGGGGGTGGCAGAGGAGGAGGGCCTCCATAGACAGGAGGTGTGAGGCCTGTGTCGCTGCCCCATCTCACACCACTGGGCGATGATTCTTGCCCACTTCAAACAGCACCCCCGCGACGATACTAGGCCACCATGAGGTATATCACCCATAGAGGCAGGTCACTTCGCTTGACTTCGTGACCCCCAGACAACCCGTGACGATACTAGGCCACCATGAGGTATATCACTCATAGAGGCAGGTCACTTCGCTTGACTTCGTGACCCCCAGACAACACTCCCTACTACGCAATAAAAGAGGCACACCCCACTCACCCTTTGGGGGACCCCGCACTTGTGGCCAGTACAGATGCCCCCAACTATTGTGCCCCCTACCTTCACTCCTGCAAACTCTATAATACCAATGTACAATCTGCATCTAAGTGCTGATCACACCCAATATGTTAAAAGATAGTAAAGACCATCTGCACTGGTTCTACCTAGTTCTCTGACCCCTGGAGGCATACACATCACCCATAGCTCATCGTGCATCCCCACACCATCTTCTACACATATGTGAAATAGCATGCAGCAATGCTACCGCACGGATGCTGCCCATTGTTAAACGGACAGGAGTGAATACCCTCCCTTCCTTTGAATTTGCGTGATGTACACAGATGACTTGATCTCAGTTGTTGTATGCCAAATGTTTGTACCTTGTTTGAATAAAACAATAAAAAAATTTTTTTTTAAATAGTAGAGTGGTCCACCCACGCTCCCATATGAAGCTTTGTTTCTTTGGTTTCAGTACAATCATTACGTTTTATATACAAATATATGAGCCCTAGCACAGATCTGATTGGCTGTCAGCACTTCAAGCAGAGAGTTATGGCAGCAATCTTGGAACCAATATAGTGACAGCACCCCATTGAAATGCATTGTAGTGAATGGCAGGTTTTGAGGGTCACAAAAAGGAGAACGTATGACGGGTGATAAGATATTTTAGTTACAATATAGATAATTTGTTGATGGTATCATACTAAGTTTAGGAATTGTGGTGTGTTGTAAGGTGATTTCACCCTGCTGGGATTTCATGAATCATGTTTGAGAGAAAACTGTTTTCTCATGATTTCCCCATGGGGGTTATGTAAGATGCTCATAAGCTAAAATGGAAGCATATTTTCTGTACATTCACACTATCTTTATCAGCCATATGAGAATGAAGTCTGACATTTTCAGTAAAGCCTGTATTTCCAATAGGAGCAGCCTGTCAATGCATTCCCTTGTGTTCTACTGCAGCCTCCCAGAGTGTTCTGAAGAACATCTAGAGTGCTAACAGTCTTACTTGTGACAAACGTATGGCACACCTGAAGCCATCTTGATTGAATCAAACTGGTAAACTTAAAACATTTAATTTAGAAAGGAATGAAATGAGGGGGTCATTTTTTCATAGAAATTATGGTTAGTGCTGTAGAAAGAAAAATTAGGACATGTTTTAAGTGAGTTCTAAAATATCTTCCTGTTGTACTTCCAACAGGAGCAGCCTGTCAGATGATTCCCTTGATTCTATGTCAGGACCAGAGGCAGGGATTATGCAATTCTTTATTCACTTTTTATTAAACAGCCAGTACAAAGTTAAACCAAGAAATAATAGAACACCAGGTATCCCATGGTCCATAACACGTCCCCGTGGTAACCACTGTCCAATCCAACCACAGTCCGATTGTCCATATATCCCCTGCTCTCAGAGTCCTTCCTCTTTCTTCATTGCTCAGAGCGTCAGTTAAGTCACTTCTTCCTTATCTGACTAGCCATATATTGTATTATTTTACTTTGTGCTTATTTTGCCTAACTCGTATATATTTTTTCATTAGTGTATTGCACATCAAGAAAACGATCTTGTGGCAGGCGGAAACCCAAATGCAGATTTGTTTCTAGTTGACACGTCGGGTCCACCAGAGGCCACTCTTTGTGACGCTACTGTGGACTTGATTGCGCGCAGTGTAACAGATCGAATCACCATGCGGCATTCAATTGTTTTTTGCTTCGCATTAAGAGGAAGGAGCCTGTTTGGTATAGTACTCCTATATTTCCCCTTCCAACCCCCGCTGAATACCGCGTTAGCTTTCAGTTTCAGCCCATCTGAGGGCCCGGCCCCGTTACCGCGTAGCGGTTCAGCGCGTTGAGGAGCAATTTGCTTTAGGCTGGCAGAGCAGTGCAAGGGGCTGCCCATACGACCTCAGGGAGTTTTTCTGACAGCAAAAGAATGTCCTCAGTTTCAGCATCTGGGTGCTTTCACCCTCTATCCATGCAGTCCCTGCAGGGCCATGGATATTCCCCTAATATGCCTACAGAGGAGAGCCCCTCTCAGTGCCGCTTTCCACCAGAGCTGGATGCTATCTTGTCATAGGCCATTGCTAAGGCCCTGGCCCCCTCTACAGGAGAGCGTGGCCAAGCTGTCAGCCTAGGTCTCTATGGGAGCAGGCATGTTTGGGGATTTGGGGGCTGGCCCGAGTGGCAATAAAGCAGTAGCTCCCAAGAAATTGTGCAGACGTGACGCGAGGTCTTGTATGGCTTCGAGCGTCTCAGCGAAGCATTCCATAAGAGTGTGCGCACATTAAAGCAGGCACCCTTTTGGGGGAATGCATGGCCCGGAGAGACTGGTGATGATGTCAACCCCATATCCGACCCTGAGGAAGGGTTACCCGTACAGGGAGAGGGTGACACAGATGGTGAAACATCCTTGGATGAGTATCGTGACTCCAGTCGGCCATGGCACCCAGCTACGGCCACGCCAGACCACGATGAAGGAGACATGTCCACCTCTGACATGTTCAACCCAGAGGGTATTTATCACCCCAGGTCTTCAGAGTGGTGACAGGATCAAAATGTTTCAGAGTATGTGACAAGCAAGATCAGACAGCCTCTAGACAAGGAGGTTCAGGCCAGAATAAGGGTGGAGTGCCCTTGCCCTACTGTGGAGGGCAAAGTGGCGTTTACGCCGGACATTGACCCTAAACTGTGCACTGCACTTTCTGTGGGAAGTACACTAAGGACCCTAAAAAGGGTATTGATCATTCCTGGAGGGTGTGACAGGACAAACATTTGGATGTGTTGGGACCCCTGACACAGATTATCCAACTGGCCGAGAAGGTGAGGTACACAGGCAGACCCCTATCTACGGACATAGTGGCAGGTTGGGCCCTAGGGCAGTTTGTCTTCTGGGGAATGCCAATTGCACCATCTCGGCAGAAAGATGCTGCTCCCTACTTAAAAAATTGACCCTAAGCTTGTAGAGCTCTCTGGTACGGAAGTAGGGGCAGTCCACCAGGGCTACCTGTTTGGCGACCCCTTTGCCAAAGAATTTTGTGGCAACCTTTTCGGTGCTGAATAAAGTGCAGGCATCCATCTAAAAGATCTTCCCCAGGAAGGTTTTTTGCGGGGCCAGATGAGGTAGGGGTCGCTCCTCTGGCCGCCCCATCCAGTAAGGCCCCGGAGGAAACTATGCCAGAAGAAACAATGGTTAGCGGGATGGCCGACAAAGAACATCCTTCTCCAACTTGGAAAGAGGGAAGAACAGAACCAATCGAGGCGCCCGTGGCGGAGCGAATGCTCTGGAGGACCTAATGGTAAGCATTATTCCTTCTTACCCTGGAGCTCTGGGGGGGAGGTTGAGGAGGTTTGCGCACAGATGGGCAGACATGACCTCTGATGCCGTGGTATTACAGACAGTGGAGGGTTTCCACATAGAGTTCTTGGGAACCCCAGTACAGGAGACACCACCAAAACCATTTTTTTTCTCATTGGCAGACATGGATCTGAGAGATTCAGAGGTACAGGAACTTCTGGCGAAAGGGGCCATTGGCAGGTCAGTACTCCAGCCCAGGGGTTTTCTGTGCAATATCTTCCTGGTAGAGAAAAAAGACAAAGGTTTCCACAGGTCATCAATTTACAGGCATTCAACAATTGGGTGGTGTACAGGCACTTCACGATGGAGGGCATCCACATGCTTAGGGATCTCCTACTTCAAGGTGATTGGATGATATGTTTAGACCTCAAGGATGCATACCTCATGATCCCATCTTTCCCCTACACAGCAGGTTTCTACAGTTTGTATAGAGGCAGCAAGTATTCAAATTCAAATCTCTTCCATTTGGGCTGTCGTCAGCACCCTGGTGCTTCACCAAGCTGCTAAAACCAGTGGTGGAGCACCTCAGGACCCAAGGGGTACACCTGATAATTGATCTGGATGATATCCTCTTGATGGACTAGACCCGCTCCCAGCTTCTGTGTCACGCGAACATGACTATTGTATTACTTCAGGAACTGGGTTTGTAATAAACCAGGAGAAATTGGAGTTTATTCCACCCCAGACTATGACCTTTCTGGGGTTTCTCATAGACACCAATGTGGCCTACTTCAGCCTTCCAGCCAAGAGGGTAGCTAAGATCAGGAAAGAACTGGGGAATGTTCTGAGGAGGGACAGGATCTCCCTTAGACAGTTGGCCAGAATTGTGGGGCTTTTGTTGTCCTCGATCCAGACCATATTTCCAGGGCCCCTTCATTACAGGGCCCTACAACGTTTGAAGGCTCAGCACCTCTGGCAGGGAGTAATTTACTCGGAGTTGATATCCCTCTCTCAGGAAGAAAGGATGTAGCTGCAGTGGTGGATAGACCACATGGAATCTTGGAATGGCAGAGTGATCTTCTGATCCTCTTTGGAGCTGATCATAGAATTGAACGCCAGCTGCCAGGGATGGCGGGCCAGATGTGGAGAGATTACAATGGGAAGCTGTTGGACTCAGCAGGAACTCAGCCTGCACATCAACTGCCTGGAGCTCCTGACAGGGTCTTTTGTGATCAGGTCCCTGATGCAAGTTTCTTGTATTCTCCTGAGGATGGACAATGTGTCCGCAGTCCAGTATATAAACCGCCTGGGCGGCACTCTCTCAAGGGCACTGGCAGAATTGGTGAAGGATTTTTGGCACTACTGCCTCCAGCACCAAATCTCGGTTACAGCGGAATATCTTTCAGGTACACAGAATACCCTAGCGGACTGGAACTCCAGATATTTGAAGAACACCAAAAACTGGCAGCTGGACAAGAGGGTCTTTGCGGCTCTCATGGATCATTGGGGTCTGTGTTCAGTGGATCTTTTTGCATCCAGGATGAACACTCAACTGCGGAGGTACTTCAGTGGTGCCCGAACCCGGGACAGCGGCAGTGGATGGTTTCCTGCAGGAATGGGGGAAGGAGCAGGCGTATGCCTTCACTCCTTTAATGCTGATACTGAGAATGACTGCTCAAATGCGTCGTCAGAGAGCATTGGTGGTTCTGGTAACTCCCCTGTGGAGATCACAGCCATGGTTTGCGACACTACTGGAACTCTCTTATGACTTCCCAATTCTTATCTCAGTTTTCCCACAGATACTTATAAACCCTCAGGGTCAGCAACACCCTCTAGTTCAGGGTCATCTCAAACTCACGGCATGGAGAATTTCAGGCGCTGATGGGGAGACATCAGAGTTTCAAAAGGGGTTGAAAGATTCATCCAACAGACTTGGGCCTCAGGGACATATAGATATAGATCAACATGGAATCGGTGGGTTTGTTGGTGTGTGGAGAAACATTTGGATCCCATGGGGGCCCAAATTACATATATACTTAATTTTTTAGTTGAGTTGGCTGATTCTGGCCTATCATACTGTACGGTAAATTCTTTTAGAGCAGCGATCTCAGTGGGTCACCTCCCTTTTCATAATTCTCCGGTGGGAGAGCACCCCTGGGTTTGCAAGTTACTCAAAAGCATCAGGATGTCTAGACCCCTGGAACCTCGCTACTCGAATATCTGGGTTGTTAATATAGTGTTACACTTCCTGTCCTCATGGCAGGATAACAAGTATCTCTTGAGGAAGGAACTATTGGCGAAGTTAGCCATGCTGCTATGCCTCATATCGTGTAAAGGGTATCCGACGTGAGAGCTCTGGATATCTCAGCTAGATTGTTTTCGCCAGAGGGAGTTACTTTTACTTGTCCATCCTAGGAGAGCCAAATGCAATACCAGATCAGTAACTTACCCTGCTTTTGATAGTTCACCTAGGTTATGTGTGGTCAGATGCCAGAAGGTGTATGAAGAGATGACGGCAGAGTACCGTCCCCCGGGAGAAAGACAGCTGTTAATCTCTATCAAGAAACCTTTTAAAGCAGTGTCCCTTCTGTCTGTCATAAGGTGGGTAAAGTGGATTATGGCAGAATCCGGGATCAATGTTCGGACTTTTGGTGTACACTCCACTAGGGGTGCCATGGCTTCTAAGGCCATACAGGTAGGTGGCAGGTTGGAAGATTTTATGAACGAGGCTGACTGGTTGTCTGAGTCTACTTTCAAAAGGTTCTACTTTAAGCTGATTCACAAAGCGGCTACGCTGGGGGTAAGCTTTGAACTTGCATAATCCTCGCCTCCTGTCCTGACATAGAATGAGAAATTTCCAAACTATCGAAAAGGAAAGTTTCAATTCTGTTAAGGACAGGGAGATGAGGTTTATCCCACTCAACATATATTAATTGTATCTCCCACCCGATCAGAGAACAGACCAAGGATTTACATGAGAGGTAGTATATTTCTATGTTTATGTACTATGACAATCACATCATATGGATAAGACTAATGTTTTAACTGACTCAGGGCCAGACTGTATCTCGTGTTTTTTTATGCAATGTGGTTAAAAGTTTAAATACAATTTGGATTGGAAATAATTGATAGGGGATGCTTTTTTCTCAAAGATTACATTGCTTTAAGGAACAGGTACTATGACAAGTTGATGGTGCTTGGACCTAATAGATCGCAGTGAAGTCGAGGAACGACTGGGAGTGCGTGGGATATATATGGACAATCGGACTGTGGTTGGATTGGATAGTGGTTACCACGGAGACATGTTATGGACCATGAGATATGTAGTGTTCTGTTTTTTCTTTGTTGAACTTTGAACTGGCTGTTTAATAAAAAGTGAAGAAATGCATAATCCTCTTCTCCATGTCCTTAATAGAATTGAAACATTCCTTCTCAATATATAGGACATTTCTCAGTTCTACTGCAGCCTCCCAGAGTGTTGTACAGAACAACTAGAGCACTAAAAGTCTTTCTTGTGACAAAAGTGAACTTGAAGCCATCTTGATTGAATAAAACTGCTAAAACTTCAAGCATTTAATTTAGAAAGGAACAAAATGAGGAAGTTCATTTTGTCTTAGAAACTAAGGTTAGTGCTGTAGGAAGAAAAATTAGCACATGTTTTAAGTGAGTTCTCAAATATCTTTCTCTTCTATTTCATTAAATGACATGTGCACTTTGAATACCAGCAGCTGATTTCCAGCTAACTCTTTGGTGAGCAGCAGCTTGCAGTGTTTTAATGAGCAACTAGAGTGCTAACATTCTGCATTTGTGCCAAATGTGCCATCTTGATGGAATCGAAGTGAAATCATTTCCTACTGAAGATACTGGAGTAAATAAGACAATTAGGAAGCCTGGCCCTGTGTCCAACCCCCACACTATACATTGCAATGGGTATCTTACTTAACGTTAAACAAATCCTATAAATTCACTGAAGAAACCAATGGTTACAGGGTCGTCATAGTTAGGATAGAATTTTAAAAAACCTTAGAAATTCACTAAAAGACCAAAGGTTACAGGGATGTTATAGTTTGGTTCAGATTTTTCATGCACAAAACCAGAGAAATTCAACTTTTATAGTTGTAGTTATTTCAAGTAACTATAACTCGTGCCCTAAGGTAACTATAACTCGCACCCTTGCCATGCACTACTAATTTCTGAAGATATTACATCACTCATGACATCTTCTTTGGCATCATTGATAATATCACTGTTTATACGACAATGTAATATTTTAAACAAAAAATAAAACAGAAAGTGAACCAGTTATGGTCCCGCCTCCTGTAATTATGTGACTGGAGTGGGCCAAATTATGCAGCAGTAAATTGAGTAAATTGTGCTTCAAGAAAAACCAAATCATGAGACGCAATGCTTTAAATGTAGTTATATGATTACTGTTGGACTTTCTTGCTTATGCAGGGTCATCCCCTATCTTTTTGCCTCCTGTCTCCTATTTTTTCTGACCTGTTGCTGCTGGCTTTTGAACTCTGAGCACTTTACCACTGCTAACCAGTGCTAAAGTGCATATGCTCTCTGGTCACATCAACACACCGGCCGCCACGGCGGGCCAAACAAACAGCGCGGCGGTCACCGCCAACAGACAGGCGGGATTCAATGTACCGCCCACCCTATCACAACACACCAATCCGCCACCTTTTCTGGGGCGGTAGCCCCGCCGATAAAAACACGGCGGAAACAGCCATTTCAAACGGAAAACGCTCACCTCCATACACCCCACGAGGAATCTGGACAGCATGGAACCCGAACTCCACATCCTCCCAGCGATTGTCTTCCTGCTCCTCTACCAGGAGCAGGAAAGCCGGCGCAGAAGACAACGGTGAGTACTGCACCTACGACACTGGGGAGGGGGGAGGAGAAAATATTACGGGGACACACATACGCGACACACCCACCCCCACCCTCACCCACTACAACACACACATCAATGCACAGTAATACATCACAGTTACCCCCCCGCCAAACCCCCCGGAAGAATGCAAAGACAAAAGGAAATGATTCTAAACATTGGAATATATTGTATTACTGGCTGAATTATATATATATATATATATATCTACACATCAAAAAAACGTATATACATATATGTACAAGTCCGAGCATTGTAGCAGGCATTGTCCGTGGACCACTGGGCCCAAATCACATGGGCAAAGCCCACACAGGATACCTGACTCTAACGGAGAGAACACTGCAGGGGCATCAGATAGGAAAACTACAGGCACCTCAGGGGGAAGGAAAGGGGGGGCACCTCAGCCAGATGAGTGCACAACGCCAGATCCACGACGGGCCTCCATGGCCACTATTCAATCCTGGGGAGTGCAAAGCCACAGTCTCTCAAGTCTCTGCAGTGGGTGGGTTGCCCACTGTGCCATCCTGGGGAGTGCAAAGCCACAGTCTCTCAAGTCCTGCAGTGGGTGGGTTGCCCACTGTTCAATCCTGGGGAGTGCAAAGCCACAGTCTCTCAAGTCTCTGCAGTGGGTGGGTTGCCCACTGTGCCATCCTGGGGAGTGCAAAGCCACAGTCTCTCAAGTCCTGCAGTGGGTGGGTTGCCCACTGTTCAATCCTGGGGAGTGCAAAGCCACAGTCTCTCAAGTCTCTGCAGTGGGTGAGTTGCCCACTGTGCCATCCTGGGGAGTGCAAAGCCACAGTCTCTCAAGTGGATGACAGTCTCCACTGGTTCTGGAGGGGGACTGGTGCCCAGAGTGCTTCGTGCAGCCCTGCCCGACACAGATGCGGGCCTGCCCCTGCCGCTAATGGGCCAGCGGTGCTTGAGACGGCGGTGCCCAGTGCAGCGGTGCTTGAGACGGCGGTGCCCAGAGCAGCGGTGCTTGAGACGGCGGTGCCCAGTTCAGCGGTGCTTGAGACGGCGGAGCCCAGTGCAGCGGTGCTCGAGACGGCGGTGCCCAGTGCAGCGGTGCTCGAGACGGCGGTGCCCAGTGCAGCGGTGCTTGAGACGGCGGTGCCCAGTTCAGCGGTGCTTGAGACGGCGGTGCCCAGTTCAGCGGTGCTTGAGACCCAGTTCAGCGGTGCTTGAGACGGCGGTGCCCAGTTCAGCGGTGCTTGAGACGGCGGTGCACAGTGCAGCGATGCTTGAGACGGCGGTGCCCAGTTCAGCGGTGCTTGAGACGGCGGTGCCCAGTGCAGCGGTGCTTGAGACGGCGGTGCCAAGTTCAGCGGTGCTTGAGACGGCGGTGCCCAGTTCAGCGGATCCGGCCATGGCGTGCAGGTCATTTGCCACCTGTCCTGTGGCTGGCGGGGCCTTCCTGCCCATCTGTCGGGTGGCTGGCGGGGCCTTCCTGGTCTGCAGTACCGGGCCTGTTGGTGTCCTCCTGCCCACCTTGGATGGCCAGCTGGGCTGATGGCGCTCTCCTTGGGCGTGCTGACCTTCCCAGCCTTCCCTGTTCGCCTGTGGCCCTTCCCCACCTTGGGCGGTGTGCCACCTGCCTCCACACTTCGTGCCGGAGCCATGGTAGGGATTTTAGTGCCTGGTGTTTTCACCCTCTCGCGCCGGCCGCAGACTATCTTCGGGTGTTTCTCCAGGGGTGGGCTGCCCGTGCCTTGGCTCCGTACTGAACTGGCTGCCCTTGAGGGTGGGGGACTCCACAGTCCATGGCAGACTGTCATCACAGGGCCCGGTTTTGTGGTGGCTGAGGTGCTGACTGGAGTCCTATGAGATGGACGGGGTGGGGGAGTTGTAGGAAAGAGGTTAAGTTTGGACAGGAATAGCATTTTAGGACCAGTGGGACGGGTAGGTGTAGTGGGTATGGGAGTGGAGGAAGAGGTTGTGGTTGTAGGAGTTTTAAGTCTGGTGTCTTTGGGTGCAGGTGCTTGGGCTGGAGGCTGTTGTGAGGTGGATAGCTGTTGGGTGGGTGGCTGCCTGCGTTTGTGTATCTTGGAAGAGGGGGTGACAGACACACTGGGAGAGGACACAGGGGACATGTAAATGGTAGTGGGGGTGGTGAGTGCACGTGTGCGGGGGGTTCTGGTGTGTGTGCTGGTGATGGACGTAGTGGCTGAAGATGTTGTGCATGCAAGTGTGAGTGGAGACGTGACAGGGAGGGAGGAGGGAGATGAGGAGGAGGGGGACACAGTGGAGGCAGTGGGTGTTGGTATGTCTGTATGTGGATGTTGCTTGTGTGAATGCTTGTGTGATGTGTGGTGCTTATGTCTGGATGAGCTTCCCTTGGGTGTTGAGGTGTGTGCAGGCTGGTCTGATGGTGTGTCTGGGATAGGCAGAGGTACAGGTGATAGGGTATGGGTGGAGGAAGTCGGAGGGGGGAGGCTAGAGACAGGGACAATTGCTGCCATCAGTGCTGAGGCCAGAGTGTTGAACGATCGCTGAAGGGCAGCCTGACCAGAATGAATGCCCTCCAGGTATGCATTACTCTGGTGCACCTCTCTTTCGACACCATGGATGGC
Source organism: Pleurodeles waltl (assembly GCF_031143425.1). Classification (NCBI taxonomy): domain Eukaryota; kingdom Metazoa; phylum Chordata; class Amphibia; order Caudata; family Salamandridae; genus Pleurodeles; species Pleurodeles waltl. The sequence continues at coordinate 448,740,037 of NC_090443.1, forward strand.
ATTCAAAATGGTAGACTGCCCAACAGTGAGTGACCTGAGGAGGTCAATGGCCTCCTCACTGAGGGCAGCAGGGGTGACTGGGGCAGGGCCTGAGGTGCCTGGGGCGAAGGAGATGCCCACCTTCCTGGGTGAGCGGGCACGGGGCAAACGCTGAGGGGCTGCTGGGAGGGCGGTGCTGGTGCACTGGGTGGCGGCTGTACCTGTTGTTGCGGGGGCACGGATGTTGCCGCCACCACAAGGGAGCTCCCTTCAGAGGACGAGTCCGTGTCACTTATGTCATACCGAGTCCCCGCTGTGGAGCTCCCCTCGCCCTCCGTACCACTGGTGCATTCTGAATCCATTGCATGGCCCTCCAGGGCCATGTGGGATGCAGCTCCCTCGGGCTCCGATGCCACTTCTCCTCCGCCTGATGATGCTAATGCACACATGAACAGGAAGACCACAAAAAAGGGGGGGGGGAGAAAATAAAGACATGTTGAGTGCATGCATTGGCGACACCGTTGGTGGAGAGGACAGACACAGAAGCCCCCTGCACCACGCCGCGCACTTGGGGTCCACTACTCAATCCGTGGGACATGGCCTACAAGCCTATGGACGACATCTGCACACATAGATGACACAGGGCCATGAATAGCTGTACTTGGCACCCTACAGAGGTGGGGGGCGGGGCACAGGGCCATGCCTTACGGAGGGGCCTAGCCTACAGAAATCGCCCTGGCCTAGGGATACCCACAGCCCTCCTCCCCCACCCAGACACCTCCAATGCGCACAAAGTCACCAGAATGAGAGTGTACTCACCCCCTTGTGCCTGCTGTGATGTCCTCACGCGCCCATCCAAATCGGGGTAGGCCACCACCAGGATCCGGGACATCAGGGGGGTCAAAGTCCGACTGGCACCCCTCCCACGTTGGGAGGCCATCCCCAGCTGAGCCTCCGCCGTCTTCCTGCTCCAGCGTCGGATGTCCTCCCATCTCTTCCGGCAGTGGGTGCCCCGTCTGTGGTGGACCCCCAGGGCCCGGACGTCCTTGGCGATGGTACGCCAAATGTCTATCTTCTGGTGGGCGCTGACCTATGTGAAATGTACAGGGGGAGAAAAAGAGTCATCACCTTCTGCACCCTCAATGTGAGTGGCCCCCCATCCCTACCCTTGCCATGTGGCACATCCTGTCATCTGTCGTTTGATGCATGCCTCATTCGCTCCCCTCCCCACCATCTTTCATCCACCCAACTCAACACAGGCATTGGCCACAAAGCATGGTCCCAGTGTACTTACCTGTTGGTCTGGAGGACCGTAGAGTAGCGCATACTGGGAGAGGACCCCATCCACGAGTTTCTCCAATTCCTGAGCAGTGAAGGCAGGGGCCCTTTCCCCAGTCGCGTGAGCCATTGTCTCTTCCAGACCGAGGTCACAGCAGCACTTGCAGTGTAGGTCCGCTCCTGTCGAAGATCAGGTATCGAGTGATTAAGCAGATAGAAAATGGCGGTCACGCCCGCGGCGGTGCGTACCGCGGCGGTGCGTACTGCGACTGCCGGCGCACATCGTCATTGGCTCCTGAGACCCATAGGGTTCAATGTTAACCAATGCTGCTTTGCGCCGCGGTCTTCGACCGCCTACCGCCACGGTGTGCCACGCCAGCGCATTTACCTCACATCCCATTGTCACACTTCACAGGTCAGGCAGCCGCCATTTCAAGGGCCCACATGGCTTACTTTTAACTGCGTCACACATACCTAGGCCTTGGATCAACACTCATACAAACCATTCAATGCATTGGGAATCGTGTTTTGTGCAAACTGTGGTTACCTACCTGTGGGTTGATTGACTCTGTGCTCGCTGTTGTCCTTCATAGGCACCGTCCGCTGGGACATGCGAGGAGATGGAGGAATCTTCCTGTGTACAGACCGCTGGTAGACCTGTCAACAATGGAGGAAAGACATGTCATACTGACATACAGGCTTGACCGAGCCACTATTCATGAACTGTGTGCCCAGCTGGAGCCAGACCTGATGTCACCCATCCGCCAACCCACAGGGATCCCACCTCTAGTGCAGGTGCTGTCAGTACTCCATTTCTTTGCAAGTGGGTCATTTCAAACAACAGTGGCCATATCATCAGGGATGTCCCAGCCTATGTTTTCCAAGGTGTTGTCCAGAGTATTGTCTGCCCTTCTGAAACACATGCGGAGCTACATTTTTTTCCCTGAGGTGGGGGATTTGCCTACAGTGAAAGGTGATTTCTATGCCCTTTGACATATCCCCGACATCATCGGTGCCATTGATGGGACCCATGTGGCTTTAGTACCCCCCAGCAGGAGTGAACAAGTGTACAGAAACAGAAAGAGTTATCATTCGATGAATGTACAGATGGTGTGTTTGGCAGACCAGTACATCTCCCATGTTAATACCAAGTTCCCTGGCTCAGTGCATGACGCGTACATCATGCGGAATAGCAGCATCCCTTACGTGATGGGTCAACTCCAGAGGCACTGTGTGTGGCTAATTGGTGACTCTGGTTACCCCAACCTGTCATGGCTACTGACCCCAGTGAGGAATCCCCGGACAAGGGCAGAGGAACGGTACAATGAGGCCCATGGGAGAACTAGGAGGGTGATAGAGCGGACCTTCGGCCTCCTGAAGGCCAGGTTCAGGTGCCTCCATATGACAGGTGGATCCCTATTGTACTCACCAAAGAAGGTGTGCCAGATCGTCGTGGTCTGCTGTATGCTTCACAACCTGGCTTTGCGACGCCAGGTGCCTTTTCTGCAGGAGGATGGTCCAGATGGTGGTGTTGCAGCAGCTGTGGAGCCTGTGGAGAGTGAAGACGAGGAAGCCGAAGAGGACGACATAGACAACAGGAACACAGTAATACAGCAGTATTTTCAATGACACACAGGTAAGATTCCAACCCAGCATATTACATATACTTAACCCCTACTACCTCTCTACTGTCTGACCTTTTCCCCCAGTGTATGGTAACTGAGTTGTGACTTTCCCTTCCAATTTCAGAGATGTGGGCCATACTGCGTGACATCTGCTTTGTTTCCCCATGGACTACAGCTGTGTGACAGTGGTATGTTGGCATCACAATGTAAATATGCATTTTGGGACGGTAATGTCTAATACATTATTACAAAATCACAGCCAGACTCCTGATTGTTTTGTGCAATAACTGTGTTTATTTCAGTGCTCTATATTGGTGGCTGACTGCAAATCGGTGAGGGGTGATGGTGGAGGATTGTCCATGGCAGAGTCCAGACTATTAGTATCACAGGTGCATTGTCCAAATGCCTGTGGAAAGTGGAGCATGGGCAGTATAAGAATGGACAGGGTGTCAATGTGGCACAGTGGGATGACAATCAGGGAGGTATCCTTTCCTGGCGGGGGTCTTGGCATCTTACTCTGTCTTCTTCCTGGATCTCAGGGCCCGCTTGCGGGGTGGTTCTCCTTCTGCAGGGGGTGGGGTGCTGGTGGCCTGTTGGTCCTGTGGCGGGGCCTCCTGTCCACTAGCGCCGGCAGAGGTGGTAGGCAGTTCTTGGTCCATGCTAGTGTCAGGGGCCCTTTGTCCTCCCACAGTGTCCCGCAATGTGGTGACTACCTGATTCAGAGCCCCTACAATGGTGGCCATTGCGGAACTGATGTTTCGTAGTTCCTCCCTGAACCCCAAATACTGTTCCTCCTGCAGAAGCTGGATCTCCTGAAACCTGGCCAGGACCGTCGCCATCGTCTCCTGGGAGTGGTGGTAGGCTCCCATGATGGAGGAGAGGGCCTCGTGGAGAGTGGGTTCCCTGGGCCTGTCCCCCCCCTGTCGCACAGCAGCCCTCCCAGTTCCCCTGTTTCCCTGGGCCTCTGTCCCCTGGACCGTGTGCCCATTACCACTGCACCCAGGTCCCTGTTGTTGTTGGGGTGGTGGGTTAACCTGGGTGCCCTGTAGTGGTGGACACACCGCTGATTGACGTGTCCTGGGGACAGAGGGATGGGCCCGCTGGGTGGGTGCTGTGCTGGTATTCCCAGTGGGGGGAAGGTCTGCTATGGCCTGTGGCTGTCTGAGGGGAACCGACTGTCCCGAGGTCCCCGATGGGCCGGGCTGGTCATCTAGATCCAGGTCGACAGAGGTGCTGTCCTCACTGTGGGCCTCTTCTGGGGGTGGAGTGGACATTTGTGGACCCTCCTGCACGGTGACGTGGCGTTCGGGTCCTGCAGGGGTATAAATGGATGCTTATTGCATCTGTGTGTGCCATAGCGTGCAATGGGTGGGTGCCCGTGTACCCCAGTGCTGGCATTCCCGTGTGGGGGCTTTTGTGACAGTGATTTGGTGGGGGATGGGTATGTGCAGTGGGCATGCTTTGGTGATGGGTGTCCATGCTTTGTGGTCGCATGTAGGGATTGGTGTTGGGATGGGTGGGCTGTGATGGTGAGACATTTGCAAGGAGCAGGATGTGATGGGGGTGAGGGTGAGGGTGGGGGTATGAGTTGGTATGCTGGTGGGGTGGGGGGATGAAGTAGTGATGATTTGAGTTACCAGAGTCCATTCCTCCAGATACTCCTGCGAGGCCCTCAGGATGCAGGATCGCCAAGACTTGCTCCTCCCATGTTGTAAATTCTGGGGGAGGTGGTGGGGGTCCGCCGCCAGTCCGCTGCACCGCAATGTTGTGCCTGGATACCATTGAACGCACCTTCCCCCGTAGGTCGTTCCACCGCTTCCTGATGTCGTCACTATTTCTTGGGTGCTGTCCCACAGCGTCGACCATATCGACTATTCTGCTCCATAGCTCCATCTTCCTGGCAATGGTGGTGTGCTGCACCTGTGTCCCGAAGAGCTGTGGCTCTACCCGTACAATTTCCTCCACCATGACCCTGAGTTCATCCTCGGAGAACCTGGGGTGTCTTTGCGGTGCCTTGGGGTGGTGTGGATGATGTGTTGGGTGGATTGTGTGGTGATGTGTATTGGTGTGTTGTGTGAAGTGCGTGAAAATATTGCTAAAGTAAAATGCGCGTCTGGGTGCTCAGTTCTATTTTTCTCAGTGCGTGGTCCAGATTCTGTAGGAGTGGGGGTTTGTGGGTGATGTGGGTGTGTGTTTTATATTGTGTTGGGTGTGTGGGAGTGGTGTTTGTATGTGTATCAGGTGCGTGTATTTTGAATTGTCCAATGTGGTTGTGTTTTGTAAGTGTGTGTGTATTTTGAGCGCGGCGGTGTGTACCGCCAATGGATTACCACGGTTGAGAGACCACCGCGTGGATTCGTGTGTCGTGATAGTGTGGGCGTATTTCTGTTGCCATGACGGTGGAGGTTTGGTCATCGCCAGTTTCTCGCTGGCCTTTGGTGTGGCGGACTTTTGTGGATGTCTGTGTTTTGAAGGTTTGCCTGTTGTGGGTCAGAATGACCGTGGCGGTTTACCGCGGCCGTGGCGGTATGTTGGCGGTTTTCTGACAGCGGTAAGCAGCTTTTACCGCCAAGGTTGGAATGACCACCATAGTAATGTGTTTTATATGCCTTGACAGTGAAATATTGCTAAATTCGTTTTTCACTGTTGCAAGGCCTGTCCCTCTCATAGGTTAACATGGGTGCTACCTTTAAATCCGATTTAAGTGTAGATTCCCTTTGAGAGAGGATGGACATGTGGAGTTTGGGGTCTCTGAGCTCACAATTTGAAAATACATCTTTTAGTAAAGTTGATTTTAAGGTTGTGTGTTTGAAAATGCCACTTTTAGAAAGTGAGCATTTTCTTGCTTATACCATTTCTGTTCTGTTTGTGGATTCCCTGTCTGGGTCAGTTTGACAGTTGGGCTGGTTGCACCTCACACTAGACAGTGACACAGAGGGAGCTGGGGTGTAGTCTGCATTTCCTGATGAGCCATCTGTGCTAGGAGGGAGGGGAGAAGTGGTCAGTTACACCTGAAAGGGCTGTGCCTGTCCTCACACAATGCAGTCTCCAACCCCCTGGTGAGTGTCTGGGGCCTGGCCTGGGCAAGGCAGGATTTCACATTCAAGAGAGACTTTACTTTGAAATAAAGCCTACTTCAAAGGATAAATTGGGTAAAAGAAGGGCACCCAAAACCACAGACTTTAGAACACTTCTGGAAACCAAGAGGAACCTCTGTCTGGAGAAGAGCTTAGGAAGAAGAGCTACCCTGCCTGTGACTGTGCTTTGTGGAGCTATCCTGCAGTTGCTGCTTCTGCCAAAGTAAGAAGGCAAAGACTGGACTTTGTGTGCCTTCCATCTTTTGAAGATCTCCAAGGGCTTGATTTAGAGCTTGCCTCCTGTTGTTTGAAGTCTCAGGGACAGCAAAGACTTCTCTCTGCCAGCACCTGGAGTCTCTGGAGAGACTCCTAATCTGCCCTGTTGTGCCCGTCCAGCTCCTGGGACCCTGAAAGGAAAAGCTTGCAGCCTAAGAGGAAGAAATCCATGCACAGAATGCAACGCGGGGAAAAGATCGACACAACTCCGATCTGCGGCTGAAGAAATGACGGGCTGTCGGCTTCACGGCTGAAAATTGACACTCGCCTGTAACGCGACCAAAGAAGCGATGCACGGAGCTGGAGAAATGACGCACAGCATCGCTGATGGAGGCTGGGAGATCGCAACCTGTGCTGCGTGGTTTTCAGATCATCGTGCGGCTGGATTTCCGACGCAAGCACCGCTGGGTGTGTAAAAACTACGCAATGCCTGCCCGAACCAGAAAGTGCTGACCGGATCGACGCATTGCTCTCCTGCGGAGAGAAGAACCGATGTGCCCCAACCTGACAACAGGAGAAACGATGCAAGGTCCTGCCCGTGAGTGAAATCGACGCATCGCAAGCCCTTTTTGACACACACTCGCCTGTGTGGGTTATTTTTGACGCAACCAAGGTACATTTTCACGCTAACATTGTTAGTGTGTGTTTTAAACTACAGAAAGACTCTTTTTGCTTTTCAATTGCTAAGTTGACTTGTGTATTGTGGATTTTTGTAGTTTTGGAATTGTTTTGTTTAGATAAATATTTCCTATTTGTCTAGACCAGTGTTGTGTCATTTTGTAGTGTTTTCATTAAGTTACTGTGTCGGTACAAATACTTTACACCTAACACTCTGAAGTTAAGCCTACTGGTCTGCCAAGCCACCAAGGGGGTAAGCATGGGTTAGCTGAGGGTGATTCTCTTTTACCCTGACTAGAGAGAGGGTCCTTGCTTGGACCTGACTGCCAACCAAAGACCCCATTTCTAACAATTACTACATTATTTTGTCATTTTAATAAAAGTGTTGAAACTTTTCAAACATTCACCCCAGTCACAGATCTGGGTTTAGTCCATTGTTATTTTGCTTGCCACGTCACCCCAGTTCGGACCCAGCCATATGCAAATCAGTTTTGACCCTGCTACCCATTGGAGCAGTCCAGCCCAAACTGCCAAGCCAGGTCCTCCCTGGACAGGATTCAAGCATCCTGGGACTGGTTTCAGAGTTTCACCCTTCATCAGCCATGCTAGCTTGAATCCAGTGGTGCAGCAAGCAAGGGACCCATGTCTGGGCATACCCTAGCCACTTAGGGCACACAAGGCAACATCACAAAATAAATTATTATTGGTTGCACCTCATTAATACCAGTTTAACACCCCAATATAGCAATAAGCAACAGTAAGGTGACCAGTTAACCTTTGCAAAGGGCCTTCCACTCTGCAGATTATGCATCAGATGATGAATTACGTGGCAAATGTATAATTATGTGAAAAATGCTGGGGTCGCACAATCGCATAATTCCAATGGCCCTGGTTAGTTATCTCTAGTAACTATAATTCATGCACTAAAGTAACTATAAATTGCACCCCCACAATGCACAGTCTTGTCATCAATGATGTCATTTCAGATGTTGTAGCAATGGTATTAATGATGTTATAGAACATGTCATGAGTGATGTAATATGTGGGGTAATTATCTGTGCATGGCAAGGGCACTAGTTATAGTTACGTTAGGACATGAGTTACAGTTACTAGATAAAACTATAACTGGTGAATGCCATCTTTTCTTTTTTAGTTTAAACCGTTATCTGTGGGCCCCAACCCCCTGTCCCTTATTTTTTATAATAGGACCCTATCCCCTAGGCCCAAAACATATATTTAGAGGAGAGGGTGACACTCAACCCTACTCCCTGAGCCACTATGGGCTCCAGGGCCTTCCTTTTTTATCAAGTGGAAAGGAGCGTGCAGCCCTGAGCATCTAGTGGCCAAAGGGACCCCAAACCTTGGGGCCTTCTTTTTTATAAAGGAGAAGGGGCACACGACTCCCCTCCCTGAGCCTATAGTGGCCTGGGAGCCACATTCCCTGGGGCATTATGTGCTCCTGAGTGCACCCACAAACAGTATATTGGGGGCTTTGTTTGTTCCCTGCATGCACCCATCTTGGGTGCTACAGGAGCCTGCTATTTCTACTTGCTCCCACCAGCCAGAAGCACACTTCTACTGCGCCCTGGTGGGGGGGCTTCACGACACAAAGGGTATGATCCAGCCACAGGATATGGCCCCCTCCCCTAAATTCACATATTTGCCCCAGTGGATGGGATCCCGGGCACCGATTGGTGGCTAGGTAGGGGGCATGCTATTAATATATATTTTGTCTCCAGTAGATAGGGTCCCTGGGACCTGTACAGGCTCAGGTAAGGGGGCTGCATGATCCTTCCCTTTTGAAGGAGTGGCGTGGGGGATGGGGTACCCTTGCAGTAAACCTTCTAAGGAGGGGAGCCACATATCTCCCTCACTTATATTTAAATTTGGCCCCAGAGGATTGGGCCCCCAGGGCCTCGATGATGCTCAGAGAGGGGGCTGTGCCCTCCACCCTTTTGTTTTTCATGGCAGTCCCTCGCCGCCATTTTCTTTTTTTTTGTATTTACCACAATCATTTCAACGTGAGTTATAGTTGCCTTAGAACATGAGTTATAATTACTTGAGGTAACTCTAACAGGTGAATTTCTATGGTTTGGTATGTTTAAAATGTGAACCTAACTATAACGTTCCTGTAACCTTTTGTTTTTTAAGTGAATTTCTATGTTTTTGAAATTCTATTTTCTGACTATAACGTTCCTGTAACCTTTGTTTTTTCAGTGAATTTCTACGATATTTTTTCAACATAAAGCAATTTTCATTACTACATGCTAATCAAACCTACACAATGCACAGCCTTTGGTTGTGGGCAGCGGCAGTTGGGCACAGGGACTGCAACCAACCGCTATATCCACCCAGTCCCAAGCTGCACATACCGTTTTGCCATGCACAGCAGCAGTTGGCCGCAGTTCCACATGTCCTCCTCCCCCAGCCAATTTTGACCCCGGGGACCACATCCCCCATGGCCCGGCCTAATAACTATTTTTTGTTGGGGAGGGGGCAGCTTTGCCCCCTTCCTCAGGGATAATCTCAGCCCTGGTGACCTCATCACTGTGGCCCAGCCTTATCAATTTTTTTTGGGGGCTGATGGGAGCTGCACAGCCCCTCTCCACAGGCCGATTAGGGGCCCTGGGAACCCCATCCACTGGGCCCCGGTCTAATTATTTTTTTTTTTGAGAGGGGAGCTGATTGGGGCCCATCCTCAGGGCCGATATCGGTCCCAAGGACCCCATCCTACAAGGCCTGGCCTTCAAAAAATGTTTTGGGGAGGGGGAGGGGGAGAGGGGCAGCCTGCCCCCCTCCACAGGCCGATCTTGGCCCTGGGGACCCCTGAGGCCCAGCTTAATTATATATTTTTTTGGGAGAGGGGGCCACGTGAACCCCCTCCGTGGGAGCAGTCTGGGGACACAGGGATCCCAACGCTGAGGCCTGGCCTAAATTTTTTGTGGGAGAGGGAACCCATCCCAAGGGCCGATCTGGGCACCAGGGACCCCATCCCCCGGGGACCAGCTAAGTGAGCAGGGTGCTCCCCAGGGCACCCAGTTACAATGTTGGGAAATGTTAAGGAACCTGTAGGTCCCTGTGGTCCCAGCTGGCTCCCAACCTCCTGCAGGAGCCAGCATTGCTGGCAGGGAGACAGAGGAAATCTCTGCTCGCAGCGAGGGAGAGATGTTTGACACCACTCCCTCACTGCGAGCAGAGTGTTTTCTGTGCCCTGGCACCAGCTGTCAAAGATGCCACCAAGCCACAGGAAGCAGCTCTATCCCGCGGTGGACACCCCGGGACATAGTAGGAGTTGGCCCTGTGGGGTCAAGGGGTGGTAGTCCACAGGGCCATCAGTTGGTCCTCGAGGGGGGCCGCACGGCCCCCTCCAATAAAAATAGCCCAGGGAAGGTGGTGGTCCCTGGGGCTTGGGGGTCCAAAAGAGACCCCCTTCTCTGTTTTAGTATAGCCCTGGGGAAGTGGTGGTCCCTGGTGCTGCAGGGGGCCACGTGCCCCCCATCAGTATTTGTTTAACACCTTGGGGAAGTGGTGGTCCCCGGGCCTGTGGGGAGGGGCAGGTGGTCCCCCGCATTAAAATAACAATGCCCCTGGGATGTAGCCCACCTGGGGGCCAATTCATATTTGAAAACAAGCACAGGAGCTGCTTTAAAAAAAAAAAAAATTGGCGTATCCGCCATGATGTCCTCTGAAAAAAAAGCTTTTTTGCCGGGGGAATCCCTCTGGGACCTCACCACCAAAGCCGAGTGTCTGTACCCTGTCCCCTTTTCTTATTTTTTAACATTCTTGTCTGGTACTCGGCTGAAGGCGAGTCCCACCATGGCTGACTACACAATGTTGGTGCCAATTCGATCTCAGCACAAAATCGGGAGGGGTCGCAAATCCTTTGCGTCCCTATAAATACAAATTTGGATTTCTTTAATTTCTCTAAAACTACTGAATGGATTTACACCAAATAACAAAAAGGGTGCTTTCTGGACCAAGAGCTTCCTTTCTGCCAGATGTGGTGTAATTCTGGCCAGTGGTTTCTGCACAATCGCTGTTCATAATCCCTATGGAAAAATTAATGGAGAAAAAGCATTGTATTTTCTTGGAAAAGTTTGTGAAGGTTCATCAAACGGTGCCAAAGTTATTAGGAAAACACAATATGCTTTTTCTCTAGAAACTAGATCCTAACTATAACTAGTTAGTGGTGACTGCCACTAGATAATATATAATATGGCATAATATATAAATGGCATATATATATATATATATATTTTGCTTATTTATATTATATATATTTCTTCCTTCCCTGGGTTAACTGACAAGATTGCTAGATACTCCCAATGAGCACATGGTCCTTTGGCCTAATAAACATCAAGTTCACCCAAGGAACCATCTGCTCTCATTCCCAGTTGATTATGGATTCTAGTCAGGTCTGAGCATTCTTCTCCATTTCTCTTTCAATGGGCAAACTTTGAAGTCTTCATTAATTTTGAAGTACTTCTGGGCCAGGGTCAGAAACTGGAAAGTTCATCCATTCAGGGTTAAAAAAAAAGCTTGGCACCAGGATTCCTTCCTACATGGATGGGAATGGAAGCTCATCATTAGCTTGCACAATGCTTCCTTGGGGGTGTGGTGTTAAAGGTGCACACCTACTAAAAGTTTGATGAAAAGGCAAGAGGTCTTAGATCTTAGACAACTACCAAACAGGCTTTTCACTACTGTAGCATATCACTTAAATTGTTATGTGTGGTTTTCAGGTATACTGGGATGGCTCCACAGTATTGTGAGGAAAAGATTGTTCTGTAAACCCCAGCAGTAGTCTTTACATCTGCAGATGAGGTGTTTTTGCAGTGTCCACTGCCAACCCTAAAGACAGTGGTGAACATTGCCTCCTATCTCACTAACACTGGCTACGTGGTGTCTGCCATACATGGTCACCATTAAAGAGGTAGTCAACCCCTTGTTACTTTAATAGGGTCAATATTATGACATTACTCCAGCAGTAGATCATTGAATCGTTGGGCTCTCCATTAAATACAATCAGAGAGGCCGTAGACAATAAACACTGGTGGATCACAGACATCCACATTCCAGTTCATTAGGTGTTTGAAAATAATACGGTCTCACTTTAAGGTCAGAACTTCGAATCTCCAGCAGGTACATGCAGCCTTTTATTCTTCTGAGATCAAAAAAATTATTGCCATTGAGTTAAGTGATAATTATTATTATAAAAAATGTCAAATCTGATAGTACAGATTTTGTTAAGTACTACACAATGATCATTATATGGAATTGCATCATTAAAAAGCTCACATATTGTATTGTGTCACAGTTGTACCTATTGTATCGATTAATGCTCTGTGTTTGTTTATGTTAATTTTTTATTTAAGGCAGGAATTACTTCCTGAGGAGGGTGAAACCAGTTCACGTGATCTGCACCCTGCTGGCAGTGTCTTATGTGCTTATCGTGGTGCTGTTTGTCACATCTTCCAATGATGGTTAGTACCACACCATAGTTTTTTGACCCTTTAGAGAATTCTGTTTTGGACTCTTTATATGTCTTGCCTCACATGCACTTGGATCTTGTGTGGTTATGCAAATGTGAGTGAAAGAGCGAGTCACTCTGAGTGTGACTGTTTAAGAGAACACCTGGCGGGCCTAATGGTGGTATGGTGCAGTGAAGGCAGCCATGCCTTAATGCCCTTTGGAAATTTGGATACGTTTGTGCAGTCCATGACTACAATGTACAGGATGGTTGGGTTTAATAGGTGGGTGGGCTTACTGGGTGAAATGGCAAATGGGCAGTCCCCCTTTTTTGTTTATTAACCTTTCAGCTCTTTGTTATGCATTCCTTGTGTTTTTCTTGTGTTTTTAGGCACAGCCTGGGCAGAGAAATAGTTTTGGAGAGTTTGGTAAGTGAAAGAAGTAGTGTGTGGGTGAGTGTAGGGGTCCGCAAAACAAAAATGGTGAGGACCAACATACTGTAAAAAACTGGTGAGTATATCAAATTTAACACATAGAGCACCATATTTAATATAGATAGTAAAGCTTAAAGTAATAATATACCTAAAAGATAAATACAACTATTTAAACAAATAGAAAATAAAGTAAAAAAATAAAAATGTGTACTTTAGAAATACAAAAAATGAAAAAGTAATAAAAATACATTTTTTAAAAATTATTAATAATAAAAGTAGGAAAAAACGTAGGGCCTTATTACGAGTTTCTCCATCTTACCACTGTACCGCAGCGGTCCCAAGAAGACCGCTGAGCTGGCGGTCTCCCATCTACCATAGTATGATGTTACCGCTGGCCCAATGGCAGTATCACTGATTGTGGTGGACCGGAGTGGTACATTTGTCAGCAATACAAGGAATATTTTCTATGTGTCGATGGAGGTGTGTACATTTTGACTAAATAACACTAAAATGCACACATATTTATGACACATGTGGAAAAATACCCTGTATAAGTACTGTTCCATAACTGGAGTCGGGATCGTATACGCCCAGTCCAGTCGATGGCAGGAAAATGTGAAAGGTACTTACCTGCTTAATCTTTTTTTCTGTGGGGTGAAGGTACTGCTGTGAAGATGGGGCCCTAGATGAAGGTGTCCACATCGGAGACTGAAGGTAAAAGAAGGGAATGTGGGAGCTAACACCACATTTCTTTCGATTCTGCCATCTCAAGGCAGTTGGACCCCCGCCACAGTCGGCTTGATGGAAAAGTACATCACAATCTGGGCAGCGGTTACCTTGTCTGCACTGCCCTTTAACAGCTGCTATTCCTCAGCTGCCATTGAGGCAGTCAGAGAATGGCTGGTGGTGTCAGCTGGACTCCGGTGGTCTCTCGTTCAGCAAGCCTCCAACTTAGTAATTTGGCTGGCGGACCACCTAGCCAGCAGTCAGGGGTTGCACAGCCGCCATTACATCAGTACCAAGACCACCAAGCTCCTAATCAGGCCCTAATTATATATAAGATTCATTGACATTGACATTTTCCTCTTCCAATATGTTTTTGCCATTCTCTCATATTTGTGGGACTCTATTGATTTGGTGAACAAAAACAATTATATAGGTTGGAGATTATATATATATATTTCAATTAAGCAACATTAAGGAAAAAGTTGGACTTCTGACTTGTTAGATTAACTAATTCCACTCCAAATCTAAGCAACACAAGGGAAAATGTTGGACTTTTGAGGGGTCAGATTTACTACTTCCATTCCAACGTAAGCAAAATTAGGGAAAGGTTTGGATTTTGAATGAGTCATATTTAGTCTTACCATTCTAATCTAGCGAATAATTGGGAAAGTGTTGAACTTTGGAAGGGCCAGACTTATTATTCCCAGTCTAACATAAGCAAAAGTATGGAAAGTGTTGGACTTTGGAGGGGTCAGATATGCTATTCCCACTCCAATATGAGCAACAGTAGGAAATGTGTTGGGCTTTGGAGGGCTCAGATTTACTATTCCCACTCCACTTATAGCAAAAGTAGAGAAAGTGTTGAACTTTAGAGGGGTTGGATGTTCTTTTCTCACAGTATTCTACACAACAATATGGAAAGTGTTGAAATGTGGAATGGTCAGATTTACCATTTCAACTCCTATATTTTTACATAAAACATTTAAATATAAACAAAAGCATGTACAAATATTTAAAATAATTCCTGCCATTATTAAATATAAAAAAATGTAACGATGCAAAGTTTAAATTACAAATACAAAAAATAATTACAAAACTGAGAATTCTTTATACCTTATTTCCCTACTTCCCTAAATAATAAACAGTGACAAAATATTAAAATTCTTAACCAAATACTAATATAAAAAAATACATTATTTAGATTTTGATAGTAATTAAATAACATTGTTAGTATTAAAACAATGAATACATTTAAATCTATTAACACAATTTAATAAGTACTTTACATATTTTAGATAATTAATTAAAAATAAATCATATAATATTAATGATAAATGAAATACAATAAATTTCATTTTAAAAAGCATCTCACTACAAACCCAACAAACTGCTACAAAATAAAAAATGTCTATTTAAATTTAAAAATACCTTTCATACAAAATATGAGGAACTATACTAAAACAAATTAAGCAGAAATGCTATTATAGTACTAATAACTTAACACTAATGAACTAATATTTATCAAACTCATTTAATAAAAAGTATATTTCAACAACTAGATTAAATAAAACAACATTGTGTACAAGTAAAGGACACTATTAAATACATGAAATAGCGTTATTCTTTCCTTCGATATTAATGTTCATAATATTTTTGATATTACAATATGGTGGCCACGATACTTGTGACCCACAATATTTTTGATTCAATATTTTGGTAAAATACCCAGTAATGTAAACACAGAGGGGCAGAGCAACATTAAGGGGAACGACTCTGGTGTGGGTTAATGCTTAGGAGTTACAGGACTGACTGCACCACTACTTGGCTGACAAGAAAGCTGCAGTTCTGGGAGAGGACTTCTGGCTGGTTATCCTTTTAAGCGACAAGAGGCCTAAAGAGCAGGCTGACACCTTCATTGAAGAAGATGCCGGGAAGTGATGAGGAATACATTGGAGATGGAGGTGGCAGCGGACAGCCATGTTGACACTTTTGAGCTGTTCCCAACACAAAATTTGATAGTTTTGTACTCTTTTGATAGTACCAAAGAAGCCTACGTGTTAACCTGTATTGAATCACCACCCATATTCGTTGGACGAACAGATTGTAAAAGATCTTTTTATGCAAGACTGAAGACAGTAGAACTAATGAAGAAATGTGTGAATGTAACGAAAAAGCAGAGTATTATATGAGGTTTTCTTGGTTTGGAATAAATATGTATGTGGACAAGAGCCCGCCACTACATTGCTCTGTTTTGTGTGCATTTTCAAAAAGTTTCACACTTTTATATCAGACTTTTTTGTTTGAACTTTGGTGTTTTGGCAAGAAATACATTATTTGCATAACTTCCTATTTATCAGGAGGAAAGAGATGTGAGATCATGGCTGGTTTACATTGTCTTGATGGAGTACTGGGCCAATCTCTTATAATCGGTTTCCTGGTGGATCTTTTCTTTGTCGACACAAGAGGCGAGTTAGCATTAGTCAAACAATTTCCAATTAACAGTGTAACCTATTTGGCTACACAATGAGAACCAGGAATCATGAATAAAGTTAAGGAATTTTATTACAAGTTAACAGTCAGGTTAATATAAAGCAGTCTGAAAACATGCTGTAAAGATACAGGATAACATCAGGATAACCAAACCTCCTGAGGAAGTTCAGGCAAACCATCATGAGACAAATCAGAAGTTCAGTTACTGCAATAGAGAAGATTAGCAAAAAAACCTGGTGCTCAGAGAAGAGTCTCCAATCCTCTCTCTTAAACATGAGTTATGTCTAAAGTAATCTAATTTAGGATAAAAATCAAAGATCATTAAATCTGAAAGGAATCTCAAAACGTTAAGGAATTTTTCATATATACACATGTATATATGGGAAAATGTCCGCGTTTCACTCCTTTGGGCATCTTCTAGAGTTAAAGTCCTAGCCTAAGCCACACTCAGCAAAGGGATAAAAAGGGGAAAAACATAGAGGTCTGCACCTCTCAAAGTCCAAAGGAATAGTGGCTCACATCGCCCTGTAACAACAGTAGTTAATACCACACAAATCTTCACACCATCAGGGATTCCATTGTCCTTTTCGTTCCTATGTTGTGAGCTGAAACATTTGGGGATTCTCCCAGACCATTCCTGAGGAAGATGCCAACCCTGGGTACCTGCAACTCTCCAATTGATTACTGAACATACACTGCCAATTTACTCTTTTGTTCTCCATGTTCTTTATCAAGGTCCTCTTCTCAGACTCTCAATTACTAGTACATTGTTATATCTATTCTCAAACGAACAATCCATGTGATCGTACCTGCAAAGAAAAAGACATGCAAGCAGAAAAAAAAAACAACATTACATGTTGAAAGAAATTCAGGTCTAATCATTTGAAGTTTACACATTTAATGTGTGTCATTTGTGTACATACAACTATAAATAAATGAGAATGTCAGTACATAAATTCAAATTAAATTCATGTTGCAGTTTTAATTAAATGCAATGGAACTATGAATTCATTAGTATAACTGTAACTAAGAGCTACTTTATGAATTCAAATGTGAAAACCTTAGTGCATACGTTTACACAAATCCTTCTCGTTTCTGAAGTTAATACATGTCAGTAGTATAAGGATAATTTTATTCAATTCCTAAAGACCATATTTAATTTAATAAGGTTAAGGCACACAGAGTTTATGAATTTCTAGTCCTACAGTGAATGCACTTCAGTGCTGAGCTCAAGTGCAACAGTTTACATTAATAACAATAGGACACACAAAGTATGTAGTGCAAAGTGCACATATATATTACGTATAAGGGTGAAGTCAAAATTATGCTGCTCCAGTCTCTTTATACGTATTGAATGAAGGCAGAAGATGCAGCACTAGTTTCAATGTTTATTAGACAGGCCTAATAGTGCAAGATCACATTGCTTTGAAGCTTTAGATGATTTGAATGTTAGGGGTACTCGACCCATCATTTTGTATTCTGGGACAGACATGTTGGATAATAACAATGTGCTGCCCTATTGTGAGTGGCGGTGGATTTGTGGCACACACCAAATGATGCCAAAGACCTTACATGTATGTCTCTGACACTGTTAGTGACGGGAGACAAGCGCCAGGACGACAAGGGCCAGATTTAATAGAAAATGACATTGCGTGGTGCTGCGCCAATTTTGGCAGCATCGTGCACCATCATTTTCAAAACGGAAGGATGCACCGTATTTACTAGAATACAGCACACCCCTGTGTTTCCCCTGGCGCCAGCACTAAATTTGCTGCCGTGGGCCAAAATGCAGCACACATAGAAAGAGCAAAAATTAGGAGAAATTAAAGCATTTCTCCTCGTGGTGCCACTCTAATGCCACCCCTGCCTCAGGTTTATGAAAAGTTATAATCTGAGGCAGTGTCAAAATGCATTGGGTGTTGCTGTGGCCCACCCACAGCAATACCCATTGCACGCCCCTTCCACGCAAAGTTCTGTGTGTGAAATTGCCATATTTACAAGGTGGCGTTACGCCACAAAAAGTGGCTTAACACCACCTTGTAAATACAGTGTAGCACATAGCACCACTCTCCGATGGCACTAGGGGCACTTAAATATGCCCCCAAGTGTACTGGCAGCATTCCCCACATAGCCTTAAGGCTGGGCAGCTGGAGTATTTAAGAGGTGAGTGAACAGAAGGTCTCAGGTGTTTTTTAACATAGAAGGGAGGATATGGTTAGATACTTTTAGTGTCTGATGGACAGTCTCCCCAGGTTACTGCCAAAGAAAAGTTGGTAGATATTTGTTTTTATTGGAAGTGCAGGGAGCCTGCAGCAGGGGATATGGTATTAAGAGTGTCAGATTAGTGAGCAAGTGGAAAAACTGGTTGAAGGGCTGAGAAGAATGTCCACTGCCACAATAATAACGGGTGAATCAAGGGATATTGCAGAGGTTGATTTTTCAGAGTGATGGCAGGGTTTGTCTAACCTATATGCCTTCCAGAGTTTTTAGGGGGTCAGGCCTAATAAAGCAAGACATAAAGGCGGAAACCAATAGGCTACTCACAGAAGTTACCTGGTTAGTTCAGCCTTTCTCTTTTCTAAGCCTGTGCATGCTAGCTGCTTCATAAACAGTGATTCATCAAAATACCAAGTGTAGTCGAAGTATCATTGTGTGCTCTTTGACCCAGTTAGATGGCACAGGATTGACCACTTGGTCTGTGCATTACCACTTAACAGACTCTTACGTCTCTACCACATCCACAAGAAGAACAAGGAGTGTAAACCAGAGAAGTAAAAATGCTCTGACAGCACAGTGGGCTTAGCAGGGGGTAGTGACAGTGGGACTAAGAGGCACGCCAGGAGTCATAGAGGTCATTAATACTTCCATGACCTGCTTCTGCCTGCATACTAATCCTGTGGTTAAATTCCCAATCAGAAATACTGTTCCCTCCTAGAATGTGTTCGCTGCTGCCATTGCTATCTGCCTGCATTTTTATCATTTTAGTGGTCACTGAATCCATAAATACAATTTTGGGAGAGCACTTCATTTATTTGCTAATGGTTTGGGCCATTATCTCCTCCATTGTTATGTTCACTGCATATTTGTTTAATGTTTTGTGTTTAAAACTGTGTAATATAAATTATTATTATTTATGAGGTTGTACTACACTAGGACACATTTTGCATGTTTTATGCTTTTGGAAAAAAGATTTACAACTAAATTAACAAATAATTCCTCAGTGATTGTAGACAGGTGTTAAATATGTTCCCATGATTTATACTTCTGTTTCAGCAAGCTAAAAAGAGTAACATGATTGGATTGCTTTTTTTCTTGCTCAATGCAGGCCCGAAACAGCCCCAGCAGGTGGAAAGCAATGACACTGCTTTGGTCGTCGCCGCCATGCAAGGCAATGGTAGGTTTTGACAACAACCACATTTTACTGAGTCCCATGGTGATCCTCTGACTCAAGGTAGTCAGGCATAAGTCCAGGAAGACAGGACCCATGCCAGGTTTTCAGAATAACCATGTGGTTGTCAGTTGGATGAAGAACTTAGATTTAAATAGGGGTGTAGCTGATTTTTGTTCTGCAGTTACTAATGCAGTGTACAACACAAACTAACACCTCTAGAAGTTTCAATAACAGACGCCTCTTATTAACTGACAGAGCGGAGATTCTTAAATCTCATTCTCTTAGCATAATCATCAAAGAGAATCCCCCTAGTGTCGTATGGACCTTTGATTGTCGACCTAGAGCCTAGTGAAGGAACTAGCATCAGCAATACATTTCAATCACAGTGAAACCAATGTGGTTTCATAAGAATAAGAAATAGGATGGAGTCTAAATCTTACAGTTTTTGGGGCAATTTGCCCGGAGTAACAATCAATTCAATTAGCTGAGTTTTATTAAAAGTATTGTAGGAGCATACATATTTTAATGGTCATGAAATTGGAATTTGTATATTATGAGGAAAAAAGATGCAAAATATAACAACGTACAAAAGGCCAAGTATAAAGTCAATTAGTTCCAGAAAGGAGCTTCCTATTCTAAATTAAGCATCAAAAGTGTTGCGGTGAAAGTCCCAGCATCTTTTAAACTGTTTAAGATTTGGGGGAAAGAGTGTCAGTGCTCAAGCACAAAGCTCAACACACGGGGTAAAGGAAATCAGCAAAGTCGAGAAACAGTATTCTCTCCGCGATTTATGTGTTCTACAGAACACATAAGTAATACGTGAAAGAACGTTCTGCAAGACTTTTCGCATCGGTTCCCACCAAATGGACCAATCAGCATGAGTTGTTCTGTGGTACCATATATACTCCTCAGGTTCCACTGTTCAAACAAAGAAGAGTACAGTTGCACCGCCTAGAATAACCAACCGTCTGGGCTTCCTGGTACAAGGTGATCTCTCCCAACACCAAAGTCTCTATGTCTGTATCCAAGTTCCAAATAAACAAGTAAACCTTGTCCTTTCACTACACTACAATAAACAATGATACTATTATAACTAACAAGCACTTTTTAAAACTGCACCTGCAGAGGGGAGAAAACATGAAACTTGCAAAGCATTTATGAATGTAGAATTCAAGTAATTCTGGCATGGTTACAAGTTAGGCTAATTTTAAATCAAAATTACTTCTAAGCCAATCCAGTTAGCATGGGTAAATACACTGGATATATGTTGGGTATGTATGTGTAAATCTCACTACATAGATATGCAATCACCTACTGTTATTGAATTAATACAGTGTACACAAATTAATACATTTTAACACACATTAAGAATAAATTGCACATAAGTGGGTGGCATTACTAAATTATGTAGCACAGTAACTACTCAGTAGTACATGATTCACGGCCCTTAGATTTATAAAATTCTGAGTCAGCCCGCCAGGTGGGCATTCCGTCCTGTGGCATGGAGACTACACAGAGCTTACAAATAAGATACTAAGGGCTACATGTACGAAAGTTTGGTTTTGCGACTCACTAATTGCGAGTCAGAGCGACTAAATTTGCGAGTCGCAAAACCTTATGTTGCACAGTGTCAATGACACTGTTTGCGATTCGCAAGGGGGGTGGCAAATTCCCTACCTCATGAATATTCATGAGGTAGGTCGCAATTTGCGACCCCCTTGGGAAAGGCCGCCCTCACAGGGATGGTGGCCTGCTGGAGACAGCAGACCACCATGCCTGTGACGGCTTTTAAATAAAGCAGTTTTTTTTTTTAAATGCAGCCCGTTTTCCTTAAAGGAAAACGAGATGCATTTCAAAAACAAAAAATGAAAAGTTTTCTTTTCATTTTTTTAGAGCAGGCAGTGCCCTGCTCTGAAAAAAAAGTTTTTACTGCCATTTACAAAGAGGAAGGAGTCCCACGGGGACCCCTTCCCGTTTGCGAATGGGTTAGCACCAGTGTGACACTGGTGCTAACTGCGATTGTTTTGTGACCGCATTCGCGGTCACAAAACAATCATACATGAGACTGCGACTCCCAATTAGGAAGGGAACACCCCTTCCTAATTGTGACTCGCAATCCCTTTTTGCGAATCGGTAAATAGTTTGCGATGTGCAAATGCTGCGTACATGTAGCCCTTAATATTCTTGATATTTGTTAATATTGCCCATGATACAAAGTGCCAAGAAGTGCTGGCAAACAGCTGGCATACCAACAGGTATTGTTGCTCTAAATATCTTTGCAACAAAGCATAACACATGTATGTGAAAAGTAAAAGGGAAGATATCATGTATAACATAAAACATATGTCAGACCCCCATTTAGTGGGTGCTACTAGGCCCAAATTGTCGTGGTTGAGTAAATGTGTTACTGGTGTCCTAGGTTCCAACCTACTATCACTCTGCAAACTGGGCCATGTATAAGTCTTTCTTCATTTGACTCTCAGGGTGGTGAAGACAAGCAGCCATAGCCTTCTCTGAGAGGTTGCATGGTAGGCAGAGTACTCAGACCTCAATGGCCCAACAACATACACATAACCGTAAGGTCCAAAAAAAACATAATGTCTAAAAATAAATATGTCCTTTTATGAAAAGAAAGTACTTTGAATTTCACAGCAGAATAAAATGCTACATAATTTAAATATTACATCAAACAGGGTCAGAAATTTCCCTTTAAACATGAAGCATTACACTTCCTCTTCCTTCCCTTGTAACCGTCTCCCCTCCCACAATAGTTCTCACTTTTATGATCTCCACTACATTAGAGCGTGAGCAGGATTAGATCGCATACAACTCACTCAAATGTTCTCACAAGATAAGTGTGCACCTCAGTGAAACATCGCTTGCAGCTTTTGTAACAAAATGTGCCAAGTGCTACAACAGATTTGCCTGCATGTTTCAGACTCTCTCTCGTTTCTAGGTGCATTCCTGCCCTCAAAGGGTGTATTCATCCTTTGAAAATCACGGCAGCTGCTGTGAGCATGACGATCTGCACAGTACTGGGTCTGTTGCAGGCACACATGGCAGCACCAGTCTTCGGTAGCAGTGACTCTTCAAGGTCAGCTATTGAGTGGTACTTCAGCTTGTGAATGTTGTGGACACTAGGCCCTAATCTTCTTAATCATGTCTGGGGGCCATTGCGGCCTCTGGACTGGTTTGGGACTTCCTGCTTTGGTGGCGGTTCAGTCTAATATTTCTCGTTGTTGGTGGCAGCACCAATCGCTGTCTGTGGCAGGCTGCTAGGTAACACCGAATGGCAGGCTCTGATACAGTCCTATGCAAAGCTCCTCAAGAACTGTGCTGAGAGACTGGGGGACCCCTTCACAGCATTGGTCACTCCTGGATTAATCTTTTTGGATCATCAGCTTCCTCTGAGTGATCCTCATGCCAGGAACATGCCGCCCGCCAAACTCTTATTAAGGGCCTGAGGGTATAAGAAGCTTT
Organism: Pleurodeles waltl; assembly: GCF_031143425.1. Classification (NCBI taxonomy): domain Eukaryota; kingdom Metazoa; phylum Chordata; class Amphibia; order Caudata; family Salamandridae; genus Pleurodeles; species Pleurodeles waltl. The sequence continues at coordinate 448,762,880 of NC_090443.1, forward strand.
GTGCAAAGGGTGAAAAGGGTGAGGTTGCTAGGCAGTTTTGGTAAAAGAAGGTGCATTAGCACATTGTGAGAAGCTTCAGGATTAAGGACAGACATACTGAGGAGCCTAAGGCCCATAAACATACCGCGTGAGGAATTCAGTGCACATGGACATGCCCTGTGAAAAGCCTTGGACACGTGGACAAGGAGTGTGAACAACTTCAGCAACAGGGCTAGGCATTGTGAGGACCTCAGGAAACATGGACAGTATGAGGCTCATGGTACACATAGAGAGTATAAAGGGCCTGGAGCATATGGACATGCAGTTCGAGAATCTGGGGACCCTTGAACAGTGAAAGGAGCCTTGAACACTTGAAAATGCAGTATGAGGAACTTGGAGCAGATAGTCAAGCCGTCTAAGGAACTACAGGCACATGGTTAGATCCATGCATAACTTCAGTGTCCAACTCCCTCAAGCTGCCACTTTTAGTTCACTTTTACCTAAGCACCTTGAGGAGATTTAGCTCATAGTGAGCACTGAATGAAAAGGAAAGTTATATATCTGGTGAGGTATGTTGGCATCTCACTTCACTTTAAATAAAGCACTTTTATAAAAGAAGGACTTTATGAGCACTGATAGTGATTGACAATACAAGGTATATACAACCTACCCTAATTATCTCATTTTCCCTTTGTGTGACAGTTCAATCTTCAGCTGTTGGTCAAAGAACCCTGGGTGACCAAATGACTGCCCTGCAAAATAAATGTGAGTTTCACCTCTTCTATGCTTTAACTACATAGGACAATATTGTACTTGTAAACTTTGCAGGTGAAGTGGCGGGGTGGCGTGCATTTTATTATAGACAGTATATATTTGCTAGTAAGATTGTGATTTTTTTTCCAAAGGTACCAAAGATTAGTACATTCATAAACCTCTACTGTCTTTTCTCAAACATTTTAGCAAACTGCAGCATTTGCTGGAATAGGTACATTATCATTAAATAGAAGAATAGTGATATATGTAATTTATAGCATATCATATGAAGCCCTGCAAAAAACTAGTTATTATTATTTTTATTGTTATTATTATCATTATTATTATTATGAGTGTTATTGCCATTGTAGCAGTATGATAGCAATGCTATGCGACTTGATGAATGACTTGATTGGATTTGTCAAATGTTGAGTCTGATTCTTTCCCATGAGATGACAAGATATGAGCTGGCATCTCATATTGTGAGATAAAAGAACTATTGCAAGTAACATGGCGACTTGCCCATTATTACAATATATAAAGTAAGGAAGCTGAAATTGAAATAAGAAGTAACGACTCTTGGTTTAACTCGAGTCCAGATAACCACCAGCAGTATCTATCAAATTGCTTTGAATTGACATATTCATAGACAAGTAGATGGCAAGCAACACAATCTGTACATTTTTACCAATTTTCATAGCCATATAACCTGTTTGGACTGTGTACCCTCCTTCACACTTTCTTGAACATGGTGCAATATCAACTTTTCCTCCCTGCTGATCACCTGTGAGGCGGACTTCGAGATCTACAAATTATGTAGATACAACTCAAAGACTTCACATATTAAAATCTAAGCTATCTTCACTAGTTCAGACCACAGTTCTAGGAGAGTTTGATTGGCTAGGATTCTACAGATAAACATAGCTCATTGGGAAAGAAGGCTCCAGCTCTTCTTGCCAGAGAGCCAAGCAGATCACCTGGACTAGCTTTTACGCAGCGCAATTATGTATTTAAAGGAGTATTTTTATACCCCCACTAAGATGCCCAACAGTAACTAACAATGCTCTATAGTATTGACTTTCTGTGTGATGCACTGTGTCCCCAATGACCACCCATGAGCCAATATCTATTTGCATCCTGCTTGACACCAAAGTGCTTTGTGTCAACAAGTTAGTGCTCATTGTCCATTCAAAAGTAATTTTGAAGCACCCAGGGATTGTGTTTAGAAAAATAATGTCTAACTATTATTAGTTGTATCCCTGTGACGAGAAATTGGACTACAAGTGGCCATCAACTCAAACACACCAGGCTAATCACTTGATATTTAGAGGGTGATGATGAATTGACTGACCACTGAGTAGAAGACACAAGTCAGTGCTGAGGACTGCTTTCACTGAACTCTATGTCCAGGACTGTTAATGCAGACATTTTATATTTCACCTGCTTTGTTTAGCATTTGGGACATCACAATTGACTTTATTTTCTACCACCAAATTTGTGTTTCTTGAATGCCACAAATCAGCTTTAATATGCTTACAGCACTGGATGATATGTGTGGAAATTCGTCTGTCCAACAATCTTTAAGTAACCCCTAAATATTGCTCTAGACTTTCACAAGAAATTTTAAACATGGATAACATGTAAGAGCCAATCTACCTGTTTAAACCTCACTCTAAGACTTTTGGTGTAACATAGGGATTCTATTTAATGGTGTTGTATTGAGTATATGCAATGTTTCAATTGTTCAGTTTGTATGGGAAATAGTTTGTATCATGTAGTGATTATATTGAACTTACAACTGGCAGACAATAATATGCTCACTTTCCCTTTTGACTTTTAGTTGACACCCTCTTGTTAAAAATGACTGATTTGGAGAATATTATGAAGAAAGATATCCCAGGTGAGTTCACATTTTGTCCTTTGTGTTTAGGGTGTCCTCAGAAGAGTTTTCCCAACTAGAGGTCCTGCTGTCAAGTGAGGTAATGTTATGCATGAGATTCATGTGATGTACCATTATCTTAAGTGTTTCTCCGTGTTTTGCTATTCTTATTTGAAGGTTTATGATTTTCTAGGATTTAATGTATGGTATGCAATAGCATGTTATTTTAATTTTAAATACATTTTACCAATATAAGACCATTATAACTCTGATTGTGAGTTCCCTGGATCATGTTTAATTGATCTTGTATTGAAATTAAGGTGTACAGTTTAAGTTAGGATTTGTCATGAATTGTGTACAACTACTAGGTACCTTCTATCTATCTATCTATCTATCTATCTATCTATCTATCTATCTATCTATCTATCTATCTATCTATCTACCTATCTATCTCTCTATCTATGTATCTACCTGTCAATTGACTTTCCAGCATTTTGCTTGCTTGTCAATCATGCCACCCAGTCAAGTGAGGTGTGGCCCCTGAATATTGAACCCACAATATCAGTGGGACAGAACATCAAGGACAAAATGTTGGACACATTTGACACGTAAGCAAGTTTAGATTTTCTAGACCTAACTTCACTCCTATGCAGTACATATACCTTCAAGGCGCATAGATGTCGATTTAGGAATAGTAAATCTATACATTTCATTTTTGCACTTACTTTTCAATATGTTGTACCTTGATATTCTGTCTTCAATTTTCTTATACCAGAACATGGTTGGTGTTGATATTCAGTAAAACAACCGTCAATTCTGGAACCAGAGATAAAAATTCGACGACTCCTGGGTCAGCTACTAATGGTTTAACTATTAGTCGTATCTGGCAAATAGTTTTGAACTTTCTTGCCATACACAAGGAAGACGTAAAGAATGGCGAGACAGTTGCTAAATGGTGTTCCAATTTCCATTGACATAACTTGTGCCTTTAACTCTTAAACTCTGATAGTAGCATAGCTCATTAGATTAATGCATCCACTGCAGAAATCTGTGTGTAACCCAGTAGTTTCCACTCGGCCTTTATCATTCCAATGCCGATGACATGAACATGGTGGGACAATCGTTGTTAGTAAACCACAGTTACATTCTTCTCCACTGATTCCCTCCTGACCGCCCTCCAAAGGTGTCCATCATCTCTCCATAGACCCTCTTTCACATTTAATTTTGTTTACATTACTATTCATCCTAGTGTAGGGTGTCAGAGCTCTTTGCATGACATACACATATTATTATACAGAGACAATGAATCACAAAAGTGTGTAAACCAGTGTATGGAAATGATACATTAGACAAAGAGGGCTACAATGTGTAGGAGTTACATATAATCCATACAAGTAGGTACTGTATGTTAAGGATACTTTTTTTCAGGAGAAACACAAACTCAGGGTTTAAATGTAAGAAACTGTTGGGGTTGTCTCCACTAGTAAAAGAATATTTCTATCCAGAGGAACTATTTTAACAACCTTAGAATAATAGGTTGAAATAAAATAAGATTCTAAATGCAGCTCTTTGATGCTTGTTCATTCCACGCTGCACTACATTAGGATGATAACAAATGAACTACAAATAACAAAAGGATCTTTCCGACAAAAGCAGTAACCCACTGAGATATCTGCAAAAAATAGAAACCTGTAATCTACATGTTACAAGTTGTGCTTTGAACCAGGCACATTCGTCGTTGTGCTTCTTTATGATGAGTCAAATCTTTGACTGGACAAAATATAGATCTCTGACAAAGTGCATTAATTACCAAGGTTATCTTGACATTATTATTAATCCCCTGAAGACCTTCACTGGATATCAGGGATGAAGGTTAGGGTAGTCTATTTGTTTGAAAAAGCAAATGTAAACACTACAATACATAGAAAAGAAGGGTATAGTATTAATCTTCCAGAAAATAAAAATACAAAGCTGCTGTGAACCACATTCAGCAAATATGCTATTTGCTGGAGAAATAATTACTATTGAAGGAGTTTTATTGATCTATCATAGGCAGCAATATGTAATGGTATTGCACGATTTCGTATGTACTCCTTAGAACTGAACGTGTACACATAACAAAGTATCACGGTTTAATTGTGCTTCATTTGTAAAATAAAATATTAATAATGAATAAGTGCAGGGACCTTTCTGTTTTTCCTGGGAGCCTGTCGACAATGCCACTGATTCCCAGCATTGCCAAATACCAAGGTTGCTTTGTTTTGATTACACCATCAGACACTTCCTCTTGATCTCATTCTTATGGGCTCTTGTTCGTCCCTGCCTTCCCCCCTTTTCACTGCTTCCATAGCACTCTCTTCCTTTCCCTCTTTTCTGTTTTTCTCTCTCTTGCTCTAAGCTAATGTCTAGTAAAAAATAAGTCCTGGTCTGCAAGCATGATTACTTGTCCAGCACTTGCAACCACTTGAAAAAAATGAAATACAGTATTTTAAACATTGTAGTGAAGATAGTATTTCTGCCATCAAAGTAAGAATGCTATCAGAAGTTTAAGTGTTGATTACAATTAAAACATTAAAACAAAATGATTTACAAAACTAGATAATGTTGTGATGTCAAACATTTCAATCTCCTTTGAAATGAACAGGCATGTCACACTGCATTTGTCTAAAAATGGTGCCCGAATCCTGGGATATCTAGTAAGGGGAAGGAGTAAAATAAATGTTTTTCACACTCATACCACATGACAGAATACCTTTAGAATATATTTGTTGTAGATTTGGTCCACTTTTTAGGTTTGCCGTTATTCAAATAACATAAAAGAAGGCAATTAATTCTAAATAACGAATTCAGTCCTGCTTAATTATCGCTATTACTAAGGCTTCTAGTTTCAGTTTTAGATTTTTAATCTTGGATTCAGACAGAAAGAATGAATAAAATGGGATTGCCTCTTCCTTCCGCTGTCAATCATAACTGCCAGGCCAATAAATGTGCATAATGATGGTGTCTAAAGTTAAAAAAGGAGGAAGAGTACTTATGAAGATGGAATTTAAATAGCTACACGTGCTCATGTGCCTGTACTACAATACTAGTGTTATTAGATGAATGTATTGTGCTGTATATGGCTAGTTATAGCACGCACCACCAAAATATATACAAGCCCAGGTGAACATTTTGTTGGTCAAATGTAAGTGGAAAATACAGATGCATTTTTTATTATTATACAAAACAAAAACTAAATGTAGGTAAACGCAACTAAGCCAGAACCCTAAATTGATGTTGTTTATGAGGCTTTGAAATGCTTCCCCATAAGGAAGCACATTTCCTTGGACTGACTCTCTCTAAACTGATGTAATGTGATGCATATTGTTATGCACTGTAAATTATGTGCAATAATGTAATGGAATTTAATGGTATATGATATGATAAATGAACTTTCATGAGTTTTTATGTTATTTGATGTTGTATGTAGTGAAGTGTTTTGGTGCTACAAAATAATATGTTTTAATATTAAATCAAAGGAATTAACTATTCAAGCACACTGTGCAATGTGTCTGATCCCTACACGCTGAAAACAGGTGTTAATCATTTCCATATTCAGTTCGTAATCATTTCGTATGCCTCAGAAGGATGAAATACCCCATGGGATCCAAATATGTGACCTTCCTCTAGAATACAGTACAATGGGTACTTTAGTCCACTGATCTATCTTTCCGGTTTTTTCAGATGTTTTTAGTTTTTGGATTTATAATTTTTTTGCAGTGCTGTAGCACTTTATTCATTGTTATTTTGATTGGTGTAAATCTAATCTATTAAATGTTCTGTAATACAATGTTATGTTGCAGATGCGTGATTGTATATTAAACTGCAATATTATGTAATGTGCTTATATTGTACCATTGTGTTATGTTATTAGTCGGTATGTAATTTTACGTTGGTATGTAATGTTATGTGTTGCTAAGTGAGAAGCGAACTGTAAATAACATTCTTGTAAAAAATGATGCGAGTGTATCAGTGGAACAATGGAAAAATGCGGAAAATATAAAGGATACGTAATTCTTGTTGCCAAAACCTTACATTTTCCTACCTTCAATCTTCTAAAATTAACAGCACCTACAATGTTTTCACCACATTGTACGTCATTGTGAGTGGACAGTTATTCCCGATGGGGCTGGTAACTACTTACCAGCCCCACCAGAATGACGAGAGCCACTGGAATACTGCTGATCTGTTTCCTTTTACCCGAATATTTTATCCGATGAAAAGAGCTGACATCTCTGGGTGAAAGTCCAGGGTAAAATGAAAAATTACTGTGGAAATCAGATTCATAATTAAAGACTACCTGGTAATTCCTAATTTCTCAGGTGAACCTCAGGGTTCCAATTTGGATCTGTCCTAGTTCCAACCCCCATCTCTTCCCAGAGTTACTAGTACCCCTGATATTACTCAGTCTGGGTAAGGGGCAGACTTAACAGGTCCAAGTCTGGGTAATTCGTAATGAGGCCGTTTTTATTAGGTCGAGCATGCAAGCGCTCTGTCCTGTTGTAATCTCTCTGTGGGCTATCAACACGCCCACTGCACGCCCATCACTATAACTCGTTCATGGGCTTGCCTTTCAAAAATCCTTTGTTATCATTGGTAAATGCTTTGTGTAACATGGATAATTTCACTTTTGCCGATACGTTTGACTGCGATCAAATTTCTGTTTCTTTTTGTGTCTCTCCTTCGTGCTCATGCTTATGGCAGCTGTAGTGCTTTGAATCGTCTCGCTATGTCAACTGTTTCACTTTTCATTTTCAATTTATGTGGCAAAAAAGTCTATTTAGGAATTTACAACGCTAATAGCTCTAACTCGAGCAAACGTGAGACCCACTGCATTGCAAATGCTTGTTGACTGCTACAGTTGGTCTTTTCATTACTGTATTTGTTGCACAATGGTGTGGCAGGTTTGGCTTTGTTACATTATGTGGCATTATGCTATGAAGTAAGGTGTTTGTATACGGATTCTGCTATAAATGAACCATTTTCACACATAATTGTTTCGTTTTTGTCTCTTTTGTGTTACCAGCCAACCTGTGCGGGACAGGCTCTGAAGCCTGGGAGTATTATAACGGAAGTTGCTATTTGTTCTTGAATGTAAAATCCACCTGGATGGAGGGAAAGGTGAAGTGCGAAACTAAGAGCGCGACCCTGACTGTCATCAGTAGTGAAGGAGAACAGGTAGAGAGAACTACAGGATGTTCTGCATGCCTCTAACAGTGCTAGTTACCTATGGAAGCAGCTCCCTATCACCACTGACAGTGGTGACAGTAACACTGCCTAGGAGAATTCTAAACCATGATTTTTTTACCTGCCAGCCCCCAAAATTGAACATTTTTGTTGGGTGCCTCTTCAATTGCATTCTATGGAAGGCCTAGAAGATTGACTGCTACAAAAGTAATCTTTGTCACATAAAACTTTATTAGTGGAGTGCCCATTCATCCCCAAGGAGGTCCCTTGGTGCTATTAACTTGGATGTTTATTGACAGATATGCAGTCATTAGGCACAGTGTTGGCTATCACTGACGTTGCGTCAGAGAATGGGGGCATTCACTGAAATCTCATGCTTTCTCCCGCCTTCTTCACAGAGCTTCCTCGTAGGCAAAACTAGGGACCAGAGATTTTGGATTGGTCTCACAGACATGGACGAAGAAAAGGAGTGGCAGTGGGTAGACGGAACAGACTACAAATCCTCTATAAAGTGAGTGGCTAACATGCTGGGAGATGTTTAACACCCTGGCACATGAGAAAGTAATGCCCTTGGCAAATTTATTTAATTAAAAACTTTAGTTTTTGCAGTTAAAATTGCCCGTTCGCACAGAAATATGCAAAAAGGGAAAGCATAAGAGGAAAAACCAACACAAACTGTACAATGATTGTTTGGGTGAGAAACACATTCATATATTGAAATGACGTAAAAGTTGACTTCTTACCAAAAAAATAAGTGGATTATTTTGTTAGGCATTCTACACAAATCCTACTTCCATGGTAAGAGTTGGGCTAGGATTCTGTATACGTATGATCAGCAAACCATTTAACCCTTCATTTTCCCCACTAGCGGCTTTCGCTTATCATCTAATGAAGTAACATACCTGAAGGGAAATTAAATTTCAGGTTGCTCGTCATAGCATGCGGAGTTCGGAGACTTCACCCTAGGAGTACATCATTTTTTTCATGTCCCCTTTTTCTTCAGACATTTATCAAGCTACTGCACAAAATGCAGAAAATGTATAAACAGGAACAACTCTAGATACAAACTGCACACATTGGAAACCCATGGAAGTGTTGTGGCACCCATACAGAAAAGAAGGCATAGGCACCAAGACCGTTTTGGTCTAATAAACTTCCCAACAACCTCTACATCATTTTTCTGGAGCAAAGGGGGTACAGTATATTAGATTTCTCCTTTGATGGTTTAACGGATCCATAACTGTTGCCCTTTGACCTATTGGAACTAAGAGAATGTTTAAGAAGCAACTGAAACATTGCAGATAAGGCCAATCACAATTTGCCCCGAATAATACTTTAAGTCTTTTTAAACCGAAAAACCCATTTTAAAGTAGCCCAGGTGAATTCAGTCTGGCTAAATTTTATTGTCCAAAAATATATTGAGAAAAGCAATTTACTAAACTGGAAGGGTAAATTAACTTTTCTACATCACACCTCAGGAATGTTTGTTTAGTCAAAGTCTATCTTTTAAAACCTGCTTTTCCTAAGGCAATGCCACCTTCAGGTTAGAAAAGGTTCATGGAAATGGCTTAACCACATATCCTTTGCAACACTGCCACACTTTAGTGTTTGACCAGAAGTTCTTTAGGGGATGGGGGATCATTTCCTGGGTGTTTACTTGGGATTGATTTTCTTAGAGACTCTCAAATTTTCTATGACTAAATCTCTTCTCTTCGGAGGAGGAGGATCAGAGAAAATCACACATAATTATAGCACACATACTCGCTTTAGATACTAATATGTCAAATAATCGTCAAACAGAAAGCAGTGTCCAAGGTTGATTCCCTGGTAAAAACTGAATCTAGCGCTCCGGGGCAGTCAAAATAAAAGCCAAGTAGATACCAACCAAATATGATACTTGCTGCATCTTTACATGTTTACGGAACATTCAAATCAGCTATTGGCTTCCAAATAGCGACCTAGTGCTATTCGGCAAACTGTACTTTCTCACTACATCAGAGCATTGCAGAAGGCAGGATGCGTTTGTATTTCCTTTGTTCTTTGGGAGGAGAGGCACAGTAGATCTAACTGGCTACATTCTACTTTGGGTTAACTCGTTTGTTGCCAAAATTACCGTAACAAGTATACGTTTTATGTATTCTTGATGCCACTAGGACTCAGGGAAGAGGGCAGACTGTTGGTAAATCATGGGTAATGTAGTCAAAGCTCAACTATCCACAGCATTTGAAGACTGATGGAAACACCACAAAGCTGTCTTCTAAAACTCTAAAAAATAACTTGTATTCTGGCCGTGAGAAGAAAAGACGCTAGTAATAAATAATGTTGGCCAACATTCTGAAATATTTTGCCCAACTTTCCAGCCATTTTTGTCAAATCTTTAATCGAAGTGAAAGCTACCAATGAAAGACAATCAATCCTTTATCACCACGAGTTTACCGTAAATCTATCAGCGATACCATCATTGTTTGTTTTGAATGAATATATGAGGACAACATCAATAAAGCGATTGGTCTGAGATATAAACCTAAACGCTGTATTATGCACAAAATAAATCACCTCTCACAAACACAACTTCCTTAAAAATGAAAGCTGCCTACAATAGTGAGTCACGCCATTAAAAGGTAACTCGGCAGATAAATTGCCTGCCACATAGATGTCCAACCCGATATGTCCACTTTGAATCTCATAATTGGCTCCGCTTTTCATCAACGGTTGATGAATGGTATGGTATGCCTTTGAGTACCGTAGAAGCATTATCAGACTGTTTAGATGGAAGTCAGACAGTTTCCGAATAAGGCGCTATTTAAAACGAATATTGACTATGCAAAATTTGGAAGATGCTGTCATTCTGCTGAAAGTATATAATGCGGGTTATTTTTATTTCTAGGTTTTGGCTACCCAACGAGCCAAATGACAGTAACCAAAATGAAGACTGTGCCGAACTCCGCTCGGGTGGCGAATGGAATGACGTGCGCTGTAATGACCAGTGTTTCACTATCTGTGAGAAGAAAGCCAGCACCTAGTGAGCCGGGCTGTCCTCTTCGGACACTTGACATGCGCCCTTATGTTGATGGTTTCTTACCCTGTCAGCATCACAAGATGAAGTGTCATTTTACTTTCAAATCACAGATTTCTTGATATATTCTAATTCTAATCCAACTTTGTAACTTTCCATTCTGAATTGTAATACAAAGTTAACTATGCAGTACTGAGCTCTAAATTGTTACAAATCTGTAAATGCTGTTATGTTTGACAATGTGGTCAGAGGTCATTGAGTAGAATTTGTAGTTTAGTAACAGTCCGTGGCATTTCTTGATAATTGCCGGCATTGGATGGCTAATCATGGCATTTAATTGAAAAATGAAACCAGAGCATATGATTGTATCGATAATTTAAGATGGCACCCCAGCACATGAATATCCCTAGCATGATGGGATTACCAGAGGCAGTACAGCGACACCTGACATACTATAATGATGCATGGGCATGTGAGGATGAGCATGGTCATATCAGGCTTTTGTGGCATATGATGGTGTTACTTGGGCATATGGGGCACTATGGATACATGAAGCTGCACATAGGACCCAAAGCTGAATCTGATGCCGGAGATCACCATGCCAGGCAATGGTTAATAAGAGTACTTAAAGTTAACAACATATATGTATTTTCTAATGGCAACACGCTTCTTTTTGTGGAATAAACAGAATTGTGGGAAATGGCCCTTTCTGCAGGCTCATCCCCAGACATTTTGCCTTTCTCCTCCTCGTTTTCTGCCCTTGTTTTTTTGGGTTTAGGATTCTGGGCATTTTACCACTACTGCCCAGTGCTAAAGTGCAGGGGATCTGTACTCTAAGGCATGGTAACTTTGGTTCATCCACAATTGGCATATTTAATTTACCTGTAAGTCCATAGTAAAGTTTGCTATATGTGCCAAGGGCCTGTAAATTAAATGCTACTAGTGAGCCTGAAGCACTGATTGTGCCACCCACTACAGTAACCTTTCAAATATGTCTCAGGCCTGCCCCTGTAGAGCCTGTTTGTGCAGTTTTAAACTACCATTTCGACCTGGAAAGTGTACCCACTTGCCAGGCTCAAACCTTCCTTTTATTACATGTAAATTACCCCTAAGATGGGCCCTGGTTAAACCCAAGGGCAGGGTGCAGTGCATTTAAAAAGAAGGACATGTACTTGTAAGTTTAACATGCTCGGGTAGTGAAATATTCTTAAATTCGTTTTTTCATTATTGCAAGTACTATCTCTCCCATAGGATAACATTGGGATTGCCTTCATACCTCTTTTAAGTGTCATTTCCAAATGAGAAACAATGGAAATACAGAGGGGGTCATTCTGACCCTGGCGGTAAAATCCGCCAGGGCCAACGACCGCGGGAGCACCGCCAACAGGCTGGCGGTGCTCTCATGGGCATTCTGACCACGGCGGTACAGCCGCGTTCAGAAACGGAAAACCGGCGGTGTACCGCCGGTTTGCCGCTGCCCTGGGGAATCCTCCATGGCGGCGCAGCTTGCTGCGCCGCCATGGGGATTCCGACCCCCATACCGCCATCCTGTTCCTGGCGGTTTTGGCCACCAGGAACAGAATGGCGGTATGGAGTGTCGTGGGGCCCCTGGGGGCCCCTGCAGTGCCCATGCCAGTGGCATGGGCACTGCAGGGGCCCCCGTAACAGGGCCCCACAAAGATTTTCAGTGTCTGCCATGCAGACACTGAAAATCGCGACGGGTGCAACTGCACCCGTCGCACCCCTTCCACTCCGCCGGCTCCATTCGGAACCGGCATCCTCATGGAAGGGTGTTTCCCGCTGGGCTGGCGGGCGGCCTTCTGGCGGTCGCCCGCCAGCCCAGCGGGAAACCCAGAATACCCGCGGCAAGTCTTTTGGCCGCGCAGCGGTATTCTGGCGGTCCCAGCCAGGCCGGCGGCTTCCGCCGCCGGCTGGGGTCAGAATGACCCCCAGAGTTTGGTGCCCCTGGAGTCACAATATAAAATCACAACTTATGGTGAAATCAGATCTTAAATTGTAAGCCTGAAAATGCCACTTTTTGAAAGTTGCCATTTTCTTACTTTAACCATTCTGTGCCTCTCCCTGTTTCTGAATACACATCTGGGTAGATGACAGCAGGGCTTTGTGCGTTCCCTGTAGACAATCACACACAAAGGGAACTTGGATGTGGCATTTGCACACTGATAGCCCATCGCCAGGCTGATAGGTCTTCCTGGGATAGATGGGAGGGAGGAGCTGACACACCTGAATAGGACTGTGCCTGTCCCCGCACAAAGGGCTGCAAAGCCCCCTGTAGAGTGTCTGGAGGCAGGGAGGGCAGGACAGGGACCTTGTGGACTTCAAAGGAATGCCAAGAAGCTTCTCCCACCAAACCCCACCAAATCAGATCTCTACTGCAACCAAGGACACTCTGCCAGGAAGAAGGACTGCTGTGCTTCCAGGAGGGACTACCACTCTACGACTGCATTGCTGTGTTGGCCTACTGCTTGCTGTGCATTAGGAGGGACTGCCACTTTATTACTTGCTTTGCTGTGTTGGACTGCTGCTTCTTGTTTGCAGTGAGAGGGACGGGACTTGTTTATCTACATCCTTGAACCCAAGAATCTCCAAGGGCTTGTTGCCTTGCCCCCTGTTCTTCTGCTGTTTCAGGGACATTAAAGACTGCCTGCAACTTTCCTGGTGTTGCTAGACTTTGCTACCTATGAGTCCTACTCTTGCCTGACGTGCTCCACTCCAGTCCTGAGCCCCAGAAGTGGGTTCTGCAGCTAAAACCCGCAAAAAAGCGACACTTGTCTGAGTGCAGGAGAAAAATCAAATCATGATGCAGCGGCTGCCTGACGACAGGAGATTCTCAGACTGCATGACCTGATGATGACACTCTGTGCGACTCAATGATGATGCATCACATTCACTTCCATGGAGCTCGACGATGACACAGGGCCCAGAGTGTGGTAGAAATATCAACACATTGTGCCTCTCGCCATTGAGGCATTGCGGCATCAACAGTACTGTTTCAGTGGACCTGGTGGGGGTTCTATAGCTGGCCTACCCTCCATTGGGGTCGTCTGGATTTTGGATTTGCATGGGACCCGCGTGACCTCAAGCTACCTGTTGACTGCTAGTGACTTCTAAGCACTGTTTTCACATTTAATCTTTAAAAATTCACATCTTGGCTTCTACTGACTGTAGTTTTGTTGTTTTGGTCTTGTTTTACTCAGATAAATATTATATATTTTTTCATAAAATGGTGTGAGAAATTAGGTTGTTGGTTGACAGGGGTGTGAGCCCTGGGCAAGCAACAGCCACAATCCCTTACAGGGAGAAACACAAAAAGTCAAAAATTTAACCTGTGCTCAACCCTGAGTAGCTTGTCACAAAAAGCAGGCAGGTTCAACTTAGATAGAATGTGTTAAGTATTTATGCAGTACACAAACAGCAAAACAGTGAAAGCACAACACAAGACAAATGGCATACCAATTTAGAAAAATAGCGAAAATTGTAATAAATTATCTGACACCAAAACCATCAAAATCTAATTAGTAGATCCATACTAATGAATTTTCAAAGTTTAAGGTTCAAAATTGCACGTTCTCAGTTTTGCAAAATGGTGATCTGGACACCTTTAGCACCACAACCAAGGTTCCAGGAGTGGAAGGAGGACTCTTGGAGGTTCAAGATTCACTCAGGCTGGGTCAAGGTGCAGGTTTAAGATGGAGGGAAGCTGTTATGTCCATGTCCCTGTGGCTCTGAACAGGGATCCAGCTAAACTAGCCCTTAGAGTCACTTCTGAAGTCCTGTGTGCAGGTCAAGATGCAGGGCACCACAGCAGGGGTGGTCTCTGAATGTTAAAGACAGGCTCCAGGCAGCACAGCAGTCCTTCCTGGTACAGCAGCAGACTGGTTGAGTGCACAGTAGTCAAAGCAGCAGGCAGTCCTCTGAGAGTCCTTCTGCAGGTCCAGTAATGAACCGAGGAGTAGGTCTGAGAGCCCTATTTTTATTCCCTAGTGCCCTACTCCTAGAAGGTGGGAGCAGTTTCTAGAAGGGTTCTCTGATGTTCCAGGAGTTTCTTGTGTCCACTGGCCTGGCTCCAATCTGGCTGCAGTGACAACACAGGGTCCTCGAGCCCTTTGTATGCCAGCAGAGCTCGGTCTATTCAGCTATAAGTGGGGCTATGCTTAGTTCTGCCCCCACATCAAGTCAGTTAATGGGTCATTCAGGCTCCGCTAATCCCACTATTGTGTGACTGTCTGGGGCAAATTCACAAAGTCTCAGCTGTCAGTTACAACCAGTCATGTGACTTAAGGCAGGCTACAGGCACAGAGTGCTAAGGGCAGGAAAATGCCATCTTTCTAAATATGGCATTTTCAAACTTGTAATGATAAATGCAACTTTACCATTAAGGAGGATTTATCATTACAAGTACATAGACACCAAACATGACATAGCTACCTCCTCTGGTTTAGGAGTTACAGCTTATTAAATATAATAAGGAATCCCCAATGTTATTCTATGGGAGGGTTAGGATTCACAGTACTGAAAAACTGAATGTGGGAGTTTTTCACTACAAGGACATTTAAAACTAAAAAATACATGTACTACCTTTTAATTACCAGCACCCTGCCCTATGGGCTACCTAGAGCCTACCTTTGGGGTGACATATGTAATAAAAGGGAATTTTAAGGCTTGGCAAGGGGTTCTAAATGCCAGGTCGACATGGCAGTGGGACACTGCCTTCCAGCTGCAATGGCAGGCCTGGGACAAGTTTAAGGTGCTACTTACATGGGTGATAAAATAAGTGCTGCAGGCCCAATGATAGCATTTGATTTACAGGCCCTGGGTACATGTTATACCACTCTACAAGTGACTTACATGTAAATTAATTATGCCAATCAGGTATATGCCAATCAAGCCATGTTTTAGGGAGAGAGACCAAGGACTTTAGCACTGGTTAGCAGTGGCAAAGTGCACAGAGTCCTAAGGCCAACATGTAAAAAAACAGCAAAAAGTAGGCGGAGGAACGCAAAAGGTTTGGGGTGACCCCGTATAGAGGGCCATTTCCAACAACTGCTGTGGAGTCTTTTTGTGGTGTCTTTCACAGTATTACTGTAATTAAGTGTTGCTCAAATACTTTACACACTGCCTCTTAAGTTAAGCCCGACTGCTCTGTGCCCAGCTACCACAGGGTGAGCACTGGTTTATTTAGAGAGTGTAACTGACATCCTGACTAGGATTGTGTTTCCTACTTAGACAGGGTGCATAGCCCTGCCAACCAGAGACCTAATTTCTAACAAAAATATTTTCAAAAAAATGACAAATTAATACCTGGGAACAAAGTATTTTTATTTTCTAAAATTGAAAAATTGGCAGTGGGGGAGAAAATAGTACATCTTTAGAAAACAGGAACCTGGTGATTGGGTGCAATTTTTTTTCTTTTCACAAAACATATTAATCTGATATTTTTGACAAGGTAGGTGTAATGTGGATTTTCCTAGTAATTTATGAAGGAAAGTCTTAATTTTATTAAAAAAACAGAGGCAAGTTTTATGCATTCTAATCTTGCTTTAATATTATAGCAGCAGTCAAGAACTACAAATTCCATGATGCCTAGCAACAGGCTACCCAATGGGATAAAAAAAAAGTAACTATAGTAAGCACCAATGGGGTAACACTAATGACCATAGAGTACACACTTGACTGCAAGCAGCCCTCTTTTCTTGTGCGAGAAGGTCAAAGAGAGTCATAAAACAAAGGAAATATTGAGCAAATAATAGCAATCGCCAAAATAAATGACAAAAGTTCTTGGAAACAGTACACAATCCAGGAATCCCTTGGTAAAACTTGTGAATCTTGAAGGTAAGAGATCCTGGAATCCTGAAGAAGTGATGGGGAGGAAGGGAACGATGGGCATCTGGTGTCTTCACGAAGAAGAAAGTGGTAATGCTGGATTCGCTGTTAGGAAGGGAAAGAGAAGAACATGTTAATGGTAAATGCAGTGAGATAATACTCGCCTCTGTGTCTTTAATAAAATTACAACTTTCCTTCATAAATTACTAGGAAAATCTACATTTTATGTAAAGTCCGGAGGCTCCTATTATGCTAGTTTAAAGCATATCAATCAATAATGAAGTTGCAGTTTGAACGGGTCCACAATAAAATGTTCTAAAAACATTCTTGTTGGACCAGTCAGCTGACCACAGAATGTCCTCAAGGCTACAGCCTTCCGAGAAAGCTTTAGAGGCCATGGCACCCCTGGAAGAATTGGCCCCAAAAATGGAAATGTCAATACCTGCCAAAAACATGACCCATTTGACCCAACAAGCTAGAGTAGCAGAGGAAAATGCTTTATGGGGTTTACGGAAAGAAATCAGTAGTTGGTGGAGAGAGGACATTCTGAGGCTGAGCGTACGTTTCTCATATTCTTTTAAACACACTCCCACACAGAGTTTGGGTTTATTAGGAAAGAAAGGGTAAAAAACCAAATGTAAATTTTTTTTGTGTGTTTGTTAATGTGAAATAAAACCCCTGTAGGAGTATATTGACAAGAAGATACATCAAAGGATTTGACATCAGACACAAGTTTAACAGAAATAAGACATAAAAGCATAGTCAATTTTACTGAAAGCATTTTTAAAGAAATGTCTGGGTTATCCGGCCAAGAGATTAACAAATTTAATACCACAGATACAGCCCACAGATATGTGTACTTTGAAGAAGGAGGTTTGGAAAGTTTTATTCCCTTCAATAGGCGACAGACTAAAGGATGTTCTCCGATGGGTTTGCCATTGATATACTGATGCTGCATGGAGATTGCTGATCTATATAGGTTGATGGTTCTGTAGGACTTACCGAAACTGGCTTCTGCTGCCAGGAAATTAATGATAAAAATTATATTTGTTGAAAAGGGAATGATACATTTTCGCACACACCAGCTTGTCCATAGAGACCAAGCTGATTTATAGGCCTTTCTTGTTCCTGGAACCCATGCGTTGTTAATGAATTCTGAAGCCTCTGACAAAATGAAATAGCCTTGTTGGGGCGACCTGAGACCCTTTAAGCTGAGAGTGTTAGGGAGTTATTGAGTATGAGATTGTGGGGAGATCCTGATGGGTCTAGAAGAAGAGAAGGGAATGAAGGGAGGAGGACTGGAAAGTCTGTTGATAATTCGAGAAGAGGGGGAAACCAAACTTGAGACTGCAAAATGGGGGCCACTATGACCAAGGACGCTTTCTGGGGTCTGACTTGGGCTATTACTCTGTTGATCAAGATGAAAAGTGGAAGGGCATGGTTGATCACCAGAGACCAATCTTGTAGAAAAATAATCTGTTGCTAGGGCCAAGGCATCTGGTCGCAAACTGAAGAAGCGTTTTAATTGAGAATTGAGGCAGAATGCGAAGAGATCTGTGTGGGAAGGACACCATTTATCTAAAAGAATTTAGAATATCGAAGGATGGAGTTTCCAAATGCTGGAATCTTTGAG
This sequence comes from Pleurodeles waltl, assembly GCF_031143425.1. Taxonomy (NCBI): domain Eukaryota; kingdom Metazoa; phylum Chordata; class Amphibia; order Caudata; family Salamandridae; genus Pleurodeles; species Pleurodeles waltl. The sequence continues at coordinate 448,781,210 of NC_090443.1, forward strand.
ATGACGGGAGTGCCAATCTGCTACAGCATTTTCTGAGCCTGGGAGGTACTCCGCTTGTAGGGAAAACCTGTGGGAAAGACAGAATTCTCAAAGGCTTTTTGCTAGTTGAGCTAAAGGTTTTAATTTGGTTCCTCCAAGATGATTGATGTACCGAATTACAGAGACATTGTCCATGCGAAGAAGAATGGGACATTGTACTTTGTGTTTTGCTAGGCTTTTGAGTGCAAAGGAGCCTGCAAGCATCTCTAAACAATTTATGTGCAATTTGGACTCCTCTAAAGACCATGTACCGGCAGATGATATTGGTCTACAGCGGGTGCCTCAGCCCGTTAGACTTGCATCTGATTCTAATCCAAGATCGGAAGCTGAGGAAAAGATATCCCTGCCGTTCCTGGCGTCTAAATGGTGTATCCACCATTGAAGTTCTAGATAGGGCTCTGTGTCTAATTTAATAAGGTTGGAATAGGCCAGACCTTTGCGGAGATGGAGAATCTTTAAATGTTGTAGAGCTCGATAATGGAGTGGCCCCGGAAATATGGCTTGAATGGAGGAAGAAAGAAGACCTACAATTCTTGCAAGGGATCTCAGGGAGATTTGATCTTTGTGGAGGGTGTGAAGGAGTTTTTTTATTATTAAAGTTACCTTTGAAATATGAAGATGAAGAGTAGCTGTAGTGGAATCTATTAAGAAACCTAGAAACTCTATTTGTTGAGTGGGAATCATAATTGATTTTTCCGAGTTTATTAGAAAACCCAGATCTGAAAGAAGTGAGCATGTGAACTGAAAGTGAGAGGAAAGAGTTTGAACATTCTGGTTCATGAGAAGGATATAGTCTAGATAGATTATGAGTCTGATACATAGAGACCTTAGATGGGCAACTATAAGTTTCATTACTTTTGTAAAACACCAGGGGGAAGAGGAAAGTCCTGAAAGGAAGGGAAGAAAACTGATAGGTTTTTGATTGCCATTATAATTAGAGATATTTCTTGTGAGATGGGTGAATGGGTATCGTTAGCTAAGCATCCTGTAAGTCCAGTCTCACCAGCCAGTGGTATTGAAGTAAAGTATCTCTGAGATGAATTATGGTTTCCATTTTGAAGTGGCAGTATACCACAAAGTGATTGAACGATTTGAGGTTGATGACAGGTCTTAACATCTTGTTTTTCTTTTGGACGAGAAAGACGGAACTCATAAAACCTGTGGGATCGGGAAGAGAAAGCTGAATGGCATTTTTCTGTAAGGGAGATTGAATTTCCATTATAATCAGATTGGTCATTTCTGTAGAAAATCTTGTAGGGGCAAAAACATTTTGAAATGGAAGGGAACAGAGTTTTAGGAAATAACCCTGAACAGTATTTAACACCCAAGGGTCTGTTGTAATTGATCATCATTTTGGTAGAAACAATTGAAGGCGCCCTCCCACAGGAAGGCCAGAAGACGGGCTTACATTGGGAAGTGTTGGCTTTGAAGTATAGTTGTCCGCGGCCACGGAACCCTCTGGACCTCTGTGGATAGAACTGGGGCTTGAAGTCCTGGACATCAGAAGATGCTTTAAAGGAGCCTCTCGAACCTTGGTTACGGTAGGTATAGCCGGTAAAGCGGCTCCTGCTTCTACCGGCCTATGCAAAAACATGTTAGCTTAAGACCTTTTTTAGAGATTGTTGGGCCTTGTTGATAGATGAAAATGTTGTGACATAGCGACTGGGGTCCTTGATGAAGGAATCGTCACTAAGTTGGCCTTCCACTTGTATGCCAGGATCAAGAGTAATGAGATTTGCAAGTTTAGGGTCCAATTTTAGAAGTAAACCTTTCCTTTTTTCATGGATAATAGCTGAATTGGCATTACCTAAAAACAAAAGGCCCTTTGGACCCAAAGAGAGAGATCTGAAAGTTTGATGTCTGTATTATCCAGTCTAGCCAATTCGGCCAGGTCAAAAATACGAGCGAGTGGGCTGACCACATCCAATAGCTTGTCCTGGCAGGTTGTCAAGGTTTTATCAACCCCTTTGCGAGGAATTTAGTGAAAAGGGATTGGTTAATAGTAGGAGTGACTGTGATGTTGGATGGCAAGGAATGTCTAGGTAATTCAGACTTTAGTTTTGCTTGTGTTTGCTTGTCTAAAAGAAGACGAAGGCGAGAAAAAATGTATTCTCCAACATGGGAGGCAGGTAACCATTCAGTGGAATTGGGGTGGTGGATAAGGGTAGGATCGAACATGGGAACCCCTTCGGTATCGATAATAGAGTAGGAAAGATCAGAGCTGGTTAATTTGCTTTTCTTAGGAGGGTGGTGGAGAGGTGGAGATGTTATCACAAGCCATATTAGATTTATCTAAATCATACATATCATCATCTGTGTCCAATATATTTGAAATAATAATCTTTTTCGGCACGTCATCTATATGTTTCAATTTTGATGTGCATTTAGAATGCAAGTTGAAAGAATTATTTGCATTCTTAGAAGTATTCCCCTCCTTACACAGAGGCCTGGGAGGAAGTAAATCCTCAGTCTGGTGTGAGGAAACCTCACTAATCAACTGTGTGCCATTGGAGGTACATTTATTTTTAATAAGAGGAATTAATTTGCGTTTTCTGCTTTCCCCTGCAGAAAGGGCTCGTAAAGTATTGGACATCATATTCCTTTCAGAATTCTCAATAGTTTTAGACATTTTTTCCATTGAAGCCTGAAGAGCTTGTTCTACAGAGGATTGAATTAAGTAATTTAGTTCTTGTTTGAACAATTCCCCATCATCATTAAAATCAGGAATCAAAGGGGAACTGTCTAAATCCATTTTGTAAAATAGGAAGGAAAAGTTCAGGTATTAAGGAGTTAAAAGAACTGAAAGTAAAGAGGGGCGCGGAAAAACAAGAAGAGACACTCCCCTCAGGCATGTACTGAATCGTGAAAGGGGTCCGGACGAATCAGAGAGGCGGAGATTGAGGACGCGCCCCCTGAGGGAAATGGAGAGCGGCAGCGAGGATCTGAGTTCAGCCACTGGAGAGCTGGAATTGAGGCGAGAACAACAACCGTAAGCGAAGAGGCGGAGAGTGAGGCCAGCGCCCCCTGGAGGAAACAGAGAGTGGCAGTGAGGAACAGAGTTCAACCGCTGGAGCGCTGGAATTGAGGTGAGAACAGCCACAGTAAGGGTCCACGATGGTTGAAACCGTTATAGAACGCAAGAGCTGATGTGAAGGGGCATGAGAGGACAAAGGGGCGCGAGGCAGCAAGGAAATAAGAACATATGTGTGTAGCGCAACAAAGAAGACGGAACGAAGAAAACGTTCTGAAAGCAACCCCAGCATATAAATCATAAATGTAAACAATAGAAGTAGATAATGTTAACGCTACTGAAGAGGACATAAATTTGAGTACTTATCTTGACTGCGAGCAGCAAGAAAAGAGGGCTGCTTGCAGTCAAGTGTGTACTCTATGGTTATTAGTGTTACCCCATTGGTGCTCACTATAGTTACGTTTTTTTATCCCATTGGCTAGCCTGTTGATAGGCCTCTTGGGATTTGTAGTTCTTGACTGCTGCTATATTATTAAAGCAAGATTAGAATGCATAATAGGAGACTCCGGTCTTGAAATAAAATTAGCATTACTGTCATAGTAATAACTGCAGGAAATAATAAAGGCCTGATTATTAAAGCTGACATAATAATTTAAGAAAAAACAAGATGGTGTATAGGGTCAATCAAAGTGTATTTATTACAAATGAAACGCTGGTATTTAGAGGAGAAATAAAAATTAAATGCATTTTATTAAACTGACAGGGTAATGTTTGGGGACAACATAAGTTTACTCAAAATATGCAAACAATTTGTTTCCCTGTCTGCACATAATTGGAAAAGAATTCAGAAAAACAGAAACCTGGTATTTTGAGATACTTCCCATGAGGGCAATATAGCTGCCAGACTACTGAGTGTCCAAATTGATGCCAAGATAGTGTAAAAAATTATCTGAATTGCCACTGCTTCAAGACTCTGCAGCAATTCAAGTTCCCTTTCATCTGGAGTGTCAATTAAGGGAACCAAGATTACAAGCTGCTACCCCTGAATTTCCCCTTGGTACTCCTGGTACTGACTGCCCTTGAACCCCTTTCCTCAGGTCATTGCGTCAGTGACAAGAAGAGCAACCAACTTATAGGACGGTCCCATCTCCTGCATGGGTTCACCTAGACATTGATGGCCTCCCTTGCACCCACTGGAATACACTATGGAGAAAGTAAAAACATTCATAATCAAAAGGAGGCCAGACAGGGCTCCAGGATGGAATGGACTTCCAGACGCACTTTATAATTAGGATGCTGATGCTTGGTCCAGGTCTTTTCAAAGTTTATTTGCATTCTCCCCTGCATCTCAGTCCACCCAAGGATTGTGGCATGGCTCAATACTGCAACCAATTTACAAAAAAGGCCTCACCACTGGCTGAAGTAGTGATCGGCTGATAGCATTGCTGGATGTGAAATCAAACTACTTTGTCAACCTCTTATTGAAGGATTCGGCAACTTGGGCTCGAAGCCAAAATTTGACACCATTCAACCAAGTGGGCTTCCAAGCAACTGCAAGCACCACTGAGCGTCTGGTTGCTTTATCAGTGTCAATACAACTACAAATGCACAGACACCTGGGCTCTGGTCAAGCTGGGCACAAATCAGTTTGCCTCAGCCGCTTTATCTCTCTAGATTGCAAATCAACCAGAGTGTAGATGTGTGTGAAGAAGTAGCTGTAGATTGGGTATGTGAAGCAGCCCTGGAGGAAAGTGAGTGGGATAATGCCCTTTCAAACAACTTAGAATTATCTACATTAAAGGAACTCATTGTAAATGGTTGGCCAAACAAGAAAGATATACCAACTAATGTGGAAGAATTTATTTGTGTAAAAGACAAACTATTAGTGATGGGAAAGTATTAAGGGGGAACGGGTGGTACCTCCTGATGTTTTGAGACAGAAGTTAATTAACTTGGCTCATAAAGGACATTTAGGGAGAAATTTGACCGAGGCTCATTTGCATTAATGGTGCTGGTGGCCAAGAATGGATCAAGAGGTTGAAGTGGTGGTAAAGGATTGTTGGCATTGTGCGAATAATGACAAAACAAAGAAAACTCATACAGTTCCTCTGTCACCTGTAGAAGTTCCAGTGGAGCAATTGCCTAAGGTAGGTCTAGATATAGCAGGGCCATTTGATCTTCTAGCCAATGATGAATAATATTTTATGCTGCTGGTAGACTATCTGTCTAAGTGTGTGGTCACTAAGTGTGTGGCTACGATAAACGCTAAAATAGTAATCACATTTTTAAAAGAAGAAATTCCTAGGGAGGGTGTTCCGAAAACTCTTGTAACTGATAATGGGGTACAGCTTGTATCCCAGAAAATGAAATATTTTCTTAAAGAATTGTCAATAACTCATTTCAAGACAGCCCTCTATTCACTTCAAGCCAATGGTTTAGCAGAGAGTATGAAAAAGATCATAACAAATTGTGCACAGCGTGCGCTCTTGAATAAGACATCCCTGAAAGAAATGTTAAGAGAAACGTGATGAGCACACCATGTCACTCCTAATAGTGTAACATCTCTATCTCCATTTGTTTCACGTAAAGGCATGAAACCACATTGTAAACTTCAATCCTGTCTGGTTAAAAATAAGTGGAGAACAAAATGTAGACTCTCCAAATGATGAGCTTGTTCTGCATAGGAGGGAACATCAAAATAACTATAAAACTCACTATGATGCAAAAGATTCTGCACATGAATTAATGTTTCACGTCGGTGACAGACTTTTAGTGAAAAGACGTAATATAATAAAGAAGGGCATTCAAAATTCATGGGTTCTTTTGTGATAACTTCTCTTAGAAGGAATGTCGCAATTTTAGACTCAGGGGATGTCTGGAGTACATCTAGATTAACAAAAATAAATGAGGTTGGTTCAGAAACTATGCTAAAAGAGAGCCATGGGATGGAGGATGGATGATGATAAAGAGCTTTTGTTAAGAAGAGAAAAATATAAATCTACTTGGCACAAGGACTACACAAGGACTACGTAACGGGGAAAGTTACAAACTACAGACTTTATTAAGTCATGAAATGGAAGAATTTTATTAAATAAGGGAACCTTCTACTGTTATAAAATAAAGTGAGGGTACGTATATGTATATGTTTCATTTCCTTTTTTTACACATATGATTTCCATGATCTCATTTGTTTCATTAGAAGCTTATTATTTTAATATTTATTTTTAACTGTTGCATTCTGATATGATATTATAAGGGAAGTGTTGTGGTTTGCACTAGATCACTTAGCACGAATGCGGTGACAATCACTTTGAGGTTAGAGCATTTCTGGCAGTGTCAAGCTTCTTGGGGAGATTTGAATGTGGCAGTTATGATCGGTTCACTGCCTGAGGATGTTGGATAAGCATGCTATGAACCTAATTAAAGGTTTATGAAAAACCACTTTGAAGTGAAAAGCGTATTCTTAATAGAGACCTTTTCTTTGGGTCAGGGGCAATAGGTAAATAATTGGCAGCATCTTTGGAGAATACAGTTTATGATTGCTGTTTCAGAACTATTTAATTTCATTTGTTTAAGAGTTATTCCTTTTAGAATCTTGTCTCTTCAATGGTGGCAATAGCGAGCAGTCAAAGCTTAAGCCCAAAGGTGATAAAGGTAATGGAACTCAAATAGAGTCTGTCACATCAATAATGCCCGATATGCACCTTATCCAGTCTGCCGAGCCATGTCTTTAAAAGGGACTGATTTAGATCAGGTGGTAATGGAATGAAGCAACAGAAAATATGTTCTGTGACTAATAGTCTCCCAGTATCCAACAAATGTCTCACAATATCTTTGCGTGTGCAAAGTGTCCTGCAAAGTGGTAACCAACAGTAGACTACTCTGCAAGACTTAAGTGCTGCAAGGCCCAAGGAAGGGGATAGAACCAGGTAGGAAAGGCAGAGAATCCACAGTAGAGTGAGACGCCAATGACTGGGCCCCTTTGTGAGATGATATTTTTATTACTGTAGATACATTTGGCTCCTTGCTTGGGCTGGCTCGGCCGCATGTGCACAATCCAAAAGGATGCAACAGCTTTAGAGTTAGTGTGCACAGTCAGTCTGACTGTGCTCACATAGCTATGCCGCTCATTATCATGTGAAGAATGACAATGGGCTGGAATTGGCAGCATGAAGTGCAATGGGCTTCTTTCCGCAACAAATAATTTCAAATCTCAGGGAGTGACAGCGAGGCCTGGGGAAAGGCTGCTTTTCAACAGCACAGTTAGAATTGGTTGCCTGTGGGAGGTGAGGAGAAGAAAGGGAGGCAGTGTACAGGAGAAGGGGGCTGTGGGTTGGAGGCAGCTGAGAAGCGAGGGAGCATTGCATTGAAGTGAGGGAGCATTCCACAGAGTACATTAATGCACATGGTGTGATCTGCAAAACCCTGATCCTATGCGAGTATTTAGCCAGTAGGTTAAGAGAGGCAGATCTTGAACTTGAGGGTGGTAGACCAACAGTATTTGGTTAGGTACCTGAGGAGTGACTTGTGGATGATGGAAATTGTCTTGCAAGGGTCTTGCATTAAATTATCTCTTTAAACAAGATCGAATGGATTTACCTGAGGGTTGGCGCAATTTGGTTATTTCTTCTTAAGCTAAATATGAGTTGACTGGCATGGATCTGGTCCCTTTAGCAATTTGACAAATATCATCACAGAAATTAATGACATATGACTTAAATGTTTTTAAACTGTAAGTCTCTGGTATTACGTTGGTGTTATTTTCCAAGTCAAGCCACACCTCCCCCAAACTACTCCACATTGCTACATTTCCTTTCCATATAGCTTCAAACTGCACAGATTTTGCTATAGTAAGCCCTTTTTTTGCTTAATGTATCTCTTTAGTGACTGGCTCCCAGTATAGCTTTGGCTGTCTTTTTTTCTTGGCCACAAACAGTTTTCCCTTAGCCATCTCTTTTGTATATCTTTGTTAGTTCAGATCTTCACATCTCTTAAAAATGGAGTTTGAGACTAAGGTGGTCATTACAACCCTGGCGGACGGTGTTAAAGCGGTGGTAGGAACTCCAACAGGCCGGCGGGAAAAAAAATGGAATCATGACCTTGGCGGAAACCGCCAACAAAGACAGCCACTTTAAGACTCCGACTGCCAAGGCGGTACAAACAAACAGCGCGGCGGTCACCGCCAACAGACAGGCAGGAGACAATGTACCGCCCACAGTATCACAACCTACCAATCTGCCACCTTTCCCGGGGCAGATTCACCGTGAACAAAAACACAGCGGAAACAGGACTTCGAAGGGAAAACGCTCACCTCTACACACCCCACGAGGAACCAGGACGCCATGGAACCAGAGCTTCACATTTTCCCTGCCCTTATCTTCTTGCTCCTCTACCAGGAGCATGAACGCCGGCGGCGAAGACCATGGTGAGTACTGCACCTACGACACAGGGGAGGTGGGAGGGAAAAAACAGGGACACACACACGCAACACGCAACATCCCCACCCCCACCCTCACCCACTACAACACACACACTAATACATGTTGATACATTACAGTTACACACCCCAACCCCCCCGGAAGAATGCAAAGACAAAAGGAAATGAGTGTAACCATAGTAATATATTAAAATCCAGTACGCAAAAATATATATACACTATAAACAAATATATCCACCAAGAATAGTAGTCCAGATATTGCTCCATTGAAGTCCGTGGAACACTGGGCCCTCACTGCAAGGGGCGAGGCCCACACTCAATACCCAAACATGATGGAGAGAACACTGCAGGGGCATCAGATAGCAATAAAACAGGCACCTCAGGGGGAAGGGAAAGGGGGGGCACCTCAGCCGGTTGAGTGCATGACGCCAAATCCACGAGGGGGCCCCATGCCCACTGTTCAATCCTGGGGAGTGGAAAGCCAGAGTCTCACAAGTCTCTACAGTGGGTGGTTTGCCCACTGTTCAATCCTGGGGAGTGCAAAGCCACAGTCTCTCAAGTCTCTACAGTGGGTGGTTTGCCCACTGTTCAATCCTGGGGAGTGCAAAGCCACACTCTCTCAAGTCTCTACAGTGGGTGGTTTGCCCACTGTTCAATCTTGGGGAGTGCAAAGCCACAGTCTCACAAGTGGATAACAGTCTCCACTGGTTCTGGACGGAGCTTTGTGCCCAGAGTGCTTCATCCTGCCAAGGACTGTGTGAGTGGGTGTATCTCTCCACTGGTTCTGGAGGGGGCTTTGTGCCCAGAGTGCTTCATCCTGCTTGTGGCGGACTCAGTAGCGTCTGGTGCTCATGGGCCAGCGGTGCTTGTGGCGGCGGTGTCCTGTTCAGCGGTGCTTGTGGCGGAGGTGTCATGTTCAGCGGTGCTTGTGGCGGACATGTCCTGTTCAGAGGTGCTTGGAGCAGCGCTGTCCTTGGCAGCGGTGTCTGTGGCGGAGGTGTCCTGTTCAATGGTGCTTGTGGCGGCGGTGTCCTTGGCAGCGGTGCCTGTGGCGGAGGTGTCCTGTTCAGTGGTGCTTGTGGTGGCGGTGTCCTTGGCAGCGGTGCTTGTTGCGGTGGGGTCCTTGGCAGCGACTCAGCTGCTGGCGATCCTGTCTGGCCCAGGGGGGCTGGTGCTGGTGGTGCTGTGTGGCCCAGCGTGGCTGGTGCTGGCGATACTGTGCGGCCCAGTGAGGCTGGTGCTGGCGGTCCTGTCTGGCCCAGCGGGGCTGGTGCTGGCGGTCCTGTCTGGCCCAGTGGGGCTGGTGCTGGCGGTGCTGTGTGGCCCAGCGTGGCTGGTGCTGGCGGTCCTGTCTGGCCCAGCGGGGCTGGTGCTGGCAGTCCTGTCTGGCCCAACGGGGCTGGTGCTGGCGGTCCTGTCTGACCCAGCGGGGCTGATGGAGGTGGCCTCCTGTCCACTAGCGCAGGCGGAGGTGGTGGGCCGTTCATCATCCAGGCTAGTGTCAGGGGCTCCTTGTTGTGCCACAGTGTCCCTCCTGGTGTTGAGGACTTCCTTCAGCACCCCTACAATGGTGCCCAGGGTGGAATTGATGGATCTGAGTTCCTCTCTGAAGCCCTCCCAGTTCCCCTGTGTTCCTGGGCCTCTGTCCCCAGGACCGTGTGCCCACTGCCACTGCCCCCAGGTCCCTGTTGTTGTTGGGGTGGTGGGTTAGCCTGAGTTTCCTGGAGTCGTGGACGCACTGCTGATTGACGTGTCCTGGGGACAGAGGTATGGGCCCGCTAGGTGGGTTCTGTGCTGGTGTTTCCAGAGGGGACAAGCTCTGTGGTGGCCTGTGCCAGTGTGAGGGGAATCGACTGTCCCGAGGTCCCAGATGGGCCGGGCTGGTCATCTAGATCCAGTTGGACAGAGCTGCTGTCATCACTGTGGGCCTCTTCTGTTGGTGGTGTGGACATGTGTGGATGCTCCTGTCCGGTGACTTTGGGTAGGGGTCCTGCAGGGGTATAAAAGGATGTTTATTGCATCTGTGTGTGCCATGGTGTGCAATGGGTGGGTGACCGTGTACCCCAGTGCTTGCATTCCTGTGTGGGACCTTGTGTGATGGTGGATAAGGGGGGTGTATGGGTATGTGCAGTGGCAATGTTTTGTTGATGGGTGTCCGTGCTTTGTTGTTGCATGCAGGCGTTGTTATTGGGATGTGTGGTTTGTGATATTGGGATATTTGTGAGGAGTTGGAGTGTTGGGGGTGAGGATGGGGGTATGTGATAGCATGCAGGTAGGGTGGGGGATGTAATAGTTAAGATTTGACTTACCAGAGTCCATTCCTCCATCTACTCCTGCAAGGCCCTCAGGATGCAGAATCGCCAAGACTTGCTCCTCCCATGTTGTTAGTTGTGGGGGAGGAGGTGGGGGTCTGCCGCCAGTCCGCTGAACCGCAAGGTGGGGTCTTGAGACCATGGAACGCACCTTCCCCCGTAGGTCGTTCCACCTCTTCCTGATGTCATCCCTATTTCTTGGGTGCTGTCCCACTGCGTTGACCCTGTCCACTATTCTTCGCCATAGCTCCATCTTCCTAGCTATGGAGGTGTGCTGCACCTGTGATCCGAATAGCTGTGGCTCAACCCGGATGATTTCCTCCACCATGACCCTGAGCTCCTCCTCAGAGAACCTGGGGTGTCTTTGACGTGCCATGGGATGGTGTGGGTGATGTGTGGGGTTGTGTGTTTAGTGATAAGTGGGGTGATATTTAGTGGTTTGTTGTGTGAGGTGCGTGGAAGTTATGTGGGTGATGGTATTGTGTGCCTGTGGATGCTTGGTAATAGTTTGTAGTGTCTCTCTCTGGGCTTCTTTCGGTATTTTGGTATTAGGGGTTTGTGGGTGATGTGGGTGTGTGTTTTATATTGTAATGGGTGTGTGGGAGTGGTGTGTGTATGTGTATCAGGTGTGTGTATTTTCATTTGTCAATGTGGCTGTGTTTTGTAAGAGTGTGTGTATTTTGAGCGCGGCGGTGTGTACCGCCAATGGAATACCGCGGTTGAAAGACCGCCGCATAGATTCGTGGGTCATGATAGTGTGGGCACATTTATGTTGGCCTGACGGTGGAGGTTTTGTTTTCGCCAGTTTATCACTGACCTTTGGTGTGGCGGACTTGTGTGGGTGTCTCAATTTTGGCGGATTCCGAGCAGTGGGTCATATTGACTGTGGTGGAATTCCGCTGCCGCGGCGGTGTGTTGGCAGTCTTCTGCACGGCGGTAAGCGGCTTTTACCGCCAATGTTGTAATGAGGGCCTAAGTTTAGGTGCGGGTCAGCCTTTGTTGCTTCTATCTGCTAATATATTAGCCCCTCGCCTGTGTAGGACATTTGTCAAGTCTCCTCTTCTTATTTTTTTGAATCTTGGCTTGCAGGCCACTCGCCCGATCTCGCATGTATCTGTTTATGTTGATTCTCCACACCTGCTGAAAAACAAATGCCTCATCTTGAACTTCACATGTGTAAATGTAAGGCTGGGGAGTCACTTGAAGTCCTGCTGTATAGTTCTAGGATATCTAACTTAGAATTTTAATTATGTCTTAATCTGGAAACAATTAGTGAACACTGTAGCAATCATATCAATTTTGGGGAGACCTAGGCTTGCTTTTTCAGCTAGTTTGATTAAGGTATATATATAATTATTTTATTAGAATTATTATTTATATATGTGTGATATTCACACTTGGTAAGTAGTTTCTTGCAAAGCAGCTTCAACATTTCGAGAACATCAATGTTCAATTGATGTCCCTTCCTGTTATGTCACATCTTAGAGTGGCCACACATGTTCTTTTTCTGCCTAGGGCCCACTAAACCTAGGGCTGGCCTTGCACACACGTCACTATTCTCCACTGCGCCAACCAGGAGTCAGTACTGAAGCTCTCTGTAACACATGGGGACCTCTCTAATGCATGAATTAACAGAGGTTTCATAATGTATGATAGTGAATTAAGTTGCATTTATTTTTTATTTAAGCTGTGCCTTATTTTACATGTAATTAACAGAAGATGAAAGGTTGAAAAAGGTTATAGAATATTTTGGTTTTTTTTAGCCACACCTTTGACCCCACTCCCATGCTCACTCACCTCACCTCCATTGTGTGTGCTATCACAGCTCCCATAGTTTTCTAATGCACTTCGACCGCTGCATGTATATTGTAAAAGCACCTATGTGTTATTTTTTTTTAATTTAGGGCCTGATTTAAATGTTGGTGGTCTTTCCGCCAAGCCGTATCGGCGGGCGGCCTGAAAAGACTATCATGTTGGTGGTCTCCCACCTGCCGTAGTAGATGTATTGTGACGCAGTCAAAGATCGCCATGACGAAGTGTACTCTGTCGAGCCAGCTGCATTCTGCAGCTAGCACAGCGGACTCCAATGCCAACGATTAGCACTCCATCATGATGGCAGCATCCCGCCAATCCTATCTAGATCACACAGTTGTGCTGGCGGTGTGTCAGCGGCATGCCCATGACAGCAAGAGTCCTTCAGGGAACCCGTTCAGTATAGTACCATGGCTGTGGCCATTGGTTGGATGCCTGTGGCCCACACCTGTTGCAAATTGGACAATTGTGAACACCTATAAAAACACTATAAAACGTATTCCATTTCAGACCATGATCCTTTGCCATTCCACTGCTGAGGACCAGACAGACAGCCAAATCCACAACATAGGAGATAGTTTTTTTAAAAATTCTGTTTACCTCTCCCTCTGTGTATTTTTTGTTAAATCTATTTTTTTAGAATGCCCTTCATTTTTTAGAGCATTAGTATTGTTTAGATGTATTTCACAATGGCAGGTCCCCATTTCACAGAGGCAGAATTGTCTGTCATGGTAGATGAAATCATTATAGTAGAACCACAATTGTTTGGAGCACAAGTCCAAAATACTACAATTTCCCAGAAAAGGAAAATGTGGACCAGAATAGTTGACAGGGTGAATTCAGTAGCCAACAACCTGCGCACACAGGAGGAGATTAGGATGAGGAGGAACGACCTGCAGGGGAAGGCTCATTTACTGGCCTCCATGCATCCCATGGAGGTCCAGAGGAATGGTGGTGGTTCTCCTCTCCCCCCATTCAACTCTTTCCCTGGGAGGAGAAGGTCCTTCAGATCCTCCATCCTGAAGGCTTGACTGGAATTCCTGGTGGAGTGCAGACTGGTAAGTCAGACCTATGTATGTCTTCCTAATCACCAATGGAGACCTGCCATTAAGGTAGACTTTTACAATGCTGCAACAACCTTAGCAACACAGATATAGCTAATTTTGAAAAAAATCTAAATCTGTTGTGTCATACAAATGAACAGAAGCATGGGTGTAGCTCTCCTTTTAACATAATGCAATATGGATAGTCAGATAGTGTGTAGTTCCCCATAGATCATCCCTTGCATGGACTCTGCCTACTACTGCCTATCAATGTATGTTGTTACAAAAAAAGGTCCATTTCACAGGGGAGTATGGTGTTTCTAAGTTGTATTTTCTATTAGTCACATTATATTGATACGTGTGTACCATCCTCAAGCGAGTTTTCATCTCTAAGGTAGTCTTTGAAAGTGAAATGTGTAACTTATTTCTCAAATAAGTATTGTCCATGGTGTAAGTATTGTCCATTTTGTCCGTGGTATTGTCACAACTACCATGATGCTCTGTTATTGGATCTGAAAAACAATAGTGGAATGTAATACTGTTAAGCTGTTCTTTACTTCCATGTGCACACACATTGAAAAAACTAGTGCACTTGCCAGTCACCATGTCCTGCTGTGGATTAAAATATTACTTCTTGTGTATCTCAACCATATTGACAGCTGCTCATAGCTACATTAAATCGATGATAATGCTTACATCATTAATTGCCTGTTGAATAAAAGATATCTAAAAATGTGTTGTGGCGTGCTCAACAGAATCATTAGCCACACAAATTCAATGCCCAAATGATGACCAGTTACAGTATCATGTGCATTATGAACTACTTTGTATCCAATGTTTTGCAGCCTGTTAGGCCTTGGAATGGTGCAGAACTCCAATCTACTCACCAAAGTGTTGGGTTCAATGTCTGTCACATGTAACCTACAAATCTGAATTAACACTTTGGCATTTCAGGACATATCTTCAAGGTCAGAACTGGAGTTGCCATCTGTGTAAATCAGGCTGCATGGGTAAAACAATGAAAATAACAGAAAGGCCCAATCAGTCAATCTCACTCTTTGTAGGTTGGCCCTTTTGTAGACAAAGACACATGAAATGCTTTTACAGTATTTTAAACACATATCCTCTGCATCCTTCACAGGTCCAACCACCCGGTCCAATGAACCATCGTCTGCCAGCCAAGACATCTTCACTCCAGCCCAGAAGCAAGACTTCAATGAGGACTCCAAAGGTGCAAGTCCAGATGATGAGGAGCAACCTGGTTCATCTGGTCTGTCTGGTCACACAGATCCAGTGAGTCAAACCCAGGCCACAGTTACACCTCTCACCACAGCTGCAACAAGACCTCAGTGTGAGGACCCTTTCACTCCCTGTGTACCAAATACCAGCACACCAATTCTGTACCTCTCAGTACTAGCTACTGCTGAGCCATCAACAATTCAGCCTCCAGTTCTGCCAGGACGCAGTGGTTTGGGGCTCACTTCACAGTCACAGGATAGTGGGAATAGGGGTCATGGGAAGGAATCTGTGGATGTTAGTTAGCCAAGTCTAGGGATCAGTCCAACAATCCCAAGACATGATGGACCAGGTCTTAAACGAGTTCTGGGACATTAAGCAGGTGCAGAGGGAGAACAATGCAGAGATGTTGAACATCAATTCCAATTTGTGCACCTTGACTGGGGTGATATAGGATATATATCACATTATGCACAGGGCTTTTCCCAGCCCATCAACCCCTGTCTGTGGTCCTTCAACATCTGGCTAAAGTACAAGACTGCCAGACACAGACAGGGAGGCCCTGCCACAGGATGAACCTGCCCCTACCACCTCAGTCCCTGCACCCCCCATCCCCTCCCCGTCATCTGGACCAGCAGCAGAGGGTGGCAAGATTAACACCACCACTTCCAAGAGACACCAAACCTAATTTCCTCCTTGAGTGCCTAACATTCACTCTGTGGACTGTTTCAAAACACATTTACCTTTTCTGAGGACAGTAGCATTTTGGACATTGGACTTCAAACTCCATTTGGCTTTACTGGCATGATACTGTCATGTTTCCATCCACCATGATAGACTCTTCATATTTAGCCTTATTTTATTTCACCTCACATTTGTTTTTTTCATCATAATAAATGTAATGGACAGAGAGTATAAGACTCTTGTTTGATTATCTGTTGCATTTCCTTTGTTATGACCATCTTCCACTATGATGGGGAAACCTTTGAACCTCCATTTAGGAAACAAATGATGCATGTTCAAAGAGGAAAAGTTTCAACAAATTTATTGAAAGTAAACAAACTCAACTGAGAATATATGTGGAACATACTAATGTTTTTTAAAAACAGGTTTTTGTTGAAATGGAGTCTGTGTTACAAAAGACACTCCTAAACCCAATATCTGTGACATTCAGAGTTATATGCTCCACCGCTTTGATACCATGGAGAAAAGGGAACATGCACTATCACTGATGCATGACCTCAGTTGGAGCTATACATCCTTCCATCACAACAGGAATCCTAGATCAATAACACCAACAGTCCCCATCATGGTAGTGACCAGTACATGACACTGTGGCAATATCTGGCACAATGACACATTCACAATTAACTGGTGTGCTAACAAAAAGTCCTATCACTTATGATGAAACACAGCAACAGCTACCTTCACAGTCCACAAATTGAAGATTTAGCCAATGTGAAGGGATAATAGTATGCTAGGGCTTGACATACAAATGTGGTTTAAGCAACGCAAGTGGCACATATTGTCTTGATGACACCATCACACAGAAAACAGGTCAGATACAATCATCAGAACTTCCATGCTATCAGATTGCAAGATTCCTTTGGAAAAGATTTGTCCATTCCAAATGGCTGCCTGTCCCAGAATCAAACACATGTATGCTTTGTACTTCAAAACAGCAACATATTACAGCAAATGCTACAAGGTTGAAATGTCCAAATGAAGATGACATGGTGAAGGACCCTGGAACAAAATAACAAGGGAAAATGTATTTTACCACATATGTAATGGAAATCTCTTGACAAGTCATGAGAACACACATACTTAGCACAAGCACAGTTCATCTGTGTCAATGACCACATAACCCAATCTAGGGAAACTCTGATCCATATCTTTGCCTTAACCTTTCCTGCACTTTCCATTCCTAACACATTACCATAGCAGACAGATATGTACCCTGGGGCACAAGTTGTACTGACATTGGAGCTTTACATTTATAAAGGGATATTTACACTCAGGTGAAGAAGTGGGCAGTCACATCTTGACGTAAGTCAACTCCTTCTTCTTCATCGCTGTCATCTTTATAGGACATTTCAACATCCTCAACCAGGGGCTCATCACGGTCTCCCTCCTGTGCAATTATAAGGATGTCTCTCCTATGGGGGATGTTATGGAGAAGCCATCAGGCAACTGTGATTTGGTACACCTTATTGGGTGAGTAGAGGAAGTCTCTATCAGTCTTGTCTGGGCACCTAAACCTAGCCTTCAGGAGTCCAATGTCCCACTTCATTGGCCTCTGTGTGCTTCCATGAGCCTCATTAAAGCAGACTTTTCCTGGCTTTGTTGGTTTCCTCAGCAGTGCCAATAACCACTGACGTTAGGATATGCTGTGTCTCCTACACGGTAGCAACACATAAACAGATCAGTCACATATAAAAAGATTGTCCCTTCCTAAACTAGGATTCGGACAAAAGATCAAAAAGTCATGTTGTACTTACCAATAAGCCAGGCCCTCCCTGGTCCAAGTTGTGATATCTGCATGGGTATATGGCTGTTCTGTAGTATGAATGAATCATGTGTTGACCCAGGGAAGAGGACACACACACTTGAAATGCATAAGTCTGGTAAACAGACAACTTGCACATTGAGTGAATAGAAGTTCTTCTTATTGTGGTAGAACTGCTTTCTGCTGAGTTCTTCATATTGTGGTAGACCTGTTCACTGTTGTGTGGTGGCACCAAGGCAATATCCATGCCATCTATTGCTCCAACTACATGTGGAATTCCACTCAAAGCATAAAATTCTCCCTTCACAGTGGCCAAGTCCTGTGTACGTGGGAAATGGATGTAGCTGTTGATGTTTTTCATCAAGGAAGTAAGGACTTCTTGAAGCACACCACTGAATGCTGGCTGGGCATGCCCCCAGATACTGCCACAGTGTATTGAGAGGTGCCAGTGGCTACAAAACGCAGTACTGCGATGAGGTTTACTGTTGATGTTACGGCTGTTGGATTCCTATTATGAGGCAAGAGATCAAGCTCCAACTGCAGACACAAATCCAGGATAGTGTGTCTTTTTAAACAATATTGATTGATGCCGTTCCTTTCCCCCATGGTGGCAAGGTCTAAAAGGGCTGGATCACCGGGAGCTGTCGCATCCCACACATGGCTATGTTCAGAGGTTGGTATGTATGGAATAGAAAAGACCAGATGAAATGGTCACTCCATACTTTTAATGTCAATACACATCAGAATTCTGGGTAAGAGTAGAAATGGCATTGGGTAAAACATGTCCACACATTAACATCAAATATTTGGGCCACTAAGATCTTACAAAATATATATTTAGTAGTTTTCAGTCATCATGTGCAAATAATACATTTGAACTGTATTATTTGCACCAATTTTTGTTAACATTGTTTTTTTTAAATACGGTCAATGGAGGTAGTACTTCCCCCTCAGGCACTATCGTTGTCAAAGACAGTCACAGTTGACATTTTATCTTGTCATGTCTTGCCAAGAAAAGTGTAATTCGTATCTGACATTTAGAAATGCTCTAGTCTCCATTTTGAGTGGTGACACAAAATGTGCCGCTTCACAACCTAAAATGGCAGCTGCCTGACCTTGCCATCAGGACATTGGCTACCAGATGGCCGTCAGCAGAAGTTGACCGCATAGTAGGTGGTAACCTCCACAACGGGCCCTGCCATAGACTAATGTGTGTGACGGCTATGCACAAA
Source organism: Pleurodeles waltl (assembly GCF_031143425.1). Classification (NCBI taxonomy): domain Eukaryota; kingdom Metazoa; phylum Chordata; class Amphibia; order Caudata; family Salamandridae; genus Pleurodeles; species Pleurodeles waltl. The sequence continues at coordinate 448,799,801 of NC_090443.1, forward strand.
AGCCAGTGGCTGTGTCCGTCTCAGATTGCATCCACTGTGTACTTGTACTTGCATTGTGAAAAAACAACTTCCCAAAGTCTTTCATTTTTCCAATGTTGGAACAGCATGTTTTGTATTGGATCAAATTACAATCTTAGTACTAAAGCCAAACTTAACCACTAACATACATTCCAAAATCATATGGGCCTGACTACATATTCTCACAAGGTGTTGCATCAGAAAGTGCATCTATATCTTTCTAAAACAAGAGCAACCCAAATGCCCATGTGAACATATACATACCAAAGCTCATGGTCACAGCCACAAGAATATGGAATGGCTGTGATAGAACCAGTCAGACATGTACCCTCTCATGGGCAGAGAGGGACACACCAAATGATTCCATGAGTGTCTGCTTTGATATGTATTTGTGTATCACCTTGTTGCTTAATCATTATTGTTGTTATGTTTCTAGTGCTTTATTTTATTATTGCGCCTCTACTTTTATGGATATTTAATGAGAATGTTACATTTTTTTATTTGTACTGTTTTTGGTGATCTCCTGTTGTATTGTACATGAACAATCCGAGTCCACTTTGCCCCGGAGCCTCCCGCTACTCCACACGGGTAAGCTTGCCCTTTTGAGCAAACCACGTTGAAATTTGCTTATAACTTGTTGAGCTGTTTTTTTACTTTTCTTTTTCACTATTCTTCAATAGGCTCAAGCCCTGTGAGTATTATTCTTAATTACAATGCACGGTGGTGATTTTATTCCTTGAGATATCCACCCTTTCATGTGAAGTGCATCGCGGGAAGCAATTTTATACTCTCGAGATTCATAATGCCAGCATCCATTTGTTCGGATATTGATTATATGATTGGTTCCTCTGCAGAAACACAAATTATCTCCCCACCCCCACCCTGGGCCTTATTACCTTACAGCAATTTCCTTCAGTCCTGGACAAATGTTCTACACACAGGCGCCCTCTTTTAACAAGCAAGTATGTATTCTGTGTATCTTTTTTCATTGTACATACCATCTGAGTTGCGTAGCCCTCGCACTAACTTCCCATTTTTTTGGCAGCCACCAGGTCATCTACAGTCCTGATGACACTATTCTATCCCCTCAAAGTTCTAAATGCCTTCGACATCCTCACAGACAGACCTTCTGTTATTGTATTTTTTTGATGCTCTAATTAAATGAGGCTGTCTGTTCAATACCAATGTAACTTTTATTTCACATCATATGTCACTATTTTCTTATTTTGGTTATGCTTCTTTCACCTGGGGCTCTTTAACAACTTCTTACAATGATCACAAAAATGCATATTTTTGGCTATGCATTTTGTACTCTGTGGTCATAATAAACTCAATTTGGATGAATTGATTGCTTCTTCACACTGGCTGTTATTTATATGTTTTACCCCAGGGTTATTCTCAATGGTTATAGTCTGTTTCATTATATTATATTTGTGCATGAGTTACAAGTGAACGTTTGTTTAAAACGTACACATCAAAAAATGCAGCACTGCGTTGCATGATTAGGAGAGAATAGATGGGTGGCCATATCTACAGAGATATGGATCTCTCATCTTCTCTCTCTAGCACGGGCTCTGATGTTTGCAGCCAAACACCACCCACACACCTTTGCACCATGGTACAAGGTTTTGTGCGTCAATCTGGCATTGGTTTTGTAGTGAAGGGATTGCCCTTCCAGTACATACAACTATGTGTAGAGAGAATATGAAAACTTTCCTACATTGTATATGTTCTGTACAGTGCAGCACACATACAAAGTCAAAACAGAAAGGCAAAATCTTCTAATTTCGAATTTTTATACACACTTTCACCTGGTGTACAATGTTAACGCAAATGGCAGGCTCTAAATTCCAGTTGATAGTGTTTTGCCTCAAAGAGCATGAGTGGTTGCATTAGAAGACCAATGTACCACATGTTACACCCCCTTGACGCTAAGTAACGCAAAGGAGCACTTAGTGCTGTTTTGTGTTACTTTTTTGCCAAATTTCCAGAGCAAACTATGTTTTGTGCTGGAATGTGGAAAATCAAGATACATTTCTGTTGCTTGTCGCCACTTTTGTGATGCACACACAGCACTCGCTGTTCATAAGTCTGGTACATCATTTGTGCTATTCAAAACCTAAGAGACTAGAAATATACAACATACCAAAATGGGTGACAAGTGAGTTCAAACTTTTGTCATCCGAACTGTTTTAAATTCGTTTTCCTATTGCCTGCTTTACAGACATACAGTTATTGTCTATGTATGAATAGTTTTGGATAGGAAGAACCCAGACACCGTACCCTGCTATGACTGTTGCTACAAAATTAAGTGAATGCATGGAACAGTGTGACTATGGTGAAGTTATGGACACTGATGGAGGATGTAATTGAGCAAATCCATGGAGAAGGAAATAGGGAGGATACCAAGATTGATTGTTACGTTGGTTTGCCACTTGTATGGACGGTGGGCCTGTTCTGAGAAAAGTGCTTGCTTTATACCAACAGCTACATGTTTTGTAAGTATGAACTCTATGTTGTAATGCACATGGTTGGTACACACAGATATGTTTGGTTTGTTTTTCCACCGTATATGCTTCTAATAATCTTAGACCCATATTTATACTTTTTTAGCGCCGCATTTGCGCCGCTTTTGGACCAAAAGTGGCGCAAACTTACAAAATACAATTGTATTATGTAAGTTTGCGCCGCTTTTGCATCAAACAATGTCGCTAATGCAGTGCTAAAAAAGTATAAATATGGGCCTTAGTGTTTCATAAGTGAGTAAGTGAGTTAGACCTGACTCAGGGCCTGCTTTAGTTTGGTGGAGAGGTTACTCCGTCACAACGGTGACAGATATCCCGTCTGCCGAAATATAAATCACATAGGACATAATGGGATTTATATTTCAGCGGGCGGGATATCCATCACTGTTGTGACAGAGTAAACCCTACCCCAAACTTTAAATCAGGCTCTAAATGTTTTGATACTCATTATGCGTGGGGTAATAGAGATATCAGTAGGTATTCCCCACTCCGGGCACAAACTGAATTTACCAACTCACAATCTCATTGTGTTCATTCATACGTACGTTTTTATTTTTCATTTATTGGCACAAGTTTGTCATGTGTACATAAAGGAAAAACTGGGTAACTCAATTTGTAAGCACTTAGATGAGTAACAATTGTATACATAATGATCAAAATCAAATTTTGTAATACAACTACTTTAAACCTTTGAACCTTTACATACATTTACTTGTGCTACAAGATTCAATCAAAACATCACACTGTTTCAAAGTGTACAGACAATTGAATCATTTTAATGACAACTTTTTTGGGACCTCACATTTCAACATGGCATTTCTTCTTTTCCAGACATTGTTGAATGTTGAAATTAGCATTGTGCGCATCATATGCAGCAGCAATGCTCTTAAGTGCAGCAGCTATTTTCCCTTGAGTTGCCAAAAGTGGTGAATTTTGTGTGAGCAAATACTGAAAGTCCTCTCTGAGACATGTTATTGATGTCAAAATTAGTTTAATGTGTTTGATATTCCAACAGTGTCACACTGCATTTCTTCAGTGACACTGTCTTCTTTTTACCGAAGAAGTATCAGTAGATACATTCTAACTCATTCAGCAGTACTTATATTGTGTCTTCATCAATTGATGGTAAAGAGATATCCACATTTGCTACGTGCTGATCATCATTCAATAGGATATTTTGAAGAGTGACATCACCTGTACAAAAGCATATGAATGAGGTAAATAAGTGGTATAGTACTGAATTACTGTTCACTATATGTTGTCAAACATTATATCAAATCATATTTATATTTTAGTTCATGTCATCATATAAATTTGACATATGGTAAATTATGTACTTCAGTGATGGAAAGTACACTTATATCACAGACTTGTACTCAAACTTGACACATTATTGTGGGCGTTAATGTGACACACATTGAGAATATGGCTCATAGAGTTGTGAAACCTGTTCACAACATAGAGGTTCAGTGCTACGTAGATGCTGATGCTTTTCACCCTATAACAATATGGTCAATTTGTGTGCACACAATTACTTTGTATTGGTACCACAGTCATCGTCTCACACATGATGTCTATAAAACGTACTTAATTTGTTCACTGTGACAGGCACATAATATATTTAAGGTCCAGCTTATTGATGACATAAATGCTTTGGTGTGACTGCTAAGTAGGTAATGCTCATTACCACACTGACTACTAGATGGGCACACAATCTTAGCACAAGGTGAACCAGTGTATGACATTGCATAACGTGACGGTGAACACCACTGTGTTACTTGTTGAAACAGTGTAGAATGGAACAGCAGCTAAAGGAAATGTTTTGAAATATATAGATGTTGTCTGCACTTGTTTAGGAGTCATCAGAGATTTGAGCATAAGCAACATCAGGTGCCATATATGTGGCTTAATGAAAGACATTTCTCACATAATTTTCTCTTCATCATGAAGTACAGAAAGGAAGTTGCACTGCTTCCTATGACCTCAGAACAGTCAGTATATAGATGATCTGGTCCATCTTGTTAGCAGGTCGTGGTAAAGTAGCACAGGGAGACAACAAATTTCAGCAGCACGTGGCATGGTAATACTCACCTGCACTTTTGATAATAGACATATACAGGACCCCATGATTGGGCCGGACTAAAGTAACTGGGGTGGGATTGTCAATAAAATTGTGCTATTTTGTTTCTAATATACCCATTTGACGCTCTGGCCTTTACCCATGCTTTACAGTAGTAACATGCTTGTGCTCCCACCAGCACACATTTCTATGCACCTGATTGGCACCTTGTACTATGACATGACTATCTACTATATCTTATTATGTGTAGTCTGGCCCACTTAAATCCTCTGACATGTGTGGACAGCAGCAACCATTGAGTACAACACTGCATGGACAGCACAGACAATGCCCCACTCATACTATTGTGATCTGCCACTGCTTTTATTGAACACATCAACATATGTATTTGTATGATTTTGAGTACAATTCTTCATTTGCAATATATTACATTTCTGACAACTACACATAATGTCAACCAGCCACTACTAGCTTTGTAACCTATGTTCTTAGACAATATTTTCAACATGACATTATCCTTGCTCTAAATGCTGGAGTGCACACACTTTGTGAAATCCCAACACACAGTTCACTGAGATGCATTATGTTCACACTTACTTTCTTTCACTTATATTTAGTTCCGACTTTGTTGAGGCCAGTGCTGGGTATCTCTCAACAGTCCTATCTGACTTACAGGACTCCGAAGCTCATTTGCATGCACACACACTATAGCAGTGCTACAACAGCATACGTATACTTCGATCTGCACTGGCAAAACTAACACTTTTATACTGTTGCACTCTACTGATGCAAGACAGACATCCTGATAGACAAATATTTACATTCACACCAGTAAATCACAAAAATGGTGGCTAGACAATTACTTTTAAAAAATGAACTAGGTACTGTACTTTGCTGGTATGCCAAACGGTGTGCTCTGTTCCCCCTTCTCTTGCCATTCTACAACTAGAAAATGAAGAGCAACTTACCATGATGTACAGGTTCCTCATGACCTGCAGTGCCTGGCCCATCTACCCCAGCTCTGGTCCAATAACAGCCACTACTTGTTCCTCAGTTGTGTGAGTTCATTGTTACAATCAGGTCCACCTCCATCTGCCATGGCAGCACAACAATTGCTCACCAGCTTCTCTTTTGTACACCTTTTGTAATTATGCCAATGTTTATACATTCTTCTATAGTTCTGGATGGAGTTCCTACTGAATTTATTTTCTGCAATGTGGACTTCCAAATGGGTTTTCTCTTGGATTGAGGTATTTTAGCGTTTACTAACAGCTGATGCTCATATTGGTTATCTCATAAGATCTGTATCTCCTTCTCTGTAAATGTGAACTTTCTTTTTCTTCTTCCCTCCTGTGTTCGTTCCAGGGAGACATTTGAAACTGAATTCTGAGGTACCTGTTGTGTGCCCCACATCTCATCTGAGGTTCGATTCTCTGACATTTTTGTATCTTCACCTTTCCAAAATCGCTCGCTGTGTTTTGCGCCCTTTAGCGTGCTTTTGTTTGCCTTGTGTGACAGTATGACGTTTTGCGCTGTGATGCTTCACTTTTTTCTTGTGCACGCTTTTTTTCACGGTGCTTCGATGTGTAAATATGACACAGCGCAGAATTTTTCAACGCACACAGCGCAACACAAAAACATTTCCACGCAGCGGAATGAGATATACATCTTGGTAAGTCTTCCCCAGAATGTTTTCCAGCGGAGCAGCTCTTACCTATCTATATATATATGCAATTTAATCATCCAACCAAGCAGAGATTTGAATCAAAATCTGTAAATTACACATTAAGCAACTCCACCATTAAAACTGTCTGTTGGACCTGGCTTTTTGACAGGGTCATCCCCAAACTTTTTGCCTCCTTCCTCCTATTTTTTCTGACCTGTTGTTGTTGGCTTTTGAACTCTGGGCACTTTACCACTGCTAACCAGTGCTAAAGTGCATATGCTCTCTGTGTAAATTGTACTGTTGATTGGTTTATCCATGATTGGCTATTTGATTTACTTGTCAGACCCTAGTAGAGTGCACTATATGTGCCTAGGGCCTGTAGATTAAATGCTACTAGTGGGCCTGCAGCACTGATTGTGCCACCCACTTAAGTAGCCCCTTAACCTTGTCTCAGGCCTGCCAATGCAAGGCCTGTGTGTGCAGTTTCACTGCCACTTCGACTTGGCATTTAAAGGTACTTGCCAAGCCTAAAACTCCCCTTTTTCTACATATAAGTCACCCCTAATGTGTGCCCTAGGTAACCCCAAGAGCAGGGTGCTGTGTGGGTAAAAGGCAGGGCATGTACCTGTGTAGTTTATTTGTCCTGGTAGTGTAAAACTCCTAAATTCGTTTTTACACTATTGTGAGGCCTGCTCCCTTCATAGGCTAACATTGGGGCTGCCCTTATACATTGTTGAAGTGGCAGCTGCTGATCTGAAAGGAGCAGGAAGGTCATATTTAGTATGGCCAGAATGGTAATACAAAATCCTGCTGACTGGTGAAGTCGGATTTAATATTACTATTCTTGAAATGCCACTTTTAGAAAGTGAGCATTTTTTTGCACTTAAATCTTTCTGTGCCTTACAATCCACGTCTGGCTAGGTTTAGTTGACAGCTCCTTGTGCATTCACTCAGTCACACCCCAAACACACGGTACTCAGCCTCACTTGCATACATCTGCATTTTGAATGGGTCTTCCTGTGCTGGAGGGTGGAGGGCCTGCCCTCACACAAAGGACTGCCACACCCCCCACTGGGACCCTGGCAGACAGGATTGAACTGAAAGGGGACCTGGTGCACTTCTTAGACACTCTTTGAAGCCACCCCTACTTCAAAGGCACAATTTAGTATAAAACAGGGCCTCTGCCCTACCACCGCAGACACTTGCTGAAGAAGAAACCTGAACCAGAACCTGCATCCTGCCTAGAAGAACTGCCTGGCTGCTCAAAGGACTCACCCGTCTGCTTTCTACAAAGGACTGCTGCCTTGCTGTTGGCCTGCTGCCTTGCTGAACTCTTGTCTGGCTGCAAAAGTGCTTTCCAAGGGCTTGGATAGAGCTTGCCTCCTGTTCCCTGAAGTCTCAGGACCAAAAAGACTTCTCTTTTTCATTTGGACTCCTCGAGCGCCGAAAAATTTGACGCAGAGCTTACTCCGCGGTGAGAAAATCGCCGCACGCCGATCCAGAAAGATGCCTCTCGACGCGACACCTGCGGTGCGACCGGAACTTTGACGCATGGCCTCGCATGGACAACGCTGCCCGCCTTCCAGAGAGGAAATCGATGCAACGCCTGCTGTGAGGAAGAAAATTCCACGCACAGCCCCCCGGATCAACGCGCAGCCAGATAACAAGCCGAGGAATCCATGCACAGACCCTGGGACATCTGGTAATCCCGCGATCCATAGAAGGAGACGGTCTGCGTGCCGGAAAACGACGCACGTCTTCCCCGAGTGAAAAATAACGACGCAAGTCTGTGTGTGAAGGGGCGAAACCGACGCACACACAATTTTTTCTCTCGTAGAACAACGCACGTCTCCCCGCGTGAAAAATAACGACGCAAGTCCGTGTGTGAAGGGGCGTAACCGACGCACACACCATTTTTCCATGCATCTCCTCTTCTGCGGCCCTCTGAGGAGATTTTCCACTCCAAACCAGGTACTTTGTGCTTGAAAGAGACGTTGTTTACTTTTTAAAGACTTAAAACACTGCATATCACTTTTTAGTGATATCTTTACAAATTCATATTGCATCTTTGATCGTTTTGACCTGCAAATGCCCAGATAAATATTATATATTTTTCTAAACACTGTGTGGTGTATTTTTGTGGTGCTATATTGTGTTATTGTAAGATTTATTGCACAAATGCTTTACACATTGCCCTCTAAGTTAAGCCTGACTTCTCAGTGCCAAGCTACCAGATGGTGGGCACAGGATAATTTGGATTGTGTGTGACTTACCCTGACTAGAGTGAGGGTTCTTGCTTGGACAGAGGGTAACCTGCCTGCCAACCAAAAACCCCATTTCTAACACTGTCCTAATAATTAGGAAACCATCTTGAGAGCATGATACATTTCTCCAGTTAAGTTAAGCCACACTGCTCTGAGGGCGGTCATTAATAGGAGGTATCTCAGGATTTCAAATTACTGAATCAGCTAGTCTTTCCTGGAAATCAGCAGCAAATGTGATAAGAGGTGTTAGAAAAAGGTTTTTATAGGATGTAATATCTTATCTTTCTCCAAATTCATTTATGCAGCTTAAAATCCTGACTCTAATTGGCCACTTGCCCATCCGACAAGTCACAGCTGCACGTGCATTTGGTGTGGAAAACACAAAAATAAAACCACATGACTTGGAGAAAAAGAAGACTGTTGTAAATAAGGAAGTAGATCTTATTTTAAAGTAAGATAGAAAAGCTACAGTTTAACATGACACTACCTCCCTTGTATTACCAGGCAGAAAACATTCAGGAGGAGATTGAGGAAAAAAAAAACACGCTTCCGAAACAATGGGTTCAGTAAACCTGCATCAATCACAACCAAGTGCATATATGGCCCTACATCACATCGCTCTACCTCTTCTTTAATACTCTGTCAGTCAGCTACCATATAAATGTAATCATTTTGTTATGTACAATGCTGTTAAAGTGTTTATTTTCTTCTTTATTGTGAATTATAGTGGATTGTGCAGCTGTTTCTTCTTGAGACTAGAAGGCCAATGTAAGAGGCTAACACAAAGATAGACAAGCATGGCACACCAGTAAAAGTAAGAAATCCCACCTTGCTGCTGGCCTGCTGTGAGGATGCAAATGTGTTCAATTGCCGGCACCGCATCTTGTAGTCACAAGGCACGCCATTTCTGTCAGCCAATTTAGCTTACCTTTGTAGATACCTTGTTCTGGGGGAGGGCTTAAGTAATTAGTTGCAATTTCAGATTAGCCGATTGTGGCTTAAACACATTTAAAAGGGGGCATGCATATGCATGCCTCCAGTTCAATAGTTAACACACTGCCTTAAATTAAGCTTGCCTGCTCTATGCTATACCTACCAGAGGTTGAGCTCAGATTAATTTAGTGATGTTGAGGGTTCACTATGACAAGAGATCTGATTATTTCTTGAGGTGGCTAGGAATAGTTTTAGGTAGAAATATAGGCAAAAGCTCCAAGCATCTATGATTGTGTATGGTCTGGGTAGACTGTGACCTAGCTTCGACTTAAGGCTGACTGCAATGGAGTGTGGGTCAGATACATCAACCAGGTTCATCCTGGTGAAAGAGTTTCCTTCTTACTATTTGAAGTCCCAATCCACCACAGGAGTACACTTCTATGAACCCTGGAACCTCAGGGGAGACACTCATAGCATGTCAGGCTTTGGCCAACAGGAGGGTCCAGTCAAGGTCCAGTTCCCACTCGTCAGCTGGGTGCTTCCAGGAAAAAGCCTCTTGAGGTTTGTTATCTCCTTGTAGGCACACAAGAGGTAAGCCATCTGAACCCTGGAGTTCACCTCTTTGTCCTGGGAACTAGAGAGAGCAAGGTTCCGCAGGTTCAGAATGTATTCTGCAGATGGTACCTGGGGATGTCACATTTATGCCTGTCCCCAGCTAGTGAGGGAGGTGACTCATGGTCACTCTGTAACCAATAGGGTAAGATTTCATGGGGCCAACCCTCTCCACTTTTTCAGTAGTTCTAGTTTCCTCTACTGCAAAAAGCACAAAATACCACGTGTACAGGTATTTTCAAGATAATGAAAGTCTTCAGCCACACTTAACTTGGGGTCTGAGGTCTGGAGATGTGTGTGGGCAGCGTACTATGGTAATCCTAGTTTCCTCCATATCTAACAGTTAAATCCAGTTTGAGGAAGTTATTGTACTTACAACAAACCCAGTGACAGAAGTCTGGTAGAATAAAAGAAGGGTCCTTCGGCAACCAGACAAGGGATCTACAAGAATTGTCTTGGCATTCTGTTCTCTCCCTTTCAAGTACACCCAAAGTATTACATGTGGTTCAACAGAACTGTCAAGCAGGATCTGAAACTGCGCAGCTAAAAATGAGATCCACAGGCCCCACTCTGCATATTCTGTGAAATTCAAAGGAGGCATCACTGCCCATTCAGGCAGAGTTAATGTTTGCTAATGGGTGGCATTTCATACTTATTTCACACCTATTGAAGGCTGAGCACAGCTTGACAGCTGACAAAGGATTGTATTATTTAGCCTTCTGACAGTTCAAGCAAGTGAACTGTAGCTTTTTATAAATTATGTACCTTTACTTAATATGTATTACAAATCCAACTTCACGATTGAATTGAATTTGTAATAACTATTAGAAATAGTGGTTTAATTATTTTTCTAGCTGTTCCCATTCCTGAGGTATCAGTATTAGTATTTTAATATGTACTCTAGTTTTCTACATAGAACGGCTAAGACTCCCATAGTGAAATTAGCATTTAGGGCCTAGTTGCTGAACCACACCATACCAGACTGAAATGGGGATGAAGCCAGATTTGGGTTGCTTGTATTCCGGCTCAGGGCCGACCTGACCTGGCAGTTTGGGCTGAACTGTTCCTACTGAGCAGGGACAAGACTAATTTGCATGAGACTGGGTTCAAATTGACGTGGGACTGTGTGCAAAATAACAATGGACTGGTATGAGGTCCAAGCTATTACCAGTGATTGAGTTGAAATCAAGTAATCTATCCATCACATTTTTGCATACTTCACTGCGACGCTCTAAGTGGGATGGGTCCCGTGCCCACTGTGCCACAGAAACAAATCTATATCCAGTTGATAACCCCTAATAAGGGTGAAACCGATCTTGGGTTACTTGTGTTTCGAGTTCAGAAAGGACTTGCCCTGGCAGTTCCAGACGGACTGTTCCTATTGAAACACGGTTGAGACTTATTTGCATATGGCTGGGTCCAAACTGAGGTGGCATGGTGACCAAAACAATGATGGACTGGGATGCGGCTCCAAGTAATAATAGGGGCTAAAATTAATTGAGGAATTCCATCCAAGATCATCTGCGGCATACCCTAGGGTTTGTCCCTCAGCCTGACCCTCTTTAACATTTACATGGCTCCGCTCGCAAACAACCTCAACATCCTCTCATACGCCGATGACACCCAGCTGATCCTCTTACTCACCAAGGACCCCACCACCGCCAAAACTAACCTCCACGAAGGAATGATGGCCATCGCCGAATGGATGAAGAACAGCTGCCTGAAACTGAATTCCGACAAAACTGATGTCCTCATCTTTGGCTCCAACCCCTCTGCCTAGGACGACTCCTGGTGGCCTGCCACACTGGGAACTGCACCAACCACGCACGCAACCTGGGGTTCATCCTGGACTCATCGCTATCAATGACCCAGCAAGTCAACGCCATTTCTTCCTCCTGCTTCAACACCCTCTGCATGTTTCGGAAGGTCTACAAATGGATCCCCACCGGAACCAGAAGGACGGTCACCCAAGCCCTCGTAAGCAGCAGACTGGACTATGGCAACGCCCTCTATGCAGAAACCACAGCCAAGCTCCAGAAAAGACTGCAATGCATACAGAACGCCTCCGCACACCTCATCCTGGATATCCCCCACCACAGCCACTTCACAGCCCACCTGAGAGACCTGCACTGGCTCCCCGTCAACAAGAGAATCACGTTCAAGCTCCTAATCCACGCTCACAAAGCACTGCACAACACCGGACCAGAATACCTCAACAGACGGCTCTCCTTCTACACCCCGACCCTACAGCTTTGCTTCGCTCCGCTGACCTTGCCCTCGCCAACGTTCCACACAACACACAGAACAACCGCTGGTGGCAGGTCATTCTCCCACCTTGCCGCCAAGATGTGGAACACTCTTCCTATCCACTTGCAACAGACACAGGACCTGCTAACCTTCAGAAGACACCTCAAGATATGGCTGTTCGAGCAGTAGCAGCACTCCCCCTCAGCGATTTGAGACCCTCACGGGTGAGTAGTGCACTTCACAAATGTTATGATTGATTGATCCATCACTTTTTGTATACTTCAGGGTGATGTCCTATGTGGGACTGGTATGCCCAGACGTGCCACTGGAACCAAGTTATACCTGAATGATAAGCCCTAATAAGAGTAAACCCAGTCTTGGGTTGCATGTGTTGCGGTTCAGGGAGGTCCTGGCAGTTCGGGCTGGACTGTTCCTATTGGAGCAGGGTCAAGACTGGTTTGCATATAGCTGGGTCCAAACTGAGGTGGCAGGGTGTGCATAATAACGATAGATTGAGATGGGTCTAAGTAATTACCACTGGCTGACATTAATTAAAACATTCCATTTATCACATTTTTGTACACTTTTGTCACTGTAACCTGATGATAACATTAATTTTTACATGCCCACTTTTATGCACCATGTACCCTGTCCTTTGGTCAACATAGTTGTGACTTAAAAATATTTAAAAGGAAACTTTTTACCTTTCAAAAACAGGTATTTTACCAGGTCCCTCTACTTGTTTACAATCCAGCGGTCGAGCTACACAGGGGATGCCTGAAGCTATGTTTGCACTGCCACTATAATAGATGGCCCATTACATGCTGCAGTCCAGAAGTGGCATTAAGCGTCCAGCCCTGGGTGCACTTTCTGTACCATATACAAGGGACTTGCATACCATTAAACGTGCCAATCAGGAATAAGCAAATTTAACTTTGGTTAAAAGGGGAGCACAGTCACTTTTATTTTTTGGTTAGCAGGGGTAACAAGCACAGAGCTCCTAAGCCAACAAAAATATAGGGTCCATCAAAAGGCAAAATATCCGGGGTGATCATGCAGAAAGACAGAGTTTCTACACTAATCCTCAAACTAAGTAAGCCAATTACACCAATGGTGGAATCTTGTGACAAAGGTGAACCTGGAATTCAGGGAAAAGGGAGGAGGACAAGCACAGCAACCAATATCAAAATATTTACCCAGATGCATGCCAGAGTTCAGCCAATGGTTCTGCAAAATCAACCAAACTTTAATCAGCTGGGCAAGTCAGAATTCCGGCAAGAAGGTCAGGGTACCAAGAAGGGAAAAAAGGAACAAAGTTGAGGGACACAATAATGGTGAATGAATTGTAGTGACAGAGAAGGAGCCAATACAACACAGAAAGTTGCAAGACACCTTCCTAAGGGAAGTGGACTGCTCATAAAGCCCTCCCCTTGACCTCCACCAGTGATGTTCCTGATGCTTCAGCCGCATTAGACCATTCTTCTATAAGCTTCCTAGCTTTCTAATACAGATGATATGGCAACATCAGTCCTAGTGGTGAATCCCATTAACCACATAAGGCCATCAATCCTGACATTGCTGCCCCTTCTAGGGCAATGCCATCTTAGTTCTGGCTTTTGAAAGAACTTGTGGAAAGGCTAGCTACTAATTAGGGACATCAACAAATGTGGAAAATTCCCAGGAACATTCTTCTGATCAATAAACCTTCAGAGCCACAAGGTATTGCAATTCACCCTGTATCCTTCAAGAAATAATTATAGCCTAACCCCAAACTCAAGAGAACCATTGTCACTGACTGGAGGAGGGGTATTAGCAGATTTGCATGTGGCTGGTTTAACTGTTGAAAAGTAGAAGACAGAGTCTGTTATCAAACCCTGAGTAAGGTGTAGTGCCACTGCACTTTGTCCCACTACTCGAGATACTGAAAAAGGTCCCACAAATCTAGGTGCAATATAGGGTAGAAACTGGGGAACGTAAGGAAATGGGTAGACATCAAAACCATAACCTACCCCTTTTTTAATTGTTGAGATTATTTTATCAATAACAATCAGCAAATTGTTTATAGTTAGCCTTGGCTTGCTGCAACTGGATTAGGTAGTGGCCTGTACTGAAGAAATATTAGAAAGGAGTATTGTAACGGGACAGAGGTGCCCTGTAGTATTTCTGGAAAGAATTGAGGAAGAAAGCCAAATAAGAAAAAAACAGGAGAGTGGCCTAATGAGAAAGGCAGTGAATTGTTACAGGCCAGTTCTGCTATTGGTAGCCATACACCTAATTGTTCTTGTGTTTTCATAGTTAGACTTTCCAGTTTTCAGTTTCTATGTGTTGTAAATTCTGTTGTTTTTTTGTCAATGGTTTTCAATATTTGTAAAAATCAATTGATTTCTGTGTTCTCTGTTTTTGCTCTATATAAAATCATGTGGAGGGTTTGTACAGTGCTTAGAAAGAAGTATGCTTTCATTTCCTCCCATCATTCATTCCTATTATTAATTATTTGTCTCTTCTATCATGCTGCTAACTCCCTTCTTTCTACCCTTTCAATGAATTTACATGTACAAGTAACTTTGCATTATTTCCCTCACCTCTGGCTGTAGTCAAATTCCTCTTTCCAACAGCCCTGTCACCCACCCCATGCCAAAGAATGGAGATGTGCTTGCATCTCAGTAAGATTTGACTGTAGCATACAAAAGTTTAACGGTGGTGAGTTAACATATCTTACTGCTGCTCTGTTCTTCAGGTAAATGGTAAAGATTTGCTAAATTAAAATGTTTTACCTAACACATGTGGTTGATATATTATAATATAGAACCTGAAGATTTGCTCAAATAGACCACTTGACCTCACTCCATAAGTTGCTGTACTGATGAGGAATGTACACATGCAGAGAGGATCTTAATCTGATTTGGCCTTGTGGTTAGAAAAAGAGACATTCCTCAGTGATGGAGACAATCCAGTCCCCCAACAGCTGTGAGATCGAGGGCAGCATGGAATTATGCTGAATATTGGAGAAGCCAGTGTATGAGGTTCATGGTTGCCCCAGGAGAATTGGAAAAGTCTATGACTGGTGGCTATAATACAGAGAAGAAAGTTGATTGAGATAATACTGTGGTAATACTTGGCAATTTTCTTTTTCTGAGATAAACATGTTTTATAGAATCATAGCGATGAAGGACAATTACCATTCACGTACATACTACGAAGGAAGATGTTGGTGGGAATGTAGGTTTGCGGCCTAGATACAAGTTGAGATGTGGCTTATATGTTTAATTGATGAAAACAAAAGATGTTTAAAACAAAACCAGTATAGCACGTTTTCCTGTAATTCAGAAGAAGCAATGACCAATTAATGTTCTACTATGATGCAATCATTAAAATCTTCATGTATTCAACATTATGGATTCTAAGAGGAGAGCAGGATATGTTGATGTTTTGTTAAGCCAAAATATGAGAGTCATTCAGAGGTTTTTTAGGTTCCAAATAGTGGGACTGAGCATCCCCTTTCCATGCTTTTCCTTGGACTGTATGTGATTTGATATTAGAATATCGAGAGGAATAATATCCAGCTGGCAATGGGAGTTTGTGAAGTTCATGGACTTTAAGAATCCTAAATTCTTATGTTCCACCAAATGGTTGTAGGATGTAAATGTCGTGCTAGGTGCTGCCAGTGAGAACAATTTCTTTAATTGGCAATAATTTCTATCATATATTGTATTGTTCTACTCTGCCACCATTAAAGTTCTTGAGAAGAAAGCTATGGGATGCACACATTTGGTTCTTGACTGACTAGCTCCCAAGGCAAAGAAAGAGGTTTCCAAGCTAAATTATAGATTTTGATTACCACGTTTTGAGATTAGCCCAACACTTCTCGAACAGCAGTCCCCACTGAAATTGAATCTCTTTCTGGTCATTTGTTTGATAGGGGCTGCCACTGTAGAAAGTATAGAAGGAACTGAAGACCTGTCAATTAAGTGTAGACAAAAATTAGCAAATCCTAAGAACCACCTTATCTCCTTTATCTCCTTAACATTGCAAGAATTAGGCCATTTTTTCATTGCAGCCACTTTTTTAAGGATGTATACTGATACCCTTATCTGAAAGGGATGATTCCAAACAATGTACTAATAGAACTTCAAAGATGCCTAGAAGGAATGAGCTAGTAGACATCTCAATGCTAATCATATTTTTTGTCGATGTATTTTTAGATCTTGGGATAAAATTAGAAGGACACCTCGGTATATAATGACAGAAATGCTCAAAAAAGCTCTGAAGATGTCATGCAGTAAATGTTAAAAAAGAAGTGGGAGTGATGCACAAACTAAACAGCATAACCAAATACTTGAAGTTACCGCATTTAGCACTAGAGACAGTATTCCATTTGTCACCTACTTTAATTCTGATGAGATTATAAGTGCCCCTTAAATCTTATCTAGTGGAAATCTTGCCAGAGTGGACTTGTTGTAGAAAAAATGAAATGAAATCAATGGTGTAATGATTCTTTAGTATTCAATTCTCAGTAGTCAACACACAGTCTCAAGTTTCCATTGGATTTCGAGCCAAAAAATATTAGAGCCCCTTTCTGTGATGTAGAGTGCCTAATGAAGCCTTTCGCTACATTTTTCTAAATAGATTTATTTGAATATTCATATGCTTTAATGATCGGAAGATATATCTGACCACTTTGAATTGTGGTGTTTGGAATTAATTCAATGTCATAATCATATTCCCTGTGATGAGTTAGAGAATCTGCACCTTTCTTGCTGAACACATCGTGAAACTCTGCATAGGCTTGGGGAGTATTATTTCGTCTTTGATTGCATTCAAAATGGAACATTCCGGTTGGAGAAGTAAAGGTGAACTCGAGTCTTTGGGAAAATAATGTCCATAGCAATTCTACTTCGGAAGATTTCTAATTAACTGCTGCGTTGGGAGGTCCTCAAATAATATTAAACTTCAGAATAGCAATTAAATTGCTAGTTTTATTTCTATCCTTCTTTTTCTGGGTTATTCTGCCCCTCCCGTCTTCTCCTTGTTCCTTCTTGGAATTCTTCTGGCAAAATCCCTTCTTCTCCAGTGATGTCTCTGGCCTAAAGTCCTCATCACTATTGGTCAGCATTCCAGTCCAGGACTTCTGTGTCCTTTTGAAGGTTTTTGCCTTCTGGCTTTTTCCTCCATTTGGGGCCTTTTTCAGGAGGCACCTTCCTCTTACGAGCTTCCTAGTGTCAAAGGCAATGTGGCAACCTGAAAGGGTAGCCCAGACCTCTGGCAGACTAAGATGGTAAAAACCTAGTCCACTGGACCAAGCTACAGTTGAAGACTCTCCATCAGGCATCAGCTTTATGACACACACAGTGATAAAGATGAACAATGAGACAAGTGCATGCACATATACACTTGTTCTCACACACACACATGCACACGCACACACATACATACTGAGGCAGATATTTAGTTACACAGTTGCACACACCCTGATGCTTTCCTGTGTGTGCACAAAGACATAAACTAACTGTGATGCCCTACCATCCATCCAATTTGCATACTCACTCTGCTGACCGATAGTAATGGAATTTTATTATATTGGGTACTGCAGCACTTGTACAATGCCTCAAACAACCTTTTCAGATGTGGAAGAGCATTTTTGGACAGATAGCTTGCTACACTGTGGGATTAGCAGAGCATTGTATTTGATGTAATTCCATGTGGAATGTGTGTTTGTGTCATGTACAAGTGACAAGAGAAGTGCCCGTATATTGTCTTGGGTGCAGCACCATGCAATGTGATGGTGGCGAAGGCGTGAGTGAGAGATAGGCATGCAAATTGCAATTACATAGATATTTTACACACATATATATATGTATGTGTGTGTATATATAGGGTTCTTACTTGAGAATACTTCCAGATTCATTGACATTTTTCTCTTTTAATATGTTATTGCACTTCCCTCATATTTGAGGGACTCCACTGATCTGTTGAACAAAATAAATGATATACCTTGGAGTGATAAGTATCATATGGCAACCAGTGATATGGTCTCTTTTACATGTCTATCACTCATTCACCAATATTTCATCCATGTAATCATTTTTTAAGATCAAGATCAGTTAATTTTATGGAACACTCAGGTATGTTGTTAGAAACGCTGGATTTAAACGGCAACATGTTTATCTTTAATGGCACCTACTATTTACAAAGGGAAGGTACAGCTATGGAGACATCTTTTGCTCCAACGTATGCATACTGAATGATGAGGTGGTGGGAAGTAGAAGTAGTTTGGATAGAGGAGGAGAAATAAAAGATGTTGGAACATGTATGATTATGGACACGTTTTATAGATGACCTCTTCATCATTTGGGAGAGAGTTTTGAACTATTCATCGCCTACCTTAACAACAAGTGCAATCTGAAATTCACCCACAGTATAAGTGGAGATAGAATGGACCTTTTGTATATTTCAATTCTCATAGAGACTGAAGAAATCTGCACAAAGATTAATCAAAATGCCACAACTTGCAACAGTATATTGCTTGAACACCCAAACATTTTAAAGTGGAGTATGCTTTTGGAGGACTGTTTTGTGCCAGAAGATGCTTTAACGCACATGCGTGGTTAAGGCACAGAAGGGAGTCAACTCCTGAGGAGGACGCAGTAAGGTAAGTGAGGCTGGGGCCGTTTTAGGGGTGGTGGTGGGGGGGTCGTTTTTTTTTTGTTACGACTCTGTCATCCCATTTTTAGGGGGTACTGTAAGGGGACTGTCGGAAGCCTGGGAATCACTTTGAACAGTTATCTAGAGTCCCTTGTTGACTCCAGTTTGTTTCTCTTTTGGCCATGGTATACTTTTGTAGTACTACATTTGCTTCCTGGGACTGCAAATCCCATAATGCACAGCCTGGTAGTCAGGAAACCCTGGATTCTGTTTCCCATTGTTTTCTATGGGAGAAGTCCAGTTGCTCCTTTTCACCGGATCCTCTGCTCCAGGACTTGCGAGTGTCTGAAACTACACACACCTGAGACCGCTCCTGTGCAGCCCAGCTTGGAACTGCTTATCAGCAGCCATTTCCTCAAGATCCCCGTCGTGCATTGGAGTTCGATTCCTTTGTGTTACAGACCCCTTATCAGGTGGTGTTCCAGTTTTGTTCCTGTTCTGTTCCAGCTTGATCCTGTTTCCTGTTTCTCTGCCCTGCTCCTGATTGTTCCAGCCAGAGTCTGCTCCCTATCTCTTAGCCTTGTACCTGTTTGTTTCTTCCAGAGCCTGCTCCCTGTTTCTCTGTTCTGCTCCTGCCTTGTTTCAGCCTGAACCTGCTCTCTGTTTCTCAGTCCTGTTTACTGCTTTTTCCTACTCCCTGTATTCCAGCCCTATATTTGCCTGTTCCAGACAGAGCCTGCTATCAGTTTCCCAGTCCTGTCTCTGTTTGTCTCAGCCAGAAGTTTGCGCCCTGTTTTCCAGTCCTAGTCCTGCCTTTGCTTCAGCCTGAGCCAGTTCCCAGTTCCTGCCTCTGTCTCTTAGTTTGTTCCTCTGTTTCTGTTTCCTCTCGGTATTTGTGTCTGGTAAATGCTCTATCAGTCTTCACCAGTGTATGTCCTCCTTTGTACTGGGGTTAGCTCCTGGTTTCCAGGAGGCAATTCCAGCCCCCATCCTTGTCTAGTGTTATACGTTGTCTTTCGTGCCTGACAGTGACAGTGTGCTATTGCTGTTTTTCCAGGAATCACCCCTGTGTTTCCAGCTGGACCCATAAGAACTTGTCTTGTGTATGTTAGTACTATCCTTGTTTGTGCTCTAGGGTCCAGAGACAGAATCACTTCTGCTGCCTCCTTTCCATGGGGCTGGCAGGGTGACTATCTGTAAGTGCAAACTGCACAGAGGCATTGACATTCCCTGTCACTGTGGGAGGTTCTGCGCCTTACTCTGTGTACAACCCCAGCGTGTTTGTCCATTAGTAATCTGTTTCCTGTTTGTTCACACAAGGGTTGCTCTGCTTTTACTTTCCTGTGCCTGTCCATAACTGTCCTTTCTGTGTATGCCATTAGCTGCTTTTCTGCCCCAGTATACTACCTCTTTAGGATATTCGGTGACCTCAAGGGGTGTCCCAACCAGAGTTCTGATCAGACCTGCCCGAAACCGTGACAATTGTTAGTTTGTAGGGGTGGGGGTGGGAGGTCAGGATAGTCTAGGTTTTAGAAAGGGTGGGGTTTGTGGTAGTTTTAGGAGGGGGCGGGGTTAGGGGCATTCTTAGTTTTTAGGGCAGGGTGGGGGGTCAGGGTATTTTTAGTTTTTAGGGGCGGGTGGGGCGTCAAGGTAGTTTAGGTTTTAGGGGTAGGGGTCGTGTTAGTTTTAGGGGCAGAGATGGGGGCGTTTGGGTATTTTTTGTTTTTAGGGGTGGGGTAGTTTAGGTTTTATGGGGGTCACTGTAGCTTTAGGGGCGGGGGTCGCTGTAGTTTTAGGGGTGGGGGTTTGGGTATTTTTAGTTATTGGTGGGGGCTGGGGAAGTTTAGGTTTTAAGGGTGTGGAAGGTCGCAGTAGTTTGAAGGGCAGTGGTGGGGGGTCGCTGTAGTTTTAGGGGTGGTGGTGCGGGGTTGGGGTATTTTTAGTTTTGAGGGGTGAATTGGGGTAGTTTAGGTTTTGGGGGTGGCAGGTTGTGGTAGTTTTAAGGGTGGAGGTGTGGGGTCGCTATAGTTTTGGGGGTGGGGTGGTTGGGGTATTTTTAGTTTTTCAAGGCGGGGTGGGGGGTCGGGGTAGTTTAGGTTTTAGGCGGTTGGGGGGTTGCAGTAGTTTTAGGGGTGGAGGTGGGGGATCGGGGTATTTTTAGTTTTTAGGGGCGGGGGCTTGAGTAGTTTAAATTTTGGGGGTGGGGGTTCACCTTGTTTTGGGGGTGGAGGGGTCGCTGTAGTTTTAGAGGCAGGGTGGGGGGTCGGGGTATGTTTAGTTTTTAGGGGCAGAGGTGGGGGGTTGGGGTAGTTTAGGTTTTGGGGGGGTGGGGGATCGCTGTAGTTTTAAGGGCGGGGTGGGGGTCGCTGTAGTTTAAGGGAAGGGGGTGAGGGGTCAGGGTATTTTTAAATGTTTAGGGGCGAGGTGGGGGGTCAGGTAGTTTAGGTTTTAGGGTGGGTGGGGTTCACAGTCCTCTTAGGGAAAGGGGTGGGGGGTCAGGGTATTTTTAGTATTTAGGGGCGGGGGTCAAAGTAGTTTAGGTTTTAGGAGGGTGGGTGGTCGTGGTAGTTTTAGGGGCGGGGTGAGGGGTCGCTTTAGTTTTATGGGTGGGGATGGGGGGTCGGGGTATTTTTAGTTTTTAGGAGCGGGGTGGGTGTTGAGGTTGAGGTAGTTTAGGTATTAAGGGGGTGGGGGTTTGCAATAGTTGTAGGGGCGGGGTGGGTGGTCGCTGTAGTTTAAGGGATGGGGTGGGGGTTGGGGTACTTTTAGTTTTTTGGGGTGGGTTGGGTGGGTGGGGTAGTTTAGGTTTTAGGGGATGAGGGGTCGTGAGGGTTTTAGGGGCGGGGGTCAGGGTATTTTTAGTTTTTAGGGGCAGGGGTGGGGTCGGGGTAGTTTAGGTTTTAGGGTGGTTGGGGGGCGCAGAAGTTTTAGGGGCAGGGTTGTGGGGGTCAGGGCATTTTTAGTTTTTAGGGGCGGGATGGAGGTAGTTTTAGGGGCAGGAGTGGGGGGTTGGGTATTTTTAGTTTTTAGTGGGATGGAGGGTCGCAGTAGTTTTAGGGGCAGGGGTTGTTTAAGTTTTAGGGGTGGGGGGTTGGGGTACGATTGTTTTAGGGGTGGGGGGGGTCGCATGCTGGAACCACGCATGCAGTTCCACGCATGCCTTTACCAGGAATGCCTTTCTAACAAAAACTCATTGATAAGGCATTCATGGTAAAGACATTCATGGTAAAAACACGGTCGTTGTTCCGACCTCATTTAGGCATGCATGGTTCCAGCATTCGTGGTTCTGACTCATATTACATCAATGTACATGTGATGAGAAATATGTAGGAAGCATAACTAACAAAGTCAAACTTAGGATTTGCCAGCACATACTTGCAATTAAGAACAGGGACTTCACATACAGCATATAACCAAACATTCTTGTGAAAAACATGATTGCGACCCCAAAGAGCTGCAGTATTATGTGGTTCAACATATCAAGAAATATCAGAGGGGAAGTAATTGTGAACTTAAACTCTGGACAGCTGAATCGAGGCTGATCATACTCAAAGGAACAAAGACTCCTTTGGGATATAGGTGGTCATTATGAACATAGTGGTCTTGACCACCACACTGGTGGTGGCGGTCATTACTGCCAACGGCATGGTGGCCCAGACCGCCATATTCTGAACATAGTAGTGAGTGGCCCAGACCGCCATATTCTGAACATAGTTCACTACCACCCCCGCCAGGCCACAGTCCACTGCCGAGCTGACTGTGAGCACATTCGTCCCAGCAGTGGAGGCAGGACAGGCAGTGTGATTACGATCCCTATTCCACCAGGGATTCCCTGGCGAATTACCCCGCCAGGGAATCCCTGGCAGAATGCATTTGGGTGACAGGAATAATCATCCCTGTCACCTGAATGTGACATGCCTGGCCCCTACCCCCTTCCCACTAAACCTAGCCACCCCCCAAGCCCCTAGAACAGACCCACCCCCAACCCCAAAAACCGACCCCCCAACCCTCCACCCCCAAAACCCAATGTAGGTCCCCCCACCCTGACCCTCACCATCCCCCAACCCTACATACCGGTCCCCCCAAACCCCAAACCCTCACATCCACATTCACCAGTTCACGGCCATGCACACATCCCCCCAGACACCCACGCACACCCCCATGCACCCACACACACACCTCCTCCCCCCTTCCCTCTCGGACAGCACTTACCTTATCCATCACGTTGCTCTTGGAGGGAACGGGCTCCCTGGATGTTGCTCCGCCGCCATCGCCGCCTCTCCATACACCGCCACGCCTAAAACGTCTTCATAATAGGCGTGGCGGTGAAGAGAGTGACGTGGCGGTGAGGGTGGAGCAGCATCCACCCCGCCAATGACTGCCAGCATGGCACATGGCAGGTCTCACCACCATCAATGACGGTCAGCCACCATGCGCCATTATTTGACGGAATGCCGGCCGGTCTTTTGTTGACCACCGGCATGGTTGGCAGCGGGGCATCCCGCCATCTTCATAATGAGGGCCATAATCTGGCACTGAATTGCATATTAAGGACTTGAAGTGCCCTAGGTTGCTATTTTGAGTGTATGTCAGTAGTAAAGTTGCTGTTATTCCTTTGGAGCAATTGATGAGATTATGAATTATCCCATGGATTGCATTATTTATATTAATCTTCTTTCTTAAATATGGAAGTACAGTGTGATACTTTGAATATGAATTGTTTAATATATGGAATATGCCTCCAGCACAGGCACTTTAGCACAAGCATCAATGTGCAAAAATGCAGTACATATACTTAATAAATTGTGCAACTCCTTCGAAATATGAACTGCTTTATTTATTGAAAATGCACTTTAGTATTCCATACTAGATATGTCTGCATGTGCATCTCCTCTTTTTTAGTAATTATCACCTACCTATAGCTTCTATGTGCCTGAATACAAGGCTATGTTATTTGGAGAACTATGCACAGAACATATGCATTTTACGTCTGAGATATGAATTGCTTGACTTAGGGAACATGCATTTTAGTACTCCAACATGGGCACTTCAGCCAAAGCACTTTCTTTAAAAGAAATAATGTGGATTGCTCAGTACTAAGGTATAAAAATGTTAAACATGTTGAATATATACATTTAAGAAATTGGGCAAGTGCTTGTAAATATCAGCTGCTTTAGTTATTGAAATGGATTTTATGATGATTGCTTACATGAACGCATGAATTGATGCTACGACCACGATCTGAAGCACTGGCACTATCAAACAGGTAAATAGAGGGATGTGAATTTGTCTTTGCAGAAAAAGACAGTTGAAAAATATTCAGATATGGCTGAACCATGTGTTTGATTGACTACCCTCATTGCAAGGCTAATATGTTGTTTTTCTTAGAATGTATCTGGAGGTATGGGAACTAAATAGTGATATGTGATCCTGTCAGGTTGAAACTGATACATTGACATTCTCCACAAGGATGTGGGTTTTTAAGGAATTTATTTATTGATCATGAGCACAACTGATCAGAGCAAGAGTTCAACTGAATGGTGTACTTCACATGTATTATACAATGGTTTAGAGCCTCTGTCCTGTTTCACCAATTTTAATAATTTTTATAAATTTTTTTACCAAAACATATTTATACTTTATTGAATATATATAAAGGTGAACTGTGTTTGGGAGGAATTTTACAGAAATGCTATAACTATGCATAATATTTAGTTTAATGATACATATTGGCCCTCATTATGACATTGGCGGTAAATCCTGTTTACCGCCACAGTGACGGCTGCCAACATACCACTGTGGTGGGGATAATCGGTTCACCATATTATGCCACACACACACCAATCAGACAGAATAGCGCCACATACACAAATCTGCCAGCCAAGAGGTCAGTGTTAAAGTGACGGTACCAACACCCATACCGTTACGTCAGCAAAACAATGCCCACCACATTATGCCCCACGAATTACCACGGCAGACATTCAATGGCGCTAAACCATTGGCGGTACATACCACTGCGCTCAAAAAAGTCACCCAAATACTAAACTACCCATCATAGGCCGATACCAAAATCACACACACCTGACACTCATACACACACCACAACAGCACCTTAAAACACACACCCACATTACCCACAACCCTTTAGGATCAAAAATTACTGCCAGGAGATTGACACGAAGAGCACAGAGACTAGACAAAAACACCACATGCACCCAAACATCCTTCACGCACCGCACATCACACACCCCACCACATTACTCAACACACTCTCACCAACACACACCACACAACACCCAAGTCCCCACTAAGGCACCCCTTTTCACTGATGAGGACTTAATTGGTCATAGTGGAGGAAATAGGGTAGAGCCACAGCTTTTTGGAGCACAGGTCCAGCAAATATCCATTGCCAGGAAGATGGAGCTATGGCAGAGAATCGTGGACAGGGTGAATGCAGTGGGACAGCACCCAAGAACAAGGGACATCAGGAAGAGGTGGAATGACCTACGGGGGAAGGTGCGTTCTGTGGCACCAAGGCACTGGCTTGCCATACAGAGGACTGGTGGTGGACCTCCACCTCATCCCCCACAACTCACAGCATAGGAGGAGCAAGTCTTGGCAATCCTGCATCCTAAGGGACTCACTGGAGTAGCCGGAGGACTGGACAATGGTGAGTCAATATTTTCTACTTATCACCCCCCCATACCTGCATGCCATCTCACCCCCTCAACCTGACTCCCATCACTCCACTCCATCCCACACACTGCACCTACACATGTGACCAACCCCAATGCCAAACCCTGCATGCTATACCAATGCACGGACAGCCCTCCCAGCCCTGCATGGACACCCATCACCAAAGCATGCACAGCATGGAGAACTAACAATCCCACAATACATCATCATATTCAAACAAAGGTGGAAGGGCAACAGCAACAACAGAGGGGAAGCTAGGGATGTACAATATGTCACAGACTTGAAGCATAATACATCAGTTACATCCCTGCAGGTGCCCCAGCCAATGTCACCGGAGAGGAGGCACCGCGACTATCCAGTCCCCCAACAGAAGATGCCCCCAGTGATGACAGTGACTGTGGACTTCTAGATCTGGATCAACAACCTGGCCCATGAGGGAACACTGGACAGTCGGTCACCCCAACCCACTCCCAGTCCACCACAGAGTCTCCCCCATCAGTATCCAACACCACACCACCCACCCAGCATCCCCACACCTCTGTCCCCAGGACACATCAATCAGCAATGTTCTCCACCTGTACAGGGACCCCAGTCCATACCTCCACCCCCAAGACAATCAGGGACCTGGGGTCAGTGGCAGTGGGCACACCGTTCAGGGGACACAGGCACAGGGCAACAGGGACACTGGGAGGACAGCTGTGTGCCAGGGGGAGGACAGGTCCAGGGAACCGACTCTCCAGGAGGCACTCACTGAGATCCTGGGAGCCTACCAACATTCCCAGGACATGATGGGCCAGATCCTTGACAACATGCAGGAGAGCAGGCGGCTGCAGGAGGAACAGTATCAGGGGATCAGGGAGGACTTGCAGGCCATCAACACCACCTTGGTCTCCATAGCAGGGGTGCTGGCAGACATGGCCAACATCATGAGGGAAGCAACAGCACAGCAGCGGGCCCCTACCACTAGCCAGTCTATTGACGAGCCCTCCACTTCTGCTGCAGCTAGTGGGCAGGAGGCCCCACTACAGGACCCACAGGCCACCAGCACCCCTCCCCCTGCAGAAGGTGAACCACCCTGCAAACGTTCCCTGCGACCCAGACAGAAGCCAGAGACACTTGCAAAGACCACCACCAGGAAATGAGACTCTCCTGATTGTCCCCCTTGTGTCCCACCTTGTCACCTTGTCCACTTTGAACTGCCTTTGCTCCCCTTCCTATGGCCCTTGGACACTGGACCTGTGCTACAAACAGACTGGAACAATACCCTGGACTTTCCTTTACCATCACTCCATTCCATTGCACTTTTCCCTCTATTTCATAGCACTACAATAAACACCCTTGAACACAACTTGAATACTAGTATTTTATGTGTTGAAAATGTGCATTTCTGGAAAAAGTCACATCTAGTGCAAATGATCTGAACACTGTGAGAGCATACAAATAATGACGCATAGCTGTCTGTAGTCATCACAACAGGACACTATTGTCATATCACCAACATCTGTAAAATGACAAACCATAGGTGACAGTAAGTTGAGATGCCAAGGAAGTTGATGCCATCATGCTACAGCCACACAGAAAACATCAATAGTCAGAGGAATGGTCAGTTGCACTGTCTCACCCCTGTGTCATTGGAAGTATTGACGTATAACTGATGTTTTGTTGTCCTCATCCTCATCCTCTGCCTCTAATCCTCACTGTCCTCGGGGTCTACTGCTGCCACAGGGGCATCTCCAGTCTCCTCCTCCTGCAGAAAAGGCACATGTTGTCTGGAGGTGTCAACACCAGGACAGTGCGCGCTCTACGGGCATCTATAATGCAAAAACCCAACACTTGCAAGATAAAGTAATTTATGCATTGTGATGATATGTTATTGTTTAACCTTTTGCATTGCAGAATTCCATCCAAAAGATTCATTTTAAGGAGCTTATAAATACTGTACATTTACAATGTATTGCTGCAGACATTCAGAGTGTGTTAGGGTGTGGTCCCTTTCCAGGGCCTTCTGGAGACTTTCCCTGCAACATGCCTGGGCGTGGTTCTAGGCTGGGCCAAGACTCTATAAAAGAGAGTCAGCCCAACTTCCAGTGCTCACTATTCAGAGGTCCCGGTGCAGAGCAGCAGCTTCTTCCTGAACTCCTGTCCCGGCGGCCTATTTGGATTTTCCAGTCTTCTGCACTCATCTCTCTTTGGTGATCACTGTTTCCAGGCGGTAAGACGGTGTTTGGACATTTCCCAACACCGTAATTGAGAATCTTCATATTCTTGCTTTTAATTCTTAAATGAATAACAGATTATTTGTGTACTGCCATTTTTTGACATTTGTATAGTGTTTTGCAAATAGGGAGGACGCGCAATTTATTCCATAAAGATTTGACTTCGTTATTACATTATTGTTCATTGCACACTGATATTTCTTGACATTTACATGATGTTTTACGAGTTGGCAAGACGTGCAACTCGTTTCATGAGCATTTAACTTTGTTGTTCATTGCGCGCTATCTTTTCTTGACATTTACATGGCGGCATTCGAATCGGCGAAACGTGCGATTCACTTCTTGTGTGTAATTCATGCTGTTCATTGTGCGCTACCATTTTCTGGCATTTACATGGTGACATTCGAATCGGCAACACGCGCAATTCTTTCCTTGAGTGTTTTTTCATGTTATTCATTGTGCGCTACCATTTTCTGGCA
This sequence comes from Pleurodeles waltl, assembly GCF_031143425.1. Lineage (NCBI taxonomy): Eukaryota > Metazoa > Chordata > Amphibia > Caudata > Salamandridae > Pleurodeles > Pleurodeles waltl. The sequence continues at coordinate 448,828,179 of NC_090443.1, forward strand.
TTTACATGGTGGCATTCGAATCGGCAACACGCGCGATTCTTTCCTTGAGTGTTTTTTTTATGTTATTCATTGTGCGCTACCATTTCTTAGCATTTGTATGGTGGCATTTGAATTGACAAGACGCGCAATTCTTTCCCTGAGTGCTTTTCATGTTGTTCATTGTGTGCTACTATTTCTTGGCATTTGTATGGTGGCATTTGAATCGGCAAGACGCGCAATTCTTTCCTCGTGTATAAATAATGTAAGTTACTGTGCGCTTCCATTCTAAGACATTTTCTTGGTAGCATTTCAAGTTGACACGTCGCGTGATTTATTCCTTGAATCTACGTTGTGTGATTTCATGGTGCACAAACCTTTATGGTGTTTAATACTCATATAAAAATCTGCAATGTGCGCAATTTGCTTCCAAATGTTTTTTCTGAAATGAACACAACAATACCAAAGTTCTAGATGTAATGCTGTGTGTTCCTGATATGTATTCCTAAAAGGAGATTCATATGGTTGTTTAGAAATTGCTCAGAGTGTTTCCTGATTCTCATGCTAAAGAAAGTACTTGAATCTGAAAGTCCTATTTAACTTTTCCTGTTTCCTCCTCAGGTATTCGGTCATCTAAAGCCTAGTCAGTTTTAGGATTATTCCAGGGTTGTTCATGTTTTAGCATGGTACTGATTTCATGAGATGTAATCTTGATGTTGTGTTTTAACCTTTTGCTTCCTACAGGTCTCCTTCCCAGCTGTTCCTGTCCTAATCCCCTTTTCCCCACTTGGACTCTCTTAGACTCTGTGATAAATCTAATCAGAGTATTGGAGCGGTCTTGTGGTGGAAGTGTTGGGAACGTGCACAGACCCCGAGGATCTGGTGACTCTGACAGGAGGTCAGGTTGTGCAACATGCAGCATGCCACTACTATCTGGCAGACCTTCCTGGGTGAGTAGCACAGGGATCCACCTGTCAGATGCAGGCACCTGAACCTGACCTTCAGGAGGCCGAAGGTCCTCTCGAATATTCTTCTGGTTTGCCCATGTGCCTCATTGTAACGATTATCAGCCCCTGTCCTGGCATTCCTCACAGGGGTCAGGAGCCATGATATGTTTGGGTAGCCAGAGTCGCCTGCAAGTATTGAGGGACAGCATTTAGCCTTACACAATGCTATGGGGATGACACTTAAAGACATACACTGACATTGGGTGGGGAACCTGGCTCACCTATTAGACACACCATGTGCCTCTGTAGTTGGGACGTCACATTTGGGATGCTGCTATTCCTCAGGACAAAGGTGTTGTGCACCGACCCACGATACTTGGCAGTAACGTGGGAATTGTATTGGTCCGCCTGGCCACTTGCACATTCATTGAGTGGAAACTCTTACGATTCCTGAACACCTGTTTATTCTGGCAGTGGGGGGACACAAACGCTATATGTGTCACATCAATCGCCCCAATAATATTGAGGATATGTCCCACTGCATAGTATCCGGCCTTCACAGTGGCCAAATCTACCACCTGGGAGCTAAGTAGCTACACATGTGTTTCACCAGGGCAGACAAAACTCTTGCCAGCACGACTGAAAACATTAGCTGTGACATTCCTGTTGCCAAGCCCACTGTCACTTGGAAAGAACTAGTTGCCAGGACATGGAGCACTGATAGCACTTGCACAAGAGGGGGGATCCCAGTGGGATGACGGATAACTGATATCAGGTCAGGCTCCAATTGGGCACACAGCTATGTGATTGTGACCCTGTCCAGTCTATAGGTGAGTATAATGTGCCTGACCTCCAGTGTATCCAAGTCCACAAGGGGTCGGTATACGGGGGCTTGAAACCCTTCCTCCTATTCATTTACACCAGTAGGTATTTAAGGGACACAAGAGTAGGCTGTCACAATTAGAGCAATGGAACCACCACTTCAGTGTACATGATGTATGTATGCAATGGTATAGTGGGACTGGCGAGGTATGTGCAGATCTAGGCAGTGATGCACTTAAGGTTGATATGATTGGTGTCCACCACCATGAAATGGCGACCGCCTGTCCTGTATGTAGGGACAGGTGGAAGTGAGGTTACTCCGCCGACGCTGGGAGTCGTAGCGGAAGGCGGTCTTGCACCGCCGTGCAATTCCTCATTGGATAATATGGGGCTCTATGAAATACAGTGGCCAAATCAGCGCCGGCGGTGATGGTGTACACCACCGCGGACGTGACCCCCATTTTCCATGAGATTCCTGACTTGTTTCCTGACCTTCAACAGGAGAACACCTACAATGAGTGTGCTGCTGTGACCTGTGTCTGGAACCTACCATGGCCCGTGTGACTGGGGAAAGGGCCCCTGCCTTCACTGCAAAGGAGTTGGAGCGATTGGTGGATGGGGTTCTACCCCAGTACGGACTGCTGTATGGGCCTCCAGACCAACAAGTGAGTACACCTTGGGCACAGTGCATGTGGGAAGGATGCATGGAGTTGTGTGTGCATGCATCATGTCATCGGGTGGGAATGTCTGGTGGAAGTGTACATGGTGGGTGCTGGGCAATGTGTGTGCCAATGGAGTTGGAAACGGGATTGGTGGGCCATATGTGTGACCGGCTGGATTATATGAGTAATGGTGTTCTCCTGACTGTATTACCTCTGCAGGTCAGCACTCATCAAAAGAAGGGATTATGGCATGCCATTGCCAAGGACGTGCTGAAACTGGGGGTCCATGGCATGTGGAGCACCCACTGTCTGAAACGGTGGGGAACCAGAGACGCTGGGTATGGAAAACCATGGTGGCCCAGCTGGGGATGGCCTCCCAAGGGGAAGGGGTGCCCGTCGGAACCTGACCCCCCTAATGGACTGCATACTGGCAGTGGCCTACCCAGAGCTGGATGGGTGGTTGAGGGCATCACAGCAGCCACAAGGGGGTGAGTACAGTGGCCGTTACAACAATGATTGGTAGGTGGCATGGGATGTGGGTGGTGGGTGTGAGTTAGTGGATGCCCCTTAATTCCAGGTCAGACATTGCAGCGTGATGCAGCTCAAGGGTAATAGGTGTATGGCAAATGCAGGTCACCTAGCTTGTTAGCATTCCATGTCAGTCAGGGCTTTGTGGGTCCCAGTAGGTGTGCAGTTGGCGGTGTTTGGCCCTCATCTTGCCATGGCATCTAGCCAAATCAATGGCAGTGCAATGCATAGTGCTCAATCCTGATCCCTGTGTGTGACGGTGCTTTGTATGCCAACGGTGGTGTTGGTGCAGTAATTGACGCAGTGTTTCCTTTCTCTCTCCCCCCCTTTTTTCTTCTGTCATCCTGTCCATGTGTGCATTAGCATCGTCTGGCGGAGGAGCAGGGGCACCGGTGACAGAGGGAGCTGCATCACACATGACCCAGGAGGCAGAGTCCACCGACACCGAGGGAACCAGTGGAACGCAGGGCGAAGGGAGCACCACGGCGGAGACAGGTGACAACACAAACTCAGATACCTCCTCCGATGGAAGCTCCCAGGTGGTGGCGGACACCTCTGCAACAACCCCAGCTGCAGGTACAGCCACCACCCCCTGTACCAGCACCGCCCTCCCAGTAGCCCCTCAGCAAGTTGCCTGTGCCCGCTCACCCAGGAAGATGGGCATCTCCTTTGCCCCAGGCACCTCAGGCCCTGCCCCAGTGAGCCTTGCTGCCCAGAGTTAGGAGGCTATTTACCTCCTGAGATCCATCTCTGTAGGGCAGTCAACCACATTGAATGCCATCCAGGGGCTGGCATCCCAGTTGCAGCAATGCAATGCATTCCTGGAGGCCATCCACAGTGAATTGGTGGGCCAACAGAGATTGATTCAGGCTCTGGCCTCCTCTCTGGTGGCAGCCATTGTCCTTGTTCCTACTGTCCCCCATCCAACTACCATGTCCCAGTCCCAGTCTCCTCAACCCTAACCCATCCCATGCACACATACAAATGAGCATGCACACAAGACAACTCACGAGTGGCACAGTAAAACACAGGCACCACACTTCATCCCACAAACACTCACACAAACAACAGACAGTTGCACACACAACCACATCAACTGCCTCCACTGTCTCCCCCTCCTCCTCCTCCTCCTACTCCACCTCCCTCCCAGTCACGTCCACACTCACATGTGCATGCACTGCATCAACATCCACCACCAGTATCACCACACCAAGTAGCACACACACCTCACTAGCAGACACCTCCACAACATCCATCCATACGTCCCCTGTGTCCTCTCCCACCCTGTCTGTCCCCCCCCAAAGGACACAAACGCAAGCACTCAGACACCCAACAGCCACCCACCTCACACACACACACACTGCCCATGCACTTGAACCCAAGTCCAGCAGACATACACCTCCATCAAGCACTCCCTCAACCTCCACTCCCATCCCTCCTCCTTTTTCCCACCCCACCGTCCCTAAGAAGCTTTTAATTTCCCAACTTGACCTCTTCCCTCCCCTCCCAGCCCATAAGAGAAGGGTCTCAATGACCCAGCCCAGCACCTCATCTAAACAGTCCACGCAGACAGTGGAGGCACCTCCTAGTCGTGGAGGCAAAACTGTGCAGGATCCCACTCCACCAGCCAGGAAGGGTAAGGATCCCACACCTCCTGCCATGAAGGGGAAGAAGCCCTCAACTCCTGCCATAAAGGGGAAGGAGCCCGCACCTCCTGCCATGATGGGGAAGAAGCCCTCGACTCCTGCCAGGAAGGGTAAGGATCCCACACCTCATGCCTTGAAGGGGAAGAAGCCTTCAACTCCTGCCAAGCCCTCAACTCCTGCCATGAAGGGGAAGAAGCCCTCGACTCCAGCAGAGGCTGTCAGGGTGACACCACCACTAGTGGTCACAGAGCCCACTCCTACTGCAGAGGCTTCCCAGGAGGCACCTTCACTGCTGAACACAGTGCAGCCCTCACTTCCAGCAGAGGCTGCCCAGGAGGCACTATCATCTGCTGACACAGTACAGCCCTCACCTCCAGCAGAGGCTGACAGAGTTACACCACCACCACCACCACGACCAGTGGTCATGGAGCCCTCACCACCAGCTGAGGCAGTGCAGCCCACTCCTCCAGCAGAGGCTGCCCAGGAGGCACCTTCACCTGCTGTGACAGTGCAGCCCTCACCTCCAGCAGAGGCTGCCCAATAGGCACCTTCATCTGCTGAGACAGTGCAGCCCTCACCTCCAGATGAGACAGTGCAGCCCTCACCACCAGTGGAGGGCATGTAGGCCACCCTCCAGGGACCGCTGTACAAGGGGCCCCCTCCAGAAGCAGTGGGCAAGTCACCCACCTGAGAGACTGTAACCTTGCACTCCCCAGCAGAGAGAAATGGGCATGGAGCCCCTTCCAGAACCAGTGGGCAAGTCTCCCACCTGAGAGACTGTGACCTTGCACTCCCCAGCAGAGAGAAATGGGCATGGAGCCCCCACCAGAACCAGTGGGCAAGTTCCTGTATTCGGCTGAGGTGCCCCCGACCTCTCTTCCCCCTGAGGTGCCTGCCCACTTCAATGATGATGCCTGCCCACTTCAATGATGATGCCCCTGCACAGTTCTGTGAGGATGTCGTCAGGAAATGAGTTGGGCCTTGGACTGTGCCCTGTGGCCATGTGGGCCCTTTGTATTTTGGATTGGGCATTGGCCCTTTGTGGACAATTGTACATATCTCTTGTTTACCAATTTGTTCATTTCTAGATATTCCCATACAATACATTCTCCGTACATTACTGTAGTCCTTCCATTACTATGCAGTGTGTTGTGTGCCATTGGTTTACGTCTGCAGCTGGTTGTATGTATGGTGTGTGTTGTGTGTGTGTGCGTGTGTGTCACTGCCCTTTTCCTCCCTCCCTCCCTTGTGTGCTAGGCGGCTGTACTCACTGTCATCGTCTTCGTCAGCTTTGGCGTTCCGTGTGGAGCATGGCGTAGATGAGCAAGGGGAAGATTGCAGTTCCGGTTCCATGGCGGCTTTGTCCTTTTCTGTGTCTCAAATGGAGAGTCTTTCGTCTTCTGTGCAGTGTTTTCGCCAGACTTTTGATGGCAATGGTACCAGCCTGGAAATCTTGGCGGTTTCCTGTGTCTTAATATGGTGGGCGGTAGCTTGTCTTCTGTCTGGCTGTTGGTGGCTACCGCCGTGGTGAGTGTTGTTAACACCCTGGCGGTTGGTGTGGTACATTAACTGTCTATGGGAGTTATCACTGCCACAGACATCATTTGGCAGCAATTACTGACAGTCTGTTGGCGGTATTACTGCCACCTTAACAGTCATCGACAATGTCATAATTAGGGCCATTGTGTTTATGTTGTAATGAATTTTCCTGAAAATGCAGAAAAAGGCAGAAGACATGGGTTGATGCTACTCACCTGCAATATTCTAGTTCTTCATGAATACAGTAAAAGGTCTTATGCACATTGTAACTTTAAATAGAGTGTATGTATAAAGGGAGTAAGGGACTCAATGGACTAGTCAAAGACCGCTGAAATGTGTCAGCCATTCTGGCCCTAATTACAACCCTGGCGGTCAGTGTTAAAGCGGCAGTAATACCACCAACAGGCCGGCGGGAAAAAAATTTAATCATGACCATGGCAGAAACCGCCAACATAGACAGCCACTTTAACACTCAGACCACCACGGCGGTAGAAATAAACAGCTTTGCGGTCACCGCCAACAGACAGGCTGAAGACAATGTACCACCCACAATATTGTGAGAGGCCAATCCGCCACCTTTTCTGGGGCGGAAACAACGCAAACAAAAACACAGCGGAAACAGGACTTGGAAGGGAAAACACTCACCTCTCCACACCCCACGAGGAACCAGGACACCATGGAGCCAGAACTCCAAATACTCCCTGCGATGGTATTCCTGCTCCTCTGTCAGGAGCAACAAAGACGGCGGCGACGACCACGGTGAGTACTGCACCTACAACACAGGGGAGGGGGGGAGGGAAAAGAGAGTGACACACACACGCAACCCGCAACACCCCCACCCTCACCCACTACAACATACACACAAATACATGCTGCAACATTACGGTGCATGTGGCGGTACAGGTGGCGGTGCAGATGGCAGTGCAGGTGGCGGTCTTCTCCGCCGTACCGGTTGGCGTCGACATGGACAGAAGGTGTGACACTGGTCCCATAGTCGGTACCACCATGCCCTCTCCTGACCTGCCCTTGATTTTCTGGCCCTTCCCCACCTTGGATGGTGGCACAGCTGTCTTGCCACCATCCCCTTTTGTTTTACCTGAGCCCTTGGTGGCAGGTGTTTTCGCCTTCTCCCTCAGGGATGTGGGCAACTTTTTTACTTTCGCAGGTGGCGGAATGTCCTTGCCCTTGCTACATGGCACACTGGCTGCCCTGATGCTTGGTGCACCCCACCTCCGCTGTTGCTGGGACCATTGTGCCCGGTGATGTGGTGGCTGAGGTGCTGGGTTAGGACCTGGAAAGCCTGGCCCTAGGGGACGGACGGGGGGGTGGAGGTGTAGGGAAGAGGTCAATGTTAGACAGGAAAAGTTTTTTAGACAAACTGGGACGGGTAGATGGAGGTGGTTTGGGAGTGGAGGAAGAGGTAGTGGTTGTAGGAGGTGTACGAATGCTGTATTTGGGTGAAGGTGCATGGGCTGGAGGCTGTTGTGAGGTGGATGGCTGTTGGGTGGGTGTGTGCCTGCGTTTGTGTACTTTGGGAGGTGGGCTCACAGACACACTGGTAGAGGACACAGGGGATGTGTAAATGGTAGTGGGGGTGGTGAGTGCATGTGAGCGGTGTGTGCTGATGGGCGTGCTGGTGATGGAGGTAGTGGCTGAGGATGTAGTGCATGCAGGTGTGAGTGGAGACAAGACTGGGAGGCTGGAGGACGACGTGGAGGAGGGGGACACAGTGGAGGCAGTGGATGTTGGTATGTCTGCATGGGAATGATGCTTGGTTGAGTTCCTGTGGGATGTGTGGTGCTTATGTTTGCCTGAGCCACCCTTGTGTGATGAGGTGTGTGCATGCTGGTCTGATGGTGTGCTTGGGATAGTATGAGGTACAGGGATTGGGTCTGGGTGGAGGAAGTTGGAGGGGGGAGGCTGGACACAGGGACAATGGCTGCCATCAGTGCTGAGGCCAGAGCCTGAAATGTTCTCTGTTGGGCTGCCTGGCCAGAATGAATGCCCTCCAGGTATGCATTTGTTTTTGCAAATGCCTCTCGACACCCTGGATGGCATTCAGAATGGTAGATTGCCCAACAGTGAGGGATCTCAGGAGGTCAATAGCCTCCTCACTGAGGGCAGCAGGGCTGAATGGGGCAGGGCCTGAGGTGCCTGGGGCGAAGGAGATGTCCACCCTCCTGGGTGAACATCACAGGACACACTCTGAGGGGCTGCTGGGAGGGCGGTGCTGGTAGGGGGGGTGGCGGCTGTACCTGTTGATGCGGGGGACACAGAGGGGCCCGCCACCGCAAGGGAGCTCCCATCAGAGGAGGAGTCGCTGTCACTGAAGTCACCTCCTGTCACCGCCGTGGAGCTCCCCTCGTCCTCCGTCCCACTGGTGGCTTCAGACTCCGTTGTCTCGACCTCCAGGTCCAAGTGGGATGCAGCTCCCTCCTGCTCCAGTGCCACTGCTCCTCCGCCTGATGATGCTATTGCACACAAGAACAGGGAGACAACAAAAAGGGGGGGGGAAGACAGAAGAAAGACATGTTCAGTGTATGCAATACAACTACTGTTGGCGAACACTACAAACACAGCAGCCCTCTGCACTACGCCATGCACTTAGAGTTCCTAGAGTAATCACAGGGCCATAGGGGGCAAGGCCTATGCCCGATTGCTGCACACATGGAACCTAACGAGGTGTAGATGGCTCTTACCACTGGTGGGGTTGGGGTGCCACATAGCCTGCCTTACAAAGGGTCCTTGCCTACAAAGCTCGCCCTGGCCTAGGGTAACCCACTGCCCACCTCCCCCACCCAGACACCTCGTAATGCACGCAGAGTCAGATGGATGTGACGGTACTCACCCCCTTGTGGCTGCTGTGATGCCCTCAAGCGCCCATCCAACTCTGAATACGCCACCGCCGGAACATCAGAGGGGTCATGGTGCGACGGGCACCCCTCCCACTCTGGGAGGTCATCCCCAGCTGGGACTCCACCGTCTTCTTGCTCCAGCGGCGAAGGTCCTCCCATCTTTTACGGCAGTGGGCGCACTGTCTGTGGTGGACCCCCAGGGTCCGGACGTCCTTGGCGATGGCACGCCAAATATCCTTCTTCTGGTGGGCGTTGACCTAGAGGAATAGTACAGGTAAAAAGGAAAAACGTTAACCGTCCGGACCATCACAATCATTGGGCCACGTTCTCACCCTTGCCCTGACACACATACACTTACCGTCCGCACATGCAGGCCTCAGTACCCCCCATGTATCTTCCATCCACACCACTCCAAACAGGCATTGCCCATGCAGCATGCTCACAGTGTACTCACCTGTTTGTCTGGAGGACCGTAGAGAAGCATGTACTGGGGGAGGACCCCATCCACTAACTTCTGCAACTCCTCCGAAGTGAAGGCAGGGGCCCTTTCCCCAGACACATGAGCCATTGTCGCTTCCAGACTGAGGTCACAGCAACACTTGCAGTGTAGGTCCTCTCCTGTCGAAGGTCAGGTATCAAGTGAGTGAACAGACAGAAAATGGCGGTCACGTCCGCAGCAGTGCGTACCGTCACCGCCGGCGTACATCGTCATTGGCTCCTGGGACCCATAGGGTCCAATGTTAACCAATGCAGGATTGTGCTGCGGTCTTCGACCGCCTACCGCGACGGTGTAGAACGCCAGCGCAGTTACCTCGTATCCCCTTGTCTCACCTTACAGGTCAGGCAGCCGCCATTTCAGGGGGCCACATGGCATTAATAATAACTGCGTCACACCTATCTAGGCCTTGCATACACACAGTAACAGGCACATTGTGGATTTACAAATGTTTGCTACGGACATTTAGTTATACCTCAGTGTTGGCTGACTCTCTGCTCGCTGTTCTCCTCCATAGGGCACGTCCACTGGGACAGGTGGTGGGATGGCGGCATCCTCCAGTGTACAGACCGCTGGTGGACCTGTCGACAATGGAAGAGAGACACGTAATAGTCACCTACAGACTTGATCGTGCAACAATCCAGGAACTGTGTACCCAGTTGGAGCCAGACCTGATGTCAGCAATCCGCCATCCCACAGGAATCCCCCCTCTAGTGCAGGTCCTGTCAGTACTCCATTTCCTGGCAATTGGGTCTTTTTAAACAACAGTGGCCATTGCATCAGGGATGTCCCAGTCTATTTTCTCAAACGTGTTGTCCAGAGTGTTGTCTGCCCTGCTGAAACACATGTGCAGCTACATCATTTTCCCTCAGGTGGAGGATTAGTGAAAGGTGACTTCTATGCCCTGGGACATATCCCCAACATCATAGCTGCCATTGATGGGACACATGTGCCCTTGGTACAACCCCGCAGGAGTGAACAGGTGTACAGAAACCGGAAGAGCTACCATTCAATGAATGTGCAGATGGTGTGTTTAGCTGACCAGTACATTTCCCATGTGAATGCCAAGTTTCCTGGCACAGTGCATGACGCTTACATTCTGAGGAATAGCAGCATCCCTTATGTGATGGGCCAACTCCTGAGGCACCGTGTGGCTAATAGGTGAGGGCAAGGACCCTACACTCTGTGAATTGTTGTCTGGGTCTGGCGTTGTCCCTAAGGGTTAGTGTGTGTCTAACAGTTGTCCCTCAACATTTGCAGGTGACTCTGGTTACCCCAACCTGTCATGGCTACTGACCCCAGTGAGACATCCCAGGACAAGGGCAGAGGAACGCTACAATGAGGCGCATGGGCGAACTAGGAGAGTGATCTAAAGGACTCAGATCATCGTGGCCTGCTGTATGCTGCACAACCTGGCATTGCGACAACAGGGGGTGCCTTTTTTCTAGGAGGATGGTCCAGAAGGAGGTCTTGTGGCAGCTGTGGAGCCTGTGGACAGTGAAGAAGAGGAGGCGGAAGAAGAGGAAATCGACAACAGAAACAACGTTATCCAGCAATACTTCCAGTGAGACACAGGTAAGAAGATGTCACTGCCTCACACCTCTCATACAATTGTTAGACCTATCATATGTCAGTCACTTTCACCCAGTGTATGGACCTTGACTTGTCACTTTGCCTTTCCATTTCACAGATGTTGGTCCCACTGTGTGACCTCTGCTATATTACTTCATGGACTAGAGCTGTGTTACATCGGTATGTTGACAATACAATCGACATTGCTATATTCTATAGGTATTGCAAATACACATTTGTGAAAGCACAGACTGACTCCAGCTTGTTTTGTGATTCAAGGGTGTTTATTTCAGTGCAAAATAGTGGAGGGGTTGTAAAATGGGCAGGGGTGATGGTGGAGGAATGCCCATGGCAAAGTCCAGTCTATTTGTTTCACAGGTGCATTGTCCAAAGGGGCATAGGAAGTGGAGCTAGGGCAGATGATGGATGGACAGGGTGACAAAGTGGGACAGAGGGGTGACATTCAGGGGGGTCTCATTTCCTGGCAGGGGTCTTGCATTGTTCTCTGTCTTTGCCCTTGATCTCAGGGACCGTTTGCGGGGTGGTTCTCCTTCTGCAAGGGGTGGGGTGCTGGTGTCGTGGTCCTGTGGCGGTGCCTCCTGTCCACTAGCGCCAGCAGAGGTGGTGGGCTGTTTATCATCCAGGCTAGTGTCAGGGGCCCCTTGCTGTGCCACAGTGTCCCTCCTGGTGTTCACAAGGCCCTTCATCACCCCTGCAATGGTGACCAGGGTGGTGTTGATGGACCTAAGTTCCTCTTTGATCCCAAAATACTGTTCCTCCTGCAGCCGCTGGGTCTCCTGAAACTTGGCCAGTACCGTTGCCATCGTCTCCTGGGAATGATGGTACGCTCCCATGATGTTGGAGAGGGCCTCGTGGAGAGTGGGTTCCCTGGGTCTGTCCTCCCCCTGTCGCACAGCAGTCCTCCCAGTTGCCCTGTTTTCCTGTGCCTCTGACCCCTGAACTGTGTGCCCACTGCCACTGCCCCCAGGTCCCTGATTTTCTTGGGGTGGTGGGTTTACCTGGGTTCCCTGTAGTGGTGGACACACTGCTGCTTGACGTGTCCTGGGGACAGAGGGATGGGCCCGCTGGGTGGGTGCTGTGCTGGTGTTTCCTGAGGAGGGAGGCTCTGTGGTGGCTTGTGCCAGTGTCAAGGAAACCGACTGTCCTGAGGTCCCAGATGGGCCGGGCTGGTCATCTTGATCCAGTTGGACAGAGCTGCCATCATCACTGTGGGCCTCTTCTGTGGGGGGAGTGGACATGTCTGGAACCTCTTGTCCGGTGACGTTGGGTATGGGTCCTGCAGGGGTGTAAAGGCATGATTATTGCATCTGTGTGTGCCATTGTGTGCAATAGATGGGTGACCCTGTACTCCAGTACTTGCATTCTTGTGTAGGACCTTGTGTGATAATTGGTTTGGGGATCTGTGTGGGTATCTGTAGTGGACATGCTTTGGTGATGGGTGCCCATGCTTTGGTGTTGCATGCAGGGCTTGGTGTTGGGATGTGTGGGTTGTGATAGTGGGACATTTGTGAGGTGTTGGAGTAATGGGGGTGAGGGTGAGGGTGGGGTATGTGATACCATGCAGGTAGGGTGGGGGATGTAATAGTTAAGATTTGACTTAGCAGAGTCCATTCCTCCTGCTACTCCGGCAAGGCCCTCAGGATGCAGTATAGCCAAGACCTGCTCCTCCCATGTTGTTAGTTGTGGGGGAGGAGGTGGGGGTCTGCCACCAGTCCTCTGTACTGCAATCTGGTGTCTTGAGACCACGGAACGCACCTTCCCCTGTAGGTCGTTCCACCTCTTCCTGATGTCATCCCTAGTTCTTGGATGCTGTCCCACTGCGTTGACCCTGTCTACAATTCTGCGCCATAGCTCCATCTTCCTAGCTATGGAGGTGTGCTGCACCTGTGATCCGAATAGCTGTGGCTCTACCCGGACAATTTCCTCCACTATGACCCTGAGCTCCTCCTCAGAGAACCTGGGGTGTCTTTGCGGTGCCATGGTGTGGTGTGGGTGATGTGTGAGGTGGTGTGTGTTGTGATGTGTGAGGGGATGTGTTTGTGTGTGTTGTCTGAGGTGCGTGGATGTTGTGTGAGTGATGGTGTTGTGTGCCTGTGGATGCTAGTATTGTTGATGGTGGTGTCTCTCTCTGGGCTTCTTTCTCAATTTTTGTCATAGGGGCTTGTGGGTGATGTGGGTGTGTGTTTTATATTGTATTGAGTGTGTGGGAGTGGTGTGTGTATGTGTATCAGGTGTGTGTATTTCGAATTGTCCAATGTGGTTGTGTTTTGTAAATGTGTGTGTATTTTGAGCGCGGCTGTGTGTCCCTCCAATGGAATACCGCGGTTGAAAGACCGCCGCATGGATTCGTGGGTCGTGATACTGTGGGCGTATTCCTGTTGGAGTGACGATGGAGGTTTTGTTTTCCCCAGTTTATCACTGACCTTTGGTGTGCTGGACTTGTGTGGGTGTCTGGATTTTGGCAGATTCCGGCCTGTGGGTCGTAATATTTGTAGCGGAATTCTGCCGACGCAGCGGTGTGTTGGCGGTCTTCTGCACGGCGGTAAGAGGGATCTACCACCAATGTTGTAATGAGGGCCTCTGTTTTTTCGTGTTTTGCACTTTTGATGTGGAATTTAATTAAGATTAACATTGGTGGCTTATATGGAATTGCAGTGTCACCTTTTCTTGGATGCTTGGAGCTTCAATTGGCGAAAGGAGTGAAGGAAAATATGTATTTGTATATATAGATATACAGGCCCCCATTATGAGTTTGGCTTGCAGCTTGAACCCCGCCGGCCCTAATTTGAGTTCCCCGCTGGGCCTGCTGGTGGAAACAGTGTTTCTGCCCGCCGGCCCAGCGGGGAACAGAGCCTTAACATTGCAGTCGGCTCCTAATGGAGCTGGCGGCAATGTGGCGGTGCAGCGGGAGCAGCACCCCTCGCACATTCCACTGCCTGTAAATTGGGCAGTGGAATGTGTGATGGGGCTGTGCATGCGAGCCTCCGCACTGCCCATGCTAAGTGCCTGGGCAGTGCGGGGGCCCCCGAGCCCCCCATTCCGCCAACCTTTCCATGGCTGTGTAAACTGCCATGGACAGGCTGGCAGATGGGGATTTGGAATCCCCAGGGCAGCTCTGCCCTGGCGGATTACAACTGCTGGGACCGCCAGTCTGTCGGCGGTGGGACCGTGGCGGCTCTGCCAAAGTCATAATGTGCCGGTCGGACTGCCGCGACCACGGTGGTCCGTCTGCCACCGTGATCGTGGAGGTCTGGTGACCACCAGGGTCACATTCACACCCCTGCTATACAGTGTTGCCATCAATTATGTCATTTCAGATGTCGTCAATAATGTTATCATTTGTGAGTTAACCCCTTCCCCGCCACGGACGTAATGGTTACGTCCATGGCAGCGCCCGTGTGGCGCCATGGACGTAACCATTACGTCCTGGGACTGGCAGTCGGGGGAAGCGCCAGGGCTTCCCCTTTCACGCCCACCCCCCCGCCCCCCCCCCATGACGTCAGCGCGCGATCGCGCGCTGATTTCAGGGAAAGGGGGAAAGACGCGCTGGAAGCCATTTGCTTCCAGCGCGTCTTAGGGAGAAGGTGAGTTTTTCACCTTCGTGCGGGGTGGGGGTGCTCTCAGAGAGGCATCGAGGGAAAGGAAAGGGTTTTCCTTTCCCTCGATGTCTCTTTGAGCATTCCTGCTGCCCGATCGCGATGCGATCGGGCAGCAGGAATGCCCACTAGACACCAGGGATTTCAGTATGTGTGTGTTTGTGTGTGCTTATTAGTGTAGGGGAGCGACCCCTTGGGCAAGGGTCGCTCCCCTTTGGGGGCACATGTATTTTACGTCGTTTCTGCCCCCCCTGGGGGCAGATTGGCCCTATTTTTAGGCCGATCTGCCCCCAAGGGGGGCAGAAAGCCACTAGACACCAGGGATTTTATTGTTGCTTTGTATTTTTTGTGTTGGGGGGCGGCCCCTTGGGCAAGGGTCGCTCCCCTTTGGGGGCACATGTATTTTACGTCGTTTCTGCCCCCCCTGGGGGCAGATTGGCCCTATTTTTAGGCCGATCTGCCCCCAAGGGGGGCAGAAAGCCACTAGACACCAGGGATTTTATTGTTGATTTGTATTTTTTGTGTTGGGGGGCGGCCCCTTGGGTAAGGGTCGCTCCCCTTTGGGGGCAAATGTATTTTACGTCGTTTCTGCCCCCCCTGGGGGCAGATTGGCCCTATTTTTAGGCCGATCTGCCCCCAAGGGGGGCAGAAAGCCACTAGACACCAGGGATTTTATTGTTGATGTGTATTTTTTGTGTTGGGGGGCGGCCCCTTAGGCAAGGGTCGCCCCCAGGGGCCCTCATGTATTTTTGGGCAGTTCTGCCCCCCTTGGGGGCAGAGAGGCCTATTTTTTTTAGGCCTTTCTGCCCCCAAGGGGGGCAGAATCCCAATAGTGCCAGAAATAGTATGTATGTATGTGTGCTTTGTGTTGGGGGGTGGCCCCTTGGGCAAGGGTCGCTCCCCCCAGGGGCGCAATGTATTTATTGTCGTTTCTGCCCCCCTTGGGGCAGATTGGCCCTATTTTTAGGCCGATCTGCCCCCAAGGGGGGCAGAAAGCCACTAGACACCAGGGATTTTATTGTTGATTTTTATTTTTTGTGTTGGGGGGTGGCCCCTTGGGCAAGGGTCGCCCCCATGGGCCCACATGTATTTTTGGGCAGTTCTGCCCCCCTAGGGGGCAGATATGCCTATTTTTTAGGCCTTTCTGTCCCCAAGGGGGGCAGAATCCCCATAGCGCCAGGGATACTATGTGTGTGTGTATGTGCTTTGTGTGGGGGTGTGGCCCGTTGGGCAAGGGTCGCCCCCCCCCAAAGGGTGCAATGTAATCTGGGCGATTTCTGCCCCCTCCCCTTGGGGGTAGATTGGCCTATTTTTTTTTAGGCCCATCTTCCCCCAAGCAGAGAAGACTAGACACAGGGGAAAATGAAAAAATGGTTAGTGGCGGAGTGTTTGTCAACTGGCGAAGTATTTGCTTTTATGATAATAACAGTTTTTCTCCTTTTTGTTTTAGTTCAAAGCTTTTGCTGACTTTGCTGTGGCTTGTTGCAGTTTTGGCAGTAGTTGTCCTGCGGTTTGCGTAGTTGCATGTTTTAGGTAAGTAAATAAATTTACTCCAAGTGAGTATTGTTGCAATGCATGAATGACATGTTTGTAGGTGGTGTACTGAATGCAGGATTGTGTGTGAAATTGTCCTTAGAGTTATGCACAATGATTATTGTGTTGTCTTATGTCTAATTTGCTTTTTTTTTTCTCTTTTTAGTGGGATATCATTGGTGATTGCTGTGGCTGTGCAGAGTAGTTGCTGGTGAGTCAAGCTTTTTCAGGCAAGTGAGCAGTATAGTTTTTGAGTTTATAATTCTTAGTGATAAACCTATACTTTGTTACTTATCTTACACAGTGCTGGTTGTTGGTGGTGTATTTGTCCAGTTAATTTTAGTAGGAAGGATCATGGCCAGCCGTAGGATGACCGCTCAGCAGGTTGTTAGTGTGCTTTTTGAGTCATCTTCTGACCATGAATATGAGACTGACTCTGCATCTGAGGCAGAGGAGGAAGTGCAGGATTCTGGAAGTGAATTTTCTGTCAGAGATGAATCATCTGATGATGAAGCCACTCTCAGTGCTGATGAAGGGCCTGTTTTAGAGGAGGACAGTGATGTGCCAATGGTGCAGGAGCCAGCGGCTGAAAGGCTTCCCATTGGAAGACCTGACGCATGGGTTGCACCAAACATGGAGCAGCCACAGTTGCCTGCGTTTACTGGTTTTCCAGGGTGTCGAGTTAATACAGAAAACTTTTTGCCCGTCAACTTTTTTGAGTTGTTTATGGACGATATATTTTTGGAAGAGATTGTTGAGCAGACTAATTTGTATGCAGAGCAGTTTTTGAGGGACAACGCTGTCAGACTTAGGCCACACTCTAGAGCTAGCCGGTGGATTCCCACAAATCTGGAAGAGTTGAAAAAGTTCTTGGATTTAACTTTTTTGATGGGGCTGATAAGGAAGCCGTCGCTGTCTTCATATTGGTCTACTAGTCCCTTGATGGCAACTGCTATATTTCCTGCCATCATGAGTCGTAACCGGTATGAGCTTCTTCTTCGGATGTTGCATTTTGTAGATAATGCTTTAGCCTTGCCACGAGATCATCCTGATTCTGACCGTCTTTTTAAGATTAGACCTGTCCTTGATCATTTGGTAGATCGGTTTTCAGAGATCTATGTTCCAGGGTAAGAAATATCTGTAGATGAGTCTTTGGTCCTGTTCAAGGGTCGTTTGGTTTTTAGGCAGTACATACCTAGCAAGAGGGCACGGTATGGAATTAAATTGTATATGCTGTCAGAAAGTAGTACAGGATATGTTTATAATTTCCGGGTCTACACTGGTAGGGATTCCAATATTGACCCCCCTGGTTGTCCTCCCACTTTTGGAGTTAGTGAGAAAATTGTGTGGGAACTTGGTAGACGACTGTTTAACAAAGGTCACCATTTATATGTAGATAACTTCTACACTGGAGTTCGGTTGTTCAAGGAGTTGTTCAGAGTGGACACTGTTGCTTGTGGCACAATCCGCTCTAATCGGAAAGGCTATCCAAAAGAGCTTGTCTGTAAAAAACTTGAGAAGGGACAGTGCAGTGCCTTGCGGAATGATGAGCTGCTAGCTCTGAAATTTGTAGACAAGAGGGATGTATACATGCTAAGCACCATCCATGATGAGAGTACTTCACCTGTGGCTGTTTGGGGTCAGGTTGCCGAAGTGCGCAAACCTGTGTGCATCTTAGACTATAATAAGCACATGGGTGGTGTTGATATAGTAGATCAGAGGTTAGAACCTTACACTGCTGCTCGTAAGTCTTATGTGTGGTATAAGAAATTAGCGCTTCACTTGTTCCACTTGGCAACTTTTAATGCTTTTGTTGTGTTTAAGGATAGTTCTCCAGAGTCAAGGATGACATTTGTGAAATTTCAGGAGTCTATCATAGATAGCCTTGTTGTGCTGGAACAGGCAAGAGTTCCTAGAGAAGCAGTGGTGGAGGATGTGGCTAGATTGAAAGATCGTCACTTTGCTGAGCACATTCCTCCCACGGTCAAAAAAAACTTTCCTGCTAAGAGATGTAGAGTCTGTGCTCAAAGAGGTATCAGGAAGGAGACTAGGATGTACTGCCCTGATTGTCCTTCAAAGCCTGGGCTGTGTGTGGGTGGCTGTTTCAGGAGCTACCACACACAGAAGAATTATTGGGAAATTCCGTGAGCGTAAACTGGTGTTTTATATTTTTATATGTTCGGTTTCACGGTTGGCATTAGTCATGTATTCAGTTAGAGCTTTTGTGTTTGTAGTTTTGTACTAATTTATGATTAGTGGTTTCTTTGTTGTTTAAAAACAAAAAAAAGGGGATGGCATGTGTAGAGTGGCGCTTGGCTGGCGGCGTGGGTGTGGTGGCGCTTGGCTGGCGGTGTGTGTGGGGTGGCGCTTGGCTGGCGGTGTGTGTGGGGTGGCGCTTGGCTGGCGGTGTGTGTGGGGTGGCGCTTGGCTGGCGGTGTGTGTGGGGTGGCGCTGGGCTGGCGGTGTGTGTGGGGTGGCGCTTGGCTGGTGGTGTGGGTGGGGTGGCGCTTGGCTGGTGGTGTGGCGCTTGGCTGGCAGTGCCGGCCAAACGCCAGTCCACACACTCATCAGCTGGTGTGATTGCTGTATCAGGCATGTGGGCGTATGAAAGTGATGGGCCCTTGACTGGCGCTGTCTGTGGATGCGAGTCTTGTAATGTGCTGGGCCCGTGGCTGGCGGCGTGAATGGTCTAGTGCATGTCATGTATGAAAGGTGTGTGAATGGACTGTAAAGCGGTTGGTGCCTTGTCGTGGCTTTACAGCTCACGAGCTGTGAGTCATTGGTTCAGTTTTTTGGCCTTTGAGTTATTACCAGTGCATTTCACTTTTGTGAAATCTCTTGTTAATAAAATTTGATCTACTGAACCATCACTCACCCTCGTGCCAAATCCAACCAGTATGTGTGGTACAAATGACAAAACCTGCTCCGCTGTAATCAGGCGTCGCAGCACACTTGAGACACGCTAGGTGCCTCAGGTGGGACCCCGATGATGAAGCATGCCACCAACTTGGTTGGTGGGTGAGGGGTCTTCTTCACATAACCTAAGTGTGTTTCTTTTCACAATTTTAGTGTTTGGCACATCACGGACGTATGTGCACACATCAAAGTGATATATTCCAAAAATACCTGTGTTTGGGGGGGAGGGCCCACCTATGTTTTTGGTCCTGGGTGCGGCCGTCATGTAGGGAAACCTACAAAACCCAGAAACTTTTTAAAACTAGGCACCCTAAGGAGTCTAGGGAGGTGTGGCTTGTGTGGCTCCCCCAACATTTTCTTACCCAGACTCCTCTGTAAACCTCACAATTTGCATAAAAAAGCATATTTTCCTGATTTTTCTTAGTAGGATCACCGCTCCAGCACAAAATTCCTACTCCCCAGTTTTCCCCTCAGTCTCCCAAGTAAAATGACACCTCACTTATGTGGGTCCCCAAAGCAGAGTCTGTCTAAAGATGTATAAAAGAATATGCCCTTATAAACTTGCTGTGCTATCCCTTCTATCCCTTCAGGTTTTGGGCCTTATTATGTTGCAGGCACCTGGGCCACCCACACAAGTGAGGTATCATTTGTATCGGGAGACTTGGGGGAACGCTGGGTGGAAGGAAATTTGTGGCTCCTATCAGATTCCAGAACTTTCTGCCACAGAAATGTGAGGAACATGTGTTTTTTTAGCCAAATTTTGAGGTTTGCAAAGGATTCTGGGTAACAGAACCTGGTCCGAGCCCCGCAAGTCACCCCTCCTTGGATTCTCCTAGGTCTCTAGTTTTCAGAAATGCACTGGTTTGGTAGGTTTCCCTAGGCGCCGGGTGAGCTACAGGCCAAAATCCACAGGTAGGCACTGTTTTCTCCCAAAATTGTGGATGTGTCCACGTTGCGCTTTGGGGTGTTTCATGTCGCAGGCGCTAGGCCTACCCACGCAAGTGAGGCATCATTTTTATCGGGAGACTTGGGGGAACGCTGGGTGGAAAGAAATTTGTAGCTCCTCTCAGATTCCAGAACTTTCTGCCACAGAAATGTGAGGAACATGTGTTTTTTTAGCCAAATTTTGAGGTTTGCAAAGGATTCTGGGTAACAGAACCTGGTCCGAGCCCCGCAAGTCACCCCTCCTTGGATTCCCCTAGGTCTCTAGTTTTCAGAAATGCACAGGTTTGGTAGGTTTCCCTAGGTGGCGGCTGAGCTAGTGGCCAAAATCTACAGGTAGGCACTTCGCAAAAAACACCTCTGTTTTTTTCCAAAATTTAGGATGTGTCCACGTTGCGCTTTGGGGTGTTTCCTGTCGCCGGCGCTAGGCCTACCCACGCAAGTGAGGTATCATTTTTATCGGGAGACTTGGGGGAACGCTGGGTTGAAGGAAATGTGTAGCTCCTCTCAGATTCCAGAACTTTCTGCCACAGAAATGTGCGGAACATGTGTTTTTTTAGCCAAATTTTGAGGTTTGCAAAGGATTCTGGGTAACAGAACCTGGTCCGAGCCCGCAAGTCACCCCTCCTTGGATTCCCCTAGGTCTCTAGTTTTCAGAAATGCACAGGTTTGGTAGGTTTCCCTAGGTGGCGGCTGAGCTAGAGGCCAAAATCTACAGGTAGGCACTTCGCAAAAAACACCTCTGTTTTTTTCCAAAATTTAGGATGTGTCCACGTTGCGCCTTGGGGTGTTTCCTGTCGCCGGCGCTAGGCCTACTCACGCAAGTGAGGTATCATTTTTATCGGGAGACTTGGGGGAACGCTGGGTGGAAGGAAATTTGTAGCTCCTCTCAGATTCCAGAACTTTCTGCCACAGAAATGTGAGGAACATGTGTTTTTTTAGCCAAATTTTGAGGTTTGCAAAGGAGTCTGGGTAACAGAACCTGGTCCGAGCCCCGCAAGTCACCCCTCCTTGGATTCCCCTAGGTCTCTAGTTTTCAGAAATGCACAGGTTTGGTAGGTTTCCCTAGGTGGCGGCTGAGCTAGAGGCCAAAATCTACAGGTAGGCACTTCGCAAAAAACACCTCTGTTTTTTTCCAAAATTTAGGATGTGTCCACGTTGCGCTTTGGGGTGTTTCCTGTCGCCGGCGCTAGGCATACCCACGCAAGTGAGGTATCATTTTTATCGGGAGACTTGGGGGAACGCTGGGTGGAAGGAAATTTGTAGCTCTTCTCAGATTCCAGAACTTTCTGCCACAGAAATGTGAGGAACATGTGTTTTTTTAGCCAAATTTTGAGGTTTGCAAAGGATTCTGGGTAACAGAACCTGGTCCGAGCCCCGCAAGTCACCCCTCCTTGGATTCCCCTAGGTCTCTAGTTTTCAGAAATGCACAGGTTTGGTAGGTTTCCCTAGGTGGCGGCTGAGCTAGAGGCCAAAATCTACAGGTAGGCACTTCGCAAAAAACACCTCTGTTTTTTTCCAAAATTTAGGATGTGTCCACGTTGCGCTTTGGGGTGTTTCCTGTCGCCGGCGCTAGGCCTACCCACGCAAGTGAGGTATCATTTTTATCGGGAGACTTGGGGGAACGCTGGGTGGAAGGAAATTTGTAGCTCTTCTCAGATTCCAGAACTTTCTGCCACAGAAATGTGAGGAACATGTGTTTTTTTAGCCAAATTTTGAGGTTTGCAAAGGATTCTGGGTAACAGAACCTGGTCCGAGCCCCGCAAGTCACCCCTCCTTGGATTCCCCTAGGTCTCTAGTTTTCAGAAATGCACAGGTTTGGTAGGTTTCCCTAGGTGGCAGCTGAGCTAGAGGCCAAAATCTACAGGTAGGCACTTCGCAAAAAACACCTCTGTTTTTTTCCAAAATTTAGGATGTGTCCACGTTGCGCTTTGGGGTGTTTCCTGTTGCCGGCGCTAGGCCTACCCACGCAAGTGAGGTATCATTTTTATCGGGAGACTTGGGGGAACGCTGGGTGGAAGGAAATTTGTAGCTCCTCTCAGATTCCAGAACTTTCTGCCACAGAAATGTGAGGAACATGTGTTTTTTTAGCCAAATTTTGAGGTTTGCAAAGGATTCTGGGTAACAGAACCTGGTCCGAGCCCCGCAAGTCACCCCTCCTTGGATTCCCCTAGGTCTCTAGTTTTCAGAAATGCACAGGTTTGGTAGGTTTCCCTAGGTGCCGGCTGAGCTAGAGGCCAAAATCTACAGGTAGGCACTTCGCAAAAAACACCTCTGTTTTTTTCCAAAAGTTAGGATGTGTCCACGTTGCGCTTTGGGGTGTTTCCTGTCGCCGGCGCTAGGCCTGCCCACGCAAGTGAGGTATCATTTTTATCGGGAGACTTGGGGGAACGCTGGGTGGAAGGAAATTTGTAGCTCCTCTCAGATTCCAGAACTTTCTGCCACAGAAATGTGAGGGACATGTGTTTTTTTAGCCAAATTTTGAGGTTTGCAAAGGATTCTGGGTAACAGAACCTGGTCCGAGCCCCGCAAGTCACCCCTCCTTGGATTCCCCTAGGTCTCTAGTTTTCAGAAATGCACAGGTTTGGTAGGTTTCCCTAGGTGCCGGCTGAGCTAGAGGCCAAAATCTACAGGTAGGCACTTCGCAAAAAACACCTCTGTTTTTTTCCAAAATTTAGGATGTGTCCACGTTGCGCTTTGGGGTGTTTCCTGTCGCCGGCGCTAGGCCTACCCACGCAAGTGAGGTATCATTTTTATCGGGAGACTTGGGGGAACGCTGGGTGGAAGGAAATTTGTAGCTCCTCTCAGATTCCAGAACTTTCTGCCACAGAAATGTGAGGGACATGTGTTTTTTTAGCCAAATTTTGAGGTTTGCAAAGGATTCTGGGTAACAGAACCTGGTCCGAGCCCCGCAAGTCACCCCTCCTTGGATCCCCCTAGGTCTCTAGTTTTCAGAAATGCACAGGTTTGGTAGGTTTCCCTAGGTGGCGGCTGAGCTAGAGGCCAAAATCTACAGGTAGTCACTTTGCTAAAAACAGCTCTGTTTTCTGTGATATGTCCACGTTGTGTTTTGGGGCATATCCTGTCGCGGGCGCTAGGCCTACCCACACAAGTGAGGTATCATTTTTATCGGGAGACATGGGGGAACGCTGGGTGGAAGGAAATTTGTGGCTCCTCTCAGATTCCAGAACTTTCTGCCACAGAAATGTGAGGAACATGTGTTTTTTTTGCCAAATTTTGAGGTTTGCAAAGGATTCTGGGTAACAGAACCTGGTCCGAGCCACACAAGTCACCCCTCCTTGGATTCCCCTAGGTCTCTAGTTTTCAGAAATGCATAGGTTTGATAGGTTTCCCTAGGTGGCGGCTGAGCTAGAGGCCAAAATCTACAGGTAGTCACTTTGCTAAAAACAGCTCTGTTTTCTGTGATATGTCCACGTTGTGTTTTGGGGCATATCCTGTCGCGGGCGCTAGGCCTACCCACACAAGTGAGGTATCATTTTTATCGGGAGACGTGGGGGAACGCTGGGTGGAAGGAAATTCGTGGCTCCTCTCAGATTCCAGAACTTTCTGCCACAGAAATGTGAGGAACATGTGTTTTTTTAGCCAAATTTTGAGGTTTGCAAAGGATTCTGGGTAACAGAACCTGGTCCGAGCCCCGCAAGTCACCCCTCCTTGGATCCCCCTAGGTCTCTAGTTTTCAGAAATGCACAGGTTTGGTAGGTTTCCCTAGGTGGCGGCTGAGCTAGAGGCCAAAATCTACCGGTAGTCACTTTGCTAAAAACAGCTCTGTTTTCTGTGATATGTTCACGTTGTGTTTTGGGGCATATCCTGTCGCGGGCGCTAGGCCTACCCACACAAGTGAGGTATCATTTTTATCGGGAGACATGGGGGAACGCTGGGTGGAAGGAAATTTGTGGCTCCTCTCAGATTCCAGAACTTTCTGCCACAGAAATGTGAGGGACATGTGTTTTTTTTAGCCAAATTTTGAGGTTTGCAAAGGATTCTGGGTAACAGAACCTGGTCCGAGCCCCGCAAGTCACCCCTCCTTGGATCCCCCTAGGTCTCTAGTTTTCAGAAATGCACAGGTTTGGTAGGTTTCCCTAGGTGGCGGCTGAGCTAGAGGCCAAAATCTACAGGTAGTCACTTTGCTAAAAACAGCTCTGTTTTCTGTGATATGTCCACGTTGTGTTTTGGGGCATATCCTGTCGCGGGCGCTAGGCCTACCCACACAAGTGAGGTATCATTTTTATCGGGAGACGTGGGGGAACGCTAGGTGGAAGGAAATTTGTGGCTCCTCTCAGATTCCAGAACTGTTTGCCACAGAAATGTGAGGAACATGTGTTTTTTTAGCCAAATTTTGAGGTTTGCAAAGGATTCTGGGTAACCGAACCTGGTCCGAGCCACACAAGTCACCCCTCCTTGGATTCCCCTAGGTCTCTAGTTTTCAGAAATGCACAGGTTTGGTAGGTTTCCCTAGGTGGCGGCTGAGCTAGAGGCCAAAATCTACAGGTAGTCACTTTGCTAAAAACAGCTCTGTTTTCTGTGATGTGTCCAGGTTGTGTTTTGGGGCATATCCTGTCGCGGGCGCTAGGCCTACCCACACAAGTGAGGTATCATTTTTATCGGGAGACTTGGGGGAATACTGGGTGGAAGGAAATTTGTCGCTCCTCTCAGATTCCAGAACTTTCTGCCACAGAAATGTGAGGAACATGTGTTTTTTTAGCCAAATTTTGAGGTTTGCAAAGGATTCTGGGTAACAGAACCTGGTCCGAGCCACACAAGTCACCCCTCCTTGGATTCCCCTAGGTCTCTGGTTTTCAGAAATGCACAGGTTTGGTAGGTTTCCCTAGGTGCCGGCTGAGCTAGAGGCCAAAATCTACAGGTAGTCACTTTGCTAAAAACAGCTCTGTTTTCTGTGATGTGTCCACGTTGTGTTTTGGGGCATATCCTGTCGCGGGCGCTAGGCCTACCCAAACAAGTGAGGTATCATTTTTATCGGGAGACTTGGGGGAACATAGAATAGCAAAACAAGTGTTATTGCCCCTTGTCTTTCTCTACATTTATTCCTTCCAAATATAGGGGTGTGTGTAAAAAAGACATCTATTTGAGAAATTCCATGTAATTCACGTGCTACTATGGTCACCCCGGAATTCAGAGATGTGCAAATAACCACTGCTCCTCAACACCTTATCTTGTGCCCTTTTTGGAAATGCAAAGGTTTTCTTGATAGCTATTTTTTACTCCTTATATTTCAGCAAATGAATTACTGTATACCCGGTATAGAATGAAAACGCACTGCAGGGTGCAGCTCATTTATTGGCTCTGGGTTCCTCGGGTTCTTGATGAACCTACAAACCCTATATATCCCCGCAACCAGAGGAGTCCAGCAGACGTAACGGTATATTGCTTTCGATAATCTGACATTGCAGGGAAAAGTTACAGAGTAAAAAGTAGAGAAAAATTGATGTTTTTTTCACCTCAATTTCAATATTTTTCTTTTTCAGCTGTTATTTTCTGTAGGAAACCCTTGTAGGATCTACACAAATGACCCCTTGCTGAATTCAGAATTTTGTCTACTTTTCAGAAATGTTTAGGTTTCTGGGATCCAGCATTGGTTTCATGATCATTCCGGTCACTGACTGGAAGGAGGCTGAAAGCACAAAAAATTGCACAAATGGGGTATGCCCCAGTAAAATGCCAAAATTGTGTTGAAAAATTGGGTTTTCGGATTCAAGTCTGCCTGTTCCTGAAAGCTGGGAAGCTGCTGAGTTTAGCACCGCAAACCCTTTGTTGATGCCATTTTCAGGGGAAAAACCACAAGCCTTCTTCTGCAGCCCCTTTTTCCAATTTTTTTGAAAAAAACAAAATTTTCACTGTATTTTGGCCAATTTCTTGGCCTCCTTCAGGGGAACTCACAAAGTCTGGGTACCTTTAGAATCGCTAGGATGTTGGAAAAAAAGGACGCAAATTTGGCTTGGTTAGCTTATGTGGACAAAAAGTTATGAGGGCCTAAGCGCGAACTGCCCCAAATAGGCAAAAAAAGGCCTGGCACAGGAGGGGGAAAAGGCCTGGCAGCGAAGTGGTTAATAAGCAGTGCATGTTGATGGCGTGAGTTATAATTATTTCAGTTAACAATACCTGGTGAATGTCAGTTTTTTTTAGTTTAAAACATTACAGGGCATATTTATACTCCGTCTGCGCCGAATGTGCATCAAAAATGTTGACGCACATTCGGCGCAAACCTTGCCCCATATTTAAATTTTTAATCGCGAGCCTGCGGACTTCGAAATCCCGCCACATGCGTCATTTTCTGGATGCGGGAAACCGCCTTGCGTTAATCATATGCAAGGTAGGCATTCCCGTCCCAAAAAATGACTTAAACGCCCGTGCGTCGTATTTATGCTACCGGGCAAAAATCCTGCACGGCCGGGACGTGGAGTCAGAAAATGACACAGGCCGATTTGCGTCAAAAATTAACGCCTGGTTCAGGGCAGGCGTTAAAATGGGGCAAACACGCCTGAACTTAATCAGAACACACAGAAGCAACAGCAGAGCAGCAAAAGGGAGACATGGAGGTGCTTTTCATCCAGCGTGCACGCAGACGCAGAGCACAGCAACAACAACAGCAGCTACCACAACACCAGCAGGGACCCCAAAGGCAACGCAGAAGGCAGGAGAGGATATTCCGCACCAGGACAACCCTTCATGGCCTCAGGGAACATGACATCATCCAGAGGTACAGGTGAAACTGGCAAGCCATTCAGCAGCTGCTGCGCAACATTGAGCCATAGTTGGCACCCAGCTTGCTGACACCCCGCACCATCCTAACAGAAACCAAGCTGCTAGCTGTACTACACATGTTGGCAAGTGGCTCCTTTCAAACCACTGGCGCCCTGGTTGCTGGGATATCACAGCCATCATTCTCCACCTTCCTGCCCAAGGTACTGGATGCCATCATCAGACTCACACCCGCCACATCTGCTTCCTGTGGATTCCCACACGTCCTTGGTGCTATTGACTGCACACATGTACGCCTTGTGCCACCTGCTGCAACTGAACACCTATACCGCAACAGGAAGCACACACATTCCATCAATGTGCAGGCCATTGTGGATCACCAAGGATTGATCACCAACATCGTGGCAAAGTATCCTGGGAGTGCCCATGACTCATTCATCTTCCATCACTGTACTATCAATCAACACTTCCAGGATGGACGATATGGCAATGGACTACTTGTTGGTAAGTACATGTGAACAGGAACACACTGAGGTCGTGACACCTCTAGTCATGTTTGTAAGGTCTGCAGTGAACCTGTCACACATCTGAAATTAGTGTACAGTCTAATGTTAAGATGTCAATGATCACAACGTATGGAGAGGTTTGGCTAATTGTCATCTTGCAAAATGTAAGCGTCTCACTGATGTTTAAATTAATCCATTGCATATGTCTAAAAGTATGAGATGTCCAGGGTACATAGATGCTAACGTGTTACCACCACTGTCAAATTGAATTTGTGTATGGAACAATCATCTCACCCCCAGTGAAGACACACCTGTATCACAAGTCACAATGCTAGGGAGTGCACACTGTACTACAAATCCCAAAACATACTGCTGACAACCGGTCATCAGGCAAACACTCGTTCAGCCAAGGAAACAACCCAATGCAGATGGTACATCCTAGAAGCCTAGGAATCAACACAATAACACAAAAGAGTCACAGACAACACAAGACAACTACTGTCATGCAAGGTGATATTAATGGGGCAAGCTACATCAACATGATCCCAATCATTTTCTCTTTCAGCTGATCAGGGGTATGAGATCCAGCCATGGATTATGACACCATTTGGCAACCCAAGCACTGCAGCAGAGCGTGCCTACAATGAGGCACATAGGAGGACACGCACCATAGGCGAGAGGACCTTTGGAATCCTCAAGTCGAGATTCAGGTGCCTTGACATCACTGGTGGCAGCCTCCTATACTCACCTGAAATGGTCTGCAAGATCATTTTAACACGTGCCATCCTGCACAACATTTGTGTACGAAGGAACATTCCCCTATTAGAACCAGAGCCACAAATGCCTGAAGAGGAGGATGCTGGCCTGCCACATGAGGGTGACCAACAAAACACAGCTGCTGGATTGCGTAGGCGCCAACATATTGTGAACAATTTCTTTTGAAACAACTCACCATCACCACTGTATCAACATATGTAAATAAACACCTATAATAATCACCATATCATGGTCTGGGTAATCATTTTTGCTCACCTTTATCTCTATCAGAATAAGAGTGTAGCCTCCTGGAGCATTGCTGACATACCGATCAGGACACAGAAATTTCCAAAGCAATTGTGATGCATATTATACAACAGTCACATTCACACACACTGTAAATGGCATATATCCTGTACATTTCACCTTTGAAGGCCAATAGCAGAGGACCACACCTATTTCACACATACATGTTGGCAACATGGTTCATCGCAGCATATGGCACACAAGTAAGACACCATCAGTCAATAAGGGGAAATAAAGCCTCATACATGAGGCAGAAGATATGCTATTGCATTGGTAACAGGAATGTATGACCAAACCCTTGACAGCAGTAAGTCGTACAGCACCTATCTTTGCAAGGACGATCTGTGACTAGAATTCCATATAAGCAGAACATAGACATCACAAGTGCCACACCTATGACAAGCATTGCGCACATGACATTCCATGTACATGTCAGCCCATGTCCTAAGTCCTGACACACCCTTGCTCCTGGTCTCACCCCACCTGTCTTAAGAGGTCCCTGGAATGGTAATATGTGTACCCAGATATTCCCTCCTCTACACACACACACAGACTAACAATAGTAATCCAGTGTGCTTCACCCTTTCGTATGGTATGCCATAGTCATAGTACATCTTTCTGCATGGACGTCAGGTTAAATAATGGACTGGCTTGTAGTCTCTAAGCCCTGTTCTCACCTGTAGTTTGCTTCCCATGTGAAAGGTACTGTTGGCCATTTGAACTCAAATCTCACCTACAGGACTTGTGAGAAACTGATGCAGCACACACCTGTGAGCACCTCCATGCAGACCACCCATTTGAACATGCACTGCCCTTGCAGATGCTTGGAACAGCATAGAAGCTGCCATTTTGTCGATTACACTGTTATGCATTGCTAGAAAAATAAGCTGTGTAACACAGCCCTTGGGTTTATGTGTCACCTTCCAAAGCACAGGACAAACACAGTTTTCCATGTCAACTGTCTTGTTCTTCCTCCGACCAGCCTTAGTCAGACCACTGAGTACGTACCTTGTGAAATTGCTGGATCCTGATTGACCCTGCATCCTGTCAGCCTGACTGGCACCTGTCTGTGCGTTACCCTAAAGGTTCCTTGTGGCTACATATGGATCATACTTGCTTTCCCAACCCTCAGATTCCTCCGGGGGTATTTTGTCAGGTGGTTCATCAATGCATACTCAAATAAGTTACTTAGCATAATCTGCTTATTTATTGTACCATAATTGGGAATTTGTCTCCAAATACCCAAATCATGGCCTATCCCTTGTCTGGGTCTCATGTATGCATGAGCGACAAAGTATGACAGTGTACCATGGCCGTATGCAGGGACTGGGTATGGTGCCTCCAGCAGAACCAGCAACGTCAGATAATGTGTATGAAAAGTCAACACATGTTAGGACCCTTACAATTCACACGCTGAATCACATTGCTCACAACATATTGATGGGCTGTGCGTGCTGAATAGCTGCAAGATTAATCAACACAGAGGCTATGATGTTTCCAGATGCAGTGGGAACTTTACCGGCCAACCTGTGTACAAATGTTGTAATGACACCTGCCGGAACATGACTCCTGAGATATGATCTCACTCAGCACACCAAGGTTGACCTGTTGACAGTCTCATAACACGTCTGCAGTGACAGGGTGGGACCATCCCCATGTAGGTTCTTATGTCCTCATTGGCTTTACTTCCATTGATCTCCGAAGGATACTCAGTAGATACAGGAAAAGCCGCCACTGACTCATGGTGAGACCTGGACGTAACAGTGACAACATAGACCCCTAAAGCTGTACAGAATTAACATTGGACCACACACATGAACAAGACACCATTGTGCAATTGATCACTGGAAATATGTGGCCACGTGCTGCTTCGTCCGCTGGTCCACCACTGCCACAGGAGAGTTGTGGCTCAGTCACATGACCACAACTGTGGCGTGACATTACATTTGTGGTTCACCTTTGGCTTTCCGTGTCAATAACATGGTACCCACTTAGTCTGTACATGTGCCAGACTCACGGTGGGTTCACCAACAAGTGCCTAGGAAGCAGTATCCAAATTTCCAGGACATGTGATGGGCAAGTGTTGGACCATTGACATGAACAAGCGCCTGCCAGCTATCCGGTGCATGCTTTGTCATTTGTGGTGTTTACGTTATCCAAAAACTAGGAAGTGCACACAACAGATGTTGCTACATGTATGACTAACACATGTCCTCTCTCATTTCCACACTGACTTGCATCTGAGGGTGGGACACATTGACTTCACATTCATACAAGCATATTTGCAATGATGCATCTTGTGATGCACACACAGTGGGTCAACAACTACATTAGTAGCCAATGCACACACATTGAGCCATAGGCATTGAGGTATTGTACTTATGTGCGTCACCTTGCTATCCTCTCCTGATGCCAAACATGCCCAATTTGTGCAGTACAGATATGTAGGCCACACGTTTGGCCATCTATTGCGTCAGTCAAGAGTGAAAATCCTGTAAATGAAGTAGCGGATCATGGTCCGCAGTAGTATCATGTCTCACATGTGCCCATACACTGTCATGACCAAAGTGGGTGCAATCAGCCTATCTCCGTTTTGTCACAAATGTATTATAACATTAAAATGGTAAAATGACCCAAACCCAGATAATGCCTGAAATTTTGACGCATACGCGTCAAAAAATGATGCACAAGCATAAAAAATTATGCTTATGCCTGGAAAACTACGCATAATGCCCTGCAAAAACCATTGCCCCTGAGCTGTATCTTCCACACTGTACCTCAGAAAATTGGTTAAGTGTAAAACTATTTCCAAACATAGGATGCGGGCTCATTTCTACTCCTGTACATCGAAAAAAATGACGCGCAGACTGTATGCGTCAAATTTTTTTGACGCATAACGATAAAAATGTTTTAGGCTGGAAGTGATGTAATAGGATATCCTGTTTACAGATTATGTACAGTGGGTGTACTTTCACTTTCACTTTGCAGTCTGTGATACTTCCTGACTGTGTGGCTGTGTTGAGAGTTTTGTCTGGTCAAATTGTGCTTTTGTCTCCTGTGTGGTCTATTTATTGTCTTTTTGTGAATAAAAACTTGTTGTTGTATCCTGTCTGAGTGTTTTTTTGTGTACAATTGTGTTGTAAAGTATTGTCTTTGTTTTGTTGGGAGTCTGTTGTGGGTAGTGTTAGTTTGGGTATAGTTGGGCTGTGTTAGTTGTTTAGTTTACGTTTTTCCCATTCTACTTTCCCCCTATTCTCCTTTGTTCCCCTTTATCCCCTATTTATCTTTTGCTGCTAAGATGTTGGGTAGGCCTCGTCTTGGCAAGATGGGTGAGGAGGAGCTGGGTGGTTTTATATGACTGGTGTGCCATTTCCTACCCCTTATGATTGAGGCATGTGGGCGGGTGATACAGGGGTATCACACTGAGGCACGGAGGCTCCGGTGTGCAAAGGTCTTGCATCACCTGCAACAGATTTATCGGACACCAAGGAATGACCACCAGCTGAAGCACCGCTGGGCTGACCTTATCTCTAGGGAGCAAGATCTGCTGGACAACCTGGGGATTGTGATTGGTGGCCCTGTTGGTGAGTACAAATCATGTTAATGTGCACGTTTAAATGTTCTGTAGTGACATCAGCTGATTTTTACAATATCTGCCGGCAATGTTGTTGAGTGTATCGAATGCTTCTGAAACATACAGGGTCATATATCTACTTTGTTAAGGACCACAATTGCTAGCTGTTAGGAAGCAAGAGCTCTGCAAACTTACTGAATACTTTTGCATGATGTAAGTTAGTGCCGCCTTTGCGTCAAACAGCAACACAAATCAGGAGCCAATTATGTATAGATATAGGTCACATTTGCCTGTGAGGTATAGAAATTTCCAATTCATTACCAACATTTGTTGACGCAACAGCTAGACTGACTTTTGAAACACTACATGAGGCTGAAAATGAGTGCAGGCTTCACGTCAATTGATGATAGCAGGCCCAAACATATGTCTCATGTGTGTCTGGTGAGTGTGTAAGGAAACCGATCACGGATATTCCAAAAATCTTAGGGATTATTGTGCCCCTCCTTCATTTCGGATACATGTCAGATCTGGATTTGAGCACATAGGGAACAAGTTCTAGCTGCTCTCAGCTAACATCTTAGACTGGTATTTGGAGTTTGTTGTTCTACCTTTTGTTTAGGGATGGCTGGCCATAGGTATGCACATGGTTTCATATCTCTATGGTTGGTGCAACTCATCATAGCTGGGTCACATCAAATGAAGAAACTGTAACAACATGAGGGCTAACAACTGTCCCTGCCCCTCTGTACATTGTACCTGTGTGCCATACATTTGTCATGGTCACAATGGCTGGTTGACTGGTAATTCAGTCCTCACGGAAAGTGGCTTTGGATGTCTCTCTTGGATACACATGATGAGACGAATACACTCCACTATTATGTCTGCTCACTAATGAAGAAGCATGTTTGCCACCACATGATAGTTAGGGCCACTGCAAGTGTGCAGATATGTGTCTAACACTCACTGGAGACCCATGGTATGTACATGTTAGCCGTGCTATATCGGATGCAGTATCATCATGTCTGAGTGGCTTTACTTACTTATGTAATCTTACACATAGTATTTGTCTTTGGAATTGTTGTACAGTGCACAGACATTGAGCACATTTCTCCCTTCCATGCCTTACAGGTGGACCGGCACCCTACACTGTTGGAGAGGTGGCTAGATTCGAGGACTCAGACAACTCCAGTAAATGTTGATATGTCTGTTATGTGTTGTGTTTGCTGGTGATGTGTGATGGACTCCTGGGTGTTGGACACATAGCAAGGTGTGATGCGCTGGCCAATCTTTTGTTTGGTTATATGAGTGGAATTTCATTTTATCACCATCTTTGAGTTGGCCAATCCTTATCCTATTGTCTTATTTAGGGAATCTAGGTCAGTCCTGTAGGCCCCGCAATGTGAATAGGGATGAGTCATGTGGGTAACACTTGAATCAGAAAAAGTCGCACTGGACCTAATTTGTGATTTAGTCAGCCAGTCAGACCCAAATTCTCCCAGAATGGGGCTGCAAAATGCTTACCCACAGACTTCTGCTTCCCAATTCACTAATGTACTGATTAAACTGTAGGTTGAACTTCCTAGCAGCATGTAGCTCCACATGTAGTGCTACGAGTATGTGGCACTTGAGTGCAATGGCATAGGTGTGCATGCAACTCATGGCCAGGGGTGTTCTTGCATCTCTGCGTTTGTTGTAAGTCATGGCTTACTGGTAATAAATGATGTGGACAAAGGTCTTCATTTCCAAACATGTGTGGCGCTGGGATTGGTCAAGGGTTTGCTGTCTCCTATTTAGAGATACTCCTTACCTGTGGTGTGTGTGTTGAGTCAAACACATGTCCAGCTTTCCTAAGCTTCCTGGGTGTCCTTGTTGTTTGAAATTGTTAGTCCACCCCCCCACCCTCAAACACAGGCATGGGTTTGTGAATAGTGTACCTAGGACTGATGATACACGTTTGGAACACAGACATGTAAATCAGTGAATCTTTTGTCTGAACCTAGTATACACACTCATGTTTCGCACATGAGTACTATACTAGCAAGTCCATTTACAACTTGCAGATCATGTGGCCCTAGATTTCCATCCCGTACAATGACATTTGTAGCCCTGGCATTGGCGGAGGATGTGCAGCATGATTGTTAGCTGACAACTGGCAGAACATAGATGCCAAAATCATGCCGGTTGTTACCCATCTTGTAGGGTTTGAATGTGCTATGTGTGACAGAACCTTTGTAGGCTGGCTTGGCATGTACTTCCTCAGGGACAATCAATGATCTGTATGAAGATATGAGCTGTTACAAGTACAATTGATGTATTGTCTGATTTACTTCTTGCGCCATTTCACACAATGCAGTCCCTAATGTTAGATTTTCTATTTGTCTTCAAAGCTACAAATATGACACCCATCCAGGTCAAGGAGTTTCAACGGCGGGCAATGAGGTATCAGCACATTCTTCAAGTAGAGTCTGGGTACCGAAAAATGGCCCGCAGATACCAGCACAAACGGGCCTCCGGAGCCTGGAGGGCATTTCCCCAAGGCGGCCCTTCTTTGCTCACCACAGCCACCACCAGCACCACCACCACTACCACCCAGGTGGCACCACCCGCAGCTGGGACCGTTGGGGCAACATCCTCAGCAAGTGCTCCAGGCCCAAGCACAGCACCACCTGCAGGGCAGCCCACAGCCATGGACACTACACGGCCCCACACTTCCTCGGCTGGCACCCAGACCACCCAAGCTGCAGCCATTGACCCTGCTGCTTTTGGACATATGCAGCGTAAATTGGACTGTGTCCTGCGGAAGATGAGTCGGCTGCGGCAGGAGGTGCGACATGTCAACCGGCGGGTGCGGTCAATCAAGAGGACCCTCCGGAGGGCCAACCTGTAGCAGTTTTGACAGACATGATTCCCTCCCCTCCCTCCTCTTTCCTGATTCTTATACTTTGTGGCTTAGGGGGCTTAGTGTTAGGTTAGTATAGGATGTTAGTTTAGTTAGTGTTAGTGGGTCCTGAATATTTCTACTGTTTCTTTTTGAGTGTGTGGGTGGGTGGGTGACAATATTGGGGTTCTTGTGTGTTAAAAAAAAAAAAAACAATTAAACAAAAAAAAATATATATATATATATTTGTTTAGTATAGGATAGTATGTGTTTAGGTTAGTATCTGTTGTCCTCCATGTGTCCCGTCTCATAAGGGGGTGGGGGTTGATGTTTAGAACGTTTCGTTAAATGTGATAAGTAAGTTTAGCTTAGGTTAGTTAGGGACAGTTGTGGGTAATGAGTAGTTAGAGTAGATTAGGGTTGGTAAGGCTTTTCCCCGAGTTTTCACTTCTGTTTTTACTGTTGAATAAATATGTAGTAAACCCTTTACAGTATGTGTGACATGCTTGTAGATCAGGGCCTTGGCATAAGTGTACAGTTTTTCTTTTGTATTACATTTTGTGTCCTATGCTGCTAATAAATCCCAACTGAGCTGTAACATTGGCAGCTACCCCAAAGCTACCTTGCAAATATTAGACCATTCATTGCAACCACCAATCACAGTTACTATGGATCCCAACGTGTTTTTTTCATAATGTATGTTTTCAATGTCACATACAGTGCTTCCGGATTTATGATTGGGGACACTGTGTTATGTCTGACTGCAGTCTGATGTCCAAGAAAACCCTTATAAGGTGAGGGGTAGTAGGCTCTCTTGTAGTATAGTGTACATAACTCACATAGATCATTTGTTACACTGTTCAGCATGATTACTTATTTGGATGTAAACTCATACATCTCCATTCATGCAGTTTGGTGACTGTTCGCTTATATTTGTGGGCAATGTTACATGTGTTAGTTTTGCATTGAAGCAACATTTTGAAGGCACTATTTTATGGTTTAGTTATCCCTTGAGGAAGCATTATTCTGTCCAACACAGCATTATGGTGTATAGTTTCTCTTTTCCTCAGATATTACCCTCAGGAAGGGCAGAGTATGGTAGAATCCAGGCCACTGTGCATAGTTATCAGCCTACATTATTTCAGGACAGTTGTATTGACAAGCTATGTTATTTGACAGGAGGCAAAATTCAGTGGTCTACTGTACGGTTGATGTGTCACATTACACAGAGACAAAGTGGTTGTGTAAGTGCTATTTATTGAAAAGTGCTGTAGTGCTATATGTACATTGTTGTCAGAGTCACCAGATCCTCGGGGTCTGCGCACGTTCCCAACACGTCCACCACTGAACAGCTCCAAGACTCTGATGAATAAATCACAGAGGCTAAGAGAGTTCAAGAGGGGAAGATGGGATTAGGAAGGAAAACAGCTGGGAAGGAGACCTGTAGTAAGAAAAAGGTTAGAACACACAATATGAAAATTATATCTCCTGAAATCAATACTAGACTATGATTCTAAGCATAGTCATTCTGAAAACATGAACAATCTAAGAATTACTTTTAAAATGACTAAGTTTCAAGATGGCCGGATACCTGTAAGGGAATCAAGATGGATTAAATGAAAACTCTCTTATTCAAGTACTTTCCTTTACATGAGAATCAGAAAAACGTTCTGACTAAATTTTAAACCAGTCATATAAATCCTTTTTTGAGAATGCATACTAGGACCATACTATATTGCATCTAGAAACTCTGATCTTCTGTGTACTCTTAAAATGTTTCAACACAAATTGCGCATATTGTAGATTTATATATACATATATATATATATATATATAGTAAACACCATAAAAGGATTGTGCACCATGAATAACACAATATGGATTCAGGAAAAACAAATCACATAACTTGTCAACTCGAATATTACATGATAAATATCTTAGAATAGTGGCATACAATAAACACCATGAATTAAACTCGTGGAGAGAATTGTGCGTCTTGCCGATTCGTAAACCACGATGTAAATGCCAAGAAACAACAGCTCACAATGAATGATAAGATCAAAGTACAATGAAACAAATCGCGCGTATTTTGCCGATTCTTAAGCCACCATGTAAATGTCAAGAAATGGAAGCGCGCAATGAACAACAAAGTTAAAACACCATAAAGCGAATTGCGCATCTTGCCGATTCTTAAGCCACCATGTAAACGTCAAGAAAATGGTAGCGCAATGAACAACAAAGTTAAAACACCATAACCAATAATCGCACGTCTTGCCGATTCTTAAGCCACCATGTAAATGTCAAGAAATGGTTGCGCGCAATCATTAACAAGATTAAATTATCATGAAACGAATCGTGCGTCTTGCCGATTCGCAAGTCACCCTGCAAATTTCACAAACACTCAAGCGCATATTTCACACGCGCAAAGTACTCTGTCAAATCATAAAAGAATTAGGCCCAAGACCATGAGAGTTCTCGATAACGGCGTCGGGAGGCCAGCCCAACCACCGTCTTACCGCCCAGAACAAGGATCTCCAAATGAAGAATGAAAGTCAGATGTCTGGAAGATCAAATAGGCCACCGGGACAGGAGCTCAGGAAGTAGCTGCTGCTCTGCACCGGGACCTCTGAATAGTGAGCACTTGGAGCTGGGCTGGCTCCTTTTTATAGTGTCTTGGCCCAGCCCACAACCACACCCAGGCATGTTGCAGGGAAACTCTCTAGAAGGACCTGGAAAGGGACCACACCCTAACACACTCTGAAAGCCTGCAGCAATACATTGCAAATGAACAGCATTTGTAAGCACATTAAAAATAAGTCTTCAGGATTGAACTCTGCAATGCAAAAGGTTAAACAACAACATATCAGCACAATGCATAAATTACGTTGTTTTGAGAGTGCTGGGTTTTTGCATTCTAGTCGCCAATAGAGCACGCACTGCCCTGGTGTTGACAGTACTCCCCTGTCCCAGACACGCTCTAGGGCCTTGTTTGCCTGGATTAAGATGATGAAAGCGTCTCACAAGTACTGGAGCATGAACATCAGATGCGGAAACCCATGAGTTACTTTCAGGACCATAACCTTTCCATGAGATTAAGTACCATAGATTATGCCCTCGTAGTTTAGAATCCAACACTTTTTTAACTTCATATTCTTCTTCTCCCTGTACTGGAACAGGAGCTGGATGAGGGTGGACCTTTTGGACTGCCCTTTTCAATAGGGAAGTGTGGAACATTGGATGAATCCGTAAGGATCTGGGCAATTGTAGTTTATAGGTTACCGGATTGATTTGCTGAAGGACTGTGTAAGGACCTATAAATGTGGGATTAAACATGTGCTTCTTCTTGAAGTCTATATGTTTTGTGGAAAGCCACACTTTGTCACCTGGTTGATATTGCGGTCCCTCACAATGTTTCTTGTCATAATTCCTTTTGTATTTTTGTTTGGCTTTTTCTAAATGCTGTTGAATCAGTTTCTGGGTTTGATGCAAATGCTGAATGGTTTCTGACACAGCTGGAGTAAGAGAACTTTCTTGAGGAATTGTGATGGACAGGGTGTCAGGATGATAGCCAAATAAACCAAAAAAGGGTGTAACGCCAATAGAAGTGTGGAATGAGTTATTGTAACTTAACTCAGCTAACCAGAGCACAGATGTCCAAGAATGAAGTGCCTTTTCAGCATAGGCACATAGGTATTGTTTCAAAGTCTGATTTAGTCTCTCCGTTTGACCATCTGTTTGAGGATGGTGAGTAGTAGATAGCGTAGATGTCACTTGGAGTGTTTTACACCATGTCTTCCAGAAATTGGAGGCAAATTGCGACCCCCGATCGGAGAGGATAACTTTTGGCAGTCCATGATAACGAACCACTCTGTTCAGTAAAATAGTTGTCAGTTCACTAGAAGTGGGCAATTTTTTACAGGCAATGAAATGTCCATATTTCGTGAGACTACCTACTACCACCAGAATTACTGAATGCTGTTGAACCACTGGCAGACCGGTAATAAAGTCTAAAGAAATGTGCTCCCATGGACGACTTGGGGTTGGAAGTGGATGTAACAGCCCTTTTAGTTTTGAATGACTTGTTTTAATGCGAGCACAAACTTCGCAGTTGTTTACCATTGTTTTTACATCTTTTGTTAGGGTAGGCCACCAAATTTAGTGTTGGATCAGTTCAAGAGTTTTAGGAGTACCTGGGTGACCTGCCGTTGGTATAACATGCAACCAATGAAACACTATCTTGCGAAGTTTGGTAGTAGGTACGAACAAACGAGCGTCATGAAAGGGTAGTCCTTGCTTGATTGACCTTTTGGGATCTGCTTGGGCCCATGTTTGCCATTTTTCAACAGTGAAAGAGTTGCGAATTTCTTCAAAGAAATCTTCAGTTTTTATGATACATAAAACCTTTTCATGAGCAATGATAGCTCTGGAGGCTTGAAATGCAGGCAACATGGTAGACTTTTGACGGGACAAGGCGTCAGCTTTGCGATTATCTTTACCAGGCTGGAAAGTTACTACAAAATTAAATTCGGCAAAAAACAGCATCCAGCGTAATTGTCGAGGGGTCAAAAGTCTGGCAGAACTCATGAATTGAAGATTACGATGATCAGTATATACTGTGACAGTGTATTTGGCACCCAACAAATGATGTCTCCATTCTTTAAAGGCGTCACAAATCGCCAGAAGCTCTTTTTCAGCAATGACATAGTTCTGTTCGGCTTCGTTCAACTTCTGAGACATATAAGCTACAGGATGAAGTTGACCAGTGTCTTTATTTCGTTGTGATAAGACGGCTCCTATTGCTACATCTGAAGCATCAGCTT
This sequence comes from Pleurodeles waltl, assembly GCF_031143425.1. NCBI lineage: Eukaryota > Metazoa > Chordata > Amphibia > Caudata > Salamandridae > Pleurodeles > Pleurodeles waltl. The sequence goes on from NC_090443.1 coordinate 448,867,808, forward strand.
CCACTATGAAAGGTCGATTCGCATCAGGATGAGTCAAGACTGGGGCAGTGGAGAAAGCGTTCTTCAAAGTCGAGAAGGCTTGATCAGCTTCTGGGGACCATACAAACTTTTCTTTCTTTCTTAGTAGCTTAGTGATTAGAGCCACTGTCTGGGAGAAATGATTTATGACTCTCCGGTAAAAATTTGCAAACCCCAGGAAATATTGTATATCACGAACAGTCTTTGGGATGGGCCAATCAGATACAGCTTTTACTTTCTTGTCTGCAATCACCATACCTTGAGGGGTAAGAATAACCCCTAAAAACTCAACTGTGGTAACATGAAACTCACACTTGGTTAGTTTGCAATATAAATGGTGCTTTCAAAGGGCTGCAAGAATTTTCTTGACATGTTGGACATGTTTGTTTTCATTGTCAGAGTAGATCAAAATGTCATTGATGTAGACTATGGCAAATATGTCGAGGTACTCTCTAAGAACGTCATTCAAGAAAAATTGAAATACTGCTGGAGCATTACACAGAACAAAAGGCATGATGGTGTATTAAAAAAGGCCATATCTTGTCTTGAACGCTGTTTTCCATTCATCACCCTCTCTCATTCTGACCAAATGATAAGCACCTCGAAGGTCAAGCTTCGTGTAGATTTTTGCTCTCTTTACTTGTTCCAATAATACCGGAATTAGGGGTAAAGGATATTTATTCTTGATGGTGACTTTGTTCAAACCCCTATAGTCGATGCAAGTTCGAAGTTCTCCATTAGCTTTTGGAACAAAAAACAAAGGCGAAGCTACAGGAGACTTAGAGGGGCGAATGAAGCCATTCTCCAAAAATTGATCTAGGTATTTTCGTAAATGTTGATTTTTATGTTCTGACAGGGCATATACACGACAGTTGGGAAGTATTGCACCTGGGGATAGATCAATTTAACAGCAATAAGATCTATGAGGAGGTAGAGTCTCTGCTCCTTTCTCATCAAATACATCTTTGTAAGATGAATATTGTTTGGGCAGCTGAATTTCTTTCTCCGCGGCAGTAGCTATGTAAGAGTTACAAACTTTTGGTACTTGAATCTTTTGGAGACATTGTTCGTTACATAGAGCAGATGAGAACACGATTTTTCGTTCTGCCCAATTGATCTCTGGATTGTGATGAGTTAACCATGGCAAGCTGAGGATAATCCCATATTGGGGAGCATGGATCACGTCAAGAATTATTTTCTTTTTATGTTTCTTTCTTTGATTCTTAACTTCACAAATCATCGAAAAGGGGATAGTCTGAAGAGTTACTGGACCTCCAGTCAAGAGTTTTCCATTGACAGCCTGGATGATTTCTGGGGTCTTCTTCTCAATACATGGGATCCCCCATGCACGAACCAATTGGACATCAACAAAGTTCCCAGTAGCCCCAGAATCGACTAGAGCCTTTTTGAAATAGATCTTTTTCTTGACCTGAGTTCTTATTTCCAGTTTAAGATGTCTAGATTGTGAAGGTTCAACAGTGACACCCAAGAGCAACCCTTCTCTGCATCTTGGGTGTTTTAGTTTTCCAACTCGACTGGTGCATTGGCTGCTACCTTCTGAACTGGACCTTGCTTGTTCTTTTGTTTGATTGGACAATCTTTGGCAAAATTACCCTTCCGCCCACAATAAAGACATTGTCCATTTTTTCTGCGTAGGTCCTTTTCATCTTTGGTCAAAGGTCTTCTGATGGTTCCAATTTCCATCGGTTCCGGCGTTCTCTCTTTCGGAGTTCTTGAGTCTCTGTTATCATGAACACGCCATGAATATTTTTCAATCTTATTGCGCGTTCCTTTACGTTCTGCTAAACGATGATCAAGCCTCAAGACAAGGTTTATTAATTCTTGACAGTCTGTAGGTTGTGGGTCGATTTGCGCTAAGATATCTTTTAGTTCCTCTTTGAGTCCTTTGTAAAACAAGACCGCTTGGTTTTCTTCAGGCCAGGATGTCTCGGCAACCAGCCGGTTAAAGTTGGCTAAATACGACACTAGGTCTTGATTCCCTTGGCGTAAATCTAATAATTCACGATCTGCTGACTGTGTTATAGTTCTACGATCAAAAACTCTCTCAAACTCACAAACAAAATTACTCCAGTTGTACAACAAGGGACTATTTTTATGCACAAGAGGAATTGCCCAAGTAGCTGCATCCCCAGCCAAATATGATAACAAGAAAGCTACTTTGGACTGGGCATCGGGGAAAGTATGTGGTCTGAAGGTGAAGTGTAGTCCCACTTGAACCAGGAAAGATTGCGCTTTCAAAGGGTCACCTGAGAAACATTCTGGGGGAGCTAAAGGAATTGCAGAAGGAACATTTAGGGAAATGTTTGTTGGGTTACTTCCAGAAACCTGAGAAGAAGTACCTGGCCAGGACACACCTGTGGGACTTTGTTCCTTCTTCTTTACCTTATCTTGCAACTGACTCACTCTCTCAGCTAAGCTAGTTGTCAATTCTTTGGATGATACCACCTCTGCCTGGAGCTGGGTGGCAGCCTTGACTAACTCGTCAAGCGTGGCCATGCTGAGAACATACACAAACCATGAGGATAATAATTAGTGGGCTCACTATTCTGTCAGAGTCACCAGATCCTCGGGGTCTGCGCACGTTCCTAACACTTCCAGCACTGAACAGCTCCAAGACTCTGATAGATAAATCACAGAGGCTAAGAGAGTTCAAGAGAGGAAGAGGGGATTAGGAAGGAAAACACCTGGGAAGGAGACCTGTAGTAAGAAAAAGGTTAGAACACACAATATGAAAATTATATCTCCTGAAATCAATACTAGACTATGATTCTAAGCATAGTCATTCTGAAAACATGAACAATCTAAGAATTAAGTTTAAAATGACTAAGTTTCAAGATGGCCGGATACCTGTAAGGGAATCAAGATGGATTAAATGAAACCTTTCTTATTCAAGTACTTTCCTTTACATGAGAATCAGAAAAACGTTCTGACTAAATTTTAAACCAGTCATATAAATCCTTTTTTGAGAATGCACACTGGGACCATACAATATTGCATCTAGACACTCTGATCTTCTGTGTACTCTTAAAATGTTTCAACACAAATTGCGCATATTGTAGATTTATATATATAGTAAACACCATAAAAGGATTGTGCACCATGAATAACACAACATAGATTCAGGAAAAACAAATCACATAACTTGTCAACTCGAATATTACATGATAAATATCTTAGAATAGTGGCATACAATAAACAACATGAATTAAACTCGAGGAGAGAATCGTGTATCTTGCCGATTCGTAAACCACGATGTAAATGCCAAGAAATAACAGCTCACAATGAATAACAAGATCACAGTACTATGAAACAAATCGTGCGTATTTTGCCGATTCTTAAGCCACCATGTAAATTTCAAGAAATGGTAGCGCGCAATGAACAACAAAGTTAAAACACCATAAAGCGAATCGCGCGTCTTGCCAATTCTTAAGCCACCATGTAAATGTCAAGAAATGGTAGCGCGCAATGAACAACAAAGTTAAAACACCATAAAACGAATCGCGCGTCTTGCCGATTCTTAAGTCACCATGTAAATGTCAAGAAATGGTAGCACGCAATAATTAACAAGATTAAATTATCGTGAAACGAATCGCGCGTCTTGCCGATTCGCAAGTCACCCTGCAAATGTCACAAACACTCAAGTACATATTTCACACGCGCAAAGTACTCTGTCAAATCATAAAAGAATTAGGCCCAAGAACATGAGAGTTCTCGATAACGGCGTCGGGAGGCCAGCCCAACCACTGTCTTACCGCCCAGAACAAGGATCTCCAAATGAAGAATGAAAGTCAGATGTCTGGAAGATCAAATAGGCCACCGGGACAGGAGCTCAGGAATTAGCTGCTGCTCTGCACCAGGACCTCTGAATAGTGAGCACTTGGAGCTGGGCTGGCTCCTTTTTATAGAGTCTTGGCCCAGCCCACAACCACACCCAGGCATGTTGCAGGGAAAGTCTCTAGAAGGCCCTGGAAAGGGACCACACTCTAACACACTCTGAAAGCCTGCAGCAATACATTGCAAATGAACAGCATTTGTAAGCACATTAAAAATAAGTCTTCAGGATTGAACTCTGCAATGCAAAAGGTTAAACAACAACATATCAGCACAATGCATAAATTACGTTGTTTTGAGAGTGCTGGGTTTGTGCATTCTAGTCGCCAATAGAGCACGCACTGCCCTGGTGTTGACAATTGTCCATGATTGTGAGTCCATTATAGTGACATCTTCCATTGTGATCCTACGTAAGTGGAAAAGGACATTTCATTGGACATGCTGGGGTGAAGTGTCAGACAGTGCAGAGGGACAGGATTTGCCAATGAGTTAGTGAGAGACAATCACAGGGCAGGCTGACAAGATAGACAGTCGTTTGCAGAACAGTGCTTGAGTACAGTTGTTGCAAGACTGGCACGTTACAAAGCGCAGGACCTTGGTAATAGGTGGCCATGTGGCAGGGACTAGTGCTTCCGGGTACTTTTACGTGTGAAGGGGATCTGTTCCTGGTCTTCATCTTCTGATGTGTGTGTTCCCGCCTCTGCACTTAGTGGTGGTGGTTGTGAAGGGGCAACACACACCTCAGTGTGTGTAGACGTGTAGTCAGACATCCCGCTAGCTGCTACCTGTGGGGGTCTTAAGGGCAATACTGCTGCAAGGAGGATCTGCTGGTTCTTAAGAATAGCAGCCACATCACGATGGTAGGCAGCCAGGTCGGCCCTGAGGGGGTCATGATTGCATTCGTGCATGCAGTGGAAGGTTTGGGGTGCGAGGTGTTGTGGCAACTCCCTTACTGCAGTGGTGAATTCCTTTACAGTTTGTTGTAGTCCTTGCAGGATGGATGTTAGCACTTGCATGGCTGCTGACTGATCTGCAGATGACATCATGCACGAACGCATCCCCTCACGGCTGGCTGCCATTTTTTGCATCCCCACCCGCACCTCCTTGGCCAGCTCCTGCTGTAATCCCACTACAGTTCTCTCAAAGCTGGTGCCTTTGTCGTCTGAGTCCTAAGCTGTATTGGAGCTGGCAGGCTGTACAATTGGGGTTGTGGGTGGGTCCTCTGTGATGGCTGCTTGTTCTGTGCACCTCCTTGTGACTGAAGGTGGGGTCTGGAGGGTTCCAAGGGCATCTTGGAGGGTCTGCTGACTGATGTTTGTCAGCTCGTCATCCATGTCATCAGGGTAGTCCTGGACAGGCATATCCGCATGAGATCCATCGTCCTCTGCAATGAAATAGGGTACAATTAGTTTGTCTGTGTTGTGGCATTTGTGATGTGACATGCCTTCCTTGTGATGATTTCACATTGTGATATTGGTTCTTGTTCATTGATCCAGACTTTCAGATGGGCATTCTCCCAGGCCTATGCCCCACCTGCATGTCACATGTATTTTGGTCAGTTAGTAGACTTGTCAGCATCACATCCTCTAGGTGTTGGTTTTGGCCAAATAGTGAATTGCCACCTTCTTGTCCTACTCAACCCTCCCCCTACTTCCATTCTCATGGTGAGACCTTTCACTGGCTGTGGGTGCTCTAATGGCACTAGCAGCACACTTAACAATCTGGACCTGCCCCAGTCTCTGATCTTTCACATCCACTTATATGTAGTTGAAATGTAGCGTATACTATGCATAGCATTGTTATGGCACGATATGGATGTCAGCATTGGTAATGTGTACAGCTGCTGTTGGGGAATGTGTGGTACATTGGTTTGCCCTGATTGTCATAGCAGTGTCCTATTTCCTCCTCTGACTGTTCAGGTGTATTTCAGTGACCAGTTACATGTGTCCTCCCCCTCAATGCTGTTGTCTGAGCAGTATGACATTTGGGATGTTGCATTGTGACCCAGGCACAGGATGGACCCTGACATATGCAGCATGGGTGTGACATTAGTGCTGTGTAGCTCCAAATGTTGATGACATTGGCTGATGTTTGCGGCAACTATGGGCATTCACATTTGACAAGACTGGAACATGTGTCTTGTTTCAGGGAATTGTTAACATTGTCATCCTAAACCCTCTAATTTAGGTGTGTATGATCCATGGGGACGTTACTTCCATTGGCTACTTGACCAGCACACACAGCTGAGGTGGTAGTGGCAACTGTTGTCAATGTTACATTCCACTTGTCGGTATGGCTAGAGGTTGTTAATTGGGCCCTAGTTAATGTAGGGGGTATAGTGGCTGACGTGTGACGGGATGTCAGTTTGACGTTGTGCCCTTCCCTCCTGGTGTGGCTTTACCTTTGCAACATCGTTGGCATGGCAGCATACCCCCATGGAAATGTTGTTGGTGTTGTGTTATGGAGTGCCCCAGTTTTTCTCTGTACGGGCCATGCCCCGTGCCGTACCCCTTTACCCATGCCACTCCATGTATATGATGACTTACATGCATTGTGTAATAGGTATTCCCCCCCCCGGTTGCAGTTAACATTAGTGCATTTTAGTTTCCCATGCGACTTACCCTGAATCTGTGTTGTCTCCTGGTAGTCTGCCCTGTTCTGTCCTTGAATCCCTGTGACGATCTCCTCAGGAATGACAGCTTCGACTATCTCCTCCATGTGGTCCAGGGGCTCCTGGTGTGCTGGACTCCCACCTCCAGTATGCAGTCTGCAGTGCTGCCTTCCTGTTCCTGGCCATCATTTCCTTGGTCCTGCGTTTGCAGTCATGCCAGCGTTTCTTGCACTCGATGACTGTTCTGCGTACTTCTTCCACACTGTTAATCTTGTCAACAATTTGTTGCCATATTGCCTCTCTCCTACTGATTGGCAGCTTTGAGGTGACAAACAGTTGGTGCTGGTGTTCCGTCACCTCTTTTACCAGAATTTCCTGCTCCTCTGCACTGAAGCAATACTTTCTTTTCTTCTTCTCCCTGTCCTGGTTCTTGTGTGGGTCCTCCTGGCTGGTTCCTGGTCTGTAGTCATCTTCCTGGGGTCTGTACAGGCATCTGGAATCCATTTTGGCTCTCCCCTGCTAAAATGGCTGTGTTTGCAGAGAATTTTTACGCTATTGCATCAAAAAACACTGCATATCCGGTTTACGGTGTCGTAAATCGTCTCACAGTCATTTCCGCCGCGTTAACGTCATTTTCCTTTACGACGTGACACTGCGGTGTGCGTAAAAAAAGACTTACACCTGTGGTTTGCGCAGCCGTGCGTCAAAGTATAAATTTGGCGCCCGCACGGGGCACAGAAATGGCATTAGCCGGCGGTAATATTTCTGACACAAAACTGCATCAGCGCTGTTTTGCGTCAAAAAGTATAAATATGGCCCTATGTTTTTAACTGACATTGTCACCTACCTATAACTTCACTTTAACCTTTGGGTTTCGAGTAAATTTCCAAAAATTTTATTAGCTGTAAAGTATGATATTAATACCAGACCTAACTAAAATTAAGGAATAGTAGAGGAGGCAGCTCAGACACGAACAACCAGATTGTCGTCGGTCTGTGTAAAGAAGGCCATCCCAGTGCCTTCGAATGGCGTACATCAGAAGGTAGAATCAGCAAACTGACAGCAACAAGCAAAATGCGCCAAAACTTTCCCTAAGGATGGCAGAACCAGACGTAGGCAGGTAGGATGACAGGAGGCTGGAGGATGTGGGATGTATCCGTCCTCATAACCAACTTCAGTGTTAAAGACGTACAACTGAGAAGGTAAAACAGAAGCTCTTTATTTGATTCTCACATAATGGAGAGCACATCCAGAATGATAACACAGTGGGTGCAACTGTGATTAACCACCAACGTTTGATAGAACATACCGACAGATGAGGGAATGGAGAGTGAGGAGGGAAAAGGGAAAACCGGAAGCCGTGCATGAAAATCAACACATAATAATGTAAAATATTATTTCACTTAAAAACAGGAAGAATTAGTCATGAAGAAATCTCCAAGAACGAGACTTAACTCTAGAGGATGATTTAACCCTTTCAGACATGGTCCCTTTATCAAGAGTGGAATGTACAGGGATGAATTCTTATTTGATCTCATCATTCCGGGCAGGATGTGATCTAGCATCAAGGACAGGGTCATCATTTTGCACAGTAGGAAGGGAAGAGGAGGGTATGAAGTCTGGTCATGATAAGTGTACATACTACTGTTGTCCAAAATCCGTTCTTCATCAGAACTCCCGTTGCCATGCATATATTTTGAATACCTCCTGATGCTCCAGCACCTGCCATCTTGTGCAAAGATACTGCCCTTATTCAATGTAACAATTTTTAGTGACTTGGAAAATGTGGACTTCCCTTTCTTCATCATTGTATGAGTACAGCTTCTCCCACATACAAATGAGGATACATTTTTATGTGCAGTGTTGTATCTCTGTTTGGCAATCAACTGCTTTCTTTCCATCCTTCCTCTTGTGTGATTATAATCCTAACGTCTGCAATGATACTGACCATTGTGTCACTTTTTGAGAAGCCACAATGGACACATATTAAAGAGTGAATGCCTTCTCCATAGTAATTTGAAGGGACTGATGCTGGTGGTGAAGTGGGGATTTATGTTTGATGCCCACAAAGTTTCTCTGACTATCCTGTGAACTGAAATTCTATTTTGCAAAGCTATATGAATGCTGTCCTTGAGAAAACAGTTAAACCTTTCTACAAGACCATTGCTCTTGTGGTCATTAACTGCTGTCTTAGTATGCTTGATGTCATGCGATTTAAGAAATCCCATCATTTTATTTGATGTCAATTGTATAAAGTAGTCAGTAACAATGGATTCCAGGGATGTTTCTCTACTAAATGTTTTTTTCATGAGATTCAAGATTTCCTCAATAGGAAATCTATAAAGACCACTTTGTGCCATTTAGTAAAATAATCAAGCATTAAAAATGCATACTGCATGTAGACCACTAGGCCTGGTAGCCATATTAAACACAAGCTTCCGCCAAGGACATTTGGGCCATGGAGCAGGTTGCATGCTGGGGTGAAACACATTTGAAGGTTTTATCACACCTGGAACATTTCTCAGAAAGTCTTACACAATGATCTGCCTCTCTGTCTATGTTTGCCAAACTTGTGCCCTCAAGGAACTTTTGGGGACTCACATACCCATATGGTCTTAGTAGCTGGCTTTCATGATAACTCCCCTGACAGCTTCTGCAAGTACACACTTGTCTTTCCATAAAGGGATGCTGTTTGTTGCACTTAATTCATCTACAATCTGGATGAATTAATGCAACACACTGCATAGCAGTTTGATAGATGGCTAACCCAATCATGTATTCTCCTTGGTTTTTCCCTGTATAACATCTCTGGCATTTTTACTAAACCACATTTATTCCATCAGAGGTACAACTTGCAGGACACAGATCATACTCACATTCACAACCATAGCAAGATCATTCTGTTCACTCTCTTCATCATTTTCAATCGGACAAGGCAACAAAGACCAAAAATCTGCACACTTGTGGATTATCCTGGCTACTTGCAAAACTTTGAAACAATATTCTTGTAATTGAGAACATAGCCTAGCGAAGAATGCAGTAGACTTAAGGCCATCATTGAGTGATAAGATATAAATAGGGGTGTATGATCTGTCTGCAAGTTCAATTAGATACCCTAGATGAAATGTCTGAAGCAGAGCTCTCCAACAAGTAGCTTGGGAGTTTCTGGTAGTTCACAAACACCCTCAAAGTAGCTCTCAGAAGTGAAGCCAAGCCTTGTACCTCATACAGAGGGTCTGTGCATGTTGAGGAAGGCAGCACTGCTCATCTCAAAATCCTTGGAGTGCAGCCAGCCAAACCAATGGGCTCATGCTAATACTCAAACACGTCTTGTCAGCATAGGGTGTCTGTCACATGGCCATCTGTCTCCATTTGCAATTTAGCTAAGTCACAAGGAGATTGTCCATGTTGCAGGCCTTGCTGTATAAGTCACATTATGTGTGTAAAGAATGGGCAATTAAAGAAGAGAGCTAGTTGTAGCCTGAGCAGTAACCAGTGCTGACCCACAGAAGTGTAAGACTGCAGATGTCAGGGTGAAAATATGTTATTGTGTGCATCATCAGCCCTAGAACAGAGGTCAGCAGGGTATGGATGCTTGTGAGCACATTTATGTGTGCTTCTGTGTTTATGAGTGTATGACAGTGTGTCCCTCTCTAATAAACAGTATCACTCCCTGGAAGCTATTTCTGGTTTTGAGGACCACCAAAAGAATGTGATAACCCCTCACCCAATCATAAGGGGTTCATCTGCGGCACCATTGTGTCAGTTCATGGCATTGTAGTGGCAGTGGAACAAATAAAGATCAACCTCGACATATTGTGGCCATTCGTGGTCTAGCTGTGGCATACTTGTAGTCATCATTGTCATTTTAATAGCAAGACTGGCCTACTTATATCCATTTCTGAAATAATGGTGGCCACCGCTCACAAAAAATGGCCATGACTAATTTATGGTGGGCATCCTGGCCATCGTGTGTCTATCCTCAGTACATTGGTTGTTCTAGTACAATGGTGGGAATTATTGGCATATCACAGGCATCCTTACTGTAGTGGTGAGCAGCCATGGCCTGTGATTGTAACAACAGGGCACTTGAAGCAGAATCTCTGAATGCAAAGCATTGGTACTTATGAGTACTTGATGAAAATGAAAAGCTGATGTTTAGGGACACTATGACATTGGTGGTAAGTACCGCTTACCACCATGCTGACTGCCGCCAACATACCACCGCCGCAGCGGATTACCGCTACCCATATTATGACACACACAAGTCCGCCAGCCCAAAGGTCGGTGATAAACTGGCATTATCCCAACCCGCACTGTTACGCCAACAGAACTACGCCCACAACATTATGACCCACGAATCACCACAGCGGACATTCAACCGCGGTAAACCATTGGCGGTACATACCGCCGCACTCAAAATACACACACACACATACAAAACAACACTACATTGGACAATTCAAACTACACACACCTGACACACATTCACACACCACACCCACACACCCACACCACTACAAAACATATACCCACATTACCCACAACCCTTTACGACAACAAACAAGTGTCACAAGAGAGTTAGCAAGACCACAGACAAGACCATTGACACACATCACAATCACCTATACACCATCCACGCACATTACATCACACACCCCAACAGATCACCCTACACACCCTCACCCACACCACTCACACTACACCCACGGCACCACAACGACACCCCGGGTTCTCAGAGGGGGAGCTAAGGGTCATGGTGGAGGAAATCATCTGGGTAGAGCCACAGCTATTCGGATCACAGGTGCAGCAGACATCCATTGCTAGGAAGATGGAGCTATGGCGGAGAATCGTGTACAGGGTCAACGCCGTGGGACAGCACCAAAGAACAAGGGTGACATCAGGAAGAGGGGGAAGGTGCATTGCGGGGCAACAAGACACCAAATTGCTGTACAGAGGACTGGCGGTGGACCCCCACCTCCTCCCCCACAACTAACAACATGGGAGATGGGAGGAGCAAGTCTTGGCAATCATGCATCCTGAGAGCCTCAGGAGTAGGAGGAGGACTGGACTCTGGTAAGTCAACCACTTTCACACCCCCTACCTGCGTGCTATCACATACCCTCACCCTTACCCTCACTCCCGTCACTCCATCACCTCCCACACATCCCACCATCACAACCCACCCATTTCAATACCAAGCCCTGCATGCAACACCAATGAATGGACACCCATCAAAGACCTGCATGGACACCTATCACTAAAGCATGTACACTAAAGGGAAACAGCTAGCCCACCAAATAACTACTCACACAAGTCAAAGCTGCCAGGGCAATAACAACCATGGAAGGCAACACACCCATGCACGAGATGCCACACAAGGAAACAATAACACTACGTTTACATCCCCACAGGTTCCCCCGCCAATGTCACTGGAGAGGAGGTGCCACCAACATCCAGTCCCCCCCAGAAGAGGCCCACAGTGATGACAGCAGCTCTGGACTCCTGGATCTGGATGACCAACCTGGCTCATCAGGGATCTCCGGACAGTCGGTTACCCAGGCACAGTCCCATACCTCCACAGAGCCTCCACCTCAGGAAACACCACCATAGCACCCACCCAGCAGGCCCATACCTCTGTCCCCAGGACACGTCAATCAGCAGTGTGCCTACCACTACAGGGAACCCAGGCCACCCCACAAACATAGGATCAGGGGCCTGGGGTCAGTGGCAGTGGGCACACGGTTCAGGGGACAGAGGCACAGGACAACAGGGAAGCTGAGAGGACTGCTGTGCGACAGGGGGAGGACATGCCCAGGGAACCGACTCTCCAGGAGCCACTCACCGTGATCCTGGGAGCATACCACCATTCCCAGGAGACAATGGGCCAGATACTGGAGAAGGTGCAGGAGAATCAGCGGCTGCAGGAGGGACAGTAACTAGGGATCAGGGAGGACTTGTAGGACATCAACACCACCCCGGTCACCATTGCAGGGGTGCTGGCAGACATGGCCAACACTATGAGGGAGGCAGTGGCACACCACCGGGCCCCAACCACTAGCCAAACTGATGAACGGCCCTCCACCCCTGATGCCGCTAGTGGACAGGACGCCCCGCCACAGGAACAACATACCACCAGCACCCCTCCCCCTGCAGAAGGAGAACCACCCTGCAAAAGTTCCCTGCGATCCAGGCAGAAGCCAGAGACTATTGCCAAAACCCCACCAGGAAATAAGACTCTACTGATTGTCACCCTTGTGTCCCACCCTGTCACCCTGTCCACCTTGAACTACCATTGCTCCTCTTCCTATGCCCCCTTGCACAATGCACCTGTGATCCACATAGACTGGACTCTATCCTGGACTTTCCTCCTCCATCACCCCAGCCCATTGCACATCCCCCTCTACTTATTAGCACTTAAATAAACACCATTTGAAGAAATACAAGTATGGAGTCTGTCAAATGATTGAACTATGTATTCGTTTAACACACTTTAAACACTGCAATACAACCGTACAGTAATGTATACTTATGAATTACCTGTAGTAGGCTGCAGTCAACACAGCAGGAGCGATAGTGGGGCACAAATATCTGCAAATAGAGATGCCAAAGTGTACAGAAAGTGGCCATAGAAGTGGGAAAATCAGCCTGCTAGTGACAATGTCAAACACAAAACTGTCAATTAAATGTGAAGATACACTGTCTTACCTGTGTGTCATTGGAAGTATTGACAAATGATTGCACTTCTGTTGTCCTCATCCTCATCCTCTGCCTCCTCATCTTCACTGTCTACAGGGTCCACTGCTGCCACACGCCCATCTCCAGCCTCATCCTCCTGCAGAAAAGGCACCTGGCGACGTAAGGCAAGGTTGTGCAACATACAGCATGCCACAATGATCTGGCGGACCTTCTTGGCTGAGTAGAACAGGGAACCACCTGTCAGATGGAGCCAAAGAAAGCTGGCCTTCAGGAGGCCAAAGGTCCTCTCTATAATTCTTCTTGTTCGTCCATGTGCCTCATTGTAACGTTCCTCTGCCCTTGTCCTGGGATTCCTCACAGGGGTCAGTAGCCATGAGAGGTTGGGGTAACCAGAGTCACCTGCAAATATCGAGGGACAACTGTTAGACACACACTAACCCTTAGGGCCCACACCATACCCATACACCAACATCCACTGGGTGGGAACCAGGGCTCACCTATTAGCCACACACTGTTCCTCTGTAGTTGAGCCATCACATATGGGATGCTGCTATTCCTCAGGATAAAGGCATCATGCACAGACCCAGGATACTTTGAATTGACGTGGGAGATGTACTGGTCCGCCAGGCACACTATCTGCACAGTCATTAGGTGAAAGCTCATTAGATTTCTGAACACCTGTTCATTTCTCCGGGGGGGGGGGACAAATGCAATATGTGTACCATCAATAGCCCCAATAATGTTTGGGATATGCCCCATTGATTAGAAATCAGCTTTCACTATGGCCAAATCCTCCGTCTGGGGGAAAACGATGAAGTTGCGCATGTGTTTAATCAGGGCAGACAACACTCTGGTCCAGCACTATTGAGAACATTGGCTGTGACATTCCTGCTGCCAAGCCCACTGTCACTTGAAAGGAACCAGTTGCCAGGAAATGGAGCACAGATAGGACTTGCACAAGAGGGTGGATCCCGGTGGGGTGACGGATAGCAGATATCAGGTCAGGCTCCAAATGGGCACACAGCTCTGTGATTGTGGCCCTGTCCAGTCTATAGGTGAGGATAATGTGCCTGTCCTCTATTGTTGCCAAGTCCAATAGGCGGCTGTAGACGGGGGATGTCTCCATCTCCTATTCATCCGCTGCAGTTGCAATCTATGGGGCAAAATGGTGAGCAGCTGGTCAGTATCATATTTCCAAACACTACACTTCATTGCATGTTGTGATTGTAACAATATATTGTTGGATAGGCCCAAATGGTGCTTATGTGTACTGTGACGCAGTTAGGTGTCATGGCCTGCCCCACCCCTTTAAATGGCGTCCGCCTGTCCTGTTAGGAGGGACATGTAGAAATGAGGTAATTCCGCTGATGTTGAGCGCCGTTGCAGGAGGCGGTCGAGAACCGCCTTCAACTTCTCATTGGTTAACATTGGGCCCTATGGGTTACAGTGGCCAATGGTGATGTACGCCGGTGGTGACGGTAGGCAATGCCGCGGACGTGACTGCCATTTCCTATCTGTTCACTCACTTGCTACCTGACCTTCAACTGGAAAGGACCTACAATGCATGTGCTGCTGTAACCTGTGTCTGGAACCGACCATGGTTCGTGTCAGTGGGGTAAGGGCCCCTGCCTTCACCTCGGCGGAGTTGGAGAGACTGGTGGATGGGGTCCTACCCCAGTACCGAATGCTGTATGGGCCTTCAGACCAACAGGTGAGTACACTGTGAGCACAATGCATGGGGAATGAATGCATGGAGTGGTGTGTGTGTGAAGGCCTTGTGTGGGGGGTATTGGTGGAAGGGCTCTGGGCAGCCTGCTGCATGTATGGCGGGCAATGTCTGCGCTAATGGGGATGGGAAGGGGCCTGGTGGGCCATGAGTGTGACAGGCAGGACGGTCTGACTGATACCTTTTCCTATGTGTATTTCTCTGCAAGTCAGCGCCCATCAGAAAAAGGGTATATGGCGTGCCATCGCGAAGGACGTGCGGACCCTTGGAGTCTACGGCAGGCGGAGCACCCACTGTCGGAAACAATGGGAGGACCTGAGACGCTGGGCACGGAAGATGGCAGAGGCCCAGCTGGGGATGGCCTCCCAACGTGGAAGGGATGCCCATCAAACCCTGACCCTCCTGATGGTCTGCATACTGGCAGTGGCCTATCCGGAGCTGGATGGACGCTTGGGGGCATCACAGCAGCCACAAGGGGTGAGTACACTACACCAATATACTACTTGCGCGTGGTGGTATAAACTTCCTCCAACCAAGCTAGTAGGCATCCACTACTGGGCAGGGGTCTGTGGGTCTCAGGTAGGCTGCAATTGGCGTTAGGTGTCCCTGTCCATGGGCTGGTGACTACCATTGTGACTGGTTGTGCATTGCCTAGTGCGTAGGGCTGTTCCCTGTGTGTGTGTTGTGTTCGCCAATAGTGGTGTTGTGCCGCCGCTGACCAAGTGTATCCTTTGTCTCTACCCCCCTTTCTGTTTTGTCACCCTGTCCTCATGTGCATTAGCATCATCTGGCGGAGGAGCAGAGGCACCGGTGATGGAGGAAGCTGCATCCCACAGGGCCCAGGAGGCCAAATCCACTGACGGTAAGGGCATCAGTGGGACGGAGGGCGAGGGGAGCACCACGGCAGCGACTGGAGGGGACAGTTCTGACAGTGATACCTCCTCTGATGGAAGCACCCTGGTGGTGGTGAACACCTCTGTGCCCACCCCAACTACAGGTACAGCCGCCACCCCCTGTACCAGCACCACCCTCCCAGCAGCCCCTCAGCGTGTTTCCAGTGCCCGCTCACCCAGGAGGTTGGCATCTCCTTCGCCCCAGGCACCTCAGGCCCTGCCCCAGTTAGCCCTGTTGCCCTGAGTGAGGAGGCTATTGTCCTCCTGCGATCCATTTCTGTTGGGCAGTCAACCATTGTAAATGCCATCCAGGGGCTGGCAGCCCATTTGCAACAGACAAATGCATTCCTGGAGGGCATTCACTCTGGCATGGCGGCCCAACAGAGATCAATACAGGCTCTTGCCTCCTCTCTGATGGCAGCCATTGTCCCTGTTCCTAGCCTCCCTCCTCCAACTTTCTTTATCCAGTCCCATTCCCCTCAACCACAACCTATCCCAAGCACACAGGCAGACCAGCATGCACATAAGACAACACACGGGAGTGGTTCAGGCAAACACAAACACCACCCATCATCCCACAGGCACTCACACAAACACCATCCAGATGCAGACATACCAACATCCACTGCCTCCACTGTGTCCCCCTCCTCCCCCTCGTCCATCTCCCTCCCAGTATCGTCTACACTCACACCTGCATGCACCACATCCTCATCAATTACCACCATCACGCCTATCAGTACACGCCCGTCACTGGCAGTCACCACCCCCACATCCATGCACACGTCCCCTGTATCCTCTTCCCAAAGTACACAAACGCAAACACTCCTACTCCCAACAGCCTCCCACCTCACAACAGCATCCAGCCCAGGCACCAACACCCAAAATCAGCAGACAGACATCTCCTACAAACACTTCCTCTTCCTCCACTCCCAAACCTTCACCCTATTACCGCCCCAATGTCCCTAAGAAGCTTTTCCTCTCCACTGTTGACCTCTTCCCTACCACTCCCCCCACTGTCCTTCACGTCGGGCCAGGGTGGTCAGCACCCAGGCGTGCACCTCAGCCACCCAGTCCACAGCCACAGTAGTGTCGACAGCTACTGCAGGTGGGAGAGGATCCCGGGCACCAGGCAGCCACACTAAAAGGGTGCCTGCACCAGGTGCTTCAAGGAAGGACAAGGAGGCACCACCAGCTGTATTTAGGAAGGGCAAGGAGGCACCCCCAGCTGCTACAGGGAAGGGCAAGGAGGCACCACCAGCTGCGTCTAAGAAGGGCAAGGAGGCACCCCCAGCTGCTACAGGGAAGGGCAAGGGGCAATCCCCGGCTGCTGACAGGAAGGGCAAGGGGCCTGCACCTGCAGGCAGGAAGGACAGGAGGCCTGGTGCTGGGACTCATTCGGAGCCCCCACCACCAACCATGGGGGTTCAGCTGTCCGAGGTTGCAGGGAATTGGCTGGAGCCTCCCCCACCACTGCCAGCACCGCCACCAGCACCACTGCCAGCAGCAGCAGCCCCAGTGGGCAGCCGTCCGAGGCTGTCGCCACCAGCACTGCCACCAGCACCACTGCCAGCAGCAGCAGACCCAGTGGGCAGCCATCCGAGGCTGCAGGGGATGGGCTGGAGCCTCCCCCCACCACTGCCAGCAGCAGCAGCCCGAGTGGGGAGCCATCTGAGCCTGCAGGGGAAGAGCTGGAGCCTTCCCCTACCACTGCCAGCTCCGCCACCAGAACCGCCACTGTCACCACTGAGCAGCCATCACCGCCGCCGGACAGTGTGTAGTCCTGCATCCATGGGCTGTTGTGCGGCCTGGCCCCTGCAAATCCTGTGGGTCTAACACCCGGGTGAGAAACTGTGACCTTGCACTCCCCAAGCTCTGCATCACAGGGCACAATGCCCCCTTCAGAACCAGTAGAAGAAGCCATCCACTCACCCCATCCTTTCCAGGATGAAGCACACTGGGCACAAAGCCCCCTCCCGAACTATTGGAGTCGCCATCCACTCACCCCATCCTTCCCAGGATGAAGCACACTGGGCACAATGCCCCCTCCAGAACCTGTCACAGTGTCCTTTCCTCAGGATCTGCACGTTGTTGAACAAAAGGCCTACCTCCCGGCGTCACCAACTCAGAAAGCTATTATAGCACAGAGTTATAATGAAGCCAGGCGGGGGAAGAGAATTAGGGTAGGGAACTGCAGGGAGAGAAATCTGAAAAGAAAAGGTTAGAACAAATATGCATATACTCATTCATAGCAGTATAACTCATCAATAGACTCTTGACTAAAGGCGTCTCCCTGATATCAGATTGAGACCCCTTTTGAAGGGAGGGCGAAGCCCCTTCTTTGAATCATGGAAGAAGAACAAACTACAACCTTAGAACCAAGAGATGGCAAGAGCTTTGGACTATGGTCATACTCTGAATATCAATCCTTTAAGAACTATGCATTCATAACATTAATGTTTGATCACAGCCTAGAAGTTCTCAAAGACTTAAATATGCTTTTCACATATTATGCTTTCCAAAAAAACAATGAAACTATAATTTGCTTATCTCCAAAAATGCTTTCACATTTACAACTATAGGCCTGAAAGTTTTACTTATTGAACTTGAAGCGCTTTATTCGTTGGGCAAAAGCGCCTTGTTTATTGTTCATGAAGCGCTTTGATTATACATGAAGCGCTTTGTTCCTTATGCGAGAAAGCGCTTTCACTTGTCTTATCTGAAGTGCTATGCTGGTTATGCTAAGGGGCGCTTTACTCATGTGGCCTGAATCACTTTGATTGTTGTGCCAAGGGCGTTTTACGCATGTGGACTGAAGCGCTTTCATTGCTGTGCCAAGGGCGCTTTCCTCATGTGGACTGAATCGATTTGATTGTCGTGCCAAGGGCGCTTTACTCGTGGACTGAAGCGGCTTGATTGCCGTACCAAGGGCGCTTTACTCATGTGGACTGAAGCGCTTTGATTGCTGTGCCAAGGGCGCTTTACTCATATGGACTGAAGGGTTTTGATTGCCATGCCAAGGGCACTTTACTCATGCGGACTGAAGTGCTATGATTGCTGTGCCAAGGGCGCTTTACTCATGCGTACTGAAGCGCTTTGATTGCCGAGCCAAGGGCGCTTTACCCATGCGGACTGAAACGCTTTGATTGCCGTGCCAAGGGTGCTTTTCTCATGCAGACTGAGTCGCTTTGATTGCCGTGCCAAGGGCGCTTTACTCATGCGGACTGAAGCGCTTTGATTACCGTGCCAAGGGCGCTTTCCTCATGCAGACTGAATCGCTTCGATTGTCGTGCAAAGGGCGCTTTACTTATGTGGACTGAAGCGCTTTGATTGCCATGCCAATGGCGCTTTACTCATGTGGACTGAAGCGCTTTGATTTCTGTGCCAAATGCACTTTAAATGTGTGTTCTGAAGCGCTTTGCTCACTGTGCTAAGGGGCGCATTACTTCTGTGCTCCGAAGCGCTTCGATCGTCACGCCAAGACTGCTTTAATCTGAAAACGCTTTGCTCGTTGTGCTAAGGAGCACTTTACCTTTTGGAAGTAACAACTCCCTTCAAGATTGGGCTCATTAAGACCTTACCGCTACGAGTACGACCTACTCGTATCTGAATTCACCA
Source organism: Pleurodeles waltl (assembly GCF_031143425.1). Lineage (NCBI taxonomy): Eukaryota > Metazoa > Chordata > Amphibia > Caudata > Salamandridae > Pleurodeles > Pleurodeles waltl. The sequence goes on from NC_090443.1 coordinate 448,887,222, forward strand.
TGGAAACAAGGATAGTCCGATTTGCCGTCAAGCTGCCATGCAGTAAATCTGCTCTTTTTCCAAAGAAACCCCCACGAGGTCTGACTGCATCGAAGTCTTCAAAATAGTGAGCAAATTGCTTGGGTGTGGCTGGGCTTTATAGGCCTGCCACACCCCAAGATGGCTGCTGCCTCTAAAAACATGGGAATTGTAGTCTCTTCATAGAATAGCACTGATAAGTGCATCTTGTCCACCAATGTCCTGACCCTGCAGCTACATGAGCTTTACCACAGGGCAGACGATGCTGATGGGCACTTTTGGAGCAAGAGGGGATGACAAGTGGGGCGCATGAAGTGCCGCAAATCCACGCAGCAGAGTTTCGGGCGGGACGTGGACCGCGCACAGCCTTATTCCTGACATTACACCCCTCTCCCAAGCGTGGTCCAGGGTCCGGCTTATCAGGATGGAGGAGGTGAAATCGTCGCACCAAACGTGGCGCCTGGACATGTCTTGCAGGTTACCAAGAGTCATTTTCCGGTCCGTATCCTTTCCAGGACACCAAGTATCAAAGGGAAGACCCCCGATATCTGGAGTCTAAAATAGATTGCACCTCATACTCCCAATGACCTTGGACTAATAGAGGAGCAGGTTGTGTGACACTTGAGGGCGAAGCAGGTTTAAGAAGTGAAGTGTGAAACACCGGATACATTTTCTAAGACAATGGTAATTTTAGTTCATATGTCACTGAGATTATTTGTCGCAGAACTTCAGAGGGCCCTATGAATTTTGGATGAAACATATTTTTATTTTTTAATACAAAGTTTTTCGTGGATAACCAAACTCTATCTTTGTCTGTATACTGAGGACCAGGCTGGTGTTTTTTGTCATATTGCATTTTATATTTGTTCTTTGCTTGATGAAGATTTGTTTTCAATTGTGAATGTACCTTTTTTTATGTGTGCTAACATGTCCATGACTGCTGGAGTGGTTTGAGTAGAAGCAGGTAGCGTAACTGGCAAAATGTGCGGATGACACCCATATAAACCATAGAAAGGAGTTGAGTTTATTGAAGAGTGGTGCGAGTTATTATAAGCCAGTTCTGCAAGCCACAAAAGATGCAGCCAGGTTTTAGGAGACTTTGGCCCTCATTAAAAACCTGGTGGTCAGTGTTAAAGCGGCAGTAGTACCGCAAACAGGCCGGTGGAAAAAAATGGGATTACGACCGTGGCGGAAACCGCCAACATAGCCACTTAATAACACTCTGACTGCCACGGCGGTACAAACAAAGACCGCGGCGGTAACCGCCAACAGACAGGCGGAAGACAAAGTACCGCCCACTGTATTTCAAGATGCCTTTCCGCCACCTTTTCCGGGGCGGAATCAACGCTATCAAAAGCACGGCGGAAACAGTACACAGAAGGGAAACCACTCACCTCTCGACACCCAACGAGGAACCAGGACGCCATGGAGCCCGAACTTCAGGTGTTACCTATGTTGGTTTACCTCCTCTTCTACCAGGCGTACGAACTGTGGCGACCATGGTGAGTACTGCACCTACAACACGGGGGAGGGGGAAGGAAAGAGAATGCACACACACGCAACACCCCCACCCTCACACACAACAACATACACACAAATACATGCATCAACATTACATATACACCCCACCACCCCCTGGAAGAATGCAAGGACAAAAGGAAATGATTGTAACGATTGTAATCATGAAAAATCCATTAGTCAAAAGTCAAAATTCAGTATATACAAATATGTACACCAACTACAAGTCCGAATAGTGTACCAATCATTGTCTGTGGACCACTGGGCCCAAAATGCATGGGCGAAGCCCACACATGATACCTGACTGGAAACGGAGAGAACACGAAAGGGGCGTCAGATCGAAAATACACAGGCCCCTCAGGGGGATGGGGAGGTGGGGCACCTCAGCCTGATGAAAGCACAACGCCACTGCTGCACGAGGGGGCTCCATGCCCACTGCTGTATCCTGGGAAGTGCAAAGACACAGTCTCTCAAGTCTCTCCAGTGGGTGGTTTGCCCACTGCTGTATCCTGGGGAGTGCAAAGCCACAGTCTCTCAAGTGGATAACAGTCTCCACTGGTTCTGGAGGGGGCCTGGTGCCCAGAGTGCTTCATCCTACCAAGGACTGAGGTAGTAGATGTGATACTCCACTGGTTCTGGAGGGGGCCTGGTGCCCAGAGTGCTTCATCCTGCTAAGGACTGAGGTAGTGGATGTGAATCTCCACTGGTTCTGGAGGGGGCCTGGTGCCCAGAGTGCTTCATCCTGCCAAGGACTGAGGTAGTGGATGTGAATCTCCACTGGTTCTGGAGGGGGCCTGGTGCCCAGAGTGCTTCATCCTGCCTAGGACTGATGTAATGGATGTGATATTCCACTGGTTCTGGAGGGGGCCTGGTGCCCAGAGTGCTTCATCCTGCTAAGGACTGAGGTAGTGGATGTGATACTCCACTGGTTCTGGAGGGGGCCTGGTTCCCAGAGTGCTTCATCCTGCCAAGGACTGAGATAGTGGATGTGAATCTCCACTGGTTCTGGAAGGGGCATGGTGCTCAGAGAGCTCCACGTGCAGTGTGGCCGGTACAATTCCCTCACCTGGGTGTGCGTGCCACGAGATTGGCGAGGTCCAGGTAGCATGATACGCCATGGAGGCAGCGACATACCCCACACTGCTGCTTCGCCTTCCACCTGCAGGTGCAAACAGTGATGGAAGTCATGCCTCATGGAAGCTGCCCATGGTCCAGGAACTCTCCTCCAGCCTCAGACGACTGACCACTGGGGATGGTAGCCATGTCAGCGGTGGTGCCACTGTCCGAGGACGCTGTGTGGCCGGTGGCGGTGCTTGCGGCAGTGTCTGTGGCAGCGGTGCTTGCGGCAGTGTCTGTGGCAGCGGTGCTTGCAGCGGTGTCTGTGGCGGCAGTGCTTGCAGCGGTGTCTGTGGCGGCAGTGCTGGCGGCAGTGCATAGGTCAGCACCTGCTGAGGGACAAAGCAGGACGTCTCCTGCAGCCTCGGCGGCTGCCCACTGGGGAAGAGGCTGGGGACTGTCGCTGAGGCTGTAGACGTGCCGGGGGCGGTGCTGGTGGCGGTGCAGGTGGAGGGGCAGCTAGCGGTGTTCGCCGCCGTACAGGTTGGCGTGGTCGTGGACAGAAGGTGTGACACTGGTCCCTAAGTCGGTGCCACCATGCCCTCTCCTGACCTGCTCATCTGCTTTTGGCCCTTCCCCACATTTGATGGTGCCGCAGTTGTCTTGCCACTATCCCCTTTTGTTTTTTCTGAGCCCTTGGTGGCTGGTAGTTTCGGCTTCTCCCTCTGGGATGTGGGCACCTTTTTCACCTTGACAGGTGGCGGAATGTCCTTGCCCTCGCTACGTGGCACACTGGCAGCCCTGATGGGTGGTGCACTCGATGACCACGCAGTTGCTGGCACCACTGTGCCTGGGGATGTAGTGGCTGAGGTGCTGGGCTGGGACCTGGAAAGCCTGGCCCTAGGGGAAGGACGGGGGGAGGTGTAGGGAAGAGGTCAATGTTAGCCAGGAAGAGTTTTTTAGACACACTGGGATGGGAAGATGGAGGGGGTTTGGGAGGTACCCCCCAGGTTTGCATTTGTTTGTTGCAAATGCCTCTCTACACCATGGATGGCATTCACAATGGTAGATTGCCCAACAGTGAGGGATCTCAGGAGGTCAATAGCCTCCTCACTGAGGGCAGTAGGGCTGACTGGGGCAGGGCCTGAGGTGCCTGGGGTGAAAAAGATACCCACCCTCCTGGGTGAGCGGGCACGGGACACACTCTGAGGGGCTGCAGGGAGGGCGGTGCTGGTAGGAGGGGTGGCGGCTGTACCTGTTGATGCGGTGGGCACAGAGGTGCCCGCCACCGCCAGGGAGCTCCCATCAGAGGAGGAGTCGCTGTCACTGCTGTCTGCTCCTGTCCCCGCCGTGGAGCTTCCCTCGCCCTCCGTCCCACTGATGGCTTCAGACTCCGTTGCTTCACCCTCCAGGGCCAAGTGGGTTGCAGCTCCCTCCTGCTCTGGTGCCAATGCTCCTCCGCCTGATGATGCTATTGCACACAAGAACAGGGAGACCACAAAAAAGGGGGGGGAGACAGAAGAAAGACATGTTCAGTGCACGTAACACCACTACCATTGGCGGACACAACACACATGGAGCAGCCCTCTGTACTATGCCATGCACTGACAGTTCCTAGAAATTTCAGCTGACCATGGGGGACGAGGCTTAAGACCAATTGCTGCACACCTGGAAGTCACAAGAGCCTGACTAGGTGTAGATGGCTCATACCACTGGTGGGGTTGAGGTGCCACATAGCCTGCCTCACAAGGGACCTTGCCTACCAAGTTCGCCCTGGCCTAGGGGAACCCACTGCCCACCTCACCCACCCAGACACCTCGTAATGCGAACAGAGTCAGTTGAATGAGAGTGTACTCACCCCCTTGTGGCTGCTGTGATGCCCTCAAGCTCCCATCCAACTCCGGATAGGCCACCACCAGGATCCGGAACATCAGGGAGGTCATGGTGCGACGGGCACCCCTCCCACGTTGGGAGGCCATCCCCAGCTGGGCCTCCGCTGTCTTATTGGTCCAGCGGCGCAAGTCCTCCCATCTTTTACGGCAGTGGGTGCTCCGTCTGTGGTAGACCCCCAGGGTCCGGATGTCCTTGGCGATGGCATGCCAAATACCCTTCTTCTGGTGGGCGCTAGCCTAGAGGAATGGTACGGGGGAAAGGAAATTACTCACCCGTCCGGACCGTCATACTCATTGCCCACCAGTTCCCACCCATGCCCTGACGCACATACACTCACCATCTGCACATGCAGGCCTCAGCCCCCCCATGTATCTTCCATCCACACCACTCAAAACAGTCATTGCCCAAGCAGCATGCTCACAGTGTACTCACCTGTTTGTCTGGAGGACCGTACAGTTGCGTGTACTAGGGAAGGACCCCATCCACTAGTTTCTCCAACTCCTCCGAAGTGAAGGCAGGGGCCCTTTCCATAGACACTCGAGCCATCGTCGCTTCCAGACACAGGTCACAGCAGCACTTGCAGTGTAGGTTCTCTCCTGTTGAAGGTCAGGTATCAAGTGAGTGAACAGAGAGAAAATGGCGGTCACGTCCACGGCGGTGCGTACGTCACTGCCGGCGTACATCGTCATTGGCTCCTGGGACCATAGGGCCCAATGTTAACTAATGCAGAATTGCGCCCGGTCTTCGACCGCCCACCGCAACGGTGTGCAACGCCAGCACAGTTACCTCATATCCCCTTGTCCCACCTTACAGGTCAGGCAGCCGACATTTCAGGATGCTACATGGGATGGATGTTAACTGCGTCACACCTATCTAGGCCGGTAATATAGACAGATACTGGCACATTGCGGATTAATAACGTTTCTGCAAATAACAATATGTGATACCTCAGTGTTGGGTGACTCTCTGCTCGCTGTTCTCCTCCATAGGGCACATCTGCTGGGGCAGGTGATGAGATGGTGGTATCCTCCGGTGTACAGACCCCTGGTGCACCTGTCTACAATGGAAGAGAGACACATCGTAGTCACATACAGACTTGATCGTGCAACAATCCAGGAACTGTGTGCCCAGTTGGAGCCAGACCTGATTTCCTCTCTCCGCCATCCCACAGGAATCCCCCCTCTAGTGCAGGTCATGTCTGTACTCCATTTCCTGGCAGGGATGTCCCAGCCAATGTTCTCTAACGTGTTGTCCAGAGTGTTGTCTGCCCTGCTGAAACACATGCACAGCTACATCGTGTTCCCTCAGGTGGAGGATTTGCCCACAGTGATTTCTATGCCCTGGGACATATCCCCAACATCATTGGTGCCATTGATGGGACACATGTGGCATTTGTACCCCCCGCAGGAATGAACAGGTGTATAGAAACCGGAAGAGCTACCATTCGATGAATGTGCAGATGGTGTGTTGGGCAGACCAGTACATCTCCCATGTCAATGCCAAGTATCCTGGCTCTGTGCATGACGCTTACATTTTGAGATATAGCAGCATCCCTTATGTGATGGGGCAACTCCAGAGGCACAGTGTGTGGCTAATAGGTGAGGGCAAGGTCCCAATACAGTTGACATAGGTGTCTGGGTATGGGGTTGTCCCTAAGGGTTAATGTGTGTCTAACAGTTGTCCCTCGACATTTGCAGGTGACTCTGGTTACCCCAACCTGTCATGGCTACTGACCCCAGTGAGGAATCCCAGGACAAGGAGAGAGGAACGCTACAATGAGGCACATGAGCGAACTAGGAGGGTAATCGAACGCACCTTCGGCCTCCTGAAGGCCAGTTTCCGGTGCCTCCATCTGACAGGTGGCTCCCTATACTACTCACCGAAGAAGGTGTGCCAGATAATTGTGGCCTGCTGTATGCTGCACAACCTGGCTTTGCTTCGGCAGGTGCCTTTTCTGCAGGAGGATGGGCCAGATGGTGGTCTTGTGGAAGCTGTGGAGCCTGTGGACAGTGAAGAAGAAGAGGCAGAAGAAGAGGATATCGACAACCGAAACAACATCATCATGCAATACTTCCAGTGAGGCACAGGTAAGAAGATGTCACTGCTTCCCCCATCTCATACTATTGTTTGAGCTAGCATAAGTCTGTCATTTTCACTTAGTGTATGGGCCCTGACTTGTCACTTTGACTTTCCGTTTCAGAGATCTGGGTCCCACTTTGTGCCCTCTGCTCTGTTTACTCCTGGCCTACAGCTGTGTTACATTGGTATGTAAACAAGTAAATTGACATTGCTATATTCCATAGTTTTTGCAATTACACATTTGTGAAAGCACAGACTGACTCCAGATTGTTTTGTGATTGAAGTGTGTTTATTCCTGTGCAAATAAGTAGAGGGGGATGTAAAATGGGCTGGGGTGATTGTGGAGGTATGTCCATGGCAGAGTCCAGTCTATTTGTTTCACAGGTGCATTGTCCAAAGGGGCATAGGAGTGGGACAGAAGGGTGACATTCAGGGGGGTCTCATTTCCTGGCGGGGGTCTTGGGAATGTTCTCTGTCTTGTGTCTGGATCTCAGGGACCGTTTGCAGGGTGGTTCTCCATCTGTAGGGGGTGGGGTGCTGGTGTCCTGTTGTTCCTGTGGCGGTGCCTCCTGTCCACGAGTGCCGACGGAGATGGAGGGCTGTTCATCGTCCAGGCTAGTGTCAAGGGCCCCTTGTTGGGCAACTATGTCCCTCCTTGTGTTGACAAGGTCTCACAGCACCCCTGCAATGGTGACCAGGGTGGTGTTAATGTACTTCAAGTCCTCCCTAATCTCAAGGTAGTGTTCCTCCTGCAGCTGCTGGGTCTCCTGAAACTTGGCCAGTACCGTTGCCATGGTCTCCTGGGAATGATGGTAAGCTCCCATAATGTTGGAGAGTGCCTCGTGGAGTGTTGGTTCCCTGGGCCTGTCCCCTCCCGTCGCACAGCAGTCCTCCCAGTTTCCCTGTTATCCTGTGCCTCTGTCCCCTGAACCGTGTGCCCACTGCCTCCAGGTCCCTGATCGTCCTGTGTTAGTGGGTTTGCCTGGGTTCCCTGTAGTGGTGGACACACTGCTGATTGACATGTCCTGGGGACAGAGGGTTGGGCCCGCTGGGTGGGTGCTGTGCTGGTGTTTCCTGAGGGGGAGGCTCTCTGGTGGTTTGTGACAGTGGCAGGGGAACCGACTGTCCCGAGGTCCCAGATGCGCCAGGCTGGTCATCTTGATCCAGGCATGCAGAGCTGCTGTCATCATTGTGGGCCACTTCTGTGAGGGGACTGGATATATCTGGCACCTCCTGTCTGGTGACGTTGGGTAGGGGTCCTGTTGGGGTGTAAATGCGTAGTTATTGTATCTGTGTGTGCCATCGTGTGCAATGGGTGAGTGACCCTCTACTCCTGTGCTTGCATTATTGGCTTGGTCCTTGTGTGATTGGTGATTTTGGGGCATGGGTGAGTCTCTGTACTGGACATGCTTTGGTGATGAGTGTCCATGCATTGGTGTTACATGCAGGGCTTGTTTTTGGGATGCGTGGGTTGTGTTAGTGGGGTATCTGTGGGTTGTTGGGGTAAGGGTGGGAGTATGTGATGGCATGCAGGTGGGGTGCGGGGGATAAGGTAGTAAAGATATGACTTACCAGAGTCCAGTCCTCCTGATACTCCTGCAAGGCCCTCAGGATGCAGTATTGCCAAGACCTGCTCCTCCCATGTTGTTAGTTGTGGGGAAGGAGGTGGGGGTCCACCGCCAGTCCTCTGTACAGCAATCTGGTGTCTGGATACCACGGAATGCACCTCCCACCGTAGGTCGTTCCACCTCTTCCTGATGTCATCCTGTGTTCTTGGATGTTGTCCCACTGTGTTGACCCTGTCGACAATTTTGCGCCATAGCTCCATCTTCCTAGCAATGGATGTCTGCTGCACCTGTGATCCGAATAGCTGTGGCTCTACCCGGACGATTTCCTCCACCATGACCCTGAGCTCCTCCTCTGAAAACCTGGGGTGTCTTTGAGGTGCCATGATGTGGTGTGGGTGATGTGTGAGGTGGTGTCTGTTGTGATGTTTGAGGGGATGTATTGGTGTGTGTTGTTTGAGGTGTGTGGATGTTGGGTAAGTGATGGTGTTGTGTGTCTGTGGATGCTGGTGTTGTTTTAGGTAGTGTCTCTCTCTGGCCTGCTTTCAAATTTCTGGTAGTAAGGGTTTGCGGGTAATGTGGGTGGGTGTTTTATAGTGGTGTGAGTGTGTGGGTGTGGTGTGTGTATGTGTATCAGGTGTGTGTATTTTGAATTGTCCAATGTGGTTGTGTTTTGTAAGTGTGTGTGTATTTTGAGCGCTGCGGTGTGTACCGCCAATGGTTTACAGAGGTTGAATGACCGCTGCGTTGATTCGTGGGTTGTGATACTGTGGGCGTATTCTTGTTGGCGTGACGGTGTCGGTTTTGTTATCGCCAGTTTATCACTGACCTTTGGTGTGGCGGACTTGTGTGGGTGTCTGTATTGTGGTGGATTCCAAGCTGTGGGTCGCAATACCTGTAGAGGAATTCCGCTGCCACAGCGGTATGTTGGTGATCTTCTGCATGCCAGTAAGCGGGATTTACCGCCAGGGTTGTAATGAGGGCCTTTGTTGCATAACATCGTAAGTATTGTTTCAGAGTTTGGTTTAGTCTCTCTGTTTGACTATCCGTTTGTGGATGATAACTAGTGGATAAAGTCGAATCAGTTCGTAAAGCCTTGCACAATTGTTGTGAAAAACGTGCAGAAAATTGTGTTTCTCTATCAGAGAGGATGACTCTTGGAAGTCCATGAAAGTGAACTATGTTTTCTAAAATGATAGTTGCTAAGGTGTCGGACGTTGGGAGCCCTTTACAGGCAATGAAGTGAGCATATTTGGTAAGGCTAGCCACCACTACTAAAATGGTTGTAAATTGCTTTATTTGAGGAAGACCAGTAATAAAATCCATAGAGATATGTTCCCATGGGTGATTGGGAACAGGTAGAGGTATCAGTAGACCTTTGGGCTTGCTATGTTCGCTTTTGGATCTTGCACATACTTCACATGATTGTAGCATTGGCTTAAGGTGGTGAACGAATGTAGGCCACCAAAAATACCTTTTCATGAGTTCTAGTGTTTTTTGAGGACCTGGATGACCTGCAAGAGGATGACTATGTAACCAATGAAAAGCTGTCTCTCTTAATTCCTCAGTAGGCAGGAATACTTGAGATTTATGTAGAGGTAAGCCTTGTTGGATGGACCTTTTGGTGTCTTGTTGTAACCATGTTTCCGGTTGTGGTTCAACTTGTGCCAATACATCTTTCAGTTCGTCTTTTAGCCCATGATAAAATACTGCAGACCTTTTTTCCTCTGGCCAAGCGGTTTCCACTACTAACCGGTTGAAGTGTGACAAATACGTTATCAAGTCTTTGTTTCCTTGGCGTAATTCTAGTAACTGTTTGTCTGCAGACATAGGGGGTGATTCTAACCCTGGCGGTCGGTGTTAAAGCGGCGGCCAACCCGCCAACAGGCTGGCGGTCAAAACAATGGAATTCTGACCCTGGCGGGAACCGCCAACACAGACAGCCACTTTAACACTCCGACCGCCACGGCGGTACAAACAAACAGCGCGGCGGTCACCGCCAACAACCAGGCGGCAGACAATGTACCGCCCACACTATCACAACTCACCAATCCGCCACCTTTTCCGGGGCGGGAGCACCGCCGATAAAAACACGGCGGAAACAGACTACGAACGGGAAAACGCACACCACTACGCACTCCAGGAGGAAGGAGGACAGCATGGAACCCGAATTAAACATCCTACCTGCTCTCGTCTACCTTCTCATCTACCACGAGTACGAAGTCCGGCGCAGACGACAACGGTGAGTACTGCACCTACGACACACGGGAGGGGGGAGGACGAAAGGTTACGGGCACACACATATGCGACCCCCCCCCAACTATGTACACACCAATGCAGAGCAACAAGTCACAGTGACACCACCCAAACACCCCTGAAAAATGCTATGACATAATCAAATTTGGAATACATATTTATGTACCAAAAAGCTCCTGAAAATTATCGTACAACCATGAAAGATATTTACAAGAAAACAAATGATATACACATCAGTGTATAACTGAAGTAACAAGTCCTGCACATCCTACGAATTCATCATGTCCGTGGGGCAAAGTTTTGAGAAACAAGGGCAAAGCCCACACAGGAGACCTGAGTCCTTTGGAGAGAACACTGCAGGGGCATCAGGTGTAAAAACTACAGGCACCTCAGGGGGAAGGGAATGGGGGGGCACCACAGCCACATGAGTCCACGACGCCAGATCCACGAGGAGCCACCATGCCCACTGTACCATCCTGGGGAGTGCAAAGCCACAGTCTCTCAATGTCTCTACAGTGGGTGGGCTGCCCACTGTACCATCCTGGGGAGTGCAAAGCCACAGTCTCTCAATGTCTCTAAGGTGGGTGGGCTGCCCACTGTACCATCCTGGGGAGTGCAAAGCCACAGTCTCTCAATGTCTCTACAGTGGGTGGGCTGCCCACTGTACCATCCTGGGGAGTGCAAAGCCATAGTCTCTCAATGTCTCTACAGTGGGTGGGCTGCCCACTGTACCATCCTGGGGAGTGCAAAGCCACAGTCCATCAGGTGGATGACAGTCTCCACTGGTCAAGGAGGAGGCATGGTGGGCACAGTGAACCATAAACAGTGCCTGAGACGGCGGTGCCCAGCGGAGCGGTGCTTGAGACGGCGGTGCCCAGCGGAGCGGTGCTTGAGACGGCGTGGCCCAGCGGAGCGGTGCTTGAGAAGAAGGGCCCAGCGGAGCGGTGCTTGAGACGGCGTGGCCCAGCGGAGCGGTGCTTGAGAAGAAGGGCCCAGCGGAGCGGTGCTTGAGAAGAAGGGCCCAGCGGAGCGGTGTTTGAGACGGCGTGGCCCAGCGGAGCGGTGCTTGAGAAGAAGGGCCCAGCGGAGCGGTGCTTGAGAAGAAGGGCCCAGCGGAGCGGTGCTTGAGACGGCGTGGCCCAGCAGAGCGGTGCTTGAGAAGAAGGGCCCAGCGGAGCGGTGCTTGAGACGGCGTGGCCCAGCGGAGCGGTGCTTGAGATGAATGGCCCAGCGGAGCGGTGCTTGAGAAGAAGGGCCCAGCGGAGCGGTGCTTGAGATGAAGGGCCCAGCGGAGTGGTGCTTGAGATGAAGGGCCCAGCGGAGCGGTGCTTGAGACGGCGGGGCCCTGTTCAGCGGTGCTCTTCTGCACCGCGGGCCCTGTTCAGCGGTGCTCTTCTCCACGGCGGGCCCTGTTCAGCGGTGCTCTTCTGCACGGGGGGGCCCTGTTCAGCGGTGCTCTTCTGCACGGCGGGGCCCTGTTCAGCGGTGCCTATCTTCACGGCGGGGCCCTGTTCAGCGGTGCCTATCTTCACGGCGGGGCCCTGTTCAGTGGTGCTCTTCTGCACGGCGGAGCCCTGTTCAGAGGTGCCTATCTTCACAGCGGGGCCCTGTTCAGCGGTGCTCTTCTGCACGGCGGGGCCCTGTTCAGCGGTGCCTATCTTCACGGCGGGGCCCTGTTCAGCGGTGCTCTTCTGCACCGCGGGCCCTGTTCAGCGGTGCCTATCTTCACGGCGGGGCCCTGTTCAGTGGTGCTCTTCTGCACCGCGGGCCCTGTTCAGCGGTGCTCTTCTCCACGGTGGGCCCTGTTCAGCGGTGCTCTTCTGCACGGCGGGGCCCTGTTCAGCGGTGCCTATCTTCACGGCGGGGCCCTGTTCAGCGGTGCCTATCTTCACAGCGGGGCCCTGTTCAGCGGTGCTCTTCTGCACCGCGGGCCCTGTTCAGCGGTGCTCTTCTGCACGGTGGGGCCCTGTTCAGCGGTGCCTATCTTCACGGCGGGGCCCTGTTCAGCGGTGCTCTTCTGCACGGCGGGGCCCTGTTCAGCGGTGCCTATCTTCACGGCGGGGCCCTGTTCAGCGGTGCTCTTCTGCACCGCGGGCCCTGTTCAGCGGTGCTCTTCTCCACGGCGGGCCCTGTTCAGCGGTGCCTATCTTCACGGTGGGGCCCTGTTCAGCGGTGCCTATCTTCACGGCGGGGCCCTGTTCAGCGGTGCTCTTCTGCACCGCGGGCCCTGTTCAGCGGTGCTCTTCTGCACGGTGGGGCCCTGTTCAGCAGTGCCTATCTTCACGGCGGGGCCCTGTTCAGCGGTGCCCTTCTGCACGGCGGGGCCCTGTTCAGCGGTGCCTATCTTCACGGCGGGGCCCTGTTCAGCGGTGCTCTTCTGCACCGCGGGCCCTGTTCAGCGGTGCTCTTCTTCACAGCGGGGCCCTGTTCAGCGGTGCTCTTCTCCACGGCGGGCCCTGTTCAGCGGTGCTCTTCTGCACCGCGGGCCCTGTTCAGCGGTGCTCTTCTCCACGGCGGGCCCTGTTCAGCGGTGCTCTTCTCCACGGCGGGCCCTGTTCAGCGGTGCTCATCCAGCAGGTCAAGGGAGCCAGACCTGGCCTGGACTCCCTGCTCAGTCGCCCTCGGACCGTGACGTTTCTGGACCCTTCGGGGACGGACTCCTGGCCTCCTTAGTGTCCTCCTTCCCAGCTGGGATGTGGCATGTGGGGTCCACCTTCTCCGCGCTCCTGCTGCCCTTCTGCTCCTTTGATGGGGCTCTCGGGCCCTTGCCTCCCCTAGATGGTGTGGCTGGTGAAGTGGCCGCACATTGCTCCTTGGGGGCAGCCCTGTCAGTCCTCGCACGGCGGCCCTTGTTTTTGCGGGTCCTCTTGCCGGGGGGGGGGCTGGACGTGTCCTTGCTGCTGATCGATGTGTCACTGCTGGCAAAGGGTGGACTCCAGAACCCATGCACAACAGTGACACTCGAAGCTGGGCTGGTGGTGGCTGCGGTGCTCTTGGGACTCTTTGCAGATGGAGGGGGGAGCTCATCGGAGGGAAAGAGGTCAAGATTAGCCAGGAAAAGCTTTTTAGGTCCAAGGTAAAGGGTAGGAGAAGTGGTGATGGGAGTGGAGGAAGAGGATGTGGTTGTAGGAGAGTCAGGTGTGCTGTCATTGGGTGAAGGTGCTGGTGCTGTAGGCTGTCGTGAGGTGGATGTCTGTTGGGTGGGTGTCTGCCTGCGCTTGTGTGTCTTGGAAGAGGGGGTGACAGACACAGTGGGAGAGGACACAGGGGACGTGTACATGGCAGTGGGGGTAGTGACTGCACGAGTGTGGACTGTACTGGAGGGTGAGGTGGTGATGGAAGCACTGGCTGATGTTGGGGTGCATGCAGGTGTGAGTGTAGACGTCACAGGGAAGGAGGAGGGAGACGAGGAGGAGGGGGACACAGGGGTGGCAGTGACTGTTGGAATGTCTGCATCTGGGTGTTGCTTGGGTGAGTGTTTGTGGGATCTGTGGTGCTTGTGTCTGGATGAGCTGCTCTTGGGTGTTGAGGTGTGTGCAGGCTGGTCTGATGGTGTGGATGGGATAGGCTGAGGAACAGGAGACAGAGACAGGCTGGAGGCAGTAAGAAGAGGGAGGCTGGAGACAGGGACAATGGCTGCCGTCAGTGCTGAGGCCAGAGCAGTGAACGCTTGTTGATGGGCAGCCTGACCCGAATGAATGCCCTCCAGGTACGCATTGCTCTGTTGCACCTCCCTTTGCACACCCTGGATGGCATTCAAAAGGGTCGTCTGCCCAACAATGAGCGTCCTCACCAGGTCAATGAGCTCCGCACTGAGGGCAGCAGGGGCAACAGGGGCAACAGGGGCAGGGGCTGAGGTGCCTGGGGCGAAGGAGACGCGCGCCTTCCTGGGCGAGCGGGCACGGAGCGTAGGCTGTGGGGCTGCTGGGAGGGCGGTGCTGGTCCGCTGGGTGGCGGCTGTACCTGTAGAGGCGGGGGGCCCGGATGTTGCCGCCACCGCTAGGGAGCTCCCATCCGAGGACGTGTCGCTGCCGCTGCTCTCACCAGCGGTCCCCGTCGTGGTGCTCCCCTCGCCCTCCGGATCACTGGTGCCCTCGGTGTCTGTTCCTGGGCCCACCGGGGCCTTGTGTCCTGCAGCTCCCTCGTGCTCCGATGCCAAATCTCCTCCGCCTGATGATGCTAATGCACACATGCACAAGAAGATGAAGAGAAAGGGTGGGGGGAGAAAAAAGAAGAACAGGTTGAGTGCATGCAATGTCAACACCGTTGGCGGAGAGGACAGACACAGGAGCCTCATGCACTAAGCCTCGCATTCGGGGTACACTACTCAGTACTACTGACTAGGACAACAGGCCAAGAGACGTCAAACGCGCACATGGGTGATGCTGGACCTTCAATGGCTGTACTTGTCACCCTACAGAGGTGGGGGCCGGGGGCACAGGGCCATGCCTAAGGGAGAGGACTACACTACAGAAAGCGCCCTGGCCTAATGTCACCCACAGCCCTCCTCCCCCACCCAGACGCCTCCACTGCGCAGAAAGATAGGAGAATGTGCTGATACTCACCCCCTTGTGTCTGCTGTGATGTCTTAAAGCGCCCATCCAATTCAGGGTAGGCCACCGCCAGGATCTGGGACATCAGGGGGGTCATGGTGCGACTGGCACCCCTCCTGGGTTGGGAGGCCATCCCCAGCAGTGTTTCTGCGGTCTTCCTTGTTCCGCAGCGGATGTCCTCCCACCTCTTGCGGCAGTGGGTGCCCCGTCTGTTGTGGACCCCCAAGTTCCGGACTTCCTTGGCGATGGCACGCCAAATCTCGATCTTCTGATGGGCGCTGACCTATTTGACATGTACAGGGTGGAAAGGAGAAAATCATCAATGACCTGCATGTTAGATGTGATTGGCCCCCCCCACCAACTTTGCCATATGGCACATGCTCTCATCTGTCGTGCGTTGCACTCCTCATTCGCCCCCCACCCCACCAACTTACATCCACCCCAATCCACACAGGCATAGCCCATTCCATGTGCACCCGGTGTACTCACTTGTTGGTCTGGAGGACCGTAGAGTAGCGCATACTGGGGGAGGACCCCATCCACGAGCTTCTCCAACTCTTCAGACGGGAAGGCAGGGGCCCTTTCCCCAGTCGCAGCAGCCATTGTCACTTCCAGACCGAGGTCACAGCAGCACTTGCAGTATAGGTCCTCTCCTGTGGATGATCAGGTCTCGAGTGATCAATCAGCTAGGAAATGGCGGTCACGCCCGCTGCGCTGCGTACCGCGGCGGTGCGTACCGCGACCGCCGGCGCACATCGTCATTGGCTCCTGAAACCCATAGGGTTCAATGTTAACCAATGCGGCTTTGCGCCGCGGTCTTCGACCGCCTACCGCCACGGTGTGCCCCGCCAGCGCATTGACCTCACATCCCATTGTCCCACTTCACAGGTCAGGCAGCCGCCATTTCAAGGGCCTACATGGCTTGATTTTGACTGCGACACACAGGCCTAGGCCTTGCATTGCCACACATACACGCCTTTCAACCCATTGCCATTCTTTAACTGTGCAAGCTGTCTGTACGTACCTGTGGTTTGCCTGACTCTGTGCTCCATGTTGTCCTTCCTAGGCACCGTCCGCTGGGACTTGCGAGGAGAAGGACGAATCCTCGCGTGTACCGACCGCTGGTGGACCTGTCGACAATGGAAGAACGCCATATAATACTTCGATACAGACTTGACCGTGCCACTATCCATGAACTGTGTGCCCAGCTGGAGCCAGCCCTGATGTCCCCCATCCGCCAACCCACAGGGATTCCCCCTCTGGTGCAGGTTTTGTCAGTCCTCCATTTTTTGGCAAGTGGGTCATTCCAGACAACAGTGGCCATGTCATCTGGAATGTCTCAGCCTATGTTTTCAAAGATTTTGAGCAGAGTGTTGTCTGCCCTGATGAAACTCATGCGGAGCTACATCATTTTCCCAGAGGAGGGTGACTTGCCTACAGTGAAGGGTGATTTCTATGCCCTTGGACATATCCCCAACATCATTGGTGCCATTGATGGGACCCATGTGGCTTTGGTACCCCCAAAAGACGATGAGCAGGTGTACAGAAACAGAAAAAGTTATCATTCGATGAATGTCCAGGTGGTCTGTTTGGCTGACCAGTACATCTCCCATGTAAATGCCAAGTTCCCAGGGTCAGTGCATGACGCGTATGTGATGCGAAATAGCAGCATCCCCTATGTGATGGAGCAGCTACAGAGACAACGTGTGTGGCTAATAGGTGACTCTGGTTACCCCAACCTGCCTTGGCTACTGACCCCAGTGAGGAATCCCCGGACCAGGGCAGAGGAACGGTACAATGAGGCCCATGGGCGAACTAGGAGGATCATCGAAAGGACCTTTGGCCTCCTGAAGGCCAGGTTTAGGTGCCTGCATATGACAGGGGGATCACTGATGTACTCACCAAAGAAGGTGTGCCACATCATCGTGGCCTGCTGTATGCTTCACAATCTGGCATTGCGACGTCAGGTTCCTTTCCTGCAGGAGGATGGTGCAGATGGTGGTGTTGAAGCAGCTGTGGAGCCTGCGGAGAGTGAAGAGGAGGAAGACTCAGAGGACGACACAGACAACAGGGACAGAGTAATAGAACAGTATTTCCAGTAGCACACAGGTAATAATCACCCATGCCATTTTACATTTCCTGAAAGCCTCCTGCATCTCAACTTTGTCGATTTCCCCCCAGAACTATAAACATGATGTTTGATTTTCCCTTCCCTTTTCTGTGCTGTATGAGCCACTGCGTGACCTCGGCTTGGTTGGCCCATGGACTAATGCAAAGTTACCTCGGTATGTGTAATTCACAATGTTAATTATACGTAATTGATATGTAATGTGTCATACATTTGTAAATAAGACAGGCTGAGTCCTGATTGATTTCAATGCAATGTGTGATTTATTATTAGTGCATAGATATTGGTACATGATAGTGAAACAGTGATGGGTGGGGGTGGAGTAATGTCCATGGCGGAGTCCAGTTCTCAGTCTCACAGGTGCATTGTCCATATGCCTGTGGCAGGATGGAGCAGGGGCAGTTCAAGGTTTGACAGGGTGGCAATGTGGAACAGTGGGAGGACTTCAGGGGGTATGTGATGCTGGCGGGGGTCTTGACATCCTACTCTGTCGGTTTTTTTGATCTCAGGCTCCTTTTGCGGGGCGGTTGTTGTTCAGCAGGAGGTGGTCGTTGTGGTGGGGCCTCCTGTCCACTAGCGCCGGCGGAGGTGGTAGGCTGTTCCTGTTCCTGGCTAGTGACAGGGGCCCTGTGTGAAGCCACATGGTCCCGAAACGTGTCCTCTATACGGTTCAGGGCCTGGACTATGCTCCCCATAGCGGTTGAGATGTTGGTGAGTTGGTCGCTGAACCCCATGTAGCGTTGCTCCTGCTGTGCCTGGATCTCCTGGAACCTGGCCAGTACCGTCGCCATCGTCTCTTGTGAGTGGTGGTAGGCTGCCATGATGGTGGTGAGGGCCTCTTGGAGAGTGGGTTCCCTGGGCCTCTCCTCCCCCCCTGTCGCACAGCAGCCCTCCGAGTTGCCCTGTATCCCTGGGCCTCTGTCCCCTGGACGGTGTGCCCACTCCCACTGCCCCCAGGTCCCTGTTGTTGTTGGGTTGGTGGGTTACCCTGGGGGCCCTGTAGTGGTAGACACACCGCTGCTTGACCTGTCCTAGAGACAGAGGCATGGGCCCGCTGGGTGGGAGCTGTGCTGTTGTTCCCAGAGGGGGTTGGGTCTGCAGTGGCCTGTGTCTGGGTGAGGGGAACCGACTGCCCAGAGGTCCCCGATGGTCCGGGCTGGTCGTCAGGTTCCAGGTCGACAGAGCTGCTGTCATCACTAGGGGCCTGTTCCGGGGGTGGGATGGACATTTCTGGTCCCTCCTGACCGGTGTGTTGTCGTTCGGGTCCTGCATGGGGTAAGAGGGTATGGTTATTGTTTCTGTGTGTGCATTAGCTTGCGTTTTATGGGTGCCCTTGTCCCCCAGTGCTGGCATTCCCTTGGGGGAGGTGTTGTGAGGGTGTTTTGTGGGGGGGGGGATGTGTATGTGCAGTGGTCATGCTTAGGTGAAGGGTGTCCATAGTTTGGGGATGGCATGCAGGGGTTGGTGTTGGGTGGGTTGTGCTGGAGAGACATTCTCAGGGAGGAGGTGTGCTGGGGGGTTGGGGGTGAGGGTGGGGGTTAGCATGCTGGGGGGGGGGGGTGAAGTGGTTGGCCTTGTACTTACCAGAGTCCATTCCTCCGTGTACTCCAGCGAGGCCATCAGGATGCAGGATGTTTAGTACCTCTTGCTCCCATGTTGTGAATTCGGGTGGAGTGGGTGGGGGTCCCCCGCCAGTCTTCTGCACTGCGATGTTGTGTCGCGAGACCATCGAGCGCACCTTCCCCCGTAGGTCGTTCCATCGTTTGCGGATGTCCTCTCGATTTCTGGGATGCTGTCCCACCGCGTTGACCCTGTCCACGATCCGCTGCCAGAGCTCCGCCTTCCTTGCTATGGTGGTGTGCTGAACCTGTGAGCCAAAGAGCTGGGGTTCCACTCTTATGATCTCCTCCACCATGACCCGGAGTTCTTGGTCCGAAAAGCGTGGGTGCCTTTGTGGTGCCATGGGGTGGTGTGTATGAGGTGTGGGGTGGTGTATGTGATGATGTGTGTGTTGGTGTGTGGTGCTTTGTGCTTCTATGTGGTGTGTGTGATGTTGTGGTGTGCCTCTGTGTGTCTGGCTATCTATTCTCTGATGTGTCTCTCTCTCCTTCGTCTCTGGTTTTTGTTGGTAGGGGTTTGTGGGTGATGTGGGTGTGTGTTTTATATGGTATTGGATGTGTGGGAGTGGTGTGTGTATGTGTTTCAGGTGTGTGCCTTTCAAATTGTCCAATGTGGTAGGGGTTTGTAAAGGTGTGTGTATTTTGACCGCGGCGGTGTGTACCGCCAATGGAATACCGCGGTCGAATGACCGCCGCGTGGATTTGCGGGTCATAATGGGATGGGCGTATTTCTGTTGGCGTGGCGGTGGAGGTTTGGTCTTCTCCAGTTTACCGCTGGCCGCTGATGTGGCGGACTGCAGTGGAGGGCGGATTTTCGGATGTTTTGCAGTTGTGGGTCAGAATGTCCGTGGCGGCTGACCGCGGCCGCGGCGGTATTGTGTCGGCCTTCTGACCGGCGGTAAGCGGCTTTTACCGCCGAGGTCAGAATGACCCCCATAGTTATTGCGCGTCTGTCAAATACCTTTACAAATTCTTCTACAAAACGAAGCCAATTATATAAAAGGGGACTGTCTAATCGGACTAATGGCACTGCCCAAGTAGCTGATCACCATTCAGATATGATATAAGGAATGCAATTCTAGATTGTGCGTCCGGAAAGGCACTGGGACGGCACATAAAATGTAGTTCCACCTGTGTGAGAAAACTTGAACCTTTTGGGGTCCCCAGAAAACCTCTCTGGTGCAGCTAGAGGAATCTGTGTCGGCACATTCACAGCTATGTTAGTAGGTGCGGAAAGCGTAGGACGAGATTCAGATTCAGAACCATCCACCTTACTCTGTAACTGAGTTACTCTAGTAACTAAATCAGCTGTAACATTTTTTGAGTCTGTCAAATCCCTTTGCATCTGAGTGACTACCTCCATAAGGGTATCTAAGGAGGCCATTTTGCGCAGACCAAGAGGAAAGTATAAACTCGTGGGCTCACTATTCTGTCACAGTGTCCTTTCCTCGGGATCTGCAGGTTGCTGAACAAAAGGCTCACCTCCCAGCGTCACCAACTCAGAAAGCTGTTATAGCACAGAGTTATGATGAAGCCAGGCGGGGGGAAGGGAATTAGGGTAGGGAACTACAGGGAGAGAGATCTGAAAAGAAAAGGTTAGAATAAATATGCATTTACTCATTCATAACAGTATAACTCATCAATAGACTCTTGACTAAAGACATCTCCGTGATATCAGATTGAGACCCCTTTTGAAGGGAGGGCAAAGCCCCTTCTTTGAATCATGGAACAAGAACAAACTACAACCTCAGAACCAAGAGATGGCAAGAGCTTTGGACTATGGTCATACTCTGAATATCAATCCTGTAACAACTATGCATTCATAACACAAACGTTTGATCACAGCCTAGAAATTCTCAAAGACTTAAATATGCCTTTCAAACATTATGCTTTCCAACAAAACAATGAAACTATAATTTGCTTATCTCCAAAAATGCTTTCACATTTACAACTATAGGCCTGAAAGTTTTACTCATTGAACTTGAAGCGCTTTATTAGTTGGGAAAAAGCGGCTTGTTTATTTTTCATGAAGCACTTTGATTATTATACATGAAGCGCTTTGTTCCTTATGCCAGAAAGCGATTTCACTTGTCTTATCTGAAGCGCTACGCTCGTTATGCTAAGGGGCTCTTTACTCATGTGGCCTGAATCACTTTGATTGTTGTGCCAAGGGCGTTTTACGCATGTGGACTAAAGTGCTTTGATTGCTGTGCCAAGGGCGCTTTCCTCATGTGGACTGAAGCGCTTTGATTGCCGTGCCAAGGGCGCTTTACTCATGTGGACAGAAGCGCTTTGATTGCCGTACCAAGGGCGCTTTACTCATATGGACTGAAGCGCTTTGATTGCCGTGCCAAGGGTGCTTTACTCATATGGACTGAAGCGCTTTATTTGCGTGCCAAGGGTGCTTTACTCATGCGGACTGAAGCGCTTTAATTGCTGTGCCAAGGGCGCTTTACGCATGCGGACTGAAGTGCTTTGATTGCCATGCCAAGGGCGCTTTACTCATGCGGACTGAAGCGTTTTGATTGCCGTGCCAAGGTCGCTTTACTCATGCAGACTGAAGCGCTTTGATTTCCGTGCTAAGGGTGCTTTACTCATGCGGACTGAAGCTCTTTGATTGCCGTGCCAAGAGCGCTTTCCTCATGTGGACTGAAGCGCTTTGATTGTCGTGCCAAGGGCGCTTTACTTATGTGGACTGAAGCGATTTGATTGCCGTGCCAAGGACGCTTTACTCATGTGGACTGAAGCACTTTGATTTCTGTGCCAAAAGCGCTTTACATGTGTGTCCTGAAGCGCTTTGCTCGTTGTGCTAAGGGGAGCTTTACTTCTGTGCTCTGAAGCGCTTTGATCGTCGTGCCAAGACTGCTTTACTCTGAAAACTGAAAACACTTTGCTCGTTGTGCTAAGGGGGGGGCTATACCTTTTGGAAGTAACAACTCCCTCCAAGATTGGGCTCATCAAGACCTTACCGCTATGCGTACGACCTATTCGTATCTGAATTCACCATGGAAACAAGGATACTCCGATTTGCTGTCAATCTGCCATGCAGGAAATCTGCTCTTCTTCCGAGGAACCCCCACGAGGTCTGACTGCATCGAAGTCTTCAAAATAGTGAGCAATGTGCTTGGGTGTGGCTGGGCTTTGTAGGCCTGCCACACCCCAATATGGCTGCTGCCCTAAAAACATGGGAATTGTAGTCCCTTCATAGAATAGCACTGATAAGTGCATCTTGTCCACCAATGGCCCAACCCTGCAGCTACATGAGCTTTACCACAGGGCAGACGATGCGGATGGCC
This sequence comes from Pleurodeles waltl, assembly GCF_031143425.1. NCBI lineage: Eukaryota > Metazoa > Chordata > Amphibia > Caudata > Salamandridae > Pleurodeles > Pleurodeles waltl. The sequence continues at coordinate 448,909,203 of NC_090443.1, forward strand.
ACTTTTCCTGCAGTGGGTGCTCCGCCTGCCATAGACCCCAGGGTCCGCACGTCCTTGGCGATGGCACACCACAACCCCTTCTTCTGATCGGCGCTGATCTGCAGAGAAAACTCAAACAGAGGGACACCATGAACCAGACAATCCAGCCTGTCACACATATGGCCTACAAACTACTTTTGCCCCTCATCGGGCACACACATGACCCGTACCTCTGAATTTAGACTGCCACCAGCCATACCCCCCAAATGACACACTGCCAGCACACACATCTCCATGCAGCCATGTTGTATGCCATGTACCATTGGTGTACTCACCTGTTGGTCTGGAGGCCCATACAACTGCCCATACAGGGGTAGGACTCCATCCAAGAGCCTCTCCAACTCCTCTGATGTGAAGGCTGGGGCCCTTTCCTCTGTTGCACGTGCCATCGCAGGTTCCAGACACAGGTCACGGCAGCACACGCAGTGGAGATGTCATCCTGTGGAAAGTCAGGAATCAAGTGAAGTGGTAGAAATAAAATGGCGGCCATGTCAGCAGCGGTGAACACCGTCACCACCAGCGTTGATCATCATAGGTTCCCATACTCCATAGAGGACCATGTTACCAATGAGGAATTGCACGGCGGTGCAGACCGCCTCCCGTCACGACACGAACGCCTGCGGAGTGAGGTGATTTCCACCTGCCCCTGCATACAGGACAGGTGGTTGCCAGTTTCTAATGCTAGTACACATGTACAGATTAATAAGTGCGTCAATTGTAGTCAAATGTACACACCTAGACTATTCCCGTGTCCAACATACAAGCATACTCTGTGTACACTGCTGTAGTGTGTTCATGGTTCCTGTTGTCACTCCCTTCTTACTTTTGGGTCCCTTAGGTACCAACCACTGTGGAGGAATGGGAGGAGGAGGCAAGCACCCATTTACAGACCCCTTGTGGACTTGGCTACACTGGAGGACAGGCATATCATACTCACCTATCGTCTGGACAGGGCCACAATCACAGAGCTGTGTGCACAATTGGAGCCTGATCTGCTACCTGCTATCTGTTGCACCACAGTAATACCCTCTCTTGTGCAGGTACTCTCAGTGCTTCATTTCCTGGCAACTGGCTCTTTCCAGCTGACAGTGGGCTTGGCTGCAGGAATGTCACAGGCTATGTTCTTTATTGTGCTTGCAAGGGTTTTGGCAGCCTTGCTCAAACACATGTGCAGCTACATCGCATTCCCCCAGGTAGATAATTTACCCACTGTGAAGGCTGGATTCTATGCAATGTGACATATACAACATGTTATTGGGACCATTGACAAGATCCATATTGCCTTAGCCCCCCCCCCAGGGCCAATGAACAAATGTACTGTAATAGGAAGAGTTTCCACTCAATGTCCAGATGGTGTGCCTTGCCGACCAGTACATCTCCCACGTCACTGCCACGTATCCTGGGTCTGTGCCTGATGCCTTTGTCATGAGGAATAGCAGTGTCACACAGCTGATGGCACAACTACAGAGACACAGAGTGTGGCTTATAGGTGAGCCTGAGTCCCCACCCAATGTATGTCAGTGTATGCCTTCAGGAGTCATACCCATGCCATTGTGCAGGCTTATTATGTGTCCCTCACTTCTTGGAGGTGATTCTGGCTACCCAAACCTGCCTGGCTCCTGACCCCTGACCCCTGTTAAGAATCCGAGAACAGGGGCTAAGAATAGGAAATATGATGCTCATGGGCGTACAAGGAGGATTGTTGAAAGGACCTTCGGTCTCCTGGAGGCCAGGTTCAGGTGCCTCCATCTGACAGGTGGATCCCTATGTTACTACCCTGAGAAAGTCTGCAGGATTGTTGTTATGTGCTGCATGCTGCACAATTTGGCCCTCAGACGCCATGTGCCCTATCTTCAGGAGGAGGGGAGTGGCAGATGTGGCAGCAGTGGACACTGAGGACAGTGAGGAGGAGGAAGAGGAGGAGGATGTGGACAACAGGACCCTCTGTGATACAGCAGTACTTCCAATGACACTCAGGTAAGACTGTTGAACTAAACATTTCTCCATGTCAGTGTTGTGCTGTGTGGCTGTAGCATAATGCCAGTCATTACCTTTGCATCCCACCTGACTGTCACCTATGCCTTCCCTTATTGCAGATGTTGCTGTGGTTACAACAGTGTAATGCTGTGAAGTGTACAGGCTGCTGAGACACATTTGTAGGATGGATCAAAATACTACTGAACATTTACACTGGATCATGCAGTTCATTGCAGTTCAATACATTGTACATTACCTTCAGATAAAGCACTATTACTCAAGTTGTGTCCAAGGGTGTTTATTAAAAATGTGCATACAATGCAAAGTGCAATAGAGTGAGATGATGGTTGGGAATAGTCCAGTGTAGTGGGCCAGTCTGTTTCTAGCACAGGTCCAGTGCCCAAGGGGCCATAGGAAACGGGGCAATGGCAGTTCAAAGTGGACAAGGTAACATAGTGGAACAAAAGGGGGACATTCAGGAGGGGCTAATTTCCTGGCGGTGGCCTTGGCAACTGTCTCTGGTGTCTGTCTGAGATGCAGGGACCGTGTGCAGGGTGGTTCTCATTCTGCGGGGGAATGGGTGCTGGGGGGGCCTGTGGCAGGGCCTCCTGTCAACTAGCTGCAGCAGATGTGGAGGGCTGGTCAGTACACTGGCTAGTGGAAGGGGCGCGCTGGTGTGCTGTGTAGTCCCTCATGATGTTGGCCATGGGCCTGTCCTATCCCTTGCGCACAACTGTCGTCCGTCCGTCCCTGGCCCCCTGTGCCTGTGTCCCCTGAATGGTGTTGTAGGAGGCTGGCCTGGCTTGTAGTGGGTACCAAGGGGTACTTACACTTTGTACCAGGTCCAGTTATCCCTTATTAGTGTAGAAGAGGTGTCTAGCAGCTTAGGCTGATAGAAAAGGTAGCTTAGCAGAGCAGCTTAGGCTGAACTAGGAGACATGCAAAGCTCCTACTATACCACTGGTGTCATATGCACAATATCATAAGAAAACACAATACACAGATATACTAAAAATAAAGGTACTTTTATGACAATATGCCAAAAGTATCTCAGTGAGTACCCTCAGTATGAGGATAGCAAATATACACAAGATATATGTACACAATACCAAAAATATGCAGTAATAGCAATAGAAAGCAATGCAAGCAATGTACAGTCACAATAGATTGCAATGAGAGCACATCAGTATAGGGGCAACACAAACCATATACTCCAAAAGTGGAATGCGAATAACGTATGGACCCCAAACCTATGTGAGCTTGTAGAGGGTCGCTGGGACTGTAAGAAAACAGTGAGGGTTAGAAAAATAGCCCACCCCAAGAACCTGAAAAGTAGGTGTAAAGTGCACCTATATTCCCCAGAGAGCACAGAAGTAGTGATAGGGGAATTCTGCAAGAAAGAACAACACCAGCAATGCAACCAAAGTGGATTTCCGGACAAGAGTACCTGTGGAACAAGGGGACCAAGTCCAAGAGTCGCGACAAAGTCGATATTGGGCAGATGCCCAGGAAATGCCAGCTGAGGGTGCAAAGAAGCTGCCACCGGATGGTAGAAGCTGTGGATTCTGCAAGAACGAAGAGGACTAGGAACTTTCCCTTTGGAGGATGGATGCCCCACGTCATGAAGAAGCTTGCAGAGGTGTTCCCACGCAGAAAGACCGCAAACAAGCCTTGCTAGCTGCAAGGGTCACGGTTAGGGTTTTTGGATTCTGCTGTGGCCCAGGAGGGACCAGGATGTCGCCAATTGCGTGAGGAGACAGAGGGGGCACCCAGCAAGACAAGGAGCCCACTCAGAAGCAGGCAGCACCCGCAGAAGTGCCGGAACAGGCACTACGAAGAAGAACTGGAGCTCACCCGAAGTCACAAAAGAAGATCCCACGATGCCGGAGGACAACTCAGAAGGTTGTGCACTGCAGGTTAGAGTGTCGGGGACCCAGGCTTGGCTGTGCACAAAGGAAATTCTGGAAGAGTGCACAGGAGCCGGAGCAGCTGCAAATCACGCGGTACCCAGCAATGCAGTCTAGCGTGGTGAGGCAAGGACTTACCTCCACCAAACTTGGACTGAAGAGTCACTGGACTGTGTGAGTCACTTGGACAGAGTTGCTGAGTTCCAGGGACCACGCTCATCGTGCTCAGAGGGGACCCAGAGGACCGGTGATGCAGTCTTTTGTTGCCTGCGGTTGCAGGGGGAAGATTCCGTCGACCCACGGGAGATTTCTTCGGAGCTTCTAGTGCAGAGAGGAGGCAGACTACCCCCACAGCATGCACTACCAGGAAAACAGTCGAGAAGGTGGCAGGATCAGCGATACAAGGTTGCAGTAGTCGTCTTTGCTACTTTGTTGCGGTTTTGCAGGAGTCCTGAGCAGTCAGCGGTCGATTCCGTGGCAGAAGGTGAAGAGAGAGATGCAGAGGAACTCTGATGAGCTCTTGCATTCGTTATCTAAAGAATTCCCCAAAGCAGAGACCCTAAATAGCCAGAAAAGGAGGTTTGGCTACCTAGGAAGGAGGATAGGCTAGCAACACAGGTAAGAGCCTATCAGGAGGAGTCTCTGACGTCACCTGCTGGCACTGGCCACTCAGAGCAGTCCAGTGTGCCAGCAGCACCTCTGTTTCCAAGATGGCAGAGGTCTGGAGCACACTGGAGGAGCTCTGGGCACCTCCCCTGGGAGGTGCAGGTCAGGAGAGTGGTCACTCCCCTTTCCTTTGTCCAGTTTCGCGCCAGAGCAGGGCTGAGGGATCCCTGAACTGGTGTAGACTGGCTTATGCAGAGTCAAAGCATTTTCAGAGGCTGGGGGAGGCTACTCCTCCCCAGCCTTCACACCTATTTCCAAAGGGAGAGGGTGTCACACCCTCTCTCAGAGGAAATCCTTTGTTCTGCCTTCCTGGGTCAGGGCTGCCTGGACCCCAGGGGGGCAGAAACCTCTCTGAGGGGTTGGCAGCAGCAGTAGCTGCAGTGCAAACCCTAAAAAGGCAGTTTGGCAGTACCCGGGTTCTGTGCTAGAGACCCGGGGGATCATGGAATTGTCTCCCCAATGCCAGAATGGCATTGGGGTGACAATTCCATGATCTTAGACATGTTACATGGCCATGTTCGGAGTTACCATTGTGACGCTATACATAGGTAGTGACCTATGTATAGTGCACGTGTGTAATGGTGTCCCCGCACTCACAAAGTCCGGGGAATTTGCCCTGAACGATGTGGGGGCACCTTGGCTAGTGCCAGGGTGCCCACACACTAAGTAACTTTGCACCCAACCTTCACCAGGTAAAGGTTAGACATATAGGTGACTTATAAGTTACTTAAGTGCAGTGGTAAATTGCTGTGAAATAACGTGGACGTTATTTCACTCAGGCTGCACTGGCAGGCCTGTGTAAGAATTGTCAGATCTCCCTATGGGTGGCAAAAGAAATGCTGCAGCCCATAGGGATCTCCTGGAACCCCAATACCCTGGGTACCTCAGTACCATATACTAGGGAATTATACGGGTGTTCCAGTATGCCAATGTGAATTGGTGAAATTGGTCACTAGCCTGTTAGTGACAATTTGTAAAGCAGAGAGAGCATAACCACTGAGGTTCTGGTTAGCAGAGCCTCAGTGAGACAGTTAGGCATCACACAGGGAACACATACATATAGGCCACAAACTTATGAGCACTGGGTTCCTGGCTAGCAGGGTCCCAGTGACACATAACAAACATACTGAAAACATAGGGTTTTCACTATGAGCACTGGGCCCTGGCTAGCAGGATCCCAGTGAGACAGTGAAAACACCCTGACATATACTCACAAACAGGCCAAAAGTGGGGGTAACAAGGCTAGAAAGAGGCTACTTTCTCACAGGTGTGCCCACTTCCACTGACCCCAGGATCATCATCATTGTCTTGCCTATGGGGTGCGGACTGCGGTCCCTGTACAGGTGGGCACACTACTGATTGACAGGTCCTGGGGACAGAGGTCTGGGGACGTTGGGTGGCTGCTGTGGTGTTGGATTCTGAGGTGGGAGGCTCCATAGTGGTTTGGGTGTGGGCTGGGGTAGCAGACTAACCAGTGGTCCATGATGGGCCAGGGAGTTCATCCAGATCCAGAGCTCCAGAGTTGCTGTCATCAATGGGGGCATTTTCTGGTGGGGGGACTGGGTAGCCGAGGCACATTCTCGCCGCTGAGGCTGGCTGAGGCACCTGTGGGGATGTAAGTGATGTATTATGCTACATGTCTGGGACATATCCTGCATCACTAGCTTCCCCTATCTTATTGCTGTTGACCTACCACCTTTGTTTGTGTATGGTGATGGATTGTGGGATTGTTAGTTCTCCATGCTGTGCATACATTGGTGGTGGGTGTACATGCAGGGCTGGAAGGGATGTGCATGCAGTGGGTTAGGCATGCAGGGCTTGAGATTTAATTTTGGTAATAGTGGTGGTGCACTGTGTGGGATGGAGTGGGGTGATAGGTGTCAGGGTGAGGGGTTGTGGTGGCATGCAGGTATGGAGGTTGATAGGTAATAAATGTTCACTCACCAGTGTCCAGTCCTCCGGCTACTCCGGTGAGTCCCTCAGGATGCAGAATTGGCAAGACTTGCTCCTCCCATGCTGTCAGTTGTGGGGGAGGAGGTGGGGGTCCACCGCCAGTCCTCTGGATGGCAAGCTGGTGCCTTGCTGCAATGGAACAAACCTTCCCCCGTAGGTCATTCCACCTCTTCCTTATGTCGTCCCTTGTACGTGGATGTAGTCCCACGGTGTTCACCCTGTCCACGATCCTCTGCCATAGCTCCATCTTTCTGGCAATGGATATCTGCTGAACCTGTGCTCCAAACAGCTGTGGCTCTACCCTGACTATTTCCTCAACCATGACCCACAACTCCTCATCAGTGAAACGGGGTGCCTTTGTGGGGACATGGGTGTTGTGTGGTGTGTGTACATTGTGCAGAGGGTGATGTGTGATGTGGTGTGTGGTACATGTCGGATGAATTGGTAGTTGTGATATCTGTGTGCAGTTCTCTTTTGGATTAGCGTCACAAAGTGTAGCCGTCTTCTTGTGTTAGCAAAGGATTGTGGATGATGTGGGTGTGTGTTTTATAGTGCTGTTGGTGGGTGTGTGGGGTGGGTGTATTTTTGTCAGGTGTGGGTTTTTAGTTCTGGACAATGTTGTCTTGTTTTGTATTTGGGAGGCTATATCTGCCGCAACAGTGTTCACCGCCAATGGTTTACCACTGTTGAATGTCCGCTGTGGTGATTCGTGGGTCATTATTTGGAGGGCATAGTATTGGTAGCATAACGGTATGGGTGGTAGTACCAACAGTTTATCACGTACAGTGGGTCTGGCGGATTTGTGGTTGTGGCTGTTTTCTGTCGGTTTGGTATGTATGTGTCATAATCTGGGAGCCGGATGTTCACCTCCGCGGCCATATGCTTCTGGCAGTAAGAGCAGCGGTATTCGGTATTTATAGCCAAGGTCAAAATGAGGGCCTATAAGTCTTATTTTAACTTTAGCTTTGAATGACCTTTGACCGGCAAGGGGAGGGTGCTATATAGCTATTTTAGCCATATTTTATATATGTTATTTTAGCTACCTAGGCCTGCAGCTGTGCACTTTCACCTAGATACTTTTTCTTCAGCATGGTTTCCTTTTTCTAGCAAGGGTCACTTTTGCGGTGCTGTTTTATTATTTCTATCGCATTGCCCTTTCACCTAGGAAAACATGGCGTTCTTAGCAGAGACTCTGTGCTCTTTCCAAGGCTACAGTCAGATCGGATTGCCGGACAAACGTGGTATGCTGTGTCTCTAACATTCACAGTAAGTGGGGACTATTTCTTAGAATGTTAGCTGTTTTATTATAAGAACACACCCTTATCCTAAACATGGTAGAGGGAGATTCCAGCCAGATGACCAAGACTGTATACTGATTGCTTCGCTACAGCTACCTGCCTAGACGGCAGAACCCCTGATCCATAGGGGGACGGCGTCTGTCTAGACTACAGGCCTCTTCTCCAGGTATGAGGGATGATGTTCTCCCAGGGGGAAACCCGAAGGGCATATTAGGCTTAGTATGTTGTGCTCATACTTAGCGTAAGCAGGAGGATTAGAGATCCATTTCCCTTTTTGACTGTATGGTAGGACTGTTTTCGCGTTTTACACTTCTAGTCACATTCTTGCTTGTATTGTGTTTTATCATCCTAGTTATTGCTATACATACGCTTTTATCTAAGATGCAGTTATTTAAATAAACGCTTATTGAACTATATTCTGCCTTTGTTGTCTTTGCCTGAGTGAGACTTTTGGTAACTGAGAGAAAGTGATGTGATCTGATTAACCACGATTCTCTGAGGAGTCTATCTTGCCATGTGCCCAGTTGCCACAATCATCTTGGCCAGAGATGAAGCGCTGCTAGTTAGCCGGAAACCCCGGATTAGGCTGACGGGTGTCACCTGGTGTGGAATTGTACTCAGTACCCACAATCCATGTGATCCTACCACCCAAATCCAGTAGACTCATTACCCTAATGAGAACCTAAGTGACACACTCAGACCCTGGTGCACCCACTCACAGCCTCACTCACACCCTCACATACCCACTCACAGACCCAGTCAGACACTCACGCACCTACTCACTGACCCACCCATACTCTCACGCACCCACTCATAGACCCACTGAAACCCTCAAACACCCACTCACAGACCCACCCAGACACTTACGCACCCACTCAGACAATGATACACCCACTCTTACACACAGACACTCACGCATCTACTCACAGGCTCACTCACACTCTCACACACCCAGTCACAAACCCACTGAAACCCTTACACACCCACTCACAGACCCACATAGACACTGACACACCCACTAAGACACTGATGTACCCACTCTCACACTCAGACAGACAATCTTACAGCCATTCTCTCCCCCAGATACACTCCCTCACACCTTTTCTCACACTCAGAGGGACAGGCTGTGGCCAACTCCTGCTGCTCAAGGTCAAAGGGCTGTGCACAGTGTGGGGTTGGGTGGTTAGGGAAGTTGGCCGCAGGGTCTGGCCGCAGGTGGTGGTTGGATTAACATATAATAATGAAAATGAGTTTACATTAGAAAAACCAAAGAAGTTCACTGAAAAAAAACAAAGGTTACAGGGACGTTATAGTTAGGAAATAGAATTAACAAAAACATAGAAATTCACTTAAAAAAACAAAGGTTACAGGGATGTTATAATTAAGCTCACATTTTAAATGTATGAAACCATAGGAATTCACCTATTATAGTTAGACTTATCTCAAATTACTATAACTCGTGCCCTAAGGTAACTATAGCTCATGCCCTCACCATACACTGCTAATTACCTCACAAATTACGGTACTCATGACATTTATTTTATTTTTTATTTTTTGTCCTCATCTCACCGACCCATGCCAATAGCGGGAGGATCCATTTTTACTCCAGGTATCTAGCCCCTTAATATCAACGGGCTCTTCCACCTGACGCTCTTTTCTATGGGTCTCCTTATATTATTGGCAAATTCTTCCCCCCTCCGCCCAAAATCCTGAATGGACAGTAGGGCCAGGTGTACCGAGGGGGGGGGGATCAGGTATAATCATTGGACTTCCTTAACAACTCCAGTAAGGTTTTACCCAACATTTTCCCATCCCACCCACAAGACATCTCTTTTACTGATCGGCCCGGCTCTGTCCAGTTTATATAATCTGTCTATCGAGTTCAGCCACTCCTGCACTGTAGGGGGTTGTGAACATATCCAGTTATAACAAATTTGCCGCCGAGCAGTAAGCATCAAAAGAACCAAAAAACGTTGCTGTGATTGGTCTCTCATCTCACAAACCCCAAATAGCACTAAAGCAGAATTCAATGTTATTTCTTCCCCAAATATCCTGTTTAATACATTCTGCACATCTACTCAATACTTAACTAAGCCAGGACAATCCCAGAACATATGAATATCATCCGCATCGATACCTTCACAACGTGGGCATTTCTTCTGAATTCTGCTTATACGGGATAACCTTGCTGGAGTCCAATATACTCTGTGCAATGTAAACAAATGGTTCCTCCTCATTGCCGCAGATTTAACTGTATTCCAGAGAATAGAGCATGATTTTTGCCACATCGCTATTATATCCATATTTGTGAACACCTCTCCCCATTTCTGGAGAGGGAGGGGGGGATCCTCCTCAACTGCCTCCATCAAGGCTTGATACCAGACCGCAATTTCCTTAGGTAGAGGTCTTTGAGTTAGTTTCTCGTCCCAGCAAGATCCACCAATTTCTCCTTCTTGTAAAGATTTAATCCAACTAGCCAACTGGTAGTACTTAAATTTAGAGATATCCCTTCCCACTCTCTCCAGAAATGTGGCCCATGGTATCAGATTCGCGCCCTCTATAATCTGTCCCCATCGTAGTATCCCGCTCGCCTTTAGTGGATTTGATAGTTTATCATGAAGGCATACCGGGGTACCAGGTGAGTCCCATATTGGAGCTGAGCCAGAGTAATAAGCCATCCGCAATAGATTGCGAATCTGTAACCAAATTTTACAGGCCTGCCACAGAATCTTAAGTCTAACTTTTTTGAAAAACCTTGGATGGCCAAATTTGACCAAAAAAACCTCAGCCCCGTCCTCCGCATATGCTGTCAACGCTGCCCACATTGGGGTATATTCTGACTTCTTATCTAAGAGAATTCTACTATTCTTAAATTGAAAAGCCAAATAATACTTATAAAAATCAGGTGTTGCTAGCCCCCCCGTTCCTTTCTCTTGCATAACTTTTTCCACGAAATTCTTATTCCTTTTTGTGCCCAAACAAACGAAGACATGTCTCCCTGCAATTTTGAAAACCACTTGCTCTTAAATTCCAACGGGATAGTATTAAATAGGAAAGTGAATTTTGGCAGAATTATCATTTGCAGGATATTAGATCTACCTATTAAAGACAACGGGAGAGCCGCCCATGTTTTAAGAAGTTTCTTGGCCTCTAAATGTATTTTCTCAAAGTTTATCCTTGCCAAGTCCCCCAGTTCTTTTGTAATCTGGACTCCTAAATATCTAATTCCCCGTTTAACTAGCGGAGATTCATATGACATGTTCCAACACATAATCTCTGTCTTCTCAGTATTGACATTATACCCTGACATTCTACCAAAGCCTTCTATCGCCAATTTTATTGGGGGAAGTGAAAGAGAAAGGTCCCTAGTGTAAATCATAAGATCGTCCGCATATAATGCAACCTTCTTCTCCCAGCTCCTACTCTGAAAGGAAAGAATTCCCCCATTGTTTCTAAGCAGTGTTGCAAGCGGCTCAATATATAGATCAAATAACAAAGGGGACAGGGGACAACCCTGCCGCGTCCCTCTGAAGATAGCTACTTCTTGTGAAAGCACGTCATTAATCAGAATTCTCGCTGTTGGTGACCTATATAGTTCATTAACTGCTCTGATAAAAGTAGTCCCTAATCCAAACCTTTCCATAACCACCTGCAAAAATAATCAGTTTAACTGATCAAATGCCTTGGCTGCATCAAAAGTTATTATTGCAAGGGGAAGCCTCTCTGCTAAAGCCAAATCCATTGCTGCCAGTAAATCGTGCACTAATTCCTGTAACTGTCTACCTTTAATAAACCCTTTCTGGTCTGGATGAACTAGTCCCGGCAAAACCTTCCCCAACCTTTTAGATAACAGACTTGTATAAATTTTATAGTCTGAGTTCAGTAGTGAAATAGGCCGATAAGAAGAGCACTGTGTTGGGTCCTTACAGGGCTTCAAAATCAAACAAATTACTGCCTCCATCCAGGAGCTCGGTGCTTGGCCCCCTTCCAAGAGCATATGATTAAACAATTTCAATAGAACCGGAATTAATTCTTCCCTCAGTGCCAAATATAGCTAATTCGGGAGATCATCTGGGCCCGAAGCTTTTCCTCTCTTCAAACCCTTAAAAGTATCAATTAATTCAGACCCAGTTACCTCTCCTTCTAAAATTTGTAACGCTGAGCTCTCCAAACATGGCAGCCTAACCGTAGCCAAGAAATCTCTAACCTGCTCCTCCGAATTCCGCAGCCCATCTGAATACAGATCTTGAAAAAAGGAAACAAAAGCATCTTCTATTTCTGTTCGTTCTACACAAATCTGACCAGTAGCCTTAGATCTAATTGAAGAAATATGTTTCTTTGAGTGGTCAGATTTTACCTTCCAAGCCAGTAACTTACTGCACCCTTCCCCATATTTATAATGCGCGTACTGACTAGCTTCCCATTTCTTTCTTTCTCGAGCCTCCAATAAATACTCTAATTTCAAGTAGGCTTCCTCATGTTGTCGTTCGAGTAACATTAATTGATCCCTATTCCCCGTTTCCTGTGCGACTTGTATGGAATCCTGAAAAGTCGCTATGCTGGTCTCGACACAACGTAATTTCTCTCTCTCCTCCCTGCGCTAAATACAGCCAAATTAATCAGCCTCCCCCTTATATAAGCTTTGTATGCATCCCAAACTATTTGCAAACTAGCAGACCCCTGATTCACTTAAAAAAACTCTATTGTATCCTTTCTTAATGTCTCAATAATCAGGTCATCCAGTAATAATGAACAACTTATTGTACATCGAAGCCTAGGAGCTTGCGCAGTGAAGGAGAGATACAACTTAACGGCCGCATGATCTGATAGATGTGCCAGGGCATGTGCTATTGAGGAAACATTTCCTATCAAACTATTCTGTAATAGAAAGAAATCTATTCTGGACTTATGTCCATATTTCTTGTTATGAAAAGTAAATCTGGGTCCTACACCCCCCTTAACCTGCCACACGTCCACCAACCCCAGATCAGTTATTGCCTGTTTAACCAATAACCTACATCAAGGGGAATTAACTGTCCCCCGGGGAGTGGATTTATCTAAGGACAAATTCAATAGTATATTAAAATCCCCACCTAATACAACCGGGTATTTAGTTTTCAAAAGAAGATTATACAGTTCTATAAATGAAATACAGTCATCTATATTGGGTCCATAATAACCTGCGATCGTGAGCCATATACCAGAAAAACAGACCTCAGCCACCACCCATCTACCCTTTCAGTCAGCATGCACCGTCCCTATGCATAATCCCTTTGCTATTTTTTCTTTAAAAAGAATAGCAACGCCCTTAACTGGGCACGACTGATTGGTCACTATACCCCTCGATATCCACCTTATATTTGTAAACACAATTTCCCATTCTTCTCGTGAAAGATGCGTCTCTTGTAGTATAATCACATCCTCCTCCGCCTGCCTAAGAAATTCCAAAATCTTCCTTCTTCTACGCTTAACCCTGAGCCCGTTGATATTCCATGAGCTTATTTTTAATAATAAGCCCTCCTGCTTACCCATCCTAAAATAAGAAAAGAAAATACCTGGATCCACCCCTTCTTACTTCGAAAAAGACCCATTTTGAGGACATTTATTTTTTTAACCTTTTTTCCCCTTATGCTCCCACACCCAAAACAACAAATTCTCCAAACCCCTCCAAAACCCCTTATATCCCTACCCCAACCACCCATGGGAACCCTCCCTACTTTTAATAGGACAGCCATTGCTTATCCCATAGAGCCCTCCGCACATCGGGCAATCTTCAATCATACCCATACCATTACTTTATTGCGATGACTTTATCTGTTCTATAAAGGCCTTAACCTCCTCTGGCTCTCTTATATTGTGAGCTTTATTCTTCCACATAATCCGCAGGGCCGCCGGAAACCTTAACTGCACCGTTGCTCCCAAAGAACGAAGATCTTGCATTAATTTCCCCAACTCCCACTGTCTGTCCAAAGTTGTTCTGGAGACATCTGATCGAATTCTGAAGGACCAGTCATCCTTAACGAAGTTTCCCACCTTCAGAGCCTCAGACAGAATCTTCTCTTTTATTGAATAAGTGTCAAAGTTCACTAAAATTCTTCTAGGGGATTTCCTTCCTGCGTTCTTTTTGAAAGGGTCTCGGTGTATCCTTTGAATATCGTCCTCCAATTTCAAGTACGTTAGACCCGGCATTGCATCTTTTATCAATGATACCAGATAACCCTTGAGGTCTGCTCCTTCCGCCCCCTCCGGTACTCCAAGAACTCTAATGTTATTTCTTCTCATGTTATTTTCCAGAAACTCTAGTTTGTCCTGTAAAGCCCTCTCCCCCCACTTAAGATACGCAATGTCCTGAGAGTTGGCCAGCACCTGATTTTTCTGTTGCTCCATGTTCTCCTCCACCTTGCCAACTCTGTCTGTTAACTGATTGATCTTAGTCTCTAAAATCGCACATGCTTCTTGTATCTTAGCCTGATTGTTTTCAGAGATCTCGAACTTCTGACGGATCTCTTTCGTAAGGGAAAGTAAGAGCTCATGTACTCCCCCATCCCTGGGCTCCAAGAGGGCTGAAGCGTTAGGCTCCGGAGGAGGACCCTGTACAGACAAGGGGTCTTCCCTGCTCCTTGGAGAGCTACCCACTATTGTAGTTAGCTGGGTCTTCTGTACCTCCCACTGCACCGGAGAGTCCCGCTCCAATACCGCTGAGCCCTCCGAGGCCGGTTGTGATTCCATCGGAGCTGGGGAAAACTCACTTATTCCCTCCACGCCTGGCTGAAAGTATTTAGTTATTGACCCTGGGGTACCACTTTTTCCCCCTGAGCCTCCTTTCGTATTGTTCTCCAGCTCCCCCAGACTCTCCTTTGCCCTAGGTTGACCCTTCCTTTTAGTTGAACATATATTGTCCACAGCTATATTGCACTCCGGCCCTCGAGATCCCGGCTTCCCTTTCCGTATTGCCCCCAGCTTACCAATACCCACCTGAGGACCTTTTCAAATAGTGCTTAACCGGTGACATTAATACTGGAGCAGTTATCTCTCCCCCTTGGTTCTTTACTTCTGTTAAGTCTGCTCCCGAGAGTGACCTTGGCCCTCGAAGACTGCACCTAGCAGTGTAGCGTCTCCCCTGGAGCACGCCCCTTATCGCCTCACTCCAACACACCTGAGGTTGAACCAGCCCTCCTGCACCTCTCTCCGCATAAACCGTCGTTTGCGCCTTTTCCTGCCGCGTCCGCGGCCTTAACCAAGATATTTGCCAGATTTAAATATGGTGGGCAGCCCCTCTCACTATTATCTAGTAAGCAGGGAGGGAAGCAGAGAAGGAAGGAAGAAAAAGGCTTTCCAAAACTCTCCCCCCCCTACAAAAGCCAAGCTCACCTTGGGTCCTCTGCTTAGTTTAGGGAGACGCAGCTTCCAGCCTGTGACCCCTTAAAGGGAGTCTTACCTCAAAATGTCCGGTACTTTCCCAAACAATAGTCCTTCTGTGGAGCTCCAGGACTTCAAAGAAAGAAACCAGCCCCTCTAAGGGCTTAAAACAATGTCAGGGGCTGGATTTTATCCAGAAACAAACCCCCGAAAAGCCGAGGAGCGCATTTGCAGCGCTCAGAAATAATTTACATCGTGCTCGGAGCCGCCGGCACCAGCGCTGCCTCTGCGCGTCCGGCGAGCCCCTCCTCCTTCTCTGCGTCGCGTCGATTCTCCTCCCGGTGCGGAGGACTCGCGGCTCAGCTTCCTAGCTGGTCGCCATGTTCCCCATCGGCACTCATGACATTTTTGATAACATGAATGATAATATCAATGTAATATTTGCAGTAAAATATTTGAGGAAAAAACTGTGCATGGCCGGGGCACGAGTTATAGCTACCTTAGGAGCCCACCCCGGGACATAGCTGTTTCCCTGCTAGCAGTGGCGTGAGCAGGAAATCCTGTGTCTGCTCTCACCTGGCAGGAACATTTTTTTATTTCCTGTCAAACGGGAACAAATACTGAGTCCATTCTCAGCAGACAGAAGTTTGGAAAATGCTCCCGCCCCCTGGGAGCAGTACTGCCTCCCTCCCCTTCATTGGGGGTGAGCGGCCACGGGGCACACGCTGAGGGGCTGCTTGGAGGGCGGTGCTGGTAGGGGGGGTGGCGGCTGTACCTGTAGATGCGGTGGGCACAGAGGGGCCTGCCACCACAAGGGAGCTCCCATCAGAGGAGGAGTCCGTGTCGCTGATCTAAGCTCCTGTCCCCGCCGTGGAGCTCCCCTCGCCCTCCGTCCCACTGGTGGCTTCAGACTCAATTGTCTCACCCTCCAGGGCCATGTGGAATGCAGCTCCCTTGTGCTCCGGTGCCACTGATCCTCCGCTTGATGATGCTAATGCACACAAGAACAGGGAGACCATGAAAAGGGGGGGGGAGACAGAAGAAAGACATGTTGAGTTCATGCAATACCGCTACCGTTGGCGGACACTACAGACACAGAGTCCCCCTGCACTACGCCGTGGACTTTGAGTTCCCTAATTAATCACAGGGACATGGGTTACAAGGCCTATGCCCGATTGCTGCACACACGGAAGTCACAGGAGCCTGACTAGGTGTAGTTGGCTCTGAACACTGGTGGGGTGCCACATGGCCTGCCGTACGATGGGACCTTGCCTACTAAACTCACCCTGGCCTAGGGGAACTCACAGCCCACCTCCCCCACCCAGACACCTCCACTGCGCGCAGAATCAGCTGAATGCGACTGTACTCACCCCCTTGTGGCTGCTGTGATGCCCTCAAGCGCCCATCCAACTCTGGATATGCCAGATTCAGGATCTGGAACATCGGGGGGTCATGGTGCGACGGGCACCCCTCCCACGTTGGGAGGCCATCCCCAGCTGGGCCTCCGCCGTCTTCTTGCTCCAGCGGCGAATGTCCTCCCATCTTTTCCGGCAGTGGGTGCTCCGTCTGTGGTGGACCCCCAGGGCCCGGACTTCCTTGGCGATGGCATGCCAAATATCCTTTTTCTGGTGGATGCTGACCTAAAGGATTAGTACAGGGGAAAAGGAGAAGATATAACCGTCCGCACCGTCACAGTCATTGGCCCGCATCCCTACCCTTGCCATGACGCACATGCACTCACCGTCGTTTCATGCACGCCTCATTCTCCCCCCCACTAGCTTCCATCCACACCACTCCACACAGGCATTGCCCATTCGGCATGCTCACAGTGTACTTACCTGTTTGTCTGGAGGACCGTAGAGTAGTGTGTATTGGGGGAGGACCCCATCCACTAGTTTCTCCAACTCCTCCGTGCTGAATGCAGGGGCCCGTTCCCCAGACACATGAGCCATTGTCTCTTCCAGACTGAGGTCACAGCAGCACTTGCAGTGTAGGTCCTCTCCTGTGGAAGATCAGGTATCAAGTGATTGAACAGAGAGAAAATGGCGGTCACGTCCGTGGCGGACCGTACCATCACCGCCGACGTACATCGTCATTGGCTCCTCGGACCCATAGGGTCCAATGTTAACCAATGCAGGATTGTGTCGCGGTCTACAACTGCCTACTGCGACGATGTACAACGCCAGCGCAGTTACATCAGATCCCCTTGTCCCAGCTTACAGGTCAGGCAGGCGCCATTTCAGGGGGCCACATGGCATTATATTTTAATGCATCACACATATCTAGGCCTTGCATACACACTAATACAGGCACATAGCGATTTTAAAAAATTGAGGATTAAAGTTGTGTTAACGTACCTCAGTGTTGGTTGACTCTCTGCTCGCTGTTCTCCTCCATAGAGCACGTCCGCTGGGGCAGATGAGGAGGTGGCGGCATCCTCTGGTGTACTGACCGCTGGTGGACCTGTCAACAATGGAGGAGCAACATGTAATTGTCACCTACAGACTTGATCGTGCCACAATCCTGGAACTGTGTGCCCAGATGGAGCCAGACCTGATGTCAGCTATCCGCCATCCCACAGGAATCCCCCCTCTAGTGCAGGTCCTGTCAGTACTCCATTACCTGGCAAGTGGGTCTTTTCAAACGACAGTGGCCATAGCATCAGGGATGTCCCAGCCTATGTTTTCCAACGTGTTGTCCAGAGTGTTGACTGCCCTGCTGAAACACATGCGCAACTACATCGTGTTCCCTCAGGTGGAGGATTTGCCTACAGTGAAAGGTGACTTGTATGCCCTGGGACATATCCCCAACATCATAGGTGCCATTGATGGGACACATGTGGCTTGGACCCCCCCGCAGGAACCGTAAGAGTTACTATTCGATGAATGTGCAGATGGTGTGTTTGGCCGACCAGTACATCTCCCATGTGAATGCCAAGTTTCCTGGCTCAGTGCATGATGCTTACATTTTGAGGAATAGCAGCATCCCTTATGTGATGGGGCAACTCCAGAGGCACCGTGTGTGGCTATTAGGTGAGGACATGGAGCCTATACAGTGTGACTAGGTGTCTGGGTCTGGGGATGTCCCTAAGAGTTAGTGTGTGTCTAACAGATTTCCCTCGACATTTGCAGGTGACTCTGGCTACCCCAACCTGTCATGGCTACTGACCCCAGTGAGGAATCCCAAGACAAGGGCAGAGTAACGCTACAATGAGGCCCATGGGCGAACTAGGAGGGTTATAGAGAGGACCTTCGGCCTCCTGAAGGCCAGTTTCAGGTGCCTCCATCCGACAGGTGGTTCCCTATTCTACTCACCAAAGAAGGTGTGCCAGATCATCGTGGCCTGCTGTATGCTTCACAACTTGGCTTTGCGATGACAGGTGCCTTTTCTGCAGGAGGATGGTCCAGATGGAGGTGTTATGGCAGCTGTGGAGCCTGTGGACAGTGAAGAAGAGGATGCAGAAGAAGAGGACATCGACAACAGAAACACGGTGATCCAACAATACTTCCAGTGAGACACAGGTAAGAAGACATCACTGCCTGCTACATCTGATATAATTGTTCTACCTCTCATCTGTCTGTCACCTTCACCCAGTGTATGGACCCTGAGTTGTCACTTTCCCTTTCAATTTCACAGATGTGGGTCCCACTGTGTGACATCTGCTTTGTTTCCTCATGGACTAGAGCTGTGTGACAGAGGTATGTTGACAATACAATGGATATATCATTTTTACACAGTTATTGCAAATACACATTTGTGAAAGCACAGACTGACTCCAGATTGTTTTTTGCTTTAAGGGTGTTTATTTAAGTGCTAAATAAAATGGTCAGGGGTGATGGTGGAGGAATGTCCATGGCAGAGTCTAGTCTATTAGTCTCACAGGAGGATTGTCCAAAGGGGCATAGAAAGTGGAGCTAGGGCAGTTTAAGGATGGACAGGGTGACTAAGTGGGACAGAAGGATGACAATCAGGGTGGTCTCATTTCTTGGCGGGGGTCTTGGCATTGTTCTCTGTCTTTGTCCTGGATCTCAGGGACCGCCTGCGGGGTGGTTCTCCATCTGCAGGGGTGGGGTGCTGGTGTCGTGGTTCTGTGGCGGTGCCTCCTGTCCACTAGCGCCGGCGGAGGTGGTGGGCAGTTCATCATCGAGGCTAGTGTCAGGGGCCCCTTGTTGTGCCACAGTGTCCCTCCTGGTGTTGACGAGTTCCTTCAGCATCCCTACAATGGTGCCCAGGGTGGTGTTGATGGATTTGAGTTCCTCCCTGAACCCCAAATACTGTTACTCCTGCAGCCGCTGGGTCTCCTGAAAAGTGGCGAGGACCGTTGCCATCGTCTCCTGGGAATGGTGGTAGGCTCCCATGATGTTGGAGAGGGCCTCGTGGAGAGTGGGTTCCCTGGGCCTGTCCTCCCCCTGTCGCACAGCAGCCCTCCCAGTTCCCCTGTGTTCCTGGGCCTCTGTCCCCTGAACCGTGTGCCCACTACCACTGCCCCCAGGTCCCTGGTGTTGTTGGGGTGGTGGGTTAGCCTGGGTTCCCTGTAGTGGTGGACACACTGCTGCTTGACGTGTCCTGGGGACAGAGGTATGGGCCCGCTGGGTGGGTGCTGTGCTGGTGTTTTCCAGAGGGGGGAGGCTCTGTTGTGGCTTGTGCCAGTGTGAGGGGAACCGACTGTCCCGAGGTCCCAGATGGGCCGGGCTGGTCATCTAGATCCAGTTGGACAGAGCTGCTGTCATCACTGTGGGCCTCTTCTGTGGGTGGAGTGGACATGTCTGGACCCTCCTGTCCGGTGACGTTGGGTAGGGGTCCTGCAGGGGTGTAAAGGCATGATTATTGCATCTGTGTGTGGCATGGTGTGCAATGGGTGGGTGACCCTGTACCCCAGTGCTTGCATTCTTGTGTGGGACCTTGTGTGATAATTGTTTAGGGGTGTGTGTGGGTATGTGCAGTGGCCATGCATTGGTGATGGGTGTCCATGCTTTGTTGTTGCATGCAGGGCTTGGTGTTGGGATGGGTGGTTTGTGATAGTGGGACATATGTGAGGAGTTGGAGTGATGGGGGTGGGCAGGGGTATGCCCAGACATGGGTCCCCTGCTTGCTGCGCCACTGGATTCAAGCTAGCCTGGCTGATTAAGGGTGATACCCTGAAACCTGTCCCCTGTCCAGGGAGGACCTAGCCTAGCAGTTCAGGCTGGACTGTTCCCATGGGGAACAGGGTCAAGAATGATTTGCATATGGCTGGGTTCAAACTGGGGTGACGTGGCGAGCAAAATAATGATGGATTGAACCCACATCTGTGACTGGGGGTTAGTGTTTGAAAAGTTTCAACACTCCGTCCATCGTTTCATTTTATTTTGCTTTGTGATGTCGTCCAGTGTAGCCAAGTCCACCAGAGGTCTGCACACGGGGTATGTCCCCACCTCCTATTCATCCGCAGCGGTAGGCATCTAAGGGACACAAGATGAGTAGGGTGTCACAATTGGAACAACAAAGCCACAACTGCAGTCCACATGGTGCACTTATGAATTGGGACAGTGTAAATGGCGAAGTATGTGCCAATCTAATCTGTGACGCAGTAATTGTCGATAGGCCTGTCCCCCCCGAAATGGTGACCGCCTGTCCTGTATGGAGGGACAGGTGGAAGTGAGGTAATTCCGCCAACGTTGGCCGTCGTGGCGGAAGGCGGTCTTGCACTGGCGTGCAATTCCTCATTGGATAATATGGGGCTATATGGAGTACAGTGGCCAATGGGGATCTACGCCGGAGGTGACGGTGTACACCGCCGCGGACATGAATGCCATTTCATATCTGATTCCTCACTTGTTTCCTGACCTTCAACAGGAGAACACCTACACTGTGTGTGCAGCTGTGACCTGTCTGGAACCTACCGTGGCCCCTATGACCTGGAAAAGGGACCTAGCCTTCACTTCGGAGGAGTTGGAGCGACTGGTGGATGGGGTTCTACCCCAGTACAGACAGCTGTATGGGCTTCCAGACCAACAGGTGAGTACATTTTGGAAACAATGCATTTGGGAAGGATGCATGGAGATGTGTGTGCAAGTATCATGTAAGGCGGGTGAGGGAGGTGGGGGGTAATGTTTTGTGGCGGTGTACATGGTGTGCGCTGAGCTATGTGTGTGCCAATGGTGATGGTAATGGGTATGGTGGGCCATTTGTGTGACAGGCTGGACTGTTTGTTTAATGGTGTTCTCCTGTCTTTATTGTCTCTGCAGGTAAGCGCCCATGAAAAGAAGGGAATATGGAGTGTCATCGCAAAGGACGTACGGACCCTGGGGGTCTATGACAGGCAGAGCACCCACTGTCGGAAACAGTCGGATGACCTGAGATGCTGGGCAAGGAAGACTGCAGAGGCCCAGCTGGGAATGGCCTCCCAACAAGGAAGGGGTGCCCATTGGACCCTGACCCCCCTGATGGCCCACATAGTGGCAATGGCCTACCCAGAGCTGGATGGGCGCTTGAAGAAATCACAGCAGTCACAAGGGGGTGAGTACAGTGGGTATCATTACAGATTTTGGCTGGACGGGTAGTATCCAGGTGGTGGATGTGTGTTAGTGGGTGCCCCTAAGGCCGAGCCAGACATTGCAGTATGGGTCATCTGAAGGGTAATAGGTAGATGGCAAATACAGGTAACCTAGCTTGTTAGCAGTCCATTTCAGCCATGGCATTGTGGGTCTCAGGAGTGTTGCATTTGGCCGTGTGTGGTCCTCATCTTGCCTTAGTGACTAGCCATATCACTGGTAGTGGAATGCATAGTGCTTAAGACTGTTCCCTGTGTGTGACGGTGATGTGCATGCCAATAGTGGTGTTGGCGCAGTCATTGACCCAGTGTTTCCTTTGTCTCCTGCTTTTCTTGTTTTGTCATCCTGTTCTTGTGTGCATTAGCATCATCTGGCGGAGGACCAGGGGCACCAGTGACAGAGGGAGCTGCATCCCACAGGACCCAGGAGGCAGAGTCCACCAACGCCGAGGGAACCAGTTGGACAGAGGGCGAGGGGAGGCCCACGGCGGAGACTGGACGAGACAACACAGACTCAGATACCTCCGCCGATGGAAAGTCCCTGGTGGTGGCGGACACCTCTGTGATCACCCCAGCTGCAGGTACAGCCACCAACCCCCATACCAGCCCCTCCCTCCCAGTAGCCCGTCAGCGAGTTGCCCGTGCCCGCTCACCCAGGAGGGTGGGCATTTCCTCTGCCCCAGGCACCTCAGGCCCTGCGCCAGTGAGCCCTGCTGCCCTGAGTGAGGAGGCTATTGACCTCCTGAGACCCATCTCTGTAGGGCAATCAACGATTGTGAATGCCATCCAGGAGCTGGCATCCCAGATGCAGCAATACAATGCATTCCTGGAGGGCATTCACGGTGGCCCAACAGAGATCGATTCAGGCTCTAGCCTCCTCTCTGATGGCAGCTATTTTTCCTGTTTCTACCGTCCCCCCTCCAACTACCATTTCCCAGTCCCATTCTCCTCAACCCTAACCCATCCCAGGCACACATACTGATGAGCATGCACACAAGACAACACCCAAGAGTGGCACAGGCAGCCACAAGCACCACACTTCATCCCACAAGCACTCATGCAAACACCAGACAGTTGCAGACACAACCACATCCACTACCTCCACTGTCTCCCCCTCCTCCGCCTCTTCCACCTCCCTCCCAGTCATGCTCACACTCACACCTGCATGCACTGCCTCAACATCCATCACCAGCATCACCACAACAAGCAGCACACACACCTCACTAGCAGACACCTCCACAATATCCATCCACTTGTCGCCTGTGTCCTCTCCCACCGTGTCTGTCCCCACCTCCTAAAGGACACAAACGCAAGCACTCAGACATCCAACAGCCATCCACCTCACACATGCATACTGCCCATGCACCTGCACCCAAGTCCAGCAAACGTACACATCCAACAACCACTCCCTCAACCTCCACTTTCACCCCTCCTCCCGCCCCACTGTTCATAAGAAGCTTTTCCTTGCCCAACTTGACCTCTTCCCTCCTCCTCCCCCATCCTCCCATAGAACCAGGTAGCCAACCAGCCAGTCCAGCAGCTAAGCCAAACAGTCCACGACGACAGTGGAGGCACCTCCTAGTTGTTGAGGCAAGACTGTGAGGGATTCCACTCCAACAGCCAGAAAGGGGAAGGAGCCCACAAAACCTACAGCCAGGGAGAGGAAGGAGCCCACAACACAAACAGCCAGGAAGGGGAACAAGCCCATAACACCTACAGCCAGGAAGGGGAAGAAGCCCATAACACAAACAGCCAGTAAGGGGAAGGAGCCCACAACAAAAACAGCCAGGAATTGGAAGGAGCCACAACACACACAGCTAGGAAGGGGAAGGAGCCCACAACACAAACAGCCAGGAAGGTGAAGGAGCCCACAAAACAAACAGCCATGAAGGGGAAGGTGCCCGCACCTCCTGATATGGAGGAAATTAAGCAATCAACTCCATCAGAGGCTCGGAGGGTGAAACCACCACCACCGCCACCACCTGTGGTCACGGAGCCCTCACCGCCAGCAGAGGCAGGCAAGGAAGCACCATCACCTGTTGCCACAGAGCAGCCCTCACCACCAGCTGAGAGCAGTGCAGCCATCAGCACCAGCAGAGGCAAGCCAGGAGGCACCATCACCTGTTGCCACAGTGCAGCCCTCACCTCCAGATGAGACAGTGCAGCCATCACCACCAGCAGAGGCTGCCCAGGAGGCACCATCACCTGTTGCCACAGTGTAGCCCTTACCTCCAGATGAGACAGTGCAGCCATCACCACCAGCGGAGGACATGTAGGCCACCCTCCAAGGACTGCTGCACAAGGGGCCCCCTCCAGAACCAGTGGGCATGTTCCCCAGCTCAGAGACTGTGACCTTGCAATCCCCAGCAATGGGACATGGGCATGGAGCCCCCTCCAGGCCAGTGGGCATGTTCCCCAGCTCAGAGACCGTGGCCTTGCACTCCCCAGCAATGGGGCATGGGCATGAGGCCCCTGTTCTGCTTTCCCTCTTATCTCATAACCGAGCTTACAGAACCTCTCTGGAATGAACTTCTGAGTTTAAAAAATACATTTATTGTTATAAATCCCCCCCCCCCACAAGTTCCTGAGAGACGAAATTAGTAGATTGGAAGCACACGTTTAAAAGTAGGCGCAGCAATGAAAGCAAAATATATCAAAGTACTTCTCAGTTGCAATGTACACAGCAAATATATGTGATTATATTATAGCATAACTTCAAAGCAAAGCATAAAAGTCCAAATTCATCACCGTATGGGCAAGGCGGTAGGGCCTATATTCAGCTTCATCTTTCTGGGGTCTGCAAGTTGATGACTCCGGTCAACTGCGAGAAAGAGATTCTCTACCCAAACGGGAGACAGGCAATTGACGTCTAGTTCCTGTCTGAAGTCAAAGCAGATTCAATCTACCTCACCGTAGTCCAGAGTCATCCTTAAAAGCAAACTCAGTGTGAGAGCCGAAGAACCTTGGAGAGTGGCCAATTCTCCCGAGCTCCCCCACTCTCAGACTGGATTGGGAGGTAAACACAAAATCTACGTGCTCTTATCAGCTAAGGTCTAGTGTGAAGAAAACAGCTCGGTCCATCTTGTGGAAAAACACAGCTTGGAAAAACACAGCTCATCTGCAATGTCTCAACTGCAATTTCTAACCCCACGTTAAAGCCAATAGGCAGCTAACCTAAATATCAAATGTAGGGCCTTATTTATACTTTTTGGTGCAAAACTGCACCAAGGCAGTTTTGCCCCAAAAAGTTTTGCACCGGCTTGCACCATTTTTTAGCACCAGCTGGGCACCATATTTATGGAATGGTGCAAGCCGGTGCAAAGGGTAGGCTAGCTTAAAAAAAAAATGACATTAGGCAGTTTTGAGTCAAAATAAATGATTCTGACCAGATTATCATCATTTTTTGACGCTAAGGGGCATTTCTATACTCTGTTTGCACTGAATTAGCGTCATTTTTTTTTACTCTAATTCAGTGCAAAACTAACTCCATATTTATACTTTGGTGCTAGACCCATCTAGCACCAAATTTATGGAGTTAAAGTCATTTTTTGGAAGTGGAAACCTACCTTGCCTTAATGAGATGCAAGGTAGGCGTTCCCGTGCAAAAAAATGACTCTATGGCCTTAACACCATATTTATACTCCCATGTAAAAATGGTGCAAGGGAGGGAGGAGGGGTCAGAAAATGGGGCAAAGCTTGCTTTGCCCCATTTTTTAAGACCTGGGTCAGGGCAGGTGTTAGGGGACCTGTGGCCCTATTTCCATGGTGGAACACCATGGAATAAGCCCAGAGGTGCCCTCCCTAGGCCCTAGGGGCACCCCCACACACACTAGAGGGACTGCGAGGATGGGGGACCCCATCCCAGGTTAGTACAGGTAAGTGCATTTTATTTTTGAAAGTGCCATAGGGGGCCCTGAAATGGGCCCCCATACATGGCACCAGGTGAAATGGCCATGCCCAGGGGACCCCTGTCCTCTGTGCTGGCCACTGGGGTGGTGGGCATGACTCCTGCCTTTTCTAAGGCAGGAGTCATGTGGCATGGTAGGTTTAGCACCATAAAATGACGCTAATCTGGTTAGAGTCATTTTTTTTTACTCTAACCTGCCTAAAGCCATTTTTTGGTGCTAAACCCTCTTCTTCTATACTGCCAGCCCCACCCGACTAAAGTCATTTTTTTAAACTCTAGCCTACCCTTTGCACCGGCTTGCATCATTCCATAAATATGGTGCCCAGCTGGGGCACAGAAATGGTGCAAGCCGGTGCTAAACTTTTTGGTGCAAAATTGAGTTAGTGCAGTTTTCAGCAAAAAGTATAAATAAGGGCCAATATTTTGTAAGTTTGCGCCACTTTTGTGTCATAAAATGACGTTAATGCAGTGCAAAAAAAGTATAAATCAGGGCCTTGGTGCTAGATGGGTCTAGAACCAAAGTATAAATATGGAGTTAGTTTTGCACCGAATTAGAGTAAAAAAAAATGACATTAATTCGGTGCAAACAGAGTATAAATATGCCGCAGAGTATAAATATGCCCCTAAATATGGCTTTAAGGCCATAGAGTCATTTTTTGCACGGGAACGCCTACCTTGCATCTCATTAAGGCAAAGTAGGACTCCACTTTCAAAAAATGACTTTAACTCCATAAATTTGGTGCTAGAGGGGTCTAGAACCAAAGGATAAATATGGAGTTAGTTTTGCACCGAATTAGAGTAAAAAAAAAATGACACTAATTTGGTGCAAACAGAGTATAAATATGCCCCGTAATGTCTAATGCCATGTCAAAGCCAAAAGGCAGCTAAACTGAATACAACATGTAATGTGCTACTGGTGAACATTGAGCAACTAATATGCGCAGTGGTGAAACACAAAGTCATTGGTCAAACACAATTAATAGCATCACATTCCACCCTACGACCAATTAATTTTTGTTTCACATACCTCTTATTTCAAACAAAAACAAAAAACAACTAATATCAACAAAAAACATTATAAGCAAATCAGATTTGAATGATAAAAGCAATCACTGTAAAGCAATGGAAGTGGATTAACATATTGATCTCATAACCTTTCACATCAGATACATCTACACAGAAAAGACTGAAACCTATATACTCTGACTGGGATAATAACTGATTGAACAGTGTCTCTAAAACAGCAATTTGATGTAGCATGAGTTCTACTCATGTAAAGGTGCACGGTCCACCTGAAAGGTTTTCTGGCAAAAGTCAGAGTTCCACACGAAAAAACACAGACAGTTAACTGTTAAGGTTGCTTAGTTCCAGTGGAAGAAGGTAATCAAACAAGTTGAACTTGAACTGAAGGCGCCAATTGCGCAAAATGGATCCATGGGGTCTGTACTTTACTCTATCAGGTTCAGGTTGGGGGTTCGGTCCCTTCCCCAACCCCACACGCACACACCCGAAGGGAGACCACACAGCACACTCATGGTCAGTGGCGAAACGTGGTAGGATCTGCAAAAGAAAAAAGTATTACTTTTCTTGCAAATAACATTTGTCATCTGAAATGTGCCCTTCCTCTTCCTTTCCTTGTTTTATAATCAGCAGGACGTTTTTAGGGCCCTTTGTTATGATTTCTGCAGGTTCTGGAGGGTCATTTGGGGCTTCAACCCACACCTCAGCACTGAGGTTTTTATCTGCTGCACCACAGCTTCCCTTTCCTTGCACTGTCAGAAGGGCTGGGGCAGACTCCTTCTTTACCAAACCTCCATTCACTGCACTTTTGACAAGTTGGGCCATTCTGTCTCCAATTTGTATGAATGAATCAGATTATTTTCTAGGTATCAGCATAATTTTGATTTCTCCTAGGTAATCTGCAGCAATCATTCCCCCTAAAACCTGATCAATTTGCCATATCTGTCCTGGTAACTTTCCTCTCTCCAACTGCTCTGTGACTGCTTGTGGGACAAATTGCTCTTGTGCGTGCTGCACAGTTTTGATCAAATCTAGGGGAATGTGCATCTCTCTCACCTCTGCCCACCTGTAAGTGGCTTTTTCTCCCAGCTGTCCACATTTCTGGCGCACCCACTTAGCCATCCCCACTAAGTCAGAATTTTGGGTGGACACTTCAGACTCTGAATTTTTCTCTTTAACATCTGCAAGGGAATTGAACCAGTTAGGTACAAGCCATGTGGAAAACAAAACGGCTAAACCATTGGCAATGAACCAAGAATCATTGTAAAAATGTCACATCTCAAGCAGCTCTTGCTTTAAAGTCTGACACACACTGTACAACGCTGTTCCTTCTCCTGTGCTAGAAAACAACTTTTCAGTCAATGAATCATTAGTCAAACAAACATGCTTTTTATCCTCAGGGGACACGAATTCAAATGGTGCACTCAATTTCACTGGTGACTCTTTTACTTGTGGTACTCCCTGCACCCTCTCCACATCCTGAAAAGGGGCTTGTGACACCTGTTCATGTATGGCTGCAGTGACTCTAGCCCTGTTGTGCATGTACCAGATCCAGTGTATGATACTAGCTTCCTGTACCTGTCCTAAACTGTGAGATTTAGGTGAATTCATCACCCACTGCATGCTTGATATTTCAGGTTTCATACTCCAAAGGGCCAGGGGCACTCTTGTCTTCCCCTGTTCCTGATTTACATGTAAATCAGTGTTTCCCTCTTGCACTGCGCAGAAACCTAAACTCTGAATTATTTCATTTGCCAAATTAAAAGCGCGCAGCTGCTTATATTTTTTCCTAGATACTTTATTCCAAAGTGTTAAGATTTCACTCAGATGAAGGCTATATTGTTTCCAAAAATCAAACAAGCTAATGAAACTCTGTGTCTCTTGCTTAGTGCCAACAGTAAGAAACTCTAAAATCTTTTGTTTTACTCTTGCCAGTAACTGCACATTTTGCGACGGTACCTCTGCCATGTAATTAATTTTTCTTTGCAGAAGCGGTCTGTAAATAACATTCTGAGCTCTGTTCTCAGTGTTATTAGTTAAGGAAGGTGGGGTGTTTTGTTCTATGCTCTGCTTACACGGAGGCTCAGACTGGCTCACAGCTGTCTTATCCCCCTCATTACTGGAATGGGAAAAGCCAGATTCTTCTAAAACAGCAGTTTTATAGATTTCAGCATTATCTTGCATTAATGTGTTCTGGCTAATTTGCTCACGTAAATTCCTATTTTCATGTTCTAACTGCCTACATCTCTCCCGCATTTCTCTGTAAGCAGATAAAAGTATCCAAACCCTTCTGTCAAAAACAAAAGGAACATCATTTCTTTCAAAAGGCACATTTTCTAAATATGCTTTATCACAGCAAGAAAACATGTTTCTCACAGCACCATAAGGCAGTTTAACTTCACATGCATTTTCAAACATGGTCTGCCGTGCTTCTGTAATTCTCTAAATAACAAAAAACAATTACACTTTTAAATAGTGCACTTAGAAATCTCTAATTTCCGACTCTGAAAACTGATGCCTAAGCCAAAATGTTCTGCTTTCCCTCTTATCTCATAACCGAGCTTACAGAACCTCTCTGGAATGAACTTCTGAGTTTAAAAAAGACATTTATTGTTATTAATCCCTCCCCCACAAGTTCCTGAGAGACGAAATTAGTAGATTGGAAGCACATGTTCAAAAGTAGTCGCAGCAATGAAAGCAAAATATATCAAAGTACTTCTCAGTTGCAATGTACACAGCAAATATATGTGATTAAAGTATAGCATAACTTCAAAGCAAAGCATAAAAAGCAAAATTCATCACCGTATGGGCAAGGCAGTAGGGCCTATATTCAGCTTCATCTTTCTGGGGTCTGCAAGTTGATGACTCCGGTCAACTGCGAGAAAAAGATTCTCTACCCAAACGGGAGACAGGCAACTGACGTCTAGTTCCTGTCTGAAGTCAAAGCAGATTCAATCTACCTCACCGTAGTCCAGAGTCATCCTTAAAAGCAAACTCAGTGTGAGAGACAAAGAACCTTGGAGAGTGTCCAATTCTCCCGAGCTGCCCCACTCTCAGATTGGATTGCGAGGTAAACACAAAATCTACGTGCTCTTATCAGCTAAGGTCTAGTGTGAAGAAAACAGCTTGGTCCATCTTGTGGAAAAACACAGCTCATCTGCAATGTCTCAACTGCAATGTCTAACCCCACGTTAAAGCCAATAGGCAGCTAACCTAAATATCAAATGTAATGTCTAATGTCATGTCAAAGCCAATAGGCAGCTAAACTGAATACAACATGTAATGTGCTACTGGTGAACATTGAGCAACTAATATGCGCAGTGGTGAAACACAAAGTCATTGGTCAAACACAATTAATAGCATCACAGTCCCCTCTAGAACCAGTGGGAAAGTTCCCAAATTCGGCTGAGGTGCCCCCCCACCATACCCCCGAGGTACCTGCTCACTTGCAAAATGATGCCCCTGCAGTGTTCTATCTGGATGATGTCAGGATACAAGTTGGGCCATGGACTGTGCCCTGTGGCCATGTGTGCACTTCTGACTTTGAACTGGGCATTGTCCCTTTGAGAACATATGTATATATTTGGTTTGTGTGGTGGGTTTTGCTATGCTAATACATTTTCTGTACATCCATACTCTGGTCCTTGTGTTATTCTGCTGTGTGCCATTGGTTTTTGCCTGCAGCTGGTTGTGTGTATGGTGTTTGTGTGAGATGTGTGTTGTGCCTGTGTGTGTCACTCTCATTTTCCTCGGCGTTGGTGTTCTAGGTGGAGGATAACGTAGAAGATCATCGGGAAGACTTGCAGTTCGGGTTCCATGGTGGTGTTGTTCTTCCCTGTGTCTCCGATGGTGAGTCATTTCTGTTTTGTGCTCTGTTTCCATCAGGCTTTTGATGGCATTGGTACCACCCGAGAAAAGGTGGTGGATTTGTGTGTCATGATATGGTGGGTGGAACTTTGTCGTCCGCCTGGCTGTTGATGGCTACCACCGTGGTTAGTGTTGTTTCCGCCCTGGCGGTTGGTGTGGCACATTGGCATTTTATGGGAGTTATCACTGCCATGGTCATAATTTGGTGGTACTTACCGCCAGCCTGTTGGCGGTATTACAATCTCTTTATCACTCACCACCAGGGTTGTTATGAAGGCCTATGACCTTTCTAGGTTTCGTTATAGACTCTAATGCGGTCTCCCTCAGCCTTCCAACCAAGAAGGTAGCCAAGATCAGGAAAGAACTGGGGAAAGTTCTGAGGAGGGACAAGATCTCCCTCACAGTTGGCCAGAATTGCGGGGCTGTTGTCATCCTCGATTCAGGCCATATTCCTGGGGCCCCTTCATTACAGGGCCCTACAACATTTGAAGGCGTGTGTAAGAAAGTAACCTCTTTCTAGCCTTGTTACCCCCACTTTTAGCCTGTTTGTGAGTGTGTCAGGGTGTTTTCACTGTCTCACTGGGATCCTGCTAGCCAGGGCCCAGTGCTCATAGTGAAAACCCTATGTTTTCAGTATGTTTGTTATGTGCCACTGGGACCCTGCTAGTCAGGACCCCAGTGCTCATAAGTTTGTGACCTATAGGTATGTGTTCCCTGTGTGATGCCTAACTGTCTCACTGAGGCTCTGCTAACCAGAACCTCAGTGGTTATGCTCTCTCTGTACAAATTGTCACTAACAGGCTAGTGACCAATTTTACCAATTTACATTGGCTTACTGGAAAACCCTTATAATTCCCTAGTATATGGTACTGAGGTACCCAGGGTATTGGGGTTCCAGGAGATCCCTATGGGCTGCAGCATTTCTTTTGCCACCCATAGGGAGCTCTGACAATTCTTACACAGGCCTGCCACTGCAGCCTGAGTGAAATAACATCCACGTTATTTCACAGCCATTTTACACTGCACTTAAGTAACTTATAAGTCACCTATATGTCTAACCTTTACCTAGTAAAGGTTGGGTGCTAAGTTACTTAGTGTGAGGGCACCCTGGCACTAGCCAAGGTGCCCCCACATTGTTCAGGGCCAATTCCCCGGACTTTGTGAGTGCGGGGACACCATTACACGCGTGCACTACATATAGGTCACTACCTATATGTGGCTTCACAATGGTAACTCCGAATATGGCCATGTAATATGTCTATGATCATGGAATTGCCCCCTCTATGCCATCCTGGCATAGTTGGCACAATCCCATGATCCCAGTGGTCTGTAGCACAGACCCTGGTACTGCCAAACTGCCTTTCCCTGGGTTTCACTGCAGCTGCTGCTGCTGCCAACCCCTCAGACAGGCATCTGCCCTCCTGGGGTCCAGCCAGGCCTGGCCCAGGATGGCAGAACAAAGGACTTCCTCTGAGAGAGGGTGTTACAGCCTCTCCCTTTGGAAAATGGTGTGAAGGCAGGGAGGAGTAGCCTCCCCCAGCCTCTGGAAATGCTTTCATGGGCACACATGGTGCCCATTTCTGCATAAGCCAGTCTACACCGGTTCAGGGACCCCTTAGCCCTGCTCTGGCGCGAAACTGGACAAAGGAAAGGGGAGTGACCACTCCCCTGACCTGCACCTCCCCTGGGAGGTGTCCAGAGCTCCTCCAGTGTGCTCCAGACCTCTGCCATCTTGGAAACAGAGGTGCTGCTGGCACACTGGACTGCTCTGAGTGGCCAGTGCCATCAGGTGACGTCAGAGACTCCTGCTGATGGGCTCCTTCAGGTGTTGCTAGCCTATCCTCTCTCCTAGGTAGCCAAACCCTCTTTTCTGGCTATTTAGGGTCTCTGTCTCTTGGGATTCCTTAGATAACGAATGCAAGAGCTCATCCGAGTTCCTCTGCATCTCTCTATTCACCTTCTGCCAAGGAATCGACTGCTGACCGCGCTGGAAGCATGCAAAACTGCAACATAGTAGCGAAGACGACTACTGCAACTCTGTAACGCTGATCCTGCCGCCTTATCGACTGTTTTCCTGGTGGTGCATGCTGTGGGGGTAGTCTGCCTCCTCTCTGCACTAGAAGCTCCGAAGAAATCTCCCGTGGGTCGACGGAATCGTCCCCCTGCAACCGCAGGCACCAAAGAACTGCATCACCGGTACCTTGGGTCTCCTCTCAGCACGACGAGCGAGGTCCCTTGAATCCAGCAACTCTGTCCAAGTGACTCCCACAGTCCAGTGACTCTTCAGTCCAAGTTTGGTGGAGGTAAGTCCTTGCCTCCCCACGCCAGACTGCATTGCTGGGAACTGCGACTTTTGCAGCTACTCCGGCCTCCATGCACTTCCGGTGGAAATCCTTGGTGCACAGTCCAGCCTGGGTCCACTGCACTCTAACCTGCATTGCACGACCTTCTAAGTTGTTCTCCGGCGACGTGGGACTCCTTTGTGCGACTTCGAGTGAGCACCGTTTCACGCATCCTCATAGTGCCTGTTACTGGCACTTCTGCGGGTGCTGCCTGCTGATGAGAGGGCTCCTTGTCTTGCTTGACGCCCCCTCTGTCTCCTGACGCAATTTGCGATATCCTGGTCCCTCCTGGGCTACAGCAGCATCCAAAAACACCAACTGCATGATTTGCAGCTAGCAAGGCTTGTTGGCGGTCTTTTGGCGGGAAAACACTTCTGCACAACTCTCCACGGCGGGAGGGATCCGTCCTCCAAAGGGGAAGTCTCTAGCCCTTGTCGTTCTTGCAGAAACCTATGCTTCTACTGTCCAGTAGCAGCATCTTTGCACCCACAGCTGGCATTTCCAGGGCAGCGGCCCATCTCCGACTTGCTTGTGACTTTTGGACTTGGTCCCCTTGTTCCACAGGTACCCTCGACTGGAAATCCATCATTGTTGCATTGTTGGTTTGTGTCTTTCCTGCAGAATTCCCCTATCACGACTTCTATGTCCTTTGGGGAACTTTAGTGCACTTTGCACTCACTTTTCAGGGTCGTGGGGTGGGCTATTTTTCTAACCCTTACTATTTTCTAATAGTCCCAGCGACCCTCTACAAGGTCACATAGGTTTGGGGTCCATTCGTGGTTCGCATTCCACTTTTGGAGTATATGGTTTGTGTTGCCCCTATCCCTATGTGTCTCCATTGCATCCTATTGTAACTATACATTGTTTGCACTGTTTTCTAATACTATTACTGCATATTTTGGTATTGTGTACATATATCTTGTTTATATTTGCTATCCTCATACTGAGGGTACTCACTGAGATACTTTTGGCATATTGTCATAAAAATAAAGTACCTTTTTTTTTAAAGTATATCTGTGTATTGTGTTTTCTTATGATATTGTGCATATGACACTAAGTGGTACTGTAGGAGCTTCACTCGTCTCCTAGTTCAGCCTAAGCTGCTCTGCTAAGCTACCATTATCTATCAGCCTATGCTGCTAGACACCCTATACACTAATAAGGGATAACTGGGCCTGGTGCAAGGTGCAAGTACCCCTTGGTACTCACTACAAGCCAGTCCAGCCTCCTACATTGGTTGTGCAGCGGTGGGATAAGTGCTTTGAGACTACTTACCACTCTTGTCATTGTACTTTTCATAAGAGAAAAATATACAAAACAAGTTCAGTGTATGTACACATAACTAAAAAGTTTTGCATTTCCTCTTTTCACTCTTTTCTAAAGTGCTGAAAAGTACTTCTAAACTTTCTAAAAGTTCTTTAAAAGTTTTTTAAAAGTTTTTTTTTCTGTCTTTCTAAAAGCTCTAAAAACTTTTTCTCACTTTTTCTGTCACTTAAACTCTTTCTGAAATGTCTGGCACAGGCCAAAATGTTGATCTGTCCAAACTTGCATATGACCACCTTAGCTGGAAAGGAGCAAGGAGTCTCTGTGTAGAAAGAGGTTTGAGTGTAGGGAAGAATCCTTCCTTGGAATTATTGCCTAACATGCTTAGAGAACAAGATAAGGCCAAAGGGGCCCCATCTGTTGAAAAAGTAGCTAACAGTTCCCAATCTGATCCAGGGACCCCCCTAGGAAAAGATTCAGGAAAGAAACTTCAGAGCCTGCCCATTACTAGACAGTCTAGCATAGTTGGTACTGATGTAGAGTCACACCATACAGATAGTGTTGTCTCACATCATAGCAAGAGCATTCATTCTCACCACAGTAGAAGTGATGTTTCTGTTAACCAAGCTGTTAGGGTGCCTTCTGTAAGGGACAGGTCTCCTTCTGTCCATTCTCATCATACTTCTGTTTCAAGACATGTCCCTCCCACCCACCTTGATGACAGATTGTTAGAAAGGGAGCTCAATAGATTGAGAGTGGAACAAACCAGACTGAAGCTCAAGAAGCAACAGCTGGATTTGGATAGACAGACTTTAGAAGTAGAGAAGGAGAGACAGAAGTTGGGTTTAGAAACCCATGGTGGCAGCAGCAGTATTCCCCATAGTCATCCTGCAAAAGAGCATGATTCCAGGAATCTGCATAAGATAGTTCCCCCTTATAAGGAGGGGGAAGACATTAACAAGTGGTTTGCTGCACTTGAGAGGGCCTGTGCTGTACAGGATGTCCCTCAAAGGCAGTGGGCTGCTATCCTATGGCTATCATTTAGTGGAAAAGGTAGGGATAGGCTCCTTACTGTGAAAGAAAGTGAAGCCAATGATTACAAAGTTCTTAAGAATGCACTCCTGGATGGTTATGGCTTAACCAGTGAACAATACAGGATAAAGTTCAGAGAGACCAAAAAGGAGTCTTCACAAGACTGGGTTGATTTCATTGACCATTCAGTGAAGGCCTTGGAGGGGTGGTTACATGGCAGTAAAGTTACTGATTATGACAGCCTGTATAACTTGATCCTGAGAGAGCATATTCTTAATAATTGTGTGTCTGATTTGTTGCACCAGTACCTGGTAGACTCTGATCTGACCTCTCCCCAAGAATTGGGAAAGAAGGCAGACAAATGGGTCAGAACAAGGGTGAACAGAAAAGTTCATACAGGGGGTGACAAAGATGGCAATAAGAAGAAAGATGGTGAGAAATCTCAAGATAAGCATGGGGATAAGGCTAAAACCAAAGATCCCACTTCAAATCTTAAACACTCTTCAGAGGGTGGGGATAAAACAAATTCTTCATCTTCTTCTCAACCCACACACATTAAAACGCCTTGGTGCTTTGTGTGTAAAAACAGAGGCCATAGGTCAGGGGATAAGTCCTGTCCAGGTAAACCCCCTGAGCCTACCACCACTAATACATCAAGCTCTAGTGCTCCTAGCAGTAGTGGTACTAGTGGTGGGACTGCTGGCAACAGTCAAGTTAAGGGTGTAGTTGGGTTCACTTATGGGTCCATAATAGAAACTGGGGTAGTCAGTCCCAAGACAGTTTCTGTCACACCTAGTGGCATTGGCCTTGCCACACTGGCTGCTTGTCCCCTTACAATGGATAAGTACAGGCAGACAGTTTCAATAAATGGTGTTGAGGCCTTGGCCTACAGGGACACAGGTGCCAGTATCACTTTGGTGACTGAAAACCTAGTGCATCCTGAACAACACATCATTGGACAACAGTATAAGATTATTGATGTCCATAACTCCACTAAGTTTCTTCCCTTAGCTATAATTCAGTTTAGTTGGGGTGGAGTTACTGGCCCTAAGCAGGTGGTGGTATCACCTAGCTTACCTGTAGACTGTCTCTTAGGTAATGACCTAGAGGCCTCAGGTTGGGCTGATGTAGAGTTTTATGCCCATGCAGCCATGCTGGGCATCCCAGAGGAATTGTTCCCTCTCATTTCTACTGAAATGAAAAAGCAAAGGAGAGAAGGCCTGAAAACTCAGGATCCCTCTCCATCAACAGGTAAAAAGGGTATCACAGTATCCCCTAACCACCCTGCCATTCAGGATGCCATTCCTGTGGTGGGAGAAACCTCTCCTGGGGTGGCACCTGTTCCAAGGGAAGCATCAGCTGGCAAAGCTGTACTCCCTGAGGTAGAAGTACCTCTCTGTGGGATAACTAACATTGGTGAGAAAAAGAGCACCATTTTAGTTAACATGGAGCATCCCTCCAACCCTCCCAGAGAAACTTTAGTGCAGAAACTCTGCACTGCCTCACAACACTTAGTACAGCATCCCTGCCCTAGTGTGGAGCCCATAGGACAGCATCCCTGCCCTGCTCCAACTCAAGAGAAACAGCATCCCTGTTCTCTCTTCCAGCCATATGGACAAAGCTTTTGCCCAGCCATGGCTTTTCTGAGACAGCATCCCTGTCTGGCATTTCCGTCACTACAAATAGGTTCAGTGGACAATTCCCACTGCTCTAAACTAAAACTTACTGATAGAAACTCTAAAAATACATCTTCACATTGTTGCTTAGCTAAAAAACTTCAAACAGGGTGGTTTACATCCCCACAGGGAAGTAACCATATAGTGGATGATAAAGGGAGTAACCAGTCTATTGCAGAGCTACTCTCTACTTATCACCACTTAGACAATAAAGTCTCAACTGGCCAAGGTTAGCCTTATTGTCCTTCGTTTGGGGGGGGGGGGGGTTGTGTGAGAAAGTAACCTCTTTCTAGCCTTGTTACCCCCACTTTTAGCCTGTTTGTGAGTGTGTCAGGGTGTTTTCACTGTCTCACTGGGATCCTGCTAGCCAGGGCCCAGTGCTCATAGTGAAAACCCTATGTTTTCAGTATATTTGTTATGTGTCACTGGGACCCTGCTAGTCAAGACCCCAGTGCTCATAAGTTTGTGACCTATAGGTATGTGTTCCCTGTGTGATGCCTAACTGTCTCACTGAGGCTCTGCTAACCAGAACCTCAGTGGTTATGCTCTCTCTGTACAAATTGTCACTAACAGGCTAGTGACCAATTTTACCAATTTACATTGGCTTACTGGAACACCCTTATAATTCCCTAGTATATGGTACTGAGGTACCCAGGGTATTGGGGTTCCAGGAGATCCCTATGGGCTGCAGCATTTCTTTTGCCACCCATAGGGAGCTCTGACAATTCTTACACAGGCCTGCCACTGCAGCCTGAGTGAAATAACGTCCACGTTATTTCACAGCCATTTTACACTGCACTTAAGTAACTTATAAGTCACCTATATGTCTAACCTTTACCTAGTAAAGGTTGGGTGCTAAGTTACTTAGTGTGAGGGCACCCTGGCACTAGCCAAGGTGCCCCCACATTGTTCAGGGCCAATTTCCCGGACTTTGTGAGTGCGGGGACACCATTACACGTGTGCACTACATATAGGTCACTACCTATATGTGGCCTCACAATGGTAACTCCGAATATGGCCATGTAATATGTCTATGATCATGGAATTGCCCCCTCTATGCCATCCTGGCATAGTTGGCACAATCCCATGATCCCAGTGGTCTGTAGCACAGACCCTGGTACTGCCAAACTGCCTTTACCAGGGTTTCACTGCAGCTGCTGCTGCTGCCAACCCCTCAGACAGGCATCTGCCCTCCTGGGGTCCAGCCAGGCCTAGCCCAGGATGGCAGAACAAAGGACTTCCTCTGAGAGAGGGTGTTACACCCTCTCCCTTTGGAAAATGGTGTGAAGGCAGGGGAGGAGTAGCCTCCCCCAGCCTCTGGAAATGCTTTCATGGGCACACATGGTGCCCATTTCTGCATAAGCCAGTCAACACCGGTTCAGGGACCCCTTAGCCCTGCTCTGGCGCGAAACTGGACAAAGGTAAGGGGAGTGACCACTCCCCTGACCTGCACCTCCCCTGGGAGGTGTCCAGAGCTCCTCCAGTGTGCCCCAGACCTCTGCCATCTTGGAAACAGAGGTGCTGCTGGCACACTGGACTGCTCTGAGTGGCCAGTGCCATCAGGTGACGTCAGAGACTCCTGCTGATAGGCTCCTTCAGGTGGTGCTAGCCTATCCTCTCTCCTAGGTAGCCAAACCCTCTTTTCTGGCTATTTAGGGTCTCTGTCTCTTGGGATTCCTTAGATAACGAATGCAAGAGCTCATCCGAGTTCCTCTGCATCTCTCTCTTCACCTTCTGCCAAGGAATCGACTGCTGACCGCGCTGGAAGCCTGCAAAACTGCAACATAGTAGCGAAGACGACTACTGCAACTCTGTAACGCTGATCCTGCCGCCTTCTCGACTGTTTTCCTGGTGGTGCATGCTGTGGTGGTAGTCTGCCTCCTCTCTGCACTAGAAGCTCCGAAGAAATCTCCCGTGGGTCGACGGCAGGCACCAAAGAACTGCATCACCGGTACCTTGGGTCTCCTCTCAGCACGACGAGCGAGGTCCCTTGAATCCAGCAACTCTGTCCAAGTGACTCCCACAGTCCAGTGACACTTCAGTCCAAGTTTGGTGGAGGTAAGTCCTTGCCTCCCCACGCCAGACTGCATTGCTGGGAACCGCGACTTTTGCAGCTACTCCGGCCTCCGTGCACTTCCGGCAGAAATCCTTTGTGCACAGTCCAGCCTGGGTCCACGGCACTCTAACCTGCATTGCACGACCTTCTAAGTTGTTCTCCGGCGACATGGGACTCCTTTGTGCGACTTCGGGTGAGCACCGTTTCATGCATCCTCGTAGTGCCTGTTTCTGGCACTTCTGCGGGTGCTGCCTGCTGCTGAGGGGGCTCCTTTTCTTGCTCGACGCCCCCTCTGTCCCCTGACGCAATTTGCGACATCTTGGTCCCTCCTGGGCCACAGCAGCATCCAAAAACACCAACCGCACGATTTGCAGCTAGCAAGGCTTGTTGGCGGTCTTTCGGCGGGAAAACACTTCTGCACAACTCTCCACGGCGTGAGGGATCCGTCCTCTAAAGGGGAAGTCTCTAGCCCTTGTTGTTCTTGCAGAAACCTATGCTTCTACTGTCCAGTAGCAGCATCTTTGCACCCACAGCTGGCATTTCCTGGGCAGCTGCCCATCTCCGACTTGCTTGTGACTTTTGGACTTGGTCCCCTTGTTCCACAGGTACCCTCGACTGGAAATCCATCGTTGTTGCATTGTTGGTTTGTGTCTTTCCTGCA
The DNA here is from genome assembly GCF_031143425.1 of Pleurodeles waltl. NCBI lineage: Eukaryota > Metazoa > Chordata > Amphibia > Caudata > Salamandridae > Pleurodeles > Pleurodeles waltl. The sequence continues at coordinate 448,948,758 of NC_090443.1, forward strand.
GAATTCCCCTATCACGACTTCTATGTCCTTTGGGGAACTTTAGTGCACTTTGCACTCACTTTTCAGGGTCTTGGGGTGGGCTATTTTTCTAACCCTTACTATTTTCTAATAGTCCCAGCGACCCTCTACAAGGTCACATAGGTTTGGGGTCCATTCGTGGTTCGCATTCCACTTTTGGAGTATATGGTTTGTGTTGCCCCATCCCTATGTGTCTCCATTGCATCCTATTGTAACTATACATTGTTTGCACTGTTTTCTAATACTATTACTGCATATTTTGGTATTGTGTACATATATCTTGTGTATATTTGCTATCCTCATACTGAGGGTACTCACTGAGATACTTTTGGCATATTGTCATAAAAATAAAGTACCTTTATTTTTAGTATATCTGTGTATTGTGTTTTCTTATGATATTGTGCATATGACACTAAGTGGTACTGTAGGAGCTTCACTCGTCTCCTAGTTCAGCCTAAGCTGCTCTGCTAAGCTACCATTATCTATCAGCCTATGCTGCTAGACACCCTATACACTAATAAGGGATAACTGGGCCTGGTGCAAGGTGCAAGTACCCCTAGGTACTCACTACAAGCCAGTCCAGCCTCCTACAGCGTGGCACCTCAGACAGGGAGTAACTTACTCAGAGTTGATCTCCCTCTCTCAGGAAGCAAGGACGGAGTTACGGTGGTAGATAGACCACATGGAAGCCTGGAACAGCAGAGCGGTCTTCGGATACTCTCCAGATCTGATCATAGAATCGGATGCCAGCCGCCAGGACTGGGGGTCCAGATGTGGAGAGATTTCAATGGGGGGTAGTTGGACTCAGCAGAAACTCAATCTGCATATCAACTGCCTTGAACTTCTGGCGGGGTCTTTGGCGATCAGGTCCCTGACACAAGACAGAATTTCTTGTTATATTCTCTTGAGGATGGACAATGTGTCCACAGTCCAGTACATAAACCTCCTGGGTGGCACTCGCTCGAGGGCATTGGTGGAACTGGTGAAGGATTTTTGTCATTACTGCCTCCAACACCAAATCTCTGTGACAGCTGAATATCTTCCAGGAACTCAGAGTACCCTAGTGGACTGGAACTCCAGACATTTGAAGGACTCCAGCAACTGGCAACTGGACAGGAAGGTCTTTGCAGCTCTCCTGGATCATTGGGGTCTGTGTTCAGTGGACCTCTTTGCGTCCAGACTGAATGCACAACTACCGAGGTTCTTCAGTTGGCGCCCGGAGGCGGCAGCAGTAAATGCGTTCCTAAAGGAATGGGTGAGTGAGCAAGCATATGCTTTCCCGCCTTTCATGCTGATACCAAGAGTGACAGCTCAAGTGTGTCGTCAAAGGGCATCATGGTCCTGGTAACACCCCTGTGGAGATCACAGGTGTGGTTTCCATCATTGCTGGAATTCTCTTACAACTTCCCGGCTTCCTCGCCCGTTTTTCCCATGGATACTACTGGACCCAAGGGGTCAGCCACACCCTCTGGTTCTTCAGGGCCATCTCAAACTCATGGTGTGGAGAATTTCAGGCGTCGATGGGAAGACAGCAGACTTTCGAAAGGGGCAGAAAGATTTATCTAGCAGGCTTGGGCTCCAGGGACTTGTGAGAGATATTGATCAGCTTGAAACCAGTGGGTTTGTTGGTGTGTGGAGACACATTTGATTCCCATGGGGGTCCAAATTACAGATATCTTACATTTTTTTGCGGCATTGGCTAATTCTGGCTTATCATATTGCACAGTCAACTCTTTTAGATCAGCGATCTCGGTGGGTCAGCACCCTTTTCATAATTCACCTGTGGGACATCATCCTTGGGTTTGCAAATTTCACAAAGGTATAAGGATGTCTAGACCCCCGGAACCTCAATACTCGGATATCTGGAATGTTAATATAGTGTTATGCTTCCTGTCTTCTTGCCAGGATAACCAGTTTCTCTCGAGGAAAGAGCTATCAGCGAAGTTAGCTGTGCTGCTATGCCTCATATCCTGGATATCGCCGCTAGAGTGTTTTTTTCCAGAGAGAGTCACCTTTACTATATCTAGATAATCAAATGCAATACCAGGTTGGTAACTTACCCTGCTTTTGATAGTTCACCTAAATTATGTGTGGACAGATGCTTGACGGCGTATGAGGAGATGACGGGGGAGTACAGTCCACCGGGAGAGAGACAGCTGCTAATTTCTATCAAGAAACCATTTAAAGCAGTGTCCTCCCTGTCTATCGCAAGGAGGGTAAGGTGGATTATGGCAGAAGCGGGAATCAATATTCGGGTCTTTGGAGCGCCCTCCACTAGAGGTGCCATGGCTTCTAAGGCCATACAGGTAGGTGGCAGGTTGGATGATATTATGAACGAGACAGATTGGTCATCTGAGTCTACCTTTAAGCAGTTCTACTTTAAACCCATTCACGAAGCAACTGCACTGATGGTGAGTAAGCTTTGAATATGCATAATCCTCGCCTCCGGTCCTGACATAGAATGAGAAATGTCCCAGCTATTAAGAAGGAAAGTTTCAATTCTATAAAGGACACAGAGGTGAGGATTATCCCACCTGACACAGCATACGTGTGTCTCCCACCTGGTCAGAGATCAGACCAAGGATATATGTAAGAGGTGGTATTGGATTTTAGAATAATTCTCTATTTTTTCTGTACTATGATGATCACATCTCATAGGGACTATGATAATGATCCCTTATCTGACTCATGGTAAGATTGTAACTTGTGTTGTGTTAAGGAATGTTGTATAAAGTTATGAGTACAATTATTTTGAGTGGAATTAGTTGAGAGGCTGTACTTTTTCTCAACAGTTACATTGTCTTTTAGGAATAGATACCACAGCGAATTGATGGTGCCTGAACTTAACCAACCGCAGTGAAGTCAGGGAAGGAATCGGAGAACGGGGGATATATATGGACAATCGGACTGTCATTGGATTGGACGCTGGTTACCATGGATACAGTGTTATAAACCATGGGATATGTAGTGTTCTGTTTTCCTTTGTTGAACTTTGAATTGGCTGTTTAATAAAAAGTGAAGAAAGAAATGCATAATCCTCGCCTCCGTGTCCTTAATAGAAATGAAACTTTTCTTCTCGAAATTTCTCATTCACACTATCTTTCTCAGACATATAAGAATGAAGTCAGACATTGTTAGTAAAACATGCACTACCAACAGGAGCAAACTGTCAGGTTATTCCCCTGTGTCTGCAGCCTTCCAGAGTGTTCTAAAGAACAACTAAAGCGCTAACAATCTTACTTATGACAAACGTGTGGCACCCCTGAAGCCATTAAAACATTTAATTTAGAAAGGAACAAAATGTGGGGGGTTCATTTTGTCATAGAAAATATGGTTAATGTTGTTGAAAGAAAAAATAGCATGTTTAAGTAAGTTCTCAGAGATCTTTCTCTTCTATTTCATTAAAACATTCTGACATGTGGACTGAGATGCACTTTCAACACCAGCAGCGGGATGCCAGTTAACACCCTGGGGATCAGCAGCTTACAGTGTTCTAATCAGCATCTAGAGTGCTAACATTCTGAACTGATGCCAAAAGTGTGGCACATCTAAATGCCATCTCTATGGAATCGAAGTGGAAAACTGAAAGCATTTTCTATTGAGGATACTGTAGTAAATAAGGAAATTAGAGGGCCCACACCATGCGTTGCGATGGGCATCTAACTTAACGCTAAACAACCCTAGAGATTCAATGAAAAAAAAGGATACAGGGACGTTAGAGTTAAGACATAGGATTTAAAAAAAAACTTAAAAATTCACTAAAAATCAAAGGTTACAGGGACATTATATTTAGGTTCAGATTTTACACGCACAAAACCATAGAAATTCAGCTGTTATAGTTAGAGGTATTTCAAGTAACTATAACTCATGACCTAAGGTAACTCTATTTTTTGTCCTCAACATGCACTGCTAATTACCCGAGACATTAAATCACACATGACATCTTCTTTGACATCATTGATAGTATCGGTGTAACATTTGCAGTAAAATTATTGATGAGAAAACTGTGCAGGGTGAGGGTGCGGGTTATAGTTACTTGAAACTATAAGGGAGACGCAACAAGGAGAAATAAAAAAAAATTCTTCCTCATTTTTGTCCTTTTTCTATGTGTGTTGAATTCTGCAGCGCACATCGAAAGAGGAAGGTGTCCCTTCTTGCACAAAAACAATCATCCCTGCAACACAGACACCCTTGCACCATGGTGCAAGGGTGCCTGTGTTGGCGCATGGCAGCCCATTGTGCTCTAGTGCAGGGAAAAAAGACAGGCATGCGCTGTATCTCACTCATAGATATGGCACATTCCTACCCTTTTCTTTTGATGCAGGGCAGCGCCACAAGAATCCTTGCGGCGCTGCCATGCGGCAAAACCTTGTAAATGAGGCCTGTGGGATTTAAAAAATATATGTTGGGGAGCAACCCCTTGGGTAAGGGTCACTCTCCATTAGAGGGGAATTCTTTTGGCTATTTTCTGACCCCTCCTCCCTCACTCCCTGGTAATAGGGCAACCCATATTTTTAGATCAATCTACCCCAAAGGGGGGCAGAAAACCACTATAATCCAGGGATTACTATTTTTGTATTTTTATCGGTGGGGACTGCTCAGCATGGCCATGTCCCCACCACCCCAAAAACTGAAACAGTCTATCTACCCCTTTAGGGTGGTTGATGGGGGAAATTACCCTAATCTGCACTGGGGGAGGGGTGGAGAAAGCCCACTACACCCCAGGGATTACTTTTTTTTTTTTAATGTATTTGTGGGGTCTGCCCAGCATAGCCAGGCCCCCCAACTCCCACCAAAAAATAGAGAAACAGTCTTTCTGCCCCTGGGGGTCAGATGGGGGCAATTACCGAGAATGTTGTCCAGTTTTCACACATGTTTAGCTGTGTGGAATCCACCATTGGCTTCACACCCATTCCCATCAGAAACTGGAAGGAGGAGGAAAGCACAAAAATAGGAAAACAGGGTATCTCCCAGTAAAATGCCAAAATTGTGTTAGAAAATGTGGTTTTCTGAACCAAGTCTGCCTGTTCCTGACAGCTGGGAAGATGGTGATTGTAGCATCGCAAACCTTTTGTTTATGCCATTACAGGAAAAAAACACTTTCTTCTGCAGTACTTTTTTTGTTTTTTTCCGGACACCTGGGAAGATGGTGATTGTAGCACCACAAACCTTTTGTTTATGCCATTTACAGGGAAAAAAAAACATTTTGTTCTGCAGCACTGTTTTCGTTTTTTTACCCCAAAAAACTAAATTAAGCTATATTTTGGCTAATTTCTCGGTCTCCTCCAGCAGAATCCACAAACCCTGTGCAACTTTGGAATCCCCAGGATGTTGAAAAAAGGAAACAAATTTGCATGGATAGGTTATGTGGGCAGAAAGTTATGGAGGCCTAAGTGCGAACTACCCCAAATAGCCAAAAAAAGGCTTTGCACTGAGGGGGAATGCCTAGCAGCGAAGGGGTTAATAGACCTACCTTAAAGCACTCACACTATGCAAGCGAGATTGAGGCAAAGATGAAGGCACCACATAAGTGCAATGTGTACGTGTCTGTGTGGGCTTGTTTAACCTGCACTCTGGAAATTGAACTAGACTGGCCCTCATAGTGTTGCTAAACACTGACAAATTCAGACAGTTTGTGTGTGAAGGCAGTGGCTGATTCATGCGGTACGTAATGTGGAACTTAAGTATATGTACATTCAATTATATCACACAATCTTTGAGTCAAAGGTGGAGTCAGTGTGCTATTATTTACAACCTTTATGAAAAAGTGAAGTCTGCGAATGTTAATATGGAATGCTAAACACACCCACCCTTTTTCAATTCCCCATAGGTCGGAGATCTCTGGGAAAAAATCTTGCAGATGCCAGTACTGGGCTCTTGCCCCCTATCCTATTTCTGGCACTCAGCTCTAACTCTTCCGGTATCTGTTGCTGCAAAGTGAAAGGGCGTGAACTCAAATTTACACAGGGTTTTCATCGTTCTTAATTTGGTTATATTATCCTTTGATTATGAATCACAGGAGAGGTTTTGACATGTTGAAGATCTCTGCTAACTGGCATTTTCTGCTGTACGGGTACAATGGTAAGCGAAGCACCCAATGCATATAAGAGAGGGTCAGCATTAGTAATGCCAGAGCAGGAAGTGGGTCCAGAGAGGAGGGGTACCTTGCTTTCGGTCACCATGCTACCTGACATGGCTGGTCACTCACTGGGAAGTGTCACTTCCACCTTGAGGCATTGCACTATGGGGCAGGGTAAGAAGTTTACAAATCCACACTGCCCTTTGGTTAACCCTCTGACTATTGTACACAGAGATGGTCCGGTTTGTCCTGTCACAGGGCATCCTTCCTGGCATTAGTAGGACAGGTGCTAGTCCAAAGAATGATCTCAGTCCTGGTTCATTTGGACCTCAAGCATGGCACAATGGGGGGAAAAAGTATCTCCAATGGGGTAGTCGAATTGCGGTAAGGATCCCCATTTATTCAGGTCAAAGGAAGCGCTGAAGCCAACAACAAATTCTCAGTCTTTATTATATGGAAAATGTGGCACTGGTGGCTGTCACAGACGAGGCTCAAGGGTGAATCTCCTTGTAACAGGAGAATATCTTCTTTTACTATCATACACCAGTAATGGTAGCTGGATAGGACAGAAGGTTTCTGACTTAGTGTACATTTCACTGAAGGACATGGCCTGTTAATGGACCTTCCAATAGGGAAGGGTGTGTTTGTCAGTAGCTTCTGTGCCGCATGGCAGAAATTATGCCAAAAGAAAACATTTTATGACCTAAAACACCTTCATGTGATGTATCTCAACCATACACATGAGGGTTTAGGCTGGACAGAGCGGCTGTGTGGAGGGGGAATGGACCTACAGGTAGTCCAGATCCTCTATCTGTACACACTGTGGTTGCCCAAGATATGATTGTTTACAGCGTGTGACCAGTGTCGGTCACATGGTGCTTTGAGCAATGACGCTGCAGGAAGTCGTTCCTGGTTACTAGATCAGTAAATGGGCAACTCTGTGTTCAGCTGCATGGTATGTACAAATGTTAACTGGCTGCAGGGCCAGTGTCTGAATCATTAGAGGGATGTAAACATTGTGTGTGTGCAATGTTATACTAACATTATGTGTGCTGTCAAGATATGTAGGATATGCTATATGGAATATGTATTTGGAAAACAATCTCTACCACTTGTAACATGCGTTTTATGATATGTTTGGAAGTAAATCTAAGCTACGTCCTATCTTGAATAGCACAAGCTTGTCAATGTTCTTCTTTGATAACTGTTGGAGAGGGTGGGGCACACAGCTTTGCACTGTGTGTACCACCCTTTGGCTGATTTACTCGATAACAATAACAAATGTCATTGCTTCAACTCTCTCTTCAAAGCTCCATCATTGAGGGTTTGCGGAATCTCCATTGACTACCAGTTGGTAAACAGATTATTTTTAAAGTTTTAACTATTTTGTACAGGGCCTATTATCAAACTGGTCTGAAATTTCACTCTGATCGCTGGGTTCCCTACAGGCCACCAAGAACATTGAGATCTGCCTGTAATAATCTTCTAGCTATTTTAAAGTTAAGGTAACAAACTTGGGAGGGGAAGATCTATGTTTGTTCTCATGGCAAAGGCATGGAACAATCTTCCGCTCACTCTAAAGCAAGCTGCTGACCTTGCTACTTTCAGAAAGCTTCTGAAAACATGGCTGTTCACTCAACCTTAAGTGTTTATTTTCTGGAGGGATAGGTTTCTTTCTTTTGTTTAAGTGTTGTTCATGCCGAAATGCCTCTTGAGGGGATTGTTGCGCTTTACAAATGACAAGTCATTCATAACTGACATTGCCTTAGAATTGCTGTACTTAACCTTTAATTGTTTGATTTGTTTGATTGCAACAGGAGTGTCCAACATAAGACTTAGAGGTCTGAATCCATGCCAGATTTTCAGGATATCTGCATACAATAAATTTAGTTCAATGAATATACAGGAAAGTAATTTACAAACTCTTAGTGCAAGGGTGTAACACAGTTCTCTGCAAACCTAACATTTCTAATAGCCCCAACCTTTCCAGGGGGGCCCTACACAGCCCAAGGCCAACGAATATCTGTGAGATATGGGAAACTACGGGGCCCTTCATCTCATTATGTAGAGGGGTCCTCACCATTTTGCGTTGCACCGTTGACTCAGTGGTCGTCCTGAAAATATGGCACAGATTCGTCCTCCAATGGCTTAGGCTGGGCAACTGTGACTTAGTGCAAGCAATGTTTGTACATTAAAAAGAACTTAGCACATTTGACGTGTATGTCCACTTTCAAATCAGTGTTCTCTTCAAACTTAAAGTATCCTGCCCTAGAGTCATTGATTTCTTGATTAAACATATACCTAGAGTTCGCATTTCTTTCTAGGAGTGGGTGAAGTTGTAAAATGTTCCTATTCAAACTTTGTGAAGTTTTGTTTTCAAAACTTTGAAACCTCCCTATCAATCACAAATGTTGCAAAGGATTTATCTTTCTTTTAAATTGCTGTTAAAAACACGGATTCCTCCCTCTCCCCCTCTCCCCACCAACCAGCTTTGTGTGAAACGCTTCGATAAGGAGCCCAGAACACGAATGTAGAAGTTTTTACACCTGGATGTCAGACTGTCATGCACCACATTCAAAGAAAAATAGTCATGAGGCAATTCCTTCTGACTGCATTACACCATATCACGAGGAATGATGTTCTATGGATGTTCAAAATGATCCTCCAGTCGCAAGGGAAACATCCATTTGTGTTCATCAAGGTCTGCATTATCAATATGGATTCCAGAATGTATCTTAGTTTGATGATGGCTTTTGAAATCTAGTTTGACATCATTCACTTTTAGACACTTTAATATTCGAACTGCCCACCTGTCTTAGCTGTTCAAACGATATGGCTGTGACGGCCAAAGAAATTGTTTATTGCTCGATTGTCGGTCCGCAGAGCAAAATAAGAAGAAAAAAGAATGCGGACAAATTAGCAAGGATAGCTGAAAACACCGTTTATTTTCCATCTTCGCAGAAAATTGCAAGTTCTCAGGTCGGTGTAAACAGGAAATACCGTGGGATTCTGAGGGAAGAAGAGCTGACCCTTGTCCCTTGTCTCTTACGCTTCATTTTTGCAAAATAAAGAACATTTTTCAGTGAAAATAGCGACGCCTGTCCCATGCCCCTGTGACCTGTCTTGAAGTTATATTTCCGTCAAGATACTCTTGCTTTCCTCTTAACAGTCAACAACCATTTCGTATTCCCCAATACTTCCTGGTAACCCCAAAAAGGCTATATAAGGCCTCTGCTGTTGTCTTTCCGTGACCTTGTCACGATGCAGTCCAGCGTGGCGCGAGAATGTCTCCAAGATGACTTCATGCTCTTCCCAGGTAAGTGGTTTCGGGAGATGTGCCCTGATGACTTATTCACGGACTTTGGCACTGGGAGGCCTGGATTCGAAACCCGGCTTACCTACTGGATCACAAAGAGGTGTGATCGTGGTCGATGACTCTTATCTGTTAACATTGGAAACGTACAGAAACAAGGAGAACACTGTTATGGTGTGGTGTATATTAAATAAAAGATTGGAAGGTAATTAATGTGCCTTGTGCTAAAGTTTGGTCGACGAGGGCGTCTAAAAGTGAATGACGCCAAAATAGATTTCAAAAGCCATCATCAAACTAAGATGCATCCTGGAATCCATACGGATAATGCAGACCTTGATGAACACAAATGGATATTTCCCTTGCGATTGGAGGATCTATTTTGAACACCCATAGAGCATCATTCCTCTGATATGGTGTAATGCAGTCAGAAGGAAGTGCCTCTTACCTAATTTTTCTGGAATGTGGTGCGTGACAGTCTGGTGTAAAAAGTTATATATTCCTTTTCTGGGCTTCTTATCGAAGCGTTTCAGATAAAGTGTGTGTGTGTTGGTGAGATTGGGAGGCTGGGGGCAGTATTTAAAGTAATAAAAACTGTCAATCTTTACTCGTTTGTTGTACCTTTTTTAACTAAATGACGATTATCATTTGCAAAGGATAGTCACTTTGCTGCTGTTTCTCAATAAGCTGCTTTTGATGATGTTAAGTGGGGGACATCATGCAGGATCCTTTATGTTGTAGTGCACTTGTTTCAACTACCTATTCAGTAAGTGCAGTGTTAGGAAGGCACAATATCGCTTTTTTATATATTCTGCTTAACGTGCACCTTATGTGAAGCACTCTGCACAAGTAGTTGCAAATGTACAGATTTACAACAGGCTTACTACTGGGGCTTACACGCCCTTCTACGCATCCTTACTGTAAAGCTATAAGAACTATAAAACAGGAGACCATGGTGCTTTCCCTAAATTTCACAGAGAATCACTTGTGGAGATCACCTGCTTTCTCCCACAGTCACCTACCGCCAGTAACACTGCAAGCCCCTCTCTCAAACCCATAGATTGATGTAAAAGAGCCAAGCATTTATTTGCAGGCTGTGACAAAGCACTCCTAAACTGATTTAATCGGGAGTAATATTACCCTAGTATGATGAAGTAGAGTGCTTGACTAAATCTCCTCCCAGTGGTAGCAGGATGCTAACCCAGAGGGGTGATACCCTGAAAAGTATGGGAACACTCATAAACTTGTGAGCTTAATTGTATCAATGAATTTATCCATGACCCATCCTCATCATGGAAACGGTCAGAGATTTGCTCCATTGAAGGGAAGATGCAAATCTCTTCACAAGGTGTAAATTTAGAAAACTCTGAAGTTGGTGGGGTTTATGAAAAGGAATTTCTCCACAGGGAAAATATTTTTCCCATAGAGAAAAAAAGAACAAAACATGCTATTGCTATCGTGCAAATGTATTTTCACATGGAGCGTTACAGCTTATGTACAGTTATGCATGCTTAAAGCCAGGGTGACTGGAATTATGTGGTTCTGCTGCTTTTTTCACATATCTATGGATTTGCCACATAATATCACCTGCTACATAATCTCTGTATTTTAACAAAAAAATGTAACTCAAACGGATCAAAAGTTATTAAAAATGCAGCAACTCATTTGCTATCATTGGAAGGTAATTCGCAAAGGTTGACAAGTCGCCTTTTAGCGGCTTATTGATGTGGTTGGGTGGAAAACGGGTACTAACGGGTTGCCTTACCGTGCCAACATGAGTAAAAATAACAAAATACTGAAGTAATACTATCACAAAATGTGGCACATTATGCCGTAGCATTCGGGTTTTCTTGCCGCATAATATATTCTACACTGCCACATAATTAGGTCCTCCCTGCCTCAAAATTCCACTCTGGTTAAAACCCCCTTTCAAGCATGTAAACTGGAATCCACAAAATCTTTCCAGCGAGCTCCAATGTTGTCTGTTTCCAGAATGTTTTTCTGCACTAATAAAAACTTGGAAAGCTGCCGGTGTGCATGTCTCAATTATTTTGAAGAGGTGTGTCCCATTCGCCTCACTTAGACAGAGAAAAGCAGTGAGTCATAGCGAGAGAAAGAATTAGAGAGAACGAGGAGGAGAGAGACAGAGAGAGGAAGAAAGAGAGGAAAAGAGAAGGAGCTATATGGAGAAAGGTAGAAAGGGGAAAAGAGTGAAAAGGGATAGAGAGAGAAAGAAAGAGAGCGAAAGGATGAGAGATTAAGTGATAGAGAAGAAGAAAGAGAGAGATAGCGAGAGAGAGAGATTTAGAGAGAGACTGAGATCCCAATACTCATGTAGTAATGAATGCACTTATATCAATATAGTGGCGAGTAGACTGAGATCAGTGCACAGATGGATACTCACATTTACGGAGGTGAATATTCTGATAGACATAAAAGACCGACATAGATTGTTAAGGGGGTTTGAAATTACAGAACCAAAAAGTGTCAAATGTGCCTTGTGGGATGTTGCTTAAATATCTGTTTGCACTTAATTTGCGTCCCCAGTAGTTGTTTGCTACAGAGTTCATCTGCTTATGTCATTAAGTGTAACACTGACTACATTGAGTGTACTAAATGTGTAAATTCTTGAGTTTGTATTGTCATTGTATCTCTGCTATTTTGATACTGAAATAAAATTTTCAAACATTTAAATGAGATTGGCTGTGGACCCAGGTATGTAAACTGCTAAAACAAGAAAAATGCCACAGTTGCTTTTAGACAAGTACTCCACGAAGTAGTCTCTGGGAGCCAATTCCTCAACCATACCACTTTGTCACTTCAAGTCAAAAATAAATTACTATTGTCTTAATTCAATGTACTTTTTAAAGACCCGTAAATTACCAGTGACAAATCCATAATTTAATGTTGTTATGGTCGTTTATAAAAATGTTTTTCGAGTTCACTCTGTTTATTCCGGATATCTTGGCATAAAAAATGGTATTACCTTTGTTGGTGGCTATGTGTCTATTTAATGTTTATTCGTGTGTTTAGGAAAGAATTAGAGAGAATGTAAAGGGACTTCAAAAAACTTCCCATTCCATGATTTGCCATTACCTAGAGATCACAGAGCACATGAATGAAATAACTGCATTCCTTCACTCCAACTGAATCTCAATGATGATTTGGAGTTAATTATTTTGAGGGTTTATTCATATTCAGCCATTAGCAACTCCAAAAGTAGACACAAAGAATATATAATAAAAATATGATTCTGCGTATAATAGTTTCTGCAATCCTGGCAAACTGAACTTTAGTAAATTATGGAGGTTGATCAAATTTCTTGAAGCAACCTTCTTGTCAAATTGAAGGGAAAAACATTGGGCCTTATTTATTAGGAAATGGCACAGCGTGGTGCTGCAAGCAATATTGCTGAACTGAGCTGCGTAATTTTCAAAATGCAGGAATGCGCCGTATTTTCAAGAATACCCCTGCGCTAAATCAGCTGCTTAGCGCCAATGCAGGCACCCTTCTGCCATAGTGCAAGAATTCCTGCATTGTGGGGGTGATTGTTTATGTGCTAGAAGGGACACATAAACAATCATTGATGGCAAAGGATGTTGTAGAATGCAGCACACATAGAAAGACCAAATAATGAGGAGAAATAAAAGTATTTCTCCTCGTTGCGCCACTCTAACGCCACCCATGGGGAGGCGTTAGTTTTTTGTGCTGGCTCAGGTTTATTATTTCTCGTAAATCTGGAGCAGCATCAAAAATCAATGGGTGTTGCATGGGTACACCCACAGCAATACCCACTGCACCCCCCTTTGCTGCAGAAAACTGCGGGGGGAGGCCCATATTTACAAGCCCGCGTTAAGCCAGGAAAAAGGGCTTAACGCTGCCTTGTAAATATGGAGCAGGGCACAGTGCCACCGTAGCATCGCTAAAAATGGCACAAGGGCCTCGTAAATGAGGCCATTGAACCCAATGGCTATCGCCTTCAAGCTGGCTATTATGTCAGATAATGACAATATGCCATTAATGTTTGCTGTGAAAGTGTTTTTTCTTATTCAGTCAGAAATTCATTCATTCTTAAATCATCTCTACATGACCTCATAGCCACATTCTCATTGACGTCACATTTGTTTATGCATGTGAGGTACACATTTCTCCCTTCATCAAAATATAATTCCCTTATTTACTGTAGCATTCTTTCTCATCATTTATCCTTCAGTTTTAACAGCTAGCTCTTACATGGAAGTTTAACCAATCATGCACTCAAGAGGTGCCTGAAAAACTCAGTGACAGCGCAAACTTGTTGCGGTTTGAGAAAAGCTGAATAGTAAACAGTGCTTAATTTGTAATATACATATATATATTTATACACTGAAAAAAAGAGGTTACAGGAGCAATATCGTTCGGTTCTGAATTTACACCACAAAACCATAGAAATTCTGCTGTTATAGAGTTTTTTCAAGTAACTATAACTCGTGCCCTAAGAGAACTATAACGCATGCCCCCAATATGCACAGTTTTCTTATCAAAAATATTATTGAGATGTCAAGAATGCTGTAATATATGGGATAACTAGCTGTCTATGGCAACGGTGCAAGTTATAGTTCCCTTAGGGCACGAGTTACAGTTAGAAACTAAATTTCTATGGTTTTGTGCACATAAATTCAGAACCTAACTATAACGACCCTGTAACCTTTAGTTTTTTCAGTGAATAGATATATATATATATATATACATATACATATATATATATATATATATATATATATATATATATTATCTACTGGCGTTCACCAGTAGGTAGATATAATTAGGACCTAGTTTCCACCAAAACAGTGTTATTTACTTGCCTATATCTTTAGTGCCGTTTGACGAATCTTCACAAAATTTTCCAAAAAAAGTGTTCCTGAGAATCTTGTTGCACATGGGAAGTTTCGAGGTGAACTGTCAAGCGGGGGCCAAGAAAAAGGGGAGGAGGGTTAAAAAAAGCATGTTTCCCATTGTAACTCCCATGGGAATTTTGAACATAACTACAGCCCGAAATGCTGGACGGAATTACACCAAATTTGGCAAAAGGTAGGTTTTGGTCCAGAACAAAGCCTTTTTGTTATTTGGTGTAAATCCATTCAGTAGTTGTTGAGATATTGAAAGAAAACCAAATATGTATATCTGGAGTGGCAAAGGCTTTGTAGTACTCCCGATCTTGTGCTGTGATCTGATTGGGTACCAACACTTCTTTTGGCATTTTTTGTTGGGACTCAGCTAAGTTGTCTGCCAACACTTCCTGGTTGAAGTGTTTGCAGCGTATTATTTGTGAATTCATTGCAAAGGATCTGCAGCCCTAGGCATACAAATTTGTTTTCCCTTTAATATTTACTAAACTACTGAATGGATTTACACCATATAAGGGAAAGCATAATCTGCATACAGAAAGCTAGCTTTCTGCCAAATTTCATGTAATTCCATCTAGCAGTTCGGGCTTTAGTCATGTCTAAAAGTCCTATGGGAATTAACATGGGAAATGCAACTTTTTTGATCCCCCCTTTTTCTCAACCCCTGACTGACAGATCACCCCAAAACTTTCCTTGAACAACAAGAATCACCGAGGCACTTTTGTTTGGGAAAATTTTGTGAAGATTCGTCAAACAGTGCCAAAGATATAGGCAAGTCAAAAAATGCTTTTTCTATGGAAACGTGGTCCTAACTATAACAGCCTAGTGGTAACCGCCACTAGGTAAAAAAAAAAATATATATATATATATATTTATTTAGATATAGGTATGCACACATATATGAAGTATCTCAAGGATTTTCTTAGCAATTCACCGCTGATCTTGCTGAGTACCAAGTTGTGAATACTGAGGTTGTACTACTGCCTCATGCTTCTTTCTTCTACCACCCTTTACTTCCTGTCTCATTTCACTCATGCAGATACTTTTTCATCCCTGCCTTTTCCCTTTGTCACTGTTTCCCTATATTTCTCTTCTGCCTTTTTTCTCCTTTTTCTGCCATTCTCTCTCATGCTTTGGGTCAAGGTCTGATGAAGGATGAAATATAAGTCCCTTTCCTCAAACATCACACACTGTCTGTGCGCAATACCTGCATCCACCTGCATAAATTTAACATTGCAATAAAAAACGCAACTATCCCCTATTTTATATTTCACATTTCACGTAGCAGGTTCTTGGTGTTGCCTAGGATAGCTGAGTGGCAAACAAGAGGTTTGCTCTTGACACCCTCCCAAGAGGTGTCTATCGTAGTGACTAGAGTCCCTTTTGGAAAGTATACGCATATCGTGCAAGAGTTTGTCCAAGGTACCCCAAAAAGTCAGAAAGGGGTGGGCTGTTTCAGAGTGGTCAAACCACAGTACCTCAGCCTTGCCTGTGTTATACTTCCAAATATTGCTTTCCAGCCAAGATGAAACTGTCAACATACACTGATGAAAGGGCTCGCAGGAGCCGCACCCAACCATCATCTGCATAGTAGCTGCAGCTGAAACCAAAAGATCTGATTAATCTAGCCTGAGGGTGAATGTATATATATTAAAAAGGGTTGGGCTTAGAACAGACCCCTATGGCACTCCCTGATATAATGGCTTACACTCTGACCAGAATGAAGGTAGATAGTCTGCTTGACACCTTTTTTTCAAATGTGACTTATACCACTGGTTAACATTTCCTCAGATTCCAATCTCTCACAGTCTGCTTAAAAAGATGGGACGTGATACTGTGCCAAATACAGTGGACAAGTCCAACAGCACACGTGCTGTGTATCCAGCGCTGGCCTCTGACAAGCACTGATAGTAAAGCTGTCTCCCTGCTATGAGAGGACTGGAAGCCCACATGGACTGGATCTAAAATCTGATTTAGCTGAAAACAGTTTTGTTGGTATCTGTTGCATGTGTGAGCGTGGGTGTTTGCATCTTTTGGTGGGCTGTGACGTGGATGTGATGGGTAAGGTGTGAGTGGTGGATGTGAATGTGTGGTCAGGGTGGTGTCTGGAGTTATGGTGTGAGTGGTGGCTGTGTCTGTGAGTGTTGGGGTGGTGTCTGGGGGTAAGCTGGATGTGGAGGCTGTGTCCGTGGGTGTTGGGGTGGTGTCTTGGGGTATGGTGGACGTGGTGGTGGTTGTTAGTGGTGTGAGTGACTTGAGTGATTGCATGCTTGTGTGTCTTGTGGTGTTTGTGTTTATGTGTGCTGCTTGTGGCTGTTGAGGTGTGTGCGTGCATATGTGTGAGTGTGCTTTGGGCAGATATGGGAATAGGGAAATTGGTTGGGGAAGAGGAAAGTGGTTGGGGAGGTTTGTGGGGGGAGGAAGACTGCAGTGAGGGAGGAGGCCAGAGCCTAAAAAGATCTCTGTAGGGCAGGCATAGCACCATGAATGCCTTCCAGGTACACAACTATCTGCTCGAGCTGGGTGCCTTGCACCCGGATGGCATTCAGAATGGCGGTCTGATACACTGATAAGCTCCTCAAGAGGTCATTAGCCTCCTCACTCAGGGCAGCAGGGGTAACAAGTGCAGGGGGAGAGGTGCCTGGTGCGAGGGAGGAAGGAGATGGCTACCCTCCTGGGGGTGCGGGCCAGGCCAACTGGGTGGGGAGCAACAGGGAGGGTGGAAATGGAACTGGGGTGGCAGAGAAGAATGGAGCAGGTGTAGGCCCTGAGTGTTCTGCCACCACTAGGGAGCATTCACTGGAGGTCTACTCAGAAGGAGATGAGGTGGAGCTAGTCTCCATGGCACTCCCCTCACGCTCTGGGCCACTGGGTCTCTCAGAGTCTGATGTTTCATGACCGAAGGAACCGTGGTCAGCTGGTTCACCACTGATGTCAGCCCTGCCTCCCCCACTTGCCTGTGATGAAGCTGAAGTGACAAAGACAAATAGGGTCAGTCCATTTGCCTGAACACACTTCAACAACAGCTTTGATTACAAAACATTATCATAATGTACAGTAGTACCCCCAGCCACAAGGTCCTCCAAAGTGCCTCTAACATTTGCAACACCACATGCATGCATACTACAGGAAATGTAAACGCTTTCACACAGGAAAATCAGAATCACAGACAACTTCAATTGCATGAGTGAAGTTGCCAATCACAATACCCATGGATTAAGTAGGAGACATTGTCACCTTGAATAGTTTGGCTCTTATATCACCCCTCACTAACCTGTTGCTATCAAATATAATAGCAATGTCAAGAACATTCTCACAGATTCCACACAAGGTCCTGCAATCAGCAAATGTTCATATACACAATACCACATCATGATGAAATGATGGAGAAATAATCCAACCATGCTGCAGTAAGAAGTAGAGTAGCCCAAAGAAGATGACATGGAACCACCCATGTCACACTGTAAAAACTCACCAATGGAAACTTCACAATATGTACATTGTCTAAATAATCTAATGGAAGTAGTACTAATGTTGTTTTGCTACACAACACATCTTGCACAGAAAAGCACACTGGAGACAATCTGGTCAAAACGTCTAGGAGATTTGTCTACAAATATCCTGAGCACAATGAATCAGCTAGGTCTAGGGAAATCTCCCATTTCAATTGGAACTGCTGAGAACACCCTTCTAACACCGCATAACTAAAAGACAATAGCCCATTGAATGTTGTTGTGGCTCAAGGAATCACCAATATCTGAAGAGGGCCTTTAACATGTTTCTCAATGGAAAGGCACATCTATGTACCTTTTTCTCATGCAAACACAATTCCATTGGATTACTGAGTGTGCACACTTACATATGATTGCAACATTTTTGCATGTCACTCCCTGATGCATGTCAAGAGTCAGGTAATGAACCTTCAACAACTGGCACATGCAAAGCACTTAGCCAAATGGTTCAACAACAATGGCATGAAAATGCACATTGTGAGTAAGTACTGTAGGTCTACCTGTCATGTCTTTCATTGCTTCTGCAATTGTTCATGATAAATGACATGGAGTAATGGGTTAGGATATGTGTGACCCAACAAACAGTGTTGACACACTTCTGTCTGTGGTACAACATGAAAAGTATACCCTTCATATGATACAATTTTCCAAGAGATGTTGACATGCAGACATATGTGATGGAATCAGATATCATCTCATGTAGATTATGTGTGAAACAGTATTAGAAATGATACTGAAAAAGTGCCAGGTGCACATGCTAACATGTAGGCACAAATACTAATGCCAACAGTGATGTTACCCAAATCATTTATCTGTACATTCCCTACTTATCAGGGAAAGTATTGCTCACTGACTGCACACAAAGGACAATGTATGCAATGTCACATGTATGATGGCCAACACCACATGAGAGACAGGAGTGAGGCACTAGCACTCTTGACACACTGAAGACAAGTGGCCTGCTGGGTACAGATGGCAATATACTCTCTTGAGGAGACTCATGGCTGAGTACAGTAATCTATTACCTCATGTTGTTTGATGCTGGGTCTGGCACACTGAAGATAAGTGGACTGATAGCTACAAATGACACCCACAACATAAAACAACAGGAGATGATTGACCTCTGCACTCAGCCATGTGTCTGCTGAAGAGAGTATATTGGTAGTGGACTGTACTCTGTTGTATCCCTGGCCACTAGGATAAGAGGCAAGGCACATTACCATACACCAACTACCTACCATACCTACACAAACAATAACTCAACTTGTGTGTCACACTTTGGCCATATCCAATATTCATGAGAAGATGGCTGCCTCTAACACATCAACCTGGCAATGTAACAGGTATGAATCTGACCAGGACTCACCCTCTTGTAGCTGCTGTGCTCCCCTCAAACGCCCATCAAGCTTGGGGTAGGCCATCGCCAGTATGTGGACCATTAGGAGGTCAGCGTCCAGTGTGCGTCACACCCACATTGGGAGGACAGCTCCAGCTGGACCGCCACAATCTTCTGGGCCCAGTGTCTCAGGTCCTCCCACTTTTTTTTTTACAATGGACGCTCCGCCTGTGATAGACCCTCAGGGCCTGCACATTCTGGGCGATGGCTCTCTGAATCCCTTGTTTCTGATGGGCATTGACCTATATGGATGCAATAGACAAATGAAGAGGTCCATTGCACATTTTTAGGGTAACTAGTTGTTTAACACACATTTAGGAAACATCTAGCACAAGCATTTTGTAATTTTCAACACGCAATATGTGTAAAACACACATGGTGATAAGTACAGGGACGTAAATACATACTTCTGGAATCATCTGCTGACTACCCACAACCTGGTGATGGCCTACACTGACTAAGAAAGCCCACTGACATCATGTAGCCCAGGGCCAAGCAATATGTACTGTGATGTGAGCCACAAGAAAACACAACACACCATTGTGACCTTCTGAAGGGGAAACTACTTGTGCATGACCATGACCTTTGCAACCAGGCACATTGACTCACTGCATATGGTCCATACAGGCAACTACCATGGTACACACTACACCGTAAGACTTAGGTGACAATGAAAGGGCTGGCATGGGTGTCACTGAAAGCTTCTTCTCTGTGGATATAGGGAAATGTCGTCTACATAATGGAATCTCACACCATTTCTGGTATCACAGGAAACACCCCTTCCCATATGTGACACTCCTACAGAGATGCCATTCAACATACCAAGGTATGTTTGGTCTGATTGGCTGCATGAAACAAAGCTAGTGATTCACATGTCATGATCTCCCCTGCATTAATCAACTATCTGCACTGTGGGTTTGCCACTTGTGTAATAGGCCTGTACTGTCCAAACATGACTTCTGGAAAGGTGACAACAGATGTGTGGCTGTCATTAGGCAATGACACACATTGACAATGAGGGTCAATGGAAATAAGTACCAGGCCAGGTAGTTACCTCAGCCACCATTCCTAATGTTGTTAATGTAAAAGTATTCAGGTGAAATCTTGCTTCTGAAGACTCATTTTGGCCACATCAAAGGATCAGAAGGTCTACAGGGAGTAGGCCCAGTGCCTCAGTTCTATAGCCACAGTTACTGTGCACCAGCCTGGATTATGTCCCATAGTGTGAAAAGGCTTTGACCAGCCTTGCTCTCTGCAAGCTGAGCATACAGAACCTATATGAACAGCATATTTCTATCACTTCAATGCATGACAGCACATCCTGTGACCATCCTATATGTGACTTCAAGGTTGTGTGCCACTCTGAAGGGCTTGGTGAGTTTTATATTGGTCTCATACCATAAATTACCTAGGCTTGATCTGGGCTGAGTGATTTGTGGGACTTTAAACATCCTCAACTGACTCCAACAGTATACATACACAGCTCATGCTGTAATGCAAATACATTTACTGTGTTTCTTACCATCATCAGATCATCATATATATCATTGTTTGACTGTAAAGTGTACTTGCATAGATATATGAAAGCAACAGAAGGAGGATATAGGGCTTATGACATTACAAATCACAATAGTAATGTTAAATACTCAGAGAAGAGGGCTCCACAATCCACAACCTGTACATCGTATGTATGGACCACAGATTGTGACAGCAGGCACCCAAATAACTCACTGGGACACAGAGGCACATTTGAGCCTGTGAGGAAGGAAAAGATGATTTTGAACATTGTCAAATAGGTATGTGAGATAGTTACCTGTTCCTCCGGAGAGCCATTGAAATGACAATACAAGGGAAGGACCTCTTCAACAAGTTTCTCCAGCTCCTCTGGAGAGAAGGCAAGGGCCTTTTCATCTGCTTTGCCTGGCATGATTGCTCCCAGAGTTGGCACACAGCAGTTGAAGTGTCAGTGTCAGGAGGCAAGTGAGTTATTTTCCAAACCTCACTGTACATGTATACCCCTTACGCGGTCATCACCGTGGATCGGCACAGCCATTGGGCGACGACCA
Source organism: Pleurodeles waltl (assembly GCF_031143425.1). Taxonomy (NCBI): domain Eukaryota; kingdom Metazoa; phylum Chordata; class Amphibia; order Caudata; family Salamandridae; genus Pleurodeles; species Pleurodeles waltl. Next base: position 448,970,025 of record NC_090443.1, read on the forward strand.
TCACAGTCAATAATGTTACCCTATGTCTGTGTCTGCCGCAGTTGGAACTGCCCACCAAGCAGTCAACTCCAGCTGCCAGTAGTTCCTAAACTCCACTGAACGAGGCCAGACATCAGCCATTTTGGCAGTTGAAACTACAGTTTTGGTGACTGTTAAAATGCATCACAACACTATTAATGTGTAATAACATCTTAAAAGATGTAAAGCTCCCTTGATATGTAGATTCTCCAAGACAATCATCAGTGTAGTGCATTGCTGGTCACAGATGCCATATAACTGTGGTGCACTTTACTTCACCGGTGACGGTATTTTTGGCAGTCGGAACATACTTTACAATATCAAGGGGCACAATGGGGGCATATATGTATGCTATGTGCACATATATGCTGTAGACACATGCCTAGACAACCATGGGGATCATACCTTGAGTAGTAGACAGTTTTGATGTGTAATGGTTGTAATGTATTTCTAATCAGTAATGTTTTGTCACTTGACTTTGGTCTTACTCATCAGATAAGTTAGTCTGGATACAGTGACTAATGCTCCAACTCATTTCATTCCACAACTGGCTACCCTGGGAGAGGGAGGATGCAGCAACCTCCAGTCTACCATCAATTTTCAGTCTTCTAGACCATGGAAGAACATGACATAATAATGCAGTTCCATCTGAATAGGCAAACGATCTGAGATCTTTGTCGTCCATTGGAGCCAGATCTCATGCCTCAAAACAATAATCCAACATGTATACAACTCTTTGTGAGACTCGTGGCAGTATTACACTTCCTGCCCACAGGGTAATTTCAATATATAGTGGCTATTTCTGGTGGTATGTCACAACCTATGTTCAGTGGTATTTTAAAAGAAGTGCTAGAAGCAATGATTAAACACATTGATAGCAATATCAGGTTCGCCAGACGTGAGGATTTAGACAGTGTGAAGGATAACTTCTATGAATTTAGTTGCCTTCCACATGTTGTATGGCACCCATGTTGCATTTGGTGCCACCACATGCCAGTGAACAAGTCTATCGCAGGAGGAACCACTTCCATTCGGTGGACATGCACGTTGTTTGCTTGCCAGATCTGTACAACTCGAACGTATGTGCTCGGATTCCAGGTTTACCCATTATTCCTTTGTTATGCGGAACAGCACCGTACCCCAGCTGATGTCACAACTGCAACCAGAGGGGGCTTAGCTTGTAGATATGTTACTTCTGTTGTGTTCTTGTTTGTGCAATGTCAGGTGCTACAATCAGGAAGTGTCTGACTCATTGTGGCACTTATGTCTCATTACAAAACAGGAGACTCAGCATATCCCAGCCATCCTTGGTAGTTAACACCGTTGAGGAATCCAGCTATTCCAGGGTAAGCCCACTACAATGAGGCCCATGGAAGATCACAGCAGCCAGTTGCGCGGGCTTTTGGGCTCCTGAAGGCCAGATTTCACTGTCTTGGCAAGGAGTAGCCATGTGCTCCAGGTTCTCGCCTTCATTTGCAAACTTATTTATGGGACACTTGGAGGAGGAACTCATTTGGGGTCCGGGTGGAGCACAATGGAATGCCTCCAAATTGTATAGGGGACCATACATTGATGATTGCCTTATGATTTGGACTGGCACTATCCCAGAATTGAATACGTTTTGTGAGTATTTGAACTCAAACCTGGTCAATATTAGGTTTAAATGTCAACATAGTCAAACCAGAATAGTTTTCTTAGATGTCGAACTGTTTACAGAGGACCACAAGATTCATAGTAGGCTACATCACAAGATTACTTTGTGTAATTCTATAATGCATGCTACTAGTGTGCATTCAAAACATCAGATTAGCACAATACCATTTGGGGAAATGATGTGGGCAAGATGCAGTTGTAATAAAGACCTGGATTTCCAGCACTTCATCAAAGACATGGAAACACATTTTTTACAACGTGGGTATGAACAACTTGTTATCAAAAAAGCCTGTGATAAAATAATGAAAATACCCAGGGGGGAATACAATAAAATATACTAACAAAAATAAGAATGAAGAAATACGATGTATTGTTGACTGTACTCAAATGTCTAGGTTGTTCCTTAAATGTATGCTCAAACATTGGCACGTATTATATGCGGAAAACAGTTTGAAGAAATACATCTCAGATAGACCTAATTTAACTTATCGAAGGGGCACAAGTTTGAAGAGTATATTATGTCCTAGTAACCCAATTAACAAACCTAGTGAAAATTGGCTAACAGCATATACCAAAGGTTTCTACAAATGCGGTCATTGTGGTATGTGCAGATGGGCACATGATGCTATACGTACATTTGACAACAGTGTAAGGGAATAATTCCATATACTTTGTAATATCACTTGTAATACTAATTATGTAGTAAATGTTATTCAATACAAATGCGGCTGTATGAGTGTGGGGAGCACGATTACGGCTTTAAGACAGAGAATTAGTGAACATTACAGGGCTATGAGAAAGGAAGATGTAAGATATCCAACTGTGGTACACATGAAGCAATGCCCAGCACAAGGACCAAACAGAAATTTCAAGTTTTGTGGTATAGAACAAGTGAAAAAGACCACCGAGGGGGCAATAGAGAATTGTTTCTAAGAAGAAGAGAATGCATTTGGATTCTGTGAATAGAGAGCAGTGGAAGATGGTTTAAACACTAACCAGGAACTTAAATTTTTCTTAGGAGAATGACATTTTAGATTTGGATAGGATGACACAATCAGATAATATGTATACTGACAAGATTTTAGACGTAGGGGAGGATTTAATGTATATTGTGAATATGTATAGGATTGTGAAAGGATTGCAAAATAAATCATTTTATTTCTCATAGAGAACTTCGGAGGAAACTTCTCTGTCAACTACTGCATTTTTTTTCTTCTGAGAACAATCTTTATATATCACCTCCTTGCTATGACTTTCTCTTGTTTGTGCTGTTCCGGTATCAACATAGTGGCAAAATGGATACTGGGTGATGATTTTCCAGGGAGGTGACACTAACGAGGCAAAGCTTGACAAACATGTAGGATGTTAATATTTTGGCATCTTGAACATTTTTGCATTATCCATTGGCCACCATGATTTTTTAGTAGGATTCTCTTCTTCTTTCTCCTTAATATGATGCAAAGCACGTTAGAATATACATATTTCAACATGGCAGCTGCCACGTGGATAGCCACGTTTGTCCCTCTTTTATATTGACACTCCATAACTCAAGGTAACAATGGCGCCCACACCCACAATGGTCATTTTTTTCTTGTTGGTGGCCTTTGAATTTTAATTAATAACGCCCATATATACAACGTAAGCATACTTCTTTATATATTGTTTATTTACTAAGGACCAATGGAGAAGAATCATAAAGGATGATACTAGTTCAGTGGCATAACAGATACTGGGCGATGATTGTCTAGTGGAAGACAATGGGGATGCAGAGCAGGTCGAAGCAAAACATATTTCAACATGGCAGGTGCTACATGGATAGCCACGTTGTCCTTCTTTTATGTTGGCACTTTTAAAATCAGCCAAAGATGGCACCCAGGTATACGTCTGACGAGCGTAAACACTCGTACGGAGACCTCAAGAGAATCATGCGACTTTGAGAATTTGGGTACGTGGATTGCGGGTTTGAATTATGCATACTTTTCATGTTGGCAATTTAAAATCAAACCAACAATAGGGTTTAAACAAACGTTTTACAAGCATACACGCTTGTAATCACTTTGATATTGTAGGTTTATCCTTTGGTCACCACAGTTCTTATAATTGGATCCTTTTTCCCTTTTCTTTTCCTCTATGGCTTCAATATAGGAACAATTGTGACAGTGTATATGGTCTCCAATGAATTATGATCAACAATCCTGAAGATATTTATAGTAGCCAAGTAACGTCTTATAGAATTCACAATATGGATGGCACTTGCATGCACTGGAGGCTGATAATTGTTTTTATGTCATTTTTCTTGTATGGGCCCAGCACAATTGGGTTCCTTTTTTCTCAGGATAAACTTTCGCTTATAGAGATCTGCCTTCTTTTATGGAAAAACGTCCTTTCCAGATATCAGCAATAAAAGCTTTTTATTAGGATTTGACAACTTTTTTGATGGGATGAACACTTGTTGGATAGGTGTTCAGGTTTCCACGTACAGTTGTTTTTCTGTGATTTTGGCACAAAGATGGTGAGTGATAATTTAGACTGTATACACGGGTTACATTGGCGGTTATGTATGTGACTTTTCAGCCATGACGAAGTCTCAGAGATTATTTTCACTTGGCAAAACTTGTGTTGGCTGGAACGGTGGCTGGAACTGTGAGGAACTGTATTTGTATGTTCAGAAATGTCAGAAGAGAGCTCCGCAAGCATGAAATAAAGCAAGATGGAACTGGAGAATACACAAAAAGGGTGGCACTAACTTATTTTACTTAGAAACATGTGCCTTGGACTTTTATTTCAAGTTGTCAAACCCTTGATTAGGGTTGTTTAGGGGAGTTAGGTGGATCTCCCCTCCCAGCACATGAATTTGTTATTGTAATTTTTGTGTGACTCAGTGAGCACCATTGCCTACAAAACACCATTCCATATGTATCCCATCTTAAGGACTCCACACAAGGGGATATGGTAAATGATTTGTTGTTGAAATTAACCTGGTAAATCTTTTAAGCCCAGAGAGTTTATTGGCAGGACGTAATGCTCCCACTTTTAAGGGTCGTGGTAGTGGATATTATATTGATCACATATATATTTCAGTGGCTTTGCTATCCTCACTTCCTTTTCAGTAAATTGGAACTGCCTCAGTGATCATAATACCCTTGTTGCTAGTTTTCACTGGGCTTTTCAGATAGAGGAACCCTGCCCTTTTTCGAAACCCAAAATCAGGTCACCTGATCAGGGGCATAGATTAAAGTGGCGCAATGTTATCCCAGAATGATTTACTACCAACTTAGTCATGTCTTGTCCTTTCAAATTCCAGATTTATTTGAATGCTGAGGCTTCTCATCAGACCATCCTGGAGGCTTATGAGAAGATATGTAGTCATATAAGTAAAGCCCTCTCTAGATGGGTTAAGACTGACTTACCGATTCTTTGTCGTTGGTTCAAAAATAGTTGTAGATGGGCACGTATGGCACTTTTAGCTTCATTTAAAAAACTACCATGGGATAGGGTGGTGGTTATAGAGTACACAGCCATATGCAGAGCTGCGGTTAAACATAGGAAGCTGGAGTTAAAAAATTAGTTGTGGAAGGACTTACTTCAGACTAGTCTCCAGAAAAAAAGCACGTTATTCAGGCAAGTGATTAACCACCCTTTTTTTGAGGAAGATGAGATGGTGGCTCATTCTGCGTTAGTCCCTGCACAGGGTTGGGAGTCTCATTTCCCGAAGTTAAATCAGGGAAGTGAGTCTATTTCTTTCCCTACCAGTTTGGCTCAGGATGTAAAAATAACATTGTCTTGGGAAGAGATGCCATTATAGCGCTCCCTTTGGGGACTGCTCCAGGACAAATGGTGTCCCGGGGCATCTGTTTAAACCTCTTACTGATTTCTGTGCTCCTCTCCCAACTCTTTCTCCTAATTCTGTTATTGGCCAGTCTATTCCTGCCTCATGGCATCACTCTGTTATTGTTCCTGTGTATAAGAAAGGGAACAGGAACGACCCTGCTGGCTACAGGCCTATCTCATTAATTGAGGTGGAGGTCAAGATCATAGGTAGGGTTATACTGAACAGAGTAATTTTATGGGCAGAGGAGCACAATATCTCATCCGATGTTCAATATGGGTTTCATTCCGGGTGTAGTACAGTTGAGCAGAACCTTAATCTCCATCTCATCCTTAATAAATATACCCAGGCAAAGAATGAGTCTCTGCATCTTGCCTTCATGGACCTCAGCTCAGCCCTTGATAAGGTAAATAGAGATGGGTTCTGGGTTGAGCTGTGTTCCATGAGTGTGGATGAGCCTCTGGCTAATTTCTTAAGGGATCTTCACTGCGGGTTGACGGCCTCAAAACATTACGGGAGCAATGGTGAATCCACTGGGAGCTACCCTCTTAGAAGTGGGGTCTGACAGGGATGTATTTTGGCCCCCTTTCTTTTTATTATGTATGTTAACCGCCTGGAGCATGCACTTCTGGAACCAGGCATTGATGTACCAAAAGCCGGGGGCAGATCGCTTCCGGCTCTTTTATATGCAGATGACGCTGTTCTTATTGCCCATACTGCCATAAGTTTGCACAAGCTTTTAAATATCTTTGTTGATTTAATGTCCAGTCTAGATTTGCTTACAAATGTTTAAAAAATCACATGTATTTGTTGTGCAGCCGAAGTACTTATTTTTCAATTTAAGGTCAAACCCTAAGCAAGGTGGAAAATTTCCACTATTTAGGAATCCTTACAGATTCCTGACTCAGCTGGCAGTACCTGTTCAAAAAGAACATATGTAACCTTATAAGGGCATGTGTTGAAGTTTTTATTTTTTCATCTTGGCTAGGTCACAAGCCCCTGAAAATCATGGTAGAGATTTATAAAGCTAAATGTATACCAATTTCAACTTTTGGTTGTGAGATTTGGGGATATGTGAACGTAGACTCTGCTGGAATAGCAGAGAATACATTTTTTAGGAGTATACTGGGAGTTGGCCAAGGCATTCCCTCCAAAATAATTTGTGAAGATTTGGGGATGAGTTGTATTCTGGACCTCATGCGCCTGAGACCTATGCTATTTTGGTGCGCTTTTTGGTTAAAAGAAGAACTGAGTCTTAATAGGACAATTATTCAAGATAGTGTTAGTCTGGAGAATATGTCTTGAATACCATGGTTGGTATACATAAAGGAGAATTTCAGAGCTCTTGGGAGACCAGAGTTATTTTCGAATCCTCAGTATATTATCAAACAGGATGTTGCTTGGCTAAAGGAGCTGTCTTGCTTAGTTTGGCAGTTGGGAGGGAAACCTCAGCTCAGCTAAAGTTGTCATACCTTAGATTTGTTATGGTGGAAACCGTTCCAGGGATACAGCCATGTTTGCTCCTTGAAATGCCAACTTACCAGCACCGTTTGGTTACCTGTTTTAGGTTAGGCATGTTCCATCAGCTGGTCTCTTCTGAGATTAATTGATATAAGTCCTGTGACTCAGTTTCCACTTGTAACACTTTGCACATGGCGCTATGTCCTTTTTATACTTCTCCTCAGCACAAATTTAAAACCCCTTTTATTAATTCAAGACTTTTATCAGGTAGGTCTGCATTTTTATACCTTTAACTGTTAGCAACAAAGAAAATGTGTTTTTATTTATCCAAGTTTCTTATGCTGATTCTTTATACTGCTCATTAGGAATGATCTATTTGCATCTTACAATGGTACTATGCACTTTAACGATGCTATGCTAAACTGCATTTATGTTTCATGTTTTTTTAAAGCCTGTAATATTTTATTTCTTGTTCTTGTGTGACTTTTATGGCATAGATTGCCTAAATAAAGTTAACTAGATTGATTGATTGCTGCAGAGGCAGGGATGTCTGAGGGTGGTTGGTCCTCTGGCAGGGCGTCCCTTCCCATGTCGGCTGTAGATGTACCTGGGCTTGATGTAGTTGGCCCTTAGGAAGGGGAAAATGTTTGGGCAAAAGCCTGTTCGGTTTAGCTTCAAACTAAGAGGGAACAAGGCTAAATAATGCAAAGACCGCAACACTCTTAGTCTGAGTAATGAATTTATTAAGGCACTTCCCAGGGCTCAAACAAAAGTATACAAGAATATAAACATGAGCATTGAACTGGAATATAGCAAAACGCGTGCAGCTACTAATATAATCACAGCAGTTGAATAATAATAATCAGAAAAAATACAATATATCAATAATGAATATGTATGCAGTGAATATATTGATATTTATGCATGCACACAGTAAAGCTAGATAATTAAGAATTAAAAATGCATCACCATGGGGATCTAATCCAGCATCATCCTTGTCCTTGCCAACATCAAGCTGTGGAACCCTGGACAGCTGAGAAAAGAGAAATTTTCTCCAATGGGACTCTGATTTTTCTGAGCAATGCGCCCACTCTCAGAAATGAGTTCCTTCTGCCTCAGCGCCAAGTTTCCCCACCTCATTCACCTTAAATAAACTTAAGAGGAAGGTTCTGGTAACCTCTCCCCTCACTTTGAATAAGTTGTGAAATTCAAGTGCTGGCTCTACTTGGTCAGTGTTGAAAACACACAAAAGGATTGGCCAGATCCCAAGGTGCATTTTCAAGACAGAGCCGTACCCTTCTCTGCTATAACAATTCTCATCCTTGTATACTCTTATCATCGTTGCATCCCCCATGTTACGTTCCTTTCCCTGGTGAGAAAAGCGAAAACACGTTCAATGTAGGAAACAAGCTGTGTGTGGAAAAATACCTGCGCCACCAATGTGACGGCATTTGAAGCTAAGCTAAGCACAAAATGGAGTCAGTGGTCAAGATGGAATCAGTGGTTAAATACAGATAGCATTACAAAGCCCTACTCAGGGTTGTATGGATGTATACCACTACCCCTGCTAGGGTGGACATGTTAAAATTATGGTCCTCCAAATATTGGTTCAGGTCCCTCTGCATCTGCTTGATTCCCCAGAGTTCGGTTAACACATGGCTCATCACGCATTGGGACTCCTGATAGACCCCCAATACTTTGCTGATGTTATCCTAGTCATGAGTGGCCCAAGCGGCTTCACTCTGCTGGCCCACAACATCCCTCCCACGGACAACCCCCACAAGCCTGTGCCCTTGGCACATGCTGCACTCTCCAACTGGGTCTTGAACGATCAGTGTCAGAATTGTTGATTTGCATCTCAGGATCCAGGACCGGGGGGGTCACAAGATGGTAGCAACTGTGCTAGGTACAAAAGTTGGGGAGCATGCTGTTGTCTGTGAAGTTCAAGCAGCTGGGGTGGGAGGTGTTGTTATGGGCATGTGAGACTCACTGCTGCGGTCTGACCAGGCTGCAGAGATGGGCCAGGATCATTAATGTCCACATGTCCAGGAATGTTGCCATCACTGAGGGCTTCATCCAGAGGTGGGTTGGGAGTCTGGTGAGTGGACAATGTATGGCCAGGTGCTGTGCCAGCTCGACCTCTTGAGAAATAGAGTACATTGTTATGGCTGAAATGTGTAATCTACAAGTGAAGGTTTTGTGTCACTGTAAGTAGGGACCTTGGACAAACTCAAGTGATAGGTTTGCTGATTGTGCTATGTTACCATGGTACTGAAGTTGTTGACATGGCATGTGGGAAGCTTGCAGAAACTATAAGACTCAAGCAGCTCATTAGATATGCTGATCAGTTGCACATTAAATGAGAGAATGCGCATGACATCTTAGAAACAGTTAAGCCAACATCAGTGGAGAGGAGATATGTTTATTTGAACATTCCAAGGCCTACTTGTGTGAGATACAGGTGAACATATAACTTTGATTTATATGTAGCTGTAGCCATCATATGAGCAGTGCTGAGTCAATGTGTTAACTGACACTACCTATCTGATAAAGCAGCTTAATGCCTTAGGAATATTTGATGTCCTCAACAGTTTCATTTTGGGATACCAGTACGAGAGCAAGCTAGGTAAACAGACACGTCTCTGAGTTGAGCATGATATGTAGATTGCTCACTCCCATGTGAGTGAACATAATTTGAGAGGTGATACACTGGTGTATTTGGACAAGTGCTGAAAGGCCTCTTAGTTTGAGTTACAGAAACAGGGCCTCCTGGTAGTTGTAGTCATGTCACTTGTTGATGCCCCACACTGCACAAATGCTAAACTCCCAGGGGAGGGTACATCATTAGAGAGTTGGCACACAGGTGTGTTTGGACAAGTGCAGAAGGGCCTGTTGGTTTGGGGTACAGAAACAGGGCCTCCTAGTAGTTGTATCCAGGTCACTTGCTGACTCTCCACACTACACAAATACTAAACTCCCAGGGGAGGGTACATCATTTGAGATATGGCACACAGGTGTATTTGGACAAGTGCAGAAAGACCTGTTAGTTTGAGATACAGGAATACGGCCTCCAGGTAGATGATGTCATGATACTTGCTGAATCCTCGTATTACACAAAAGCTAAACTCCCAGAGGAGGTACATTATTTGAGAGATGGCCCACAGGTGTATCTGGACAAGTGCAGAAAGGCCTGTTGGTTTGAGGTATAGAAAGAGGGCCTCCTGGTAGGTGTAGTCATTTCACTTTGTTGACTTCCCACATTACACAAATGCTAAACTCCCAAGGGAGAGAACATCATTTGGGAGATGGCGCACAGGTGTATTTGGACAATTGCAGAAAGGCCTGTTGGTTTGAGGTACAGAAACAGGGCCACCTGGTAGTTGTAGTCATGTCACTCTCTGCACTTCCCAACACTTGGCAAATGTTTACTCTTACATATCTTTTCCCACAATGCAGTTAGGTTGGACCATACATTTATATGTGTACACATACCATGGGTCCAGGGATGATCTTCTGATATTGAAACACTTACAGACCCCATTCCAACATATGGCATGTAATAAGGATTGATACATTTGATGTTCTATACAACAATGCATATTGACAAGCTTACATCTCTGCAACTCTGGGTATTGCATGCTGGGAAAGTAGATAAACAACACTGTGGCAAAAGGTGAGATGTGAGCGGACCGGACATTGAGGATTTGTGACAGTTTTTGTGTTGTAACTTACTAGACTCCACTCCCCCAGCAATTCCTGTCAAGCACCCAAGATGCAGGATGGCCAAGGCTTTCTCCTCCCATGGAAGCAGTTGTAATGTGGCATTGCGAGGCATTGCAAGGACCACCACCAGTCTTCAGGGACTCCATGTGTTGCTTGGAGGCCAGAGAATACACCTTCACCCTTAGGTCATTCCACCTCTTCCTGATGTCTTCCTTTGTGCGCAGGGTGGTGCCTACAGCATTCATTCTGTTGACTATCTTTTGCCACATTTCCATTTTGTTACTGAGAGGAGAATGCTGGACTTCTGCCCCAAATAATTTGCTCTACTTTTATGATTTCATTGCCCATGACATTCAACTCATCTTCAGAACAACAGGGAGATTTGGGACGTGACACACGTCAATATAAAGTGGGTAACAGGGTTTTACTTAACAAAAAAGTGATATAGGGAGTAAATGGACAAAAGTGTGTGAAAGGTATTAAATGGGATGGTGAAAAAAGAGGTGTCTTATAATTCAATTATGAGAACAATTGGTGGGCTTTGGTCTTGTTCAGCAGTTCAGAGGCAAAGGATCATGATCTGTGAAGGGGTGTGTTTTATAGTGTGATTTGCAGGTGTGTCCACTGGGCCAATGTATGTCAGCTGTGTTGTTTTTTAATCCATCCAATGGGCACTTTTCTGTTGCTTTGCTGAATGCTTACTGTGGCGGGTGACCACCGTCAGCTGACCAGTGCAAGGAGACCCCCATGTCGACATGTTTTTGGAATGGGCTCGGCAGCTCCACGCGGCCATGACAGCGATGGAGTGTGCACAACCAACATTGCAGGCTGCCACACAGTTGGCAGGCACCCATTTGCTTTGGCGGTCAGCGGTTCAGGTAGCATACATTGTAATACAGTGGTCTGGAGACCGCCTGCACAAAGGTCTTTTTGGGGTCGCCGCCTTTGCACTCGGGTGGTCTGACCGCCAAACTCGTAATCAGGCCCTAAATAATTATCTGTACATGTCTGAGGCTGAGGTTTCCATACAATGAATTGTATCCGCTGCCCCAAAAACTAGATCAAGCATTTGATCTTAAAGATTGGTCTTGTGGTAGACTTTCATTCATGGATGACAATTAAGAACAGCTTGCGTAATGCCTCACCGGGGTCTTACAGCAGAGACTTACGTGCATTAAATCTGTCAGTTTACTTTGTGTTTGGCTTAAAGAAAAGGGACATAGTCAACTTCCACATATACTTCTGGTTACCGTAGGGTATCGCTCTAATTGCTATATGTGTTTTTCAGGTGTATTCCTCAGTATCAGGAGGAGAAGATTGAACTGTAAACCCCAACGAATAGCCTTTAAGTCTGTAGCCAAGGTACTGTTGACAGTGGCCACTGCCAAACCTAAAGACAGAGGTGAACATAGGTTCTCTCTTCTGGCTCAAACTCAATAGCTCTGGCTATGCAGAATATGGCATACCTGGTCGCCACAAAAGAGGCATTCAATCTATTCTTGCCTCATTAGGTAGCATGGTGGTTTGGTACTCTAATAAGGCATTAGTCCACTAGTGGAAAATTGGATCCTTGAGATTTCCATTTAACACAATCAGAGAGGCAATGTGCTAAAAATACTGGTGGACCACAGCCATTAACATTGCAGTTCTTCAGTACTTTGCAAAACATAAAATATCCCCTTAAAGTAAGAGGTTGGAACCCCCTCAAGTACACACTGTTATTATATTCTTCTGGAGTCAATAAACACTGTCATTGAGCTGCAAGATAACTTTATATTTAAATGTATTAAGTATGATAACAGTGTTTATTAAGCAGTACACAATCATCATTATATTGAATTGCACCATAATACGTGAATGCCTTATTGTCTTCAACTATACGTGTCACTGATGTACCTATTGTATCAATTAATATCCTGTATTTATTTATGTTATTTGTTTATTTAAGACAACAGATACTTTCCCAGCAAGGTGAGACTGGTTCATGTGATCTGCGCCCTGCTTGCCGTGTCTTATCTGCTTATAGTGGTGCTGTTTGTCACATCGTCCACAAATGGTTAGTAACTTAACACAGTTTTTTACTATTTAGAGAACTTGTGTTTGGACTCTTTATATATCTTGAACATGTGTACTTTGGCCTTTTGTGGTTTATGCAAATATAAATGTGAATGAGTAAGTCACTGTGTAAGTGTTTTGGAGCCCACTGGAGACCAAGTGGCTTGTATGGTATGAGCCATGTCCTAATGGCCACTGGAAATTTGAAGTTGGTGCAGTCCATGACTGCAATGTATGGGATTGTTTTGGGTTGCCACGTAGATGGGTGTACCTGGGTGAGACAACAAAAAGGCTATTCCCCTACCTTTACCTTCACCCTTACCTATTAATTGTTCAACGCCATGCTATGTGTTCCTCAGGTTTTCTTGTGCTGCCTCGGCGGTAAATACCAGGAATATCAAATAAAAAAAATCTGTTAACATGAATATTGTGTCAAACATATTGTCACTACAAAAATATAGAGGAACAGGATGTAGAAAGTAGGAATATCAATGTTTATGTATGCAATATTGTTTTTAGAAATATTCCACATGATATCACTTACTTTAATATAGCTGTATATATATATATTTTTTTATTATTTACTGTATTAGTTATATTAATTGTAGGTGTTTGCAATACTAATATAATTGTTTACATTTTTTAAACTATTGTTTGTAATTTTTATGTTTAATTACATATTTTTACATTTAATTAGTAATTTACAATTTAGTAGTGGGTTGTTGGTATGTGGTGGTATATGGTTGGAAGTTATTTAAATGATATACTATTGTTCTTTATTTTCAAATAATGTAGGTAATTAATTAACTGATTTAATTGATCAATTTTTATTTTTATTATTTAAGTGCATTTTGTGATTTTTTTAGCATGTAATTATATTTTCTACAGTTTGATTGCTAATGTATACTTTAGTAGTAGGTTGTAGGGTTTGTCAAAGAATGAGGTGGGAAGACATGTAAATTATAGCATTTATTTTTCATTAATTTGTTTCATATTATTTAATTGGGGATTAACGCTGTGAAATGGTTAATTGAGTATTTATATTTCAATTATTTAAGTGCATTTTGAGATTTATTTATATTTTATTTTTCTAAGGTTTAATTACAAATTTATAGCTGGTTTTTAGGTATCAAGAGGAAGGGGAACTTATTTAAATCATATTATGTACAGAATAAGTTTTATGTTAAAAAAATAATAATTGTTGAGTAATTGATAATTTCATATGAAAATGTGTTAGCTGTATTTTAATTAATTATTAATATTTTGACAAATGTATTTAAAATGTAAAACATGGGAAAGTTATTATATATTGGCTTTAATTGTATTTGTTTTATATTATTACTATCTTAATGAATTATTAATTATTATGAATACTATTAATATTGTTGTTTTATTTATACTTTATTTTAATTTTGTTCTTGGAATTTTGGAATTGTGTTTTTTTTTTAGTAGGAGGGATGAGAGTGTAATTATTTAACATTTTTATATATTGTATTTTTTATTTTTTACATTGTTTTAGTTTTATAAAATGTTTTTATTTAAATGAAACCTAAGTATATATTTTGAATATATTTATTAATGATTTGCCTTTGGATATTTAAATATTTTTTTTAATGAGTAGGTGTTCTATTAGTACATATAATCCCTCCTAAGTCCAACACTTTCCATGTTTTCACTTGCGTTTGAGTCGGAGTAGTAAACTTAACATGTCCAAAGTCAAACACTTTCCCTACTGTTGTTTAGGCTGGAGTAGAAATTGTAAATCTAACCCCTCCACAGTCCAACAGTCTCCTTGATTACACTTGCGTCACAGTAGGAATTGTAAATCCGACTGCTCAAAAATCCAACACTTTCCCTACTGCTGCTTAGACTGGAGTGGGAATAGTAAATATAACCACCCCTAAGTCCAACGTTTTCCTTACTGTTGCTTATTTGTTATTGAGAATAGTAATTCCATAACTTTCCCTGGTGCTGTTTAGATCGAAGTGGTAACAGTAGATAAAAACCTTCCAACGTCTAACACTTATCATGATTTTGTTTATATTGGAGTGGGATTAGTCATTCTAACCCAGTGAAAGTCCAGCACTTTACCAGCTTTTGCTTATTTTGAATTAGGAATAGTAAATCTATGCCCTCAAAAGCTCAACACTTTTCTGACTTTTGTTTAGATTGGAGTTAGATTAGTGAATCTGACTCCTTTTAAGTTCATCACTTTTGCTAGTGTTGTTTATTTTTCATGGTTATTTTTTAATACTTTCTATTTTTCTAAGGCTTATATTATTTAAAAAAAATACTTTCATTCACATTTTACTTTTTTTAAATAAAAAAGGCATTTGGTTAACTTTGATATATGTTTATTATTATATGTTAATTTTAATTGTTGTTATTGTTACAAAGTTAATGCATTTTTTAAGTTATTTAAATATTATCCTCTATCTATCTATCTATCTATCCATCCATCTATCTATCTATCCATCTATCTTATTAGTTAGGAATCTGCATCAGTCCACGAACCAACGCTGCCTAAATGTAAATGCCCAATGTATCCATTATGTGGCATTACGGCAGTTGCAGTGTAACATAAACATATATACATCGAAGCACAATTGTGTGTTAAAGCACTGTGTATACAAATTTGGCCATTTACAATTATTGCCACAATACTACTCAGATACCCAGAGTGTTATAGTTATGTTTTCATGACATTACTTGTCTGTTGCAACTTCTGTCACAGCACTCTAGACCTGATTACAAGTTTGGCAGTTTCACTGCGATTCCATTGTGGCGGTGGCCCCAAGTACTTCGCGGACTCTGCGGTCTTTTGCCCAGCATATTTAGATGCCACCCCTGGCACAGTGGCAGTGTTGCTGATGGCGGGGGACTGGTGCAGGACATGGTTTGCAATTCAAAAAATAGTTTTCATATGTGTTGACGCAGGTGAGTATATTTTGACTAAAGTGTAAAATGTACACATATGAATAACACATGTGAAAAAAATAGCATGTATATGTAATTTTCCATTGCTGGAGTCCAGACCATACATGCCCAGTCCAGTCAATGGAAGAAAAGTACTAAACATACTTACCTGGATTACGGCTCAGACAAGGCCGTTTTCTTTGGAGTCAAGATGCTGCGTGAAGG
This sequence comes from Pleurodeles waltl, assembly GCF_031143425.1. NCBI lineage: Eukaryota > Metazoa > Chordata > Amphibia > Caudata > Salamandridae > Pleurodeles > Pleurodeles waltl. The sequence continues at coordinate 448,985,905 of NC_090443.1, forward strand.
GAGGCTCTGGACAAAGGGGTCCACGTTGAAGACTAAAGGGGAAAAGAAGAAATGGGTGAGTTTGCAACCCATTTGCTTTGAATCCACAATCTTGAAGCATTGGGTCTCCCTGCCACATTCAGCTAGATGGAAATGCACTTTGTAATCCAGACGGTTGGAATCTTGTCTGTACTGCCTTCTGACAACTGCTTTTTCCCATGCTGCCATCGAGGTGGTTGGCGAATGGCTGGTGGAGTCGGTGGGAAACTGGCAGTTTGTTGTTCAGCAACCTTCCTTCCTTATTCATTATTGTCTCGACCACCATCTTCTTATTTGTAATTATGATTTCTCACAGGCAATATTAATGGCTCAAATCACAATAGGCCTCTATATCATTTTAATGCCTTATATCAATTATAGAAGCTACCTGATGTGATACAAATGCCAATGTCTCATTCTTGATTAAACTGATGTAAGCATAATTTTAGAAGGGCTGGGTGTTCAAAACTGAATTTCTGTGAACTGCAAATGTCTCAATCAGACTGACAGCCAAACTCGCGGGGATGAGGCGGTCGTCAACCCGGCTGCCTCACCCCCAATCGTATTACGATGTTCCCACCAGGCTGACCAGCGGGAACATCGTATTATGACGAACCCTCCAGTCAGCCCAGCAGAAACAGTGGTAACGGTTTTGGTCTAGGCTCCCTTAAGAGAGCCGAGGCCAATACCGTAGCACTACAGCACCCTCAGAATGCGCACTGTCTGCAAAGCAGTGATCCTAAGAAATTTAGCATACAGGATACTTCTGAACGAGGAATATATAACATTATCTCATTGCAGGGTGGTGAGTTAATTCATATTAGGTTGAGGTATTTATTGCACTGGTATTTATAGGATTTTATGGGTTAATTGATTTTTATTTATGCCTGTATATATGTATATTTATATTTATATATTTATATATTTGGGTATTAATATGCTGACATTTATAGGCATCTTTCACAATGAATTAATAGTTTTTATATGTTTGTAATTTTGAATAGTTTAGCAGATGTTTCGAGACTAAAGTAGAAGACAGGTTTCAGTTTAGGAGACAATTTAATAATCAGGCGCATTGTAGGAGTTTTTAGGTTGAGCAGTCAATAAGTGAGAGTAGGATTCCTCGAATATTCGAATTAGGAACATTTTTGACGAAAATAGAGGATTATACTAGAATTTTGCAAAAGGAGATATTAAATGAAGCGCAATATTGTAATACTTTACGATGTGATGACAGCAATAGTGTATAAAACTTTGCAAGGTTGATTTGCGAAAATCCACACTCCAATATGGCTGCCATGATAATGTGAATTGGTGAACGTGTTTTTGAAATTGGTCTCTTGTCTATGTTTACACATTGGTTATTTAAATGTGTAGTACGGATTGGGATGGTATTGAGAACAAGGCTACGGCCGAAACGCGTTAATTAAATAAGATTGGATTGCCATGGTATCCGGATTCTTTTTCCTTTTCTTGGGAAATTGGTGTTTTTTTAGATATATATATATCCTGTTCCATTATATTTCTATTTTGGTAGTTTACATACATAGGGCCTCATTAAGACTTTCGTGGTCCTTTTCTAGGACTGTCAAAGCCGCTGCAGGCAAAAGACCGCCAGTCCTGGAGGTCTTTTGCCTGCCATATTAGGAGTTTCTATTGGCCCAGCGGAACACTCACCTCAACATTGACGCTGGCTCATAATTGAGCCGGCGGCAATGTTGTGGTGCATCGGGTGTGACAGCACCCGTAGTGCATTTCACTGCCCGTAATTCGGTGTGTGAAATGCACAATGGGGCTGTGCATGGGCAGAGCAGGGGCCCCCAGTGGACCCCGATGCCCCCATTCCACCAGCCTTTCCATGGCTGTGTTTACCCCATGAAAAAGTTGGTGGATGGGGACTCGTAATCCCCAGCGCTGCAGCTTGGCGGTATTGGCAGTTTGACCGTGGCGGCTCTGCCACGATCATAATGGGGTGGTCGGACCGTCTTGTCTGTGGCAGTCCGACCGTCATCGCGAGTGTGGCGGTCTTAAGTCCATAGTATGTAAACTCAATACTTTAGTAGATAATATTTTTGACACACTACAGTGGTAATTAGGTTTTCTTATTCTGAATGTTCTGTCATACAGGTGCCCAGGGAGAGTAGGTGTCTGGTAGAGAGTGTTTGCAGTGAAGAAAGTAATGTGTGGGTAAGTTTAGGGGCTCATTGTCTGTGTCATTTGTGAGCATTATTTACGCTTCAGAGCTCATCAATGTGTCACATCAGGAATGAGAGGTATATGTTGGGGATCCATGGAAAGGCAATTCAGGCCACAGTGAAGATTACTTGGGGTTTGGCATGACAAGGTTAATTTGGTTTCAGGACAGGATAAGGTATTTCATGAGAATGTGGGAGTTGAATGAGGCATGCATTAGGGCTCCAATGGATCCACCAACTATCCGACTCCTAAGGTCACCACAAAGAGATTGCATTAACTACTATATCTCCTCATTGAATGGCACCACACCCAAGTTGAGGTGGAAGGGAAACAAATGGAGAGGATATTGTGTGCTAGACTTTTAGCAAAGTGGTGTCTCCCGTAGGTGATGTGTAGGTTTAAACACAAATGGTCCAAGTAAAGGGTGAGGCAGAGAGCCTATCGGTGTTTTTGACAGCCAGGAAGAGAAGAGACTCAATCAAGGTAAACGTAGTGGGGCACAACTCGATTAAGGAAAATGCCATATCTGATATGTTGCATTTTGGTGTTTGGTGTTTGTGATTGTGATTTGTGATTTGTTATGTTGTTGATTGTGCTGTTGTGTTTTGTGCTGCATTGTTCCATCGTGTTGTTATAATTAACTGTGGTAGTTCTGCGGTGTTCTCTTCCGATCATTTTGTAGTACTGTGTCCTTCATGTTTTAGTTATGTTGATATCTTGCTTTATGTTATGTTCTTAAGTTTTGTTTACTTTAGTAACATCCACAAACTTTGCTACTTTGTCAACCATAAGGAGCACATTCCTTTATATTTTCAAGGGTAAACAATTTATTTCTATCTGAGACAAAAACTCTCCTACAGCAATCATCTATTAAACAGATCAATCAGTCGAAAAACGGTGGCAGAAACCTGTATTAAATTAGGACTTCCGGGGGCATATGTATTAGTGTCCTGTTTATGGTAGTTTTCTAAGTTGATAGAAGTAGGTGCAGTGTTATTCAAAGATTCAGACATCTCACATTAAAGCAGACTATTAATGTTTGTTATTTGTGAAGCCATCATTGCGATAGCCCCTTAGGGTTGCGGTAGTAAACTATAAGTGATAACAATACACATGCATCATATCCTTCTGAGTGTTTGACACAGTGTTGTGGATATGAAAGTGTGGAAATCTACTTTTACTGCTCATTGATTGCATCTGAGAGGTAGGAAACATCTTTGCACAGAAATTATATCATAGAGATAGGCAGTCACTGCACACTGGATATACATGGAATGTTAAAAGAGTATATGACACATTGATGCATCTTATTGAGGTTTCACTATTAATAAACATATCCAATGTGTTGCACTGGGTTCTACCCCCGCAGTACGCCTGGATTGTTTTGCTTTTCTGATCACCCGTTTTTTGGTGCCTCACCCATGGTAATCACATGCACATGTTTACTGTGAGTGTCCGCCTTTTAAGGTAAGACTGCTGCAATGCAGCAAGGGTAAGGGGCGCTTGGCTGGTTACACATGAGTACGCGTGCACTTGTGTGTGCACACGTGTGCGGGCTGCCGGTGTGAGACTACTGTCGTGCACAGCCCGGTAGCAGCGCACAGGTACTCGGGCACAATGGGGACTCTGAAGGGTTAGGTATTCACCTGGAATAGGCGTCATGAGGGTGGTGTACACTATTAGGGAGTCAGTGTACTTCACTGTTTTAACTATAGTGTCACTGCGTTATACACATAGGGAGAAAACTGCCTTAGAGTGTAGTTTCCCTTCTCCTTGGCCTACGGAAACCATTGACGTCTTGAATTAGAGTGTAAACAAAGTGATAAAATCAAATTTGTAACTTCCAAAATGATAACTGTACATCATTTGGGTTAATCAGAATTTCCATATTTCCCTGGTTCAGCTCAGGATCAGAGTCCAGGCATTTTGTCACACTGCTGTGTCCAGTAATTACATTTTCTCCAGCAGCAGGAACAAGGGCCGCTTTCACACAAAAGGAGCAATTAACACTACTTCTACTAGTTTACTGAGGAGGAAAGGGGTGGAGGATGATCTGTATCAATCATCCAACTGTCGCACTGCACCAGGAATGGTCTTGCCCAAGCCCACTGAACAAAGGAGAGTGCCCAAACAACTGGAGTCAACGGCTCCCTTTGAAATTCTAGTGTGCAAGTCACTGGCAGTGATGTCAGTGAGTGATGGAGCTGAGACCCCAGGAGCTGATGTGCCCAGTGTCTCCTGGATGACGCCATTTTGGATTGTCCAAACATGCTGTGCACGAGGGTTGGGACAGGGGTGGAAAGGTGATGTGGCACCCCAGGATTGATTAGGGATGCTTATCTTCTGGAACCTTCCTCTCTCCTTTATAAACTCTTGCACAAAGGGAAGACTCTCTCTTGCCTGCTGATTTTTCTAACTACTGCACTGCTGGATCCTGGGACTGCCATAGAGAACTGGAAGGAGGAACCCCTTGAACCCCACTCAGGACCCAGGACTCTATCCAGTTGAACCTAGGACAAGTCGCTCTCCCGAGGGCCAGTGAGGCTGGCCCCTTTAATTCCCCTGAGGACCAATTGAGGGAAGACCTTGACTTTTCTGGGCCCATCAGCAAAGCCACAAAGGAGAATTAGCGCAGGGAGCCAGGAGGACCGGTTTTTGGAGGACTGCACTGCTTTGAAGGTGAGGACGGTTGTTGCAACTGCCGCTAGTGGATAGAGCTTGACACCAGGACTACAATGAGCCCAAGAACGTCCAAATTGGCCCAATGGCATTCTAAAGTCTGGCAACCGTTGACCTAATTTTACTCCCTCGAAATGGATCCGCTGCCATTAAATCGATTTCCCCCGGTTTGGACCAGGGCCCAGGCTATGGCGCAAGAAAGCTGTCTTTTCCATGTTGGGGGAGAGGGTGTGCATGGAGCCCCCTTCTCTTGTTCACATCATACTCTAGGAGCCCATTTTCTGGACATATTCATGTCGCAGGGGCTGGGCCCACCATCTCAACCCGAGTACTTCATGCTACAGTCATTGCACTCCCCCCACAGGAGGCGGAAGGGGCCTAGGACCCCATCCCTGGGTCCTGTGGTATCCATCGGCCCCAGGAGGAGGCCCCAAGAATCCGTGCCTGCTGGATGGAGTGGGCAGACTCCAAAGAGGACTGCCGGCTCCAGCCGTAGCACATGATTGTGCTGCAAGCAAGGGGAGCTGGTGAGGGCAGCCGGGATTGGGTTACAGGTTATCTTGTGTGTCCTCACTCTAAGTTGGGGAGAGGGGCCCAAAATCATCACCTTTCCTACTGTTCAATGCGTTTTCAAGGTCTCCCATGGCTGCCTGCTCAATAGAAAGTGATTCACAAACATGCTAGCGGAAATTACATTGAGCACCATACAACTCCTATGACACCGTGTTGCCCTTTTCACCACTCTTCACCACTCAACAGATTCCAAAGGCAATAGAAGGTCCAGAAGAAAATCAGTGAGTGTAAACCAAAGAAGTAAACATGGTCTGAGAGCACAGTAGGAGTAGCAGGGCTCAGTGCGAGGGGGCGCTAAAGGGCACACCAGGGATCATAGCGGACATTAGCATTGCGTATTAGGACCTCCACAAGCTGCTTGTACTTGCAAATTCATCCTTTGCTGTTCTTACCTATAATGTGCTTCCTGTTGCCATTGATCACTTTCTATTTGGTGGCCACTGAAAACCAGTTTGGTTCCTATTCCATTGTAATTTTTCACTGTGTATTTTACTGCGCCATGTAAGAGCCAGTGACATAAAAATGATTATTATTTATGTGGTTGTACTTCACTCAGACACACTTTGCATGTTCTGTACTTTAAGAAAAAAATGACCAAAGTAACAACAAATAATTCCACCCAAAAATGTTTTACAGCAGCCGGGTTGGGTGGTGTGTTAGTTATTTTTTTATACTTTTCACTTCTGTTTCAACATACCAAAAAGCTTAACATGATTGTACTGTTTTTACTATTCTTGGTCAATGCAGCCCCAAAACTACTCCAGCAGGTGAAAAGCAATGACACTGCTGTGGACCTCGCTGCCATCAAAAGCAATGGTAAGTTTTGACAACAGTCATACTTTACTGCGTCCCATGGTGATTTTATAACTCAGGGTAGTCGGACGTAAGTCCAAGAAGACATGATCCATTTCAGATTTTCAGGACAATCATGTGGTCTTTCATTGGAAGAAGTACAAATATTTAAATAGTAGATGTAGGTTCTGTGACTATTTATGCAGTGCACAACACAATCGAAATTATCTCTTAGAGCTTCAGTAATGGATCTCGTATTACCTAGTCAGTAGTACTTCTTTCATGGACATTGGAAGTATGAAAGCCTAAGGCGTCCCTCCACGCAGACAATTTATTCAGTAGCATCTAGGATATGCATAGCATACATTTTAGATACCAAATATGTTGATATTTGTTCATTTTGTCCATTATACATACTACCTAAAGGTGCTGCTACAACACAGCATAACCCACATAGCACAGCAAAAATAAAAGGGAGCATATTATATATAAACTAAAACATACATGTCAGACCCCGTTCAGGGAACCACAGGGTAGACAGGTGATTATGGACCCCAGCACTGGTGGTGGAAGTCATTTGCCACTGATGCCCTAGGATCCATACTACTGTGACTATGTAAACTGGGACAAGTTCAATCCTTTCCACATTTGACTCTGTGGTTGGCGAGGGTGAGCAGTCACAGGCTTCTCAGGGAGGAAGTGTGTGGGGTGGCAGAGGTCAGAACCCAACAAACAATAGACACAAAAATGTAATGTCCAGTCCAGTGCTTACCTTTATGAAAAAGTATGTTTCATCTCACAGTAGGACTTAATAGTGCACAATGCAATTTTTACATGGATGTCATAGGTTGCACTTACGGCACTACACTTTTTAATCCCTTGTTTGATAGCTGTTTTCCCTCACATTATGGTTGAGATCCCACTATTACTGACCTTACTCTATTAGAACATAAGCAAAAATTAGGCTCAGGTGCATATTACTCAAAAGCCTCGGGAGTTGAGTATGGAAATCAGTTTAATGTCTCTAATGGTTTATGTACCAAAATGCCTTAAGCAGACCCAACAAATCCGTCTGCTTGCCTCAGCCTCTGTCCATAGGTGCATCTGAGCATGTTGGTGAGCAACAGCCATTCATGCTGTGCAGCGGGCACAGTTGGCATTCCTACACTTATGGAGAGAACTCTTTCTTTGTAGATCACCGCAGTGGCAGATTCCACCAGGACAATCTTCACAGGCCTGGGTCAAGGGGCAGACTTATTCTGGCGGCAAGTAGTCTTCAGCATTGGCATACCTCCAGGGTTTGCTGCAGACCTGCACTTTAGCCTGCAAACGTTGCAGCTTTCAGACCGAATCTCCTTCATCTCACATCCCATTTAAGGGGCTTCCCATTTTGACTGCTATTCATTCTCCTCACAAGTGGCAGCAGCACCAGTCACTTGGACTGTGGCAGGCTGCCAGTTGACACCGAAAAACGCACTCTAGTACTGTCTTATTTACTGCTCCTCATAAAATTTGCAGAGACCATGGAACCCCCTTTTAAAGCAGGTGTCAATCCTGGATCAATCTCTCTAAGTGATCCTTACATCGTGAACAGAGCTGGCTTTAGAGCTGGTGGCGCCCTGTGCGAAAGTCTTTTTTGGTGCCCCCTACCCCATGACCCTCACTACCACCCTGCAAATGTGCCCCTCATATCTCCATACATTCATTTGTTTTAAAGCGCTTGTAAAGGCTGGCGTTACTAATCCACTTGGCTATCCACAGAAAATATAGTTCGGTTGTTTGCAGCAGGCACTTTAACTCTCTGTGCTACTTTAAGGCGAGTCAAACCTGCCGCTAGACAAAACTCCGATCTCTCTCTCTCTTGCAGGAACATTATTCACAAGAGGTATCTTGATATTTTAATTGCTTCCTGAAGGTTGAACGCACAGGTGCCTTTAAATAGCAAGTTAAGTTATTGCTAAACACAGTGCCCCCTGAGGTCAGCACCCCCACTATCCAGGTCAGCACCCGGTGCGGCCGCACCGGTTGCACCACCCTAAAGCTGGCCCTGACTGGGAACACTCTAGCCTCAATTTTGGGAAAATGTTTCCTCCTGCATGGCCAGGAAGACTTGTTCCCTCTTGAGCAGTCAGGCTTACAGGCTTTTCAGGCAGATCATATGCTCTTTCAGTGAAAGTGTTGACTTCATGTGATATCCTCTCACCTCTGGGAAACTGGCTGTGACACAGACACTAGCTTCCTTCCTTGTTCATGAAGAACTTGCAGATGGAACAAAGTGGGCCTTTTGGATACCAAGTTTATACACAATTCTCAAACAGGGGATTTAGATACTCTGTCTCATCTTTCAGAAAGGGTTTGAGTTGGTTCCTTTTCTAATTTCAATCTTAGGTGGCCTCCAAGATGCAACCTTTGTTCAAAGGTATGTCTCTCACAACAGGCAGCAATGGGACTGGCTCGAAGCAGGAGTACATACAACAGGGGCACGTGACATTTTAGCTCTTTGGGCATGGTTTTCATTAGCCTTCCTGAGGTAGTAACCAGACACAGGCCCCACCTAGAAACTTCCTCACCCTGAAGAGCAGAAACTGCAGTCATCCATAACCCTTACTATCTACGGCACAGTGGCCCTCAGGAAGAACTAATCAACAGCCCCTTGTCAAAAAAATCTTCATGCAATTTCTAAAGGCAACCCTGACTCAATCCTCCTTATTTCTGTGTCTGGATCTCCACTTCACCCTGTAGGAATGCAGACAATACACTTCTATTGTCTGGATAAACAATCCTCATCCTCCATCTTGTGCCAGGCCACAACCAGGGGCATCTAAAATGGATATTGTTGGTCTCAGATCTAGGTTTCACATAACAAAGGAATGTTACATGAGAAGGGCCAGAAGAACATGCTCTCATTGACACAAAAACGTCTGGTCACATTACAAATGACTAAACAAGGTACGCTGCCACCATGGCTTATGTGATACACCTAGAGTAGGACAGTCACTAACTGTCAAGTTTGAGGGCACACTTAATGCACCGATTCAAGTCATAGGACAGGTCCTGGACCTCACATAGCCAGAGACAGGTCGAAGCCTCTGTGCTCACTCTAGATTAGCGTTGCGCCAGGGCCAAACATAAATGTCATGATACTAGGTTCACTTGCTGTTGGGCACTCAGGGGAACACACCTGTGTACCATGAAGGGGTTATTCCTATCCCAATATAATACAAACAAAACTCACCAAAACATAAAATAATAACCAAGCATAATAAAATACCATAATAGAACATAATTTCTAACATAAAGAATATAACATAAAAAATGCAACATAATCTTAACCATATGACTCAACATATCATAATACTGTAACATAACCTAAACGAGTAGACTTTGCTCTTTCATCTAGAAATAGAAATGGTGTATTGGCATGTAGTAGTGTCATAACTGATTATTTGATCCCTCCTTAAGCCGTACCATCGCCAAATCTAGCTCACTGTCCTCATTGAAAGAGCTCACTAATCTTAGTTTGCATCTTGTACCCCAACCTTAATGGAGTTTCAGTGGCACATTAAACAGCGCAAAGGTTTCAAAGCCATCTGTCAAGTTTATAAAGTAGGTCATCACCAGGTACCAGACAAGACTGATCCACTGCCATGGCAAACGATCAAGGAAAGAACTTATTTCATAATTAAAAACACACACAATGCCTATCAGACAAGAAACTGAGGGTACTTCATAAGCCCTTCCAACCCAAACATTGACCTGATACATAAGGTAAGGTTGGGCCTTCCAGTGTGATTCGATATGTGCTAATTGCTGATGGTACAGTGGGAAATCTTACTGTATAGAAGGCTCCGCCATCCAGAACTCAGGGTATTCTGATTCTGTTTTAAAGTATAGACTTAAAAAGAGTCTACAAAGATAAAGACTCAAAAACGACTAGTGTAAGAATAACAAGAATTTTTAAAACCAACAGATCTCGCCTATACAAGAGCTAATGGCTTTTTCAATGTGTTTGGCCATGTTGTACACCAGTGTGGCTGCTGTTCGGAATGTCTAAAGGTTAATGGCATGGAGTGTCCTGCAGTGGAGTGAAGGAAGTAGAGTGTCATAGACTGTATTTGTTGGGGTAGAGTGTCATAGAGTGGAGTCGGGGAGTAGGGTGTCATAGAGTCGAATAGAGCAGAGTAGAGTTTAGTGGTTCAGTGGCAGAGAGTACCATAGAGTACAGTGCTGTAGAGTGGAGTGCCATAGAGTGGAGTTGGGTGGAATAGGGTGGAGTGGGTTGGAGTAGACTGGGGTGGATTGGATTGGGGTAGAGTGTGTTGAATTGAGTGGAGTGGGGTGGATTGGAGTGGGGTGCATTAGACTGGTGTGGGTTGGGGTGGACTGGATTAAATTGGGGTGGAGTGGAATAGATTTGGGTGGTTTGGAGTGGGATGAATTAGAATGGATTGCAGTGCAGTGGATTGGACTGGAGTGGGGTGTATTGGAGTGGGGTGCGGGGGGGTGGATTGGACTGAGGTGGGGTGGACCGGAGTGTGGTGAGCTGGATGGATTGGACCGACTGGGGTGGACTGAACTGAGCTGGGGTGAATTGGATTGGGGTAGAGTGGGTTGCAGTAAAGTAGTGTGGGGTGGAATGGATGGGGTGAACTAGAATGGAGTGGGGTGAATTGAAATGGGGTGGAGTGAATTGGATTGAGGTTGGGGTTGGGTGCAGTAGAGTAGATTGAGGTGGATTGGAGTGGAGTAGGGTGGGGTGGACTGGAGTGGGGTGGACTGGACTGGAGTGTAGTTGAATGTAGTAGAGTGGAATGGATTAGCGTGGGTGCGAATTGGAGTGGAGTAGATTGGACTGCAGTGAGGTGGACTGGATTTGAGTGAGCTAGATTGGATTGAGAGGGGTGGATTTTATTAATTGGATTGATGTGGATTGAATTAGGGTGGGGTGAACTGGATATGGGATGGGGTGGATGGGATTGGGTTGTGGTGGATTTCTGTGGGTTGGGTTGGGGTGGAATGACGGTGGTTAGATTGGATTTGGCTTGACTGGGATGGATTAGATGGGATGGGGTGGGTTGGATCGGAGAGGACCGGACTGGGGTGAGGTGGATTGGATTGGGGTAAGGTATATTGGATTGGAGTGGGGTGGAATAGAGTGGGGTGGATTGTTTTATATTGAAGTGGGGCAGATTCAGTAGCATAAAAAAATTGAGGGGGGCCTGCAAAATACATGAAAGGGCCCCCCACACCGGGCTGGCTTTAGCACTTGTGGTGTCTGCTGCGTAAGTCTTTTTGGCACCCCCCATGATCTTCTTCACTAATTCCCTCTCCTCTCAAACACTCATTTATTTTTGTTTGTTGACGCACTACTCATAGTTCACTCACAGTGTTGTGATCTGCATGGTATATGTTCTTTTCAGCTGGCACATTACCCCTCTGCACAACTTTATGATGAGTAAAAACTGCCACTAGACAAAATTGGGATGTTTCACCAGCAGTAACATTAGTCACCAGAGTTATTTTGACATTGTTATTGTTGCCTGAAAACTGCTGAATGCACAAGCAAGTTCAGTGCTTCTAAACCCAAAGCTTATTTTTAAACACAGCACCTTCAACAAAGTTGCACCGCCCTAAAGCCGGCCATTCCTCCACACTACAGACTCAGTCAGGAGCCCTGAGGCCAGAGGCCTGTGCACAGTGCCTGGGGGGCCATAGAGCTTGGGGTCCCCCTGCACCACAGTTATGGATAGGAGTGGGGCAGATTGTTTTGGATTGGGGCTGATTGCTTTGGATTGGAGTGGGGCAGATTGTTTCTGGGTTGGAGTGGGGCAGATTGTTTTTGGGTTGGAGTGGGGCAGATTCTTTTGGATTGGAGAGGTGCAGACTGGAGTGGGGCAGATTGTTTTAGATTGGAGTGGGGTAGACTGGAATGAGGCATATTGTTTTGGTTTGGAGTGGGGCAGGTTGTTTTGGATTGGAGTGGGGCAGGTTGTTTTGGATTGGAGTGAGGCGCACTGGACTGGAGTGAGGTGGATTGGACTGGAGTGGACTGGACTGGAGTGTGGTAGATTGGGCTGGAGTGAGGGATGTTCAGCCAGTGTGGGGTGGATTTGATTGTGGTGTGGAGTGGGGCAGCTTGGAGTGGGGCCAGATTGTTTTGGACTGGAGTGGGGCAGGTTGTTTTGGACTAGAGCGTAGGTCAGATTGTAGTATGAGTCAGATTGTAGTGTGGGGCAGATTGTTTTGGATTGCGTGAGGCAGATTGTTTTGGACCAGAGTAGGGCAGATGTGAGTGGGGCAAACTGTTCTTGGCTTAGAGTTGGCAGATTGTTTTGGATTGGAGTAGGGCAGATTGGAGTGGGGCAGGTTAGTTTTGGATTGGAGTGTGGCAGATTGGAGTGTGGAAAACTGGAGTGGGGCCGATTGTTTTGGATTAGAATGAGGCTGACTGAATTGGATTGGAGTGGGGCAGATTGGAATGGGGCATATTGTTTTGGATTGGAATGGGGCAGTTTGTTTTGGATTGGAGTGGGGTTAGTTGTTTTGGATTGGAGGTGGGCAGGTTGTTTTGGATTGAGTGGGACAGATTGTTTTGGAATGGAGTGAGGTAGTCGAGAGTGTGACAATTTGTTTTGTATTGGAGTGGGGCAGATTGTTTTAGATTTGAGTGGGGCAGATGTTTGTGGGGCATATTAGTTTTGGATTGGAGTGGAGTAGATTGGAGTGTGGAAGATTGGAGTGGGGCAGATTGTTTTGGATTGGAATGAGGCAGATTGTTTTGGATTGGAGCAAATTGTAGTGGGGCAGATTTGAGTGTGGTGGATTGGAGTGTATTAGATTGCGGTGGCTGGATAGGATTGATCTGGGGTGGATTTGATTGAGTGGGGCGGAATGGTGTGGGGTTAGGTGGGGTGGATCGCCGTGGATTGGAGTAGAGTGGATTGCACAATTATGTGTTAAAGCATCATTTCGGAAATTACACATAAGAAAGAAACAATATTTCCCTGCAATAAAATAAACCTCATCTTATGAGAACAGCACCTATAAGCAAAAATAAAAGAAAACATGAGTGCAAAGTGAGAAAAGAAGACTTGGGAAAGAAACAACTATAGAAGATAAATATTTCCAATTTTATTTGTCCTGCTGGGCACGTTTTGGCCAGTCACACGCCTTCTGTTCGCAGCATGGGCACTAAAAGTTAAACAGAACAAAATAGTACCCCTATTACGTCTGGAGCAGAGGACGGGCACTGACTGAATCAACTTAATCAGTGCTTGGTCCCTGTTCCACAGAGAGGAACAGAAATTATGTTAGGCCTGCCTTGACGAATTACAAGGCTGTAAAGAGTGCCACGCAAGCAAGCGACAAGTGGCTCCAAGCCCTTTACTGTACACAACAGAGTTACATGTGCTAACACATGCACTTGCAGGCTTAACTCTAAAAATCATACAATATATGTCTATATGATTTCTGACCTGCCAAGAATTCAATTCGAAACGTTATCAGGTAAATAATTTTGTTTGGCCTTTGTTTTTGCAGTGCATGACTTTTTCCATTGTGATCTTTGTAGTCTATATTTTCACATGCTAACTGAAAGCTACATTTTTATGCTGTCTATATGAGCAATAACATAACATCAACAAAAATACCAAAAACAAAGTTATTACAAACTTACAATCACCCTTGTAGGGAGTACTCTGAATAGACTGCAAAGTGAAATCAATTCTCTAGACAAAACCTTAATATCTATTGTTATAGTTTTTTTCAGAGGATACTCTCAGTCAGTCATATGTTCATCCTTCCCGAACACAGCTAAGTAGCAACACTTTGTTGAGAGATCAAGCAATGGGCAGGGTTCCAAGTTATCTGCCACCTTTCCGCAGAAGGTACGAGTCAAACACATCCTCTGAAAATGTATTAAACGGCCAGAAATTAAAGGTCTGACGAACAATAAAGTGGCTCAGCATTGTTGACGCTTTTAACCTTTAAGTTTGCTTTCTGGAACATGCTTTGCAGTGGCCCTGAAGCAGCCGTAGTCCCAGACATTGACATTTGGTCTCTGAAAGTAAGGATCTTGGATGGTCCCCTATTTTTCCCTTTAGGACCATTCAGAACAATTAAAGCCATGTGTCTGGCTTTACTATTACGTGTCCTTTAGTAATTTCCAGTCCCAAGTTTGAGATATGTTACATTAACAGTAACATTTTACAGCACTTTTCGAGCTTCGATCGTATTCGTTCCATTTGTAAAAGTGATATTAAACATGGTTGCAAACAGTGTAGCTTCCTCGGAGCCGTCATGCTAAGAGCAAAGTTTACTTCCGGGGTTGGAGGGGCTCACACATACATATGTACATGCAGGGGCAATGTGGCATGGAGAGACTCAATTTTATATTTATTTACATGCAGGTGATCTCTGTTCTCATGTAAATGCTCACAAAACTCCTTGGTAAAAGCAAACAATAAAACCTATTAAATGAGACTGTTGAATTGTAATTGCAAAAATATGCATTCAGTCTCCTGTTTGTGTCTTCCTTTAGTTCAAGCTGTTTTTAACAAAGCAGAAGCTATAAAAACGGACTTCACTAAGGATTTAACCAAGCTCAAATCTGAAGGTGAGCCATTGACATTTTAATAGAAGATGGTTCAAGTAGGACTCGATAGATACTAACTGGGGTTGTGTATGTGGATAAAATTGTTCATGTCCTTGCCTTTATTGTCCAAGTGTTTTATATCCCGCTGACAGTTATTTGAAGACTATTCTTTGCCACTTGCCATATTTGGACTCTACTGTGGCTATGACCTGACCACACTTGTTAATAATAGCGAGCCAAAAATTAATACTTTTTTATTGTTTTACCTACAAATCCAGTTCTCAGCCATTCCCAAAAGGCTTCTAGCAGGAATGATAATCTCTAGTCATAGAAGGACTTCAGCACTGCCCAGCAGCGGAGCTCCTCTAGAAAGTGGAGAGTGCGGATGAATTGAACTCTCTCAACTAGCTGAGGAAAGTAGAAATGTTTCCACTTTTCACCTCAGAGCAAGATTAAGACTTCAGAAACTTTCACCAAGAATATGGGGGGCGGGACGGCTTCCATCACTTTCACTTGTGTGGTGGAGAGTAGAATGGCTTCCACATCTGTGCCTAGTTTAGGATGTTGCCTAAACCTCTCTGGACAGATGGAGAGTAGAATGGGTTTTAAAGCTCACTCTGGGAGGGTACATTAGCTGGCTTTCAATGTTTGTTTTTTCTAGGGAGAGTACATTGACTTCAAATGGTCTCTTCTCATTGAGACAGTAGCTTTATCGCCACTACTCTCTTCAGTTTGCAGGAGTAGGCTGGCCTACTTTCATTCAAATGGGATTGTAGATTGACCAGCACTAATTATTTTTGTTAAGAGAAGAGGCTGATCTCCCTTACCCTCCTCTGGCTGGGTGAGCAGGTAGGCTACAGGTGACAAAAGATCCCTTGTCCCAAATACCTTCAAATCGGTACCCACTGTGCATGATTCTATTTCATCACTGTTTCCTTTAGTGCGAACAAGGCACAATTAGTGTAAAATCTTGCCTGCTTCATATTTGTTTCACTCACTTCAGTTTACTTTTTGCTTTCTTCCTGATGTTGATTATGAGTCTGATTTAGATCTTGACAGGAGTTCCGTCATCCCATCGTGAGAGCGGTTTAAAGTACTCCGTCAAGCTCACGGAGTTCCGACCACCATATTTCAATGTATAGCAGCTGAACTTCTGTCCGCATCAACAGAGTGGATTCTGCCATGTAAGTGGTCTACCGCTGTTGTCGCAGCGGACTCCAATGCTGGCTAACAGTACTCCATCACTGTCAGAGCAGCAGGATCGCGCCAAGCATATTTAAGATTCCAAGTCATGCGGACGCTATTCTGGTAGAGGATTCCTGATGGCAGGAGTCAGTCACTAGACCCGCTCTACATGGTACACTGGCTCTGGCTATTGGATGGATGCCACCAGCACACACCTGATGTATATTGGCCAATTGTGAACACCTATATACCACACTATAAAACACACTCCATTTCAGACAATGATCCTTACACATTCCACTGCAGAATACCATTTTGCTGTTGATTTTGTCACTTAGGAATCAGGTTATTTTTTTTAACTCCCTATGTTAATTTTTCATTTGTTTCATTTAGAAAATGTTCATCAACTTGTGAACCACTCTTTCATGTATTTTTAGTTACTCACTGTGGCAAGACGGAGGACTGCACATTTTACAGAGGGAGAATTGTCAGTCATGGTGGATGAAGTCATAGAAGTAGAGCCACAATTGTTTGGAGCTGAAGTACTAAATACAACCATATCTCAGAAAAGGCAAATGAGAGCCAGGTTAGTTAACAGAGTGAAAGCTGTAGCAAACAAACTGTGCACACAGGAAAAAATTAGTCAGAGGTGGAATGACCACCGGGGAAGAGTGCGTTCCCTGGTCTTCAAGTGCCACTCGGCAGCCCTGAGGACTGGTGGTGATTCTCCCAGTCCTGCCCTACAACTTTTTCCCTGAGAGGAGAAGGTCTTGCAGATTTTCATATCCTTAAGGCTTGACAGGAATCCCTGGTGGAATAGAGACTCTTAAAGTGAAATGATCAATGTCTCACTAATCAGAAATAGAGTTTTTGCCCTTAAGTTAGCTGCTGATAATGTTTTTAGACCCTTATTAAAACATATTCATATTCATCAAAATTTACAGTATCAAAATATATGGTTATCATCAAACTGGTAGCATTATGGTTGTATCTATTTTTTTTTAACAATGATCAATGTGTTGTCATATTACGTGCTGTACTCCATGGATCAACCCTCACATTTGCCTTGTTTGTTGGTTTGTTCCAAAGTATGTTGTTGTAATCAAGAAAACAGGTTCCAGACTCTATCTAGTTGCACATGAATGAATAGTGCTTGAAAGTGTCCTTTTCACCTAATGACATCATTCACATATGTGTGTACATATTGTTACTGTGTATTCATTTCCCCTGCATATATTTCACTGGGTATGTTTGACTCACATTTTTACAAGAGTTGTTAAGGATGAATAGAACCATGATGCCCTGTTTTTGTCTCTGGAAACTAATATTGCAATATGATGTTGGTCATTCTCTCCTTTCTTTCATATATGCACATATGTCAAAGTATTATGCATTTGACAACCAACTTTATGCTATTTATGAAATTGTCATTTTTTGAGTTTATCTAGTATGTTGTCACCTTCTTGTCATTTGATTGAATTGATGTAATTTTTCCCAAATCGTAGCATGTTGACTAAAATATTTGAATTCATGTTCTGTTATGTGCTTGCTGAATATAAGTAGTATTGATAAACAATTACCTTTGCAATGTTCACATGATGACTAATGCCATTAATTCTTTGAAGTTGTATGATAGTCAGATATTTAGCCTGCTAGGCCTTGGAATGGTTTAGTTCTAAATTCTCCACTATGTTGGGTTGGATGTTTGGTACATGTAATGTACACTTAATAAATTACCTTTTTTCTTTTCAGGACATCTCTTCACCAGTATGTCTGATGTTTGCATATGTATAAATCAACTAGTATGTGTAATTTACAAAATTCACAGAAAGGGCTAATCATTCCATTAATCATCTTTTTACTTTTAGGTTGCTGCACTGGTAGCCGAAGACACATTTGATGTACAATCCAGACTTTACATTTCTGATTGTTTGTAATTCATATTAGGTCCCACACCCAGAGCCAGTGGACCACTGTCCGCCACTGAGGACACCCTCAGACCAGGACCAATCCTTTAGTGAGGGCACCACTCCTACAAGTCTGGATGATGAGGAGCTGGCTGGGCCATTTGGTCTGTCTGGGCAGACAGCTCCAGTGACTCTTACTCGGCCCACACCTACATCTCCCTCACAGCTGCAACAAAACCTCAGCCTCAGGATACCGCCTTTTTCTGTGTCCAAATGAATATAACACCCATATGTCCTAGCTGCTGTTGAGCCATTACCACCACCACCTCCAGTTCAGCCAAAACCCAGTGGGATGAGGCACACTGCCTCAAGGGCACTGGGTAGTGGGGTAAGGGTCATGGGAGGGAATCTCTAGGACAGCAAAGTGAGGCCACTGGGTACATTGTCACCCAGACCACCATCGACCAAGTCTTGGAAGCCCTACATCAGTCCCAAAACATGATGGTCCAGGTCCTAACAGAGCTCTGGGACATAAAGCAAGTGCAGGTGGAGCATAATGTAGAGATGGAGAACTTAAACTCAAATTTGTGCTCCTTGACTGGGGGAAGGTTTGATGTTTTATCACCATACGTGCATGACGTTTCCTGTACCATCTTCCCCTGTCTGTGGTCCTTCAACCTCTGAACAAAATATATCAGTCTGAGCAGCCACATCCATGAAGGCCCTGGCACAACAGGAAACAACTCCACCCACCCCAGTCCCTGCAACTGTGGGCCCTCCCAGTGGGGAAGTTCATCCAGACCATTAGGAGAGGATGGCAAGATCTCTGCAACCACCATAAAGAGAAACAGAACCTAATTTCCTCCAGTGTTTGACTACCATTTACTCTGTGGACTATTTTATGGACACATTCACCTTTTTTTAAGACAGTTGTATTTTATACATTGGACTTCAAATAATTTAGCCTCTACAAAAGTAGTTTCATCCACAATGATTGACTGTTTTTTTTTGTGTGTTTTTAGGTTTTCATCATGTTTATTTATGTGTGTTAAATAAATGAAAAATCACAAAATCAAAGACTGGTGTTGTTTGTCTTGTGGTATTTTCTTTGATTATTTCTTCATCCAACATTATTTAAAAAGGTGATACTCAATAAAAATCTTAATATATTGATTAAATACATCTGTAAGAAATAATTGTTTATAGAACAATTCAGACACAATTTCCAACAAATGCATAACCCAAATAGTCTGTGTCAGTTGTATTTTTAATGTTCAAAACCCTTTCACGATGGAAGAATTGGATACAATCCTGATAAATAGATTCAATAGGTAAACTATTATTGGTTCATGTCATCAGCTAGAACCAGACATCCTTCCTCACAATAGGTAACCCACATCAATAACACCAATAGTCAAAATCATGGTACTACTACTACATTTTGTGGCCACAGGATCATTTCAATACATTGTGGCAGTATCTGGTGGAACGTCACAACAAACCTTCAGTGGTGTGCTACAAAAAGTTATTTCTACTATGATGAGACATATCCACAGCTTCATACACTTAACACAAAATGAGGATTTAGCCAATCAGAAGGAAGAGGAGTATGCTATCGCTTAACTTATACATGTGGTTAGAGCAAGTTAATTAGCTTATATTTTCATGGTGGCAACACTCAACAGAAAACAGGCCTAATACAATCTCAAGAACTTCTATTCAATCACTGTGCAAGTTGTCTTTGTACACTATATGTACATCCAAAGTGTGTATCTTTTACAAGATGAACCCAAGGTGCCTGTGTACTTTGCAACAGCATATAACTGCAAATGTCACAACTTTGAAATGTCCGAATGAAGATGACATGGTGAAGGATCCTAAAAAGGAAAATATTTATTTTACATGACAAATTAGACTCACATGATATATAAGGGCACATTCACTTAGAACAATCAAAGATAATCAATGTAAATGTACACAGAAGTCAATGTGTCAAAACATTTATCAAACACACACCTTTGCCCTGGAATTTCCTGAACTAACCATTCCTGAAAAATCTCCAGCATATACTGATATACTCATTAAGTCACAATTTGTTTTGACATTTAATATAACAATATGTAAAGATAAACTTAAACTCATGTGAAAAAGTTGTCAATAACATCCTGATGTACACCAATTCCTTCATGTTCACCACTATCATTTTCATTTGGCATTTCAAAATCCTCATCCAGTGGCTCTTCATGGTGTTCACCCTGTATGGAATGCTCCGTCACAGGGCTATGTTGTACAACATGCAGAAGGCTATGCTAATTTTACCTACCTTATCGGGTGAGTAGAGGAGGGCTCCACCGGTCTTATCAAGACATCTAAATCTGTCCTTCAGGAGCCCAAAAGCCCACTCCACTGGCCTCTGTATTCTTCGATGGGCCTCCTTGAAGCAGCCTTCCCCTGGCATTGTTGGATTTCTCAGCGGTGCTAACAACCATGGTTGGTTAGGATAAGCTGATTCTCCTATAGGAAAGTAAAAAATGTAATGAGCACAAATATCTCATCCCATTGTACTTTCCTACACTATAAAGTAAGCAAATAATTATATTGTCATATTCTAGTTACCAACAAGCCAGGTCCTCTCAGGTCCAGGTTCTGACATTTGCAGGGGTATGCTGCTGCTCTGTAGTACAAAGGAATCATGTGTTGACCAAGAGAAATGGGCGCACATGCTTGAGATGTACAAGTCTGGAAAGCAGACAACTTGCACATTGATTGAATGGAAGTTTTTCCGATTGCAATAGACCTGTTCCCTGGTGTGTGGTAGCACTAAGACAATATGTGTGCCATCAATTGCTCCAACCACATGCAGTATGCCACCAAAAGCATAGAAATCTCCCTTCACATTTGCAAAATCCTCAATTTGTGAAAACTGGATGAAGGGGTTGATGTGTCTCATCATTGAAGAACGGACTTCTTGTAGCACATCACTGAAATTTGGTTGTGACATGCCTCCAGATACTGCCACAGTGTATTGGAAGGATCCTGTGGCCACAAAATGGAGCACTGCCATGATGTTCACTATTGATGTTATTGCTGTGGGATTCCTATTGTGAGGCAGAAGATCTGGCTCTAGCTGATTACATAAATCAAGAATAGTTTGCCTACTCAAACTGGTTTTTTTACTAATATCCCTTTCTTCTATGGTGGCACGGTCTGGAAATGGCCTCAACACTTCCGTCTTCTATCTCTCCTTGGGATCATATGTCTTCATTTAAGAAAAAAGAGAAACATCATTAAAATGGATAAACAATACTTTGATATTCAACACACACCTCATATGTTTGTACAATTCCATATGTTTTTGTGACATATGTGTACACTTCATTTTTAGTGATGCTGTAACTTAGAAAAACAATTTTTTACATGTCTGGTATTTTTTTTAAATAATGTGCAAATATTAAATTTCAAATGTATTATTTCCGCATTATTTTTTTCCCTAAATTCCGTCAACTGAAGTATAACATAAACCGCATCACTATCGCATTTAAACACAGTGATGCATTACATTCTACTTTTAAAATGTTAACAACAAACAGTAATGTATGCATTTTGCATAGGTAAACAAACTAGCCACCATTTTGAGTGGTGGAGGCTCACTTAAATTTAAAAATACACTGCTTCACATTCTAAAATGGTGCCCACCTGACCTTGCCGTCAGAACATTTGCAATCCAACAGCAAACATTGACACGTCGTAGGTGTAAAACTCCACAATGGACACAGCCATAGGCTAACCTGTGTGACAGTAACATACGAAAGTCAGTGGCTGTGTCCATCTCATTTGACAGTCATGTACGTCATGTACATGCACACAGTGTTATGAAAAAAGCTCACTTGCCTCCTAAAACTGCAGCCAACAACACCTCCTCCAGTTTTGCTGCTGTGATCGGCCTCTGGGAGCCACGATGCCAAGCAAAGCAGGTGACATGTTTAAATGGAAAATGTATTTCTAACTAACTTGCTTTTTTTAATGGCACAGGCTAAATTGTTCCTTTTAGTTTCTGAGTGAAGTGTTGTGATTGGAGTGTAGTCAACTCAATAATTTGGCTGGGAACAAAATGATGTTTAATGATGTTTTAAATGTCTGTAAATTGAAATGAAACATTATCTAAATGAATAAGGTGACTTTCATTTCAACTTACTCATAATTCAAAATGTACCATTTGTATTTTGCATTTGTAATGCTTGTTAAACCAAAAGGCATCAAAGCGCTGGAAAACAGGTTGTAGGAAAAACAGCAAAAGCAGAAAGATGCACAGACTCGGGGTGACCCAGACCAACCAATTATGCTGTCGAGAACAGCCAAGTTTTTACCAGCCTATGAAAAATTATGTAGGAGTCCATTCCTCTGATGAGATGATGCAGCTTGTTACATAGTCTGGCCACCGCTACTGTGAAGGCTCTCCCCCCACCCATCTTGTTTTCTGGAGTCTGGGTATGTTGACCTTCCTCTGGCCAGTAGATCTCAATGACCTACTAGGAGCATACACAGCACAGTGCATTAAGTGCTGTGATTACTCCTGAATCCATGCTGAGAGGGATCCAGGCATTCATTTTCACAGAGAAAGTGGGTACATTTTAAATAAAGTGTTTCTCCAGTATTTTAGCTGAGGCAGGTAGCAGCAAAACTGGCGAGAGATTTATCATATCATCCGCCTCTCCACTGAGCTTTTTCTTCAGAGAGATGATAATAGCCTTCTTCCAGCACATGGGGTATACACCAGATGCCATTATAGAACAATAGGGCTTTTCCAGGGATACTGGAAAAAGTCACAAACTGCATACCGTTCACAAGCTGCATGTCCCTTACTTTCAGTGGCCAGTAGAATATGTGAAAGTTATAGCCATATGTCAAATTGAGAGAAATGTAAAGTGCAGGAAAACATTTTAAAGTTATAAACTTGCCTGAATTTTGTTTTTGTACCTTAATTTAATCCCATTGTGTGAGTAATGAGTATCTCTACGTATTATACATGTGATTGCGCCACATATAGAGGAAGGTATGTCCTGTGTTGCAAGTACATATGACACAAGCTCTCAGTCACTGATACAAATATGTCCCAATCCTACACACATATGTTCATACATCACCAAAAACTGTGCTCTCACTGACACACATGGCAGCCCTTCCAATGTCATGGTATGTGATTCGAACTAAAGTATCTTGCTTTGAACACGTTAGGCAGTAAGCCAATGAAGCTGGGTGTGTGGGGGGGGTGCTAACAATGTACAAGATGTTTAGCCTTCAGTAGCCTACAATGATTTGTATTGATCAGAAGTTGCCCCTCACTACAGGAAATGTTGTTTGTGGCCTAGATTTCTAAAAGGATGATATGAAAAATGATGAGAGTACTCAAAAGGTCACTACAAAATAGTATGTCCTGGGAAATAATATTTTTTTGAAAATAATCAGTATGAACTTTTTAGAAATGTTTGTGCTAGATTTTACAAAATTGCGTTACAGCCATACAGACAAACTAAACCTCACAAAACGTATTTTCTTTCTTTTCACGTATCCATACAAGTCAATGCCCATCAGAAGAAGGCGAAATGGAATGACACCGTCAATAAGGTGCGGATGCTGGGGGTCTAAAAGCAATGCAGCATCCATTGCTGCAATAGTTGGGAGGACATATGATGCTGGACCTAAAAGTCATCTGAAGTCCAGCTTAGCCAGTCCTTCCAACGTGGGAAGTGTGTTTGCCGCCCTAATGGCCATATACTTGCAGTGGTCTATCTGGGCCTAGATGGGCAGTTGAGAGCCCATCAGTAGCATCAAGGGGGTAAGTAATTTTTTAAGTTCTTACTGTAAGTTTAAAAAACAATTGTTACAGCAATAATTTGTGGCATCAACATAAAGGTTGACACACATCCAACACACAAGAAGAGTTCTGGAAGGTGTAAGTTTGGAACACGATGGATGATGATCTGTTTTGTGCATTGATTTGTGTTACAGCTTCCAACTAAATCCCACTAAATTCATTCTCACTACAAAAGGACTGTTTTGAGCAGACACACGCCTGCCTAATAAAACATAGGTACCTGGATGTTCTCTAGTTTATGATGGACAGTTGTAGCAAACAGGCCACAATAGAAGATTCTGGGCAGATTTAGAGTTTTTGCAGAGGAGTTACTTCATCACAAACAAGACGGATATCCTGTCCGCCGTATTACAAGTTCTATATGCTGTAATGGAATTGTAATTCGTCGGACCGGATTTCCATCACATTTGTGATGGCGTTACTCCCCTGCCAAACTCTAAATCAGGACCTCTTGTCAGGTGTGATGCTCCATCACAATTGTGAGGATGTTCTATTGGCCCTATTACAGGTGACATAGCATACAATGCACTTATGGTACAGTAGATGTTTCTGAGTTCACACTGGTAAGTTGGTTTAATGACAAAACAATATTGAGCATCTGATCCAAAATTACTAGGAATTTGAAAACAATGGCAATATTTCTTAGCAAAACATTTCAGAAATATGTCTTCACTGAAAAACTTCAAGTCAGCTCATTTTAATAGTTGCAGATTGCCATGAAGCCTTACTCCTTCCCAAATGTACATGTAAACCAGTCTGTTTCAACAAACATGAATTTAATAGGCAAACCTTATTTATTGAAACAGGCAGGAATGTGTACATATTTGTGACAGAGTTACACATACCCCAAACAACATTTTTGTGACCTTTGGTATGTCCAGGTGATAAATCAATGTTGAAGCAAAGGAGTTATTGAAAGGGACTTTTGTAGATGGACAATGTACATGGTACAAAGGTTTGTTGCTAAATATTTATTGTTGTGACATGAGTTCACTATTCAGAACAACCAATCTGTACCATTCAGAGGTGTTAAACAATTCCACAAGAATTTTAAAGTGCTTTAGAGAAATGATCTAAAATGAAATAATGTTAATTTACAAAACTGTGAGCAAATAGGTTCATAATATGTTCCCTACATGCATGGGGTAATGGTAAAGTATACCTAAGTTTTATAGCTTTGAATCAGGTGAAAATTAGAAATTAGGAAATGTTTTGTAAAATAACCCTGTGATCATTTTGATTTGCACAGATGAAATAAAAATGTTGTATGTGTCTTTTCAGCATCATCAGGAGGAGGCAAAGGAGACATTGGCCAGGAAGATGGGGAAGTAGCTGATCACTGTGTGTCAGGTGGAGAAACATCAGACACCAATGGACACAGTGGCAAGAAGGGTGTGGGGTACGGCACACAGGCCACCAGTTCATCATCATCTTTGGAGGCTTCCAATAGCAACTAGTCCCTAGTGGTGGTGGACCCTACATGACCTGTTCCGTCTGCATCCTTATCCATCACCCAGATTACCCTCTCCATCCTCCTTCTTCCCCTCCCCGCGCCCAGTTAACCAAACTTTCCACCCCCCCAAAAAGGGCTGGGGTCGCTTTTGATGCAGGCTTCTCCCCCACCCCTGTCCCCCCAGCTGCGCTGAGGAAAGGGGCTACTGACTGTAGCATCTCTGTAAGCCAGACAGTGATTGTGAATGGCATCCAGGGGCTTAGCTCCCAAAGGCAACAGATGGTTGCATTCCTGGATGTAATTCCTAGTTCAATGTCTGTAATGCAGAGATCACTAACAAAAATAGCCTCTGCACTGACCACAGCCCCCAACTGGCCCAACCTTGTGCCGAAATCCCAACTCCCACCCCAATTCCAAGCACACTTACTTCCTTCCATGCCCCCACTTCAACAGACAAAAGCAGCACACTCACATGCAAACACATACACACCAAGAAACACAAACATGCATCCATTCAACAGACACCCACTACTGACACTACACCCACAGGCACCACAACAACCACCACACCCATCACCACACCCACAAGCACCACCACCACAACCACCACCACATGCACACTCACAGCACACCCACAATAGCCACCTCAATATCACACTCAGCCAAACACACGAAGTCTCACATACATGCAAAACAGCACCCACCAAACTCACAAACTCACAATCACCAGGGAGGAAAACATCTTCAAAACCACACACATCCAAACATACACCAGGACACACATGCATCAACAACACAAACAGACACAAGCACCACACCACACTAACCACCTCAACAGCACACTCATCCAAACAAACACACTCACAGAAAAGCACACACAAACACCCACCAAATGCAAATTAACACACTCACCTGAATACCACATAGTTTCAAAGAAACACACACCCAAACATACACCACATACACTAGACCCATATGCACCTGCAAAATAGACAACCACACACACAACACCCATTCCAGCTCCCTCTACCGCCCAAACTGCATCATCTCCTACCCATTCTACCCTTCTCCTTGCCCACTTTTACTGCCTAACTGTCCCTGACTACTAAGAAACCCAAACTTACCCCTACCAAGAAAGATCATTGAGGTGCCCGCTCTGCCCACTAGATGTCCCTTACTGAGGAGGTTTTCCTTGGCAGTGTCATTAGGAGGCAAGGACTGGGCCAGATGCCCAAACTGTGGATCTTGTAATTTTATGGACAATTTTGTTTTTCTAAAAACAAGATAAATTTAAATACAAGAGAAGTATCTCATTCTTTGAATAAATTAACATTTCTTTTCATAATGTTTGTCCTGACATTATTTTTAAATCAATAGTAATTCAATGATGACAATTGTTATTAATGCAAATGTGAGCAACGTGAAGTTAATTTCATTTAAGACAGTGACAAAACAGGTTTTGTTTTTGACATATTTGTATAGTACATACAGTAGTGATGAACATGTAATGGACATGTTAATTGTGGTGCAAGCATTCATCATGATAATGGCCACTTTCATGAAAATGCTGGTGTGTTTATTTGAAAATGATAAGTATTATTAATAAGCACATATGCATTACACAAGAGATATAGGGCCTGATTCTAACTTTGGAGGACGGTGTTAAACCGTCCCAAAAGTGGCGGATATACCACCTACCGTATTACGAGTCCATTATATCCTATGGAACTCGTAATACGGTAGGTGGTATATCCGCCACTTTTGGGACGGTTTAACACCGTCCTCCAAAGTTAGAATCAGGCCCATAATCTAATGATTAACAGAATTTGCACTAAACAAGGGAAATGTGACATTTATACGTCTGTGACATGTTTCAATTTTAGAGGTCTCATTGGATGTACATTTCTCGTTAACCCACTTGTTGCATTGTATAGTGCAATTGATACATTTTAATATGTTTATGTAGTTACAATAATGTGTAATGTGTAACTATCTGATTTGGTAGTTTATGGAAAATTATTCAACACACCTGTATGGACACATTTAGAATTTGGGATTCTTGTTACTTTTTGTGTAGATGTCCATTAGCATGAAGGCAATTTGGACCAAACTGGTAAATGTTGATAAAATATAATGGTGGGTGTCTTAACATTTTTTTAAACTACCACATCACACACATATGCATTGGACATTATTGTACTACTGCTTGCGCATTTTAAAAAAATGCACAAGTCCAGAGCTAGTGTACACAGACAATTCTGATTGA
This sequence comes from Pleurodeles waltl, assembly GCF_031143425.1. NCBI lineage: Eukaryota > Metazoa > Chordata > Amphibia > Caudata > Salamandridae > Pleurodeles > Pleurodeles waltl. Next base: position 449,013,442 of record NC_090443.1, read on the forward strand.
AACAGTCATGACGAGGTTGATTTTCTTTGTGGTCCAGTATCAGCAGCAAAGGTAAGATCAGGGTCATGGTGGCAAGGAAAGTGAAAAGTACTAAAAAGGAAGTTTCAACCTTATATGCCTTTTATTCTGCCAACTCAGGTGTGGAGGTTTAGCCACCACAGTTACGTTGGAGGGAAGGTACATCGTGATTGACCCGGATGTAAAACTGACTGTGGTCCCGCCACCAGCCGCTTTTGCCTATGGCGCTGTCTTTGCGGGTGTAAAATTAAGGCAGTGACATTGGTTCGCCGACGGACTTTCGTTTATGGGCCCACCAGCATATAAATAGAGTGGGCGGACTGTCTAGTCGGTGGATGGATTATCCAATGGAAAAACAAGTGCGGGACCAATTCCGCCAATATCTAAATTAAGCCTCATGTCACAGTAATGAATATGCTACTTACATCATTTAAGATTTCGATTATATTTAAGTTAATTTTTTTATATATTTTATACATTTTACATTATGTAATTCCATGTATCTATTAGAAAAACAAAAAATATTTAAAATGTGTATACCACCCACTGCTTCTCATTTTGATTTGAAGCATCCTGCTAGAAACAGTGTTGGAGAAGCATGCACAGAAGTAAGGTTTTTAGACTATGGCCATTTTATTACTTGCAGAATATTACGTTCCCACCTGTATTCCTTGATAGTGTGAGGGCCATTTCAGGATATGAGAGTTTGTATTCTGACTGGAGGAGAAAAGCACTGCTCCCTGTTGAGTTTGGGAAGGTGGCTGCCAATGCTTCTGCCTTGCAATAGCTCTAGAAGAGCTTCAGTTCACCTACATGATGAGAGTGTGAGGGGTTTGAGGTACCTGAATAGATGGTGTCAGGAGCTCTGGACACTGACAGTTTAAGAGCTTGGTGCACATCAAGAGGCAGGGTAAGATTTCTAGGCAGTGTTAGCAAGTGAGGGCACATTAACAGAAATTATGAGAAGCTTCAGGCTTAAGGATAGGCAAACTGAGGAGCCTAAGGCCAATACTCGGACCGTTTGAGGAACCTGGTGTAAAGGTCAGAATCAGTTTGGGAATACATGGACATGCTGTGTCAAAAGACTGAGATTACAACCGTGGGGGCAGAATGGAGAGCTTGGGAAACATGGACAGCATGAGGCTCATCAGACACATGGAAAGTGTGAGGGGCCCAGAGCGCCTGAACATGCAGTATGACGAATGTGAGAACCATGGACAGTATATGGAGCCTAAAACACTTAAACATGCAGCATGAGTGGCTGGGGATGCATGGGTAGTGCAAGGGACTCACAACACATGAATGCGCAGTATGAGGATCTTGGAACCCATGGACAGTGTAAGGAGCATGAAACACTTGAGCATGCATTATGAGGCACTTGAGATGCATGGAAAGCATAGAGAGCCTTGAACACTTGCACATGCAGAATGAGGAGTTCAGTCTAGTGGACATGGACAGATCCATGCAGAACTTCGGTCTCCACCTCCCTCAGTCTGCCACTTTAGTTCACTGTTACCCAAGCTCATAGAGGAGATTTAGATCATAGTAACCACTGGATGGAAAGGATAGCTTTATACATGGTGAAGTCTGCTGACATCTTAGTTTGATGAAGTACTTTTTGAGCCCTTATAGGGATTGACTACACTAGGCAGATTACACATGAATGACTCTCTGGGAAATGTTAAAAATGAATGACAGAAAACCTACCCTAATTGTCTCATTTTCTATTTGTGTGAAAGTTCAAAGTTCAGCTGGTGACCAGCGAATCCTACGTGACCAAATCACTAAGCTGCAGGATAATGGTGAGTTTACCCGCCTCTGCTTTATCGACACAGGACACAGCCAAACTTTGAAATCTTGCACAAGCACAAAACAAAACTGCTTAATTTTGCTGCTGATAGTTATTGCATAGCAGGGAATGGAGCAAATACATTTTGCTTTCTCCAAATTATATAAAGAATTGTTTGAGTGCACAAACGAAGGACTGAAATTGGGCAACTACAAGTCCTCAATAGCTGAAATTTTATTTTACTTGTGTAATCACAACATTCATTGACTAATCTATGTTGAAAGAAGACTTGATTTAACTGAATTTGAACCAATTGATTTTCCCTAAATTTAATACAACCTTTCAGGTTCGAGAAATGTGTATTTGCTTCTGTCCCATGTTGTAACTACAGCAAATTTAGTGTGAAATGCAGCTTGCTCCATATTTGTTTTGCTCTTTTCAGTTTCCATTAGACTATGCCATAGGGTTGAACTTTCTTCTTATAACATTTAAGACTTTAATAAACCTTAAGCTGCAAAAACATTACATTTTGTGCCTCCATTTAACCACAAAAAAATGGAAATATTCACAACTAATGCACCAGTCACTGCTTCTGATTTTGTCTTGGCTCTGAGGTGAATTAGGTCACTAAATCTCAGTGTGGTGTGTATAATATATTGAACAATATATAGGTGGTGATTTATAGTTTGGAGGATAAGATACTGTATTTCAAACACAACAGAGTACCCTGACCTCCAAAATGACGGTCCACCCACCTTGTTGACTATCAAATGAACACCAGATTTCTTCCAACAGAATCCCCATTTGCTTAGTCAAAGGAAAGCTTTCTCATATGGACCACTGGAGTAGGGCCTGCCAGAGGAAGGTGCCATACATAGATTGGACAGTGTCATGTTCTGTTCTTTTTACATGACACCCACACACAGGGAAAAACTCCCTGGGTGTGGGGACAATAGATTATTGTTTTTTTAATTATAAACTACCACTTTGAAAAACAAAAAGTCAGATAAAGTTTTGGGGACAGCCACCAAACCTTTTGTACCCTGACACAAACCATTGTGATGCCGGTCCTGTTAAAGTAAAGAGATCATAGATCGGCTAGCTAAGAGTAGTAAAGTAGGGAAGCTGAGATTGAAATTGTAAGTAATGTCTCTCAGTTCAACTCTCATACAATTATCCATTAGCAGTATCTCTCAAACTGTTTTGAAAAGGCTTGACATATCCAAGAAAAAGTAGACAATGAGCGAGAACATCTTTACATTTCCTACTAATTTTCATTTACATATAAACTGTTTTTACTGTGATCCCTCATTTGAGCTTTGTTTAACTTGACTCAACATCTCCTTCCTGTTGATCACCTATGAGGTGGACTTTGAGATGTACAAATTATGCAGATACAACAGAAATATTAAAATGTAAGTCATTTTCTTTAGATCAGACCCCAGATTTTAGAAGAACCTTTTACCATGCTTGAGTGACTAGGATGGTAAAGTTAAACACAATTCATTGGGAAAGAATGCTTCAACGAAAGCAAAAGACTTTCCTTGCCAGAGAGCTACAGAGTACACCTAGCCTGGCTTTTACACAGAGAAATTGTAGATTGAAAGAAGTATTAGTATGGCATTCTTTATTGTATTAGTTATTAAAACCTATTTACAATAAAAAAAGAAAAAACAGTAGGCTACTGTTAACAAATACTGTAAAATTAAAAAAGAAATCAATTTTCACTTCTTTGCAACTAAATAGTAAAACATATGAAATCTACCTGATGAGATGTAGACAATCATGTTGTCCTTTCCAGTATTTGTTGGTTTTTAACTACCTGTACTTTAAAGTTTTCTTTTAAAGCCATCATGCTCCAGATATGAGAGAGAATATTTCTTGTAAATTTAGGTACATAAATTATGGCACAGAAAACAATGCAGTCATCAATGGGAATAATGTTCAGGCGAATACAATACTTCAGCATGGGCTCAGTAATGGGCAGAAATGTCAGGGTGCAGCCTATAAATTTACAGTTTTACCCTTGAAGCACAATGTAGCTGCTTCAGCAAATGTTCTGATGCCAGAGTCTAAAAATTGGTTGCAGGCATTTCTTTTGAGCATCAAGTAGTTTATGACATCTGCACAAGGTATGTTCTATATTTTCTTTATTGGCAGCATATACACAACATAGCAATTGATTTTCAATTACATTATATCCAGAGCCCTCAAATTGGTATCTGAAGATGACAAAATATAAGAAAAGAGTGTTTAGTTTATGATGTTATATTGTAATCTAAATATGATAGTCTGTTCTTAGTATATGTAAAATTTTGTATTTTTATATTTGATTGATTGAGCAAGGTCGCATTTGAATTGATTCATTTTTATGGAATTTTTGATTAAAGACTTTCACTCATTTCTACTAATCTCAGTGAGAACAGGAATGGATGGTTAATCCTACTCTTTCAGTGTTAGTGACATACGATTTGGCGTAAACATGTGTTTCTACCCTGGACTTTCTTTCAAGCCAGATTTTGAAGTGTATTTTCATCACAGTTGAAGCAATTGCAGATGTAATTTAGAAAGATAATTTTGTTCATTGTAAGTAATAACAAAATTCCAAGTTCAAACCACAATCTATAGTGATGTGTCAATGATCTTTGGTTCAGTATGCTTCTTATACAGCTTAACCACAGTTTCCAGTTTCTCAATTACTTTTGTGTTATGTATGACGAATGCACCATATGTACCTTGCAGAATTAGTTTTGTACTAATCACTGTAATAGCTGGTCCAATGGCTTCACTCCCATATTTATTTGAGATGTGCTCAATGGCACCTGTAATGTTGGTACTTTTATTTATTAGATGAATGATGTGTACTGACTAGTTAAACGTTTGCTGTAATTCTACACTGATAGGAGTAGCTTTTTACAGTTTTATTTCTTTCTTTTCAATTTTCCAATTTTTATTTAAAGGGAAATTCCCAAATCATATAATTTTACTTTTAGCATTTTTTTATTTTGAGTTTTTTAGAACTATAAAATTGAAAGAAATGTTTTTTTAATCCTCGCTTTGATGCCCAACATCAACGAACAATGCTTTCTGGCTGTGCTGACTTTCTGTATGACGCACTGTGTCCCTTATGGCCACTTATGAGCAGCCACCATATTTACCATCCTGCTTGACACCAAAATATGACATATCATTGAGGTAGTGCTCATTGTCCCTTCAAAAGTAATTATGAAGACGCTGAGGATTACATTTAGAAAAATAATGTCTAACTATTATTAGCTGTACCCTTGGGAAGGGAAATTGAATTACAAATTGACAGTCACTTTTAAATGCACCGGACTCACTAATTGGCATTAAACAGGTGATGAGGAATAGACTGACCACCAGGGGAGGCCCCTCCATGTGAGCGAAGGAGTGTCACCCCGCTAAAAGTGCCGCCAAAAATGCCCTCAAAACTCAAAAATAAAATGGCAATAAACCTAGTTTATTGCCATTTTAATATTCAGCGCCCCGTCCTGGGCTGAGTGTCAGGACACAGCGGGGCAATAGCTGCCTAGTGGCAGGAGGGAGTTGTGCACTTGTTTAAAGTCTTGAGACGGCCAGCTTGACATGCACACTTTATTCTTCTTTAACCCAGCAGTCTTAAGACAGCTGGATTAGAGAAAGCACAAGCCTCCTGCGCTCTTGTGAGTGCTGAGGCAGGCCACTACCATCAATCCTGATGCTACTTTCATGCTGGTTATCACCATGAAAGCAGCCTCAGGATTTGTTAGCGGTGGTTCTTGGTCCCACACGTTGGAGCTTCCAGGAGCAGGAGTATGCCTTGAAGTAGACGCCTGCAGGCAAGTGACTTATTTTATTTTTAATTTTTATTATTATTATTGTGCCTGCCTCCCCCTGTAAACTTAAGCCAGCTGCCACTGCTGACCACTGAGTAGAAAACATGAGTGAGTGCTGAAAGATGCTGCCACTCTATGTCTGTTATAGAGGACATTTTGGGGGTTATTCTAACTTTGGAGGAGGTGTTAATCCGTCCCAAAAGTGACGGAAAAGTGACGGATTTACCACCAGCCGTATTACGAGTCCATTATATCCTATGGAACTCGTAATACGGCTGGTGGTATATCCGTCACTTTACCGTCACTTTTGGGACGGATTAACACTCCTCCAAAGTTAGAATAACCCCCTTTATATTTTACCAGCTTTGCTCAGCTTCTGAAACACCATAGTTGCCTTTATTTTCTAGCGCTGAATTTTGTGTTTTTTTTTTAATTCAAGAAATCTGTTTTAATGTACTTACAGCGCTGAGTGATAAGTGTGGGAATTAACTCCAACTATCCAACATTTTAAAGTAATCTGTTATTATTTCTCAAGGAGTTTGAAAACAAGATAACATAAAAGACCTAAACTACCTTTTAAAACCCCACATCCATCCCTTTTGATGTGCTATGTTAGCATTTTTAATGTTGCATAGATTATATGCAATGTTTAAATGTTTCAGTTCATATGCTAAAGAGCTTGAATAGTGTAATGATTACATTGCACGTACAAATGGCCTACAATCAAATGCTTGCTTTTTTTTACTTTTAGTTGCCACCCTCTTTTCAAAAATAACTGATTTGGAGAATAGTGTGAAGAACAATTTGCCTGGTAAGTTCACAATTGATCTTTGCATTTACATTGTCTTATAAAGAGTTTCCCTCCTTCAGGTTCTGCTGTCAAGTGAGGTAGTGTTATGTTGTTAGATTTAAGGTGATGTAACATTATCTTATGTGTTTTGCTGTATGATGGAGAGTTGTTATTTGAAGGTTTGTGATATATGTTATGAAATGTAGGTTATTTTATATTTAAAGATATTCTGCCAATATAAGATCAATACATTGGGGGACATTATGACCCTTGTGGTCTTTAGACCACCAGGGTTGCGGTGGTCTGGAACGCTGTTGCTGCACTCTGACTGCCACATTATGACTGTGGTGGTTGCGCCACGATCAAACTGAGAGCACGCTGGCGGTGCTGCCGATCTAAATACTCCAGGGCAGCGATGCAAACAGCGTCACCCTGGGGTTTACGACCCCCCTCTTCGCCAGCTTTTACAGGTCAGTGGGCAGTGTAGGGGGCCCCATGGCCAGCCCCGTTGCGCTGTTAGACAGTGAACAGTGCAACGGGTGCTAGTGCACCCTACACACCGCAGCATTGCCGTCAGATGAATTATGAGCCGGCATCAATATTGTGGGCTTTTTCTCGCTGGGCCAGCACGAAACTCCGCAGGAAGACGGCCACACTGGTAGCAACCTGACTGCGGGAGTTTGGCGGACGACCTTTTCCGTCTGTTAAACTCAAAATGACCCCCATAATCTGTAAGTGACAGAAGGAATTCCCCAGGACCTTGTTTACTTGGTCTTGTGTTAAAATTCATGTTGTTTTAAGTTAGGATTTGCCTTCAATTGTGTACAACTAGACACTTTCTAATAGTTTGTCTGACCTGCTTATCTATCTATCTATTTATCTGTCTATTTGTATGTCTGTCCATTGACTTTACGGCTTGATGCTTGTTCAATAATCATGTCACTTAGTCAAGTGTGGAAACTGAAATTTTCCTGAACTTGGAACACTCCGGTACTCTGGTACTCTGGAACACTCCGGTAAAATTGCAAAATCCTTGGGGAATGCTTTATTGTTCCATATCTATTTTTTTAACACAAACTTTATTGGTATTTTGATAAAAATTTCCATTCCATTATACAGACAAGTATGTTGGTGTACTTAATAATTGATAGATAATACAGTCTATATTGCTCGTATAGCAAAGTTATCACACAACAATGTTATGATAAGTAATACCATCCCATTCCCAACTGCACTCAAAAAACTAACCGGTTGGTAGCTAGTTTACTGTGGGTTGCAACTCCTGTCAGTGCCAGGGACATGTCATCAATGTAGGAGCTAGTGCTCACATGCAAGTCAAGGACAATGTAGAGCTAACTACATGGTAACAGCTTATTGATGTGGGGGGGGGGTTATTGGGCCCTAGTAGACAATGGCTCGGGAACCTAGACCAACTCACAGGTACAGAGCGCAACACAAAGAACCTGTCCACCCTCAGCTTTCTAACTTCTCAACCTCGCTCTGCGCCCAAAACGACTCTAACAAAGCATCCCAATCTAATGATATTGGTTTCTGCCGTAGCCCACCATACTTCTCTCGGCAGAGCGCAGGCTCTCCACCTGGCCCCACCGCTGCACCTTATCTCTCCAGGAAAACATTGGAGGGACCTGGGGGGGTCAACTGCTGTTTCGCTAAAAGCATAGCCAGGTTCACAAAGCGCGAACTCACTTTAGATCCTCAGGGTCTAGGATAGAAACCCAATAGAAATTGATCTGGTGCTGACTCCATATCGACACCTGTGAGGGCCATTAAAGATGCCCGTATGCCAGACCAGTACTGCGCAATTGAAGGGCACATTCAAACCATATGGATGAGGTTGGCATCATGGATATGGCATCGAGGGCACTGAGCCGAGGACAAGGGGTATTTTTTGTTGAGTCTATGTGGTGTAAGATAAGCACAATGAAAGAGGAAGAATTGTATCAGCTTAAACCTAGAATTGAGGGATATCTTTCTGGAGTATTGCAGAAGAAAGTTCCATTGCCTGGGCATGATGTCCCGTCCTGTATCAGTGGGCCATTTTGTTTTAAGCAAATGTAATGATATGTTGAGATGTGCACAGAGTCCCTTATTCAGCCATCAAGTAAGGTGCCTACTGTGTCCCATTGTGTGAAGGGCCTGAAGGAGTTCAAGTGTTGCTGGCTCTGAGCCGTCTAGTGCCCCAGTGTCTGCGAATGTAAGCTAGTATTTTGCCATGGGTTAAGAAGAAAGTCTCTGGCAATCCATGAGCCTGCACAAAGTCCGAGTGTGGCATCAACATGTTGTCTCCAAACAGGTCTCCCAGGGAGAGACTCCCTGCTGTTCCCACACCGCAGCATGGCAGTTGGTATAGTACCTGAGAGAGTGGGAAGCCCACAAAGAGGTACATTCGGTGCGTATGGGACCAATGAGGCCCTATTTCTCATCGCCAGTTTTTAAAATGCTAAGGCAACACACAGCAGCAAAGTAGCATCAATAGGTGGCTTAGGAGGGTTCAGGCACAACAATTGGAGTAACAAGCTCCTCCTCAGCATTGTGGGCGGCTGATTTCTCCCAGATTATGGCCAGCCAGTAAGACAACCATTGCAATTGTCCCGCTATGCAATAGGCCTTAAGACCAGACCGGGGGCCCCCAGACCTCCCTCGTCAGGCGGTAACTGCAACTTAGACAGGCTGATTCAGCAGCGACCTTTCACCCAGATAAGATAAATCAACACAAAGTTTAACGAGTGGAATACTCAAGGTGGTATCAGAAGTGGCAAGTTAACAAAATATTATAACATACGTTGTAAGACCATCATTTTTGCTAACTCCACCCTACCGGATGCTGAAAGAGGTAAAGTGGTCCAAAAAGCTACTTGAGACAGAGTGCTATAATTGCCGGCATTAGATTGCCTTCCAGCAAGTCCGTATGATCACGGTATATACGGATGCTGAGATACTGGAAAGACACGGTTGTTGCAGCAATGGTCAGAGATCCAAACTGAATTAATAGTTCTGGGAAAGTGTCACTAAAAGGATAGACATAGGATTTGTTGGCATTCATTTAGGGTCAAACAAGATCAGCAAATTGAGATACTATCTGTGCCGCCTGCCACATGTCTCCATGCAGATTCCTATAATATAAGATCAAATCATCTGCATATAACAAAATCGAGTGAGTAGTGTGACTCAACACAATCCCCCACTCCCCCGTGCTGTGGAGAATGTGTTGTGAAAGTGGCTCCATTGCTAATACAAATAAAAGAGGAGATGGGGGCAGTCCTGCCTAGTTCCTCTGTATATTCAGTACGTGGCAGAGACATGTATACCAGTCTTAACTATGGCCTTGGGATCTGAATAAAGTAGCTTCACCCAACTGAGATATTCTGGGGGTAGTACAAAGGCTTCTAATGCTGATATCATGTAATCCCAGCTAAGAGTATCAAATGCTTGCTGCATGTCTAGGGCTATGCAGTTGGAATGGGGAAAAAGGTGTTTTGTTTCATCCTTCAGCTGGAACAGTCGTCACACATTCAACTACGTACTACGGCGTGGAACGAAGCCGCTTTGGTCTGGGTGTAGGAGCCGCAGGAGAAGTGGGAGAAGGTGACGCAGCTGTTTCTTACTGAGGAGCTTATATTCAGTATTTAAGACAGACAGGGGTCCATAAGAGGCAATCTAGGCAGGGGGCCTATTAGATTTAAGGAGCAAGGTCATCACCACCTCCCAGGTCAAAGTGGGGAGCATTCCTCCCTCCAGTGAATTGTTGTATAATTTCTCAAGATGGGGGAGCAGACGCATAGCATATGTGGAATTAAACTCCACAGGCAGTCCATTGGAACCCGGGGTTTTGTAACAAGCCAATTCCCTGAGCGCTTCCAGGATCTCACCCACTGCAATCGGGGACCTCAGCATTTCCCTCTCAGCCCTTATAAATTATACTTTGGTGGAGAAATAAATGTATGGAGGCCAGATCAGTAGGCGGCGGTGCTGTATATAGGTTGGCATAATAGAGACAGAAGGCCTCATTAATGCTGTTTTGTGTATTCACCATGCCCAGATGTGGGGACTGTATGGATAGAATAGGTGTTGGTGCTTATTGCGGCTTAATTAACTTGTCAAGAAGGGCACAGGTTTGTCTGATTCCATGGGTAACATTTGGGTGTAGGACCTATAGTCAATGACCCCAGGACGCTCAAGGAGCTCCGCGTGGCGAACTGCCTGTAATTGAGCGTTTTTCATTTCACCACATGCTGCCGCCTGCTCTGCAATGCCCAGTTTATCTTCTAACTGTGCCAAGTTTTTCAATACTTCCTCCCGTACGCCCGCCGGTGTGGAGATATAGGCCCCCTTCAACACCACCTTAAAGGCCTCCCACTCGACCAGTGGGGAGGAGGCCGTGCCAGTGTTCTTTGAAAACTAGACATTAATAGTAGTGGCCAGTGTCCCCCGATATACTGAGTCCTCAAGTAACATGGGTTTGTGGAACCACGTAGGTATTGCCGTGGGTACACATCCCTACGAGAGCATAACTTCAAGAGGGTTATGGTCTGACAGTGTTTTGCCTAATTTTGTACCCTGAGTTATATGGCGTTGCAGTTGGGAGGTGCACAGAAATCGGTCCAGGCGGGAGTGAAGCATATGTTTGGGGAGTATAATGAATATTCTTTGGAGTTTACATTGCGGTTGCACCATATGTCCAATAGGTCCCCCCCTCGGCCCACTGTCGCAGTGCCCTGGCCTGCAGAATCGGAGCAGTGTTCGACAGGGGTAGATGTGAGCGATCCATATTAACATCAAGATCTGTATTGAAATCCCCTTCCAACACCCAAGGGAGATGGGCCCATTCTGATAACACTGCGGAGAGGCGGGAAAGAAACACGTCTTGTTCTTGGTTCGGTGCGTATAGACATCCCAACATTACTTGTTCACCATCAAGTAGGCCCCGAACCAGATCGTATCTACCTTGTGTATCAATTTTAGTGTCTTGGGCAAGGAACGGGAATCTCGCCTGTATCCGTATGGTGGCTCCACGAGAGAAAGCAGAGTAGGAAATATGGAAGAGCTGTCTCCTCTATTTCCGCTGCAACTTAAGGGCTTACGGTGTGATAAGGTGTGTTTCCTGTGAGAAGTCCATGCATGTACGGCATCTATGCAACTGTGCCAAGACCCTATAACGTTTATAGACTGATCCCAGCTTCCTAACATTCCAGGTAATTATACTGTAAGATTTGGGGATTGTAGCCATGATGACAAATGTACAATACGCGAGTCAGTACCACCTTCATTAAGCATTGTGTGTCCCAACGGTAATCCATCATCGACAGAAGCATACCAACCCATTTTTCCCAATACAAGGTCCAGCATATAAACTACAGTCGACCATTTAAACATACGTAACAGAATTTAACTGACATTAAGATTCCTAGGCTTACGCTAATGGGGTATTGCGACCCTTGTGCTTTGCTGTTTTCAGGTGTTGGTGTTGCTACCTCACTATTGGAGGTACTGACTGAGGCCCAATCAATGACAAAATGTTTACACATCAATCTTCGATACTAAGGTGGATAATATGAGAATTACACATATGAGTATTAAGTAACAGTTATTAGGTTAGTGAGCAGTATGCAGAACATTACACAGTATTCAGTTGAACAGTATTTGTGTGGTATCCAGGGAGCCCCACTTCTCCACCAATTATGCAGGCACCAGTTCTGTGTAGAGAGCCGGCAGTCGGGCACCTCCATGGTTCGAGCCCTCATAAGTCATTGGCCATCTGTGGTGTGATAACCGGGAATAAGGCTGTGCTGGCCTCTGTGCCAGTGTCTGAGTCACCAGCTAGGGATGATGCAGTGCTGGACCCTTGGCGTGATCACGCATGACTGTTGCTAGTTGTATATCCTCAAGCTGGCTCCCACGGGCCTACTGCGGGGATTGCGCCGCTCTTGCATCCACCATAGTGCCAGCCCTATGACGTTTACACTAGGCCGGTTGGCGAGTCGTTTGAGGTGGAGACCCAGTCAGTTGACCAACCTGTAATCCCTGGAAATTCCTGTCTAGCCATTCTTTAGCCACAGCTGGTGTATCAAAAAAATCAGATTGCCGCTCATGTATTAATTTTAGTTTGGCTGGGAATATCAGTGCATACACAAGCCCAAGAGTTCTGAGCTGACATTTCACTTCCTGAAAGGAGGCCCTCTATCGTTGCACTGCCACTGTGTAGTCCAGGTGTATGGGCACTCTTGTTACCTCAACGGAGAGAGCAGCGCATTATTTTCGGGCTGCACAGAGTAGCATGTCTCTGAAGTTCAACATTTTTGCTACTATAGACCTCGGGGGCACCCAGAATGGGCTTCCTGGTAGGTATTCGATGTGCCCGCCCCACTGTGAAGATGGCAGACAGCCCTTTTGGAGCCACCTGCGATTGCAGCCATGTCTCAATACATTGAGTGGGCTGGGTGCCTTCTGTACCCTCTGGCATACACACTATGTGGTTGTTATTCCTGTGCGCCCTGCCCTCCTCGTCTTCGGCATGCTCTTGAAGTTGTTCCACTTCTTTACGTAACTGGGCCAACATTGATCCATGTTCTGCATGCTCTGGAGTTCAAGTGGCTAATGTTTGTTCTTTTGATTTGACCCTGTCTGCAAGCTTATGGTGATCGTCCATAAGCAGATTGATATCGGTGGTCAGGACCCCAAGTTGCTGTTCCATGGCTACCCTGGAGTCACGTATTTCCTGCAATATAATGTCTGCCTGTCTATTGGAGATGTCACCGTTGTGGTGGGGAATTCAGTCTGCAGCATTTAAGGCCACAGAGTGCTCCAAGGGGAGGGAATGCACCCGCAGGCAGTTTTCCAGCCTTGGGGGTTTGGGTTTGGTGCACTCCATAATGAAAGTGAAACAAGGCAGCAACCAATGCACAGCAAGTGTTCGCCATGGGGAGGGTCTCCCACCTCGATTGCCCCTCCAGCGGTGTCTCAACATTGGCCTCCTGGTATCTTTACATTGTGCCTGATCTCTGGTCCCTGGGCAGGAGCTTTGCAAGAGACCAAGCCAATACAAAAGGGTCATCCCCAGGTAGCGTTCCGAACTGGTCACCTTCCGTAAGTCTCAATTACAGTGTCGCTGGGGGAACAATTCGCTAGTGCTTGTCGTAGACAAGGGTAGTTTAACAGTGAACTAGTTCAAGGTGGGTGACTCTGATCTGCTCCAGCCACGTTTGCACAGGCCCTTGTGCACCGCCCGGTGGGCCACACCCAGCTGAGGCTCTGCCCCCACCGTCTCCAGCCAATCCTCGCAGGTGTCCAGTGGTGGTCTTTAAAAGGTTCCCATGGGACAGCCCCGTGGGGCCCTCTGTAGATCAATGGGCCTCTCAGGGGCAGGCCCCACTCCAGTGTCCAAAAAGCGTGGCCCAGTCTGGCACCATGAGAGCAAGACCGCCGCACCGCTAAATCCCAGCCCCACCCTCTCCTCACCTCAGTATTCAGCCAGGCCACTCCAGAGCCACCCGGTCCATCGCCGGGGTCCACTTTACCTATTTCATTATCCGGTAGGGTCTATTATGGCAGCCTAGCCAACCCACCAGCGGGAGCAGCTCGGGAGGCCCAGCACTAGACCATCAGTCGGTGTAGCTCAGCCCGGTTACGGCCCCGTCACAGATGGGCCACCGCACATTCACCGATCTGCCTCTGTTGCAATCTGTGCTCTGTGTAGCATGGACTTCACTTGAGCGGAGTATCAGTTCTGATTGCAGCCGATAGTAGAAATAAATTATCGGCCGGGTCCAGAGTCGCAGAGTTAGATGTCCACCATCTTTGACAACTGGCTACACCCGCTCCTTGTTCAACATCTATATACATCAGTATGTAAATCAGTGTTTTTGGAGCTATGTCTGAGAAACTGGATCCTCGGGAATCTTAGGATACTAACTACATCATAATGGGTGGCTAGCTAACCGCAAACATTGTGGTAACCCTGGAGATTGGTACACAAAGCTGTATGCATGCTACTTTTCCAGCTTATTCAGACACAATAAATTTACATGCAATGAATCTAAATGAGATTCATTACATAGACTTTTTTTAACCAATTTTTATATGCATTCTTTATCTATCAATCAATCAATCATTGGATTTATAAAGTGCACTACGTACCTGTGAGGGTTTCAAGGCACTGGGGGGGGGGCTGTTGTTACTGGTCGAAGAGCCAGGTCTTGAGGAGTCTTCTGAAGGTGAGTAGGTCTTGAGTCTGTTGCAGGTTGGTGGGGCCGGTGTTCCAGGTTTTGACGGCGAGGTAAGAGAAGGATCTGCCGCCGGAGGACGACGGCGAGGGCGAGGTTAGTGGAGCCGAGCTGACGGGTGAGGGTGTAGAGGCAGAGTCTGTTGTTTAGGCAGGCTGGTCCGGTGTCGTGGAGCGCTTTGTGAGCGTGGGTAAGAAGCTTGAAATTGATCCTTTTGTCCACGTGGAGCCAGTGAAGGTTTCTCAGTTGGTGGGAGATGTGGCTGTGGCGTGGTATGTTGAGGATCAGGCGGGCGGAGGCGTTTTGGATGCGTTGGAGGCGTAGTAGGTCTTTTGCTGGGATGCCTGTGTAGAGTGCGTTGCCGTAGTCCAGCCTGCCGCTGACGAGGGCCTGTGTCACTGTTTCTGTCGGGATCCACTATGTAGATTGTGCAGAGCATGCGGAGTGTGTTGTAGCAGGAGGGGGAAACTGCGTTGACCTGTTTAGACAAGGTGAGGGAGGAGTCGAGGATGAAGTCCAAGTTGCGAGCGTGGTCAGACGGTGTCGGTGGGGTTCCTAGTGCGGTGGGCCACCAGGAGTTGTCCCAGGAAGAGGGGGTGGGTCCAAGGATGAGGACCTCCGTCTTGTCCGAGTTCAGTTTCAGACGGCTGTTTCTCATCCATTCAGCAAAGGATTTCATTCCCTCGTGGAGGTTGGTTTTGGCGGTGCGCGGGTCTTCGGTGAGAGAGAGGATGAGCTGGGTGTGGTCGACGTAGGTGAGACTGTTGAGGTTGTGTTGATGGGCCACTTGTGCAAGGGGGGCCATGTAGATGTTGAACAGCGTCGGGCTGAGGGATGAGCCTTGGGGGACGCCGCAGATGATGTCAGTGGCTTTGAAGCGGAAGGGGGGGAGGCGGACTCTCTGGGTTCTGCCGGAGAGGAATGAGACGATCCAGTCGAGGGCTTTTCCTTGAATTCCGGTTTCGTGGAGGCGTGATTTCAGGGTGCGGTGGCAGACTGAGTCGAAGGCAGCCGATAGGTCCAGGAGAATGAGGGCTGATGTTTCGCCGTTGTCCATTTGGCATCTGATGTCGTCTGTGGCGGTGAGAAGGGCGGTTTCGGTGCTGTGGTTTCGTCTGAAGCCGGACTGGGAGGGGTCTAGGATGCCGTTGTCTTGGAGGTGGCTGGTTAGTTGTGTGTTGACGATTTTTTCAATCACCTTTACTGGGAAAGGGAGCAGGGAGATGGGTCGGAAGTTCTTGAGGTCGTTGGGGTCTGCTTTGGGCTTCTTGAGGAGGACGTGGATTTCGGCGTGTTTTCATTTTTCAGGGAAAGTCGCTGTTTCGAAGGAGATGGTGATGACCTTCCGTAGTTGGGGGGCGATGGTGGAGTCGGCTTTGTTATATACGTGGTGGGGGCAGGGGTCTAACGGAGATCCTGAGTGGATGGAGTTCATGATCTTGCGTGTCTCTGTGTCGTTCACGTTGGTCCAGGAGGTCAGGTGATTTGCACAGGTGGAGTGTTCGGGGTGGGGTCTGGCGTGGGAGTGGCGTCGAAGCTGTCGGGGATGTCGGTGATCTTCCGGTGGAAGAAGGTGGACAGTGCGATGCAGAGTTCTTGGGATGGACGGATGTCGTTGACGTTGGCGCTGGGGTTGGAGAGTTCTTTCATGATGCTGAAGAGCTCTTTGCTGTCGTGTGCGTTGTTGTCCAGGCGGTCTTTGAAGTGGGATTGTTTGGCTTGTCTGATGAGTTGGTGGTGCTTTCGGGTGGCGTCCTTGTGGGCTGTGAGGCTGTCAGGTGTGCATTTGAGGAGCCATTCCTTTTTTAGCTTCCGGCAGTCACGTTTGGAGTTTAGGAGCTCGTCGGTGAACCAGGTGGCTTTTCTTCTGGCTTGGTTGTCGGTGGGTTTTTTGAGTGGCGCAAGGGTGTTGACGCAGTCGTTGATCCACAGGTTGAGGTTGTGGGCGGCGGTGTCTGGGTCGGTGGAGTCGGGGGTGGGTTCTGGGCGAGGGCGTTGGTAAGCTGGTCTTCCGTAACTTTGCTCCAGCATCGGCGGGGTGGTTGTTGGGTGCGATGGTGCTCGGTATGTTTCTTGTAGGTGAAGTGGATGCAGTGGTGGTCGGTTCAGTGGAGTACGGTGTTTTGGTTGAAGGTGATATGGGCGCTTGAGGAGAAGATGGGATCAAGCGTGTGGCCGGCAATGTGGGTTGGTGTGTTGAGTTGTCTGAGGCCGTGGTTGGTGAGGTTGTCGATCAGAGTAGTAGAGTTGGTGTCGTTGTTGTTCTCCAGGTGGAAATTTAGGTCCCCGAGGAGGATGTAATCCTTTGAGGTGAGTGCGTGGGTGCTGGTGAGGACGGCGAGGGATTCGCTGAATGGTGCTCGTGGTCCGGGGGGTCTGTTGATGAGCATTCCTCTGAGAGTGGTGTTGGGGTCGGTGTGGATGCAGAAGTGTAGGTGTTTGGCGGTCTTGAGGGAGTCGTCAGTGTGGGTGTCGACTTTGAGGGAGGATTTGTGGGCGATGGCTATACCTCCTCCGATTCCATTGTTGCGGTCCCTACGGATGATCTTGTAGCCGTCCGTGATGGCTATTGCGATGTCGGGTGCCGAGGAGTCATTCCACCAGGTTTCGGTCAGGAAGGCTACGTCTGGGGCGGTGGAGTCGAGCAGGTCCCAGAGCTCGAGGGCGTGCTTGTGTGCGGAGCAGGTGTTGAGGAGTATGCAGTGGAGGTGGTTAGTTTCGGTCTTTGTTGATTTCGTTGTTCTGTTGCAGGTGAATCTGCAGGTGTGGCATGCAAAGGGTCCGTGGGTGTTCCTTGATGAGGACTGGGAACATGCTGTGATGCAGCCGGGATTGAGGGCGTTGAGTTGGTCGGGCGTGTAGCGGCATCTGGAGGTGCAGCGGTCTCGTGGACCAGGGTGGGTGGCGCTGGGTGCGGTCCAGGCGCAGACGGGCTTGCCTTTGGTGCACCGTTGGCACGCCAGCGGCGCTCCCGCTGCGCACATCCACTTATATCTGTATCAAGTTACATGCTCCATCTATATCAAGTTACATACTCCATAGTAGTAGTCCCACCATATGGCCAGTGTTAACATAATATTCCATCAGTATCAACAGGAGTCCTTGGTTCAGTCTTTACAAACAAGAACAAAAAACAACAGCAGATAACAAGTCATGTGGTGGTATTAACTTAGTTTGGCAGGGAGGAGGGGATAGGATGAGGTGCCTCTGCATGGCAAGCTCGCAGGGGGGACATGACTCTTCAAGTGTAGACACGAGCGTTAGCCAGCCAACTCTTCTTTGTATGTTTGCAAGTCAAGTATGAGCACCTCCCAGGAGCCACTATGGGGTATTTGTGCGTCCTCCCTCCTTAGCACCACTGTCTCTGCTCGCCCCTACGGCTAAATCTGGTAATGCATAGGCTTTCAAGTGCATGGCAATTAGTCTGCGAGCTATCAACAATGCGAAATCAATTAAATGGTTTGTGGCTTTAGCAGTTTTTGAGCACTTAAGTAGTCCTAGCAATTAGCCCTCCATCGTGCACACATCTGGGCAGCCAGTCACCTCCACTAGTGTGGTGAAAACTGCTGCCCACAGTGTTGTGGCCTCCCGGCAGTCCCAGAATATATGCACCATGTCAGCTCTTGTTTGTTGGCATCTAGGACAACTGAAGGATGACTAAAACGTTTGAGAAAGGGTTGCTGGGGTGAGATAGGCCATGTGTAGGGATTAATTTACATAGTCATTGATTATACAGAACATTTGCCTCAGATCTGTTTTCATGGATTAATGATAAGCACCATGATGATGAACACCCTGGTTCTAACGTATTTCAGACTATGCCATTGGCATAGTTCATTGGACAAATGCATCTATTGAAGAAATCTTTATGTAACTGTTTGATTCCCAGTGGGTTCCAGACAACCCTTTATCCTTCTGAGACCGATAACATGAACATGATGCAACTGTCTTTGCTAGTGTCTGCTCCTGTGACTTTCTTCACTATGAATTCCCTCATTACCACCCTCCAAAGGTTCCACTCATTTTCCATAGCCCCTCCCTCACATTTAGTTTCTTTTATAGTGCTTCTTATCCAAATGTAGAGCATTTTACATCATGTGGACATCTTATACAGAGACAATGAATCATACAAATGTGTAAATCAACATATACTATGTATAGGCAATGTTAAAAAAAAGACAATTAGGGCTTCCAGGTGTAGAAGTCATGTATCTCCCATACTGGTAGGCATTGTTGTTAGGAGTCCTAAGTCTAGAAAAAGGTTATAAACTTACACCTTGCAGTTTGCATGGAGCTCTTTGATGCTGGTTCACAGCTCACTGTGCTACATAATTGCAATTTATGAAATGCAAGTAACAAAAGGATCTCTGTGACAAAAGCAGTAACCCAGTTAGCTGTCTGAAAAACAAATCTACAAACTGCATGATATATATTGTGCTTTAATAATTGTATTTTAGCAGTTCTTTTTCATATAGTGCAAAGTTGGCCCAGGGGCATTAGAGCTCTTTACATGTGAACCAGATTACACTACACAAGCTCAGATTCTGCAGGGCCCTCTGCTGCTCTGCGTGCTGGTACAATGGTGGTGCTAACAGACGGTGCACAAGGGGACAGCATAACAAAAAGCAGATTTTCTCGACTGCATCCATTGCAGAGCAACACAGCAGCATTTTAAAAACAATTTCGAGTTAAAACACAATACACGCTCCCTTGTACGTGCTCCCTTCATGCCTTTTGCCAATTCTGTCTATGCCTGTCTTCGACTTCTCTAGTCTCACTCTTCTCCTCCCGTTTCACCCTTCCCAGCAGCGCCCACGCCGGGGCTTAAGGGCGTGTCTAGTACCCTTTAGTTTCTCATCCTACTTATTAAGACTGTCAGTCTCACCCTTGTGCCCCTCTGTGCTACTGTCTTCCTGGCATGAGGAGCACAGTCAGGTTACCGGTGAGCAACTCGCCCTGTCCAGCATACGTGATGGAGCTCAGTCTGTTGCAGCAACTACTTTCTGCATACAGGTTCCTTCACTTGCTCTGCAGTGCCGGCTCATCGTAACCCTGTCGTCTAGAAGGAGGCATGCACAAAGAAATCACACAATCACTTAAGCTAGGCTTTGCTAATATCTCCCGAGAACATATGAGGTTGGCCAAGTGCAACTGAGAGGGATCGCTTGGTGAGTTGGTCATGTGTTGAAGGGAGTGGAAACCAGGCACACACAAGTCAGTCCTTCTTTTTTTCAAGCAGGGTCATCTGTGACAGGAAATGGGCACCAAAATATAAACGGCCTCCATTAGTGAGTTCAATAACTAAAAAGGTGGGCCCCATTTGCAAATCCTAGGTATAGGAGACTGCATGAATAGTGCAGACAGTGTTTGTGATAACATCAGGGAAACCAACAGTCAAAAAACGCCAGCCAGACCATAAATCAGGCCCACAAACAGGCAGAAAAACGGCCCACACAATGACATGTCAGACCAGCCCTTCGGACACTGCCTGATTGCCCTGTAGGGGAGTTCCACCCTGCTATGAAGGTTGTGAGTAATGGAGATTCATAATGGAAGACAAGATGGGGAAGTGACGGTCATTAAGGAGAGTGGGGTTGGAAGAAGGGAGGCATGAGAATAGGAGAGAATGGTGATAGAAGGGTGGGTCTGGAGTAGGTGTGGCTTTCTACAGTTAATGAGGGAATGGTGTGCTGAGCCTTTTTGAGAACATTTGGCCTACAGAGATTGAAACTATTGGTATGTTGCTTCTTGGGGCTTTGATTTTGGGACAGCAGGGCGATGGTGCTGCAATTCAGGACTGATGTGCACTGGCATACCTCCTCATTAGAACACTATTTAAAAGCAGGATGATGGTGATGCAGGCCAGATTTGATTGTAATGGTCCTGGCTGTGAATCAGAAGAGGGATGGTCAGTGGTTAATTTGTAAATTAAGAGGTGCCGGTGCTCAAAGCCCTTCTCTTAAACACAAGGCTGCTGTAATTAAATCTGCCAGCACTGAATACTGAGGCAGTGTAATACTGAAGCCATCTCGGTTCTCTTCAATCCATTTACGGCCACCCCTGCCCCTTCAGCTCATCCAGCAACTTTCTACTTTCTCCCTTTATGACCCTTTTTAGTTTTTCCTTCTTCCGTCTTTCACATATGTGTCGTTTGCTCGCAGCAAATGCTTGAGGCATAAGAATAAGCCCCGGCCCTCACAAATAAGTGCCGGTGCTCAGCACCGGAATCAACAAGCACAAATTAAGCACTGGGGATGGTGCTGCAGGGAGGACTGAATCATATTGGTAGAGCTTCTTGTGATGGCTGCGCTATTGTAGTAGCAGGAGCCCGGGTTTGCACCTAGCTGTGTCCATATATTTGAATTCTGGACTTTTTATTTAATAAATTCCCTTTAGGATCAGTGGCCTCGACCCTCTTGAACTGGAACAACACTCTTTAAAACATTCTTCTGTAAAACTAATTTCCCGGAATATCTTGTTCCCCTTAGTATTGATCAGAGGACTTCAGTCAGGCTTGAGATACATCGGCAGGGCTTCGTGTGAGGGCCGCAGACTATTAATAGTTTGGAGGCAAGCTCTTTGGTTGTGTGTGATCAGTTGCAGGTGTGTGAGTGCAAAATACGTGTATTCATTAATGACCTGTGCACCTCTCACTTTTGCCAGAAATCCATCTGTTACTAGGCAATCCGTCTAGCAGCAAGTACTCCAAATGAGGCGGGTGAGCTGTTGACATCACAAGGACAAAATTAGTTGATGTAATTTGCAAGGAGATCAATGTTAAGATAATAAATAATTTTCAAACTTGCAAAATCCTACCTATTTGTGTTCACATAATTTCTTTAAATGCAAGCAGTTTGTTGAGGAAACAGACTTGTCTGAGACCACTGACATTGTCAAACGTATTGAGACATCTATTTTAACTACATATCATGTCAAATCATAGTCTGGGCCATAGTTCTAATTCAGGAGGTTTCTCACCAGTCAATTTTCTCTCAGAAGAGTCTCAGGTTTGTGCTGTTAGATTTCCTAAAGGGGGAGTGCAGGCGCATGCTACAGATATGGCTCAAGAAACCACATGGGGAATCCCCCTTCGTGTCCAGCTATTGGTTAGAGGGGCAATTGTTGTGGAAAGTTGGTAATTTCCGGGAAGTTTGTAAAGAGGATACCACATCTTCAAACAAAATAAAGACTCATAATGGTAATGTTACATATTATTCTGAGTCTAAAAAGAGCAACCAGGGCACTCCAAGATTAGTTATTTTGTGACGGATACTTTAATCCTTAGCGTTTCAGTATGCGAACAAAAATACAAATATACATAGATGTACAAAGTCCATGTAAACAATTGAAAATACGTGAGATCAGTGATAGCCAACACGTGTTTCGTCCTTACGGACTTCTTCAAGGCTTAAAGGTTCTGTAAATTCAGGAAATGCAAAGTTCCAATATGTAGTGAGAGTAGAACCATATCCGGAAGATTGTGATTTATGTGTCCGGATAAGTGAGGGTCCTTCGTGATATCAAGGACCAATAGTACACATCAGGGCATAAGAATACCCCAAAGGGTGAATCCGTAGTATGGGATACACACTGCGTCTGAGGTCTCAGTAGACCAAGTCTGCGAATTGGAGCAGAGATCGGTGATTCCCCAGGATCCGGGAGTCAGTGACGCTTCGGTAAGCGTGCCGGGTACAGCGTAAGGTAGCGCTGACAGGTAACGTACGTACATACAGAACCTTTAAGCCTTGAAGAAGTCCGTAAGGACGAAACACGTGTTGGCTATCACTGATCTCACGTATTTTCAATTGTTTACATGGACTTTGTACATCTATGTATATTTGTATTTTTGTTCGCATACTGCAACGCTAAGGATTAAAGTATCCGTCACAAAATAACTAATCTTGGAGTGCCCTGGTTGCTCTTTTTAGACTCTGCATATTGTTTTATACAGCACTCAACGTAGTCGGTGCTCTGCTACCGCCTATGTGTCTGTGTATTTTCGAAACCCGTGGTGGTTGGGTTTCTGCACCAGGTTGGCACCCAACATATGTTTGTACTCTTGATAATATATTTCTGTATTTACTTTCTGCCAGATGTGCAATGATAAGCATTTAACCACTTCTTCTGAGGAATGTTGACTTATTACATATTATTCTGATGAGCTTCAGTAATAATGCATTAGCAAATTTTCTAATGTATTACTGATTATACACACAGACACTGCTATCGACCAAGGTTGCAAAAAGATGATCAAGGGGCCGTTTTGTCAAGCGACTATCGATGGTAGGGTGATCACAGTCATGGCAGACTTTGGTGCATCTGTCACCATATTAGTGGATTCCACCTTTTACAAAATGTGGCCTGACAATACCCTCTGGAGCCCAGCAGCCAAAATACCCCAAAGCATTTGGAGAACACGGGGTGGATTTGCTTGGATCCTTTGTATCTTCCCTTGAATTACTTGGCCGGGAAAGATACACAAAAGTGTATGTGGTAGTTAAGAGCCAAGATATTGTGGAATGGAGAGACTTGACTAATTTAGGAAATTTTTCTACGTTTAGGTCATGAGGTACCAATTGTGCTGGGGGAAATGGCAGCCCTCCACATAGACACTAAATGTGATGTGACACAATTGATTCAGCAGAGGTTTCCCAAGGTGTTCACCAACACTTTCAGCAAAGTCCCTATGAGTGTGAGAGATTTTAAGAAACTCACCTCTGAAGGAGTGATTGCTGCTACGGATTCTTTGGAGTGGGTATATCCCATTGTGCTTACTAAGAAAAACTGTGGTGATTTGAGGTCGCTCAATCAGAACATACTCGTGGATTGTCATCCCCTACCATGTATCCAAGAAATGGTGGCAAATATTTGAGATTCCCAGTATTTTCAACCATTGACCTTAACGCAGCCTATCACCAGATCGCTCTAAACCCAGAATCACAATCATTGTCAACCTTTGTCACACCTTATGGCTCCTATAAATACATCAGACTTCCATTCGACCTTGCCTCAGCTTTAAGTGTCGTTCAAAAGCTAATGGATAATCTGTTTTGTGAAGAATTCCAGGTGCAAGCTTTCCAGGACGACATCTTGGTCTTTACAAAAACCGAGGAAGAACATGTTGTTCTGGAAAGAGTGTTCAAAATATTACAAAACCGGGGTATGACTGTAAAAATGGACAAATGCACTTTCATGGCACAGCTGGTTGAATATCCGGGTCACATTATTTCAGGGTCTGGTATAAGACCAAAAGCCTGCAATGTGGAAGCCAATAAAAAATTCCCACCACAAATGGATAAAGATGCGCTTAGGTCCTTTTCGGGCCTTGGTGAATATTATGCCCCGTTTGTACCTGGTTATGCTCTTCAAGTACAACCTTTGCACTCACTTCTTAAGAAAGGTGCAAAATTCAAATGGACTGAACAGGTTAATCAGGCATTTGAGAATGTCAAAGATTTGTCATCAAGGCACAAATTTTGAAGCCATATGAATCATCTGGAAAGTAATTTATTACAGTAGATGCCAGCTTAAATGTACAGGAGCAGTGTTTGGTCAATGAGTGGATTGGAGAGAAAATACTGTAGCTTTTACTTCTAGGGTACTTTCTCAAGCAGAGGCAAGCTACAGTACTATTGAAAGTGAGGCGCTTGCCTGTATGTGGGTAGTGGATACATTTAAAACTTACGTATGTGGCACTCCATTTGATTTATACACTGATCACAAACCTCTTGTGTGGTAATAGACATAGCAAAGCTTCTTCACGATTGGTTCACTTACTCTCCAAACTCCAAGAATACAATTTTAAGATCAATTATGTACGAGGTGGTAAGAACTATCATGCAGACTGCTTTTCGTGCTTACCTTTACTTGCCTCCAATGATTTGAAAGAAAATAATGATGAATGCGTGGTGGCAGTGATGGATGTAGTTGCTGTATGTGATGGCATTATCACAGAGGAAGAGTGGGCATCCACCACACAACAAAATTATGCTGAAACTCTTTCATTACATGAAAGTTGGCTGCCACCTGGAAAATCGTTATGGAGTGAATTAAGATGTATTGCACAAACCCTTACTGAGTTATCATGTGAAAACCAAATTTGTTTGAGTAACAATTTTTTTTGTACACCTGTTAGTCTACAGGAATGCATTATGTTGATGGCACATACTGGTCCTCTAGGTATCTCGACAAACTGCAAGAAATTGAAACAATATTCCTGGAGGCCAGGTTTAGACAAATTGGTTTCTATTCCAATTGAAAAATGTCTGCAATGTTTTGCTTTAGATAAGCATTGGAAAACATCTAATAAACCATTGTTTCCAGTGCCGCTCCCTGCAGGGCATGGATTAAGGTTGCCATGTACTTCACAGGTCCTTTTAACCTATTGCCTAAAGAACAAAGATTCATAATAGTACTGGTGGACTGCTTTTCGAAGTGGATATACTACAATTTTGTTGATTCACCTAATTCTAAGCCAGTTATAGACTTTTTAAAGAAAGTATTTCGAGTTGAAGGAAGCCCACAGTTCATTGTCACAGGTAATGGGATGCATTTGGTTTCCAAGGAAATTAAAAATGTCATGACTATTTTAGATATCACACATTTACAAGTTGCTCTATATAGTCCTTCTTCCAATGGGGTGGTTGAGAGGGCAAAAAACATTATTAAAGAAGGTACTCAAACTGCTCTGTCATCTAGCTTGGATGTATCAAAGTGTTTGGAAGAAAAGATGTGGGCAAACTTAACCACACAACTCACTCAACCACTGAAGTATTCCCTTTCAAGAGTTTACTGAGCAGGGAAGCTAAAACCAATCTCACACCAGGATGGTTAGAAACTACTTCTCAAAAAATGTTTAAAAATACTGTGGTTCACCAAATGAGTTTTCCTTCACGGATAAGGTGTTATTAAAACAAGACAAACAAAAACAATGCTATGATGTAAAGAGAAATGTTCAAAATGTTGATCTACATGTTAATGGTGGGATATTGATTAAGAAATCTAATAAAGTTATGAAAGGGGAATCTAAATGTACCTTTCCTGTCAAAGTGATCAGAGCAAGCAATGTTACTGTTTCACTGAAAGGTAAGGGGTGGTGGAATAGAGACAGTGTAGCTCCTATTTCCAAAGCTCAAGTAGAAATTTACTTTAAGACTTGCCGTGCTAATAAAGTTCACAATTCTATGTTGACTTCTGATGTTTGCCATTCAGAGAGTTTTTCTGAACCCACCTGTGCAGTATCTTTTGGGTATGTACATAATTCTTCTGATCATTCTCTCTCTGTTATTGAGTACCAACAAAATGAGCATGATGGTGCATCTGAGAGTAAAATGAGATCTGAGAATTCAAGACCTGTAGGACTGTCAGCTAGATTTCGAAATTTTGAGTTATATTAGGTTTTATTTGCATGTTTTGATTTATTGATGCTTTCTTTTACTTTTTATGAGCTTTTGCTTTTAGGTTCTCCATTGTTTATTTTTGCATATGGGATGGGGTGATTTAGTTATATATATATATATATATATATTTATATATATACACTCCTACAAACTCCTATAAACTGTTTTTATTACACTGTTGATATGTTGTTTTACTCGGTGGATGAAAGTGCATATCTTATGTCACTCTGATCCATACAACACTTGGTTTGGTTCTTAGAACTTCAAGAGTCATTCGCCCTGGGTCCTGAGAGCCAACCAACTGTTCTCCAGTTGTGCGTTTGCTATTTGCTAATAACACAAAATAAATAAGAATCTCTCTACATCCTGCTCATCTCTGGTATGCTTTGTTTAGTGCCACTCTCCAGACTTCGGTTACATTTATAGAACTGGAGTCTAGAATCAAGGAGCAGAGACAATAAACATAGTTCAGGTTTTTCTTCAGGTCATGCAGAAATCCTAGAAAATAGAAGTATAAGCACACTAGATGAAGAAAGAAGTTAAGTTTCTTGTATTTTTGAAGTTTGTGGTTTAACCCATAGGATGGGAAACTACTTGATTGCAATAATTTGTCTGGCCTATGTACTGCATCCAAATCAAATCAAATCATTAACATTTATAAAGCGCACTACTCACCCGTGCGGGTCTCAAGGCGCTAGGGGAAAAAGGGGGGGGTTATCGCTGTTCGAACAGCCAGGTCTTTAGGAGTCTCCGGAAAGCGGAGTGGTCCTGGGTGGTCCTGAGGCTGGTGGGGAGGGAGTTCCAGGTCTTGGCCGCCAGGAAGGAGAAAGATCTCCCACCCGCCATGGAGCGGCGGATGCGAGGGACAGCAGCGAGTGCGAGGCCAGAGGAGCGGAGGAGGCGGGTGGGGACGTAGAAGCTGAGGCGTCTGTTGAGGTATTCCGGTCCTTTGTCGTAGAGGGCTTTGTGTGCGTGGGTGAGAAGTCGGAAGGTGATCCTTTTGCTGACAG
Organism: Pleurodeles waltl; assembly: GCF_031143425.1. Classification (NCBI taxonomy): domain Eukaryota; kingdom Metazoa; phylum Chordata; class Amphibia; order Caudata; family Salamandridae; genus Pleurodeles; species Pleurodeles waltl. The sequence goes on from NC_090443.1 coordinate 449,040,524, forward strand.
GGAGCCAATGCAGGTGTCTCAGGTGTGCGGAGATGTGGCTGCTGCGGGGTATGTCGAGGATGAGGCGGGCCGAGGCGTTTTGAATGCGTTGCAGGCGATTTTCGAGTTTGGCTGTGGTCCCGGCGTAGAGGGTGTTGCCGTAGTCCAGGCGGCTCGTGACGAGGGCGTGGGTCACGGTTTTTCTGGTGTCGGCGGGGATCCAGCGGAAGATCTTGCGGAGCATGCGGAGGGTGAGGAAGCAGGCGGAGGACACGGCGTTGACTTGCTTGGTCATGGTGAGAAGAGGGTCCAAGATGAAGCCGAGGTTGCGGGCGTGGTCTGTGGGGGTCGGTGCGGTGCCGAGGGCCGTGGGCCACCAGGAGTCGTCCCAGGCGGATGGGGTGTTGCCGAGGATGAGGACTTCCGTTTTTTCAGAGTTCAGCTTTAGGTGGCTGAGCCTCATCCAATCTGCGACGTCCTTCATACCCTCTTGTAGGTTGGTCTTGCCGCTGGCGGGGTCCTTGGTGAGGGAGAGTATAAGTTGGGTGTCGTCGGCGTAGGAGGAGATGATGATGTCGTGCTTGCGTACGATGTTGGCGAGGGGGCTCATGTAGACATTGAAGAGTGTCGGGCTGAGTGATGAGCCTTGGGGTACGCCGCAGATGATCTCGGTGGGTTCTGAGCGAAACGGAGGGAGGTAAACTCTTTGGGAACGGTTTGAGAGGAAGGAGGCAATCCAGTCCAGGGCCTGGCCTTGGATCCCGGTGGAGCGGAGGCGGGTGATTAGGGTGCGGTGACAGACGGTGTCAAAGGCAGCCGAGAGGTCGAGCAGAATGAGGGCGACTGTTTCACCGTTGTCCATCAGGGTTCTGATGTCGTCAGTGACTGAGATGAGGGCGGTTTCAGTGCTGTGGTTGGTTCGGAATCCGGTTTGTGAGGGGTCGAGCAGGTTGTTGTCTTCCAGGAAGGTGGTCAGCTGTTTGTTGACGGTCTTCTCTATTACTTTGGCTGGGAAAGGCAGAAGAGAGATGGGGCGGAAGTTTTTTAGGTCGCTCGGGTCAGCCGTAGGTTTCTTTAGTAGGGCGTTGACTTCGGCGTGTTTCCAGCATTCGGGGAAGGTAGCAGAAGAAAAAGAAGAGTTGATGACGGTCTGGAGGTGCGGGGCGATGATGTTGTCGGCTTTGTTAAAGATGAAGTGCGGGCAGGGGTCCGAAGAGGCGCCAGAGTGGATAGAGTTCATGATGGATTTGGTTTCTTCCGTGTTGATGTGGGACCAGTTGTTGAGGGTGATGGCCGTGGATGCCGGTTCGGTGGTGTATGGTTGGGTCTGGTGTCCGAAGCTGTCGTGGAGGTCGCTAATCTTGCGATGGAAGAAAGTGGCGAGGGATTCGCACAGATCCTGTGAGGGCGTGACGGCGTTGGCGTTGGCGCTGGGGTTGGAGAACTCCTTGACGATGCTGAAGAGTTCTCTGCTGTTGTGTCTGTTTTTGTCCAGTCTGTCGGTGAAAAAGTTCCTTTTGGCAGCGCGGATCAGGTGGTGGTGTTCGCGGGTAGCGTTCTTGAGGGCGGTCATGTTGTCAGCGGTGCGGTCTTTGCGCCAGGCTTTCTCAAGGGCGCGACAAGTTTTCTTTGATTCTTTGAGGGTGTCAGAGAACCAGAGAGGTTTTTTGGTGTTGGTCTGTCGATGCGTGCGTTTGAGGGGAGCAAGGATGTCTGCGCAGTTGGAGATCCTGTTTATGAGGTTGAGGGCTGCGTCGTTGGGGTCGGTGGTGAGGGTGGGTTGGTTGGCGGCGGCGATGAAAAACGGCTAACTCATCTGTTTGAATTTGGATGGGGGCACTTCCCCTCAGACAAATCCTGTGAAGTCCAGTCCTGTATAGGTAGAGAAATGCATGAAATCCAGAGGAAGCAGTTATCTTTTTCTGCCGGATTATGGCTTGTTTTAATTCTAATTCTACCAAGAAGCTGTTCTCATTCATGAACCACTTGTTAACTTTACTTGTCAAACATTAGCAACTGCTTGTTCCCTGACAGGAAAATTTACTAAAATCTAGGAGAGCATTTTCGTTTTGTTTCACCTGGCCTGCTTCTAGCTCAGTAGCTAATGCTGAGGTACTTCTCATCATCAATGTAAAAATGGTGCAACTCTGACAGGATGGTTCACAGATAAGTTTATTGTCTCATAAACAGGAGCAGGCACAATCATTTCCAGCAACGGAGGTCTCTACTGCATAATAACCACCCTTCCTAGAACATCCCCAATCTTCCATTTCTGACATCCAACCCAAACCAAACCATTCCACCCACATCATAGCCCTCCTCGGTTCTAAGACGCAGAATATAGCACACGTTCCACCCTATGATAAATAATGCACTGGCACAACACAACAATGTGATTCTTAATTCTTAATAAAAACACAAAATATATATATTATATGTGCACACATATGCAACCTATAGATAATATGTAGAAATGAACACAATTCACTAATGCTATACATCACATATTCTGAAAAATTTGCAGGAAAACGTTTGGTTCTTTCTTCTTAACACATCATCAGCTCCCTTAATAGGCAATCCATTTCTAGGAGCAATATGCCATCAATTTCTAGGAGCATTTTAAACTTCACTTGGAACCACACCACCATAACAAATTGGCACATCCATAAAAACATTACTTTCATCCACATTCAAAGGAAACTACTCAACATCCTTTGTCTCATCACACAGGGGACTTCTGCAAACTGAAACCCTGCTCATATTCCAAATTTTCCCTCCTTGGACCGTCACAGCATTATCAAAAACCTGCACAGCCTTGGTAGGATCCAACCATTTAGCTAACTTTTTGGGGTATATTCAGCTTCCTGATCCAAACCCAGTCACCCAGACAAATTCTCAGACCAGAAGCCTTCCCTCTGACCTTATTCATAACGTTCTTCATTTTCCCTTGGCAAATCTCCACCTGTGTCCTGATTTTCTTATAGTCAATGCACACAACTAACTCTCCACTACAATCCTTCAACCACGATGGAGCCATCTTGGATCCCGGCTTCCTGACACACAGTAATTCAAATGGCAAACAGCCTGTAACATAATTAGGCATAGTGCGTTATGACAATAATGTGGCCTACAAAGCCTTCCTCCAAGGCAAACCTCCCTTACACGCCAAACGAATGGACTCTCTAACAACCCAGTTAAACCTCTCAGTCTGACCATTGGACTGAGGATAATAGTTGGAAGTTCTCTCATGTCTCACACCACACCTTGAAAAGCAGTCTGCAAAAGTCTTACTGATCAACTGGGGTTCATTGTCAGAAACCAATTCTTTAAACAATCCTTCCCTGCAAAAAAGATCTTCAAACATTCAATGATGACCTCTGAAATTATGTTCTAGTTATTGTAACTTCAGGCCATTTTGAAAAATAATCCACTAGGAAAATGGCAAAAGCTTTTTTCTTGGGAACTGTAAAAAAATGAACTATAATTGTGGCCCCCAGTCCATAATTGCTGGCATCCACAGCAACTATACACCTCTCTACCTATTTCAAATGACTTTTGAAAAAAGGGCATTAGCAAGCTCTTTTTTGAGATCTACAAAAGCATTGTCCTGCTCAACCCCCCCCAAAAAATATTCACTGTTTTTGATTTACAATTTACGTAGACACTCAACACTGCCAGCATTGTTGTCAAAGAAACTAAAGTAAAACTCTGAGACCAAAAAATTATAGAAGTTGCTCCTTTGTTTTTTTGGACAGGAACATCCTCTACAGTCTTAACATGATCTTGCTTAGGCTTAATGACGTTTTTAGAGATACAGTGACCAAGATATTCCACCTCCTCACATTTCAGTCTACATTTAGACTCCTTTAAAGTAAAATCTTTCTGATGCAGTTGTTGAAGAACCCTTTTTAGATTAAATAAATGCTCTTCCTCATTCATACCATACATCAAAATGTCATCTTAGAATGCTATAGCACCCTAGATGCCTATTAATGTTTACTTCATTAATCACTGGCCAAGCCGAAAGGCATTCTGAAGAACTGAAACATTCCTTTCGGCATAACAAATCCAGTCAAATGGCATGACTCTTCTTGTAATTCAATCTGCTTGTAAGCACTGGCAAGATCTAAGGTGGAGAAAAGTGTTGCCCCAGCCAGTGTAGAAGCTAATTCATGTACATTTAGTAACGAAGTCTGTCAATCCATATTTCATTTTTTAGACTTCTAAAAGCAGCAAATTGGAGATCTCCAGAGTGCTTCAGTGCAATAACCACCAGTGAAACACATGGTGATGCTTCTATCGGGGGAAACACTTCCTTGTTACACAAATCTTGTAGCATTTCTTTCAATTTCACTCCATGGACAGTTCCTCCTAAAGGGAAGAGGAGCACCGTCCCGCCCGCTGTGAGTGAAGCAGGTAAACACAGATAAATAAAATGGCATACAATGCCATTTTACTCTGCCCGTGCTGTCTACACTGCAAGTTTGAGGGCAGGTGGTGGGGCTGATTCCTGCGATTGCAGGATCACTGCTGGTGCATGTTGGATTGGTTGGCTGTCTTGCGTCAGCCAGCCCAATATGCGCAATGCAGGCCCAAAAATCCCAGTGCTGTGAAACAGCCATGGTATTGCTGGCACCGGCCCCTTGCCTTAAAATGGGAGCTGGGTTAGCCTGCTCCAACCAATCCTGGAGCTGCTCTCATGCTTAGAACAGCATGACAGCAGCTCCTGGACTGATTGGATTCACATTCAAGTAGGCAGGAAGGAAGTCCTTACCTTTCCTGCTTATCTTGTCACCAGGATTCCAGCAAAGAAGAGAGACACACCGGACGTAGTGCACTGTACATATAGTTAGTTTTTGGCATCATGCCCCACCGTATTTTCATGTTGCTAGCTGCCACTGCTTCACTCTGTAGGTAAGAACATTAGAAACCATATGCCTAACTTGTACTGCATTATGCAGTAAAAAAAATGTGTTTAAACCCAACAAATGTCCGTAATTTATCACAAAAACCTCAGGAAATTCTGACTTTACATCATTTAGACATTGATCATGCTTTACATTTCCCACCACATAAACAGGTGGAAAAGAGTTAGGATCTAATTTCATTTTTAATTCTTGCTGATGAGGCCATCTTGTCAGCCACAGGAGCCACAGGCCATCAGTTCACAGGTGGCTCATTTACACTCTCTTGAAATCTGGTTCTTCTGAGGTTCCTTACCCCATGTCAGCTTTTCAGAGGCTTGCTCCCACCAGTGTTCCTTTCTTTATCAATACTCAACATTCCTTTATTTTCAGAAATGGTTCACCAGCCATGGAAAAGAGTGACTGTCTGTCATCATAAAATAAGGTGAAGAGGCAACGTATCTCTTAGTTGTGAAATCTGTATTTTAGTTAGTAAGTTATTGCTCACTGCAGTTAAAACATGACAGATTAGCAGGGACATCTATTGCTCAGTTGTATAAAGAATTGAATACACCAGCACCAGACCATGGTGAAAATAACACAGTGACAATAGGTGCCCAATGCCATGGTGCACCTTGCAGTGCACATGTTTTCCCCAAGGATAGACCTCCAAGTGTGGGGGAGGGTGTGGTTGTTATTAGGCTGATTTCTAAACAAAAAAAACATAACCAATGTCCATCACGCACTGGGAGACTTTTCTTATGTGACCGCCATTTTCCATCTGTTCAATCACTCGATACCTGATCTTCGACAGGAGAGGACCTACACTGCAAGTGCTGCTGTGACCTCGGTCTGGAAGAGACAATGGCTCGAGTGTCTGGGGAAAGGGCCCCTGCCTTCACATAGAGGAGTTGGAGAAGCTTGTGGATGGGGTCCTCCCCAGTACACGCTACTCTACGGTCCTCCAGACAAACAGGTAAGTACACAGGGAGCATGTTGTATGGGCTATGCCTGTGTGGAGAGGGCTGGATGTAAGAAGGAAGGGGGGAGAGTGCTGCGTGCATGACATACAGTGAATGCATGTGCCACATGGCAAGGGTAGGGATGGGGGCCAATCTCTTTGACGGTGCAGTTGGTAATAACTTCTCTTTTTCCCCTGTACATTTCATGTAGGTCAGCGCCCACCAGAAAAAATAAATTTGGCGTGCCATCGCCAAGGACGTCCGGACACTGGGGGTCTACCACAGACGGAGCACCCACTGCCAGAAAAGATGGGAGGACATTCGCCGCTGGAGCAAGAAGACAGCGGAGGCTCAGCAGGGGATGGCCTCCCAACGTGGGAGGGGTGCCCGTCGCACCATGACCCCCCTGATGTTCAGGATCCTGATGGTGGCCTACACAGAGTTGGATGGGCGCTTGAGGGCTTCACAGCAGACACAAGGGGGTGAGTACACTCTCATTCTGCTGACTTTGCGCGCAGTGGAGGTGTCTGGGTGGGGGAGGTGGTCTGTGGGTTTCCCTAGGCCAGGGCGAGTTCCGTAGGCAAGGCCCCTCCGTAAGGCAGGCCATGTGGCACCCCACCCCACCTCTGTAGAGTGCCAAGTACACCTAGTTATGCCCCTGTGTCATCTATGTGTGCAGATGTCGTCCATAGCCTTGTAGGCCATTTCCCAGGATTTGAACAGTGGAGCCCAAGAGCGCGGCGCAGTGCAGGGGGCTTCTGTGTCTGTCGTGTCCGCCAACGGTAGCGGTAATGCATGCACTCAACATGTCTTTCTTCTGTCGTCCACCCCCTTTTTGTGGTCTCCCTGTTCTTGTGTGCACTAGCATCATCAGGCGGAGGAGCAGTGGCACCGGAGCACGAGGGAGCTGCATCCCACACGGCCTTGGAGGGTGAGACTACAGACTCAGAGTTCACCAGTGGGACGGAGGGCGAGGGGAGCTCCACGGCAGGGACAGGAGCAGACACCAGCGACACGGACTCATCCTCTGATGGGAGCTCTCTTGTGGTGGCGGCAACATCTGTGCCCCCCGCATCTACAGGTACAGCTGCCACCCCCCCTACCAGCACCGCCCTCCCAGCAGCCCCTCAGCCTTTGCCCCGTGCCTGCTCACCCAGGAGGGTGGGCATCACCTTCGCCCCAGGCACCTCAGGCCCTGCCCCTGTCACCCCTGCTGCCCTCAGTGAAGAGGCCATTAACCTCCTCAGGTCCCTCACTGTTGGGCAGTCTACCATTTTGAATGCCATCCAGGGTGTAGAGAGGCAGTTGCAACAAACTAATGCATTCCTGGAGGGCATTCATTCTGGTCAGGCGGCCCTTCAGCGAGCTTTTCAGACTCTGGCCTCAGCACTGATGGCAGCCATTGTCCCCGTCTCTAGCCTCCCCCTCCAACTTCCTCCACCCAGACCCAATCCCCTCTACCTCAGCCTATCCCAAGCACACCTACAGACTAGCATGCACACACGTCAACACACAAGTGAAGCTCTGGCAAACATAAGCACCACACATCCCACAGGCACTCACGCAAGCATCACACACATGCAGACACACCAACATCCACTGCCTCCACTGTGTCCCTCTCCTCCTCATCTCCCTCCTCCCTCCCAGTCTCGTCTACACTCACACCTGCATGCACTACATCTACAGCCACTATGTCCCTCTCCAGCACACACGCCACCACACCCCGCTCACGTGCAGTCACCACCCCCACTACCATTCACACATCCCCTGTGTCCTTTCCCAGTGTGTCTGTGATGCCCCCTCCCAAGATACACAAACGCAGGCACACACCCAAACAGCAGCCATCTACCTCACGACAGCCTCCAGCGCATGCACCTTCACCCAAAGTCACCAAACGTACACCTCCTACAACCACCACCTCTTCCTCCACTTCCAAACCCCCTCCAGGTACCCGTCCCAGTGTGTCCAAAAAACTTTTCCTGTCCACCCTTGACCTCTTTCCCACACCTTCCCCACCCCGTCCATCTCCTAGGTCCTGAACTAGCACCTCAGCCACAACATCTCCGGGACCAGAGGTGCCTGTAGTCACCGGAATCTGGAGTGCACCGGCCACCAGGGCAGCCAGTGTGGCACGGAGCCACAGCACAGACAGTCCCCCACCTTTGAAGCATCAGAAGTTGGCCAGAGCCCGGCGGGAGAGGGGGAAGACTCCAGCCACCAAAGCCGCTCCCAGGGGTCCCAGTGGGAGTGTGGAGTCAGCTGTGACACCTTCCAAGGAGGGGAAGGGCCACAAGAAACCCGGCAAGTCTGGGAAGATAGCACGGCGGAGAAGACCACCATCATCCCCGCTGCCCAGGAGGCCACCTCCAGCAAAAGCCCAGCTGCCCAGGAGGCCACCCCCACCACCAGCCCACCTGCCCAGGAGGCCACCGCCAGCACCAGCCCAGCTGCCCAGGAGGCCACCGCCACCACCAGACCGCTGCCCAGGAGGCCACCCCCACCACCAGCCCAGCTGCCCAGGAGGCGACCGCCAGCAAAAGCCCCGCTGGGCCATGAAGGACCGCCAGCAGCTGATACCTTGCAATGGAGACCGCCATCTCAAGCACCGCTGAACAGGGCACCGCCATCTCAAGCACCGCTGAACAGGGCACCGCCATCTCAAGCACCGCTGAACAGGGCACCTCCATCTCAAGCACCGCTGACCCATAAGCGGCAAGGGCACTGACGCAACTGAGTCCGTCACGGGGTGAATGATGCACTCTGGGCACCATGCCCCTCCAGAACCAGTGGAGACTGTCATCCACTACCTCTGTCCTTAGCAGGATGAAGCACTCTGGGCACCATGCCCCCTCCAGAACCAGTGGAGACGGTCATCCACTACCTCTGTCCTTAGCAGGATGAAGCACTCTGGGCACCATGCCCCCATCAGAACCAGTGGAGACTGTTATCCACTTGAGAGGCTGTGGCTTTGCACTCCCCAGGATTGAACAGTGGGCAACCCACCCACTGTAGAGACTTGAGAGACTGTGGCTTTGCACTCCCCAGGATTGAACAGTGGGCAAGCCACCCACTGTAGAGACTTGAGAGACTGTGGCTTTGCACTCCCCAGGATGTAACAGTGGGCAACCCACCCACTATAGAGACTTGAGACTGTGGAATGGCACTCCCCAGGATTGAACAGTGGGCAACCCACCCACTGTAGAGACTTGAGACTGTGACTTTGCACTCCCCAGGATTGAACAGTGGGCATGTGGCCCCCTCGTGGATTTGGCATCGTGCACTCAAGCGGCTGAGGTGCCCCCCCTTTCCCTCCCCCTGAGGTGCCTGTTTAGTTGCTGTCTGATGCCCCTGCAGTGTTCTCTCCATCATGGTCGGGGATCTTGTGTGGGCCTCGCCCATACCATGTGGTCCCAGTGTTCCACGGACTTTCTTAGAGCACTACCTGGACTACTATGCTTGGTATATATTATGTACATGGTGTATATATATATATATATATATATATATATATATATATATATATATATATATATATATATATATATTTCTGCATACTTGCTTTTAATATATTACAATGGTTACACTCATTTTCTATTGTCTTTGCATTCTTCCGGGGGGTTTGGGGGGTGTAACTGTGATGTATTGATATGCATTGTTGGTGTTTTGTAGTGGGTGAGGGTGGGGGTGTTGCGTGTGTGTCTTCCTGTTTTTTGCCTCCCCCTCCCGTGTCGTAGGTGCAGTACTCACCGTGGTCTTCGCCACCGGCGTTCGTGCTCCTGGTAGAGGAGCAGCAAGACTATTGCAGGAAGAATTGGGAGTTCCGGGTCCATGGCGTCCTCGTTCCTCATGGGGTGTGTAGAGGTGAGCGTTTTCCCTTTGGGATTCCTGTTTCTGCCGTGTTTTTATCCGCGGTGAATCCGCCCCGGAAAAGGTGGCGGATTGGCCTGTCATAATAATGTGGGCGGTACATTGTCTCCCGCCTGTCTGTTGGCGGTGACCACTGCGCTGTTTGTTTGTACCGCCGTGGTGGTCGGAGTGTTAATGTGGCTGTCTTTGTTAGTGGTTTCCGCCACGGTCGTAGTTGCAAATTTTTTACCGCCGGTCTGTTGGCGGTCTTATCGCCGCTTTAACTGGGATAAATAAGAGGAATCTGTAAACAACTGGGATCAAATATTTTGAACGAACTGTGGGTTCTGGGTAAATGAATGTTTAATTAATTTAATATTCCCAAAGATTTGCCTTGGGAATGTAGGATTGATATTACAATTGTTACTTTTTCAGTACAAATTGTTGTAAGAGATCTTCACGTGTGCCATAACTTAATGTATATGTTTTAGATAACAACAAAATAATTTTTGTTATCGAGTGAGGTTTTTGTTGAGGGTGGAACCTTGTTCTGAGCACCGTGTATAATAGAATTTTTGCTGTGATACATATATAGATAGGGAACTTAAGAGTGCCAGATCACTCTCAAAATTCACCCCCTTAAAACTTACTTGCGTTATCGCCGCTTTAACACCAACCGCCAGAGTTGTAATGACCACCCAAGTCCGGTGTCTTCAAAAACGGTTGCTGGTTTCTAAAATCTAGATCAAATGAACTGTGTTATTTTAAGGTCTGTGGCGAAGACAGTATTATTGGCATCAAAGAAAGAATGCAATCAGCAGTTTAAGTGCTGACTACAATGAAAACATGTGAAAATGATAAGAAAATAGATGATTTTGTAACTTCAATGCTTGGAACCCTAGTAAATGGAAGGGGGTCAAACAAATCAAACCCATACCGCATAACAGAACACATTTGGAATATTACATCTGTGCATAGCAGTTTTGATCCACCTTGTGGGCTCCTCATTATTCTGTTATATACAAAAATATGTTCTTCATTCTAAAAAGCAACAGCTGAACTAGATAATATATTAATTTTGTTCTCTATAACGTATTAATTTTTCTGGTAGCAATTTCTTTTTTTATTTCAGAAAGATTTTATTACGTTTTCACGAAACTGTAAAAATACAATCAAACAGAAAACACAGCCAGGCGTAGTGGGGTTGACTGGCACAGTTAAGGTCTGAGTGAAAGAATAACACTATGAATGCAAAATCGTTATTGGAGATACAGCTGTGTTTGTCAAATATAAACCCCAAGTAAGTGAAAACGTATTTAGAAAGAAAAAAGGGAGTTTGAGCTAAGAGAAAGAGAAGAGAAAGAGTGGTAGGGGAAATAGGAGAGAGTATCAGGATGGAGAGTCAGGGAGGGACTAGGTGAAGATGTATTAGGGAGAGGAGTAAGGGTAAGGGTTAGGAAAGGGTAACATGAGGGTTGGGTGAGGGTAAGGGTGGGTCTCTATTGAGCTGCTGTTTGTATCTGTAAGGGTTTGCTAGATGAGAGGCTACATATAAATGGGTAGATGTATCAGGGAGTTGTGGATGTCTGATGGAGAACCAAAGAGTGAAGAGACTGGTTGGAGGCAGTCAGAGACGTATGAATCAAGTCATATCCAGATTTTTGGTTTATTTTCTGAAGTTGTTTGCAAAAAGGTGTTCAGGGAGCTGAATGCACCTCTGGTGAATTGAAACCACACCCATCAAGTATGGGTTGATACTTTGGAGAGGTCCTTCCATTCGGCTACAATAGATTTGAGACCTATTGATACTAGAGTGCCAGGAGAATGTGTTCTTCTTTGCTTAATGTGTTTGTTTAATGTGTAGTACACATGTGATATAGTTGTGCTGAACTGATGCCAGGAGTCGTTAACGAATGAGCAGTTGAAGAGCATGTGTTACAGAGCACCTGGGTTTTTCTCACAGCTCCAGCAGAGATTTGTGTCTCAGAGTCTGGGTTTAAATATTTTGGTGTGAAGCTAGTGGGGACATATAAGCAGTCCAGAATCTGCACTGTGCCAGGCAAGGGGCAATTTTGTTAGCAATTAGGTTAGCCCAATGAAGGGCCAGTTGAGGATCGTAGGGTGAGATGTAAGAGTAGTATTGAGAAGGGACATCCATTTCCTAGGACTGGTTTTGGTATGGATGATGATTTAGGTGATAAAATGACAATTTGGAGGCTAAATACCCGCCAATGGCTATTTTATTAAGTATGGATGAAAGGTGGGGTGTTTCTGGAGGTCTGTGCCTAGCTAGGGTAACCTTGAGTTTCAGAAATGTAAAGAAGTCAGTTTCATCTAGGTTAAAAATATGTTTGATGTGCGAGAAGGGTAGAGGACACAAAGAGATCCCTAGTTTTTTTAGTACTTTTTGAGCCCAGCTCTCGAAATATAGCAACTTCCCATCTTTTTAAATATTGTCCACGTGCCACAATGAACCTAAAGTGTACTTCATTGTATTTGTAAGTTGTTGATTTTTTGGAGGGCTTGGAATGTTCCCAGCGAGGGGTGTTCTACTATTTTCTTTTTAACCGTAAGTATAGATGTAAGGGAGAGCAGTAAAACAAGTCTCTTTTCTATTGTGAGCCATGTTGGAGAGAGATTGGGGCAGATATAGGCCAGAGGTGCCCCTATTAAGCTAAGTATGCCCTTTGGAATCTTCTATGATCCTCGAGATTTAAGCCTTCTGAAGGCTTGGGTAGCCTCAATTTCCTAGAGCGATTCACGGTTTCCTGAGGCTTTACAAGAAGGTTGTTAAGTAAGTGGTCAATTTTGGTGAAGAATGAGTCTGTTGAGGGGATTGGCAATATAACTATTAAAAAGTTGATAAATGATGAGATAATCATTTTGATTGTTTTGATATGGCCCCACCAGGTGATGAATCTAATCACTGATTGTTCTAGGAGGTCTTTAATCTTAGCTATTGTAACTTTCTAGTTGTGGTCAAATGATTCTTTTAAGTCCCAATTAAACAGCATTTCTAAGTATTTTACTATTTTTTGTACTCACTTGAGATCAGTGTTCTGTATTATAGAGCTGGGACAATGGATGTTGAGTGGGAGGATTTCCGTGTTTTCTTTATTCAGGGTATAACCAGAGACCTTAGCGTAATTGTTAATTGTAGAAATTATTTCAGGGATTGCACAGTCTGCTTAGTTGGTGGAGACTAAAATATCACCTGCGTATGCTGCCACATTTTGGGGCAAGCCAAGAAAGAGATCTCTAGGATTGCTTCATTTTCTCCAATGCTGATGATTAGCGGTTCCAAAGAGATAAGGAACAGTAATGGAGATAGGGGACATCCCTGTCTTGTACCTTGGTAGTGACTGAAGTTTTATCATAAGTTCCCATTAGTATTGATTTAAGCTTTAGGGTCCTTGTATAAAGCTAGACTCATCTTGGCAAAGTTTGGACCAAGGTTGAAGTAGTTGTGTTGCATGGAGGAATGTTCAGAAAACCTTGTCAAGGGCTTTTCTGCATCCAAGGGCATTGTACAGGCTGGATGTGTGATGGAGTTTGTCTTCTCTATATCGAGGTTAAGTAGTTTGATATTGTCTGCACTGAGAATTACTTTGAGGACAGGTTCGAATTTGAGGGCCAGGATCTTAGCATATATTTTGAAGTTTGTGTTTATTAATGAGATAGGATGGTAGTTCTTGAGGTTAGTTGGGTCTCTCCCATCTTTTGGTATAACAGTGATGGTAGCATCCCACACAACCTCTATTTCTGATAGGATCACTTCCTCTGTTTATATTCTCCTTTTCCCACATGCACGATATTCCAATTTTTTGGAAACAATGGTCTCGGACCAGGATGCCCACATAGTGGATCTGAGGTGGCTATCCCCAAGCCCTTCGAATCCACTAAGGCGGCTCCCACAAGACACACTGAAAGATCCCTTATTCCAGGCCATGCAAGGGACACATATACAACAATATTTCACAGAAAACCATAACATGGCAACCACTAAAGACATGGAGTGAGATGCATTTGAAATTTTAACACAGGGCATCTGTTTACAGGAAATAGTGGGGGTGCACCGGACCCTGGAGCGTGAGATCAGAAAGGCTGAATCCTGACTCGCTAATCTGGGGAAGGGAGCAGACACTGACATTGATATTACTTTGCAGTACATAGGGGCAAAGGAGTCTTATGCATCACTTCTCGAGCACCTACGGTGCTTTAACTTTACTGCACATGCTGTAAAGGTTACTAAAGAAGGCGACAAAGACAGATGGCTAATTGCCTGGCTTGTCAGGCAAAATGAAACTATTACCCCTATTATGCAAATTCGACCCCTGTCAGGAGTAATAATCCGCACAGAGGAAGCGATCCTTTGGGAATTTCACACATTATGTGAAGGTATATAGAGCTCCTTGCGCTGTCCCCCACGCAGCTATACAGACATTTTTGACCGGAATAGCACTCCCACATTTCCTCAATTCTACTAAGAAACCATTGGAGCCTCCTATTGTTACAACGGAGGAGTTCACGTAAGCAATTAAGGACCTTGCACACAATTCAACCCGTGGCCTAGAGGGTCTCCCATTAGAGTATCATTCCAAGTTTGCTACCAGATTGGCCGCACGGCTGGCAGAGATGTAGGAGGAGGTGCTTGAACTAGGAATATTTCCCAAATCCCTTTGAGAGTTACTATTGCTTTCTATCCTGAAACCAGACCGAGATCCTACTCTGCTGGGATCATATCGGTCCATTGCTACACAGGTAACCCATTACAAGATCTTAGGTAAGATCCTGGCAAGGGCATATTCCCAGATTGTACGAACACTTATTCACATTGACCAAAACGGTTTCATTCCTGGTCGCAACACCTCGCAAAACATTCACTGCCTTTTCCACATACAAAACCAAGTCTAGAACCATCATCGGCTATCAGCCTGCCTGATCCTAGACATTGAGAAGAAGTATGATACCCTCTCTAGGGATTATCTATTCCAGGGGCTCATCTCTGTGGGTATTGGGAAACGCTTCCTTGCATATACTTTGCTGTTATACACAGATCCCTCTTCCGGAGTACGATTAGGTACCCTAGTTGTGGATTCCTTCCCAGTGGGACATGGCACCAGACAATGATGCCCACTCCTCTATCTACTTTTTGCACTGGCAATGAAACCAATGACGATCCACCTTTGTGAGGTACGTTGCGAGTGTGGCATCTCCCATAGGACCGCATACCTGCAGTCTTGCTATACGCAGATGATCTGCTTATATATCTTAGAGATGCGCCATCATCCCTTGCCCCAATACACCCTCCTCTCTCAGCATTTGGCAAAGTCCTGGGACTCCAACTTAATTGGACCAAATCAGCAATTTCCTCCATGAGCCCTAGACAGTCACAAAGTGAAATATCCCTTGGGGGGAGAACTCGTTTTCACTGGTTTCCCGAAGTGATCTGCTGTCTGGGTGTTCACCTCTATCACTCCTCGCCCAATTTGTATGAGGGAAACCTGCCCAGGGCCTTTGTGGGCATCTGCACACAGATGTCCTTTTGGCAATCCCTCCAGCTTGCAAATTTGCACATAAGGGGCCGATGCGTTAGATATTTTTAAGCGCAGCAAAAGTCACAAAGTACGCATCTGCTTTGTGGCCTTGGCACTCATTTGCCCATCTGCGCCCTCACACTATATTGGCGCTCAGCGTCCACGCTGCAGGTGGAGGCTTGGTGGGGAGCCCTGCATAAATGGGCCATGGCCAAAGAAGAGGTACTCCGTGATGAAGAGGAGCGCGGCCTCCGTGAACGTCCCATTTTCAATCACTGGGATACAAAACTCTTGCACTTTCACCAACACATGTGCGATGACACCAAGCCAACCTAGTTGATTACTATTTGCAATGTAACTTTTTTACCCCACCTGCTGTTTATTAATATGCTGCTACTGAGGACCACCCAAGTCTTAATTTTAGGAAACCTCAAACCGCTCCCTCCACACCCTCCGATCACCCCTAGAATCCATCACCCTTATCGCTGCCACCCCATAAGTTTCTATTTGACATCATATGACGGCAATACCCAACACCCGCTATCTTTCATCTCCCACTACAAGATTGCTACCTGAAACCGCAACCGATCCAATGCAAGATCACCAACAGAACTCCCCCACTTCCCTCTGATTTCTCCTACCCTGTTTTCCCTGGTTAATATTCACCATCAGCAGAATGGACATCTAATTAGTAATGTTGTCATACAGATACTTCTCTGTTTTCCCTTTAAAAAATGGTTTGAAACATGACAATATTTTACTGTTTTATGGTATCTGTTATATTTCTTGCTGCATGCTCAGTGATACATTTCTGTAAGTTAAATGCTGCATTGTTTGCATTATATGCTCTGACTTCACCAATAAAAATACATTTAAAAAAAAGGGAAAAACAATGATGGCAGCCTCTGATACAGTGCCTTGTATGGATCTCGAGTTCGCATAGTGTGTAAAAAGGTCGTTGAGGGGCTGAATAAGAAGGGTTCCCCATGTATGGCAAAAGGTGGCAGGGAAGCCATCTGGGCCCAGGGCTTTTCATGGCTTGAGTTATTTTATGGCTTTTTCAACGTCTGATTGAGATATGGGTTCACGAGGAGTGTCCTTTACTTTTTTGTCTATTTTTGAGATGAGGAAGCTGTTAAGGCACTGTAGGCACTCTTCATATGTGGTGTAATTATTTTTAGAATAGATTTCTCTGTAAATTTATTCGAATGTGGCGAGGATATCCTTTTCCCTAGTGGAAGAAATACCCTTGCTGTTGGTGATGGAGGTTATGTTTGGACCTTGGTAGTTTTGTTTGACAAAAAATGCAAGAAATTTCCCTGCTCTGTTGCGACCAGCGAATGTAATGCCTTTGTTTCTGTTAACGATGAGGTGTGTTTGTTACTTAGAGTTTTAAAGTATTCATATGTTCTTTTTGTCAGATGAGCTATTTGTGTTCTGTCAGATTTGTTTTAGTCTCCCCCCACCCTGATGAGTCATTACTGAAAGCTGTGGATCTAATCTGATAATACTATTACATTGCTAATCAGTCATGGACCCCCTGAGGAGACTTTGCGGACACACCAGAGGTCCCCAGACCAACAGTTGGGAACCACTGGTATAGAATATTTTGAGACAAAAGTACACATTGAGGGGCAGGATCTTTAAGCTGTGCATTTATGGAGGGAGGTGGTGGAGTGTGTAACTGAATCTCTGGGTATGGCTGTCAAGAGGAACACAAGAGATGACCACCCTGTGAGGAGGAGGAGGAGTAGTAGGAGGAGGAGAGGGCAACAGCAGGAACCATTTTGTTTGTTGCAGTTTTATATGGCTTGAACTCGAACCAAAGGTATTGAAGCGTTTTACATGAGCACCAGTTACATTACACAAGAACACATTCAGGTGGTCATAATGACATTCGTGGTGACTGTTAAAGTGGCGGTAATACTGCCAACAGGCTGGCGGTAATTACCATCAAATTATGACCATGGCGGTGATAACTCCCATAGACAGCCAATGTACCACACCATCCGCCAGGGTGTAAACTCCACGCACCATAGCAGTAGCCATAAACAGCTAGGTGGAAGACAAGGTACCGCCCACTACATTATGACACAGCACATCGCCACGATTTCCGGGGCGGTACCAACGCCATCAAAAGCCTGGCAGAAACACATCACAGAAGACCAAAGACTTACCAACAGAGACACAGAGATGCTCAACTCCACTATGGAACCAGAACTTCAAGTCTTCCTGATTCTCTTCTACGCCATGCTCCACCTGGAACACTGACAAAGACGACGATGGTGGGAGTACAGCAGCCTAGCACACAAGGGAGGGAGGGAAGAAAAGGAGAGTGACACACACACGCAAAACACACACACCATACACACAACCAGCTGCATATGCTCCAATGGCACACAACACACAGCATAATATTACAAGTACTAGAGATCAGAAGTACTGAAAATGTATTTGCAAGGCAAAAGCCACCATATGAACCAATTTTGTACAGATAGACATAAACAATTGTCCAGAAAGGAACAATGCCCAGTCCAAAGTACATAAGGCCCACATGGCCAGAGGGCACAGTCCAGGCCCCAACTTGATCCTGATTAACTACGCACAAATCTGTGCAGGGGCATCATCATGGAAGTGGACAGGCACCTCAGGGGGTACGGGGGTGGGGGCACCTCAGCTGAAGTCGGGAATTTGCCCACTGCTTCTGGAGGGGGCTCCATGCCCATTTCCCAATGCTGGGGAGTGCAAGGTCACAGTCACTGAGGTGGGAAACTTGCCCACTGCTTCTGGAGGGGGCTCCTTGTACAACAGTCCCTGGAGGGTGGCCTACATGCCGTCTGCTGGAGGTGAGGGCCTATATGTCTCAGTTGGAGGTCAGGGCTGCATGGTCTCTGCTGGGGGAGGTGACCCCTGGGTAGCCTCTGCTGGAGGCGAGGGCTGCATTGTCTCTGCTGGGGGAGGTGTCACCTGGGCAGCCTCTTCTGGAGGTGAAGGCTGCATTGTCTCTGCTGGGGGAGGTGTCACCTAGGCAGCCTCTGCTGGAGGTGAGGGCTGCATTGTCTCTGCTGTGGGAGGTGTCACCTGGGCAGCCTCTGCTGGAGGTGAGGGCAGCTGTGTCCCAGTTGGAGGGGAGGGCTTCTTGTCTGTCATTGGTAGTTGACTAGGAACCTTTTCTTGCATTGGTAGATGAGTGGGAACCTTTTCTTGCATTGGCGGTTGAGTGGGAACATTTTCTTGCATTGGTGGTTGAGTGGGAACCTTACCCCTCCTGGCTGGTGGAATGGGATCCTCCCCTTTCCTGGCTGGTGGAGTGGGATCCTTCCTTTTCCTGGCTGGTGGAGTGGGATGGGATCCTTTCCTTTCCTGGCTGGTGGAGTCGGATGGGATCCTTCCCTTTCCTGGCTGGTGGAGTGGGATCCTTCACTTTCCTGGCTGGTTGAGTGGGATCCTTCACTGTCCTGCCTCCACGACTAGGAAGTTCCTCCACTGTCCCCGTGGACTGTTTGGATGAGGTGCTGGGCTGGGTCATTGGGACCCTGCTCTTACAAGCCAGATGGGGAGGGAGGGAAGAGGTCAAGACGTGCATGTAAAAGCTTCTTAGGGGCATTGGGGCGGGATGTGGGAGGAGGGATGGGAGTGGAGGTTGAGGGAGTGGTTGTTGGAGGAGTACGTCTGCTGGACTTGGGTGCAGGTGCATGGGCAGTGTGCTGATGTGAGGTGGATGTTTGTTGGGTGTCTGAGTGCCTGCGTTTGTGTCCTTTGGGAGGGGGAGACAGACAGGGTGGGAAAGGACACGGGGGACGCGTGGATGGATGTTGTGGAGGTGTCTGCAAGTGAGGTGTGTGTGCTGCTTGGTGTGGTGATGGTGGTGGTGGCTGTTGAAGCAGTGCATGCAGGTGCAAGTGTGGACGTGACTGTGAGGGAGGTAGAGGAGGAGGAGGAGGGGGAGGGGAGACAGTGGATGTGGATGTGTGTGCAACTGTCTGTTGTTTGTGTTAGTGCGTGTGGACTGAAGTGTGGTGCCTGTGTTTGTCTGTGCCACTCTTGTGTGATGTCTTGTTGGCATGCTCGTCTGTATGTGTGCATGAGATGGGTTGAGGTTCAGGAGACTGGGACTGGGAAGTGGTTGTTGGAGGGGGGATGGTAGGAATAGGGACAATGGCTGCCATCAGAGAGGAGGCCAGAGCCTTAATCGATCTCGGTTGGGCCGCCACTCCACCGTGGATGCCCTCCAGGAATGCATTGCATTGCTGTATCTGGAATGCCAGCCCCTGGATGGCATTCACAATGGTTGACTGCCCTACAGAGATGGATCTCAGGAGATCAATAGCCTCCTCACTCAGGGCAGCAGGGCTCACTGGGGCAGGGCCTGAGGTGCTTGGGGCGACGGAGATGCCTACCCTCCTGGGTGAGCAGGCACATGCAACTCGCTGAGGGGCTGCTGGGAGGGCAGTGCTGGTGTGGGGGTGGCAGCTGTATCTGCAGCTGGGGTGGTCACAGAGGTGCCCGCCACCACCAGGGAGCTTCCATCAGAGGAGGTATCTGAGTCAGTGTTGTCACTTCCTGTCTCTGCCGTGGTGCTCCCCTCACCCTCTATCCCACTGGTTCCCTCTGCATTGGTGGACTCTGCCTCCTGGGTCCTGTGGGATGCAGCTCCCTCTGTCGCCAGTGCCCCTGCTCCTCCACCAGATGATGCTAATGCACACATGGACAGGATGACAGAAGGAGAAGGCGGTGGGGGAGAGAAGGGGAGCACTGGGTCAATTACAGCACCAATACCACAGTTGGCATACACAGCACCGTCGCACACAGGGATCAGGATTGAGCACTATGCATTGCACTGGCATTGATTTGGCTAGATGCCACAGCAAGATGAGGGCCAAGCACGCCAACTGCACACCTCCTGGGATCTACAAAGCCCTGATTGACATGGAATGCAAACAAGCTAGGTTACCTGCATTTGCCTTACACCCATTACCCTTGAGCTGGATCACGCTGCAATGTCTGGCCTGGCATTAAGGGGCACCCACTAACTCACACGCACCACCCGTATCCCATGCCACCTACCATTTATTGTAGTAATGCCCACTGTACTCACCCCCTGTGGCTGATGTGATGCCCTCAAGCGCCCATCCAGCTCTGGGTAGGCCACCGCCAGTATGCGGGCCAACAGTGGGGTCCCGACAGGCACCCCTTCCTTGTTGGGAAGCCATCCCCAGCTGGGCCTCTGCGGTCTTCAATGCCCAACTTCTCAGGTACTCCCACAGTTTCCTGCAGTGCGTGCTCCACCTGCCGTAGACCCCCAGGGTCCACACATCCTTGGAGATGGCACGCCACATTCCCTTGATTTGATGGGCGCTAACCTGCAGATGGAATGCAGACAGGAGGACACCATTACACATACAATCCAGCCCATCACACATATGGCCCACAAATCCCATTTCCAAAGCCATTGGCACACACATCGCTCGGTGCCCACCATGTACACTACCTACAGACATCCCCCCAAATGACACGATGCCTGCACACACATCTCCATGCAACCGTCCCACAGGCATCGAGCCCAAGGTGTACTCACCTGTTGGTCTGGAGGCCCATACAGTTTCCCATACTTGGGTAGGACCCCATCCGCCAAGCGCTCTAACTCTTCTGAAGTGAAGGCAGGGGCCCTTTTCCCAGTCACACAGGCCATGGTAGGTTCCAGACACAGGTCACAGCAGCACACGCAGTGTAGGTGTTCTCCTATGGAAAGTCAGTAATCAAGTGAGGTTATAGACAGAAAATAGCGGTCACGTCCACAGCGGTGTACACCGTCACCGTCACCGCTGACGCTGATCCTATTGGCCACTGTACTCCATAGAGACCCATATTATCCAATGATAAATTGTGCGGTGGTGCAAGACTGCCTTCCGCCACATCGCCCAACGTCGGCGGAGTTACCTCACTTCCATTTGTCCCTAGGTACAGGACAGGCGGTCGCCATTTCATGGTGGTGGACTACATACAGATCTTCCATAACTGCGTCATTGCCAACATTTTCACATACATTGCCATTCCCACTGTCCCATCACATTAATGCTGTATGCACACTGAGCTGGTGGTTCCATTGTTGAAATTTTGATGGCCTACTCACTCTTGTTTCCCTTAGATACCTACCACTATGGATGAATAGGAGGAGGAGACAAACCCCGTGTACAGAGTCTTTGCTACACTGGAGGACAGGCACATTATACTCACCTATAGATTGGACAGGGCCACAATCACAGAGCTGTGTGTGCAATAGGAGCCTGACCTGATATCAGCTTTCTGTCATCCCACTGGGATCCCCCCTCTTGTGCAGGTTCTATCTGTGCTCCATTTCCTGGCAACTGGTTCTTTCCAAGTGACAGTAGACTTGGCAGCAGGAATGTCACAGCCAATGTTCTCAATCATGATAGCAAGGGTATTGTCTGCCTTGGTGAAACACATGTGCAGCTACATTTTTCTTCCCCCGCAGTGGAAGATTTGGCCACTCTGAAGGCCGGATTCTATGCAATGGGACATATACCCAATATAATTGGGAAGGCTGATGGTACACATATTGCAATTGTTCCCCCCCCCAAGAATGAACAGGTGTTCAGGAATCGCAAGAGTTTCTACTTACTGAATGTGCAAATGGTGTGCCTGACGGACCAGTACATCTCCCACGTCACTGCCAAGTATCCTTGATTGGTGCATGATGCCTTCGTTCTGAGGACTAGCAGCATCCCAAATGTGATGGCCTAACTACAGTGGCATAGGGTGTGGCTAATAGGTGAGCCAGAGTGCCCACCCACTGTATGTCAGTGTATGCCTTCAAGTGTTATACACATAGGACTGTGTACAACTAAATTTTGTCCCTCAATATTTGCAGGGGACTCTGGCTACCCAAACCTATTGTGGCTCCTGACCCCTGTGATGAATTCCAGGACAGGGTGTGAGAACCGTTATAATGATGCACATGGGCGAACCAGGAGAATAATCGAGTGGACCTTCGGCCTCCTGAAGGCCAGGTTCAGATGCCTGCATCTGACAGGTGGATCCCTGTGCTACTCACCGATAAGGTCTGCCAGATAGTAGTGGCACGCTGCATGTTGCACAACCTTGCCCTCAGACAACATGTGCCTTTTCTGCAGGAGGAGGGGACTGGAGATGCCACTGTGGCAGCAGTGGATCCTGAGAACAGTGAGGATGAGGAGGCAGAGGATGAGGATGTGGACAACAGAACATCAGTTATACGTCAATACTTCCAGTGACACACAGGTTAGACAGTGCAACTGACCATTACTCTGACTATTGATGTGTTCTGTGTGGCTGTACCATGAAGGCATTCATGTCCTTTCCATCTCAACTTACAGTCATGTCTATGGCTTGTCCTTCTACAGATGTTGTTGATATGACAACAGTTTCCTGATATGTTTACTGCAGACAGCTACAGGTCATTATTTGTATGATATCACAGAGTTCAGAGCATTTGCAGTAGATGTGACTGTTCCCATAAATGCACATTTTCAACACATAAAACGGTGTCACTCATATTGTGTTCAAAGGTGTTTATTTTAGTGCAAATAATTGACTGAAAAGTGCAATGGAATGGGGTGATGGTATAGGAAAGTCCAGGGTATTGTTCCAGTCTGTTTGTAGCACATGTCCAGTGTTCAATGGGCCATAGGAAGGGGAGCAAAGGCAGTTCAAAGTGGACAAGGTGACAGAGTGGGACACAAGGGAGACAATTAGGAGGGTCTCATTTCCTGGCGGTGGTCTTGGTAAGTATCTCTGGCTTCTCTCTGGGTTGCAAGGAATGTTTGCGGGTGGTTCACCTTCTGCAGGGGATAGGGTGCTGGTGGCCTGTTGGTCCTGTGGCGGGGCCTCCTGCCCATTAGCTGCAGCAGACATGGAGGGCTGGTCAATAGACTGGCTAGTGGTGGGGGCCCGCTGGTGTGCTGTCCATTCCCTCATGATATTGGCCCTGTCTGTCAGCATCCCTGCTATGGAGATCATGGTGGTGTTGAGAGCCTGCAAGTCCTCCCTGATCTCCTGATGGTGTTCCTCCTGCAGCTGCTTGTTCTCCCGCATGTTGTTGAGGATCTGGCCCATCGTGTCCTGGGATTGTTGGTAGGCCCCCAGGACATTGGTTAGTGCCTCCTGGTGAGTCAGTTCCCTGGGTCCGTCCTCCCCCTGGTGCACATCGGTACTCCCAGTGTCCCTGTGCCTGTGTCCCCTGAACGGTGTGTTCACTGCCACTGACCCCAGATCCCTGATTGTCTTGGGTGTGAGGTGTGGACTGTGGTCCCTGTACAGGTGGGCACACTGCTGATTGACGTGTCCTGGGGACATAGGTGTGGGGATGCTGAGCGGGTGCTGTTGTGTTGGATACTGATGAGGGAGGCTTTGTGGTGGACTGAGTGGGCTGGGGTGACCGACTGACCAGTGGTCCCTCATGGGCCAGGTAGCTTATCCAGATCCTGAAGTCCAGAGTTACTGTCATCACTGGGGGCATCTTCTTTTGGGGGACTGGTTAGTCGTGGCACCTCCTCTCCACTGAGATTGGCTGGGGCACCTGTGCGGATGTAAGTGATGTATTATGCTTCATGTCTGTGACATATTGTACATTCCTAGCTTCCCCTCTATTGTTGCTGTTGCCCTGTCACCTTTGTTTGTGTATGGTGATGTATTGTGTGATTGTTAGTTCTCCATGCTGTGCATGCTTTGGTGATGGGTGTCCATGCAGGGCTGGGAGGGCTGTCCATGCATTGGTATAACATGCAGGGCTTGGCATTGGGGTTAGTCATATGTGTAGGTGCAGTGTCTGAGATGGAGTGGAGTGAGGGTGAGGGTGTGAGATGGCATGCAGGTATGCGGGGGTGATAAGTAGTAAATGTTCACTCACCAGTGTCCAGTCCTCCGGCACCTTCAGTGAGTCCCTCAGAATGCAGTATTGCCAAGACTTGCTCCACCCATGCTGTGAGCTGTGGGGGAGTAAGTGGGTGTCCACCACCAGTCCTCTGTATGGCGAGCTGGTGCCTTGCAGCCACGGAATGTACCTTCCCCGTAGGTCATCGCACCTATTCCCGATGTTGTCCCTTGACGTTCACCCTATCCAAGATTCTCCACCACAGCTCCATCTTCCTGGCAATGGATATTTGCTGCACCTGTGCTCCAAACAGCTGTGGTTGTACCCTGACTATTTCCTCCGCAACTCCTCATCAGCGAAACAGGGGTGCCATGGGTGTTGTGTGGGGACATAGGTGTTGTGTGGTGTGTGTAAGTGTGTGGAGGTTGGGTAATGTGGTTGGGTGTGCAAAGTGGGGTGCGTGAGGGTATATGGGTGTTTGCGTCTAGTTGTCCCAGTGGTCTTGATGTCAGTCTGGTGGCAATAATTTGTATTCATAAAGGGTTGTGGGTCATGTGGATGTGCGTTTTATAGTGCTGTGGGTGGGTGGGAGTGGTGTGTGTGTATGAGTGTCAGGTGTGTTTATTTGGTATTGGCCAATGTTGTACAGTTTGGTATTTGAGTGTCCATTCTGTGTGTACCGCTGTGCTGCTTTACTCTTCAGAATATCAAAACTATGCACTTCAGGATATTTTAAGGCACCATGTAAAGCAATCACTCTCAAACACCTTCGTAAGTAGAATAATCAAGTTTATTTAAGGGGCAAGTTCTCAGCTAGCAAAACTAAACCACACTAATATATATATATATACATCAGGAGAATAACATGAGAATAATGATAAAGATATAAGCACTCTGTGAATAATTGCAAGAGTAAGTGCATATAATACGAGCACACACAATATACCTCAATGCTCAATAGCATGAAAATGACTGTAAGAGTAAGTGCATATTACGCGCGCACACACAATATACTTCAATGCTCAATAGCATGAAAATGACTGCAAGAATAAGTACACATTACGCGCGCACACACAATACACTTAATAAATTGAAAAGCTTCACCGAAAAGAGCGTCTGCATCCCTCCGCCGTACACAAAGCTGGGGAACCCAAATCAGCTGACACAGGGAGCCTCTGTTCGGGACAATCAGTCCTCCTGGCGTTGCGTCCAACCCAGGAGAGAGTTCCTAAACCAGCCCATCCAGGCCCCCAACTTTTATAGTATTTACTAACGCCCAGGAGTCTTTTCTAGAAAAAGACCCCCTCCTTTACAAATTGTGCAATCGGCGGTACCTTGTTCACCCTTCGAGACGTCTCCTCAGAACGGGCCAAGTTCCCAGGAGAGGACTCCAAGGTGAAGCTTGCATTCCTCCTTGTGTACAGGCGCATCCCCCTGTTGTTCTAACTGATAGCTCGTGGAATGTAAATAGCGCCCTTCGTACCAGGCAGATGGAGCGAAGTTGAGCAGAAAAACACCCCACCCTTCAGCTTGCCGAAGCTTGTGGAAAAACACAGAACAGTGCCTTACGCACCGAACCAGACTCGACAAAATGGAGTCGTGAACCCAAAATGGAAGCGAAGGCCAATGAAAGCAGAGGCCAATGGTCCACACTCTGCACCACTGTTTACCTTGCACGTAGTGCTGCCGCATGCACGTAGTGTATGTAGCAATACATCTCCACCCTTGGACCATTTGGCCAACTTACAACTAAGTATATCCTATAAGCTGAAATGGCAATGCTCTTGGGCGAAACTGAGATAGAAGATTAGGCACACACTGAATACAACAACATAATGAAATTAAAATAACTGTTATGATAATGATTACACCAAAGATATAACGCAGTTGGCCTAAATTAGGCAGCCATCCAAAAGCCCAATCCCACCACCCCTTGTCAACATCCTGCTGCACCCCCTTCACCAACTTATGCAGGGCCTCTATGTGGGAGTTGATTGATATGGAGTGGTCGGATAAATTGAAGCAACATAATCCTTCAAAATCACTGCAGCCATGGTTGTGTTTAAGCAGTAAATAATCAATAGCAGCGCGATTCTGCAAAGCAGCTCTTCTAATTCCCTGTACATCTAATAACAGCTCAGATAAGGCAGCTGATGTATAGTTAATATTCTTGACTACTAAACATGCAAGTTTATTAATAACTCTGGTATTATATACTGCAAGTCCTGGCACCCCTACGATAGAACTAGCTAAACTAACATATTCTGTTTTGGACAGCAATGAAATTTCAGAATCACAGTCCGTAGGTAATTGAATAGTGTCTCTGGTATAGCGAGGGTGTAGAGCAGTATCCATAGGAAACATGAGAAAGCCTAAGCGTGACCAGGCACAAGGCCCTCCGGTTAGATTGGCTGGAATATAAGTAAAAGAAAGATTACCACAAGAAAAGAGCCAACCTTTAGGCAACTTAACATTTTGAATGTGGCTGGCAGCAGGCACCACATGTTGGCAAAACATTGAATTATTTACATTCAAACAGGTTAGGTCAGTCCGTGAGTGGCACAACGTCCGTTGTGCAGCAGTTAAATTTTTGTCTCTTTTCTCCAATTTGAGCTGAGCACATTTACTTATTTTCATAGGATCACAGGTCAATGAATAGCACACATCCCCACTTGAGATGTTAAACGTGAGTATAGATGTCATGTTCCTCCACAACCGCCTGCCCACCTCCGGGCAATGACGGCAGTACTCATAGAGTGACAGATGGGAGCGAACGTCACTCACATCCACCATTCCATCCTGGTTTGTATTGTTAAAGATGTGTAACAATACAGCAGCAGGAGTGGGCACTGCCACTAGACAAGTGGTAATCAAATCTTGAACGCTTTGCATGTTACTCATACAGAAGTGAGATATATTCAGCACTTCCTGCGCTAGATGAATCCAAACATTGTTCGGTTGATGCAGCAGCGTTGGCATCTGCGGCTGACGGTTGAATTTTTGGGCTATGAGCCCCTCCCGCTCCCCGGTGGAGTCTCCCGAACGGGCTCCATACACCACACTCATGGCACAGGCACTCCACAGGATGATCTGAAAAGAACAAAGGACAAAACACGTATTATCATTCTCGCAGATAGCATTTGTCAGCGGGAACATGTTCCCATTTGTCTTGACCAGGTCGCATAACTACCAGGACATTGTCTGGCCCAGTGGCGATGACATCAGCGGGTTGAGGAGGGTTATTTGGGGATTCAATCCACACTTTGGCCCCTGGGTTCTTGTCAGTAGATCCGAACCCTCCTTTGCCTCTCACAGTGAGAAGAGCTGGGGCGCTCCCCTTCTTAACAACACCTCCATAAACCGGCATAATGACAATTTGGGCAACGCGATCACCAGGTTGCACCACTAGGTCTGTGTCACCACTGTTCAAGAGAATGACTTTCAACTTGCCTTGGTAGTCTGCATCTATCACGCCTCCTAAAACTTGGATGCCCCTCAAGGCAAGCCCAGATCGAGGGGCGATCAGACCGTAATGCTCAGGGGGAATCTGAATTCCCACCCCAGTTTCAATCAGAGTGATGTCTCTAGGTTTCAATCGATGCATGTGTAAAGCATGTAAGTCAAGTCCTGCAGATTCTGGTGTAGCTCGATATGGGGCCAAAGCTCCTGGAGCTGTTTCCCAATACACAATGGTATTGCTCGTTGTAAACGGATTAATCTGTAAAGCAGGTGTGAGCATTCTCATGAGAGGTGTCTCAGCATTCGTAAGGGGTCGGTTGTTCAAAATTTGCAAAGCATCATACAAATTATCCCTCCACCCCTTCAGTGTCCCATCATTCAGTTTACGCAATTGTTCTTTCAGCAACCCATTCATTCTCTCAATCAGTCCCGCTGCTTGTGGGTAGTAAGGTATGTGAAAAATCCACTCAATATTGCGTTGTGCACAATAGTCCTGCACTAATCTGCCCTTGAAGTGGCTGGCGTTATCACTTTGAATCTGGAGTGGCACTCCATAGTACAGAATCAACAGATCTAGTGTTTTCAGGGTGCTCTGCTGAGTTGCGCGCTTGCAGGGAAAGGCTATGAGATAACCAGAGTAAGTGTCTACCACGGTGCAGGCATACTGACACCCTCTGCTCACTGGCATTGGTCCAATGTAATCAATCTGCCAAATCTGTCCTGGCAATTTACCTCTACCTAGCTGGCCTCTCACCACCTGTGGGACCGGTCTGTGCTGTGCATGCTGACAAATGGGACATTCAATGATCGCTGTTTTAATCAAATCTAGGGGAAGATGCATCCCTCTAATCTCAGCCCACCTGTGAGTAGCCTTTTCTCCAAGATGTCCGCATTTCTGGTGTGCCCATTTAGCCATTCCCACCAAATCAGAACTCTGCGCCTCCACTTCAGCCTCTTGAATCTTGGCTCGATCGTCTGCAAGACAATTGAACCATCGGTCTAATGAATCAGTTGGACAGTGAGCGTCCACATGATAGACAGTCACGGTGCTTTGAGGTAACATTTCCCAGATCTCCTGCCATAACTCCTTCCCCCATACCTCTTTGTTATGGATTTTGTACTGATGTGCATGCCACGTGGGAAGCCAAGTAGCTAACCCATTGGCGGTAGACCAGGAATCTGTATAAATGTGACATTTTCCGGGTAGCTCCTGTTTTAAAGCCTGATACACGGCATAAAGCTCTGCATACTGGCTACTTTTTCCCTGTCCTGTAGTTGTCAAAAGCTTCTTGGTAACAGGATTATAGGACACTGCCTTCCAGTGCCTTTTCGCTCCAACATATTTTGCTGAACCATCTGTGAACCACACATGTTTTTTGTCATCTGCAGACAAGTCTGCGAACGGCTGGCCCCACCCTACTGGGGATTCACACACTGGAGGTACATCATGCAACATTTCGGAATTCTCCACTGGAGCCTGCGCTACCTGCTCATGCAAAACTGCGGTCCCTTTTGGACCCGCTCGTGCCCTGTCCTGGACATACCATTTCCATTTTATAATGCTGGCTTCTTGCGCATGTCCAATTCTATGAGTTTTTGGGGAACTCATCACCCACTGCATGATGGGAATTTCAGGCCTTAAAATCACATTGTGTCCCAGTGTAATTTGCTCAGTATCAACCAGGGCCCAATAGCAGGCCAGCAGCTGCTTCTCAAAGGGAGTATACCGCTCTCCTGCCTCAGGTAACTTCTTTGTCCAAAATCCCAGGGGCACCCTCTTTCTTCCTTGTTTTTGCCATAAACTCCAATTGGCATACTGCCCCTGGACTGTCACATTCAACTCAATGTCTCCCTCTCGAATCGGCCACAAATCCAAAGCATGCTGAATGGCGTCTTTCGCCAATTCAAACGCGCGCTGCTCCTGCTCTCCCCATTCAAACGCATTTTTCTTTCGTGTAACTTTGTACAATGGGGCCAAAATCTGAGACAAATGGGGTATATGTTGTCTCCAATACCCGAATAGTCCTATAAAACTCTGGGCTTCCTTCCGATTTCGCGGTACTGCGAATTCCTTAATCTTTTGTTTCACTTTTGGCAACACTTCTCTGTGTCCCTGATTCCACTGGATGCCCAAAAATTTCACGCTCTGAGACGGTCCCTGCACTTTCTCGGGGTTAATCTCCCACCCTTGATTCTGCAAATGTTCCACCACCCTGTCTAGCTGAATTTGCACCTGTTCTTGCGTCTCTCCCTGCATCATCACGTCATCTATATAGTGGGAAATTTGCACTCCAGGAACCACGGGTACTTCATCCAAATGCTCTGCCACCAGCCGGTGGCAGATAGTGGGGCTATGTAAATACCCCATGGGTAATCTACAGAAGGTGTACTGACGCCCCGCCCATTGGAATGCCAGCTGAGGCTGGCTCTCAGTAGCTATTGGTATCGTAAAGAAGGCATTGGCAATGTCAATGGTTGCATACCAAGTCCCACTGTGTTTCTGTATGTTCTCAATCAAGGTAATGGTGTCTGGGACCGCTGCAGTCAGAGGAGGTGTATGTTTATTCAATTGGCGATAATCAATGCAAATCCTCCAACTGTTATCACTTTTACGAACAGGCCAGAGGGCATTATTCCACGCAGTGGTGATGGGAACTATTACCCCGGCCTCTAGTAAATCATGTATGGTCTGGCTAATCTCCTCATGTCCTCCCGGTATTCTGTACTGTTTCATTTGAATCACTTTAGTAGCTTGGGGAAGTGTTACCGGAGGAATCTTCAACAGCCCCACCCTTGCGGCGGCTATTGATATAAATCTTTTGGAACCAAATTGATAACATCCATCTTCCAAATGTAGGGTCATCCCTTTCAAAATGTCAATTCCAATAATGTATTCGGGAATGGGCACAATCAGGACAGTGTATTCTCTCTTTGGAAGTCCCCCTATTTTCATGGGAACCACTATCTGCACTGCCGGGGTTTCTTTTCCGCCCAATCCCGTAATGGTGAAGTACTGTCCCCTGAATTTTCTCGGATTGCCATGAATCAAAGTGGCCTCCGCTCCGGTGTCAACGAGGGCTCGAACTTTTTGAACATTTCCACGTTTCCAATAAATTTCTACTTTGACATGAGGTCTGTTATCTTTGCGAGCCCATCCCTGCACCGGAGTTTGGCCTGTTTCCTAATCTATTTTCACTCTGCGCACATCAGAGTCTGCCCAAGTCAAATCTGGATACAGTTTGCGGTAATTCTCAGGGAACTCCTCCTCCCTGTCTCTGCTTCGCAACCTCTCTGAGCTTACCAGCTCCCTCTCCCACTCTCTTCCTCGAGTTTTCCCAGAAGGTGTCAGTTCTCGGTCTCTCTCCCTGCTCCGGGTTCCCTCTGCGCTTCGGTGCTCTTCCTCCCAATTTCCGTCCTCTGGGGATCTCTCTCTACTGTGGGGTTTTCTCCCTCTCTCTCCCTTTTCACCCTCACGCTCCTCCCCTCCTGCCTTTCTCTGGTTCACCACTTTGTTATCCTTCTTGTTCCCTTTCCTACTCCCCTCCTTTTTATCCAAACCGCGTTTGTGATACATTTCCCACATGTCCTTGGTGCTTATCCCATCAATTTCATTCCTGGTCACCCCATCTCGCATCAAGGCCTGAAACATGTCTCGCCTTGTCACCCTGTTGTTATCAGTACGATTCTCAGACCGTGAATTCCTCTCTGGCTTAGCCCATTCTCCTAAATCACTTAACTCACGCACCGCTTCTACCACCTGAGACAATGGGTTACCTGTCTGATTAATTAACAAAGTCATGATGACATGCTTATATGCAGGAGGAGCGGCCCTAATCAGCCGGTTTCGCACAGACACACTTAAAATTCCATTCATCAAATCATGGGCATTACCCATAAAGATAGCTGTTTTCATCCCTTCTTCCTTCAATCTCTGTACTGCATCTCTCAAAGTATACCAAGGTTTATCATTAGGCGGCCAGTCTGACTCTGTCGGATACTTCTGAGCACACCCTTGCGCCGCTAGCTCTAACAAATTGGTCATGGGACCATTCCCTGGATAGGTTCTAAACTCATTTTGAATAACCGGGTCTGTACTTAACATACAAAGCCTCGGGGCGTCGCCGTGATCCAATTGGACCCCCTGGCCCCCCATATCGTGCACCCGCACCAACCACGTAAGCAATGTTTCTCCAGACCTCTGTCGAAATCTGTCTATCACATCACTTAGTTCTTGCTGTGTATAATCCTCCAGGGCATCCAACATCACCCCTCCAGGATTAGCTGGGCTATGCTGTAACTTTCGCCGATATATGGGCTGCGCACGGACAACATTCCTGCGCTCTGTCTTCTCCTGTCTAACATCTTGGCAGTCATCGCCCCCGGACCCATCTGAAAAATCAGATGTATCCCAGATGTTTCCATCCCAAAATTCAGGGTCAAAGGCTAATCCTGCCTGAGAGATAGCTAAATGCACCTTCTTTTTATTAACTTTCCCTCTTCGTTTCTTGTGTTTATATTTAGCTACGCTAACAGCCGTTCTCTCTGCAACCAGTTGGTACATTTCCAACTTATCACTTAATAATTTATTTTGACAAGCTAGCATGGTAGAGGAATTTCGGGCTTCCACTAACTCCTTCTCCAGCTGCTCGTGGTCTTTTTGTAACTGTAAACATTTTTCATACAACTTTCGGTACGCAGAAAGCAAGATCCAGCCTCGCCTCCCCAACGCACAAACCTCCCTTCCCTTGTCAATCGACACTTTCCGTAAACAAATGAGAAGATCTTCAGGTTCCACATTTAACATACACGCATTCCAATTTTCACACAAACCAGCACAACGTGACCATTCCTGAGCTAATAGTTTATACGGAGCAGTTTCCCACCCCGGTATCTCTATGTCTGGATTTGCTACCTGAGAACCTGCTTTTGAGCTCGCTTTGATCTTATTAAGCATTTTCCCCTTTTTTTTTTTTCGAATCCTGCAAACGACTACGCCAATTTGTGCTGCTTTACTCTTCAGAATATCAAAACTATGCACTTCAGGATATTTTAAGGCACCATGTAAAGCAATCACTCTCAAACACCTTCGTAAGTAGAATAATCAAGTTTATTTAAGGGGCAAGTTCTCAGCTAGCAAAACTAAACCACACTAATATATATATATATACATCAGGAGAATAACATGAGAATAATGATAAAGATATAAGCACTCTGTGAATAATTGCAAGAGTAAGTGCATATAATACGAGCACACACAATATACCTCAATGCTCAATAGCATGAAAATGACTGTAAGAGTAAGTGCATATTACGCGCGCACACACAATATACTTCAATGCTCAATAGCATGAAAATGACTGCAAGAATAAGTACACATTACGCGCGCACACACAATACACTTAATAAATTGAAAAGCTTCACCGAAAAGAGCGTCTGCATCCCTCCGCCGTACACAAAGCTGGGGAACCCAAATCAGCTGACACAGGGAGCCTCTGTTCGGGACAATCAGTCCTCCTGGCGTTGCGTCCAACCCAGGAGAGAGTTCCTAAACCAGCCCATCCAGGCCCCCAACTTTTATAGTATTTACTAACGCCCAGGAGTCTTTTCTAGAAAAAGACCCCCTCCTTTACAAATTGTGCAATCGGCGGTACCTTGTTCACCCTTCGAGACGTCTCCTCAGAACGGGCCAAGTTCCCAGGAGAGGACTCCAAGGTGAAGCTTGCATTCCTCCTTGTGTACAGGCGCATCCCCCTGTTGTTCTAACTGATAGCTCGTGGAATGTAAATAGCGCCCTTCGTACCAGGCAGATGGAGCGAAGTTGAGCAGAAAAACACCCCACCCTTCAGCTTGCCGAAGCTTGTGGAAAAACACAGAACAGTGCCTTACGCACCGAACCAGACTCGACAAAATGGAGTCGTGAACCCAAAATGGAAGCGAAGGCCAATGAAAGCAGAGGCCAATGGTCCACACTCTGCACCACTGTTTACCTTGCACGTAGTGCTGCCGCATGCACGTAGTGTATGTAGCAATACAACCGCCAATGGTTTACCGCCACTGAATGTCTGCGTGGTGATTCGTGGGTCATGATACGGTGGGCGTTGTTTTGTTGGCATAATGGTATGGGTGTTGGTACCACCACACTGACCTTTGGGCTGGCAGATTTGTGTATGTGGCAGTATTCTGTCTTATTGGTGTGTGTGTGATAATATGCCGAATGGATATCCGCCACTGCGGCTATGTGTTGGCGGCCGTCACTGCGGCAGTAAGCGGGATTTACTGCAAATGTCATGATGAGGGCCGCAGTTTTTGTAGGCACGGGGAGATTAAGGGCCAGATGTATCATCACGGCCCTTTGCGATTTTTAAGAAATCGCTATTTCCGACTCGCAAAGTGCCATGTATCACATTTGTGAATCGGTAATAGCGATTTCTTAAAAATCACAAATGCTATTACCGAATCGCAAATTGCGATACCGGCCCCATTCGCAGCTATGGGCCTGTTGGCCCATATCTGTGAATATTTTGCATTTCCAAAATTGCGATTTCTGAACCAGAAATCGCAATTTTGGAAATGCAAAGCCCCAGAGTGCCGGGGGGCTAAGGCCCACTCTGCTGCACCCCAAAATATTTTGGGGGATATGTAAGGTGCACACATGCCAAAAGGGCATGTGTGCTTTACATGTACAATTTAAAAATGCATTTTAAATGCATTTTTAAATTTTGCACTTGGTTTCAGTTAATGGTATTTTGCATGTGCATAATGCCATTCTGCGAAAAATCGCAATTTGCGATTTTTTTATGCATCTCTTTGTGACTTGGATTTTGCGCCTCGCAATTTGTGCCTCACAATTTCCTACTGGAAATACCGAATCGCAAATTGCGACACGCAAAACCAGGTCGCAACGCAAAAAAAATCGAAATTTTTGCGATTTCTTATTTTTGGTCTACGAATGCCTTTCATGCATCGCAGACCACGGTTTTGCACTCGCAAACGGCCGATTTTTGCGAATGGAAAAAATGTCATACATCTGGCCCTAAGTGATGTGCCCAGAACACAGGATGTTGAGCCGTTGAGACTCAAACCTGGTTCCACAGCTCCAAAGTTGCCAGCCCTAGCCATTATGCCACATCCTCTACCCTAAATGGGTGTGGTGGGAGCGGGTGGCAGAAGAGAGATAGATGAGTTAGGGAGGAGGTGATAAGGTGGGAGGGGGAGAGGAGAGTAAAGTTATAATTAAAAAGAAAAGCGTAAAAAGTTAAAAGTTAAAAGTAAAGCAAAAAGTAAAGCCCCATTCTAAGAAGAGGAACAACACCCACCCTAGGCCTCACCACCCACAAGAAGGCATACGGTAAGCGGTGGTGCCCAGAAGGGATCAAGCGTGGGAGCAACAATGCTGCGGAACTACGCTCAACGTGTGGTATTAAGATATACTTATATAAGGGTAAGCCTTAATTAATATATGATAGTTGTTAAGTAACAATCTTAAGCACTTTAGAACAACCGAGGGTGTGTTATAAAGATTACCTGGCTTAAAATGCACTAATAACAAAGTTTAATAAGCGAGCCTTAGTACATGGGTTTGAAAATAATTATCTAAGTGTCCCATTGAAGTAAGTTACAAGTTGTAAGGAGGATAACTTTGGTTACTGCGAATTGAATGGGTTGGTGTGAGACTCACAAGTTAGATGTAATTTTGGTAGATCATACTGATTTAGGGTAGCATAATAGAGATGAAGCAACAGGAGAGAAAAACTGCAAACAGTGGTAGGAACAACACAACTCAACAACATTATGGTGGGGCAGTCATCCTCTGTAACAGGAGAGAGATCATAATCATGAGGGCAGGGTAGATGCCTGGTATAAATAAATAGAGTAGTGCAGGATAGAGATGAATGTTAGCAAGAGCCAATGTTAGTATTAGAGTGGATAGTAAGCAGATTGTAGGGTGTGTGGTAATGCATGGCGAAAGCGGTCTGTAGACCTTATAGAATAAATTACCTTTAGGGATGGTAAGTAGTAGTGAGTGAGTCGGTATAGTGCTGGCAGTTATGGTTAACGTCAGTGTTAGGTTGCGTTAGAGAGGTTAGGGGAATGTGTACTGGTCGTGAAGAGAGAGTCCAGAGAAAGACAAAGTAGGTTATCTGTTGTTGGTTAATAACTAAACTTTGTTAGTATCATTGCGGGTTAGAAAGGGCATGCCATTATTCTAGTAGAGAAGAGTTAATGAACAATACGGGAGCCCCATCAGGAGGTCATATGTAATCCCTGAATCTCAGAGATGAAAGAGTCAAAGTCTTTGGAATTATTGAATGGTGATTGTTTGCCATTAAAGGATGTCTTCAGTCTTCCAGGTCCAATTAATGGAAATTGTATGGGAAGATCTTTGAGTGTCTTCCTCCTGGATAAAATGCTTTCCTTTTTTTTACAGTGTCCTTAGAGTAGTCTTGAATGATGCCAATGGAGGCACCTTTCCATGTTGTTTTCTATACATTCTTCATATGTGATATGATCTGCACTATCTGAGAGCAGCAGAAAGGTCTGAAGATTAGCCTTATGGAATAGGAAGTATTCTTAGGATTGTATGTAGGAACTTCATGTGTGTGAGGTATTTCAAAATCTTTATTGAAGTGAAGACCAAAAGCAAGAGGAATACATTTTTCCAAAAAGGCAAAGCAGGTAGGTGTAGTCTCTTGGGTGCCTTCTGGAAGGTCAAAGATGCAGAGGTTTCCTTTTCAGGGTCGATCTTCTAGATCAGTGATGCACTTTTCCAGATGTGAAATACGTTGTGAGTTTATTGTTAATAATCCGGTCAAATTCAGTTTATGGTCTTCAAAGAAGCTTATCCATGATTCCGTTTCCGAAATCCTTCCTCCCAGGTTTTGAATGTCCTGTTGGTTGCATGTGAAGTCACTTTGGGGGTTATTCTAACTTTGGAGGAGGTGTTAATCCGTCCCAAAAGTGACGGAAAAGTGACGGATTTACCACCAGCCGTATTACGAGTCCATTATATCCTATGGAACTCGTAATACGGCTGGTGGTATATCCGTCACTTTACCGTCACTTTTGGGACGGATTAACACTCCTCCAAAGTTAGAATAACCCCCTTTGTATCAAATCTCTGCTGAACTTTGTGGATTGTGCCATGATATGGAGGGTTTTGAGTTTCTGCATGATGAGATCTAGAACAAGCAGCAAGATCTGTTGAGGTTTAATTGGTGAGTCTGGAAGGGGGGATCATGTTTTAATCTTTTCTGTCCAGGCTTCAAATCTTTTTGGATCCCTTTGGAATCTTTAGGTTCCTGTGTTTAGAGGCTGCCATCATAGGTATTGAGACAAAGTGGAGGTGTGTGCTGGATAGTAGTGGGAATTACAAGTTTGATCATGTTGGCTGGCAGCTGAGATGAAAGCACGACTCACTGCTAATATTTTAACAGGTGAGAGTTAGTGGTCTGCAATGTTTCCACTCTGCATAGGAGCTCACCAAATGGCTCTTGGGGAACCTTGTAAAGAGTGTGCTGGATAGGGAGCATCATTTAGTTTGTGGGGCTTGAGTTGTAGTTCAAAAATGGGAGGTTAATTTAATATTGGAGAAACATGAGGTAGCCTAAACCCATCTTGAGGTCAGGCTCTATGCATTGTTTGACTGGCATTCTTCTTGCAGAGTGGAAATGGTGCATACGCTCAAAACAGAAAGCAAAGGGAGAAAAAGAGATTGTGACGCCGCGGAGACCAGCGGCATCCCCCTCGCGGACCGCGTTTGGTTCAGCAGTGGCGTCTCAGGCAGCTGATTCTGCCTTGGGCCACTTTTTGGGTCGCAACTTGCTTTTTGGGCCGTGGCAGGGTCTGGAAGTCCTCTTTTGGGCTCTGGGTCACGCTGCATTCCTAAACAAAACCCCCATAGTTTTGCTCACCTACTTTATGGATTACTTTTTTCTTCTTTTCTTTTTTTCCTCTTTCCTTCGCCATAGCTTCTTCTTTCCCAGGAGTCTGTGTTTCCTTCCCTGCATGCATTGCTCACGACCTTTTCTACTATGGCTATTT
Source organism: Pleurodeles waltl (assembly GCF_031143425.1). Lineage (NCBI taxonomy): Eukaryota > Metazoa > Chordata > Amphibia > Caudata > Salamandridae > Pleurodeles > Pleurodeles waltl. Next base: position 449,078,124 of record NC_090443.1, read on the forward strand.
TTCCATTCACCTGAATGTGGCTTTTCCCAATCCAAGATGTTGTCTTAGCTCTTCCTGTATGTTACTTACTGTTTGTCAGTATATAAGCACAGAAGCTCTTCCGTTCCTTGCATTGCAAACACTTCCGTCCTGGTGGTGCTCCTCGCTCCAGTGTCCTGTGACTTGGACCTCTCCTGTTTTGCTTGCAGTTTTCTTGTTCCTGATTTTTCTTATGTTTTTTCTTTTTTCCTTTTGCCTCTTTTCAGAAGTTCCTGTTATCTGCGTTTTTTTTTCTCCAATATTGTTTTTTTTCCTCTGGGACTCCTTCTGGAGGTTACGGCCTCCTAGGAGCAGCACTGTGGCTACTGGAAAGGGTTGCTATTACCTTGGCCAATCCACAACAAGCAAGAAGCCAGGTGGTGCCCTGAGACTGGCAGATTACATCGGTGAGAAGGGTGCAAATCGTGACAGAGATAGTCTCTTCAGGTGCATGGTTTTATGAAGGCAGAATCCATAGTGTAGGAGGCTGGCCTAGTTTGTAGTGGGTACCTATGGTACTTACACCTTATACCTGGTCCAGTTATCCCTTATTAGTGAAATGTAGGCAGTGTCTAGAACCCAGGCTCTCTAGGGGTAGCTGTAGCTGAGCAGCCAGTGCTTATCTCGGAGACATGGAAAGCTCATGCAAAACCACTGTAGTCACACAGTACTCACACAAATGAAAGCAAATATTCAGTGTTACAAAAATAAAGGTACTTTATTTTAATGACACAAATGCCAAAAATACCATGGAAACTATACTCCCTTAGGAGGTAAGTAATACACAAATTATATACACTAGTATGGAAAATCTGGTGTAAAAACAGTTAGAAAACTGTGCAAATAGTGAAAATCACAATAGTTAGAAATGGACCTGGGGGAAGACAAACCATACGCTAAGAAAGTGGAATGCAAATGTTGGTTTCCCATCTAGGAAAGTGTGTGTAGAGGGGCGCTGGGAGTAATAGAAAACACCATAGGTAAGTAATAGAACCCACCCCAGAGCCCAGGAGTAAATCACAGTAACTTCCCTAGAACACACAAGAACACGCAAAGGAAGATAATGCAAGAATCAGAAGAGACTGCAAGAAACCAACAGTGGATTCCTGGACCTTAAGACCTGTGGAAGAAGGGGACCAAGTCCAAGAAGCACAGAAGAGTCCAGGGAGAACAGGAGCCCCTGCTAACCCGGATGAAGGTGCAAAAGAAAAACCACCGTGAAAAGAACAGTCAGTACTGCACCCAAGAAGATGGATGTGGGTTGCTGGTTGTTGCAGATGATGTCCCACGCTGGATGGAAGATTGCAGTCTCGTTTGCGTTGCTGGATTCCGCCAACAAGCCTTGGCACTTGCAAAGCTTGCGGTTAGCGGAAAATTGTGCTGCCCAGGACCAGGAGGGACCTGGTGGACTCTACCCAGGAGAGGGAGCCAGAGGGGACTCTCAGCAACTCAGAGAGCCCACAGAAGACAAGGCAGCACATGGACAAAGAAGGTGCAATTGGAGGCCCACGCAGCACTACGACAAAGGATCCCACGCCGCTGGAGAACCACTCAGGAAGCTGTGCATCGCAGGATAGAGTGCTGGGGGCTGGAGCTGCACGGTGCACTAAGAACTTCGTGGAAGGATGCCAACAAGCCTTGGCAACTGCAAAACGCACATGCACGGGGTACTGTCTTGCGTGGGGAAGCAAGCTCTTACCTCCACTAAAGTTGGACAGTAGGACATCAGGACCGTCAGGACCACTTCAGTCCACCATCCATGAGGCAGGATCTACGCAGCTCGTCAGGAGAGGGAACCCACGCGACGGTCATCTTTGCAGAGAGGTGCCTGCTGAAGCAGGGGAGTGACTCCTTCACTCCAAGGGAGATTCCTTCATTCTTCTGGTGCAGGCTGAAGACAGGCTGTCCTCTGAGGATGCACGACCAGTAAACAGTTACAGTTGCTGGCAGGAGCTGAAGATACAATGTTGCAGAAGTCGTCTTTGCTTCTTTGTTGCAGTTTGTAGAGTTCCTGGAGGGTCCAGATGCAGTTTCTTAGGTGAGAAGGTGAAGTAATGGATGCACAGGATTCCTGCTGGAGTCTTGCAATCTGAATCTGAAGAACCACCCAAAGGAGAGACCCAAAATAGCCCTGAAAGAGGGATTGGTCACTCCCCTTTCCTTTGTCCAGTTTCACGCCAGAGCAGGGACTGGGGGTCCCTGAACTGGTGTAGACTGGGTTATGCAAGGAGGGCACCAAATATGATCTTCAAGGTATTTCCAGTGGCTTGGGGAGGCTACCCATCCCAAGCCTGTAGCACCCATTTCCAAAGAGAGAGGATGTAACACCCCTCTCCCAAAGGAAATCCTTTGTTTTGCCTTCCTGGGCATGAGCTTCTCAAGCAACAGGAGGGCAGAAACCTGTCTGTGAGGTGGCAGTAGCTGGGGCTGCCTGGAAAACCTCAGAAGGCTGTAATGGCAATACTGGGGGTCCTCTAGGGAGCCCCCAGAGTGCATGAGATCATACAACCAATGCCCTTCAAAAGCCTTGGGGTATGATTCCAACATGTTTGATACCAAACAGGCCTATGTTCAGAGTTACTATTATGTAGCTGGATATAGGTAGTGACCTATGTCCAGTAGACGCATAAAATGGCCGCCCCGCACTCACGAAGTCCGGGAGAATGGTACTGGAGATCGTGGGGGCAGGGGTGCCCTCGCACACAGGTGACTCTGCTCCCTGCCCTCAGGGCTGGAGGGCCTGCTATAGGGGTGACTTATAAGTGACCTGGTGCAGTGTAAATAGCAGTGAAAGGGTGCCTGCAGAAGCCTTTGCACTGGCTCCTTGTGGGTGGCAAAAGTTATGCTTCAGCTCATAGGGATCCCTTGGAATGCCAATGCCCTGGGAACCTATGCACCATCTACTAGGGACTTATAAGGGGGTACCAATATGGCAATTGTGGGTGAAATACTGGGTTACCAGTATGTAACAACCTAATTTCGAGCATAATCACTGGGGTTCTGGTTAGCAGGATCCCAGTGAACACGGTCAAGCACACTGACATGAGGCAGAAAAAGGGTGTAACAATGGCATAAAGAGGGTACTTTTCCTTCACGTTGTTTTTGTCCTGTGGTGTCCGTTGATGTCCGTTGCGTTGTTCGAGGAGGATTCCATCTCCTCTGTTGACTTTTCCCAGCATCTGCCATTTTGAGGTCAGGCAACTCCTGATTGGGCCATATGCTGGGACAGCAAAAGCAGCCTGGGGATAGCACCACCAGCTTCAACCACTGAATTTGCCTCCTGGTCTCAGGTACAGCGCATGGAGTAAGCAGGAAAAGACGATGGTATTGGCGGAGCTTGTTGATAAGGCGGACATCTTCTCGGGCGGTAGCCACACTCCCCTTCCTCTTTAACTTTTAGCATAATCAAGGCTCGTCGTTCCTCAATTTTAGAGATTGCTACTCATAAATACAGACGATAGCAATGAGTTTCCCTGTCTGAATTACATTTTTATAAAACCATAAAAATAGAATTGCCATTTCCTTCCATGCTATCTCTCACAACTGCCTGGCCAATTGTTATGCATGATGGTTGTTTTGAAAATTTTAAAAAAGAGGCTTCATATGAAGATTCAATAACTGTATGCCTTAAGGTAACCAAGCACAAATATATATTTTTGAATAAATGAAGGTGGAAAAATACAGATTCAGAATCTTACAAAAGGAAAGCTAAACTTAGATAAGCACAATGAAGCCACAACCCTAGAGTGATGTTATTTATGAGGCATGGAAATGCTTATCAGGAAAGAGGCACCTTTTCTGGAAATGCCACTCTTTAATGTCATGTAATGAAATGGAATGGGATGTGATGTATTGTGATAGTGTTATGTACTGTAAATTACATGCAATAATGTATTTGAATTTAAAGCTACAGTATGAGACGTTTCATGTGTTTTTACTTTATTTGATGTTGTGTAGTGTGACATTTTATGGTGTTATGCAAAATTGTGTTTTATTAATAAAAAAAGAAATTACTACACTTGTCAATTACACTCCACTATGTGCCAAGTCTCTATACACTGATAACAGGTGTTAATCATACCATTTTCGATGGAAGAACCAAATCCCCTGTGGTATCAAAACTTTGACATTCAAGTTACACTAAAATTGATGCATAAGTCCACTGATCTATCTCACCAGTATTATCAGATTTCTTTATTGTTTGATGTTCTAAGCTTTTTTCCACTAATATGTCGATATTATATGATGTGTGATATGATATCACGTATTCTTATATAGTATAATTTTATTTGGAGTATCTTTGAACTATATTTATTGCTTTGTAATGCAATATTATGTTTTCAGATGTGTGACAGTATGTTAATCCCTGATGCAATGTTATGTTTTAGATGTGTTGTTGTATAGTAACCCATTCTGTGCCCAGGGTGTAATGGTTACGTCCTTGGCTGCAACGCTGCTGTGCCAAGGGCGCAACCATTACGTCCTGGGACTGACCTACAGGGAAAGCGCTGGTGCTACCCCAGTGGGCCACCAGTCCACAGGCCCACCCACCCACAGGAGATGGTAACGGAAGACTTTCTGCAGCCATTTGCGATTCTCTAAACGGGCTCGCAATTTTAAGGAATAGCTATTTTAGCGATTCCTTAAAATTGCATTGCCAATGCCTTTCATACATACTGAAAGGCACTTTTGCATTCGCAAATGGGCATTAGCACCGTTTGCGAATGCAAAATGGCTTGATACATCTGGCCCCTAAGGGAACAATATGTTGTGTGTTTTGTGTGGATCCCATAAGGTTTACTTACCTAGAAGCAATTATAAATGGTTGATTTACATTTGCGGATTGGCAGACTGGAATGGAGCTTCCACCCATGGCCAGCCGGAGCTCTCCCCCGGTGCCTGGTCATAGCTTCCCCACCCAGCCAGGCCCAGTCATAGCTTCCAGACCGGGTCAGGGCAGACCCAACCAATGGCACTGAAGACTCAGAACTGACACTGGAAAGGAGTTTGTGTACCTTGTGGACTACTTGAAGTGTCTTTTGTTCATCTCCATCCAAGGGAAAAAACGGAAATCGTATCATACTCTGAGCTCCAATATCCTGGGTAGAAGGATTGACTTTGCCCCCCTGAACCTGAAAAACTCAAAATGTTAAAAATATCACTTAAAAAGGTGCTGGGAGGATAGAAATGGGCCAGAGGCACCGAAGGCTCAGTACAGACACTGGGAAGGAGTTTGTGTACCTTTTGGACTCTGGGAAGTTGTCTTCTGTTCACCTGCACCTAAGGGAAAAACCTTGAATCTAACCAGACTTGGAGCTCCATAGCCCTCGGTAGAAGTAGTGATGTTCTCCTCTTGAACCTGAAAAACTAAAAATATCACAAATGTCTCTAAAACAGGTGCTGGGAAGCTAGAAATGAAACACAGACACTGAATGCTCAGAAATGATACTAGGAAGGAGTTGTTGTACCTGTGGGGCTATGTGAAGTGTTTTTTGTTCACTTCCATCCAAGGAAAATCCAGAAATCTTACCCTACTCAGAGCTCCATGCTCCTGGGTAGAAGGCGTGACTTTGCACCCTTGAACCAGGTACCCGACAACAAGGGAGGGTCACCCCACCTACATGCCAGTCATCTGCCACCAGGTCTCAAACCCTGCGTTATCGAGAGTCACTGGCTCAAGGGCTGTAGGATAACTCCCCCCAGAACCCAAAGACTTTGGTTTTTCAGAAGCTGCTCAGTGGGTCATGGTTATAACACTGCTGGATTGCTAGTTGGCATCATTTATGGTCAGAACTAAGACAGTGTACGATCGTCTTCAAACCTCTACCTTTCGTTCTTGATTACTGATTAATGAAAACATTCTTGGCAAATGCTTTTGCTTTGGCTCGTCTTGCTAGTCCAAGAATTTTACCTCCAATGGCACAATACGAATGCCCCCGGCTGACCCTCTTAATCATGGCCGTAGTTTCAAAAACCAACAAAATAGAACCAGAGTCCTATTTCATTATTCCTAGCTGAAGTATCCAGGTGTCCAGCCTGCTTTGAACACTCACATTTTTTTCTAAGTAAACCCTTTGGACCCCAGGACACCCAGTCAAGAGCATGAAGGGGGCACCCAAAGGCAGGGTCTGAGACAGGTGGTAGCTCACCTCAAAATAGCCCTGGTTAGGCTTGAGGAAGCAAATGAGCCCTCATCAGGACTTCTTGAACAGCCCGGTCATCTGGACGTGCCATAGGAATGCATGGAGCATGACCAGATGGCTGGGCTTAGAGAACGGCCATCTGGTCACACGTGCCTTAATGTAAGGAGCCTGCGGTCTCCCCTGCAGGGGACCAAGACACTGTGGCCTGGGTTCTCGGAGCCCCCACTGGCCCTCAGGCAAGGGGCTGCGAAGGGGCCTTGAAGGACTACCAACATGGGGCTCGGAGACCTCTTTAGATGCTGGTGAAGCCCTCCCAGGGCTTGTGGGAGCCCTTCACTGGTGCTTTCCCACCCAGCGAGCTGGAGGACGAAGCCCAGGATGGGGGCTCCCACCCCAGGTCCCCTGAACCTGAACTGGCAGGGGAAGCCTCCCCCAAGCCCAGTGTACTCCCAGGCTCTGGCCCTTCGGGGTGCGGCAGGCTGGAGGAAGGGAGTGTCCACCCCTGGGCCCAGCAGGGGCCTGGTCGGGGCTCATGAACCTGGCCATGCAGGTGAGGCCTCCCTGGGACCCATGGGAGCCTGTGTCGGGTGCCTTGCCACATGGCGGGCTGGAGGACGAAGCCCAGAATAGGGGTTTTCACCCAGGGCCGGATGGGGCCTCTTAGCATGACTTGGCTGGGGAAGCCTCCCTGGGTCAGCCCGGCGATCTGGACACTTCATAGGAATGCACAGAGCACAACCACATGCCCTGGGGTCTCAAAGCGACCAGATGGCTGGGCTCAGAGGACAGTCATCTGGTCGCATTGTGCCTTAACATAAGGAGACCGCGCTCGCCCCTGCTGGGGACTCTGCAGCCTGGGATCTCAGAGCTCCAGCTAGGCCTCAGGTACAGGGCTGCGAGGGGGGCCCAAACGAACCTCCGACCCGGGGAACAGCAGCCTATTTACCCACTGGCAGAGCCTTCCTGTGACCTGCGTGACCTCATTCCAGGCACTTTGCCACTGGCGCCCTGGCCCTGAGCCCAGGCAGAACCCCTTAACCCAAACCAACAGAAGTAGCCTCCCTGGGCCTGGTGGACTTCCAGGCCTGAGCCCTTCAGAGTACAGCAGCCAGGAGGAGGGGTGAACCTGCCCCAGGATGTCGGTTGGGAAGTCAGGTTTGGAGGAGAGACCCATCTAACTTACCTAAGTATAACCAGGTGGATATTGCTGTGATTCAGGAAATCCATCTTTCACCCGGCGAGGCAGACAAACTCAAGTGGGGTTGGAGGGGAACGTAATTTCTAGTAGCTGTACTGCCCCAAATGAGGCCAACGAATAAATGTGGATTTGCTCTCCTTGCTAACAAATCTCTTCCACGTTTTGCATACGTGGACAAATGAGGAAGGAAGATATGTCTTTGCAAAAATAATAACACTGGACCAAAATCTGATTCTAGGCATCATACATGGCTACAACAATATCAGGTCCTGATCTGTTTACCTCATAATGGGGCTTTATGTTTTTATATTGTCTTTGTTACAGTTGGTCTTCGCTAAGGATTTTACTGTTTTGGTTGCACGATGGTATGAAATGCTTGGTTTTGCTGCATTATGTAACACTATGCTATGAAATATGCTGTTTCTATAGAACTTCTGCTATAATCCATTTTCACTAATCATTCTTTCAATTGTCACTTTTGTGTTGCCAGATAACCCGTGCGGGACAGGCCCTGAAGCCTGGGAGTATTATGGTGGGAGTTGCTATTTGTTCGTGAATGTGAAATCCAACTGGATGGCTGGAAAGATGAAGTGTGAATCTAAAAATGCGACCCTGGCTGTCATCACTAGTGAAGGAGAACAGGTAGAGGGAACCACATGGTGGGCTGCATGGCTTTAGCCGTACTAGCTATTGATAGAAGCAAATGCCTCTCATCAGTGACAGAGACAGTGACTCCAGCCTTGCAAAAACAAAAAAAATTATTCTGATGTTACCCCGAGTAATTACCAGTGGCTGAGATTAATTCAAGCATTCAACCCAACACGTTTCTGTATTCTTCATTGTGACATCCTATGTGGGAAGGATAAGCCAAGATGTGTGCCCTTGTTTCACCGTGCCACTAGAAGCAAGCTATACTGACAGGAGTGGCCAAAATAGCCAAAACTGGTCTTGAGTTGCTTGTGTTCTGGTTCAAAGAGGACATGACTTGGTAGCTGTAGTTTGACGGTTACTAATGGAGCAGGACCAGGGCTGATTTGCATATGGCTGGGTCTAATCAGAGGTGCCAGGATGGGCATGAAAAGGATGGATTAGGACACAGCCCTGAGTAGTTAACAGTGGCAGAGTTTAATGCAAGCATTCCACCCATAATTTTTTTGTATTGTTTAAAGAAAAGTTGGGGGTGGAGGCCTGGTTTGGGGAGTCAAGATGGCTGTCGCACTCAGAGTGCTCAGGATCCCTCCGTCATTTGCTGCAATGGGCCAATGCTACTGTCGTAATATGACTCCCGGATACTGCTGTATCACAGTATTTTTCGAGGGAGTGAAAGGGATAGACTCCATTTGGAGGGGCAACTTCCTGAGGACTCCTGGGGGAGACCGCCCGGATGCTTGATCTAACCCGGCCCAAGATTTGCCTTCTATTAATGGAGGCAGCACATCAAGTGTGGCGTGTCTCTATGGCAAGAGTGTACAAGTGGGACGATAAGAATGGCAAGTTGTAATGGCTGGCTACTGGCCCTGTGGTTGTTCAAGTGATTCATGAGATAGTGACTGCTGCTAACACCACTGAGCCCTCTGCCCCAGGCATAGTTCAGGCATTTGCAGGTTGCTATTGTCACCTATATGCAGCGATCCCGATGCCCCCAAGCAGAGCTGGACTATCCCCTTCTGAATGACATCTCGCGGTCTCTGGTATTACACATCGAGAGGCAGGCCTGGGAACAGCCAGTGCTGTGTCTGCCCTAGCATCCGGAAAGACCTCTGGCCCTCTGGCCCGAACAGATTCTCTACTGAATTTTACAGTAAATACAGGTAGATCTTCTTTCCACACCTGCTTGCCCTTTATAATAAGGTCGCTAAAGCTGGTCATTTTCCACAGCAGCTTGACATGGCCACCATTGTAGCCGTTCCAAAATCGAGCCCTCCATCCACTGACTGTGCGGCATATCAGCTTGCTTATTATTGGAGAAATAATGTTTTTTGCCATAATCTTAGCCACACACCAGAAAATGGTTCTTAATACTCTCATACATCCAGAACAGTGTGGCTTCATGCCAATTAGGAGGCACTACGCACTGCTTCAGATTCCTTCATGCTAACTTGAAATGTTGTGGGTCCATTTAGTTCCATGCCTGGGCACAGAAGATAGCTTAGCTTTTAGCTTGTCGACCTGTTGCCCTTTTTACCTAGTCCCCTTTGACCTATTTTCATGCTCTATTTTATTCTATTTAATTATCCTTTTAGCACTGTTTGCAGATGTGTGCATTTTAGAGAAATGTTTTATTTTTACTAATCAGTGTTATTCTGAGAAAGTGTTGTTATCAGTGATGTATGTGGGTAATGTCATCATGCTCCTTTTGTTTTACGTTGACAAGAACAGAATGCTAATATGTCAGGTATTTGATATGCAATTGCTGACAAAAGTTTGCGTACACAATCTGATGGTTAGGTACATACTTGCTTCAGGATTCCTTCACAAACAATAACATGTGCCTAATAAAAACACCTCTCAAGACCAAGGTCTTTAGAGGGGTTCCACCAGGATACATCATCTAGACTCCATGCTGCTTTGCAGCGAATCAGCCTTGTGTCTTGATGATCCGGAGACTAAAGAGACGATTTTATCCCAAGGTAATGGGGTTGGGGGCATTTCTCATGAACACTGTACTGGAAGAGTAGGCTTATCATGCTCAGCTCTCACTTTACGGTACAGTTTAGGCTTTATTACTAGGAATTGTATATTTCATGTTATTACAATATGTTGGGGGGGTTTCATATTTACAACTTTATCCTCACCTTTCTGCTTATGTTATTTCTCATTGTCATAATCATTGCAGCACATGCAATTTAGCGTAGATTGCAGTCTTTTCAATAAATATATTGAAAACTGTCCTGCATCTTCCTTGTTGCTTGTGTGTGTGTAAAATACTTATTTCTATCAAGAGAAAAAGGGTAAGATTTGTTACACTATGACTTCCCTGAGAGGTCACCAGAATCCATGCGCTAGATTGCCAGAAATCACCTTTACTACTTAGGGATTGGGTGAGGTACTGCCAAAGAGAGAGAAGGTTTGGGCCAACATCTTCTAACTGGCGTAGGAGTGACTCCGTCACCTACAAACAAAAGGGTTGCTACCCTTAATCCAGCAGTTTCTCTGAGAAGCAAGAGTCATTCACAACATGGTGTCACCAACAATGGTGTTTAGGCACTAAGGGCCATATGTACGAAAGCTTTTTCCCATAGACACAGAATGGGTAAAATCCTTTGGTACATCTGGCCCTAATTTATGAATCTCCCAGAGTATCTCTGACTCACAAACAGCAGGTACCCTAAGTACCAATTTACAGAGATGTCAGTGGTCTTAAGGAGAATCCTCCTCAGTTAATTTGGGAGTACCTATCTAAACTGTAGGCTGTTCAAGTTTGAACTTTAAAAAGGTTTATTCCCCATTTGGTGTTCCATTCTCTCTTACCTTTTACTACACATGGCTAATAAATATTCCGGAGACCTCCAGACAAGCCTTAACGCAGTATCTCCTGCCCATGGTTTAACAGCTGAGGGTGGGGAAGTAACACTTGTTGCAGAAGCAAGAGCTTACCACACAGAAACATTTTACTCTTGGGTCACCTTTCCGGAAATAAATGCAAACACACGTCTTATACACATACAGAGTAGCAAACGTACTGCAGTGGTACTAAGGTTATCAACACTTAGAAATACCAATTTCTTATCAAGATCACCAAAACTAGTTAAATGGCGCCCTACCACATGTAATACAACCTGTGACATTAGGTCCTCTAAGTAATGGTGGACCACTGTGGCCTATGTTTACCACATACACACCATATCCTGGAGTAGAGGCTATGCAAGTAGCTGACATACACACACTTTACAATGTGCTAGTAGACATTTACAGACGACTAGTGCAATTCGTTATGGAAACTTTGAACTTCGTCCCAGCAAGGGCTGCACCAGCTATTCACCAATTGGCCATTGCAGGCATTATCCCACCAACAGTCCACTCAATCATGAGTAAAGCACCGACGGGGCATGAGAAATTTCTGTTCTGGATAGCAGAAAAAACAAACCAGCTGAAAGCAGTGTTCCCCATACGGGACCCCAAGACAAACAGAGTTCTCACAGTATGCTTGCCATTCAGAATGGTTCTCTCAGTAGAGGACTGCACCACTTGGGGTAGAGTCTTCGCCGCAATTTACACTATCACACATGGTACTCTGACACTTGCTAATTTACCAGAAGTGTTGAAATAAATTCTAAGTGAACATGGATGACACTGATGCGCAACTTTGACACAGTCTCCTCAATTATTCTCAGTAACATTAAAAAGAAGCAGCTGTGCTGGAAATCCGCCAACAACTCTGGGAGGTTCCTCAGCAGGAACAGAAGCGTGAGCTGGCAAAACTTATTTCAGAAACTTGTACAAGTACAGGGTGGGATAGTCTGGGGGCCAGACCAACGAAGTCACAACTACAAAGTACCACCCCCTAAAGAAGGTACTACACAAGCACAAGAGGGTTCTCAAAAACGCTGGGATAAACGAAAACAGACTAAAGACAAAAGACGTCAGAGAGCAGATTCTCTGCATCCGGAGACCTCTGAAAGGAGATACAATCTCCGAAATAGAAAGACGTTAAAAACACCCAATAGATACCAATATACTGATACACATCCCTCTCGTTCCTTTCAGGACATGCCTGATAAATGGAGCGAGAGAGTGGGTCAGTCAGCCAAATGCAGACTACGTGAAGACTAAGAAAGACACACAGCAATCCACAGACAAGAAGGAGAACAACTCTCCTCAACAAAAGCCACAATATAAAAAGAAAAAGGTGGCAGCAATATCTATTAAACATGCTGGCAACATTGAAAACATTGCAGAAGAACAAGATGTGGGCAGTGACTCTGCTAGACAGCTCGGCAGAGGTCACGATATCTTGGTAGAATTTGAGATCATCTGGATGCAACAGCAACTACTAACTTTCTTTTAGTCGAGACTGCAGACAGGTGCATCTCCCTACCCGACAGGGTTTATTAAATAATTGTACAAACAGAAGGAGACATAGAGCGCACTATAGAAGTAATTTTTTGGGAACAATTTAATTGTGATATCCTATTGGCAGAAAAAGACTGGCCACCTGAATTTGTTCGCAAGCTCCCACACGGGGAAGATGGCATTTTGCCTTCTTTCTCAGCTCTTGTTCCAGAAGGGATAAAAGAAGCATGTGCTGCTGACTGGGCTTTAGCGCAGGGACCCGCACTATACTGCAACCATGAAGGGTGGGATAAAGACTCCCCCTACCATGTCCACACCGCAGATGCAACCTCAATATCCCATTAAACAAGAGGCTAAAGACCCAGTGAGAGAAATTCTTACCCATCTCGAGTACCAGGGAATAATTGAGTCCTGCATCTCTGCAATGAATATCGCATTATTCCTCATTGCAAAACCAGAGCATTCATGTACAATAGTCTTAGACTATAGTCATTTAAACAACTACACACACAGATATGCAATACAAAATGCACATAGCACAGGGACGTGGGCAGGCACGATGGCTGACTAAACGTGCCCCGTGCAGTTCCCACCCCAAATACGGTAATCCTGTGACTATACTGCCTTAATGTAGCCATCGGACCAGTGGAATTGCTTCCCTTTCCTCCCAGATACAGAGGTAGCAGTTTACACTCCTCCAACCTGCGTTTTGAGGCCTCTTGTGGGACGAAGGTTGACAGGCCGGGGACGGGCCCATGTGCCATCTTACCACCTGGAAAACCAGCTGCCTTCCTGGGATGGAGGTGCAGTGCTGCCACTGGCGCGGTGGTGCCTGACAGCAACTTTGTGATCCCCACCACGCCAGAGGGCCCTTGGCGGAGTTTGGTTCAGCTGCCTGGTGTACTGGTGAAGAGGGGAGGGAAGGGGAGGGGAGGGGCGGAGCAGAGTGTGACCTGCCAAAATGGTGAAAGACAAGAAGGCCAAGATAGAGCAATCTAACAAAATAAGTAGCTATGCCCACCCAAAGCCACCCTTAACTCACCCCGAAGAAGAAAATGCACAGGCTGTGGCCCCTGCTGGTGGGGGGCATCTGACTCTGCTACGCCCTTGTTAACGGACCTAATGATGTCGATCTGGAACTCGAAAATTGAAATAGTTAATAAGATAGACACTGTGGTGGTGGATATGAGCCTTTTTCGAGCTGATCTTTGAAAGGTGGCTGACAGAGACAGAACCAAATGTCACAGTGCTCCAACAAGAAATTCGCTCTCTGCAAACTATTGGTATGGACCTCCAAAAATTAACCACCCAACTTGATGACCGTGTTGAGGACTCAGACAGCTTCTCCCGCAGAAACAATCTTCGCAAAGGGGTGGAGGGACCTTCTGTTGAATTTTTTTGGAAGAATGGATTACGACTATCCACAAACCGAAACAGCTCTCAGCCTTTTTTTAAAACATAGAGGGCTCACAGGGTGCTGTCACCTCTGCCGAGATTGGGAGTGTCGCTGAGAGCCATTATCGCTCATCTATTCAATTTTTTGGGCTGAGATGCTCTACTTCAGTGTACCAGACACATGACTCTTGATCATATAAAGGCACACGCATTTTCATCTTTCCAGATTACACGCAACGGGTGAAGGAGCAGAGGAAGACATTTGTAGCTGTGAAAGAGAGACTGCAAAGCTATAACTTAAACTACCGTCTCCTCTTCCCAGCGCAACTTTGGATACAAAACAAAGGATGTGCCATGTTGTTCTTCACTCTGGTGAAGGCCAACGACTGGCTGGACACCCTGCTCAGTGCACTGGCAGGACCCATGTGCGACTGCCTTTGCAGACAAAGAAACAATCGGCTGGTCCGCCAGGCATGGGGAAATCAAGAAAAGAAAATAGATACAGGGACCCTCCAACAGAAAGGATCACTGTTGGCCCAGATGGTGCCCTACAGGGGGTGGACAATCTTGTAGACTCCCAAACCCCATTGTAGAGTGGTGGCACGGATCCAGAAAACGCCAGTGAAGACATGGAGAGCGAATCACAGCAATGTACTGAGATACATCTCCAACTCTCTTGCCTTGTGGGGTCTGGGCCCCATCTTTTAACTGCAATTAATTCTAATATCTGTGCTGAGGGGTGCCACAATTGTCTGAGTAATTTACATGATGATATACAGTGAAATGTGATTTTGAGTGTTTAATGATATCCTAATGATGACTATAATACCACTATAATTCAAATTTCTAACCCTGGATCATAATGGGATCAGGGGCAGCTGCAGGACCGAGGGTGTGGGAGGATAGGGAGGCTTGAGGACTAGGCTTCATTTCCCTTTCCTGCACACGACTCTAGAGAGAAAAAATTACCATTACTATATATGTTCTATGTTTTACATTTTTTTTTATTTAAACCCCAGGGTGCTTGCGGCGATCTGGTCTCGTCCTTGCACACGGATCCCGTGTGCCGGGGATGAGACCAGTTCGTCCTGCACACGGCCCACGGCAGAGCGTTAGCGCTCCCCCCATGGGCCACCCACCCCCCAGGCCAGGGATGGAAGGGGAATCGCTTCCCCTTCCACTCCGACCTCCCCCAAACCCCCCAGCCCCCCAGTGACATCTGATGACATCAGCGCGCAAATCGCGCACTGACCTCATCAGAGGTCACCTCCGATCACAGTGGAAGCATGCTTCCAGCACGATCCCGGAAGACAGATGCAAAAGCATTTCTCTTCCGATCGGAAGGTGGGGCAGGAGAGGCAGGAAAGGAAAGGAAAGACCTTTCCTTTCATGTCTCTCTCAGCATTTCTGCTGCCCGATCGAGATCCGATTTGGCAGCAGAAATGCCCACTAGACACCAAGGATTTTTTTTGTTTATTTCAATAAGGGGAGCGGCCCCTTGGGCAAGGGTTGCTCCCTAGGGGGCCATATTATTTTTAGGCCATTTCTGCCCCCCCGGGGGCAGATTGGCCTAATATAATTAGGCCGATCTGCCCCCGGGGGGGGAAGACACCACTAGACACCAGGGATTTTGTTTTTTATATATACTTACGAATAAGTGGAGCAGCCCCTTGGGCAAGGGCTTATCCCCGGGGGGGCAAAATATTTTTAGGGCATTTCTGCCCCCCGGGGCAGATCGGCCTAGTATGATACCAGGGATAATTGTTTTTTTTTGTTTATTTATTTATTTTTATATGTGGGGAGCGATCCCTTAGGCAACGGTCATTCCCCGGGGGGGCAAAATTCATTTTAAGTAATTTCTGCCCGCCTTGTGGGCAGATCGGCCTATTATTATGAGGCCAATCTGCCCATAAGGGGGGGCAGAAACCACTAGACATCAGGGATTTTTTTTTTTTCATACATACACATATGGGCAAGGACCACTCCCCGGGGGGGGGGAATATATTTAGGCCTTATCTCTGCCCCCAAGGTGGGCAGAAACCTCTAGACACCAGGGATATATAGATATATTTTTATTTACTTTATGTTTTTATGTATGGGGCGCAACCCCTTAGGCAAGGGTCGCTCCCCTGGGTGGCAAATTGTATTTAGGCCATTTCTGTCCCCCTTGGTGGCAGATGGGCCTTGTTTTGTTAGGCCGAACTGCCCCCAAGGTGAGCAGAAACCTCTAGACACCAGGGATATATATATATTTGTTTATTTACTTTATGTTTTTATGTATGGGGCGCAACCCCTTAGACAAGGGTCTTTCCCCTGGTGGGCAAATTTATTTTAGGCCATTTCTGCCCCCTTGGGGGCGGATCGACCTATTTTTATTAGGTCAATCAGCCCCCAAGGGGGGCAGAAACCACTAGGCACCGTGGATTGGTGTGTGTGTATGTGTGTGTTTTGTTTGGGGGGCAGCCCCTTGGGCAAGGGTAGCTCCACATGGGGGCACATTACTGTTGGCCATATCTGCCCCCCTTGGGGGCAGATCGGCCTATTTTTGGAAGGCACATCTGCCCCTAAGAGGGGCAGAAAGCACACCAGAGACCAGGGAAGATTTTTTTTTTCAAAATAAGAGGGTGGGGGTATGGCCATACCCCTACCCCAAATAAATGGGGCCAAAGCAGTGCTTAATTTGTAAATAAAAAGGTGCTGGTGCTCAAAGCCCTCCGCTTAAACAGGCGGCTGCAGCAATTATATGTGTGAACAGGGAACACTGAGGCGGCGTAATCCTGAAGCCATCTCGGGCCTCCTCAATCCATGTAAAGCGACTCCCTGCCCTTTCAGCTCACTCTACTAGCTTTCTACTTTCTACCTTTGTGACGCTTTTTCTTTTTTCACTTCCTCCGTCTTTTCTATATGTGGCTTTTGCCCTCAAAAATAAGTGCTGGTGCTCAGCACCGGAAACAACAAGCACAAATTAAGCACTGGTCCAAAGTTGTTCTGCCCACCAGTGGCCAGATGGGGCAATTACCTCTGATCCACACCCCGGGGGGCAGAAAGTCTACTAGATTCCAGGGAATTAAAAAAATAAAATAATGGCGTGGTGGCTACCAACCAGTATGGGCCTGGTTATGCCCCCGCCCCAACTGAAGGGGATAACAGTCTTTCAGCTCTCCCTTCGCACACTAAAACATCTTACCCCACAGCAAGAAAGAGGACATTTGATTATTTGGGGTTTTGGTTTTACATTTGGGCCATGAGAGCTTGGTAACACTCAAAATCGTCCCACTTGGAATGGTGAGGGCTGCACTTTTTTTACTTTGGGACACTGCCATTTAGAAAACTCCACAAGACCTAGACACACCTGAAAACTAAACATCTGGGTGATTCCAGGGTGGTGTGCTTCACATGCACCTGCACTATTTTCTTACCCACAGTGCCCTGCAAAACTCCAACTTAGCTGGAAATCACACATTTTTCCCCACATTTTTGTAATGGAATCTTCCAGAATCTGCAGGAATCCACAGAATTCCTACCAGCCAGCATTGTCTCATCTACACCGATAAAAATTCTGCTGCATTTGTCAGCCTAAAAATGTTTTTTTCCAAACTGCCCTTTTGGACCAGTTGGGTTTCCCCCTCAATTTTGACATGTTATTGGCCCTTCCCTGTCACAGGCACTTGGCCCACCTACACAAGTGAGGTATCATTTTTACCGGGAGACTGAGGGTAACATTGGGTGGTAGGAAATTTGTCCCGGTGCAGTGATCCCACACAGAAATGTGGGAAAACATTGATTGATTTTTTAGCTAAATTTAAGGATTCTGGGTAAGAAAACATTCGGGGATCCACGCAAGTCACACCTCCTTTGACTCCCTCAGGTGTCTAGTTTTTCAGAAATGTCTGGGTTTGGTAGGTTTCCCTAGATGGCTGCTGAGCCCAGGGCCAAAAACGCAGATGCCCCCCGCAAAAACAGGTAGTTTTGTATTTGATAATTTTGTGGCTCCTCTCAGATTCCAGAACTTTCTGTCACCAAAACGAGAGGAAAAGGTGTTTTTTGGGCCAAATTTTGAGGTTTGCAAAGGATTCTGGGTAACAGAACCTGGTGAGAGCCCCTCAAGTCACCCCATCTTGGATTCCCCTCGGTGTCTAGTTTAGTTTTGCCCCTTGCCTTTCTCTACATTTTTTCCTTCCAAATGTAAGACACTGTAAAAAAAGACGTTTATTTGAGAAATGCCCTGTAATTCACTGTTGGTATAGGCACCCCGGAATTCAGAGATGTGCAAATAACCACTGCTTCTCAACACCTTATCTTGTGCCCATTTTGGAAATACAAAGGTTTTCTTGATACCTATTTTTCACTCTTTATATTTCAGTAAATGAATTGCTGTATACCCGGATAAAATGAAAACCCATTGCAAAGTGCAGCTTATTTATTGGCTCTGGGTACCTAGGGTTCTTGATGAACCTACAAGCCCTATAAATCACCGCAACCAGAAGAGTCCAGCAGATGTAACAGTATATTGTTTTCAAAAATCTGGCATCGCAGGAAAAAGTTACAGAGTAAAACATTGAGAAAAATGGGTGTTTTTTTCACCTCAATTTCAATATTTTCAGCTGTTATTTTCTGTAGGAAAACCTTGTAGGATCTACACAAATGACCCCTTGCTGAATTCAGAATTTTGTCTACTCTTCAGAAATGTTTAGGTTTCTGGGATCCAGCATTGGTTTCACACCCATTTCTGTCACTAAGTGGAAGGAGGCTGAAAGCACGAAAAATTGTAAAAATGGAGAGTATGTCCCAGTAAAATGCCAACATTTTGTTGAAAATGTGGTTTTCAGATTCAAGTCTGCATGTTCCTGAAAAGCTGGAAGCTGGGGATTTTAGCACCGCAAACCATTTGTTGATGCCATTTTCAGGGGAAAAAAATCATCAGCCTTCTTCTGGAGCCCTTTTTCCCCATTGTTTTGAAGAAAAAAAAAGAAGACATTTTTGCTGTATTTCCTTCAGGGGAACCCACAAACTCTGGGTACCTCTAGACTCCCTAGGATGTTGGAAAAAAAGGACACAAATTTGGCGTGGGTAGCTTATGTGGACAAAAAGTTATGAGCGCCTAAGCGCGAACTGCCCCAAATAGCCAAAAAAAGGCCTGGCACCTGAGGGGAAAAAGACCTGGCAGCAAAGGAGTTAAACCTGTTCAGTGTTATAATTGGGAGATGTGGCAGCTGATGCCACCCCCCCCCAACAAAGACTGCGCTGGGTGGGGAGGGGGGAGGCGAAGACAGCACAACTGCCCAAGCGATGGGAGTTATTGGGATTCTATACAGGGGGGGTTCATTGAATTTGTTGTGTTACACTGGACTGTATGGCTCTTGGGTATTATAGCATTCTTCTTACCTCAGGACATGGACTTTATGGCCTTCACCGGACAGGCACTGTTTAAATCCCTGCTGATAGGGAGACATAAACACACTTCCCATGATAGATTTTGCAACTAAATTAATGACATGGAATGTCCAAAGCATTGCCCAACCTGAAAAAAAGGAGAAGAGTGTATGCCTATTTAAAATGTTATAAAGATCTCCAGAAAACAAATTTTTGGGGTAATTGTATATTATCGGTCCGCAAACGCTGGAGGGGTCAGGTGTATGCACGTCTTATTCTGTGTTTGCCCGTGGAGTGTTGATATCGGTAGCCCCGGGGGTGCCCTTTTCCCACAGACACCATTTCCTGGACCCGACGGTTGTTTCGTTATTTTGTATGGCACACTAGATGGCAAAGAAGTCTGCCTTATCAATGTTTACGCTCCCAATATTGACTTCGCAGATTTTTTCAGAGATGTAGCCCAGGTGCCTCTCCATATATAACGGCACACATGATTATGGCAGGTGACTATAATTGTGTTCTGGACGGGGTCATAGATCGGCTTCCACCCAGACGCCACACTAAATCACTCATAACCAGGGTACTACGTGACCTTATGAGAGAATGAATTCTAATTAGCATCTGGCAGACCAGACATCTTGATACCCAACAAGTCTCCTGTTATACTTCTGCTACAGGTACCCACAGCTGAATAGACTATGTCCTGACGTCGGCTCTCTGGCACAATGAATACATACTATCACTTACATACTTAGATACCTATCAGACCACTCACCAGTTTTACTGATGTTAGGCAGATTGACCTCCCGCACACCAATCCCTACATAGCGCCTCTGACCTGATGCCCTCACAGACCCCACCTTTGTAGAGACAGTCTGAGACACGGTGGCACACTATTTTCGAGAGAATTGGGGAACTTTGAGCAGTAGTGCGGGGAGACTGGGAGGCGATGAAGGTAGTACTGTGGGGATTTTGCTGGAAAACCAGTTACGGAGTAAGACAACAACAAGAATGCAATATTAAAAAACATGAACAGAACTTAAGAGATTGAAAATCACCTGCCTGCTCACCCGGGGTGTCTGCAGGCCTGGAAGGATACTCGTACCAAGCTCCTGAACGATTACCATTGCTTGGAGAAATTCACCTTTACCGTGTACCGTCTGAGGTTGCACACTGAAGGTGACAAAATGGGTGCAATGCTAGCCCTTTTGGTCAGAAAGGAGAGATCCTGGGTTCCTATCATTACTCTAAATTCTGCTATGGGGCCTCTGGTCTATACCCAGTGAGTCATAAACAGGGTTTTCCCAATCACACTTGAGTGAGGTGTATGTGGATAGGGGTGGGGTTTCCTCTACCACCATATTCGAATTCCTACGAAAAGTCGATCTTCCCAAACTTTCCCGCAAAGACAGTAAGGCACTAGATTAACTCATTACTCAGGAAGAAATCCTTATAGTTATCCTCTCTTTAAAGGCAACTAAACTCCCCGGGACTGATGGTCTCCCGACTGAATTTTATCCCAAATATGCCAAGAGGCCCTGCTACTGGGTAGTATACCACCTTCTCTCAGGGAAGCCTTAATTGTTGAGGATCCCACCTGCACCTCAGCGTATCGCCCTATATCTCTTTTAAATAGTGATGTCAAAATCCTTAGCACCATCCTTGCTAATAGATGACGCCCACACCTCCTGTTCTTGGTTCATGAGGAGCAGTCAGGGTTTATCCCTAAACGTAATACCCTACATACCTTGAGAAGGCTTGCCCACATCTACCATGCTACAAAGCATAGAATGGAGGAACTAGCTATTGCCAGTCTTGATATTGAACAGGCATTCAGTTCACTAGATTGGAATTACCTCTGGCATGTTCTTCAACATTTTGGACTGGGAGCCAATTATATTTAATGGATTCAACTTCTGTATTCAGACCCTTTTGTGTGGATCTGAACAGGAGGTGAGATATCAAAGGTGTTTCGATTGGGCAGTGGCACTAGGCATGGATGCCTCCTTTCACTGCTTTTGTTTGCCCTGGGGATGGAGCCCGTGTCAGCCCACCTCAGACGAACAATGGACCCATGGGGGATACCTAAAGGGAGGATCATACATGTGATCTCCCTCTATGTTGATGATGCTCTGATCTATAACCATGATCCTACCTTATCATTCTCCATTCTTATGCGAGCAATGGAGGAATTTGGAGTCATCTCGGACCTCCGGGTGAACCCTGTTAAATCTGCATTATACCCTCTAGAATCTCTTGTGGGGGTCGACCGGGGAGATATCCCTCAGACAGATATCCTGTGGCAGCTCAGTGATGTATGCTACCTGGGTGATTATCTGGCTCCCACTGAAACAGAATTTCTAGACCTCAATATCAGAAGAGTTGTGGCAACTCTCCACGAATCGGGTCGATTCTGGAAGGACATACCACTCTCGCTGATAGGGAAAAGAGCACAGCTAAAAATGATACTTCTCCCCCACTGTCTATCTGTCATACAAGGAACTTTTTTATAAGATCCCCTGGTGATATTTCCAAATCTTTGATCCCCATAGGATTGAGGCACTGTGGGAGAATAAGCACAAATGGGTCAGTTTGGCCACCCTCAAGCGGCTGTGGAATAGAGGTTTATAACCTGGAATATTATTATATGGCTGCCCACCTTCAACACGCTGTTCATTGGTTGGCAGAAGAGGAGTCCTGAGAGACTAGATTGCTAGACTGCTGTTATGTGGAACTATCTCTCTCCATTTTACCGATAGCCGGCTCCAGGGTCCCCCGGATACACCTTATAAGAGCTGAACATTTGGACACTGCAGCCCTTTAGTAAAATTGCTGACTATGGGGGTGATTCTGACTGCGGCGGACGGCGGTCGCCGCCCGCCAAGCGGTTCCCGGCGAAAGACCGCTCCGTGGTCAAAAGACCGCAGCGGTCATTCTGGCTTTCCCACTGGGCCGGCTGGCGACCGCCGAAAGTCCGCCCGCCAGCCCAGCGGGAAACACCCTTCCCACGAGGACGCCGGCTCAGAATGGAGCCGGCGGAGTGGGAAGGTGCGACGGGTGCAGTTGCACCCGTCGCGAATTTCAGTGTCTGCAAAGCAGACACTGAAATTCTTCGTGGGGCCCTCTTACGGGGGCCCCTGCAGTGCCCATGCCATTGGCATGGGCACTGCAGGGGCCCCCAGGGGCCCGGCGGCACCCGCTACCGCCATCCTGTTCCTGGCAGGAGAACCGCCAGGAACCGGATGGCGGTAGGGGGTGTCAGAATCCCCATGGCGGCGGAGCGCGCTCCGCCGCCATGGAGGATTCTCAAGGGCAGCGGAAAGTCGGCGGTACACCGCCGACTTTCCGTTTATGGCCGCGGCTGAACCGCCGCGGTCAGAATGCCCAGCGGTGCACAGCCAGCCTGTTGGCGGTGCTACCGCCGACATCCGCCATGGCGGTAATTACCGCCAGGGTCAGAATGACCCCCTATATGTCGCTCCAGAGATGGAGGGAGGGGGCTGCCTTACACCGGGTAACCGTTATCCATGGAATTGTTTTATAACATGTGCGAAAGCAGTTGAGTCATTTGCATTGGGAACAGGACAATACTTACAGTAGCAGAAACCACAGCATGTGGTATTTGGCCTACGGTCCCAGATGCCCCACCAGCGTCCACTGTCCTTGCCAGTCTATTTGACATGGCAGGTGGCTACTGTTTGATAACACATTTCAAGAGCATTACGTGCAGATTGTCCCCGACAACCTCTCGCAGTGCAGGCCCGGTGGGATGAAGTGCTTCTGGACCAGTTGACTCCACAAGACTGGGAACGTATCCATGACTGGGTACACTTGAACACTATAAACTATAACTTTATAAATTAAACCTATCTCTCACTGGTAGCTTTAAACAGAACCCATCCCACACGATCAGACAGATGTCCAAGATGCTTGACCACCAAGGCAGATTTTATACACATAGGCCCTCATTATGAGACTGGAGGTCGCATGACTGCCAGCCTCGGGTGGCGGTCCCACCACCAACAGGCTGGCGGTGGGACTGCCACATTATGACCATAGCAGAGCCGCCATGGTCGAACCACCGACACTGCCAGGCTGCCGCAACTAGCCTGGCAGTCCCAGTGGTTTTCATCTTCCAGGGCAGCACTGCTTGCAGGTGTACACCACCATGGAAAGGCTAGCGGAATGGGGTTGAATTATGGGCAGTGGCATGAGCAACGGGTGCTGCTGAACCTGCTGCACCGCCACATTGGTGTCGGCTCCATTAGGAGCTGGCGTCAATGTTAAGGCCCTTCATGAGCCCCTAATAGGGCCGGCAGGGTTCAGGCTGCACAGGCGGTCTGAAGACGGGAAGAGTTTGGTGGACACCTCTGCCACCCGCCAAACTCGTAATGAGGGCCATAGTCTGGAAATGCTCAGAGATCACCCCGTTTTAGCACCAGGCTCTCACAAACCTGAATAGGGCATCGGGTTGGACACTCATGTTGGAACCCGAACAAATATTATTAGGCCTGGTCCCTGCTCCCCCAAAAAAGAAGCTCAGTGGGAGGTTTGTGATGCTGGGCTTACCATTGGTGAAAAGACGAATAGCAATATGATGGCTAAGCCCCCATCCTCCTGTATGCTCTGAGTGGGCCAGAAATATAGGAGAATGGGCGACAGCTGAAGAAGTCCACATGAAACACACTCAAACGGATGTCAAACTCAAAGATGACCGAAGAGGCTGGACAGCAATGCTTTTGGACCTAAAAACAAACTCTTCTCAAGTAGGAATGTCACAAATGTCTGGTGAGAATACGGTCTAAATTGTTACACAATGAAAATGTCTTGCAGATTAGAATGTTACCTTCATTATGCTACAATAGAACTCAAATGCAGTATCTGTATGGGGGCCATGGGGAACAGTAGGGGGGACAGTTACAGTGTTAAGGTGATCTACTTGATTGCTACGTAATGTATACACTCCTGTGTACAAATTGCTGAATACTCCACTGTTTATGATCAGAAAACCATAATGATCATTTATATTAAAAAAATGCACATAACACTGCAATTATCAACAATATAGTGCGCAAGAAATACAGAACAACCTTGGATATTTCCAGTGGTTTCTTCTGCCAAAACTTAGCGTCTGAAAGTCGGGACCTACGTGCATCCTCATTTGGCTCACAAAAACGCTTTTGCCATTTACCTCAGGGCTATAAGAGCAGCCTGGTGTTGTTTTCAGTCCGTGTGACATCAATATTACATGCTCTTGATCTAGAGACGTTGTCCTATGAGGATGATATCTATCTCACAGATGACAACGTCAAAATTCATCTTGCCAGGGTCAATGGGATCGACATAGGATTTGCAGCTCTTGACCACAAGTTTAATTTCAAGAAAACAAAGATAGCCTTTCTCAGTTGGCTGATTTTGGGATACAAGCCATCGGAAGAAGGCAAGAGCCTGGCCCCACACTTTCTGGAGAAGTTCGCTCAACTTCATCCACCAAATACGATTAAGAAACTACAGTCACTACTTGGTTTCTTTAACGTTGGCAGAGCATACATTCTAGATTATGCTCAATGCATAAAACTACTGTATGACTTAATCCAACAAGATTTTTTAAGTAGACATTGGACAGTTGAATACACCTGCATCCTTAGCAGGTTGCAGCAAGATATGCTAGAAGCAAAACACTCACACACAGTGACAACAAAACAAACTTCGTCATCAGAATTATTGCTGGTGCCATCAGGTTTACCTATGTCACCTTTAATGAGGGTGATATGGTACCCATAGCATACAAATCTCATTTGTACTCAAATGCAGAACAATGTTTTCTGAATGCTGTACAGATGGCTGTCATTAA
This sequence comes from Pleurodeles waltl, assembly GCF_031143425.1. Classification (NCBI taxonomy): domain Eukaryota; kingdom Metazoa; phylum Chordata; class Amphibia; order Caudata; family Salamandridae; genus Pleurodeles; species Pleurodeles waltl. The sequence continues at coordinate 449,103,118 of NC_090443.1, forward strand.
GGAGAGGCCACTTGCCCAAAGAAAATGCATTATTGTCATTACCCTGGTGCCGACCTTAGAGGCAGTCACCAAAGCTAGCACATTCCCGACTCTAAAGCACTACATCCATGCTGGATTCAACAGCAGCCTCCCTAACTGCCACTGATGTTGACTACATTTTTGACCCAAAATTACAAACACAAGAATTTCTCCAATATAAACAGGAGTACCCCGCACCTAATAACATCTTTCCGCTTGAACAATACCAAACTGTCATTTATACTGATAGTTCAGCACAGCTAGCTGTATGCACCACGGGCAGCACAGCACAACTGGCAGAGCTCAAGGCTCTTATCCTGGCACTGGAACATACGGATACTGAACAGCTCACACTAATAGTGTGTGATTTGTATTACTGTGTCCAGTCCTACACTGATTATCTTAATCACTGGCATGTAAATGGGTTCAGAGACTCCAAAGGGAACACCATTCAACACATAACTCTGTGGGGGAGGGTGGCTGATCTTAAAGACAGACTTCTGGAGGCTCATGTAGTGCATACATTGGGTCATCAACGTGTAGGAGTACGCATTGTTGGCAACACTTTGGCTGATGAAGCTGCCAAATCTGCAGTTGCCACAGCTTCTGTTGCTGCAATAACTCGTTCTCACACAGTTAGACCATGAGACACTAACTGCCATGAAAGCCTCGGCTGACGGCCAGCCTTTGCCAAAAGCCGTGCCCAAACAATATTGCTATCATATCAGTGCACATAATGTTGCTTTTGCAACCATTCCTGGGGTGGAAGATCACGTGGTTTCCGATGAAGACCAGAGATTAGAGCTCATCAAAGCAGCACATGAGGAAGTTGCTTCTGCTCATGCAGGAGTGGCAGCCACTATTTCACTCTTACAGAAATGCGTTTAGTGGCCAGGTCTGTACAAACTGACCAAGCAATATGTCCTTTGTTGTGACAGGCTTCCAAGATGGTACTTGGGAGTGTGTACTCCATGTGAGATACTGTTTTGCATACCTATTTATGTTCCAGATCTTGATGGTCCTGGCAGACACACTGTTTGACATAAAGGAACGTGTTGCTGTTTTACAAGAACTACAACAATTTCAAGATGACAATTCATCAGCCTGTGCCTGTGCCTGTTAGGACATTCGAGCAGTAGCAGCCCCCCAGCGCACTGAGACCCTCCTGGGTGAGCAGTGCGCTTCACAAATGCTTTGTTTGATTGATTGATTGATTGCTGCCACCTTGGGAATAAGGGATTCACCAACAACATCTACAGGCTGGATTTCCAAAGTTAGGGATCTGTTTTTTGAAAAGAGTGCTATGAAGAGACATTTCAGCCATTTTACAGACCATCGGTCCCAGTCCTGGGAATTCATGGTACCAGAACTGTCATCATACCACCGCTGCCTGGTTCCATGGGGTACAGGTTAGTCTCCATCGACAACATAAAATTCCACCATGTGGCCGATGCTGCACGGTATAACCAGAGGTCCCTTAGGCAGTACCCGCTTCCCTCTCACTACCCAACAGACATACCTCTACAAGCACTAAACAGCACTTTTTCAAATACATGTACAAGCAACAATGCTACAACTGCCTCTTCAAGCATGGGGAGGGCAAAGAATAAGCTTTTGCTGATTCCTTTTAGAACTTCTTCAACAAGAATTGTCAAAGACATGGAACAATACTTCTCCAACTCAACGCAGACAGACGGAATCGTCTACTATGAACCAGCACATGAAGTGGGCCCATCCACCAGCGCTACATAGGTACCTATGTTTGTACAGACTCCTTCTGGTTATTTAATCGATATTGATGACTTTTCCTCAACTTCGCCTAATTCCGAGACAGAAACTGTTTCAAAGACACGTAAGCTGTACATATGGCTTAAAAATAACTATTTAAATTATCCATGGTTTTCTTTGTGGCTATTACGGTCATTGTTTTCTTTCTTTTGATAACAGGACATTATTTTCCTGAACGCGCTGCTGTTGTGACAGTGGACAAGGTTAGCACTCCTTACATTTCCTCCCATAAAGTTAGAAGAGACTTGTCCTTTGTGAACATTTCAGCAATTCCTACTCCAGATGGGATAGTTTGGGAAAAAGTTCCCTTCGATATATACGGTTCTATTCAGATCATTCAAATTCCATAGGTGTTTAAAATATCATTGATTGGTGTAATTACACCTGGTGTTGTTTCCGATGACTGGGATATTAAGATAGTTGATTCTATGCTTGCTGAGCTAGATTACGACACTGTTTTTGAAAGTGAAGATGTGTATATGAACACTGTGAATTATGAGGAAATGTACTGTTATCATCATTAGGGACATTACTTTCTGCACCAACCTAGTAAACACAGATTAGTTTACAATTACACACAATGGAAACATTGTTCAACCCCACCTGTGGGAAGTTCCAAAACATATGTAGATAAGTTTGCATATTTCACTGGGCATGACACTAGTAAGGCTGAGTCATATTATTTCAAATTACCACCATCTACAATGCGAAAAATACTGCTAACTGACACCAAATAAATTTATTCAGATTCCTGTATTTCTCAGCTTGCTGTTGAAGGCTATTTTTGGAAAAACACTATTGAATTGAAGAGTGTATGGGAAGAAAGACTGGCAAATACAGGGTAGGGAAGCTTTATTTAGAGCATGCTTTATTCCCTTACAAATTATATTTTTGAATGAAACGGTCCAGCAAACATCCTGCTTGGGGTTAGCGAAATTAAAAGAAATGAATACGCTCAGTATCCCCAGACCAGCCGAATTTGACACTTGGCAAACATTCCTAAATGTTACCAAAGAGGTATTGAATGCGTGGGTTCAGAGTGGTATCTTTAACTCCTCACTTTCCAGCCCTGGGGGTGGTCATTGTGGTCAAAGGACACAAATGGTTGCCAGGCACATTTTGTCAATTCTTGAAGGGGGGTTTCAGGACTAGCCGGCTGGACCCTCGCTTTCTCTCGCGTCAACACTCAGGTAGCGTCACTACATATAGTATATGTAAGTTATGCCAACAATGGTTATGATCTTCCACCTTAGCAGAAGTGAAGGAACATCCTAGTCTCCTGTCATAAGAAGTAGACTTACAAGATTTTGTTGTTAGGTCCAAGAAAGCCACTCTCTAAACATTTCCTGTATGCCATTTATAATGAAATATGGAAGCTTTCCCAAATGGAAGCTGCTGCACATTAAAGGCAGCTATATAAGGAATCATGGAAAAGTATTTAGCTGTTGTTAATAGTAGCATGAACACTCTGTCCAACAGAATTTATACCCTAAATAACATTGTGTCTTCTGAGATTGATATAATTCAGAATAACATGTCCTTTTTACAACCTGGGCAAAGTCAGCTGTGTTTTATTATGCAGCTAGGTTGGACACTGCTAGTTCTTAAAAATGGCTGCGTGCCACGGAAACACATTAACAGTAGCGACTTATTAGCTGCTTTTAGTTTGAACAACAGATAGAAGCTAAGAAGGAAGCTACTTACACAATGTTTAATATTGAAAAAACAGAAAAGCTCCCTTTCACTGCGGCAGAAACACCATCAGAGGTATGGTTAGGACATGGAGTGCCTGTATTCACTTTTCGTTTAACATTAGTGTGAAACATCTTGCTGTAGGTGGATATGAGCGGTTAGGAGACAGTTACATATACAAAGAGTGGGAGTTGCCTTTCAATTTCAGGTGTATGAATGGCGAAACAGAGGACTTTCTTAGTGGAAACGAATGTGAGACTACTGTTAGTCATTCTATGCTAGTAAGCTAGTGTTCCTGCACGGCCTTTGCAAAGTAGAGGTCGCAAACTCAGTATGCTTTCTGAAGGATACTCCCGTCCCTTTGATTTGTCTGGTATTCCATATACTTTCGAATGGAAGTTATTTGGGTCCGAACAATCAAATTTGCTGTGGTATGAAGAATGACATTGACTACGCAATTTTGGTTTCTCAAATCGTAACTTGTTGCGGCCAGGTTTTATTCCCCTGCATATAATAAAATAAGGGTAGCAGAAATGTGGCCACACATTGCTACTTTTATGGATCAAATCTGTTTATTGATATTTGGGATGTAACAAACAAATTACACTGCTGTGCCCCTACAACCTCATCGGCCGGCAGCGTAGATGATCCACCTTTCACTCAGTCTAAGAAGGGTTCCAGCAGAGAGTGTTGTTATGGCATGAGCTTAAATGCATTATTACCATACTATCAAAAGTCAACAATGAACAAGAACAGTTAGCGAAGGGAGGAAGAAAACAAACAAAAAAGGGGAAGAGAAGAAACGGAAAAGTCAATAAAAAGAAAAACAAGATAAAGCAACATAGCTCCCCACAACCATCACTCAGCGGTATCTCCCCCTTTTGCCCCCTTGGGCGCTCAGACCCATAGTCTGCCAGGACCCAGGACCCAGAGCCCACCCGAGGAGTTTGGCCGACCCCGTAAGGGTCACACATTTTGCAGCAGTCGCAGGGTCTTTAAGTATGTAGGACAGGTGAGTTTGTTGAATTCAGTGGACAGAATCTGTATGAAGGGTCTCCACAATGTGGCCATTTCTTCTGCTCTCTGGCTGGCCGCCAATGATAGTTTCTCCATCGCTCGGATGAACCAGTTTATGGAGCCATGAAGTGTAGCTTGGAACCCTGTCTGTGCTCCACAGAGCTAGAATCGTCTTGTGTGCCGCGTTGAGGGCAAGGGCAATCTGCCGTCCCCTCAAGGAGCGGAGGGGAAAGGTGAGAGGGTTGGGCAGGCCCAGAATAGTATACGTTGGAAGCCTGGGGATCTCTGTGTGGAATACTCTATCTATTTTATCGAGGATGCTACTCCAATATCTTTTCAGCTTAGGACAGTGCCACAGCAAGTGAATGAGTGTGCCCATGTTTCCACATCCCATCCAGCAGAGCCCAGATTTAGTGAGGTCCCATGCGTGTATCCTTGCAGGGGTATAGTACCAGTATGTTGCTATCTTATAGGCTGTTTCAGCCCCTAGTATGTTGTGAGCTGTGTGGTGTGCCCTGAAGTGTATTCCCCCCCACTCCTCCTCTGTCAGGTCCCTCTCCACCTCGCCCTCGCACCTTTTCTGCCCTTTAGTTTTGGAGGGTGGTGCAGCTACTTGGAGGTGCTTATAAATTTCCGAAATCAGCCGCTTGTTGTCTTTTTTCACCATTAGCCATTTCTCAAAAGCTGTGAATGATCTAGCTACTAAGTGCTTGACCTCTGGTTGGAGTACCCAGAGTCTGACCTGGTAGTATGTCAATCTGTCTGCCTCCGTTAATCCGTATGCCTCTCTCAGCCGATCGAAGGAGATAATACCATCTGTGTCAAATGGACTCCCCACCCTTCTGCAACCCCCATCATGCAATCGTTGAAAGCCCTCTGATTTCAGGCTGGGGGCGAAGTCGGGATTCACGCAGATCGGCATCATGGGGGAGGGAAAGGTCGTCAGGCCATATCTGGTCGCGTCCCACACCCCGAGAGTCGCACCAGTAATAGGTGAAGAGTATAGCACTATCGCTCTATGTCTGCGCTGCAGCCAAGGTTCCTTCCAGATATGGGACACCGCAACCGCCTGGTCCATAAAGCACCAGTGTTTCTTGGTAAATGTGCGGCTCCACTCCAGTATGAAATGCAACTGAGCCACGTGGTAATATTTCATCAGGCAGGAAACCGCCAGCCCCCTCTGCTCTAGGAAGGTATAGTGTGTGGCGCGATATGCGTGCGGTTTTCCAGTCCCATATACATATTAAAATCGTCGTCTGAAGTGTAGCTATGGTGTTGGGAGGAGGAGCAAGGGGAAATGTCTGAAACAAATAGAGTATGTGCAGCAGAATTGTCATTTTGATTGCAGCGACCCTGCCGAACCAAGATATTTTATGCTTCCCCCATATCTCTAAGTCTTTTAATATCTCCCTCGAGAGGGAGGCATAATTCATACGAGCTGTCTTTGCGGGCGTCGTTGCTAGGAGTATGCCAAGGTACGGCACGTGCAATGACGTCCAGACAAAAGGGAATCTGGAGTACAGTTCCTCCTCGTGTTCAGGAAGGACCGACAAGTTTAGGATTTGAGATTCCTGTGCATTCACTTTGAACCCTGAAACAGTACCAAATGTGCATAAGGCGTCTCTAAGCGCTGGGAGCGAGACCATGGGCTCCGCCAGAGTAAGGATCACATCATCAGTGTATAGACTGATAAGGTGGTAGTCGGCCACAAATTTAATGCCAGTAATACGGGATCAGCTCGTAGTCTTTGTGTAGGGGCTCCATGTAGAGAGCGAATAAGAGCAGGGAGAGCAGGCAACCCTGTCTCGTTCCTCGTCTTATCGGAAACGGCAACGACAGCGTTCCATTGACTCGGACCGCTGCCCTGGGCTCTCGATAGACACCTTTTATCCAGGTCAGGAGCACCAAAGCGCTCCAACACCCGGAAGAGATAAGGCCAGTGCACCCTGTCAAACGCCTTCTCCGCGTCAATGGTAAGGAGGAGTGCCTCCTTGTGGGATCTGTGCGTTTTGTCTATCAGATGTAAGAGTTGCTTCGAGTTATCCCCACATTGTCGATGGGGTATAAAACCCGCCTGATCCGGGTCAATAAGCTCGGGCATGTAGAGGTTGAGGCGCTGTGCTAGGATGCCAGTGAACAGCTTGGCATCTATATTTAGAAGTGAGATGGGTCGGTATGATCCACATTCCTCCGTGTCCTTCCCAGGTTTGTGGATGACCGTTATGATCGCATCAAGCATACTAGGAGCAAGGGCCTTGGTCTCTGTGAAAGGGTTGAAGAGCTGTGTGAGTATTGGGGCCAGTTCCGGACAGAAGGTTTTATAGAAAAGAGGGGTGTAGCCATCCGGACCAGGCGACTTCCCAACTGGAAATAGCTGAGATCACTTCTTCTATCCTGATGGGTTGGTCAAGGAGAGCTGCATCTAGTTCCCTGCAGTGGGGTAACTGTGCAATCAGTAAAGTACAAAGAGGGGTCAAGGGCAATCGCCGAGTCTGCTGCATATAGCTCCATGTAGAAGTCATAGAATGCTTACGCAATTTGCGTATCCGTGCGCGCCTCCCCTAGGGAGGGGGAACACACCATCTTTATGGTGCTGGTGTGACCCTGAGGCCTTAGTTTGTGGGACAGAAGTTTCCCGCAGCGGTTGCCCCCAATGTAATATTTATGTTTGAGCCGTGCTAAAGCATACTCAGCCCGATCCCAGTCAAATCTTTTCAGCTTCAGGCACATTTTCTCTAGTTCCCTCCAGACTCTGGGAGCACCAGTGTGCTTATGAAAGCGCTCCAGTGCAGCCACCTTTTGCTCCAACACCGCTCTCTGGTCCCTCCGGGCCTTGTTTTCTTTTGCCGAGACCACCTCTCCGTGTATAACTACCTTGAACGCCTCCCAGAGTCCATTATCATTCCAACTAAGGTAGTCTATGATCGCCTGTCGCACAGCATCTACAGTATCTCGAGACTGCAAGATCGTGTCCCGAAAGCGCTAACCAGGGCCCTGGGCTCGGCTGAATTGGGCTGTCAGAGTTATAGGGGCATGGTCCGCTAGAGCTCAGGCCTCTACCGTGGTCTCCTGGACCCACGATTGGAACTCCGAAGAGGCCAAGAAATAGTCTTTGCGTGTGTAAGCCTTTGTGGCAGTGTCAGAGTCTCCAGATCCTCGGGGTCTGCGCACGCTCCCAACTCGTCCACCACAAGACAGCTCCAGTACTCTGATTAGAATGTCACAGAGTCTAAGAGAGTCCAAGTAGGGAAAAGGGGATTAGGAAGGGAACAGCGGGGAAGGAGACCTGTGGGAAGCAAAAGATTAAACAACACAACATCAGATTCAAAACCACATTTAGATTAATAAAAGCACTCTGTTGAATCAAGGGTTCAATGATACTTGGACCATGAAATAACACGCTGTTGAATCTAGAGTTCAGAGATACTCAGAAAATGAAATAACACTCTGTTGAGTCTAGAGTTCAGTGATACTCGGAACATGAAATAATACCTAAAACTAAGGAAACATGAATGGCCTAGAACTAGACTCTAATTAGGCCTCACTAAATCTAGGTACCTGAAAAAGAATCAAAAATGGTTAGTACAATGTTTCATATGGAATTTTCATGAATAGAAACATACTGTTCTAGGAATACAAGACTCTTGCAGAACAATGTCCAAGAACAAACACAGCCTCATTACATGAGGATAAAGGCCATCCAAACATTCCTTGGAAAACAATAGGAATTGTACTAAAGACCTTACATGCACATAGAATATAACATCCAGAATTCTAGCACTTTAGATTCTTAGAATGCAAGAACATGAATTGAGCATATTGCAGATTTCCACAAGAGTTTGTAAATGCCAAGAAATAGTTGCCCACAATGGACAACCTGAATTAAGCACAAGAAATGAATTGCACGTCTTGCAGATTCGAATTCCACTGCGTGAATGCCGTAAAATGGTAGTGCACACTGAATATCATGAATTAAGCACGGGAAATGAATCGCGCGTCTTGCCCATGTGAATACCATGAAATGGTAACGCACAAGGAATATCATGAATTAGACACAAGAAATGAATCGCGCTTCTTGCCGATTCGAAGGACACCATGTGATTGCCAAGAAATGGTAGCACGCACAATGAATATCATGAATTAGACACAAGAAATGAATTGCGCTTCTTGCCGATTCGAAGGCCACCATGTGAATGCCAAGAAATGGTAGCGTACAATGAATAACATGAATTTACGCACAGGAAACAAATCTTGCCGATTCGAATGCAACCTTGTAAATGACATAAAATGGTTGCGCACAATGAATATCTAGATTTGTACTTGAGTAAAGAATCGCGCATCTTGCCGATTCAAATGCAACCTTGAAAAAGCCATAAAATGGTTGTGCACAATGAATATCTAGATTTGTACTCGAGTAAAGAATTGCGCGTCTTGCCGATTCGAATGCAACCTTGTAAAAGCCATAAAATGGCTGCGCACAATGAATATCTAGATTTGTACTTGAGTAAAGAATCGCGCGTCTTGCCGATTCGAATGCAACCTTGTAAATGTCATAAAATGGCTGCACACAATGAATATCAAGATTTGTATACGAGGAAAGAATCGCACGTTTAGCCAATTCAAATGCCAGCATGTAAATGTTATTAAACATCAAGCTCACTTTCACACGCACAAGAGCAAAACAGATTTATCATGGTAATTAGGCCCAAGAACTCGAAATCCTTCGAGAACGGGATTGGGGGCCCAGCCCGACCTCCGTCTTACCACCCTGATCAAGAATCACCAAGCAAAGAGAAAGGGCGAGGCCTGGAAGATCAAAGTAGGCCTCCGGAACAGGAGCTCAGGAAGTTGCTGCTGCTCTGCACCGGGACCTCTGAATAGTGAGCACGTGGAGCTGGGCTGTCTCCCTTGTATAGAGCCTTGGCCCAGCCCACAAACCACACCCAGGCATGCTGCAGGGAAAGCTTCTAGAAGGCCCTGGAAAGGGACCGCACTCTGACACACTCTGAAGGCCTGCAGCAATACATTGCAAATTAACAGTATTTAAAAGCACCTTGAACATAAGTCTTCAGGATTAAACTCTGCAATGCAAAAGGTTAAACAACAGCATATCAGCACACTGCATAAATTACGTTATCTTGAGAGTGCTGAGTTTTTGAATTTCAGTCGCCCGTAGAGTGCGCACTGCACAGATGTTGACAGGCAGCCGAGTAAAACGAGTAGTCTCGAAGGTTCGGAGGAGCCTTCCACCAGATATCCTCTAGATCACAGCCTGCAAGCCACTGCAGTCCAGCAGGAGTAAGAGCCCCCGTCTGCCCGTGTCGATGCCCTGACCTGTCGAGATCATTATCCATGACAAGATTGAAGTCCCCACCCACGAGTATAGCTCTGTCAGGGGTCGTGAACGTTGAGGATAAAGCCTGTTTCATGAATGTTTCTTGTTGAGTGTTAGGTGCGTATATAGTTGCTATTGTGAAATGGAATGAGTCTATTTGCACTTTAAAGGCCAGGTACCTGCCCCAAACCTAATGAATCTTAGCAATGAATTCCCCAGGGAATGCTCTAGAAACCAAAATCGCCACCCCCGTGTTTAGTAGGAGCTGAGGACCAGTACTGCCGGGGGAACCATTTAGATCGAATACGATATGTGTCTTTAGCCAGCAAATGCATCTCCTGTAGTAGGCAAATATGGCTCTCAGAGCACTCCAGAAAAGAGAGAATCGCCAGCCTTTTCAAGGGATTATTAAGGCCCCGGAAGTTGAGGCTTAGGCATTTAAAATTCAGGTTATTGGATGCGGGCGGAAAGCTGTAGCAGTCTACCCCTACAAGGAAGCTGGGCTCTGGGACAGCCGCAGATGGAGCAGACACATGGGGGTCTAGAGGCCTCTGTAACAGAGTGTGATTCCTGCGGGGGAGCATATTGTAACTTAATAAAAAGGCACAACAGGTGCACATCAGACAACAGTCAAGTCATCTATAGGAAGTCCACAAAGAAGCGAGGCGCCAAGCAGAGGTCGGGACATTTCACGAGGCCCACTCGTGGCATCCAGAGGCCCGCCGCCCAGGCCCTGCTCCAGCACCTTTCACCCCATTCTCCCAGAGCGGCCCCCGGGCATCTCCATCATCTTCCGGCAGCAGGCACTATCTATGAGCTGGCACCGGCGGTAATACTATTCAATACAGATTGTCTCTCAAGAGCTCTCTCTGTGGATGATGGCCGTGGTGGCTTCCGCTTCCGTTCCTTTCAACGCCATCCAGGGCGGCTTTCGGGAGGACTCCCACCCCTCCCAGGGGACCTCGCCCTTTGCTCCGTCTCCTCCAGGTTTAGAATCCGGTGGGCCTCCTGAAGCGATTTTACTTGTCGCATCTGGTCTTCCCACCGGAACATAAGTCGGAAGGGGTGACCCCAATTGTAAGGTGTGGAATGTGCCCCGAGATACTCTGTGATGGGCTTGAGTTCTCTACGCCTCTGCAGTGTAAGCATAGAGAGGTCCTGATAGAGCTGCAATCTGTGGCCCCTAAACTGGATCTGAGGCAGATTACGCGCCTTTTGGAGAATAACTTCTTTGGTCATAAAATTGTGGACACACGCTAAGATATCGGGGGGGGCGCACTCCAGCGCCCCCCCGGCCGGCCCGCTCTGTGGACCCGATCCAATGTGATCTCTTGCTTGCCTTCTAGGCCTAGGAGTGAGCAAAACAACGCCGTAACAAACTCTCTAATGTCATCTCCCTCAGCCCCACGATGAGCCCCTCTAATGCGTATATTATGGCGTCTGGAGCGATTTTCCAAGTCCTCGGTCATGATCTGCAATTACCCCTGGTGTTCATGCAGGCAAATAATCTCCTGATGAAGTTGTTTGACTTCATCACCTCTGGAGATCTCGTTGTTCTCTATACTGGACACTCTTTCCCCCAATGAGGTAATATCAGCGCGTAGTTCCCGCATCTCCTAGGAGATATCCTTTCCGAGCTCCTGCAGATCCATTCTCAGAGAGTTGAACAAGGAGGTGAGGAAGCCCTTCGAGACCGGGGCCGCCCCGTCCTCCTCTGCATCTCCCTTTTCTTCAAGCCCCTGCGTCTGGACGGCAGCCTCAGCGTGCCTGCCCTGCGATGTGTAAGATCTCGTCAGAATCTCCCTGACCGACTGATCCCTCTTAGGTTTGGTGGATGCCATCACATCTCTCGACTCCTAGTAAGGCTCCCACTCCAGCTCTCATGTAAGGGCAGCTCCCGGCCGCCCCTCTGTCACCCCGCCGGGGGCCGACCAGTCCCGCCGAGCCCCTCTCTCCTGCTACAGCGCTGCACTCCCCGTTTCCAAGGGCCACGGGCCAACCGCTTCAATAGGGGGCAGGGGGACCCAGCTTCCCCGCCTCGTCTCCCCAGGACCCCACTGGGCCACTCCCGGAGCCGTCAAGCTCTCCGAGGACTGGGGGGCCAGAACCGCGCAATGCAGCCGCACGCTGCCTACTCTGCCCCCCGTCGCATTACCTCCGCGGCCCGATGTGGGCCGCCAAGCTCCACTCCCCAAGCCGCTCCCTGCCACCGCCGTCGTCAGGCCTAATTCCACCTGTCAGCTACTCTCTCCGCCTCGTGGGGGACGAAGGCCCGACAGCCAGCGCTGACCACGTGCGCCCCGGGCTCCTCCGGTGGCCCGATCAGGCACGGCGGTCTCACCGGCCCCTCCCCAGCTCCAGGGCGTTCTGCTCGGTCCCCGGGTCCAGACAATGCCCCAGAACACTTGTGGATGCTCAAAATGATGGGGCCCGGGACCGTTACACTGATTCTCTAGGCCGGCGTGGCAGATCGCTGCAAGGTGCGTCCGCTCACGCCGCCATCTTGGCCACGCCCCCACACTGCTACTTTTAATGTGAATTTTGACAAGCTTAGCAGACTAAAAGTGCTATTGTTCCAAAAACAAGTATTTCTGACATCAGCAAAGGTAGCGTATAATCTCCAGGCAGCAAGATCATCGGCTGAGATACAGTCCCTATTAAATACCAACTTCCCCAAGCACTTTGGAGGATTGATGACCAGAATATTTAACGAATCTGACACTACTGGGATTATTCAGTTCTTTAAAGCTGCCAGTTATGGATGTCAGCACCTTCCATACCGTGTTCATAGTGAGACCTTGAGCCATATATTCGCTCTTTTCAAGTGTTTTTGGCAGATTCCCAATAATGTTAGTGTTAATTGGTAAAATTCTGTTGATGCTAATTTTGATACGCAGTGGCGGTCCCATCTCTGCAAAGCAGAGTGATGGAGCTACCACTAATCCACCCTCGTTGTGAACTCATGATACAGTACTTCGGTACTCTCTTGCCGGAGGAGCTGGAGAACGATTGGTCGTTGTCATTCATACCAGTCTTATGGTGTGTGCAGCCTGTATTCTATTGCATCTGGTGCTTCTTCAAATGCGCACCTTCAGTGTGTCTTGCCATACAGCCCGTGCCTCCTGTGGACAAGGAACTGTTAATGTTCTCAATGAGGGTTCATTCACAGTCATGCCCCTTGAGACTGAGGTTGATTGACGAGGCAACATGTGAACCAGCGCTTGTGAACTATATGGCTCCAACCCCGTTTGGCGCAATGGATGATTCTGCCTATGCAGTTTGCAGGTTCCTCTGCGTTTGAGACTTCTGCACACTTCTGCTCCGTGGGTCCTTCTGTCAACACCCTGGTCACTATGACACCTACAGAAGTGGAGTCCTTTTGGGTCTGTCTTTTTTTATGACATTGAAGACCTCCTGCAGGATCACACTTATTGTTGAAATTCGCTCATTGGCTGTTTTTAAAATACAAATTGCGACACCAAATTGCCTTTTTAATTCGGCCTGTCTCTTGGCCTGCTCTGCTTGTCACATTTGACATTAATTGTTTTAGTATACGCTTTAAACATGCTTTTAGATTTCAGGTCAGAGCAGTTTTTGGTCTGAGGTTCTTGCGGCGAATCATAGCCTTGTGTTTCTACGATTCCTGATCTGGAGACTAAGGGGCCGATCTCATCCCAAGGGGTGTTGGGGGTATTTGTCATGGACACTGTACTGACAAATTAGGCTTATCATGCCTTGCTCTCGCTTTAGGGTAGGGTTTAGGCCTTATTACTAGGAATTGCATATTTGATGCGATTGCACTATGTTGGGATTCTTCATATATACCACTTTTATCCGCACCTTGCAGCTTCTGTTATTTCTCATTGTCATAATCATTGCAGCACATGCATTTTATTGTAGATTGCAGTCTTTTCAATAAATGTATTGAAAACTGTCCTGCAGTTTCCCCATTGCCTGTGTGTGTGTGTGTGTGTGTGTGTAAGAGACTTATTTCTAACGAGAGAAAAGGGGTAAGACTTGTTAAACCATGACTTCCCTGAGAGGTCACCAGCCTCCATGCGCTGGACTGCCAGAAATCACCTTTACTACTTAGGGTTTGGATGAGATACTGCTAGAGAGAAGAGATGTTTAGGACAAAAGCTTCAAAATGGCATAGGAGTGACTCAGTCACCTACAAGCAAAAGGATTGTCGCCCTTAATCCAGAAGTCTCGCTGAGAAGTGAGAGTCATTCATGATCCTGGGATCTACAATCGCCTTCTCTGTCCCGGTTGTTAATATACTTTGAAAAAGCCTTTGACACAGTGGACTGACTTATCTTAGATAGGTTTAGGGCCTTGCTTTTGTGGCTATTTCAAACTACTACAGACTATATGCAGTGATGCACAGGTACAGGGCTGGGAGTGGGATACGGGACATGATGATCGTATGTCAACAATGTCCTCCTATTTCTTTCCAAACTTGAGGGGAGTGGCCTGCGTTGTGTTTGTCTCCTTCAGCTTTATGCAGAGGCTTCTGGTCTGCAGGTTACTCATGTAAAGTAGGTGCTGGTTCTTCTTCATCTCTCTCATGAATGTGTGAAGTGGCAGGACACCATACCAGTGCGGCATCTGAGATTCTAATATTTGAGTATCCATGTTGCACTCCATCCTGAGTGGACTTGGACTCTTAATTTTACCCCTCTGATCCAAAAGGTGAAGGTGGACTTGAAAAAAATGGTAGCTTCCCTCCCACTCAATGTGTTGGGGTGGATTGCTCTATATAAGATGATGGCCCTTTTTCCAAAACGTTCCTCAATTGATGGCTCAGCAGTGTTTCAGGGAGATGTAATCCTTGGCATCATCCTTTCACAGGCACAAGTCCAGACAGCAGCTAGCCCTTGCAAGGTGTCATTAGACACCGTATGATGGCAGGTTAGGCATGGCCATCCTATACCTCTACTACTTAGCATGTCAGACCCTGGTTATAAATGACCGGCTTAAGGAAGGATGGTCAGACCCAGTATACATAGTGGAGTTATCCTTTCTGGGGTTCAATGGAGTGCTGGGGATGTTATACGGCGCCTGGCTCTCATGGACCCTCCTAGAGGTAACCCAAGTGGTCTTTCTTAGTTGGTATGCAGTGCTCTGGCATTCCAGCTGGGACTCTAAGATCAACCAACAAACCTGTTTACAGAGGGGGAGGTGGCTGCATGAAACCGCTGGGCTGACAGGATTTCTTCACAGGGATAAAATAGGCATCTCCCTGTTGGGGGTGCTTGGTCTAGCACCCGGATGTGCTCTTTTCAGGAACTTCAATCTACATATGCCCTATCACATACACAATTCATAATTACTTACAGTTTCAGCACACGTTGAGGACACACATTCCATCAGACACAACACTTCCTGAGTTTAGTACTTTAGAAGCAAATATCCTGACGGGTGCATTGTCAAAGGGAGCTATCTCCCAAATTTATCGCTCACTGATATTTAATGCGTCTGACAAGTTGACACACCTGCTGGCTCAGTGGGAAGAGTGGGTGGGACAGCTGGAAGATAAAGATTGGTGTGATGCTATGATGGCCCCCCACACTATCATGATTTCCTCATGACTGCCGCTGGTTCAGACATATTACCTGTACGGTGCCTACCACACCCCCAGCTGCATCCATAAGGCATACCTCCTTTCAAGTCTGACATGCTTCAGATGTCCATATGCTCCTGCAGATTTCTAGTGTATGGTCTGGACTTGTCCTATTATTGTTAGTTACTGGACTGCAGTGGATGAAAAACTGTTGAAGGTGCTGGGGTGGGAGATGGAGCTCTCACTGATGTTGCTCCTCCTGGGCATCTTTATGGGAGTTGGGGGGGGCACTAGGGCTGATCAGGAGTTGCTGGGGTGGCCACCACTGTGGCAAAAAGAGACATAGCTGGTAGGTGGAAATCTCCCTGCCTGCCCCTGATGTCTCAGCAATGTGGTGGGGTAGACTGGTGTGCTCAACAAGAAAAACCTGTGTACAAGGCCAGAGGATGACCTAAAAAGATGCAAAGATCTGGGGTACATGGTGGAACCACTCTGAATTGTACTCGTTATGATGAATGTATTGGATATTCCCCTCCCCCGATGTGTTTATGGTGGACTAGATGCCTTGTCTGTAACAGAGTTGATATACTTATTTTGTATAGCAGCGACAGCTGAAAGTGGTGTGGATAATGTTGTTGTTACATTAAACAATAAAGTTGGTTATTAAAAAAGAAAGAAAATCTGGAAACAATGATTTTTTTGCCAACGCTCCCCACTCCCCCGAAGTTTTAATTGAGCAATATTTGTAGGAGCCTTTATAGTTGGATTCCAGAGAAGCCGTAGAAGACTGACAGATATAAAAGTAATCTTTCTCACAAATAACATAATAAAGCAGGCATTTTTCTGGAGTGCACATTCATCCTCAAGGAGGTTGCTTGGTGCTATTGGCATGGGTGTATATTGACAGATATGAAATCATTACATTACACTGCTGATCAGTGGTGTTGAGCTAGACTTTTGCTATAATGAATGGAAGCATTCACTGAAATTTCATGGCTTCTTTCACATTCTTTACAGAACTTCCTCAAAAGCAAAACTAAGGACCAGCGGTATTGGATTGGTCTCACAGACATGGACAAAGAAAAGGAGTGGCAATGGATAGACGGAACAGACTACAAATCCTCTATTAAGTAAGTAGCCAACATGCATAGGGTCATTCAACATACTGGCATGTGAGTAAGTAATGGTGTTGACAAATTTAGCTAACTGAAAAGTTTTGGTTTTGCAGTTAAAATCGCCCAAAGCCACAGAGATATGTAAAAAGGGAAAACAAAAATGAAAAATATATGTTTTGGTGGGAAACAAATTGATGTAAATATTGAAATTATTTGTAATTTAAGTTCTTACTGAAATAATACATGGATTATTTTGTCAGGCGTTCCTAACATAAATTCCACTTCCAAATGTAAAACTTGGGCAAATATGATACAGTAGTCCATATACAAGTGTTAAGCAGCCAATTTAACTCTATAGAATCTCTACCTTTTTCCTTCTAGGGGCTACCATTGTAATAATAAAGGGAAATGCCTTTTAACATGGCTGTTCAGGCCACTGATATATAATGATGTGATATTATGGGTCTGTAGGGAAGTTGAGAAGTGCATTTGTTTGTGAGGTACACAACAGTAATGTTCATCATAATCATACCTGGGGGTGTGGACTGAGGAGTGGACACAGACGCCAGTATGAATATGCGGTTGACTTGGTCGGTGTTGGAGATTATATGTGAGCGGGAACCAAATGAGCAGGAACTCTTAAAACAGACAGGGCCTGAAGACTAGGATGTTTCCAAAGCAGCTTAAGGGTGTAACTTGCTACTCTCACTTTCTACCTAACCTTTACAACTCTGAAGTTTTCATTGAAAAGCCAGTGGCTCTCCTTGGACCAATGAAATCAGCTAAATGCTTTAAAAGTTACAGCTGCATTAGTAGTAAAAATGGAATCTAAATACTCAAAACTGTTACTATTTGGAATAAAGCCTGAGATGGCCACTAAGGTGTAATCAAA
The DNA here is from genome assembly GCF_031143425.1 of Pleurodeles waltl. NCBI lineage: Eukaryota > Metazoa > Chordata > Amphibia > Caudata > Salamandridae > Pleurodeles > Pleurodeles waltl. Next base: position 449,120,538 of record NC_090443.1, read on the forward strand.
ACCAGATGTACCGGATCTTTCCGTCTATATCAATAATCTCAAAATCATGGAAAATTGGGGAAAAGCTTATTTCCTTGTCCTCAGCCACACCTGACGGAATACATCGAGTGCCTTTGGAACCAGCCACTAACTGAAGTATCCCTGAAGTTGTTTCTAAAGTCTTGAGGCAAAGAGATCTAGACCCAATTGACCCCATATCCTTTGTAATGAAATAAACACCTCTCTGTTCAATTTCCACTCACTGGAATTTGCTAAAAATCTTGAGCTTCAATACCCTTTAACATTTAATCTTCCTGGAACATTTATGGCTCTTGCAAAAATGTGTTTTTCCCTGCAATAATCCCAATGTTTGCATGTTAACTCAATCAATTTCTTTGACCTTGTATCACTCAAACGACTGACGTATCGGAATGCTGACACAATGAACATTCTCAATACAAAAGTTCTCTTTCCCCCCTTCATAAGACTCTCCACAGCAAAACTGCCAGCTAAAAGCTCTAAACAAATGACATGTAAATCCTGCTCCTCCTTTGGCCACTTTCCACGTTGGCCAGTCCTTGCTCCACAACCTGTTTGGCACACAACTCTATGACCATCTCTTCCATGTCTCCAAAAATTACCCTGCCATTCCATGTCTCCATATTCTTCCCCATAAAGTCTACATATTATTATCAAAAACAACCCTTCCATAGAGGCAGGGCTAAGGCTGGAGAGGTCCAAGCAATTACATCACTCCACTATTCCAGGAACTCCAACATCTATCCTGTCATTTTAGGAGCTAATTCAGGGGTTAAACATTCTCCATTGGGTACTACTGGTCTTGAGCACTCAGATCTGAAAACATTTCTTTCCTGTGGCTCCACAGGCATACGCATTTTAGAATGCATATATCTTGATTCATGGTCAAATGGCCACCATTCTACAGATCTTGGATGATGAATACCCCCAGGCTCGAGCATCGCTATGCCTTAGAAGTATCAATAGATCCTTATTTTCATCCACAAACAGATTATCATGTAAATAATCTGAATCATGCTGTGATAAAACGTCATGTAAGATATCTTCATCTGACTATGTAAGTCCTTCTTAATATTCTTCCCAGATGGTACCCAGAGAGACATTGTTCCTTACTTCACAGGAAGCTTTTTTACAATTTTTTACAGAAAACCATTTTGCTTTTATCATAATACAGTATTTTTTTGAGGGAGCCTGTACTGCTGTTTATTTTAATTAATTATTTGAAAGAGCTGAACTTACTTTGCTTACTTTTTTCTTTCGCTTTACATCTTTCTTCTCAGAGTCAGATATGCCAAAATAGTGTTCTTACTCTTGCTGTTGCAAAGGAACTTCTCCCTTAGCTATTTTCCTGTAACATAGAACTCTCGCCAAAACCGGTTACTCGTTGCAACATGAAAGTTGCGTTCAGCCTATTGGGTCAGCTCTAATACGGACCAGGCATGCTCATAATAAACATTAGAAACCTAGGGGTTCCTCCACTGTGTAGGAAAGTGCCCTTTTTTGGCATGGTTACCCCCACATTTTGCCTGCTGTCAGTGTGTTTTGACTGTGTTCACTGGGATCCTGCTAACCAGGACCCAGTGACTGTGCTCTCTCACTCTCACTTTGGTTGTTCCTGACTTAGTACACCACACAATTGGCATACTGGTGCCCCCATCTACGTCCCTAATATATAGTACCTTGGTCCCCAGGGCTTTGGGCACCAGAGGTTCCCCATGGGCTGCAGCATGTATTATGCCCCCATGGGAGCCCATGCAAAATGTGGGTGCGGGCCTGCCATTGCAGCCTGTGTGAAAATGTGCATGTACCCTTTCACTGCAGGTCACTGCACCGGGTCACTGTAATTCACCCCTATGGCAGGCCCTCTTAGCCCAGAGGGCAGGGTGCAAGTACCTGTGTGTGAAGGCACCACTGCATGAGCAGAGGTGACCCTATGAATTCTAGCTCCATTTTTCTGGACTTTGTGAGTGCAGGGAATCCACTTTTGACGTGTACTGGACATAGGTCACTACCTATGTCCAGCTACATAATGGTAACTCCAAACCTGGCCATGTTTGGTATCAAACATGTCAGAATCATACCCCAGAACTGTTGCCAGTATTGGTCCTCTAAGGAGCCCCCAGAGTGCATGGAATCATACAACCAACAGCTTTGCTCCTACCAGTCTGCAGGGTTTTCCCAGGCAGCCCACGCTGCTGCCATCCTACAAACAGGCTTCTGCCCTCGTGCTGCTTGTCCAGCTCAAGCCCAGGAAGACAGAACAAAGGATTTCCTTTGGGAGTGGGAGGCAACACCCTCTCCCTTTGGAAATAGCCTCCCGAAGCCACTGGTATGCTTTGCAAGGCACATTTGGTACCCTTCTTGCATAAACCTGTTTACACCAGTCCAGGGACCCCTGGTCCTTGCTCTGGCACGAAACTGGTCAGTGGAAAGGGGGTGACCACTCCCCTGTCCATTACAACCCGGGGGTGGTGCCCAGAGCTCCTCCAAGTGGGCACTTGATTCTGACATGTTGAATCCAAGGTGGGCAAAGGCTCCTGGGAGCATCTGAGTGGCCAGGTCAGGCAGGTGACGTCACAGCCCCTTCCTGATAGGTGGTCACCCTCCTAGGTGACCAATCCCCCTTCCTGAGCTATTTAGGGTCTCCCTCTTGGGTAGGTCCTCAGATTTGACATGCAGGCACCAACTGCAATGACGACCGGCTGCGTGGATCCTCTCTCCTCCGGAACTATCCTACAACACAGGTGGTGGTCTGGAGTAGCCTCCTCGGTCCTCTCTACCAGCATTCCAACTTGGGAGACCGTGAGCCCTTACCTCTCCTTGCAGGACAGCACCCCTGTGTACTGCAACTTTTGCAGCTACCAAGGCTTGCTTGATCCTCCTCCAAAGGATCTTCAGGCTTCGTGTAAACCCCGGCCTCCAGCACTCTTCCCTGCAAAGCACAGTCTTCTGCCTGCTGCTCCAGCGACGTGGGACTTTATCTCCAGTGGTGCTAAGTGGGCCTCACTACGACTCCTGTGCCTGCGGCCTGTGAGTTACCTGCGGGGGCTGCCTCCTCACCTTCCAACTCTCCTCACTGCTGAGGGTCACCTTGGGTTTAGTCCCCCCAGACCTTCCTGGTCCTTAGCAGTTCTGCGAATCTTCATTTGCGACTCTTGCCTTTGCCAAGGCTTGTTGGTGGTTTTTTCACACCACTAACTGACTGCAACTCTTCTTCCGATGTGGGACAGCGACTGCAACACTCCTTGAACTCTTCTCCTGCTCCTGTGCTGCATAGCCAACTCCTGGTATTCACCGTTGACCTGGTCCAGTATCCAGAAGGAGGGGTAGTGGCTCCTGCCCCAAGCGGACACTCCAACTCGAACTGGACTTGGTCCCCTTCATTTGCAGGTCCCCTTGTCTCAGGATCCATCTTCTTTTTCCTCCAGTCTTGGTTGGATCTTGCACAGTCCTTTAACAAAGTTTATCTGTGGGTTTGAGGGAAAAAAACAGGTACTTACCTCTTCTCTCCTGGTCGCTGGGGGGCACCCTAGTACTAACCTTTTGGGGTTCCTAGTTCCTCCAGCTCCCCTCTATAGATTCCACTTCCTTGGGTGGGGGACCAACTTTTGCATTCACTTACTTAGTATATGGTTTGGTTTCCCCCTGGGGTCTCCATTATTTTCTGTTATTTCACTGTTTCTATTGCTTTCTATGCCAATTCCTGACTTCTAATTTGTACATAATAGTGTGTTTAATCACCTGCTAGTGCAGTATTGCCTACACAGTATTTTAGTATTTGTGCTACCATAATAAAGTACCTTTATTTTTATAACACTGTGTGGTTCTTTCAGGTGTGTACGTGCTGTGTGACAAGCTTTGCATGTTTCCTAGATGCGTCTTGACTGCTCATCCACAGCTACCTCTAGAGAGCCCTGGCTTCCAAGACACTGCCTACACCTCACTAATAGGGGATACCTGGACCTGGTATAAGGTGATAACACCATAGGTACTCACCACACACCAGGCCAGCTTCATACACAGTGGATAACCAGTCAACAAAATATTTAGTCCCTTTATCCTTAGCAATAAAGTCATCAAGTGTTCTTAGTTAATGGTGATATAAGGTTATCAAATTACCTTACTTAATGCCAATAATCTTTTTATCTTTGGTTCGTTATAACATGCATCTCTCTTACAATGAAATTTCCTTCCGTTTTTTTTCACAAACCACCTTAAAAACATCTTAAACATTAAAACAAATATGTATCCCTTTAACGTTGCTGTCATTTAGTAATATCATTAAGTTAAGTCTTCAAGGAAAACATTCCAGTAAATTAACCACTCCTTTCAGTCCTGCTTTAATAACTCTTGCAGATTAAAAAAGAAAATAACTTATCAGGAAGCAACAATGTAATAAAGTAATAGGTCGCATTCATGTTGTTTTAGAATGGTGTACATGATTTATTCTACTGTTGATATGCAACTGTGCAGTTTTTTTTTTTTTTTTTTTAAGCATTAATAGGAGACATGCACATACTCGGAGCCTCTGGTCTTAAAATAAAATTACATGATTAGAGCGAGTATGTAAGATAATAGTCATAGAGAGCGCAATATCCAAATGTTACAGCAAAGGTAACTCCTTGGTAAAAACTTAATTTGGGTTGCCATGCACTCAAATTAGTAGTTAAGTAGGTCCCCAAATTATGATTCTGATTGCATCTTTCGCAGAAATCTAATTGCTTAACTACTTATTTCCTGGTGTTTACAGGACATGCAATGAATGCATTGATTTCCAAAAATTGGCACAGTGCAATTGGGCAAAGTTTACTTTCTCACTACTTCAGAGTTTACCAGAAGAGAGGGCGAGTTAGTATTTTCTTCCTTCCCTTTTTTTAACCAAACGTTAGCATCAAAAAGTAAACTTTCATGTGTTCTTGCCTCAGACTTGATGCAACTAGCACTCAGGGGAAAGAGAAAAATGTCGCAAGTCTGAGTAATGTAGTCATAGCTCAAACACCATTTATCCACAGCTTTTGTAAGCTGATGAAAATATCACGAAGTTTTCTAAAACTCTAAAAAGGCAGTTGTTTTCTGGGCCACGAAAAGAAAAGATACAGAAAAGATAGAGGCAATTTGGGAAGCCAACTTTGAAAAATATTGCCTAATTTTCAGGTCGTTGGTTTTGCCTTAATCGAAGGGAAAGTTACTTTTGTCAATGAGTTTACCATAAATCTGTCAATGATTACGTCGTAGGTTGTTTTGAATGAATCTGACATTGTGACATTATCAATCAAGCAATTCGTCTGATACATAAAACGGCACGCTGCAGTAGACACAAAAAAATCACCTCTCAAAAACACAACTTCTTTAAAAAATGAGAACTGTATAGAAAGATGTCATCCCACTGAAAAGAAAACGGAGGATTTGCTGACTGCTACATATGTAGATGTGAAATCCGCTATGTTTACTTTTTAATCTTGCATAACTATTTTCATCCACAGCTGGTGAATAGTATGCCCGTGAGTTGTGTAGTACTTACAAAAAGCTGATGATGGAATGCTAGAATTAATCTCAGCCACTGGTAATTAATAAGGGCTGCTTCCCAGTCCATCGTTATTTTGCATGCCATGCCACCTTAGGTTGGATCCAGACATATAAAATTTAGTCTTGGAACTGCTCCAATGGGAACAGTTCAGCAATACCTGCCAGGCCAGGTTCTCCCTGAACCAGAACACAAGCAGCTGAAGACCGTTTTTCACCCTTATTAGGGCTTATCAGCCGAGTATAAGCTTGGTTTAAAAGGCACTGTGTGCATGGGTAACATGTTTTGACATACCCGTCCCATTAACAGAATCACACTAAAATATACAAAAAAAAGTGTTGGATGGAATGCATTAATTATTGTCAGTCACTGTTAATTACTCAGACCGTATCCCTGTCCATTCACATCATTCCACCTCAGTTTGGACTCAGCCACATGCAAATCAATCTTGACCATGCTCCAGTGGGAACAGTATGTCCGAAACTGTTAGGCCAGGTCCTCCCAGAACCAGAACACAAGAAACCCAAGACCAGTTTCACCCTTATTAGGGCTTGTCAATCAGGAATAGCTTGGTTCCTGTGGTCCAAAGTGCATGGGACCTACATCTGGGCATACCCGTCCCACTTAGACCTTCACCCAGAAGTGATGGGTGGAATGTTTCAGTTAATCACAGCCTTTGGTAAGTACTCGTGGCTGCATCCTAGTCCATTATTATTTTGTACACCGTACCACCAGAGTTTTGACCCAGCCATTTGCAAATCAGCCTTGACCCTGCTCTAGTGGGAACAGTCCAGCCTAAACTGGCAGTTTAGATCATTCCTAATTTGGAACACATGCAACCCAATACCGGTTTTGCACATTTTAGGGCCCATCATTCCCACTGTGTAGAGGCATTATCTGTCTTTACAGCTGGAAGCCGGACAGTCTCTAATTAAGGCGCTTTGTAGAATAGTCGTTCGTATGCATTACTGAAATATTCTGGTCATTAAAGGAAAAATCTGTCTTTACTGTTGTGGAAATATGATTTTGATGTTTTTTATTTCTAGGTTTTGGAACCCTGGTGAGCCGAATGACAGTAATAAAAATGAAGACTGCGCTCATCTGTGGATTGATGGTGGATGGAATGATGTGCATTGTACGTACCTGTGTTTTTCTCTCTGTGAGAAGAAAGCGAGTACAGAATAAGCTGACTTGGCCTCTTTTGACAGTGTGATGTGTCTTTTGTGGGTGTTGCTTTGCCCTTTCAGTATCACAAGAGAAAGTGTCTAATTTTCCTTACAAATCGCACACCTGCTCATATAGTCCAATACTAACCCAACTTTGTAACACACCATTTGGAATTCAAATAAAGAGGTAACTGTGAATTATTGTACTCTAAATTGTCACACAGCTGAACTTGCTATACACTGTGGTCAGTATCCAGCAACAGCACTCCCATTAGGGCGTTGGAGCATCACCCTCCTACTGCCATTGCAGAAAAAGTGAAAAAAGTGAAAAATAAAAGGGTAATAAAAATAATTACCATTTTATTTTTCACTGCTCCCAGTCCGAGCATTTTGGGGGTGGGGCATTGCTTTTGACTGGCAGCAGGGGGTTGGTGCTCACTCCACCAGTTTACACTATGCATGTCAGTTTGGCAAGCTGGCTTGAGCAGGCCAGCCTGACATGCACAGTGTAAACCTCTCCACCTAGCTGTCTAAGTCAGCTTGGTGGAGAGCAGGCACAGGCCCCCTGTGCCTGCTGGAACGTCGAGGCAGCCCATTCCAGCCAATCCTGAGCTGCTCTCATGTTGCTCATCTGCAGCACGAAAGCAGTGTCAGGATTTGGAGAGGAGAGCTGGTTGAGGCTCCAGGAGGATTTTGCACTCAACACGAAAAATTTAAGTTTGGTTTTCTTTTTTACCTTTTTCGCCCACTGACAGGCACTGTGAGAAACTTGCATTGACTTCAGCCTTAATACTAGAGCTCTCAGTCACGGCCGGTTACAAAATAATGAGCTATGATTGAGAGCTTTGGAATTTGAGCATAAAGGCAATGTTGATTTATTACAGTCCTGCCACTGGGTTTGGCACTGGGCTCGACAACCCTCTACTGTTGATGGTCACCACCCACGCTGTCAGCAACATCATTGTAAAGGATTTGTAGTTGAGTTGCAGTTTCCCCATCTGAAGAGGACTCATCCACTACTGGCAACAAAGTGAGATACACCGCCTTCCCTTGCTCCTCATACGTTCTTGTGGGTTCATTGAAAAGATAAACAAAAGGACAGGAACACAGCCACAAGCCTGTAAAAGTAATGTTGTCGACCACAGCATCTAAAGTACCAACAGCAGCCTTATCTGTGTGTTATCATATATTTGTGTATGCACACAGGTGAAAGCAAACATTACATAAAAGACTTGTGAACTATTAAATAAAAATTCACACAGATACTCAAAACTTTATTTCAAGCACACCTTTCTGAGTTCCACCCCATTGTACTTGACACCACCATAATCGAAGTCATTGTAGCCTGCTCTATTGACCAATAGAAAGTTTCAACACATCAGAAGATTCCATGGGCATCCTTCTGATATTAGCAACAAACAGGTGAAACAATTACATAACGCATAAATAAGTTTGGGTAAAGGTCAACAAAGTTATTTTATTGAAAGACATCTGGAAATGTTGCCAATAACAAGACGATAGCGCCAAATAACATAAAACAGCACTTATTATTTCAATATGACGAACTGGCTATCCACTGTATGTAACAGATCACAAAGTCATTGTTGTGCAATTCTGCTGTAACTGCTGCACTTGGTTCTAATTACAATGCCTCGTGTTTTAGTTTACTATTTATTGTTTACCATTTCATGCAGCTTTTGGTTGGTATCTTGTTGAACTAATTCGAACCAAGTCAAAGTATGCCCATCTCACAAGTACGGATTGTTTAGCATTTTATGTTACAGTGTTTAGGACTGGTTCATGAAGTCAACACCTGCAATATGACTTTCAAACCTGCCATAAGATTGTGAGACTTTGCGATCCATAGCATATCGTGATAATTCCTGGCATTTGATGGCTATCTATTTCATATGAATATAAATCATGGCACATGACTGTAATGATGATTTTAAGATCTCTCTTCCTGGCACTTGGATACTATCTCTAGAACAATGGGAATACTACAGAAATTACAGTGACACCTGACCTACTATAATGATGCATGTGCATGTTGAAGAGAGTGTGGCCATATTACGATGTCTCTTCTTTATAACGGTATTACGAGGGCATATGGGTAAGTATGGATATATGAAGCTGTATACGGCACACAAAACAATCTGATGCTGGAGATCTCCATGCCAGACAGTGATAAATGAGAGTGCTTAAAAGAAATAACTAACGTATGTTTATAGATAGACGTCTGTATTTGCTTGAGACACTAAAAGCTCCTATTTGTGGAAAAATCAGTTTATTTTCAAAACATTAAAAGTGAATGCGAATCATGGTGTGTATTTTCTAAATTTGAATATCCAGCGTTAACAGACAAAATATTCCAAATTTGAATATCTAGCGTTAACAGACAAACTAGCCCAATTTTAGAAACCAAGAACTTGATGATTAGGTTAAAAAAAACATCTTTCCACAAATAACAAAAAAACTGATATTTTATGACAGGGTAGGTATAATTAGCTAAAATGCCACTGTCAGATGTGGGGGTAACTAATAACGACCTGTCTATAAAAAGCTGATAATTTCAGACACGAATAAGCACCTGTTTAGGGGCAATCGTCGTTTATTTAATACAAATGAAAATATGATATTTGATGACTAATTAACTCTTTATTCAGAAAATGAAAGGGCAATGTTTGTGGACAAAATTACTTTGCAAAATATTGCAATTTGTTTCCCTTTCTGTACTGAATAGGAAAACTGCTCTTTTGATAAACTCACAACCAAAGAGGAAATGAGAGAGGAGTTGGATGCGGTCCAGTACATGTCCTCCCTCAACGTATACAGAATGAAAGACGTGTGTAGTTCTGCTAGGCCACTGGATCTCATTGTGAATCAGTGATCAGTGTAAGATCAATTGGGTATTCTTTTAAGAGTTGATTTTATCTACTGGTAGTCTCCCCATAAAGCCACTAATCCTCAAAGGCTTACAACTGTGAAAATTGGTGCCATGAAAGTTTAAAAGAAAACTCCTTGGAAATGCCACTTCTTGTAGCTTGGGTCTGCAGGAATTCCAGCATTCCTCCAATGACGCTTTATTTCTTGGGTATCAATAAAGGGAACCAGTGATCCAAGCAACTACCCCTAGCTTCCTCTTTGGTGCCACCAGTACTGCCCTTGCAACTCCCAGTCTCGGTTCATGAAGATAGTGGCAAGAACAGCAAAAACAAGCATTTGCAATGCATTAGGTCTCGCATTTTCTTGAGTTAGAGCTATTGGCATTGTAAATTCAGAACTGGACTTTCCGTGCCACATAAATTGGTCAACCCTGTCATAACTTTTCTTTTCCTGTCATGTTTTGGTGGTCACTGGTGGATACGAACCTCAGAAATCACAACCCTTGAGGAGAGACGAGAAGATGACTGCACTACCTCGCGTTGTGTAAACAGCTGAAGAGAAATTGGAAAATAAGGCTGGGAAAGTATTTTCTTTTTATTTTAACATAATGAAAAGTCTTGCGAGCATTCTTCCCTCGCATTTCAACTAGCAGAGTAGCCTGAGAAGAATTATGTCCCCAATAAAGAAGATAAGCAATGCCCCGTGTGCGATGATGTTGTGAGTGCTGGCAGGGAGGGACCCTGGAGAGAGAGACACGAGATGCGATGCAAGGCTGAGCAAGTTTCACATTATTGCTTCTAGGTTTAGCTACATTCTACCAGAAAGGGCATATTGTGGCATTCGTGAGCAGTGAGCTAAACAACAGTGTTTCTTTTGTAAAATAAGCTTATTGCAGCACTGGAATAAAGCCAAAACAAATGTTAGTGACATGGGAGAAACAGAATACTGCAAAAAACCCACAGTGAAAGAGCAGCACCAAAGAAATAAAAAAAATAGTCTGTCACAGCAACTGATAAAGAAACCAAAGTGGAATAATACAGTTGTAGATAACTGCTCTGAAACAGAAAAAGGCATAACTGACCAGCGAGCAAGAATTTTTAAAGGACATTGCAACCAACAAATTAAAGGACATTGCAACAAACAAATTAAAGCTTTAAGCCATAAGAAGTATACTAAAAGTATACACAAGGTTGAACGCTTACGCTCGACCTTAAAAGGTAATGTCTCCCTAATGTTGTATGAGAGACACTTACATGTAGCTGCAGAGCAACCAGTAGTTCACAAGTTAGTTGAACAAGCCTATCTTGTGTGATTTACTTCACTCAACTGTGTGAGCAGGGTTTACGAGAAATGGACTGCTGCTGCCTCAATAACACAGGAAAAACCATGGGTTGTGCCCGTCAAAGCCGAAACATAAAACGATTTTTTGCAAGCAATGTGGCTAGTTAAGGCACAACTTCTATTTTATTTCATGCTTACCTTGGGAATGGGTTTGGCCACCTTCTAGTAATGGAAACTCCTGTCAATTTGCTTTTTGTTTTTTTAAGCAAACTAACCCAGTCAGTTTTTTTTCAGCAGCCTTACTCTACACCGAGTACAATTTCGATATTTTTATTCATTTGCTGTTTGCACGTGTGTTTTGTGTTGTATCCTATTTTCTATTTATCTTATTAAACTGCCTAACACCTTAACTTGTATGAAAGGTTGGGGGACGAAACTGAGTAATAGTAAGCCAGTCCCCAAAGCTCCTAGAGGCAAATATATTTACATTGCTCTGGTACACAAACATCCACACAATAAATAGAATGTCCATCAATTTGTGTCAAAAGAATCCTTGAAAACTTATGATTTTGTGACTCTCGCTTTTCATTGCAGACAGTGTTACATGCTGGCATCCACCTGTTTATCGAATGAGGTGAAAAGAGTTTGTTATGTAGGTCAGAAATGCAGTCTCTCGTGGACAGTTGAAGGTCAATGGCAGGAAAACTATGGTCTGAATAATCATGGTTTGAATGGGATGGGGGAGGGGTCCTATTCGTAAAAAAAATATAGGATGCTAAGATATGTTTGAAGATTAATTTTGCACGCAAGCTAAAAACTCGCCTGCATGGCTGAAATAAAAAGTACAGTACTGATGAGGGAAGGCAGCTGACCTGGAAGAATAGAAGAGGCACATACACAAATCCGCATTTGGCATTTGAGAAACTATAACCGGGTTTATATGTTGGCAACAGGTTACTTCCCCCAAATCATATGTTCCAGCTTGTCTGAATCATATTTGTGTGAAAACATCGGGCAGGGGGCTCTATTAATAGTGCCGCAAACGTGTTGAGATCCACTGCCCTTAATGAATTATGCGTCTCTCTCTCTCTCTCTTATCTTATTCCTCGTATAATAAAAGAACCAGACTGTGATTGGGGAGCAGAAGCTTTCAACCACATTTTTATGTACCAATTTCCATCTGCAAACTATTCGAGTGCCTACTTATGGAAATCATTTCACTGCAACAAGGATCAACAGTTAAAATAAAAATACCATTGAACATGAAGCACAAGGCCAAGCCGCGAGGAGAAAGGATCGCAGCTCGGATTAAAGGAAACACTGAAACCAGATGGGAGGATGGAGGGGGGTATCACACATTGAAGGAAGCGTAACATAGTGTGATGGCCAACAAAAATGTTCTCTTAGTGAATGCTCCCTGGACGGGAACTTAGCACGCAGAGGAGGGACATTTAGCACAATGCACCAATAAAAGTGAAGCATTTAAGACAAGCACAACAAAGAACTAATGGCAAGAGTGGGCATGACTTAAGCCCCTAAACTGAACACAGCATGTCTCTCCCAATGTTTACTTTTGCTGTGTCATAGTCCTTGCCCTACCCTCAGATCCACCCCAGCAAATAAGAAGCTGTGGAGGGGCGAAGGAAGAGACAAAGTGTCACCTGTCATTCCATCAGGGGTCAACGAGTGCATAGTGTCACTTCTGACACCCTAGGCATTTTAGTGAATAAATGTCCATGTTTATGTTGGATACTCTTCCTTGTGGTCCTATCAGGGACTGGTCGTGTCCTAAGCTTGGCGCAAGAACAACGACTGCCATCTCCAGCCCACAAGTTTTTGTTTTTTTTAAAGATATTAATGGTCCGTTCGTGCCCGTTCGCACATCTGTGAATGTCTCCCATCTTCAATGCTCCTAATCCAGTAGCTTTAAGATGAGCACCACCCTTGACAGTGCTTGGAAATTTTCAGTTTGAGCATTATGTAAAATCTAGCCCCTTCAGTGGTAACTCATGATGACTTGGGATAATGTATATCTTATATTACAGCGAAAAGGCGTAATCCCACCCCATCTTTGCTGTGCATAGGTAGTGCAAGCTAGTTCATGGAATTGAATCTAGGACAGACCTACGGTATCAGCCTGCCAGAGCTGAACAAACAGAGCACGAAAAATGGGGTTTGACTGCATGCACTATAGCAGTGGTTCCCAACCTTTTGACTTCTGTGGACCCCCACTTTATCATTACTGGACATCCCCACTGATTCATTATTGGAATCCTGGGACCCCCCCACTGAGTCATTACGGAAACCTTGGGACATAATCTGTTACTATTATTTAACTTTCTGAGCAGTCCTGGGCCTCCTAAGGAGCCTTCGCAGACCCCAAGGGGTCTACGGACCACAAGTAGGAACCACTGCACTAAAGTATACACTGTACATCTGCACGCATATAAGTGTTTCTCTCTATGAGTATTTTGTCATGTGTGTTTGTGTATTAGTCTGTATGGGTAATGGTGCATATGCATTTGTGAGCGCCTGGGCATAAGATTGTAATATTTCAGGCAATATTATTGTGATATTTGACCAATGATGGCAATCCGTGGTAAGAGATTGTGATCCGATTAACACATGGTGGCAATGCCTAGCATTTGATGGTGATACTTAGCACAATAGAAGTAGCTGGCAAATAGTGGCTACTGTGGTATGGTAATCTTTGATTTACGAATGAACACATGAGAACGATTCTAGTCATACAAAGGATTTCTTGGTATGTGATGGCAGTAAATAAGCACTTGAAGCACAACTTGGGCAGGTGAGGCAGACCTGGGTGTTACTAGTGGGGCAATGAAACCTGCAAGTACTTAAATCAGATGACAAGCTAATACTTGGAGAGAAAATGTATTCTACTAAAACGAAACACAGTAGTTTCTGGACAAAATAAGTGGTATGCATAAAAATAATCTAATATTTGGGAACAGTTTTGGTTAATTGGAAATGACAAACTGATATGTGGTGACACTTTGCCTGTATTTTGGTCATCAATATTTTTGCTGTGATAATATGGTCGCATGAAATCTCAATACTGCGGCACGGTAAATTCGGAAACTTTCTCAAAGCTTCCGGAGCTGGACTGATGCGCTCTTTCGAGGCACTTTAGGGACGGTATTTTATGCCCCATGTTTTTGAATGCTGAACCACCTCCGCTATTTTAAAATAACATTTCTGATAACAACGAGACAAGGACATTAAGCATGTCATTTATCCCCAGAGTTTAGGACACCATGATGTACAGGTGTAAAAATCTGTATGCACATACGAGAATGTAAATCTCTACTGTTCTGCAGTGCTCCTATTCTGGGGTAAAATTAATTGTTCACCTTTGCAGCATTAAGCAATATGCAAGCACCAAGATCACATATCATATCCCCGGCTCCTCAATCCCTTCCAACACCTGTTACCCACAGTGCTTTGAAGTGGCATAGTTCTGCCTTTAAGTGCTTTACAAGTGCCATCTTGAAAATGTCTAGGGCCCCAGCAGGGACTTCGAGGATCCATGTGGTAGATGGATGGTTGCAGAGAATGTATGTTGTTGCGTACACAGCTTAGAGAATGGTTTGTCATTTTGAATTTGCTTACCCTATCATTAAGGAGCTCTGGATATTCCCTTTCTATCGCTATATTTCTGTTAGACCTCACACCCTTGGATGGTAGTCCCCAAAACTTGTTGTTGTCTTCAACCCTCCAATTTTCCTTAATTTGTTTTTTTGGCTTTAGGGCTCTGCAAGCTCTACCCCTGCTAGCCAGTGCTAAAGCTTATGCTCGCTCCCTAAAACATAGTACACCTTGCCTACACCTAATTCACACATTTACTTCATTTGTAAGTCCTCAATAAATGGGGCTACGTGTACCCAAGACCTGTAAATTAAATGCTACTAGTGGGCCTGCAGCACTCATTGTGCCACCGACTAAATAAGCCTTGGAAAACATGGCTCAGACCTGTAGTTTTAATCTACCATTTGGACCTGGAAAAATAAACATTTTGAGGCATAAACCTTACTTTTTAATACATACAGGTCACCCCAAAGGTAGGCCTTACAGGCTCACAGGGCAAGGTCCATTGTATTTAAAAAAGTAGGACATGTGGGTTTAAATGTTACATGTCCTGGTAGCGAAAAATTCCCAAAGTCGTTTTTGCACTGTTGTAAGCACAATCTCTCTCATAGCATAACACTGGGTTACCTTATTATTACTCATAAATATGATAACATAAGTTTAGGGGCAGACAAGAAAATTACATTTGAACTCAAATGTTTTGTCCTTTAAAATTCTCTTTAATGATAAAGTCAGACTTTAACAGTGACGGCTGGTGATATCTGAAAGTGGTGTGGCACAAAAGATGTGGATGAATGTTATGTCACCGACTAAGCGAACAAGCCCAACCACTATATGGAGGTGCTGAGTAGGTTCTCTTCCAGGAAAAGTTTGAAGAAAAAAAAAGTGATGAACAGTGTATTTTAAAGCAAATTTGAGAAAGCAAGAAGGTTTGTACAACAAAATATATTGGAAAATGCTTCCCTCCCTTGACTGTTCTTAGACATTACATATGTTCTATATACTACCACCTATGTTTTTTTTTATCCTATTTGAGGCGCTGGCAGTATTTGTTCAGGTTTTAGCTGCAGTAGTAACCGGGGACTGGCAAAGTTCCTCAAGTTATTCAGGAAAAGGCTGATTATTAGTTCAACCTCAACTCTACTTGATGTCTTAGCGCTGGGCAGGCCACATTACTGGTCTCCATTTCATCTGTTCGATTTCCTCTGTTTTTACATCTCTTGTCGATTTCATCCACCTCACAGCTCATACACAACAGAAACTACTCATGCCATAACTACAGCACCTGCTGCAATGACCACTTTGTGATATCTTGCTTTTTCATTCATGACACTTCTCAATAGTCCCGACAAATTCAGAACAAAGCTTTGTACATTACAGAAAAAACAATTATGTGAAGCATCCTAAAAAATCTTCCAAAATCCTTTTTATTTCTCTTTTACTTATTATTGAAAAGAAAAGAAAAAACGCCTAAGGTGGTTGCCATTAATCACTGTGATGGGTTTGGAAAAATCTAAATATTATGGAAAAAGAAATAGGCAACGTGTTGCAAAACTCTGAAAAGTAAGCTGTCCGGCCCTTTTTACACATACTAAGAACATCATTCAATAAACAGACAATGTAATCCGGTTAACAAATGGTGACTACAGGAGAGAAGAAAGATTAAGATAGCAAGGAGCATGTCAATACAAGGCAGAAAAAATAATTTTAATTGATAAAGATGTGAAGCTCTGTGAATCACACCTGCACGGTAAACTGAGTGATTATGTACTGAAAAACCTAAAATAATGTAAACAAAAAAAAATAACAATGATTTTCCATTGGAAATACAGTTTCAATTGGAGGGTTAATCTCTAATTTATGCAGGGGAACTACCATCTCACTAACAGCCTTAAATCAAAGAGTGTCCACAGCCCATGAGCATTTATGCTGCTTCCAGAAGGTAACCTTAACACGATGCAACTGCAAATGAAATCTACAGAGATCTAATGGATTGGACTATGTATCTCGTCACAAGGGATCGAACAGTAGTGCCAATACTTTGGAAGCAGGCCACAGAAATACATTGTACAGAATTGAGCCATGAAATGGGATCCAGATGAGGGCACAAATTCATAACTGCAGCAAGACATTCTAATAATATGCAAACACAAAAGTGTCATGCAGAAGATATCCAGGCTACATACACCAAACAGAAAACAATAACCAATAGTGACCACAGACATTCTCTGACTAAGGCCCACCAGGCCTGCGTTCATGCTCAATGTTAAATGAACACATGAAACGCAAAGCAAAAGACTCGGGCCTCAGTTTTGCCAAAAAGCATCATCGCACAGGAAAGCTTTACTTACAGTGATGGTTTCTAGCTTTCAACTTTCCCCGGTATTTTATATTTGCATCTAGCAGCTTTGGAAATTAATTTGCTAATGCGCACACACTTATATCCTAATTACATCATAAGGCCTGGTCATAGAGGGTAATAAAACGCAGAAAAATGAATACTCCCATCTTTAGCAGAGTTTAATTGCCCAGGACCAGCAGACTTTATGATTAATTTTGGGAAATAAGGGCAAGATGTACGAAGGGTTTTGCGACTCGCAAACGGCGAAAAACGCAGTTTGCGAGGCGCAAAAGTCGCTCCGCTATGCAGAAAGGCATTTTGCGAGTCGGATCCGACTCACAAAATGCATTTCCGACTCGCAAATAGGAAGGGGTGTTCCCTTCCTATTTGCGACTCGCAATGCTATGCAATTGTCGCAAATGAAATCGCAGTTACCATCCACTTGAAGTGGATGGTAAACCAGTCGCAAACGGGAAGGGGTCCCCATGGGACCCCTTCCCCTTTGTGAATGGACACAAAAATATTTTTTCAGAGCAGGCAGTGGTCCAATGGACCACTGCCTGCTCTGAAAAAAACCGAAACTAAAGGTTTCGGTATTTTTTTCCAAGTGCAGCTCGTTTTCCTTTAAGGAAAACGGGCTGCACATGGAAAAAAAAAAACTGCTTTATTAAAAAGCAGTCACGGACACGGAGGTCTGCTGTCTCCAGCAGGCCACCATCCCCGTGAGTGCCCATACTCGCAATGGGGTTGCAAACTGCGACCCACCTCATTAATATTAATGAGGTGGGTCTTTTCGACCCCATTGCGAGTTGCAGAAGGTGTCTGAGACACCTTTCTGCATAGCAAATTGCGACTTGCAATTTGCGAGTCGTACGGACTCTCAAATTGCAAGTTGCAATTTCCATTGTTCCTACATCTGGCCCTAAGTGTGTGCATTAATATGTTAACATTCAAGGCTGCTTGATGCAAATATAAAATGAATATCAGGGAAAGTGGAAGCTAGAATCAACACTGTAAGCAATGGAGGAGGTGTCCCCCACTCCAAACCTACCAGAGGAAAGGTGAAAAAAGATGTGAAATTTATGCTTTGCATAGTGGTATATTCAGTCTGAGCTTTGAAGAACAAACAAGCCTTTGCAATGCAATAGGTCTCGCATTTACTCGAGTTAAAGCTATTGGGCGTTGTAAATTCCTAACTGGACTTTTCTTGCATAAATTGGACACAGCAGTGTCTAGCTGGATGAAAAACACCTAAAAGAGGAGGGAATGTTACCAATAACCAATAAAATTAAACATAGCAGTGTGGACTTTTTTTCAAAGTAAGAATCAGTTGAAGACCTGGCAAGTGTGCTTTCCGCAAAGCACCACACTGGTGAGGCATACAGTGGGAGTAACGCTTGCACGGCTTTCTCAACCAGAAAATGAAAAGTAAAACATTAGTTGACATAAGCGAGCCGATTCAAAGTGCCATGGTCGCCATGAGAATGAGTTTGAAGGAGAGGCACAAAAAGAAAAATAAGTTCACCTGCAGTCAAACGTATCGGCAATCTTCCAATTATCCATGTAACAGGGACAGACTGCAAGGCTGTAACACAACCTCCCCAAGGCGGGACAAACAAAGTTTCTACCAACGGTTACAAAGGATTTTTGAAAGGCAAGCCCATGAACACTCTAGTGATGGGCATGATGTGAGCGTGGTTAAAAGCCCATAGATCGATTATAACAGGCCAGAGCACTTGCGCGCTCGACCGAAAAAAGGAGCTTACATTGCAGCTGGTATCCCTTCTATCATGTGTCCCTTGAGAGGGGTCAAAGGAGGTTCCAGAGACCCCCAAATATTCTGCTGCAAGTGGGTGCAGTGATTTAAGACACCAACCAGGGGATCCTTGGCCCCTTTAAAACACAGGCGGGCTGGAACCCGTACAGTGAAAGGCGAATCGGTGGCTTCAGCCATTTGGTCCATCTTCAGTAATAAGTTGTTCCAAGTGCAGGCAGAAACCTGCATTGGGAACAGTCACACACATTGTCATATGCCACACTGTCCCTATCTCTCTGTATCCAACGCACATGCCTCCCAACAGTGTTGTGGTACAATGCGCCACATTCATGTCACGGCCTCTGGTGCACCACGGTGTGCCCCTGAAAGCCCCATCTTCATTTTATTACCAACAAATTATCTAAATAACCAGATGCAAATAAAAGGCTCTAAAAAGACCATAAGGGCAAGAGTGAAGAGGCAGCCGAGCTGAGCCAGCCCCATGTGCATTACGCATGCTGCAAGGCCCTCGAGCTGGTGATCATTTCAGCCACTGACTTGTGAGTTCCGATTTTATGATTTTGTTTTACACTGTCACCTGATCTTTTGATTGCCCAACGTACAAGCCCACCAGACAGCATGTCTGAACACTTATGTTTTCCTGTAAGTGTGCATTGCTGCTTGTCTGGCATGTTCTCGACCTGGTAAATAGGAGCAGCTCATGGGGCACGGAAAGGGCAGGTCAGCACACAGGGGGAGAGGGTGGGAAATAAACCTTAAATTTATGAAATGAAAAAAAAAAAACACTTATATTCTCCGCAGCTGCGCTGCTCCTCTGCTACAAGCAGGCACAGGCTCCCAGCCTGCCCTGCAGCCAATCCTGATACTGCTCAGAGAAGCGTCAGGGTTGGCTGGGAGGGCCCAGCCAGGGCACTCCCAGGCAGACTGGGCAGAACTGTGTTGCTGGGCTGGAGAGAGCCTACTGCGCATGTGTGTTTGGCCGGCCCGAGATGGCTGGCCAAACACACATGCGCTCTGAGGGGGAATGCTGCTCGACACCCCCACAGCCCCGCTCCTTCAAGAGTAAAACGATAAACAACTTTTATCATCATTTTCTTTTAAAGGTTTTGCAGCTGCCACTGCTGGCTGGGGGCGACGCTCCTCTGCCCTAACAGTGGCAGTGTAATGATGGGTTTTGGAATTGAGAAGATATGTGGAATGTAAATATGTGGGGTGAAATGTAGGTTGGAGTGTAATTATGTACAGTGGAATTATCTGAAGTTGAATTGTGTTGTGTGGAGTGTAATTATATTGTGTGGAGTGGAGTGTAATTGTGTAGCATAGTAGTATTGATTGTGTATGTCAAACTATAGACAGTGCAACAGGTTAAAGGCTGCAGAGGAGTGGGGCACAGTGTGTGTGCGAAGGACACCTAGGGTGGGTATGTGGACTTGTGTCACATTAGACATGAGATTGTAGCAGAAAGACTGCATAAGATTAACTGCAAACTAATTCAGGAGAAAAGAGTAATAATATGTGTTCATGCTAAGAACATTGCATGGAAAAGCTGAAGAGAGTTGGAAATTAGAGACATCCCCTGCCGTGCCTAGACAGAGCACATTGACATTTATGTAAAAAGGTATAAACAATACAAAACAAGCTGTAGGAGGAGCCACAGGTTACAGACAAGCTTTGTCAGCACCATTGGCCTGGCCCATGCAGCCAGTGCAGGCCCCCAGACAATGGAAGCTGAATGCAGCTGGGGACGGCCTATCAGTCATCTTGGGCTCAATGGGGGCATTTATGTAGCACCTCAACACTACAGTACGCGTGGTCCTATCTTAAGCAAATAGAGATGATGTGAGCCTTTGACAGATGATATTGAGAGGATAACGAGACTGATTGACAGCCAGGGTACTCCCTTTTCAGACACAGTGTGTGTTGAATGTTGTGTAGTATGTGGTAGGTAGTATTGTATTGTTTAGTGAAAAGGTGTAGAGTTGAGTGGAGTATATTGTTAGAGTGGAGTAGAGTTTTAGAGTGAAGTACAGTGTTGTGTGATGGTTTAGAGTGTTGTGCAGGCAGTGTTTTAGAGCTGAGATGTGTAAAGGGAGTTTTGTAGATTGGGGTAGTGTGTTTTAAAGTAGATTGTGAGAATGGTATTGAGTGTGGTGGCATGGAGTGGCTTAGTGTAGGCGAGTGGAATGTTATAGTGTGGATTAGCCTGTTGTAAAGTTGACTGGTGTTGAGTTTAGTGGATTAGTTTAGTGTGTCATAGTGAAGTAGAGTGGTGTAGTGTGAATGTGTAGACTAAATTAGTGTGTTGTTGAATAGAGTGGTGTAAAGTACCATGGTATGTTGCTGTTGGGTTTGTGTACTCTGTTGTGAATGTATTTGTTTTGTAAATTGCTCGAGTATGAAGTAGATTGTTATAGATTTCAGTGGTATAAAATGGTGTAGAATGTTCTGGAGTAGAGCGTAATAGAATGGAGTATAGTAATTGTAGTGGTGTTGAGTGCATTTATTTTGACAAAATCCCTACTAATATATTTGACCTAGTATTTTGGACGACACTTTTTTGGTACTGGTTGTTTTATTGCTATTTAGTGCTGAAGGTTAAAATGAAGGTTGGTTAAGAGGAAGTGAAAGCACAGACTGGTCTTATGTTCTAAATTTTGACAGTAAAATCATTTTATTAATAAGTCATCATCAAACAATACTTTATTCGATTGTATCTCACAATCACAAAAAAAAGCAGATAAAATGTACAAGTAACACCAATCAACAACCACGTAAAATAAATAACTAAAGTAAATCAAGACATACAACAATTGATACCATGTGATAAAATTCACTACAAGAACTGAGTCCAGTTATTCTTCTGAACAGTATAAAATCAATAAGACCATGGGGGTCATTACAACATTGGCGGTAAAAGGCGCTTACCGCCGTACAGAAGACCGCCAATACACCGCCGCGGCCTCGGAATTCAGCCACAGCTATTATGACCCACAGCTCGGAATCCGCCGAAATTCAGACACCCACACAAGTCCGCCACACCAAAGGTCAGTGATAAACTGGCGAAACCAAAACCTCCACCGTCATGCCAACAGAAACACGCCCATGCTATCACGACCCATGAATCCACGCGGTGGTCTTTCAACCACGGTATTCCATTGGCGGTACACACCGCGGCGCTCAAAATACACACACATCTCCAAAACACCGCCACATTGGACAATTCAAAATACACACACCTGAGACACATACAAACACCACTCCCACACACCCAACACAATATAAAACACACACCCACATCACCCACAAACCCCTATGACCAAAAATTAGAGATGAAGGCGACAGAGAGATAGCACAGCAATAGACAACCCCACCACACAGAGGCACACAACACCATCACCCATACAACATCCACGCTCAAAACACCCCACACCACCACACATCACCACACTCATCAACACATACACCATCCCACACATCACCTACACCACCCCATGTCACGCCAAAGACACCCCAGGTTTTCCGAGGAGGAGCTCAGGGTCATGGTGGAGGAAATCCTACGGGTAGAGCCACAGCTATTTGGAGCACAGGTGCAGCACACCTCCATAGCCAGGAAGATGGAGCTATGGCGAAGAATCGTCGACAGGGTCAACACTGTGGGACAGCATCCAGGAAATCGGGAGGACATCAGGAAGAGGTGGAATGACCTACGGGGGAAGGTGCGTTCAGTGGTCTCCAGGCACAACATCGCGATTCAGCAGACTGGCGGCGGACCCCCACCTCCTCCCCCACAACAACATGGGAGGAGCAGGTCTTGACCATCATGCATCCAGAGGGCCTGGGAGGAGTCGGTGGAGGAATGGACACTGGTAAGTCAAATCTTAACTATCATATCCCCCATCCTACCTGCATGCTGTCACACCATCACCCCCTCCCCTATCACTCCAACTCCTCACTAATGTACTAATAACACAAACCACACATCCCAACACCAAGCCCTGCATGACACAACTAAGCATGGACACCCAGCACTAAAGCATGCTCACTGCACATACCCATAACAACCCCCCAACCATCATCATACAAGCCCCCACACAGGAATGCTTGCACTGGGGTACACGCACACCCACCCATTGCACACCATGACACACACACATGCAATAATCATGCTCTTATACCCCTACAGGACTACTACGGAACGTCACCACACAGGAGGGTCCAGACATCTCCACTCCACCCACAGAAGAGGCCCACAGTGACGACAGCAGCTCTGGCCAACTGGATCCAGATGACCAGCCCGGACCATCGTGGCCCTCGGGACAGTCGGATCCCCTTGCACAGGCACAGCCCAACACTGACCTTCCACCCTCTGGTAACACCAGCACAGCACCCACCCAGCGAGCCCATACCTCCGTACCCAGGACACGTCAATCAGCGGTGTGTCCACCACTACAGGAAACCCAGGGTAACTCACCACCCCAACAACAACAGGGACCTGGGGGCAGTGGTAGTGGGCACACGGTCCAGGGGACGGAGGCACAGGAACACAGGGGAACTGGGAGGGCTGCTGTGCGACAGGGGGCAGACAGGCCAAGGGAACCCACCCTCCACGAGGCACTCTCCTCCATCATGGGAGCATACCACCACTCCCAGGAGACGATGGCTACGGTCCTGGCCAAGTTTCAGGAGACCCAGCGCCTGCAGGATGAACAGTATTTGGGGTTCAGGGAGGAGCTCAGAACCATCAACTCCGCCCTGGGCACCATCGTAGGGGTGCTGAAGGACATACAAAAGACCATGAGGGACACCGTGGCACTCCAAGGGGCCCCTGGGCACTAGCATGGACGGTGAACTGCCCACCACCTCCGCCGGCGCTAGTGGACAGGACGCCCCGCCACAGGACCATCACACCAGCACCCCACCCCCTGCAGACGGACAACCACCCCGCAAGCGGTCCCTGAGATCCAGGAACAGGACAGAGCAAGATGGCAAGACCCCCGCCAGGAAATGAGACCACCCTGATTGTCCTCCCACTGTCTCACTTTGTTACCCTGTCCATATTGGAACTGCCCCAGCTCCACTTCCTATGCCCATATGGGCAGTGCACCTGTGTGACTAATAGACTGGACTCTGCCATGGACATTCCTCCACCATCACCCATCACAATTTTGCCACCCCCTCCAATAATTAGCACTTCAATAAACACCCTTGAACCACAAAATAATCTGGAGTCAGTCTGTGTTTTTGAAAATGTGTATTAGCAATGACAGTGACAAAATGCGTTTTCAAATGTAATGCCAACATACCTATGTCACACATCACAAGTCCATGAAGGATGCAAGCAGATGACACACGTTGGTAACCACACCTGTGAAACCGAAATGGAAATGTACAACTCAGTTACCATATACTGGTTGAAATCGACAGACGGGATAGAGGTAGAAGTGTGAAAGTGAATGTAATAGTAAAAAAAATATTCTCACCTGTGTGTCACTGGAAATATTGCTGTATGACTGACTCCCTGTTGTCTATGTCTTCTTCCTCAGCTTCCTCCTGATCACTGTCCACAGGCTCCACAGCTGCCACAACACCGTCATCTGGACCATCCTCCTGCAGAAAAGGCACCTGGCGTCGCAAAGCAAGATTGTGAAGCATCGAGCAGGCGATGATGATCTGGCACACCTTCCTTGGTGAGGAGAATAGGGAACCACCTGTCATATGGAGGCACCTGAACCTGGCCTTCAGGAGGCTGAAGGTGCGTTCGATCACCCCCCTAGTCCGCCCATGGGCCTCATTGGAGCGTTCCTCTGCCCTGGTCCTGGGATTCCTCACTGGGTTCAATAGCCATGACAGGTTGGGGTAACCAGAGTCCCCTAATAGGCACACCCGGTGCCTCTGGAGTTGACCCATCACATACGGGATGCTGCTATTCCGCAGGATGTAGGCGTCATGCACTGAGCCTGGGAACATAGCATTTACCTGGGAGATGTACTGGTCTGCCAAACATACCATCTGTACATTCATGGAATGATAACTCTTCCGGTTCCTGTACACCTGTTCACTCCTGCGGGGGGACCAGAGCTACATGGGTGCCATCAATAGCACCTATGATGTTGGGGATATGTCCCAGGGCATAGAAGTCACCTTTCACTGTAGCCAAATCCTCCACCTGAGGGAAAACGATGTAGCTCCTTACGTGTTTCAGCAGGGCAGACAACACTCTGGACAACACGTTGGAAAACATAGGCTGGGACATCCCTGATGCCATGGCCACAGTTGTTTGAAATGATCCACTTGCAAGGAAATGGAGCACTGATAGCACCTGCACTTCAGGGTGTATTCCTGTGGGATGGCGGATTGGTGAGATCAGGTCTGGCTCCAACTGGGTACAAAGTTCCTGGATTGTGGCACGGTCAAACCTGTCTGTGATGATCAAATGTCGCTCCTCCATTGTTAACAGGTCCACCAGCGGTCGGTACACCGGAGGATTCCGCCATCTCCTCAAATGTCCCAGCTGACGGTGCCTAAGAAGGACAACAGCGACCACAGAGTCAACAAATTCTCAGGTATGTACCCACAGCTACACAGAACACGACACCAATTACAAAACTCTTCCTGTATGTGTGTTGAGTGTAGGCCTAGGTATGTTTGACGCAGTAGTAAATGAAGCCATGTGGGCCCCTGAAATGGCGTCTGCCTGACCTCTAAAGTGGGCCAATGGGATGTGAGGTATCTGCGCTGGCGTTGTACACTGTCGCGGTAGGCGGTCGTAGACCGCGGCGCAATGCTGCATTGGTTAACATTGGACCCTATGTGTCCCAGGAGCCAATGATGAAGTGCGCCGGCGGTGATGATACGCACCGCTGCGGACGTGACCGCCATTTTCTATCTGTTCAATCACTCGATACCTGATCTTCGAAAGGAGAGGACCTACACTGTAAGTGCTGCTGTGACCTCGGTCTGGAAGAGACAATGGCTGCTGCATCTGGGGAAAGGGCCCCTGCCTTCACTGCTCAGGAGTTGGAGAAGCTAGTCGACGGGGTCCTCCCCCAGTATACGCTACTCTACGGTCCTCCAGACCAACAGGTAAGTACACAGGGAGCACGTTGTATGGGCTATGCTGGGTGGAGAGGGCTGGATGTCAGTAGGAAGGGGGCAGAGTTCATCGACCATGAAGGACTGTGAATGCATGTAACACATGGCAAGGGTAGGGATGGGGGCCACTCACTTCGACGGTGCAGTTGGTAATGACTTCTCTTCTTCCCCTGTACATGTCATGTAGGTCAGCTCCCACCAGAAGAAGGACATTTGGCGTGCCATCGCCAAGGACGTCCGGACCCTGGGGGTCTACCAGAGACGGGCCACCCACTGCCGGAAAAGATAGGAGGACATTCGCCGCTTGAGCAAGAAGACGGCAGAGGCTCAGCTGGGGTTGGCCTCCCAATGTGGGAGGGGTGCCCGTCGCACCATGACCCCCCTGATGTTCCGGATCCTTGCGGTGGCCTACCCGGAGTTGGATGGGTGCTTGAGGGCATCACAGCAGACACAAGGAGGTGAGTACACTCTCATTCTGCGGACTTTGCGCGCAGTGGAGGGGTCTGGGTGGGGGAGGAGGGCTGTGGGTTTCCCTAGGCCAGGGCAAGTTACGTGGCCTAGGCCCCTCCGGAATGCAGGCCATGTGGCACTCCACCCTACCTCATAAGAGTGCCAAGTATAGGTATACATGCCCCTATGTCATCTATGTGTGCAGATGTCCACCATAGCCATGTAGGCCAGATCCCAGGAATTGCATCTGTAGAGGCCAAGAGCACTGCGTAGTGCAGGGGGCTGCTGTGTCTGTATTGTCCGCCAACGGTAGCGGTAAGCCATGCACTCAACCTGTCTTTCTTCGGTCGTCCCCCCCTTTTTGTGCACTCCCTGTTCTTTTGTGCACCAGCATAATCCGGCCGGAGGTACAGTGGCACCGGAGCACGAGGGAGCTGCATCCCACATGGCCATGGAGAGCCACACCACAGACTCTGAATACACCAGTGGGTCGGAGGGCGAGGGGAGCTTCACGTCGGTCACCGGATCACCAAACAGCGACACAGACTCGTCCGCCGATGGGAGCTCCCTTGTGGTGGCGGCACCATCTGTGCCCCCCACTTCTACAGGTACAGCCGCCACCCCCCCTACCAGCACCGCCCTCCCAGCAGCCCCTCAGCCTTCGCTCCGTGCCTGCTCACCCAGGAGGGTGGGCATCACCTTCGCCCCAGGCACCTCAGCCCCTGCCCCAGTCACCCCTGCTGCCCTCAGTGAGGAGGCCATTGACCTCCTCAGGTCACTCACTGTTGGGCAGTCTACCATTGTGAATGCCATCCAGGGTGTAGAAAGGGAGTTGCAACACGGTAATGCATTCCTGGAGGGCATTCATTCTGGTCAGGCTGCCCTTCATCGAACCCTGCAATCTCTGGCCTCAGCACTGATGGCAGCCATTGTCCCTGTGTCTAGCCTCCCCCCTCCAACTTCCTCCACCCAGACCCAGTCTCCTGTACCCCAGCCTATCCCAAGCACACCATCAGACAAGCATGCACACACCTCAACACACAAAAGTAGCTCAGGCAAACATAAGCACCACACAACACACAGGCACTCACACAAGCATCACCCACATACAGACACAGCAACATCCACTGCCTCCACTGTGTCCCCCTCCTCATCGTCTCCTTCCTCCCTCCCAGTGTCGTCTACACTCTCACCTGCATGCACTACATCTACAGGCACTAGGACTCACACCAGAACACCCAGCACCACACCCCGCTCACCTGCACTCACCACCCCCACTACCATTTACACGTCCCCTGTGTCCACTCCCAGTGTGTCTGTGACGCACCCTCCCAAAGTACACAAACGCGGGCACCCACACACCCAACATCCATCCACCTCACGACTGCCTCCAGTACCTGCACCTGCACCCAAATCACCTAAAGTTACACCGCCTACAACCACCTCCTCTTCCTCCACTCCCAGACCCCCTCCAGCTACTCATCCCAGTGTTCGTCAGAAACTCTTCCTCAGCAACGTTGACCTCTTTCCCACCACCCCCACCTCTCCAATTCATAGGTCCCATAGTACCACCTCAGCCAAAAAAAGTCCGGTACCAGTGGTGCGTGTTAAAGGTGTGTGGAGTGCACCGGCCACCAGGGCAGCCAGTGTGACACGGAGCCAAAGCACTGTCAGTCCACCCCCTGTAAAGCACCTTAAGTTGGAAAGTGGCTGACGGGAGAGGGTGAAGACTCCTGCCGGCAAAACAGCTCACAAGGGTCACGGGGGGAGTGCCGAGTCAGCTGTGACTCCTCCCAAGGTGGTGAAGGGGCAGAAGAAGTCTCCAAAGTCTGGTAAGAGCAGCACAGCGGAGAAGGGCGCCATCCTCCCCGCCGGCCGGGACGCCACAACCAGCACTGTCGTCACTGGTCAGGAGACCACCGCCAGAGTCAGTGCCCTGGAGGGCAGCACTATTGTCACTGGTCCGGAGACCACCGCCAGAGTCAGTGCCCTGCAGGGCAGCAGTATCATCACTGGTCCGGAGACCACCGCCAGAGTCAGTGCCCTGGAGGGCAGCACTATCGTCACTGGTCTGGAGACCACCGCCAGAGTCAGTGCCCTGGAGGGCAGCACTATCGTCACTGGTCCGGAGACCACTGCCAGAGTCAGTGACCTGGAGGGCCCAGGCAGCCACAGCCCCGCTGGGCACTGAAGGACCGTAATGCCACACACCGCTGCACAGGTCAGAGACAGCAAAGGCAAGCACCGCTGAACAGGGCAAAGACTGCCATGGTGAAGACCGCTGACCAGGGCAAAGCACCGCTGAATAGGACAAAGACTGCCATGGCAAAGCACAGCTGAACAGGTCAGAGACAGCAAAGGCAAGCACCGCTGAACAGGGCAAAGACCGCCATGGTGAAGACTGCTGAACAGGGCAAAGCACCGCTGAACAGGTCAGAGACAGCAAAGGCAGGCACCGCTGAACAGGGCAAAGACCGCCATGGTGAAGACCGCTGAACAGGGCAAAGACTGCCAAATCAAGCATCGTTAGCCCATGTGCAGCTGGGACAGTGACGGAACTGGGACCGTCACGGGGAGCGTGATGCACTCTGGTCACTAGTCCCCCTCCAGAACCAGTGGAGACCTGCATCCACTTGAGAGACTGTGGCTTTGTACTCCCCAGGATAAAGCAGTGGGCAAACCACCCACTGGAGAGACTTGAGAGACTGTGGCTTTGCACTTCCCAGGATGGTACAGTGGGCAAACCACCCACTGTAGAGACTTGAGAGACTGTGGCTTTGCACTCCCCAGGATAAAGCAGTGGGCAAACCACCCACTGGAGAGACTTGAGAGACTGTGGCTTTGCACTCCCCAGGATGGTACAGTGGGCAATCCACCCACTGTAGAGACTTGAGAGACTGTGGCTTTGCACTCCCCAGGATAAAGCAGTGGGCAAACCACCCACTGGAGAGACTTGAGAGACTGTGGCTTTGCACTCCCCAGGATGGTACAGTGGGCAAACCACCCACTGTAGAGACTTGAGAGACTGTGGCTTTGCACTCCCCAGGATAAAGCAGTGTGCAAACCACCCACTGGAGAGACTTGAGAGACTGTGGCTTTGCACTCCCCAGGATGGTACAGTGGGCAATCCACCCACTGTAGAGACTTGAGAGACTGTGGCTTTGCACTCCCCAGGATAAAGCAGTGGGCAAACCATCCACTGTAGAGACTTGAGAGACTGTGGCTTTGCACTCCCCAGGATGGTACAGTAGGCAAACCACCCACTGTAGAGACTTGAGAGACTGTGGCTTTGCACTCCCCAGGATAAAGCAGTGGGCAAACCACCCACTGGAGAGACTTGAGAGACTGTGGCTTTGCACTCCCCAGGATGGTACAGTGGGCAATCCACCCACTGTAGAGACTTGAGAGACTGTGGCTTTGCACTCCCCAGGATAAAGCAGTGGGCAAACCATCCACTGGAGAGATTTGAGAGACTGTGGCTTTGCACTCCCCAGGATGGTACAGTGGGCAACCCACCCACTGTAGAGAATTGAGAGACTGTGGCTTTGCACTCCCCAGGATACATCAATGGGCATGGAGCCCCGTCGTGGATCTGGTGTGGTGCTGTAATCCGGCTGAGGTCCCCCCCCTTCCCTTCCCCCTGAGGTGCCTGTTGTATTTCTATCTGATGCCCCTGCAGTGTTCTCTCCGTTTGTAGACAGGTATCTAGTGTGGGCCTCGCCCATGCATTTTGGGCCCAGTGGTCCACGGACATTGATATGTGCATATCTGCAGTACTACTCGTGATGTATGATTTTCGAATGTTTATATATATCTGTATATATTTGGTTACGGTATTTTGATACATTACAATCTTTGAACTGATTTCCTTCTGTCTTTGCATTCTTCCGGGGGGGTTGTTACTGTGCTGTTTGGAAATGCATTGGTGTGTGTGTTGTAGTGGGTGAGGGTCGGGTTGGGGTGGGGGTGTTGCGTGTGTGTGTCCCTGACTTTTACCTCCCCCGTCCCCTATGTCGTAGGTGCAGTACTCACCGTTGTCTTCGGCGCCTACGTTGCTGGTGATCGTAGAGGATCAGGAAGACAAGCACAGGGAGTATTTGTAGTTCGGGCTCCATGGTGGCCTCCTTCCTCGTGGAGTGTGTTAAGGTGAGCGTTTTCCCATTGCAAAAGCTGTTTCTGCCGTGTTTTTATCCACGGTGAATCCGCCCCAGAAAAGGTGGAGGATTGGCGGGTTGTGATACTGTGGGCGGTACATTGTCTCACGCCTGTGTGTTGGCGGTGACCGCCGCGCTGCTTGTCTGTACCGCCGTGGCGGTCGGAGTGTTAAAGTGGCTGTCTATGTTGGCGGTTTCCGCCACGGTCATAATTCCCTTTTTTTGGCCGCCGGCCTGTTTGCGGTATTACCGCAGCTTTAACACCGTCCGCCAGGGTTGTAATGACCACCCATATATTTTAAAAACAGAGACTGTTGTCCTGGCTAAAAACATGTAAAGATAAAAGGCCTCTGTGATTTGCCTAGAAATATGATCTGGCCTTAATTACTGCACATAAATATAGAGCTAATCCATTACATATTTTAATTGATGGAAGGGACAGCAAGTAAATAAAAGCTGGGCGGCACTGTTTAAAATGCATGGGGTTTAAAAGTGGAATCACAAGCACTTTCCTTAAACTGGAATAACATTTGCAAAAAAACACTATATGCATTGTGCTTTGGTCTGACACTGAGTCACAGGGACATTTTCCCAGAACTGGGGTCCAGTCACTGGTAAGCGGAAAACTGATGAGTCGGTGAAATGTCTCTAGTCTTAGGGGTGTGATGACATATCGATGCCTCGAGTTCAATACATATTTTAAATATGGTTCCATGCCATCTGATTGCTGCAACAGGAGATTCCTCCTTACACTAGATTTATTTGACTCAATGGCACACCTCGAGTCAGCCAGATAAGTAAGACAGATGTTTTTCAGATCTTTCCTGGAAAGTGTTTCAATTTTTTCTGGTGTAAAGTAAAACTCAGGGTGGCCCAGGTCCGTAAGAAACTTCTTTATATAATCCAGCCATGGAATTTGCAGCGATTGGCTTAATGATTGAGCATCTTCTATAATGGCCCTATTCAGGCTAGCAAAATCGGAGGTCCATACTTTATGTCAAAGTAAAATTGGTTGCATGCTTATTAGGTCTGTAATGTATGTTACCCCCATTTCTGTATGGCACGCCAAGGTTGAAGTGGATTTTGGCACGCTTAAGATGGACTTTAAAAAATCATTTTCAGCTAGCTGTAGGGCGTTACATTTCTCATATCCCCACAGGCCTGCTCCATACAATGCAACAGAGACACATTTTGCGTTATAAATTGTCATCATGTCTTTGGGGGTAGCCCTACCGACCTTTTTGGAAAACATTTTTACAGCCATAATAGTTTTCGTAAAAAGTAATTTCCTGGACCTGGTGGCTTGCAGTGAGGTGCTTTTATTATCGAACATAATGCCTAGATATGAAAAGGTTTCTATGTCATCTAGTTTGACACCCTTTAAAATAACTTGGGATTTTTTTGCAGATTTTGTACCACAGGTCAACGTAAAGTTTTTAGAGTGATTAATTTTAAGGCCTAAGTCTTCCATATAATTATCAAAAGTTGTTAATAGTCGCTGCAAAGCTATTTGGGTACGTGCCATCAAAACATCATCATCCGCATACATAAGTGATGGAATCCTTCGGAAGCTAACGTGTGGAAGATCTCTGCAAGCAGTAGATAGAACAGCCTCTAATTTATTAATGTATAGGGCAAACAATAGGGGAGCTAGAACACAACCTTGGCGTACCCCCCGCTTTACAGGAAAGACTGAGGTACACTCCCCTTGAGACCCATAACGCACCCTAGCTTTAGCTCCAGAGTATAGTTCCCTGATAAAGTCAACTATTGCAGTATCTACCCCCATATCCAGCAAAATGGGCCAAAGTTTGCTGTGAATTACGCAGTCAAACGCCGAAGACAAGTCCACAAATACAAGGTGTAAAGCTCCTATCTTGGCCTTCGTATATTTACCAATTATAATATCTAAATTCAGGGCCTGTTCCACAGTCCCTATCAAAGCCCTGAAGCCGTATTTTAGGTCCGATAGGGTATTATTAACTTCCGTCCATTCCCGCAACCTATTTAGGACAATAAGTCCTGCAATCTTTGCAAGAATGGCGAGCAGTGAAATTGGCTTGTAACATGCTGGATTTTGGCGATCTCCTTTTTTAAATATTGGGACAATAATGGACTCTGCCCAGGTTGGGATAAAGGCTGTGGCACAACAGGCTCTTAAGACCTGTGTCAATAAAGGCCCCAAGAGTGAAACATTAGACTTATAAATATCGATTGGGACTCCATCTGGGCCTGGTGCTTTCCCACTCTTGCTGGCGTTGATAGCATCAATGACCTCATTTAAACTGAATTGTGGAGTAATAGGCTGAAAGTCCAATCTATGTACGTTTGTGTCTAGGACTAGATTTTTTGAGGAGTATATTTTGGAAAAATAGGTAACACACTCCTCTTCCATGATGGCTATTTCGATACTTGGTGGTGTTCCATCACACAGGAGGGGGGAGTTCACTATCTTCCAAAATTTGGCATTGTCGTTCTGAAGGCTTCCATCATGAAGAGAATGCCACGCCTCATCTTTTAAATTTTGTTTCCTATTTTTTATAGCCTTTTTATACTCATGTCAGAGAGTAGTAATTTCATGGTTATCAGGGTTTTGACTGTGTAGGTACTGTTTAAGTCTCTTATGGGCCTGTGTACATTCAGTATCAAACCACCCTTTGTTTACCCGTGATCTAGATTTATCCGTGCTTACTGTGAGAGACTGTTTGATTCCAGTGGTGATTGCTGTGAATGCTTTAATACACTCCTGAGATCTGATGTTGTCTGAGAGGCAGATTTCAAACTCATTAGGGTATTCACTCAACAGTTGTTTCATAAAACCTATTGGTTCAATCTGTGACCAACGAATAGAATAACCATTCCTTGCACCCAGTTCAATGTTCACTACCTTCTCTGCTACACCCTTATGTTTGTTTATAGCTTGAGGCAATACAAGACGTAAGCTTTGAGGGTAGTGGTCGCCAAGTGCCATGTCGTGGATTTTGTACTCAGATGTGCAAAAAACTAAATTATTAGATGCTAAAATAAAATCAATTATAGTGTTGGCACATCTGCCATTAAAGGCAGGTTTTAGCTGTGAATTACTATCGTTTAAACCATTACAGAAAAAGAGATAAAATTTAAACAGTACGTCATTCAACAAATTACCGTGGTGGTTGTGAGTAAAGTGAAATAAGTCATTGTTTCCGCCTGTACCAAAGGAACAGGGTTTCTCGTCTATTTGCAAACACAGATGGATATTAAAATCGCCCCCCCACACGATAAAGGTCTCTTTATGTGAGGAATTACATGCACAAGCCAGGTCTTCCTGCAATAGCCTGAGTGTGTGTAAGAATTTTTGATGGGGGGCATTATTTAAAAATTAATAATCACCAATTGCGCTTCATTTTTTAATTCACATAGTATCAGTTGGTAGAACGTAATAGAAATTGAGCTAATCACCTTTATTGAATCAAATTTATTGGAAATGAATGTGCACAGTCCACCTTTCGCTCTGCCCCGTGAACAAGGGACTGCGGGGTGTGAAATGTCCTAAAGCCATTTATATGTATGTGATCTACGGACCAAGTCTCTTGTAAACACACACAAGAAAAAAGTCTAATAAATTCTAGCCAATCCTCATTCTCGATTATAGTACGCAGACCCGCCACGTTCCAGAATAAGAGATTGTCTCCCGGTGTAATTAGGCCCAATCCCAGAGGTTCATGTTGTACTACTTTCCTTATTGATGTGGAGATGTCAGTCTCCATCTCTGTGTGAAGTGTGGGAATTGATATGGAAATGGCCAGGTGAGCAGAAGCTCCACCTGTTGGGATTTCGTCAATAAGATCCTGTTATTAATAAGTCAAAAAAGAAAGCTCAGCAAAACACTGAAAGACATAGAAAATAGGAAGGCTCAGCAGGTGATAAAAGAAAGGCGAAGTCATGGAAGTTTATTGACAAAACTGCAATTGATATTGCATTCTCCATCACATCTTAGAACAGCCTCCCATTGTATGGTATAACGGCCACCTGCAAAGAGGGATATGAGAAATTAGTATTAAATGATTTAATCAATATGTACTTATTTTGAAAATATTTTTCACCGAAGTTTCTTATCATATGATTACCCAAGAAACTGGTTAGTAAGATGCTATGTACTAGATGACTACGAACACTGCATTGTTAAGGGAAGCTGGGATGATAAAAAGCTGCTTAAATGTTGATTTGGAATCTGTCCACAAAAAACCTTTGATTCTGAATTTTGTGGAATTAAACTATACTAAAAAGACATCAGTGAGTAAACTCACATTTTTTAAGCTCAAAAGATGACTGACAGTCAATATTTACACTTTAAGCCCATGTCTTGCCCAGATGAAAGGTTTCTGCTACATTTAGGCATTATAGTTCTAACTAAAATCGCTGGTTAGCTTTACACAGTGATATTTACCATTAAAGGGAAATTCATGTCACGCAGGCCTAAAGTTCTGATGTGCACTGATGACAATTGAGAAATGTAGTCTAGTAGACACCTGTAAGTATTTAACTTGCACTAACCAATAAAAGTGCGATTCTTGAGTCAAAGCTGTAACAAAGCAGTAAAGGAAGCTTAAAGTCACATCCCTACACGATGGGTATCACAAATTGTGTCTCAACTGTGTAGTATAACTCATGCCTCGCCCCCTTTTTCTCCTCATGCTTAACAAATATCTGCAAATTAACCAAACGCCACTAATGGGGAAGTTAGAGCAATTACCATGTGCGTTTTCCTAGTTGGCTAGACCAAACCTGATTTCAGGAACAAAAATTTAAACATCTTACTATTTTGCCATTCACATTGCTCTTATTCAAATGAAGTACGGCTCATCTTGCAATGCCTTAGAGCCAGCAGTAAGACATGACAGGGTGGCTTCTGGGTGTAAATTGTTCTTGTCATATGCATTGAGCGTAAAAGCCATATGCTTCAGGTTAATGCCTCAAAGTCTTTGAAGTAGCAAGAGTCATTATCGAGTTAGTTCTTTAAACTACTGTATAGTGATGATGTGTAGTGGCGTGAAACTACATGTGCTTCTGTTGCTAAAGATGCGATCCTCTCACTGTGAGGGGACGTTGCAGTTATGCTGGGAAGGTGCGGTGAGGGAGTAGTAGAAGTATTAGCAAGGAGGGACAGTTTGCGCACTGCGGGATACAGGGGTTACTTTCCTAGGCATCAAGAAGGAAAAACTCAGGACATGATAACCATGAGGCAAAGGGAGAGGTCAAGTGCTGAGTGCAGTTAAGAGCCTTGGCAGGCAACACCCCGACAGAAACACAACACGATATTAGTTACATTCAAGAAGCAATAAAGGGAGCCTAGTAAACCACGCAGGAGGGACTACTTTTTATTCTGGGCAGAAACATATTAGTATTTTAAAATATGGGCGAAATAATGAAGCAAACTCAAGAATAAATATTATTTATATCCCAGGAACAAGTGTATCGTCCACAAATGTATGTTTTAGGCAGGCCCCAAACTTATGTATGCTTACTGGTGAGTGGAAGGGGGCCAGGGGCAGAGTAGCAGCCTCAGGTAGGTGGTTCTACACAGCTCAGACACGATGCTGTCAGTTTTAAAGCCGCTCCTAATAAACATCACAGCCAAGACGTCCAACTGCCAGGTGTGGCACTATGCCCTCACTGCGTGTGCAGTCTTCCAGAAAGATTACATCAAAACAAATGAGGAGCATTGTGACGAATGGCGCCATCTTGGGACATACTACTTTTGTATTTGTCCTGGCTCTGCCTTGAGATTATTATAACTGAACCTTACAGCTTGAAAACAGTGCCTTAGAAGTGTCAATGCATGAATATTCCTGATTATTTCCCCTTTACTTTTAATGCAGCAGAATGTGCTTAAAATACACACTAAATTATTTTTTAAATATAAATCACATATAGTGTGGTTTAACTGGTACAGAATAACATAGTTCTGCTTTCCAACTATTTTTGTTTGTGAAACGGTGACCTATTTGGGTAAATACTAAACACATCTCTCTGAAGATGGATGGTCTAATCAGCTTCTGCTCGGAGCGTTCTGCAGCCAGTTAACTGCCCCTTAGTTACAGAGTATTATACATTGCCTCCCTGACTCAGATATCACAATTGTACAAATGAATTTATTCTTAAACAATTGCACACCAGCGCAGGCCCTCTGTAATTAAGCTACATTCACCAGATAGGGCACAAGCAAGAGCAATTTACAGCCCTGATTGCAGCAGAGGTCTTAAATCACAAGAGCTCATAAAGATGAGCAGGAGACTAACAAAACATGGAAACATTCAAAGAGAGCAGCAGAAGCGCGGTGTCCGTGAATCGGTCGCCGCGCTTATCAAAGGAAACGAAACACTCTCACTTGTGGGAAGTGCTTGTTGCAATGTGTTTGCTTGAGTGAGAGCCATTAGAGTTGTAACTTACTAACTGGACTTTTCTTCCCACACAAACTGAAAATAAAAAGTAAAACAGTTTCACGTAAGCAAGCCCATTCAAAGTGCCGCCAAGTGCGAGAACAGAGACACAAAAGGAACAAGCATTTTGAATGCAGTAGTCTTGTGTTTGCTCGAGTTAGAGCTCTAAGCGTTGTAAAATACTGACTGGACTTTTCTTGCCACACAGACTAGAAATAACAAGAGGAAGAGACCGAGAGTGAGCTGGCCCTGGAAAAGCCCCCCTCTGCTGTTGGTTTATGTTTACAGAGGAAGCTGGTGGGGAGGAGGGGCTGATTATACACACACAGTGTAAGGCTAACAGGCCAATACTGAAAGAAAAAGTCCCCTTCAGAAGAGATAAACAGGACATAGCGTAATTATACCGTAGTTTGGTTTGCTCTCAAAGAGAAAAAGGCAGGACAAAGAGGCAGAACTGACCACTAGCAAGCACGGATTTTTTGAATGACAGTGGAACCACCAAACGAAATCCCTGGAACCCACAGTATAAGTATACAACACGTTGAACGCTACGCTCGACCTAAAAACGGCCTGCTCAGAGTCTGAGCAGTGAGCATACCAGCTTTATGTATTTAATGTATATTCTTTGCTTTGTTTCCAGAGTGGCAACACAGGCATACACGCCAATATTTGGAATCAGGAGAGGATGATTTGGGAAAAATTAGATTTTCTTGTTGATCTCTACTGAAGTGGTGGCAATTTTAAGTCAGAGACATCTATAATAAGGCAGTTTTAGGCTTAAATAAATTGGAGTCTTCCACCATCAGATGTTGACATGTATTCTGAGGCCTAGTGCTGCTGCACTGCAATACGCTGTGCATACTATTATTTAAAAAACATATAAATAAACCAATACCAGAGTTATTCAGGGCGTAGTTATACCAAGACTCTGCGTCCAAGAAGTAATGATTACATAGAGAAATTGCTAGGCACGGAGCACTTCGCCCCGCAGTTAATCTGAACAGTGCACCATTCTCAATTGGTTCAGGGGCACGTCTATCAAACTACCACGTGCCAATCCTAGATTATTAGTTAAACAAGCTCAACAGCCGCAACATCGCCCTACTGGCATGTTGACAAAAATAAGAAGACTGTTTGGTTAAAAAAAAAAAAAAAAAAAAAGAAATAATTTAAACAACATTTAAAGATCACAAATATTGAATGAGTTCATTGAAATTATTAGCATGTACTTTAATTCTCTGTGTTTAATTTTTGTATACAAAGACTGAAGCCCCTTCACAGCGTTGGTACCTTGCTTGTGGCTGCTGACGGCCGGGGGCCAAACGAAAACAGAACTCCTGAAAATGAATGCCTCAACTCCCAACCCACAAGCACGTGCTCCCCTCGATGCGGGAGGCAGCAGCAGGAAACTCACTACTCGTCTCTTTCACTTTCTTGTGTACAATTCTGTTACTGGCGCTGGGCATGAAGGAAAGAGAGCAAAAGTTAGATGGAAATGGCCAATCACGGCATAGCTAAAAAAAAAGCCAGTACAGTGATTGCCCGTTGTCTGTCAACATCCCACCCCTGCGCTGCCTCATAAATGACAAGACTGATGGCACCTACTCGCATCTCCTCCTCTTGCTCTGAGCCAGTCCAAATGCTGCTCCTTTACTGTTCCTCAACAGCATGAGAGCAGCACCAGGACTGACTGGAGCAAGTGAAACTGACGCTTCTTAGAAGACCGGGGGCGTGTGGCTGTGGTCCCAGGGGCTCACCACAATTGTGCACAGAGGGATGTACCTCTAGTGTGCATGTCGGGCTTGACACAGCAAGGCACCCGTCCAACCAGACATGCGTACTTAAGTCATGACTTAGTGGAATCTCAGCTCTGCCTTTAGTCAGTAAGCTCCACCAGTGCACTCACAGAAAGGCACCCGTGGCAGAAAAAAAGAGCGAAGAGGTGTCGGAGGCCAAACATAACAAAAAAAAATGTATTTCACAATTAACACTGGATTTAGGGGCAACAAATACAGTGGGGAAATGCCCCTATAGAGGCACTGCCCTTGTACTTTAAGTCACAATTCTGAAAATGCCACTTTTAGATAGTTGGCATTTCATTGTCCTAACCATTTGGTTCTGCTGCCTGTGTCCTGGGCCACATGACCTTGAATTGTTTGGCAGTTGGCCTTTGTGTATTCCTACCAGAGAGACAAAGGAGGGCTAGATGTTGGCAGGATGGGCCAACCTGCCGGGGTGGCTGGGGCACAGCTGTTCTTTGTCCCACTTACATTTCAAAGGGCTGCACCCAGCACACACGAGAAATCGTACACCAGTCTTTTGTAGCCACAGACTACTTGGAGCCTTGGCAGGGGAAGGGAAGATTTTTCCAGAACAAGATGTGGGGGTAGTGTAGGGACCCCCCTCCCCACCCCATTTCAAAGCAGGCAACAGGTATGACTTTTGGACCTCCTGAGCCACTCATTAGATCACTTCAAGGCCTGCTTAAGAATCTGAAGAAGTCCTGCCCTGCTGCAGGAAGGACTGCAGTGCCTGGAACTGCTTCTTGAACCCAGAACCACCAGAGTGACTCAAGGCCTAGCTGGCTGGCTTCCTGTGTGAACTGCAGGGACATAACAAGTTCCAGAGACCTGTTCTGCATCTCCCCACTTGACTAGACCTGCAACTGGACCTGCTTGAGTCCTGCTGGCCTATGCTAGAGTGATTCCCTGTTCCCAAAGATGTGCCTTCCCAGGTCCTGGACTCTTGGCTGGCATCAAAGTGTACTCCTCTGTAAAGAAGGGCGAAATCTTTAAGGTTCGGCCTCTTTCTGACCGCGAACGAGCCCATTTACACCAAGACTCTGCTGCCTCAGAGGACCACTAACATGAAGCTCATGTGAACCCAACCCTTCATGTTTTTTGGTCTGAATCTTTTTATTGCATTTTGTTGTATATAGCTAACACATAGCACAGACATTTATGACGCATGCGTAGCACTTGTATTGCTTATTTATATGGACAATTAACATAAGTGTGTTTTAAGTAGAAACGTCAATGTATTTTGTATAATAATGTAATACAAGAAAAATTATAACAATGTACGAAATACCAATATAAGAACTAGAGATTGTTTCAATTCTGATGTGGAGACGTCAAGATGGGGGCCAGCGCCTTTATAGGACACGAGGAAAGGGCCTGTGTATATTATTACGGAGGATTAGTACCTGCAGGCAGTACTGAGGTGGAAGCTTGGGCAAATCAGGCATATCAGGCTACAAAACTAGGGATGTTTGGGGCCTCCACATCCTCTGGTCATATAGATGCTTCAGATGGTTCATTGGCAGGTGTTAATGCCATCTGGAAAGCTGTCAGAATAGCATCCCAGCTGTTTCTTAGCAGGTATTTGCGGAGGCCACACATATCCTCTCTGCACAGGGATACGCCCTCCGCCAGGGCCTAAGCCTGCATGGACATCTCCCAAACAGGGACCGCCGGCAGAATTTAGGATGTCCACCACTGCGTGATTAGGCGTTTGCCACAGATCAGACCCAGGTTATAAATCATGTGGTGGCACCACGCTCCTTGACCCTGAGGGCTAGTCCCAACAGCTGGGCTACCCAGGTATGGGGTATTGGTCTCTATGCAATTCACTAACCAAGAGGTCACACCCAATCAGTATTCATTAAGGGAGGGGCAGTCCCATAGCATGTGTATTAGACCAGCATCAAGTCGGGAGCAGCAGAGGCAGGCAGAATCAGTGAGGTTATAATAGCAGTTTATCTTTGCAGGGGAATATGTAGTGTTGAATAAGGTTGAAAACGAGTGTTGCATGGAATAAGTGCAGGGTATTCTACTATGGTGCTCCACTCTATCTGTGTAAGGGTGACCCAAATTTGCTTCCCAACTACAACACAGCGGGGTCAGTGGAATCGCAACATGCACATGCAGTGACTCTGCATACCACCATATTAGATGCCAGCCTGTACTCATGACATGGAGGTATAGGAGGGTGAGGTGCATTGGGTATTCCTGTTGCGTGCCACTCCAAACAGCGTCAACTGCGCTGATTATCAAGTTGTTAAGGAGAAATTGGGCAGGCAGGACACCCTAGTCTGTTAATAGGGTTTCAAACAGCATGAAGGAGTCGTCGTGGTAGAGGTCCCCTAGTGTGTGTAAACCTATTTCCAGGTAGTAAGTTCTCTCGCAGAGGTGATCTGATCCCCCTTAGGGGTGCCCAGTAACGGGAGGTGAGGGGGGTATGGATGAACCACTGTGGTATGAAAAGAATATGCTTAAAAACAGCAGTGTGCTACTCACAGTAGTGCTGGGGTTGGAGTCAGCTCTCTGGAGCAAGGGTGAAATAGGTGCAAAATGTATTTTGATACATTACAATGTTTGAACTGATTTCCTTTTGTCTTTGCATTCTTCCGGGGGGGTTGTGGGTTGTTACTGTGCTGTTTGGAAATGCATTGGTGTGTGTGTTGTAGTGGGTGAGGGTCGGGTTGGGGGTGGGGGTGTTGCGTGTGTGTCCCCCTGACTTTTACCTCCCCCGTCCCCTATGTCGTAGGTGCAGTACTCACCGTTGTCTTCGGCGCCTACGTTGCTGGTGATCGTAGAGGATCAGGAAGACAAGCACAGGGAGTATTTGTAGTTCGGGTTCCATGGTGGCCTCCTTCCTCGTGGAGTGTGTTAAGGTGAGCGTTTTCCCATTGCAAAAGCTGTTTCTGCCGTGTTTTTATCCACGGTGAATCCGCCCCAGAAAAGGTGGAGGATTGGCGGGTTGTGATACTGTGGGTGGTACATTGTCTCACGCCTGTGTGTTGGCGGTGACCGCCGCGCTGCTTGTCTGTACCGCCGTGGCGGTCGGAGTGTTAAAGTGGCTGTCTATGTTGGCGGTTTCCGTCACGGTCATAATTCCCTTTTTTTGGCCGCCGGCCTGTTTGCGGTATTACCGCAGCTTTAACACCGTCCGCCAGGGTTGTAATGACCACCCATATATTTTAAAAACAGAGACTGTTGTCCTGGCTAAAAACATGTAAAGATAAAAGGCCTCTGTGATTTGCCTAGAAATATGATCTGGCCTTAATTACTGCACATAAAGATAGAGCTAATCCATTACATATTTTAATTAATGGAAGGGACAGCAAGTAAATAAAAGCTGGGCGGCACTGTTTAAAATGCATGGGGTTTAAAAGTGGAATCACAAGCACTTTCCTTAAACTGGAATAACATTTGCAAAAAAACACTATATGCATTGTGCTTTGGTCTGACACGGAGTCACAGGGACATTTTCCCAGAACTGGGGTCCAGTCACTGGTAAGCGGAAAACTGACGAGTCGGTGAAATGTCTCTAGTCTTAGGGGTGTGATGACATATCGATGCCTCGAGTTCAATACATATTTTAAATATGGTTCCATGCCATCTGATTGCTGCAACAGGAGATTCCTCCTTACACTAGATTTATTTGACTCAATGGCACACCTCGAGTCAGCCAGATAAGTAAGACATATGTTTTTCAGATCTTTCCTGGAAAGTGTTTCAATTTTTTCTGGTGTAAAGTAAAACTCAGGGTGGCCCAGGTCCGTAAGAAACTTCTTTATATAATCCAGCCATGGAATTTGCAGCCATTGGCTTAATGATTGAGCATCTTCTATAATGGCCCTATTCAGGCTAGCAAAATCGGAGGTCCATACTTTATGTCAAAGTAAAATTGGTTGCATGCTTATTAGGTCTGTAATGTATGTTACCCCCATTTCTGTATGGCACGCCAAGGTTGAAGTGGATTTTGGCACGCTTAAGATGGACTTTAAAAAATCATTTTCAGCTAGCTGTAGGGCGTTACATTTCTCATATCCCCACAGGCCTGCTCCATACAATGCAACAGAGACACATTTTGCGTTATAAATTGTCATCACGTCTTTGGGGGTAGCCCTACCGACCTTTTTGGAAAACATTTTTACAGCCATAATAGTTTTCGTAAAAAGTAATTTCCTGGACCTGGTGGCTTGCAGTGAGGTGCTTTTATTATCGAACATAATGCCTAGATATGAAAAGGTTTCTATGTCATCTAGTTTGACACCCTTTAAAATGACTTGGGATTTTTTTGCAGATTTTGTACCACAGGTCAATGTAAAGTTTTTAGAGTGATTAATTTTAAGGCCTAAGTGTTCCATATAATTATCAAAAGTTGTTAATAGTCGCTGCAAAGCTATTTGGGTACGTGCCATCAAAACATCATCATCCGCATACATAAGTGATGGAATCTTTCGGAAGCTAACGTGTGGAAGATTTCTGCAAGCAGTAGATAGAACAGCCTCTAATTTATTAATGTATAGGGCAAACAATAGGGGAGCTAGAACACAAGCTTGGCGTATCCCCCGCTTTACAGGAAAGACTGAGGTACACTCCCCCTGAGACCCATAACGCACCCTAGCTTTAGCTCCAGAGTATAGTTCCCTGATAAAGTCAACTATTGTAGTATCTACCCCCATATCCAGCAAAATGGGCCAAAGTTTGCTGTGAATTACGCAGTCAAACGCCGAAGACAAGTCCACAAATACAAGGTGTAAAGCTCCTATCTTGGCCTTCGTATATTTACCAATTATAATATCTAAATTCAGGGCCTGTTCCACAGTCCCCATCAAAGCCCTGAAGCCGTATTTTAGGTCCGATGGGGTATTATTAACTTCCGTCCATTCCCGCAACCTATTTAGGACAATAAGTCCTGCAATCTTTGCAAGAGTGGCGAGCAGTGAAATTGGCTTGTAACATGCTGGATTTTGGCGATCTACTTTTTTAAATATTGGGACAATAATGGACTCTGCCCAGGTTGGGATAAAGGCTGTGGCACAACAGGCTCTTAAGACCTGTGTCAATAAAGGCCCCAAGAGTGAAACATTAGACTTATAAATATCGATTGGGACTCCATCTGGGCCTGGTGCTTTCCCACTCTTGCTGGCGTTGATAGCATCAATGACCTCATTTAAACTGAATGGTGGAGTAATAGGCTGAAAGTCCAATCTATGTACGTTTGTGTCTAGGACTAGATTTTTTGAGGAGTATATTTTGGAAAACTAGGTAACACACTCCTCTTCCATGATGGCTATTTCGATACTTGGTGGTGTTCCATGACACAAGAGGGGGGAGTTCACTATCTTCCAAAATTTGGCATTGTCGTTCTGAAGGC
Source organism: Pleurodeles waltl (assembly GCF_031143425.1). Classification (NCBI taxonomy): domain Eukaryota; kingdom Metazoa; phylum Chordata; class Amphibia; order Caudata; family Salamandridae; genus Pleurodeles; species Pleurodeles waltl. The sequence goes on from NC_090443.1 coordinate 449,164,425, forward strand.
TTCCATCATGAACAGAATGCCACGCCTCATCTTTAAAATTTTGTTTCCTCTTTTTTATAGCCTTTTTATACTCATGTCTGAGAGTAGTAATTTCATGGTTATCAGGGTTTTGACTGTGTAGGTACTGTTTAAGTCTCTTATGGGCCTGTGTACATTCAGTATCAAACCACCCTTTGTTTACCCGTGATCTAGATTTATCCGTGCTTACTGTGAGAGACTGTTTGATTCCAGTGGTGATTGCTGTGAATGCTTTAATACACTCCTGAGATCTGATGTTGTCTGAGAGGCAGATTTCAAACTCATTAGGGTATTCACTCAACAGTTGTTTCATAAAACCTATTGGTTCAATCTGTGACCAACGAATAGAATAACCATTCCTTGCACCCAGTTCAATGTTCACTACCTTCTCTGCTACACCCTTATGTTTGTTTATAGCTTGAGGCAATACAAGACGTAAGCTTTGAGGGTAGTGGTCGCTAAGTGCCATGTCGTGGATTTTGTACTCAGATGTGCAAAAAACTAAATTATTAGATGCTAAAATAAAATCAATTATAGTGTTGGCACATCTGCCATTAAAGGCAGGTTTTAGCTGTGAATTACTATCGTTTAAACCATTACAGAAAAAGAGATAAAATTTAAACAGTACGTCATTCAACAAATTACCGTGGTGGTTGTGAGTAAAGTGAAATAAGTCATTGTTTCCGCCTGTACCAAAGGAACAGGGTTTCTCGTCTATTTGCAAACACAGATGGATATTAAAATCGCCCCCCCACACGATAAAGGTCTCTTTATGTGAGGAATTACATGCACAAGCCAGGTCTTCCTGCAATAGCCTGAGTGTGTGTGAGAATTTTTGATGGGGGGCATTATTTAAAAATTAATAATCGCCAATTGCGCTTCATTTTTTAATTCACATAGTATCAGTTGGTAGAACGTAATAGAAATTGAGCTAATCACCTTTATTGAATCAAATTTATTGGAAATGAATGTGCACAGTCCACCTTTCGCTTTGCCCCGTGAACAAGGGACTGCGGGGTGTGAAATGTCCTAAAGCCATTTATATGTATGTGATCTACGGACCAAGTCTCTTGTAAACACACACAAGAAAAAAGTCTAATAAATTCTAGCCAATCCTCATTCTCGATTATAGTACGCAGACCCAGAATAAGAGATTGTCTCCCGGTGTAATTAGGCCCAATCCCAGAGGTTCATGTTGTACTACTTTCCTTATTGATGTGGAGATGTCAGTCTCCATCTCTGTGTGAAGTGTGGGAATTGATATGGAAATGGCCAGGTGAGCAGAAACTCCACCTGTTGGGATTTCGTCAATAAGATCCTGTTATTAATAAGTCAAAAAAGAAAGCTCAGCAAACCACTGAAAGACATAGAAAATAGGAAGGCTCAGCAGGTGATAAAAGAAAGGCGAAGTCATGGAAGTTTATTGACAAAACTGCAATTGATATTGCATTCTCCATCACATCTTAGAACAGCCTCCCATTGTATGGTATAACGGTCACCTGCAAAGAGGGATATGAGAAATGAGTATTAAATGATTTAATCAATATGTACTTATTTTGAAAATATTTTTCACCGAAGTTTCTTATCATATGATTACCCAAGAAACTGGTTAGTAAGATGCTATGTACTAGATGACTACGAACACTGCATTGTTAAGGGAAGCTGGGATGATAAAAAGCTGCTTAAATGTTGATTTGGAATCTGTCCACAAAAAACCTTTGATTCTGAATTTTCTGGAATTAAACTATACTAAAAAGACATCAGTGAGTAAACTCACATTTTTTAAGCTCAAAAGATGACTGACAGTCAATATTTACACTTTAAGCCCATGTCTTGCCCAGATGAAAGGTTTCTGCTACATTTAGGCATTATAGTTCTAACTAAAATCGCTGGTTAGCTTTACACAGTGATATTTACCATTAAAGGGAAATTCATGTCACGCAGGCCTAAAGTTCTGATGTGCACTGATGACAATTGAGAAATGTAGTCTAGTAGACACCTGTAAGTAATTAACTTGCACTAACCAATAAAAGTGCGATTCTTGAGTCAAAGCTGTAACAAAGCAGTAAAGGAAGCTTAAAGTCACATCCCTACACGATGGGTATCACAAATTGTGTCTCAACTGTGTAGTATAACTAATGCCTCGCCCCCTTTTTCCCCTCATGCTTAACAAATATCTGCAAATTAACCAAACGCCACTAATGGGGAAGTTAGAGCAATTACCATGTGCGTTTTCCTAGTTGGCTAGACTAAACCTGATTTCAGGAACAAAAATTTAAACATCTTACTATTTTGCCATTCACATTGCTCTTATTCAAATGAAGTACGGCTCATCTTGCAATGCCTTAGAGCCAGCAGTAAGACATGACAGAGTGGCTTCTGGGTGTAACTTGTTCTTGTCATATGCATTGAGCTTAAAAGCCATATGCTTCAGGTTAATGCCTCAAAGTCTTTGAAGTAGCAAGAGTCATTATCGAGTTAGTTCTTTAAACTACTGTATAGTGATGATGTGTAGTGGCGTGAAACTACATGTGCTTCTGTTGCTAAAGATGCGATCCTCTCACTGTGAGGGGACGTTGCAGTTATGCTGGGAAGGTGCGGTGAGGGAGTAATAGAAGTATTAGCAAGGAGGGACAGTTTGCGCACTGCGGGATACAGGGGTTACTTTCCTAGGCATCAAGAAGGAAAAACTCAGGACATGATAACCATGAGGCAAAGGGAGAGGTCAAGTGCTGAGTGCAGTTAAGAGCCTTGGCAGGCAACACCCCGACATAAACACAACACGATATTAGTTACATTCAAGAAGCAATAAAGGGAGCCTAGTAAACCACGCAGGAGGGACTACTTTTTATTCTGGGCAGAAACATATTAGTATTTTAAAATATGGGTGAAATAATGAAGCAAACTCAAGAATAAATATTATTTATATCCCAGGAACAAGTGTATCATCCACAAATGTATGTTTTAGGCAGGCCCCAAACTTATGTATGCTTACTGGTGAGTGGAAGGGGGCCAGGGGCAGAGTAGCAGCCTCAGGTAGGTGGTTCTACACAGCTCAGACACGATGCTGTCAGTTTTAAAGCCGCTCCTAATAAACATCACAGCCAAGACGTCCAACTGCCAGGTGTGGCACTATGCCCTCACTGCGTGTGCAGTCTTCCAGAAAGATTACATCAAAACAAATGAGGAGCATTGTGACGAATGGCGCCATCTTGGGACATACTACTTTTGTATTTGTCCTGGCTCTGCCTTGAGATTATTATAACTGAACCTTACAGCTAGAAAACAGTGCCTTAGAAGTGTCAATGCATGAACATTCCTGATTATTTCCCCTTTACTTTTAATGCAGCAGAATGTGCTTAAAATACACACTAAATTATTTTTTAAATATAAATCACATATAGTGTGGTTTGACTGGTACAGAATAACATAGTTCTGCTTTCCAACTATTTTTGTTTGTGAAACGGTGACCTATTTGGGTAAATACTAAACACATCTCTCTGAAGATGGATGGTCTAATCAGCTTCTGCTCGGAGCGTTCTGCAGCCAGTTAACTGCCCCTTAGTTACAGAGTATTATACATTGCCTCCCTGACTCAGATATCACAATTGTACAAATGAATTTATTCTTAAACAATTGCACACCAGCGCAGGCCCTCTGTAATTAAGCTACATTCACCAGATAGGGCACAAGCAAGAGCAATTTACAGCCCTGATTGCAGCAGAGGTCTTAAATCACAAGAGCTCATAAAGATGAGCAGGAGACTAACAAAACATGGAAACATTCACAGAGAGCAGCAGAAGCGCGGTGCCCGTGAATCGTTCGCCGCGCTTATCAAAGGAAACGAAACACTCTCACTTGTGGGAAGTGCTCGTTGCAATGTGTTTGTTTGAGTGAGAGCCATTAGAGTTGTAACTTACTAACTGGACTTTTCTTCCCACACAAACTGAAAATAAAAAGTAAAACAGTTTCACGTAAGCAAGCCCATTCAAAGTGCCGCCAAGTGCGAGAACAGAGACACAAAAGGAACAAGCATTTTGAATGCAATAGTCTTGTGTTTGCTCGAGTTAGAGCTCTAAGCGTTGTAAAATACTGACTGGACTTTTCTTGCCACACAGACTAGAAATAACAAGAGGAAGAGAGCGAGAGTGAGGCCCTGGAAAAGCCCACCTCTGCTGTTGGTTTATGTTTACAGAGGAAGCTGGTGGGGAGGAGGGGCTGATTATACACACACAGTGTAAGGCTAACTGGCCAATACTGAAAGAAAAAGTCCCCTTCAGAAGAGATAAACAGGACATAGCGTAATTATACAGTAGTTTGGTTTGCTCTCAAAGAGAAAAAGGCAGGACAAAGAGGCAGAACTGACCACTAGCAAGCACGGATTTTTTGAATGACAGTGGAACCACCAAACGAAATCCCTGGAACCCACAGTATAAGTATACAACACGTTGAACGCTACGCTCGACCTAAAAACGGCCTGCTCAGAGTCTGAGCAGTGAGCATACCAGCTTTATGTATTTAATGTATATTCTTGGCTTTGTTTCCAGAGTGGCAACACAGGCATACACGCCAATATTTGGAATCAGGAGATGATGATTTGGGAAAAATTTGATTTTCTTGTTGATCTCTACTGAAGTGGTGTCAATTTTAGGTCAGAGACATCTATAATAAGGCAGTTTTAGGCTTAAATAAATTGGAGTCTTCCACCATCAGATGTTGACATGTATTCTGAGGCCTAGTGCTGCTGCACTGCAATACGCTGTGCATACTATTATTTAAAAAACATATAAATAAACCAATACCAGAGTTATTCAGGGCGTAGTTATACCAAGACTCTGCGTCCAAGAAGTAATGATTACATAGAGAAATTGCTAGGCACGGAGCACTTCGCCCCGCAGTTAATCTGAACAGTGCACCATTCTCAATTGGTTCAGGGGCACGTCTATCAAACTACCACGTGCCAATCCTAGATTATTAGTTAAACAAGCTCAACAGCCGCAACATCGCCCTACTGGCATGTTGACAAAAATAAGAAGCCTGTTTGGTTAAAAAAAAGAAAGAAAAAAAAAAGAAATAATTTAAACAACATTTAAAGATCACAAATATTGAATGAGTTCATTGAAATTATTAGCATGTACTTTAATTCTCTGTGTTTAATTTTTGTATACAAAGACTGAAGCCCCTTCACAGCGTTGGTACCTTGCTTGTGGCTGCTGACGGCCGGGGGCCAAACGAAAACAGAACTCCTGAAAATGAAGGCCTCAACTCCCAACCCACAAGCACGTGCTCCCCTCGATGCGGGAGGCAGCAGCAGGAAACTCACTACTCGTCTCTTTCACTTTCTTGTGTACAATTCTGTTACTGGCGCTGGGCATGAAGGAAAGAGAGCAAAAGTTAGATGGAAATGGCCAATCACGGCATAGCTAAAAAAAAGGCCAGTACAGTGATTGCCCGTTGTCTGTCAACCTCCCACCCCTGCGCTGCCTCATGAATGACAAGACTGATGGCACCTACTCGCATCTCCTCCTCTTGCTCTGAGCCAGTCCAAATGCTGCTCCTTTACTGTTCCTCAACAGCATGAGAGCAGCACCAGGACTGACTGGAGCAAGTGAAACTGACGCTTCTTAGAAGACCGGGGGCGTGTGGCTGTGGTCCCAGGGGCTCACCACAATTGTGCACAGAGGGATGTACCTCTAGTGTGCATGTCGGGCTTGACACAGCAAGGCACCCGTCCAACCAGACATGCGTACTTAAGTCATGACTTAGTGGAATCTCAGCTCTGCCTTTAGTCAGTAAGCTCCACCAGTGCACTCACAGAAAGGCACCCGTGGCAGAAAAAAAGAGCGAAGAGGTGTCGGAGGCCAAACATAACAAAAAAAATGTATTTCACAATTAACACTGGATTTAGGGGCAACAAATACAGTGGGTAAATGCCTCTATAGAGGCACTGCCCTTGTACTTTAAGTCACAATTCTGAAAATGCCACTTTTAGATAGTTGGCATTTCATTGTCCTAACCATTTGGTTCTGCTGCCTGTGTCCTGGGCCACATGACCTTGAATTGTTTGGCAGTTGGCCTTTGATTATTCCTACCAGAGAGACAAAGGAGGGCTAGATGTTGGCAGGATGGGCCAACCTGCCGGGGTGGCTGGGGCACAGCTGTTCTTTGTCCCACTTACATTTCAAAGGGCTGCACCCAGCACACACGAGAAATCTTACACCAGTCTTTTGTAGCCACAGAGTACTTGGAGCCTTGGCAGGGGAAGGGAAGATCTTTCCAGAACAAGATGTGGGGGTAGTGTAGGGACCCCCCTCCCCACCCCATTTCAAAGCAGGCAACAGGTATGACTTTTGGACCTCCTGAGCCACTCATTAGATCACTTCAAGGCCTGCTTAAGAATCTGAAGAAGTCCTGCCCTGCTGCAGGAAGGACTGCAGTGCCTGGAACTGCTTCTTGAACCCAGAACCACCAGAGTGACTCAAGGCCTAGCTGGCTGGCTTCCTGTGTGAACTGCAGGGACATAACAAGTTCCAGAGACCTGTTCTGCATCTCCCCTCTTGACTAGACCTGCAACTGGACCTGCTTGAGTCCTGCTGGCCTATGCTAGAGTGATTCCCTGTTCCCAAAGATGTGCCTTCCCAGGTCCTGGACTCTTGGCTGGCATCAAAGTGTACTCCTCTGTAAAGAAGGGCGAAATCTTTAAGGTTCGGCCTCTTTCTGACCGCGAACGAGCCCATTCACACCAAGACTCTGCTGCCTCAGAGGACCACTAACAGGAAGCTCATGTGAACCCAACCCTTCATGTTTTTTGGTCTGAATCTTTTTATTGCATTTTGTTGTATATAGCTAACACATAGCACAGACATTTATGACGCATGCGTAGCACTTGTATTGCTTATTTATATGGACAATTAACATAAGTGTGTTTTAAGTAGAAACGTCAATGTATTTTGTATAATAATGTAATACAAGAAAAATTATAACAATGTACGAAATACCAATATAAGAACTAGAGATTGTTTCAATTCTGATGGGGAGACGTCAAGATGGGGGCCAGCGCCTTTATAGGACACGAGGAAAGGGCCTGTGTATATTATTACGGAGGATTAGTACCTGCAGGCAGTACTGAGGTGGAAGCTTGGGCAAATCAGGCATATCAGGCTACAAAACTAGGGATGTTTGGGGCCTCCACATCCTCTGGTCATATAGATGCTTCAGATGGTGCATTGGCAGGTGTTAATGCCATCTGGAAAGCTGTCAGAATAGCATCCCAGCTGTTTCTTAGCAGGTATTTGCGGAGGCCACACATATCCTCTCTGCACAGGGATACGCCCTCCGCCAGGGCCTAAGCCTGCATGGACATCTCCCAAACAGGGACCGCCGGCAGAATTTAGGATGTCCACCACTGCATGATTAGGCGTTTGCCACAGATCAGACCCAGGTTATAAATCGTGTGGTGGCACCACGCTCCTTGACCCTGAGGGCTAGTCCCAACAGGTGGGCTACCCAGGTATGGGGTACTGGTCTCTATGCAATTCACTAACCAAGAGGTCACACCCAATCAGTATTCATTAAGGGAGGGGCAGTCCCATAGCATGTGTATTAGACCAGCATCAAGTCGGGAGCAGCAGAGGCAGGCAGAATCAGTGAGGTTATAATAGCAGTTTATCTTTGCAGGGGAATATGTAGTGTTGAATAAGGTTGAAAACGAGTGTTGCATGGAATAAGTGCAGGGTATTCTACTATGGTGCTCCACTCTATCTGTGTAAGGGTGACCCAAATTTGCTTCCCAACTACAACACAGCGGGGTCAGTGGAATCGCAACATGCACATGCAGTGACTCTGCATACCACCATATTAGATGCCAGCCTGTACTCATGACATGGAGGTATAGGAGGGTGAGGTGCATTGGGTATTCCTGTTGCGTGCCACTCCAAACAGCGTCAACTGCGCTGATTATCAAGTTGTTAAGGAGAAATTGGGCAGGCAGGACACCCTAGTCTGTTAATAGGGTTTCAAACAGCATGAAGGAGTCGTCGTGGTAGAGGTCCCCTATTGTGTGTAAACCTATTTCCAGGTAGTAAGTTCTCTCGCAGAGGTGATCTGATCCCCCTTAGGGGTGCCCAGTAACGGGAGGTGAGGGGGGTATGGATGAACCGCTGTGGTATGAAAAGACTATGCTTAAAAACAGCAGTGTGCTACTCACAGTAGTGCTGGGGTTGGAGTCAGCTCTCTGGAGCAAGGGTGAAATAGGTGCAAAATGTATTTTGATACATTACAATGTTTGAACTGATTTCCTTTTGTCTTTGCATTCTTCCGGGGGGGTTGTGGGTTGTTACTGTGCTGTTTGGAAATGCATTGGTGTGTGTGTTGTAGTGGGTGAGGGTCGGGTTGGGGGTGGGGGTGTTGCGTGTGTGTCCCCCTGACTTTTACCTCCCCCGTCCCCTATGTCATAGGTGCAGTACTCACCGTTGTCTTCGGCGCCTACGTTGCTGGTGATCGTAGAGGATCAGGAAGACAAGCACAGGGAGTATTTGTAGTTCGGGTTCCATGGTGGCCTCCTTCCTCGTGGAGTGTGTTAAGGTGAGCGTTTTCCCATTGCAAAAGCTGTTTCTGCCGTGTTTTTATCCACGGTGAATCCGCCCCAGAAAAGGTGGAGGATTGGCGGGTTGTGATACTGTGGGCGGTACATTGTCTCACGCCTGTGTGTTGGCGGTGACCGCCGCGCTGCTTGTCTGTACCGCCGTGGCGGTCGGAGTGTTAAAGTGGCTGTCTATGTTGGCGGTTTCCGCCACGGTCATAATTCCCTTTTTTTGGCCGCCGGCCTGTTTGCGGTATTACCGCAGCTTTAACACCGTCCGCCAGGGTTGTAATGACCACCCATATATTTTAAAAACAGAGACTGTTGTCCTGGCTAAAAACATGTAAAGATAAAAGGCCTCTGTGATTTGCCTAGAAATATGATCTGGCCTTAATTACTGCACATAAATATAGAGCTAATCCATTACATATTTTAATTGATGGAAGGGACAGCAAGTAAATAAAAGCTGGGCGGCACTGTTTAAAATGCATGGGGTTTAAAAGTGGAATCACAAGCACTTTCCTTAAACTGGAATAACATTTGCAAAAAAACACTATATGCATTGTGCTTTGGTCTGACACTGAGTCACAGGGACATTTTCCCAGAACTGGGGTCCAGTCACTGGTAAGCGGAAAACTGACGAGTCGGTGAAATGTCTCTAGTCTTAGGGGTGTGATGACATATCGATGCCTCGAGTTCAATACATATTTTAAATATGGTTCCATGCCATCTGATTGCTGCAACAGGAGATTCCTCCTTACACTAGATTTATTTGACTCAATGGCACACCTCGAGTCAGCCAGATAAGTAAGACAGATGTTTTTCAGATCTTTCCTGGAAAGTGTTTCAATTTTTTCTGGTGTAAAGTAAAACTCAGGGTGGCCCAGGTCCGTAAGAAACTTCTTTATATAATCCAGCCATGGAATTTGCAGCCATTGGCTTAATGATTGAGCATCTTCTATAATGGCCCTATTCAGGCTAGCAAAATCGGAGGTCCATACTTTATGTCAAAGTAAAATTGGTTGCATGCTTATTAGGTCTGTAATGTATGTTACCCCCATTTCTGTATGGCACGCCAAGGTTGAAGTGGATTTTGGCACGCTTAAGATGGACTTTAAAAAATCATTTTCAGCTAGCTGTAGGGCGTTACATTTCTCATATCCCCACAGGCCTGCTCCATACAATGCAACAGAGACACATTTTGCGTTATAAATTGTCATCATGTCTTTGGGGGTAGCCCTACCGACCTTTTTGGAAAACATTTTTACAGCCATAATAGTTTTCGTAAAAAGTAATTTCCTGGACCTGGTGGCTTGCAGTGAGGTGCTTTTATTATCGAACATAATGCCTAGATATGAAAAGGTTTCTATGTCATCTAGTTTGACACCCTTTAAAATGACTTGGGATTTTTTTGCAGATTTTGTACCACAGGTCAACGTAAAGTTTTTAGAGTGATTAATTTTAAGGCCTAAGTCTTCCATATAATTATCAAAAGTTGTTAATAGTCGCTGCAAAGCTATTTGGGTACGTGCCATCAAAACATCATCATCTGCATACATAAGTGATGGAATCTTTCGGAAGCTAACGTGTGGAAGATTTCTGCAAGCAGTAGATAGAACAGCCTCTAATTTATTAATGTATAGGGCAAACAATAGGGGAGCTAGAACACAACCTTGGCGTATCCCCCGCTTTACAGGAAAGACTGAGGCCCATAACGCACCCTAGCTTTAGCTCCAGAGTATAGTTCCCTGATAAAGTCAACTATTGTAGTATCTACCCCCATATCCAGCAAAATGGGCCAAAGTTTGCTGTGAATTACGCAGTCAAACGCCGAAGACAAGTCCACAAATACAAGGTGTAAAGCTCCTATCTTGGCCTTCGTACATTTACCAATTATAATATCTAAATTCAGGGCCTGTTCCACAGTCCCTATCAAAGCCCTGAAGCCGTATTTTAGGTCCGATAGGGTATTATTAACTTCCGTCCATTCCCGCAACCTATTTAGGACAATAAGTCCTGCAATCTTTGCAAGAGTGGCGAGCAGTGAAATTGGCTTGAAACATGCTGGATTTTGGTGATCTCCTTTTTTAAATATTGGGACAATAATGGACTCTGCCCAGGTTGGGATAAAGGCTGTGGCACAACAGGCTCTTAAGACCTGTGTCAATAAAGGCCCCAAGAGTGAAACATTAGACTTATAAATATCGATTGGGACTCCATCTGGGCCTGGTGCTTTCCCACTCTTACTGGCGTTGATAGCATCAATGACCTCATTTAAACTGAATGGTGGAGTAATAGGCTGAAAGTCCAATCTATGTACGTTTGTGTCTAGGACTAGATTTTTTGAGGAGTATATTTTGGAAAACTAGGTAACACACTCCTCTTCCATGATGGCTATTTCGATACTTGGTGGTGTTCCATCACACATGAGGGGGGAGTTCACTATCTTCCAAAATTTGGCATTGTCGTTCTGAAGGCTTCCATCATGAAGAGAATGCCACGCCTCATCTTTAAAATTTTGTTTCCTATTTTTTATAGCCTTTTTATACTCATGTCGGAGAGTAGTAATTTCATGGTTATCAGGGTTTTGACTGTGTAGGTACTGTTTAAGTCTCTTATGGGCCTGTGTACATTCAGTATCAAACCACCCTTTGTTTACCCGTGATCTAGATTTATCCGTGCTTACTGTGAGAGACTGTTTGATTCCAGTGGTGATTGCTGTGAATGCTTTAATACACTCCTGAGATCTGATGTTGTCTGAGAGGCAGATTTCAAACTCATTAGGGTATTCACTCAACAGTTGTTTCATAAAACCTATTGGTTCAATCTGTGACCAACGAATAGAATAACCATTCCTTGCACCCAGTTCAATGTTCACTACCTTCTCTGCTACACCCTTATGTTTGTTTATAGCTTGAGGCAATACAAGACGTAAGCTTTGAGGGTAGTGGTCGCTAAGTGCGATGTCGTGGATTTTGTACTCAGATGTGCAAAAAACTAAATTATTAGATGCTAAAATAAAATCAATTATAGTGTTGGCACATCTGCCATTAAAGGCAGGTTTTAGCTGTGAATTACTATAGTTTAAACCATTACAGAAAAAGAGATAAAATTTAAACTGTACGTCATTCAACAAATTACCGTGGTGGTTGTGAGTAAAGTGAAATAAGTCATTGTTTCCGCCTGTACCAAAGGAACAGGGTTTCTCGTCTATTTGCAAACATAGATGGATATTAAAATCGCCCCCCCACACCATAAAGGTCTCTTTATGTGAGGAATTACATGCACAAGCCAGGTCTTCCTGCAATAGCCTGACTGTGTGTAAGAATTTTTGATGGGGGGCATTATTTAAAAATTAATAATCGCCAATTGCGCTTCATTTTTTAATTCACATAGTATCAGTTGGTAGAACATAATAGAAATTGAGCTAATCACCTTTATTGAATCAAATATATTGGAAATGAATGTGCACAGTCCACCTTTCGCTCTGCCCCGTGAACAAGGGACTGCGGGGTGTGAAATGTCCTAAAGCCATTTATATGTATGTGATCTACGGACCAAGTCTCTTGTAAACACACACAAGAAAAAAGTCTAATAAATTCTAGCCAATCCTCATTCTCGATTATAGTACGCAGACCCGCCACGTTCCAGAATAAGAGATTGTCTCCCAGTGTAATTAGGCCCAATCCCAGAGGTTCATGTTGTACTACTTTCCTTATTGATGTGGAGATGTCAGTCTCCATCTCTGTGTGAAGTGTGGGAATTGATATGGAAATGGCCAGGTGAGCAGAAACTCCACCTGTTGGGATTTCGTCAATAAGATCCTGTTATTAATAAGTCAAAAAAGAAAGCTCAGCAAAACCACTGAAAGACATAGAAAATAGGAAGGCTCAGCAGGTGATAAAAGAAAGGCGAAGTCATGGAAGTTTATTGACAAAACTGCAATTGATATTGCATTCTCCATCACATCTTAGAACAGCCTCCCATTGTATGGTATAACGGTCACCTGCAAAGAGAAGAGGGATATGAGAAATGAGTATTACATGATTTAATCAATATGTACTTATTTTGAAAATATTTTTCACCGAAGTTTCTTATCATATGATTACCCAAGAAACTGGTTAGTAAGATGCTATGTACTAGATGACTACGAACACTGCATTGTTAAGGGAAGCTGGGATGATAAAAAGCTGCTTAAATGTTGATTTGGAATCTGTCCACAAAAAACCTTTGATTCTGATTTTGTGGAATTAAACTATACTAAAAAGACATCAGTGAGTAAACTCACATTTTTTAAGCTCAAAAGATGACTGACAGTCAATATTTACACTTTAAGCCCATGTCTTGCCCAGATGAAAGGTTTCTGCTACATTTAGGCATTATAGTTCTAACTAAAATCGCTGGTTAGCTTTACACAGTGATATTTACCATTAAAGGGAAATTCATGTCACGCAGGCCTAAAGTTCTGATGTGCACTGATGACAATTGAGAAATGTAGTCTAGTAGACACCTGCAAGTAATTAACTTGCACTAACCAATAATAGTGCGATTCTTGAGTCAAAGCTGTAACAAAGCAGTAAAGGAAGCTTAAAGTCACATCCCTACACGATGGGTATCACAAATTGTGTCTCAACTGTGTAGTATAACTCATGCCTCGCCCCCTTTTTCCCCTCATGCTTAACAAATATCTGCAAATTAACCAAACGCCACTAATGGGGAAGTTAGAGCAATTACCATGTGCGTTTTCCTAGTTGGCTAGACTAAACCTGATTTCAGGAATAAAAATTTAAACATCTTACTATTTCGCCATTCACATTGCTCTTATTCAAATGAAGTACGGCTCATCTTGCAATGCCTTAGAGCCAGCAGTAAGACATGACAGGGTGGCTTCTGGGTGTAAATTGTTCTTGTCATATGCATTGAGCTTAAAAGCCATATGCTTCAGGTTAATGCCTCAAAGTCTTTGAAGTAGCAAGAGTCATTATCAAGTTAGTTCTTTAAACTACTGTATAGTGATGATGTGTAGTGGCGTGAAACTACATGTGCTTCTGTTGCTAAAGATGCGATCCTCTCACTGTGAGGGGACGTTGCAGTTATGCTGGGAAGGTGCGGTGAGGGAGTAGTAGAAGTATTAGCAAGGAGGGACAGTTTGCGCACTGCGGGATACAGGGGTTACTTTCCTAGGCATCAAGAAGGAAAAACTCAGGACATGATAACCATGAGGCAAAGGGAGAGGTCAAGTGCTGAGTGCAGTTAAGAGCCTTGGCAGGCAACACCCCGACAGAAACACAACACGATATTAGTTACATTCAAGAAGCAATAAAGGGAGCCTAGTAAACCACGCAGGAGGGACTACTTTTTATTCTGGGCAGAAACATATTAGTATTTTAAAATATGGGCGAAATAATGAAGCAAACTCAAGAATAAATATTATTTATATCCCAGGAACAAGTGCATCGTCCACAAATGTACGTTTTAGGCAGGCCCCAAACTTATGAATGCTTACTGGTGAGTGGAAGGGGGCCAGGGGCAGAGTAGCAGCCTCAGGTAGGTGGTTCTACACAGCTCAGACACGATGCTGTCAGTTTTAAAGCCGCACCTAATAAACATCACAGCCAAGACGTCCAACTGCCAGGTGTGGCACTATGCCCTCACTGCGTGTGCAGTCTTCCAGAAAGATTACATCAAAACAAATGAGGAGCATTGTGACGAATGGCGCCATCTTGGGACATACTACTTTTGTATTTGTCCTGGCTCTGCCTTGAGATTATTATAACTGAACCTTACAGCTTGAAAACAGTGCCTTAGAAGTGTCAATGCATGACCATTCCTGATTATTTCCCCTTTACTTTTAATGCAGCAGAATGTGCTTAAAATACACACTAAATTATTTTTTAAATATAAATCACATATAGTGTGGTTTAACTGGTACAGAATAACATAGTTCTGCTTTCCAACTATTTTTGTTTGTGAAACGGTGACCTATTTGGGTAAATACTAAACACATCTCTCTGAAGATGGATGGTCTAATCAGCTTCTGCTCGGAGCGTTCTGCAGCCAGTTAACTGCCCCTTAGTTACAGAGTATTATACATTGCCTCCTTGACTCAGATATCACAATTGTACAAATGAATTTATTCTTAAACAATTGCACACCAGCGCAGGCCCTCTGTAATTAAGCTACATTCACCAGATAGGGCACAAGCAAGAGCAATTTACAGCCCTGATTGCAGCAGAGGTCTTAAATCACAAGAGCTCATAAAGATGAGCAGGAGACTAACAAAACACGGAAACATTCACAGAGAGCAGCAGAAGCGCGGTGCCCGTGAATCGGTCGCCGCGCTGATCACAGGAAACGAAACACTCTCACTTGTGGGAAGTGCTCGTTGCAATGCGTTTGCTTGAGTGAGAGCCATTAGAGTTGTAACTTACTAACTGGACTTTTCTTCCCACACAAACTGAAAATAAAAAGTAAAACAGTTTCACGTAAGCAAGCCCATTCAAAGTGCCGCCAAGTGCGAGAACAGAGACACAAAAGGAACAAGCATTTTGAATGCAATAGTCTTGTGTTTGCTCGAGTTAGAGCTCTAAGCGTTGTAAAATACTGACTGGACTTTTCTTGCCACACAGACTAGAAATAACAAGAGAAAGAGAGCGAGAGTGAGCTGGCCCTGGAAAAGCCCCCCTCTGCTGTTGGTTTATGTTTACAGAGGAAGCTGGTGGGGAGGAGGGGCTGATTATACACACACAGTGTAAGGCTAACAGGCCAATACTGAAAGAAAAAGTCCCCTTCAGAAGAGATAAACAGGACATAGCGTAATTATACAGTAGTTTGGTTTGCTCTCAAAGAGAAAAAGGCAGGACAAAGAGGCAGAACTGACCACTAGCAAGCACGGATTTTTTGAATGACAGTGGAACCACCAAACGAAATCCCTGGAACCCACAGTATAAGTATACAACACGTTGAACACTACGCTCGACCTAAAAACGGCCTGCTCAGAGTCTGAGCAGTGAGCATACCAGCTTTATGTATTTAATGTATATTCTTTGCTTTGTTTCCAGAGTGGCAACACAGGCATACACGCCAATATTTGGAATCAGGAGAGGATGATTTGGGAAAAATTAGATTTTCTTGTTGATCTCTACTGAAGTGGTGGCAATTTTAGGTCAGAGACATCTATAATAAGGCAGTTTTAGGCTTAAATAAATTGGAGTCTTCCACCCAATCAGATGTTGACATGTATTCTGAGGCCTAGTGCTGCTGCACTGCAATACGCTGTGCATACTATTATTTAAAAAACATATAAATAAACCAATACCAGAGTTATTCAGGGCGTAGTTATACCAAGACTCTGCGTCCAAGAAGTAATGATTACATAGAGAAATTGCTAGGCACGGAGCACTTCGCCCCGCAGTTAATCTGAACAGTGCACCATTCTCAATTGGTTCAGGGGCACGTCTATCAAACTACCACGTGCCAATCCTAGATTATTAGTTAAACAAGCTCAACAGCCGCTATATCGCCCTACTGGCATGTTGACAAAAATAAGAAGACTGTTTGGTTAAAAAAAAGAAAAAAAAAAAAAGAAATCATTTAAACAACATTTAAAGATCACAAATATTGAATGAGTTAATTGAAATTATTAGCATGTACTTTAATTCTCTGTGTTTAATTTTTGTATACAAAGACTGAAGCCCCTTCACAGCGTTGGTACCTTGCTTGTGGCTGCTGACGGCCGGGGGGCCAAACGAAAACAGAACTCCTGAAAATTAAGGCCTCTACTCCCAACCCACAAGCACGTGCTCCCCTCGATGCGGGAGGCAGCAGCAGGAAACTCACTACTCGTCTCTTTCACTTTCTTGTGTACAATTCTGTTACTGGCGCTGGGTATGAAGGAAAAAGAGCAAAAGTTAGATGGAAATGGCTAATCACGGCATAGCTAAAAAAAAAGCCAGTAAAGTGATTGCCCGTTGTCTGTCAACATCCCACCCCTGCGCTGCCTCATGAATGACAAGACTGATGGCACCTACTCGCATCTCCTCCTCTTGCTCTGAGCCAGTCCAAATGCTGCTCCTTTACTGTTCCTCAACAGCATGAGAGCAGCACCAGGACTGACTGGAGCAAGTGAAACTGATGCTTCTTAGAAGACCGGGGGCGTGTGGCTGTGGTCCCAGGGGCTCACCACAATTGTGCACAGAGGGATGTACCTCTAGTGTGCATGTCGGGCTTGACACAGCAAGGCACCCGTCCAACCAGACATGCACACTTAAGTCATGACTTAGTGGAATCTCAGCTCTGCCTTTAGTCAGTAAGCTCCACCAGTGCACTCACAGAAAGGCACCCGTGGCAGAAAAAAACAGCGAAGAGGTGTCGGAGGCCAAACATAACAAAACAAAATGTATTTCACAATTAACACTGGATTTAGGGGCAACAAATACAGTGGGGAAATGCCCCTATAGAGGCACTGCCCTTGTACTTTAAGTCACAATTCTGAAAATGCCACTTTTAGATAGTTGGCATTTCATTGTCCTAACCATTTGGTTCTGCTGCCTGTGTCCTGGGCCACATGACCTTGAATTGTTTGGCAGTTGGCCTTTGTGTATTCCTACCAGAGAGACAAAGGAGGGCTAGATGTTGGCAGGATGGGCCAACCTGCCGGGGTGGCTGGGGCACAGCTGTTCTTTGTCCCACTTACATTTCAAAGGGCTGCATCCAGCACACACGAGAAATCTTACACCAGTCTTTTGTAGCCACAGACTACTTGGAGCCTTGGCAGGGGAAGGGAAGATCTTTCCAGAACAAGATGTGGGGTAGTGTAGGGACCCCCCTCCCCACCCCATTTCAAAGCAGGCAACAGGTATGACTTTTGGACCTCCTGAGCCACTCATTAGATCACTTCAAGGCCTGCTTAAGAATCTGAAGAAGTCCTGCCATGCTGCAGGAAGGACTGCAGTGCCTGGAACTGCTTCTTGAACCCAGAACCACCAGAGTGACTCAAGGCCTAGCTGGCTGGCTTCCTGTGTGAACTGCAGGGACATAAGTTCCAGAGACCTGTTCTGCATCTCCCCACTTGACTAGACCTGCAACTGGACCTGCTTGAGTCCTGCTGGCCTATGCTAGAGTGATTCCCTGTTCCCAAAGATGTGCCTTCCCAGGTCCTGGACTCTTGGCTGGCATCAAAGTGTACTCCTCTGTAAAGAAGGGCGAAATCTTTAAGGTTCGGCCTCTTTCTGACCGCGAACGAGCCCATTCACACCAAGACTCTGCTGCCTCAGAGGACCACTAACAGGAAGCTCATGTGAACCCAACCCTTCATGTTTTTTGGTCTGAATCTTTTTATTGCATTTTGTTGTATATAGCTAACACATAGCACAGACATTTATGACGCATGCGTAGCACTTGTATTGCTTATTTATATGGACAATTAACATAAGTGTGTTTTAAGTAGAAACGTCAATGTATTTTGTATAATAATGTAATACAAGAAAAATTATAACAATGTACGAAATACCAATATAAGAACTAGAGATTGTTTCAATTCTGATGGGGAGACGTCAAGATGGGGGCCAGCGCCTTTATAGGACACGAGGAAAGGGCCTGTGTATATTATTACGGAGGATTAGGACCTGCAGGCAGTACTGAGGTGGAAGCTTGGGCAAATCAGGCATATCAGGCTACAAAACTAGGGATGTTTGGGGCCTCCACATCCTCTGGTCATATAGATGCTTCAGATGGTGCATTGGCAGGTGTTAATGCCATCTGGAAAGCTGTCAGAATAGCATCCCAGCTGTTTCTTAGCAGGTATTTGCGGAGGCCACACATATCCTCTCTGCACAGGGATACGCCCTCCGCCAGGGCCTAAGCCTGCATGGACATCTCCCAAACAGGGACCGCCGGCAGAATTTAGGATGTCCACCACTGCGTGATTAGGCGTTTGCCACAGATCAGACCCAGGTTATAAATCGTGTGGTGGCACCACGCTCCTTGACCCTGAGGGCTAGTCCCAACAGGTGGGCTACCCAGGTATGGGGTATTGGTCTCTATGCAATTCACTAACCAAGAGGTCACACCCAATCAGTATTCATTAAGGGAGGGGCAGTCCCATAGCATGTGTATTAGACCAGCATCAAGTCGGGAGCAGCAGAGGCAGGCAGAATCAGTGAGGTTATAATAGCAGTTTATCTTTGCAGGGGAATATGTAGTGTTGAATAAGGTTGAAAACGAGTGTTGCATGGAATAAGTGCAGGGTATTCTACTATGGTGCTCCACTCTATCTGTGTAAGGGTGACCCAAATTTGCTTCCCAACTACAACACAGCGGGGTCAGTGGAATCGCAACATGCACATGCAGTGACTCTGCATACCACCATATTAGATGCCAGCCTGTACTCATGACATGGAGGTATAGGAGGGTGAGGTGCATTGGGTATTCCTGTTGCGTGCCACTCCAAACAGCGTCAACTGCGCTGATTATCAAGTTGTTAAGGAGAAATTGGGCAGGCAGGACACCCTAGTCTGTTAATAGGGTTTCAAACAGCATGAAGGAGTCGTCGTGGTAGAGGTCCCCTAGTGTGTGTATACCTATTTCCAGGTAGTAAGTTCTCTCGCAGAGGTGATCTGATCCCCCTTAGGGGTGCCCAGTAACGGGAGGTGAGGGGGGTATGGATGAACCGCTGTGGTATGAAAAGACTATGCTTAAAAACAGCAGTGTGCTACTCACAGTAGTGCTGGGGTTAGAGTCAGCTCTCTGGAGCAAGGGTGAAATAGGTGCAAAATTTGACAGTGGCTCCAGGCTGGGGCTGCTGTGATAGTATCAGATAGTTGGAGTCCCGACTTCTATTGCAGCTGAGAGGCCAAGCAGTAATATTCAAAGTTGAGGTCTGCAAGTTCCCTTTCAGTGGATGGCAATTGAAGCTTGTGAAGTACTACTCTACATCTTGTGTTGTGACAAAGAAGGTATCTTGTGAGTTTGTTAGGCGTGTGAAAAAAGGATTTTGGGACATAGAGGGGGAGATAATACAATAAGAAGGAGAGCGTGACCATCTTGACCAGAGCTACCTACCCAGCGACGGAAAGTGGAAGTTTTTCCAAAATGTTGAATGTATCGAGAATACTGCACTTCTGAGGTTACCATCAGATAAATTGATAGGGTCTTGATAAATACAAATACCTACGTATCTAGATGTGGCAGCTTGCTAGGTTAAGGAGGCAACCCAAAGATGAAAAGTAGGGTCGGAACATTAGCACTGAAGGAATAGATACATAATTTTTCGAGTTAACTTTGAGTCTGGAAATTAACGAGAACCTGTTAAGTATGGGCGCTAGGTCCCTGGTGATCCTGTTGACGCCTTGTAGGTATAGAAGTAGGTCATAAGCATATAATTCCCCTCCCCCAACCCTCAGTGGTATTCCCCAGGCTCGCCCATGGGCATGAAGGGCAAATGCTAGTGGTTCAACGGGCAGTGCAAAGAGTAGAGGGAAGAGAGGGCAACCCTGCCACGTGACCCTGCAGTCATGACTAGATCAGAAATCAAGGCACAAGTTTTTACTCCCACCAGAGGCTGGGTGTATAGTAGTTTCACTGGGTTTACAAATCTGTGGTCCAGCCTGTAGCGGGGCAAAACAGTAAACAGAAAAACCCATGCCAGAACCAAGCACCCAGATCGTGGCCAGTCCCGGAGGGCGTTCTCCATAACCCTAAAAATTCTTCACAAATTCAATGAGGTGTTCTAGGCTGAGATAAACCCATTTTGATAAGGATGTACGAGTGTACGTACCAGGGAGGCCAGACGCCCTGCTAGTAGTTTGGCAAGTATTTTGTAATCTGTGTTAAGTAATGCAAGAGGGCAGTACAAGCCCAGGACAGTGGGGTCATGGTCCCGCTTGGGCAAAGAAATAAGTAGTGCCTTGCAAAGTGAGGGCAGCAGACAGGCGGTCTGGAGGGCTTTGTCAGAGTGTCTTGAGTTGGGGAACCAAGAGGAAGACCATCTGGTCCTGGGGTCTTCTCAGTGGCCAGGGCACATATGGACTCTTGGGTCTTGAATGAGGTAATGGCATTTTCTAATTCAATTCACGGGTCAGGGAACATGGTGGGCAGGGGTGTAGAAGATTAAAAAGGAATCAATCGTGTCTAAGTCTGTAATTGTGGCAAACGCAAACATAGTAGTGTAATATCTCGTCATTTTGGCATGAATCACAGTCGGAGTGTGTAGAAGGATGCCCTCAGGAGAACAGAGGGCCAAGATGGGATGTCTAGGGTGTTCCTGGCAAATAAGCAGTGCCAGAAGCGAGCCCACTTTATCTGCTTCGGGATGTGTCTTGGCCGTGTAGGTGGCATAATTAAGGCAACAAAGGCATTGTAGGAGCACCACATGTTCGCATTGTATCGCGCTGTACTAAGAGTATACACGAAGTTGAATCCTTACGTTCGACCTAAAAAGGTAATGTCTCCCCAACCTTGCATGAGAGGCACTTACAGGTAGCTGTAGAGCAACCGGTAGTTCACAAGCTAGTTGGACAGGCCTGTTTTGTGTGATTTACTTCACTCAACTGTGTGAGCAGGGTTTGCGAGAAATGGACTGCTGCTGCCTCAATAAAAACAGAAAAACTATGAGTTGTGCCTGTCAAAGCCGAAACATAAAACTATTTTTTGCAAGCAATGTGGCTAGTTAAGGCATGCCTGCTATTTTATTTCATGCTTAACTTGGCCAGCTTCTAGTAATGGAAACTCCTGTTAATGGGCCACTTTTTTTAAGCAAACTAGCCCAGTCAGATTTTTTTTTTCAGCAGCCTTATTCTACACCTGAGTACAATTTCGATATTTGTATTCATTTTCTGTTTGCACATGTGTGTTTTGAGTTGTACCCTATGTTCTTGTTATCTTTGTAAACTGCCTAACACCTTGCCTTATATGAAAGGTTGGGGGGATGAAATTGAGTAATAGAAAGCCAATCCCCAAAGCGCCTAGAGACGAATATCTCCACATTGCTCTGGTACACAAACATCCAAACAATAAATAGAATGTCCATCAACTTGTGTAAAAAGGATCCTTGAAAACTTATGATTTTGTGATTCTCGCCTTTCATTGCAGACAGTGTTCGATGCTGGCATCCACCTGTTTACCGAATGAGGTGAAAAGAGCTTATTATGTAGGTCAGAAATGCAGTCTCTCGCAGAGATTTTAAGGTCAATGGCAGGAAAACTATGGTCTGCATAATCATGGTTTGAATAGGATGGGGGGAGGGGTCCTATCCTTGAAAAAATATAGTTTATATATATAAGTTTGAAGATGAATTTTGCGTGCAACCTAAACACTCGCCTGCATGTCTGACATAAAAAGTACAGTACTGGTGACGGAAGGCAGCTGACCTGGAAAGAGAGAGTGAAGTGGCACATACACAAATCCGCATTTGTCATTTGAGAATCTATAACTGGGTTTATATGTTGGTAACAGGTTACTTTCCCCGAATCACATATTCCAGCGTCTGGCTGAATCATATTCATGTGAAAACATCGGGCAGGGGGCTCTATTAATAGTGCTGCAAACGTGTTGAGATCCGCTGCCCTTAATGAATCATGCGTCTCTCTCTCTTGCATCTTATTCCCCGTATAATAAAAGAGCCAGACTGTGATAGGGGAGCAGAAGCTTTCAATCACACTTTTATGTACCAATTTCCATTTGCAAAGTATTCAAATGCCGATTTATGGAAATCATATTTTCTGCAACAAGGCTCAACGGTTAAAATAAACATATCATCGAACATGAAGCATGACGCCGACCCACAAGGAAAAAGGATCGCGGCTTGGATTACAGTAGTGAGAAAACTGAAACCAGACGGGAAGAGGGAGGCGGGGCCATCAAACGCTGGAGGAAGCGTGACGTAGTGTTATGGCCAACAAAAATGTTCTCTTGGTGAATGCTCCCTGGGTGGGAACTTAGCGCGCAGGAGGGACATTTAGCACAAAGCACCAATAAAAGTGAAGCATTTAAGACGAGCACAACAAAGAATGAATGGCAAGAGTGGGCATGGCTTAAGCCCCTATGTAAGAATCCATTTTGTATTGCTCCTTTTCCTTTAAGACATTTAGGGGGTCATTCTGACCCTGGCGGTCATCGACCGCCAGGGCCAACGACCACGGAAGCACCGCCAACAGGCTGGCGGTGCTTCCTGGCCAACTCTGACCGCGGCGGTAAAGCCGCGGTCAGAAAAGGGAAACCGGCGGTTTCCCTCCGGTTTTCCCCTGGCCAAAGGAATCCTCCATGGCGGCGCTGCAAGCAGCACCGCCATGGGGATTCCGACCCCCTTCCCGCCAGCCTGTTCCTGGCGGTTCTTACCGCCAGGAACAGGATGGCGGGAACGGGTGTCGTGGGGCCCCTGGGGGCCCCTGCACTGCCCATGCCACTGGCATGGGCAGTGCAGGGCCCCCTAACAGGGTCCCATAAAGATTTTCAGTGTCTGCTTTGCAGACACTGAAAATCGCGACGGGTGCCACTGCACCCGTCGCACCCCTTCAACTCCGCCGGCTCCATTCGGAGCCGGCTTCATTGTTGAAGGGGCTTTCCCGCTGGGCCGGCGGGGGGCCTTCTGGCGGTCGCCCGCCGGCCCAGCGGGAAAGTCAGAATGACCGCCGCGGTCATTTGACCGCAGTACGGTCTTTTGACGGTTCCCGCCAGGCGGGCGGCTTCTGCCGCCCGCCGGGGTCGGAATGACCCCCTTAGTTTGAGTTCTCTCTCTGAACGCACTGCCTATCGCATATGTTATCTTATATATATTTGTTTAAGTAAAATAAGCCTGGTTCCACACAACGGGCTAGCAGCTGGTTTCTTTCCCTAGCTGGGGCACGTTACTCATTATAATCATGCGGTAAAAATAACTAACCGACCTCGGCTGTTGTATTTTGGGGAGGGAAAGGCTGATATCTATACCTTTGAACCACGCAATCCTTTGAAGGGTCTCAGAATGTGGGAAGTTAGACAGCTGCAGAAGGGAGTCGAGGACAAAGCTGGGACGGGAACCGGTGTGTGGAAACTGATTCCTTCCTTAAAATTCTTGTATGACGTATATCATTATTTACTTACTTTATGTATCCTTTGATGTATGAGTATAAATATCACTGTTGAATGCACCATGTTAGCACACTTTACTTCGGGCTTGGAATGCCAGTTGTAAATCTGTCCTCTTTGCTGCAGCAAAAATAAATAGACCTTTGGTCATTGATTTTTCACTCCGACTCCTCGTGTCTAAACTCCTTTGTAAATGCATTTGTAAGTATAATTAAAACGTGCTTTACCATTGGGGGCTCTCGTCCGGGATTTTCCAGTGGATGTCTTCAGTAGCGCTGTCAAGAGACGTGCTGCCAGTGGGGGGACGCCATTCCAGAAGTCTAGATTCCAGGGGCCCCTGCACAAAGACTTAGTTTCAAAGCAGCTGCATCTTATCCACCGGGCTTCCAGCAGGTAGGTCGCTCCTCGCGGCCCGCCACCCTGCGCCGCCTCCCTCTCCATCCGTTTCTCTTTTTTTTTAATCCCCTGCCGCTGCGTCCCTGCCGCCCCTCCCGCCTCCCTCCACCTCCTCACCCTCCATTTTCCTTTTTTCGAATCCCCTGCCGCTGCGTCCCCGCAGCCCCTCCCGCCTCCCCCCACCTCCTTACCGTCCGCTTTCCTTTTTTCCAATCCCCTGCGCTGCGTCCCCGTGGCCCCTCCTGCCTCCCCCCACCTCCTCACCGTCCTTTTTCCTTTTTTCCAATCCCCTGCTGCTGCGTCCCCGCAGCCCCTCCCGCCTCCTCACCGTCCTTTTTCCTTTTTTCCAATCCCCTGCGTCCCCACGGCCCCTCCTGTCTCCCCCCACTTCCTCACCGTCCATTTTCCTTTTTTCCCAATCCCCTGCCGCTGCGTCCCCTCGGCCCCTCCCGCCTCCCTCCACCTCCTCACCATCCGTTTTCCTTTTTTCCAATCCCCTGCCACTACATCCCAGCAGCCCCTCCCGCCTCCTCACTGTCCTTTTTCCCAATCCCCTGCGTCCCCGCAGCCCCTCCCGCCTCCTCACCGTCCTTTTTCCTTTTTTCCAATCCCCTGCGTCCCCATGGCCCCTCCCACCTCCCCCACTTCCTCACCATCCGTTTTTCTTTTTTCAAATCCCCTGCTGCTGCGGCCCCTCCCGCCTCCCCCCACCTCCTTGTCTATCCGTTTTTCCTTTTTGGTTTTTCCCGCTGCGGCCATCCCCGGCGGCCCCACCGCCCCAGCCTTCCTATTCGCCCAGCCCTCCCTCCTCCCCGCTGCCACTCCCTCCCCATTTATGGCAGCCGTGGCGCGGCACGGACGTGGCGAAGGCGCACCAAAGGCAAGCCTGTCCGCGCCAAGACCACGCCCAGCGCCAGTCCCCCTGACCCCCTCAGACAAATCTACTCCCCCACACCCTCCACTCACCCAACCCAGGCCCTCGCCCCACCTGCACCCTTCTCAGCCCCACACACACCCATGGCCCCTTCACATACTACACCTGTAATTTCTCCTGCTCCTCATCCCTCACACCAACCATAGCGACCCCCCCAACAACAAACACAACCCCCCCCCAATGCAATACTCACCTGCTCGGCCCCCACCAACCAGCCCCGCCGCACACCACCCCACAACCAGAACACACCCTGCTACAACACCCTCATGCACCACACCAACACCACCCACCACAACCACCTCAACTGCCTGCTCCTCAACACCCGCTCCCTTCACAAACATGCCATAGAACTCTGGGACCTCATCACATCACACTCACCAGACATCGTCTTCCTCACGGAAACCTGGACCAACCCCTCCTCCGAACCAGACATAGCCATTGCCATCGCCACCCCCAAGGGATACAAACTCCAACGCAAGGACCGCCTCAACAGGCCAAGTGGTGGCATCGCCATCCTACACAGGGACACCATCAAAGTCACCACCAGCTCCCAAGACACTATCGACAACAGAGAACACATGCACTTTCTAATCCACATTAACAACAACTACACCCTCAGAGGTACATTAATCTACAGACCACCAGGACCACGCCACGCCTTCTGCGACACCATAGCCAACACCATCAGCTCGCACGCCCTCACCTCCACAGACTACATCCTCCTCTGTGATTTCAACTTTCACTTGGAGAACCTTCAAGACCACAACTCAACCTCCCTCATAGACAACCTCACCAACCTCGGACTCAAACAACTGGTCACCACACCCACCCACTCAGCAGGACACACGCTCAACGCAATTTTCACTTCAAGCCAACACATAGCCTACTCCCACACAACCAAACTCCACTGGACTGACCACCACTGCTTTCACTTCTCCTTCACCAAACCCCCCACACACCACCATCAACACACCACACCCAACCGCATGTGGGACAAGATCCCCACAGAACGCCTGAACTCCAAACTGGCTCACAACCTCCCCCCCCCCACACCAACACCCCCAACGCAGGAGCACACAACCTCTCTAAATGGATCACTACCTGCGCAGACACACTAGCCCCCCTCAGAAAACACATCGCCACCTGCAACATCAAGAACGCCCCATGGTTCACCCCCGAACTCCAAGCGCAAATGCCGCCAAGCAGAGAAAATATGGTGACAAGAACCCTCTACAACCAACTTCTCCACCCTCAAAACTACCATTCGCACCCATCACCAACTCATACGCACCACCAAGAGATCACTACAAGACACGCATTGACAACAACTCCCAAAACAGCAAAGAACTCTTCACCATCATTAAAAAGCTAGCCAAACCCAAAGCCAGCAACATAGACCCCACACACACACATAGCCCCTATGTGACGCCCTCTCCAACCACTTCCGCCACAAAATCCTGGACATCCACAACAGCTTCATACCACACACCCACAACACACACCCCGCACTCACCCAACTCAACCCCCACTCATAAACCCCCCCAACCACACTCACCACCTGGGCTCCCACCACACACGAAGAAACCAAAAAAAACATGAACTCCTTCCACTCCGGATCCCCCTCCGACACCTGCCCTTATCGCATCTACAACAAAGCCAGACGAACCATCACCCCCATTCTCCGCAACATAATCAACTCCTCTTTCGACTTCGCCACCTACCCAGCCCCCTGGAAGCACGCAGAAATCATCACTCTCCTAAAAAAAACAAAAAAGCCTCCCAGGAGGCCCTCTACAACTATCGCCACATCTCCCTCCTCCCTTTCCCCACCAAGGTTTGCGAGAAACTAGTCAACGCCCGCCTATCCCACTTTCTCGAAGAAAACAATACTCACATGGAAACCACCCTCATCGCATGCACTGACGACATCAGGACCAAAGTCGACAAAGGCGAGACCGTCGCACTCATCCTCCTAGACCTCTCCGCAGCCTTTAACACTGTCTGCACCACACACTCAGCACACGCCTCCACAACACAGGAATTCGACACAAAGCCTTAGACTGGCTCACCTCCTTCCTCACGACCGGACCCAAAGAGTCTGTCTTCCACCTTTGAACTCCACCGCTACCAAGATCATCTGCGGAGTCCCCCAAGGGTCCTCCCTCAACCCCACACTCTTCAACATTTACATGATCCCCCTAGCCAACATCCTCAGACCACACGGAAGCACTATCCTCTCCTACGCAGACGACACCCAACTCATCCTCTCCCTCATCCGCAACCCCACCACCGCCAAAACCAACCTACACACTGCTCCCCTCGACACCGCCAACTGGATGACAACAAACCACCTCAAGCTTAACTCCAACAAAACCGAGATCATTATCTTCGGCCCCAACAAAACCATATGGGACGACTCCTGGTGGCCCACCGCCCTAAGTCCCGCACCCACGCACGAAACCTCGGCATCATACTGGACCCCTCCCTCTCCATGACACAGCAAATTAATGCACTAACATCCTCCTGCTTCCACACACTCTGCACTCTAAAAAAATCCTTTAAATGGATTCCCCCAGAGACAGTCACCCATGCACTCATCAGCAGCAGACTACACTACGGTAACGCCCTCTACGCCGGCACCACACTCAAACTCAAACGCAAACTCCAGAGAATCCAGAACACAGCCGCACGCCTTCTCCTCGGCCTCCCCTCTCACCACCCCTAAAATCCCTTCACTGGCTCCCCACAGACAAGAGAATCACTTTCAAGATCCTCATCCGCGCACACAAATCCCTCCACAACACTGGCCTGACCTACCTCAACGAAAGAGTGAACTTCCACACTCACCCGCAACCTCCGTTCAGCCGACCTCGCACTAGCTACAGTCCCCCGCATCCAACGTACCACCACAGGAGGCAGGGCCTTCTCTTACTTCGCCCCCAGAACATGGAACTCCCTCCCCACCAACCTCTGCAAAACCAAAGACCTCCTACTCTTCAGAAAAAAACTCAAGACATGGTTGTTCGAACAATAACCCCTCCCTCACCCCCACCACAAGCACCTTGAGACCCTCACGGGTGAGTAGCGTGCGCTATACATTTTTTGATTGATTGATTGACCGGGCAGGACTCTCCCCGCTTTTCACGACGTCCCAGCGAAGATCCTGAACATCAGCTTTTACCTTGACTGATTAGTCGGACACGGTCGGCCGGAGAGAAATCCAGGGAAGCAGACAATCCGGTGAGGCTGTTCCTCGCTGGCCGGTTGTCTGTTTTAACTTGCATTTGAGAGAATATTTGTTTTAGATAACTGTTATCAATTTTGGGAATAATTCTTTTTTGGTAAATTTGCATTTGTACAAGGTACAGTTTGACAATTTGTATTACACGTGTTTTTGTTAATTTTGAATATTTTTGCCAGGCCTGGACCAATTTGTAAGTTTGTAAGCATTTGATAAAAGGGGTTTGAGAAAGTTGCTTTGTTGCATGTTACATTTTGAAATGTAAAAAGGTTAGACATGGTAAATAAAAAATGCTGGCAAGGGCTATGTCGTTGTTTTCGCCGAAATTGTGTTCCACGTTTAGACAAAAAACAACCGATCCCAAAAGAGGGAACACCAGGGTGGGACATGTTAAAGGATTATGGTTTAGAAAATAATTTGTATAACAGTATATGGCGCAGATATACTAGACATTGTCCTGATCTCCAGTGGCCGGAGGATGGATCTTTTGATTTAAAGAAAATAACCTATCTACAGGAATGTTTGGTTCATAAAAAGGCTAGATAACACATGTTTGAGGTACATAGAAAATGGGAGACTGAGGCTACCAAAAGGAAAATTAAGGCGGACAAATTGGAAGAGAAAGAAAAACAATAATGCAAAAAGCGGTGCAATACCACCAATCCCAAACCCAGAAGAGAATGGAGTCTGAAGATAGAGACCATCGAGCCCAGGTGGAGGGAAGTTATGTATCAAAACAGACAGAATCCAAACATGCATTAGAAGAAGATGAGGTATTGCTACAGATGTTAGCCCCACTGCACCTCCACTGTACACCCCCCCTGCAGTAGCCCAACCTATCATGGGGGTACAGCAACAGCAGCAAGGGCAAGGGCAGAATTTGGGAAATCCAGGTGCACCACCACATCAGCATGTGTCACAGCAATCACAGACCCCAGCCCAAGTTTCTCCGCCCCCTGCTCCAGCACTACCAACCAGCACTGCAAGTATACCAATAATGTCCTCTGCCCCTAATACCCCAAATAGACAACGCCGACAATATACAGACATTCATCCACCTTCGCCCGTGTGGAGCACACCTATGAAGTCGATTTCGCCCCCTAGTACACGCTCCACTATTGGGGGGGCGGGTGAAAAACAGGTTATCAAGTCAGTTAGAGACTCGGATGGCAATTCCTATTTACACTCACACCAATATTATGCACACAGTACAACAAATGTCACATTTTGGACAGCAATTAGTAATTCAGTACATGGTTGAAAAATTGGAGAAGGATTGGAATTCTTGTACTAGCGACTCTACTCCTCTCCCTTATGAACAGGAATTACACCAATTTTGGCGTGACTGTGTGGCTTGTAAAGTTGATAATAAGGGTATAACTGAAGGAGTACGTATTTGCCTTGTAGCCAGAGAAGATGTTCTCAATACGTATGACAAGGAATACCCGATGAGGGAAGTACACCCTGATATTCCCACTGCGGACGCAATTGCAGCTGCAGTTGCCGCCAACAGAGCACCTCCCGTACCTGTGGCCTAGTTTGTCCATATCCAATGGAAAAGGGAGGAGGTAATGGCTATAAAAAAAAGACTTGCCAGATCCTCGAAAAAATCCAGTTGGATTCTATCGGGACCTTAGAATTGCTATTTCCACCACCACCATGACCCTCAAAGACATTGACTATTTTTTTGGTGTCTTATTGGGCCCTGAAGTCTGGCATCAAATTTGAAGAGTGGATGATGCGCCTACTTTGGGAGCTACATGGGGGGGTTTTAGAAGCACATGAAGCACAAAGGGCACCAGGAGCCCTGCCTCATCAGGATATTTTAAAGTTACCTAACCGAATATTGACTAAATTAGAAACTGTTATTCCCCTTCAAACTGTGGACTGGGGAAAACTTGCCACTTATAAACAGAAAACAGGTGAAGATGTCACAGATTATTTTACTAGAATTGAACAAGAGTTCATAGATTTTAGCGGTCAAGACCTCGCCACCGTAACAGGTGTCACGTTATTTGTGGAACAGTTTGTTAATGGCCTTCTACCCGAAATATCACAAAAATTAAAAGCAACAGAGAGTTAGTGGATGACGAAGGGACAGGCAGAGATTTTACAGATGGCACAATATTATGAGAGCAGGTATAAGGAAGAATTAGAAAAGAATGAGAAGTCAGTAAAAGAATTGAAGAAAAAGGTACTATTACAGCAGGCATATCCCCAGCGGGACACAACCCCTCAGCCAAGGGGTGGCCCACCAAGGGGACGGGGAAGGAGCCGAGGGCGAGGTGTATCTGCACCCCTTCAAGACCGCCGATTGAATATCAACCAATGCGCCTACTGTAAAGGATGGCCATTGGCGTGATACTTGCCCATTACTGGAAGGAAGGCAGAGTATGTCACTTGATAGAGGGAATGCGTCAGGTAATACACGAGGGCGAGGCAGAAATGGTCAGAATTTGCAGAATGTAAACCAGCTCCCGCATAACACTAATATTTTTGACAATGCATTTGAACGACAATATTATGCTGATGATTCTTTTTTTGAATTATACAATTATTAGGACAGCCACAGACAGGGCCAGGGGTGAGTAAGTATTCCTGTAGATCAGAGTGGTCCCTATATCGACGTAAAAATGGAAGGAGAGGGCCATAAGGTTCTTCTAGATACTGGTGCCACCAGAACATCTATTGCACATCCTGCAGTCCCCGGGGCTCCCCTGTCTAGGCTTCATATCACGTCATTTGGGATTTCTGGGATCCCCGTGGTGAGCCCTATCTCAGCACCTATGAGAGTAACTGTAGGACAATTTACAGTACACACGCCACTCTCCTTAACCTCAGGTTGCCATGAAAACTTGTTTGCATTAGATATGTTAAAGAAATTAAATGCAGTTATTCACTGTTCAATGGATGGTGTCTATGTAACTATGGATAGCATTGCCCCTACCCGGTGCATGTTTTCACAGGAATGCGACTTACCCCCAGAGCTGGCGGAAGTAGACCCTCGCTTATGGGCCAAAGGCAAAAATGATGTAGGCATTATGGATATTGACCCTATTGTAATAAAAATCAAACCAGGTGCCCGGTTACCTCGTATTCCTCAATACAAATTACCTAAAGCAAGCGAAAAAGGGCTCAAGACAGTCATTTCTGACCTTGTACATGCAGGTGTAATAAAGGAAATAGTGAGCAGCCCCTGTAACAGCCCAATTCTCCCTGTTGTCAAGAAACAAAGTGATGCTACTAGATCAGATGTTGAGCAATCAGTTACTGATAACACGGTATATCGATTAGTTATTGATCTCCGAGAAATAAATAAAATAGTCATTCCCCAGTTTCCTGTGGTCCCAGACATGAATAGTCTTTTCACCATGATCCCACCCACTGCGTGTTATTTCTCCGTCATCGATTTGAAGAATGCTTTCTTCAGTATTCCGATCGCCGAAGAAAGCCAATATTTGTTCAGTTTCGCAATATTTGGTAGATCATTCTCATTGACAAGAGCTCCACAAGGATTTGTGGAGTCTCCCAGTATATATAGTCAATGTCTTAAACGTCAACAAGACCAATTCAATCGACCTTCAGGCTCTGCACTGTTGCAGTACATTGAAGATATTTTAATTGCCTCAGATTCCATGAACAATGTAAGACTGATACTGTTGCATTATTACACCATTTAGCATCCCTGGGCCATAAGGTGTCCCTCCCAAAATTGCAGTATTGTAGAGAGGTTACCTGTCTAGGACACCTCCTCTCTAAGGAGGGAAGGAGATTACATCCAGACAGAATAAAACTGGTTCATACAATGACTGCACCACGCACCCCCACTGAAGTCCGAGCATTTTGGGGATTTACATCCTTTTGCAGACAGTGGATTCAAAAATTTTCACTTATAGCGAAACCATTGATTGCCCTGACACTTTCAGATGTGCCCTCTCCTCTACCTTGGACTGACAAATGTGAGGAGGCTTTTCAGGAACTAAAAAAGGCGTTGTGCTCTGCTCCTGTATTGGGTAATCCGGATTACAGCAAACCATTTGTTTTATTTGTGCATGAAAAGCATGGCTTTACATTGTCTGTTTTGACACAGGATCAAGGTAGGAGACAAAGCCCTTGTGCATACTTCTCTTCCACCTTGGACACTGTGGCGCAAGCTTTGCCTACTTGTCTTAGAGGAGTGGCTTCTGCAGCTGCTGTGGTGAAACAAAGTGAAGGGTTTGTTGGTGGCAATCCGCTCACTGTGATGGTTTCTCATGCAGTTGATATTTTGTTAAACAAGACACAGGCGCAGCACCTCACCAGTGCTCGTCTAACAGGTTATGAATTAACATTGTTCAGTCCAAATATTACTTTGAAGCGGTGCAATCTCTTGAACCCAGCTACGTTACTACCCCTCCCTCAGGATAATGTAGAATTCAATCATAATTGCATTTTTGCCACTGAGGAAGCAACCAAGAGACGGGAAGACTTAACAGATACTCCCCTATCTGACCCACAGGGGGAGCTGTTTGTAGATGGGTCTTGCTTCAAGTTACCAGACGGTACAACCACTGCAGCCTATGCCGTCACCACATTAAAAACAGTGGTTAAACCTCATAGAATCACGCAAAATTTGGCACAGGCTGCAGAATTAACTGCCCTCACTAGAGCTTGTGAAATAAGTGAACATCTTAGTGTTAATATCTACACTGATAGCCAGTATGCGTTTGGAGTAGCTCATAATTTTTGGCCACTGGGCAAATAGAGGCTTTATCACGTCACATGGCACTACCATTCAGCATGGCACTTTTGAATGCTCTCGGCTTGCCCCGTCAGGTCGGAATCATTAAGTGCAGTGTCCACAAGAAAATTACTGATGACATAGAAAGAGGAAATGCTTTTGCAGATTCTACTGCGAAAGCAACAGCACAAGCACCATTTGACAATGCATACATTGAGAGTAGTATCAGTGGGGAGCCCAAGAACGAAGTACTAGAAAATACCTTGCAGTGTGTTAGAGACATTCAAGCAGAAGCAACAGTAGAGGAAAGGGAACAGTGGGAGAAGAACGGTAGACTGGACAGTGAGGGTTGTTACACACATGACACAGACAAAAGAAGATGGATGTTACCTAATTGTTATGTACACGCTATGGTCACTATGGCCCACAGTCCTGCACACATCAGTGCTCAAGGCATCAAGACAGCTTTGGACCACGTTTGGAGTAATCCTATGATATCCAAAGCTGCTAATAACCTGGTCAAGAGTTGTATGGTGTGTGCAGTGCACAATGCAGGAAAAGGGACCCCTATGCCCCCGGCCATTTTGTCCCACCTGATCTCCCCTTTGAGGCTATACAGATGGATTTTATCCACATGGAACCATGCAACAAACTGAAATACGTGTTAGTGGCAAATGTATGTTTTCAAAATGGATAGAGGCCTACCCATTAAAAGACAATGGTGCCCTCTCTACCGCCAAGCTATTACTCAAAGAGTACTTTCCTATATACGGATTACCTAGATTAGTCTGGAGTGACAATGGCTGTCATTTAGCTAATGAGGTGATGGGAAAAGTTTGTACCGCCCTTAACATCAAACAGCGATTTCATGCTGAAAATCACCCACAATCAGCGGGCCTTGTAGAAAGGTATAATTACACTTTGAAGAGCAAAATAGCCAAGATTTGTACTACGACCAATTTAAAATGGCCAGATGCTTTGCCCCTAGCGTTGCTGTCTATTAGGACGACTGCCAGTAGCAAGCCACGATTATCCCCCTATGAAATAGTCATGGGAAGGCCAGCCAATATCTGGGGGGTACCACGACCAAAGAAGCTTTCTGAAGTACAATATCCTCTGTTTGTAGACTATTGTAAACAATTGACTAAAGATTTACATTTGATCCACCAACAGGTCAAGGCCAGCCTACCGACTCCTTTCGAAGGCCCTGGTCATCCTTTCAAACCAGGGGATTGGCTTATGACAAAGAACTTTCACAGAACAAACAGTCTTCAGCCCAGGTACTGCTTGCAACACAGACGGCAGTGAAAGTGGATGGAAGGAAAAACTGGATACATGCTAGCCATTGTAAGCGTGCACCGATTCCACTACAATCTAGTCCAGCAGCAGAATTACAGTTGTCTCCTGACTACAGAGAAGTAGGGAGACAGGAGACACCTCCACATGAGCCAAGAACTACCATTTCTGCTCCTGAAGTGACACAGCAGCCCAGTGACGAAGGTTTGCTATTTGAAGATCAACAAACTCATCGATACAACCTGCGTCCTCGCCCACCCAAATGAACAGAATTCTGAAGGTGCGTAAAGTGGTGACTCCCACGAAAAACTACATTTACATCACCCTGATAGCTCCCAGCTTGGAACTGCAAACTGAGGTCTCCTCTGAATGGCCAAGGAATCCTTTGCTCAGCAGAATACGGCACACTTGCCTTCATGAAATACAGTTCCCCGCTTTCACCGCCACAGGTATTTCCGATGCCCCTGATGTACCAGCATTAAAACGAGCTATTGTCACGCACACCTTGGGCGATGAGGTTGTAAATGATTGTGATGATTAAAACCTCAGCAT
The DNA here is from genome assembly GCF_031143425.1 of Pleurodeles waltl. NCBI lineage: Eukaryota > Metazoa > Chordata > Amphibia > Caudata > Salamandridae > Pleurodeles > Pleurodeles waltl. The sequence continues at coordinate 449,199,226 of NC_090443.1, forward strand.
GAACATGAACACGGGTGACTAGCCTGTGCAACGATACCAGAACATTGGTCAGTATAAAAACTGTCTCAACGAGAACACAAGCATAGTGGGATGCAGCTTGTGCAACGATATTATCTGTTATAAGAAAGTATGCAAGTGAGGTTAACAGTTCTGTGGCTATCCACGGTGTAATGAGAGAAACCGAGTACCAGTTCTACAGAAGCGGACAGTCATTAGGGTTGGTGCCAGCGGGAAAGGTGCCTCTTCTGTTAAGTACCCAGCACACGACCGACCTGATTTAAATTGCTGGCCTCTGCCCTTTTTTTGCTGAAATATTCAACAAACTGATGAACTATACTGAAGAAGAGCTTTGAAGTATCGCGACCTACTCACTGGGAGTTGAGCTCCCATCAGGAGTAAAAACTTGACAAGGAGTGATCAAGGGACCCAAGATCAAGCCAACACCTATTGTCCAGTGTTCGAAAAACTAGTTTATGGACCAACTAGTGCAGCCAAACTGTTAGAGTGGGAAGCACGGCGCTGCTGAACTCTAGTGGGTTGTGAACATTGAAGGAAACTCACTTATTCGTATACATATAAGTATGATTATTAGTATAGTGGTCTCAATATTTTGCATTTGGATATTTGGTAATTGTGTGGGTATATTTTTGAACACACATAGGCGGTGGAGACGAGCAAAAAGGCACCATAGAAAGGTAGTAGAAACAAGGAGGAGAGTAGAATAAAATTATGAAAATATATCCGTTTGGCAGGACAAATATCCCTCAGGAGAATAGAGAAGAGTGGTCTTATAACTATTTCTACAAAACAATAATGAAGTACCTAGTGACCCTCATGTTAATACGTATAATGTCCAGCGGTGTTGCATCATTGTTGCAAAATCCCACCTTACATCCATTGATAAAGGTTCATGGAAAGTTGGCTGAAACACTGACTCTCACTGACTGCTGGATTTGCCGGCACTTGTCTAGACACCCTGAGGACCCTATAGGCCTTTATGAAGTACCAGTATCACCAGGCGAATATGAAAGAGGGGAAGTGTGTACCCAATACCACTTGGAGATGTGACCAACGAGAATATCAGTGGTACCCTAGGTGTGCTTTGCTCCCTAATACCCAGGCAGAATACAAGCTTTCCCCGATTCCTGGAGAGAATGTTTCCCATATGTTTTGGTACTTATTATTACGGGCAAAACCCAGAGGCAAAATACATGGGGAAGGTCCCACCTGAACAATGTGTTTACACTTTGTTATTTGATAATAACACGGGAACTGGGATCTTGAAGGAGAGGAGAAACTAGACAGAAATTGGACCTCATTAATTAATTAGACTCAGCACAATTACACTGTAAATCATTGGAACCTGACGGTGGGAGGAGAGGAGGTTCTGGTAGATCCAGAAGTATTGTGATATGATCCCTCAAGGGAACGAGATAGAAATGTGAAGAATTCACCTTTAATATTGTCACAGGTTTTCCTTGGCCCCCTCTGGACGGCTAGATGTTCCTATGTTGCACCCTGGGCAAATGTATCAGGGCTAAATGAAATTTAGGCGGATTACAAGTATTGTAATAGTTCTGAGCATGACACACCCGAGGGTGTGGGTTTGCCCCGAGTAAAATACAGCATTATAAATTCACAAATCCAGGGAGGCATGTATTTTGTATGTGGAAGAACTGCATATAAAGTACTCCATCTAAACTGGGAAGGGATATGCTCACTGGCATACTTAGCACCCAACATTACTGTGATATCAAATATATCATCTTCCCAGCCCCTTAACATGGGGAGTTTTGCTCCTAGGTACAAACGAGGGACGCCCATATTGGAGGAACGAAAGAACTGGGTATTTCAAGTACTACATGTTCCTATTCCAGGATTTGGAATTTTTGACTTACTGCTGGCAATGATGAACATGTCTGCTGAATTAGCCATTGTATTTAACGCCACCAGGGAGGCTATAGGAAGTGTACAGCTAGAAATAAATTCTGCAGCCCAATTGGCTATACAAAATCGGCTTGCTCTAGATTTAATTACGGTACAACAAGGAGGAGTATGTGTTTTAATCCAACATCAGTACCAGCAAAAATGCTGCTACTTTGTCAACAAATCATCAGAGATAGAATTGGATATTGGGAAAATAAAAGAAGCAGTACAGGTATTTGAAAAGGGGGGGCAATATGAAGGAGGCAATTTGAGCTTATCATGGCTATGGTTTTTGCTCGGCGGGTGAAGCTGGTTGTTTAAAGACATACTTTTTTATAATAATAGTTATTATATAAAGCTGTCTGTTAGTACAGTGCTTACCTGCTTTATGTTCCTGTTTAAAATTGTGTAAACTCCCTCCAGTTAAAATACTAGAAACAAATTGAACTATGATGCAGAGAGAAGAGATCAATTCCCTAATGGTTATTGATCCCACTATTCTCACTAAAGATACTGGTTGCTCATACCCATCGGTTGTTTATGTCCCCATGAATGTCAATTCCAAGGACGTAGGAGTAAAATTCAACATATATGAGGAGATTTAGAACTCCTTTAAAAAAAAGTTGGTTATGTTCATGGAGAAAACTCAAAAAGGGCCGATTGTAAGAATCCATTTTGTATTGCTCATTTTCCTTCAAGACATTTAGTTTGAGTTATCTCTCTGAACGCACTGTCTATTGCATATGTTATCTTATATATATTTATTTAAGTAAAATAAGCCTGGTTCCACACCACAGGCTCGCAGCTGGTTTCTTTCCCTAGCTGGGGCACGTTACTCATTATAATCATGTGGTAAAAATAACTAACCGACCTCGGCTGTTGTATTTTGGGGAGGGAAAGGCTGATATCTATACTTTTGAACCACGCAATCCTTTGAAGGGTCTCAGAATGTGGGAAGTTAGACAGCTGCAGAAGGGAGTCGAGGACAAAGCTGGGACGGGAACCGGTGTGTGGAAACTGATTCCCTCCTTAACATTCTTGTATGATGTATATCATTATTTACTTACTTTATGTATCCTTTGATGTATGAGTATAAATATCACTGTTGAATGCACCATGTTAGCACACTTCTGACACCCTAGGCATTTTAATGAATAAATGTCCATGTTTATATTTATATTGGATACTCTTCCTTGTGGTCCTATCAGGGACTGGGTGTGTCCTAAGCTTGGCCCCAAAATAACTGCCATCTCCAGCCCACAAGTATGATTTTTTAAAAGATAAAAATGGTCAGCGTGTGCACATCTGTGAATGTCTACGATCGCCAATGCTCCTAATCCAGTAGCTTTCACACGAGCTCCACCCTTGACAGTGCTTGGAAATTTTCAGTTTGAGCGTTATGGAAAATCTAGCCCCTTAAAGTGATGACGCATGACGACTTGGGACAATGTATATCTTATATTACTGTGAAAAGTCATAATCCCACCACATCTTTGCTGCGCATAGTACATATATATTATATGCGCATAGTAGTACAAGCAAGTCCATGGAACTGCATATAGGACAGACCTACGGTATCAGACTGACAGAGTTGAACAAAGTGAGCACAAAAAATGGTGTTTGACTGCATGCACTGAAGTATACACTGTACATCTGTCTCTGCACGCATATAAGTGCTTCTCTCGGTTAGTATTTTGTCGTGTGTGTTTGTGTATTAGTCTGTATGGGTAATGGTCCATATGCATTTGCATTTGTGAGAGCCTGGGCATCAGACTGTAATATATCAGGCAATATTATTGTGATATTTGACCAATGATGGCAATCCGTGCTAAGCTATTGTGATCCAATTAACACATGATGGCAGTGCCTAGCATTTGATGGTGATACTTAGCACAATAGCATTAGCTAGCAAATAGTGACTACTGTGGTATGGTAACCTTTGATTTACGAATGAACATGTGAGAATGATTCTAGTCATACAAAGGAGTTCTTGGTATGTGATGGCAGTACATAAGCACTTGAAGCTCAACTTGGGCAGGTGAGGCAGACCTGGGTGTTACTAGTGGGGTAATGAAACTTGCAAGTACTTAAATCAGATGACAAGCTAATACTTGGAGAGAAAATGTATTCTACTAAAATAAAACAGTAGTTTCTGGACAAAGTAAGTGGTATGCATAAAAATGGCAATCAAATATTTGCGGACAGTGTTGGTTAATTGGAAGTGACAAACTGATATGTGGGGACACTTTGCCTGTATTTTGGTCATCAATATTTTTGCTGTGAGAAAATGGTAGCATGAAATCTCAATATTGTGGCACTGTAAATTCGGAAACCTCCTCAAAGCTTCATGAGCTGGACTAGTGCGCTCTTTCAGGGCACTTTAGGGATGGTATTTTATGCCCCATTTTTTTCCATACTGAACCACCACCGCTGTTTTAAAATAACATTTCTGACAACAAGGGGAGGGCATTAAGGATGTCATTTATAATTCTTCACAACAAACAATGGTGTTTCCCTTCCCCAGAGGTTAGGACTCCATGATGCACAGGTGTAAAAATCTGTATTCACATACTAGAATGTAAATCTCTACTGTTCTGCAGTGCTCCTATTCTGGGATAAAATTAATTGTTCACATTTGCCTCATTAAGCAATATGCAACCACCAAGAACACATATCACATCCCCTGGCTCCTCAATCCCTTCCATCACCTATTACCCACAGTGCTTTGAAGTGGCATAGTTCTGCCTTTAAGTGCTTTACAAGTACCATCTTGAAAATGTTTAGGGGCCCAGCAGGGACTTTGAGGATCCATGTGGTAGGTGGATTTTTGCAAAGAATGTATGTTGTTGCGTACACAGCTTAGAGAATGGTTTGTCATTTTGAATTAGCTTACTGTTTCATTAGGGATATACCCTTTCTATCGCTATATTTCTGTTAGACCTCACACCCTTGGGTGGTAGTCCCCAAAACTTGTTGTTGTCTTCAACCCTCCTATTGTACTGAATTTGTTCTTTTTGCCTTTAGAGCTCTGCAAGCTCTAACCCTGCTCGCCAGCTCTAAAGCTTATGCTCGCTCCCTAAAACATAGTACACGTGGCCTACACCTAATTGACACATTTAATTAATTTGTAAGTCCTCAATAAATGGTGCTATGGTTACCCAGGGCCTGTAAATTAAATGCTTCTAGTGGGCCTGCAGCACTCATTGTTCCACCGACTAACCTTTGAAAACATGGCTCAGGCCTGTAGCTTTAATTTAACATTTGGACCTGGAAAAATAAACATTTTGAGGCATAAACCTTCCTTTTTAATACATACATGCCAACCCAAAAAGTTAGGCCTTACAGGCTCATAGGTCAGGGTGCATCGTATTTAAAAAGTAGGACATGTGGGTTTTAATTTTACATGTCCTGGTAGCAAAAAAATCCCAAAGTCTTTTTTTCACTGTTGTAAACACAATCTCTTGGATAGCATAATACTGGGTTACCTTCTTATTACACATGTACATGATAAGGTAAATATAGGGGCAGACAAGAAAATCACATTTGGACTCAAATGATTTGTCCTTTAAAAATCCTCTTTAATGATAAAGTCAGACTTTAACGGTGGCGGCTGGTGATATTTGAAAGTGGTGTTGCGCAAAAGCTGTGGATGAATGTTATGTCACCGGCTAAGCGAGCAAGCCCAACCAATATATGGGGTGCTCAGGAGGTTCTCTTCCAGGAAAAGTTTGAAAGAAACGAGTGATGAATGGTGTATTTTAAAGCAAATTTGAGAAAAGCAAAGTTTGTACAACAAAATATATTGAAAAATGCTTCCCTCCCTTGACAGTTCTTAGACATTACATATGTTCTATATACCACAACCTATTTTTTTGTATCCTATTAGAGGCGCTGGCAGTATTTGTTGATGTTTTTGCTGCAGTAGTGACTGGGGACTGGCAAAGTTCCTCATAAGTTATTCAGGAAAAAGCTGATTATTAGTTTACCCTCAACTCTACTTGACGTCTTAGCGCGGGTCAGGCCATATTACTGATCTCCATTTCATCTGTTAGATTTCCTCTGTTATTACATCTCTTGTCGATTTCATCCACCTCACAGTTCATACACAACAGAAATGACTAGTACCATAACTACAGCACCTGCTGCAATGACCACTCTGTGATATTCTGCTATTTCATTCATGACACTTCTCAATAGTCCTGACAAATTCAGAACAAAGCTTTGTGCTTAGTCCATCCATTACAGAAAAAACAATTATGTGAAGCATACTAAGACATCCTCCGAAATCCTTTTTATTTCACTTTTACTTATTATTGAAAAGAAAAGAAAAGAAAAAAAAGCATATGAAGGGGGTTGCCATTAATCACTGTGATGGGTTTGGGAAAATCTAAATATTATGGGAAAAGAAACAGGCAACGTGTTGCAAAACTCTGAAAAGTAAGCTGTCCGGCCCTTTTTACACATACTAAGAACATCATTCAATAAACAGACAATATAATCCGGTTAACAAATGGTGACTACAGGAGAGAAGAAAGATTAAGATAGCACGAAGCATGTCAATACACGGCAGAAAATAAAAATGTCATGGATAAAGATAGATAGCTTTGTGAATCACACCTGCAAGTGAAACAGAGGGATTCTGTACTGAAAAACCTAAAATAATGTAAACAAAAAAACAAAAAAATTAACAATGATTTTCCATTGGAAATACAGTTTTAATCGGAGGGTTAATCTCTAATTTATGCAGGGAACTACCATCTCACTAACAGCCTTAAGTCAAAGAGTGTCCACTGCCCATTAGCATTCATGCTGCTTCCAGAAGGTAACCTTACCATGATGCAACTACAAATGGAATCCATAGAGATCTAATAGATTGGACTATGTTTCTCGTCACAAGGGATCGAACAGTAGTGCCAATACTTTGGAAGCAGGCCACAGAAATACACTGTACAGAATTGAGCCATGAAATGGAATCCAGACGAGGGCACAAATGCATAACTGCAGCAAGACATTCTAATAATATGCAAACACAAAAGACTCTTGCAGAAGATATCCTAGCTACATACACCAAACAGAAAACAATAACCAATGGTGACCACAGACATTATCTGGGTAAACCCCACCAGCCCTGCGTTCATGCTCAATATTAAATAAACACATGAAACGCAAAGCAAAAGACTCGGGCCTGAGTTTTGCCAACAAGAAGCATCACACCGGAAAGCTTTACTTACAGTGAAGGTTTCTAGCTTCCAACTTTCCCCGGTATTTTATATTTGCATCTAGCAGCTTTGGACGTTAGTTTTCTAATGCGCACACACTTATATCCTAATTACATCGTAAGGCCTGGTCATAGAGGGCAATGAAACGCTGAAAAATAAATACTCCCACCTTTATCAGAGTTTAATTGCCCAGGACCAGCAAACTTTATTCATTTTGGGAAATAAGTGTGCGCTTTAATAGATTAACATTCAAGGCTGCTTGATGCAAATATAAAAAGAATACCAGGGAAAAAGGAAGCTGGAACAAACACTATCAGCAATGGCGGTGTCCCCACTCCAAGCATACTGAATTGAAAGGTGAAAAAAGATGTGAAATGTGCACTTTGCATAGTGGTATACTCAGTCTGAGCTTAAAAAATAAATAAAACAGGCCTGCTCGGAGCAGTGAGCAAACTAGCTTTATTTTTTTTTAATGTATATTCTTTGCTTTGTTTCCAGAGTGACCACACTGAGACATACACGCCAACATTTGGAATCTGGAGAGGATGATTTGGGAAAAATTAGATTTTCTTGTTGACCTCTACTGAAGTGGAGGGAATTTTAGGTCAGAGACATCTATAATAAAGCAGTTTTAGGCTTAAATAAATTGAAGACTCCCACCCAATCAGATGTTCACATGCACACCGAGGCCTAGTGCTGCATTGCAATACGCTGTGCATACTATTATTAAAGAAAATATAAATAAACAAATACCAGAGTTATTCTGGGTGCAGTAATACCAAGACTCTGCGTCCAAGAAGTAATGATTGCATAGAGAAATTGCTCGGCACAGTGGACTTCGCCCCGCAGTTAATCTGAACAGGACGCCATTCTCAGTTGGGTCAGGAGCACGTCTATCAAACTCCCACGAGATTACTAGTTAAACAAGCTCAACAGCCGCAAAGTCGCCATACTGGCATGTTGACAAAAAAGTAATAAGACTGGTAAAAAAAAAAATATATATATCTTTTAAATTACATTTAAAGATCACATAAATATTGAAAAATTCATTGAAATTATTATTATGTAGTTTAATTCTCTGTGTTTAATTTTTGTATACAAAGAGTGAAGACACAGAAAGGCACCCGTCCAACAAGACATGAGCACTTTAAGTCATGACTTAGTGGAATCCCAGCTCTGCCTTTAGTCATTAAGCTCTATCCCTGCACTCACAGAAAGGAACCTTGCCAGAAAAAAAGAGCAAAGAGGTGTCGGAGACCAAAAAAAATGTATTTCATAATTCACACTTGATATGGAGTTAACAGATACAGGGGGGCAATGCCCCTATAGTGGCACTGCCCCTGTACTTTAAGACACAATTCGGAAAATGCCACTTTTAGAAAATTGGCATTTCATTGTGCTAACCATTTGGTGTCTGCTGCCTGTGTCCTGGGCCACATGACTGCGAATTGGCAGTTGGCCTTTGTGTATTCCTACCAGTGAGACAAAGGAGGGCTAGGTTTTGGCAGGATGGGCAATCCTGCCGGGATGGTTGGGGCGCAGCTGTTCCCTGTCCAACTTACATTTTATAGGGTGGCGCCCAGCACCCACACAAGTAAATCTGACACCAGTCTTTTGTAGCTGCAGACTACTTGGAGCCCTGGCAGGGGAAGAGAAGATCTTTCCATAACAAGATGTGGGGGTAGTGTAGGGAGTCCCCTCCCCCAGCCCCCATTTCAAAGCAGGCAATAGGTCTAACTACTCGACCTCGTGAACCAATCATTAGATCACTTCTAGGCCTGGTGAAGACTCAGAAGAAGTCTTGCCCTGCTACGGGAAGGACTGGGGTGCTGCGTAATCAAGGAAGCCTGGACCAGCTTCTTGAACCCAGGACCACCAGCGTGACTCAAGGTCTAGCTAGCTGGCTTCCTGTGTGAGCTGAGGGACTTAACAAGTTCCAGAGACCTGTCCTCCATCTCTCAAGTTGACTAGACCTGCAACTGGACCTGCTTGGGACCTGCTGGCCTCTGCTAGAGTGAATCCCTGTTCCCAAAGATGTGCCTCCCCAGGTCCTGGACTCTTGGCTGGCATCAGAGTGCACTCCTCTGTAAAGAAGGGTGAAATCCTTCAGGTTTGGCCTCTTTCTGACCGTGAACGAGCCCATTAACACCAAGACTCTACTGCCTCAGACGACCACTAACATGAAGCTCATGTGAACCCAACCCTTTACGTTTTTTGGTTTGAATCTTTTTATTGCATTTGGTTGTATACAATTAACACATAGTACAGACATTTATGACACATGCATAGCACTCGTACAGAAAATTAAAATAAATGTGTGTTAAGTCGAAGATTCAATGTATTTTGTATAAATAATTTAATACAAGAAAAATTATAACGATGGATGAAATACCAATATCAGAACTAGAGATTGTTTCAGTTCTGATGGGGAGACATCAATTTGCGGGCCAGTGCCTTTATAGGACAGGAGGTAAGGGCCTGTGTATATTATTACGGAGGATTAGTCAGTTTGAGAAGTATACCAGAAGGCAGTACTGCGGTGGGGGCTTGGGGAAATCAGGCATATCAGGCTACAGAACTAGGGATGTTTGGGGCCTCCACATCCTCTGGTGATAAAGATGCTTCAGGTGGTGCGTTGGCAGGTGTTAATGTCATCTGGAAAGCTGTCAGAATAGCATCCGAGCTGTTTCTTAGCAAGTATTTGCGAAGGCCACACATATACTCTCTGCACAGGGATACGCCCTCTGCAAGGGCCGCAAGGGCCTAAGCCTGCATGGACATCTCCCAAGCAGACCACCAGCAGTATTTAGGATCTCCACCACCGAGTGATTAGGTGTTTGCCACAGATCAGCCCCAAGTCCATAAACTGTGTGGTGGCTCCTTGACCCCAAGGGCTAGGCCCAACAGATAGACTACCCAGGTATGGGTTACTGGTCTCTCTGTGCAATTCACTAACCAAGAGGTCATTAAGGGAGGGGCAGTCCCATAGCATGTGTATCAGACTAGCATCAATTAGAGAGCAGCAGGGGTAGGCAGAATCAGTGAGGTTATAATAGCAGTTTATCTTTGTTGGGGAATATGTACTATTGAATAAGGTTGAAAACGAGCGTTGCGTGGAATAAGTGCAGGGTATTCTACTATGGCGCTCCACTCTATCTGTGTAAGGGTGACCCAAATCTGCTCCCCAATTACAACACAGCAGGGTCAGTGGAATAGCAACAATCACGCGCAGTAACTCTGCAGACCACTGTATCAGATGTTGGCCTGTACTGATGACATGGAGGTATAGGACGGTGAGGTGCATTGGGTTTTCTTGTTGCATGCCACTCCAAACAGCATCAACTGCGCTGATTATCAAGTTGTAAAGTAGAAATTGGGCATGCAGGACACCCTTGTCTATTAATAGGGTTTCAAACAGCATGAGGGCGTCGTCATGGTAGAGGTCCCCAAGTGTGTATAAATCTATTTCATGCCAAGTAGTAAGTTATCTCGCATGGGTGATCTGATCCCCCTTGGCGAAGTCCAGTAATGGGAGTGGGGTATGGATGAACCGCTGTGGTAATGAAAAGATTATGCTTAAAAACAGTGGTATGCTATTCACAGTAGTTCTGGGGATGGAGACTGCTGTCTGGAGCAAGGAAGAAATAGATGCAAAAATGTGACAGTGGCTCCAGGCTGGGGCTGCTGTGGTGTTATCAGATAGTTGGAGTCCTGATATCCACGTGGCCATCCATTGCAGCTGATAGGCCAAGCAGTAATATTCAAAGTTGGGTTCTGCAAGTCCCTTTTCAGTGGATGGCAATTGAAGCTTGTGAAGTGCTACTCTACATCTTGTGTTATGCCAAAGGAGGTCTCTTGTGAGTTTGTTGAGTGTGTGAAAAAAGGATTTCGGTACATAGAGTGGGAGATAATACAATAAGAAGGGGAGGGTGAACATCTTGACCAGAGCTACCTGCCCAGCGGAGGAAAGTGGACGTTTTTTCCAAAATGTTGATTTTTGCATGTATCAAGGATACCGCACGGGTGAGGTTACCATCAGATAAATTGATAGGGTCTTTTTGAATACAAATACCTAAGTATCTGCATGTGGCAGCCTGCCAGGTTAGGAAGGCATCACAAAGATGGAAAGCAGGGTCTGGAACATTAGCACTGAAGGAATAGAGACATGATTTTTCCAGTTAACTTTGAGTCTGGAAATTAAAGAGAACTTGTTATATGGGCGCCAAGTCTGGGGTGATCCTGTGGATGTCTTGTAGGTGTAGAAGTAGGTCACAAGCGTATAATTTCCCCTCCCCCCCCGCACCAATCCATCCCTCAGTGGTATTCCCCAGGCTCACCCATGGGCATGAAGAGCAAATGCTACTGGTTCAATGGGCAGTACAAAGAGTAGAGGGAAGAGAGGGCAACCCTGCAAAGTGACCCTGTCAATCGTGACTAGATCAGAAATCAAGGCACCCGTTTTTACTCTCACCCGAGGCTGGGTGTACAGTAGTTTCACTAGGTTGACAAATATGTGGCCCGGCCCGTAGCTGGGCACAACAGCAAACAGGAAATCCCACGCCAGAACCAGGCACACAAAACATGGCCAGATCGGAGGGTGTTCTCCATAACCCTAAAAATTCTTCACAAGTTCAATGAGGTGTTATAAGCTGAGACAACCCCATTTTGATAAGGATGTACAAGTGTAGGTACCAGAGGGGCCAGAAGCTCTGATAGTAGTTTGGCAAGTATTTTGTAATCAGTGTTAAGTAATGCAAGAGGACAGTACAAGCCCAGGACAGTAGGGCTCATGGTCCGGATTGGGCAGAGAAATAAGTAGTGCCTTGCGAAGCGAGGGTGCAGACATTTGGTCTGGAGGGCTTTGTCAGAGTGTCTCGAGTTGGGGAACCAAGAGGAAGACCATCTGGTCCTGGGGTCTTCTCAGTGGCCAGGGCACATATGGATTCTTGGGTCTTGAATGAGGCAATGGCATTTTCTAGCTCAATTCACTGCTCAGGGAATATGGTGGGGAGGGTTGTAGAGGATTAAAAAGGAATCAATGGCATCTAAGTCTCTAATTGTGGCAGTAGTGTAATATCTCATCATTTTGGCATGAATTGCAGTCTGGGTGTGTAGAAGGATGCCCTCAGGAGAACAGAGGGCCAATATGGGATGTCTAGGGTGATCCTGGCAAATAAGCAATGCCAGACGCGACCCACTTTATCTGCTTCGGCATCTATCTTGGCCGTGTGGGTGGTATAATTCAGGCAACAAAGGCGTTCTAGGAGCACCACATGTTCGGGTTGTACCAGGAGAAGCCTCTTTTTATGTGCCGGGTCAAAATAGCCTGTGACTCGTAGCTCAGGATATCCTGTTCAATGTAGGAGATGTCCCGGTCAAGTGTCCATCTCACATTCATTATGTATCCCAAACAGTGGCCTCTGGTGACTGTCTTAAAATCATCCCATTCAAGCAAATGGGAGGAGGCAATATTAGCGCTAAATTCAAAGTGGTCCCCTATAGCTGTCTCCAGTGAAGACCAAAAGGGAGGGTAATCTAAAGCTGTCACCTGTAGTCCCCGTGTGGGGATGGGGAGGTGTTATGTCCCAATTTAAGCAGAGGTGCTGGGATTATGGTGCGAGTGGGTGCAGCCTAAAAAATCAAAGTGTATTATGTGGGGAAGTATCTCTGTTGTTCCCACAAGACAATCTATTCAGACATGTAACTTGTGAGGACTTCAAAAGAATAAGTAAACCCTGGTATGTGGATTCTGGAGTCTCCATATATCAGACGGCCTCCAGGGCTCAAGCCAGGCAGCCAATCCCTGTGCTTTAGAGGTGGTGACTGTGCGGAGAAGGTGAGGATGGGAGCGAGCGGTTCATGCCTATGTTCAGTACATTATTGAAGTCTCCACTGAGGAGCCATGGTCTCCCAATCCAGCACGACAGTACTCTTGTCAATTTAACAAGGAACCCATGTTAGTCTGAATTAGATGCATAATTGGAGCCAAGAAGAATATGGTGCCCTTGAAGGTATCCTTCCACTATTGTATAGCGGCCTTCAGGATCTACAACTGATGTTTGGGCTATGAAGAGGGCACTAGCCTTAATCCATATCAGGGTCCCCATACCATATGTGGAGTAGTTTGTTGAGAATACATGTCCGTGCCAAAGCCTCTGCAATCTTACAGCATCAGTCAGCATTCGATGGGATTCCTGTAGTGATGAAATGTGTGTGAGATTATGCGTACCCTGAATGTTCCATGTTAAAATTTTCACGTTAACCATGATTCTAGATGTGGTGTAGGGAAGGGGGAAAAGATATATTCATGAAGGGGATGGAAAGTTCTCCCCACAATGCTGGGTAAGGACAGGGATGGACAGTGAGGGTGAATAAGGGCTAACCCCAGAAAAACGTGTCTAGAGACATACAGCACTAGCTGCACCCACTAAGGTGAAAAACTAGACTACAAATGAAGTAAGCACAAATTTGTACTGCATTTGCCATAATGCAATGGGGCAAACTGCATGCTCGAGTGTGAGGCAGTGTGCTCCCAACTGTTTCCTGTTTAAAAAGACTCACTTGAGCCAGCAAGCTGACAAGCTTTGGCTGATGCACCTGTGTGCCAGTGAGTGGTACTGAGACCTGAGAGGACTTTGGCAGCAGTGCGCTGGGTATGCCCAGACGTGGGTCCCGGGCTCACTGTGCCACTGGATTCAAGCTAGCCTGGCTGATGAGGGGTGAAACCCTGAAACCGGTCCCAGGATACTTGTTTCCGGTCCAGGGAGAACCTGGCCTGGCAGTTCGGGCTGGACTGTTCCCATGTGGAACAGGGTCAAGACTGATTTGCATATGGCTGGGTTCAAACTGGGGTGGCATGGTGAGCAAAATAATGGATGGATTAAACCCAGATCTGTGACTGGGGGTGAATGTTTGATTGGTTCCGCATTCCGTCCATCCAGTTACGCTATCCCACAGCGTTTTTGTTTTGCTTTGCTTTTGCCGCCCTAAGTGCGCCGGGTATGCCCAGATGTGGGTCCCGGGCTCACTGTGCCACTGGATTCAAGCTAGCCTGGCTGATGAGGGGTGAAACCCTGAAACTGGTCCCAGGATGCTTGTTTCCGGTCCAGGGAGAACCTGGCCTGGCAGTTCGGGCTGGACTGTTCCCATGTGGAACAGGGTAAAGACTGATTTGCATATGGCTGGGTTCAAACTGGGGTGGCATGGTGAGCAAAATAATGGATGGATTAAACCCAGATCTGTGACTGGGGGTGAATGTTTGATTGGTTCCGCATTCCATCCATCCAGTTACGCTATCCCACAGCGTTTGTGTTTTGCTTAGCATTTCCAGCAACCACAGAGAAAAGCCTTCTGCTCTCTGCTGAGGAAGGGATAAACCCAGAAACACTTGTCTAGAGATATACAGCACTAGCTGCACCCTCTAAGGTGAAATACTACAGACTACAAATGAAGTAGGCACACACTTGTACTACATTTACCATAATACAGTGGGGTAAACTGCATGCTGGAGTGTGAGGCAGTGTGCTTCCAACTGTTTCCTGTTTAAAGCCAATATAGCAGTTGAACAATTAACGGATAATTTCACAAATGCATAGACCACATGTATCCACCTAAACATGTTACATGCACGTGTCAGTGGTAAACTACTAACAAGTGGAAGTGTGCGCTGCAGGCAGGAGGTGGAGATCCAGAACCACCCCAATACAGGTTAATCATACAGCAAACCACCACACAACATAGATACAGAGAAATAAGTAGTGGCACAAGGCATTTGAAGTGTGACAGTAAGTCTTATATCGGCTCTAGTACACAAGAAAATAAAAGTACCATACAGTGTAATACAGAATTCAACCAAGATAATCAGCTGTTTGGGGGGGTGGGGGGTATGGGGATAAGGAGGTGATGTAGAACTTTGGTCACTGGAGAACTTGGATAGCATTTTGTCCAGATCCGATAAAGGTGGAGGTTCCTGAATTGTGGCGGCAGGTTGAAGGGCTTTCCAACGCACGTGTCATCTGCTTCAGGTCTGGGGCACTATGCAAATTAAGGGATCAGTTCTGATGGCAATGCCTGCGCTGGTGACTTCAGTCCATCGAGATAGTAATGGGTGCAGCACCACGTTCAGGTGAGCCAGGAGGGGCAAGGCCAGATGTTTAAAATCGGTCCCAGGAGGCTTTATGTTACGTAAAGAAAGTTGTCTGGCCTGCGTGTACCACCTAGAGTCTCACAGGAAACAGGAATGAGTACTTGACCTCCAGCGCTCCTAGGCATTATTTTACTGCAAGGGAAGAGTTTCGTTGTCGCTGCACTGACATAGTATATTTGGGAAACATAATTATCCATGTGTGATCTACAGGCAGATCTGAGAATTTGCAGGCTTCTTAGAGGATTGCATCTGATGTTGCAGACCTTTCTGCTGGAGCATCCATCCACGTCCTTGGCTATTTTTTCCAATATGCACACTTGTTCCTGCAAGGCGTGTAAGCCCCTCTCAGTGCCCTGCATCTGAGGTTGTAACATCAAGATAGCTTGTTCAGCGGTCCGGACTTTATTTTGCTAGATTTTGGTGGTCCACTTGAGGTGAGATCTGCAGCTAGTGTCAATCCTTTGTTCTAATGAAAAACAAGAGTTTTAAATAGCAGCCAGTACTGCTTCCAGCTTACTGTCTGTAGATGTAGTGGCACAATCGCAGTCCCACAAGGGGGTGCCTACAGTAGGCAGTGAGGGGTCCCTCTTGGAAGGTTCAGGAGCATTGTGGGTTCCTGACCATAGGCAGCCCATGGAAAATTGAAGAGGTCACAGTGAGGGCCCTGTGCTTACCAGGTTTATGGGCCCACTTGTGGGTACCAGGTGAACAAGGCAGCACAAGCATCCCAGTTTGCAGCGTAAAAAAGTGGGTGATGAGGTGTGGAGGGGACTGTGTGCAGTCCAAGAAGGTAAGTCACACGAGCGAATGTCCTTGAAGTAGATAGAAGAGTGTCCAGGAAGGACCGAGGACCACATGCACTGGTGGTCGTCAGATGTGCAGCACAAGCAGCCCCGCAGAGTGAGAAGAAGGGCGCTGTTGAAAAACTCAGAAGACCTAGCCAGAGAGTAATGAAGCAGTCAGGTAATCGAGACAGCACGAGCAGTCCAATTCGAAGCACAAGCAGTCCAATTCAAAGCTTCAAAGACTGATGATGAACTGTGAGGGAGAATGTATGTATGGCTCAAAGTAGGTCACAGCAGCGAGCTTCCTTGCAGTACAGAGAAGGGTATGCACTAATGCAGCAGTGCAGCTGTTACCATAGGCGGGGAAGGGAGCTTTGAAACTATGAGCATTGCCCCGTAAAAGCACCTGGAGGGCTACAGAAATGACACAGAATTAGGCACGTCTCACATGTGCAGGGGTCTCCCAAGGGCAGCAGGCTAAATGTTGGTCTTCAGGCTACCAAGTAGACATCCATGTCCCACTGGGAGGTCTAGTTTGCTAAAGCTGCAAAGTGTTGGGACTGGAGGGTATGAACTCAGGCCAGAGGTTGTTGGAGAAAATTGCAGATCATTACTCACTGTGTTAGACCCTGTATCCTATGAAGTTGTGCTTTGCAATTTGTCCCTAAGGTCTCCTGGGCTGACTGCAGGTAAAGGTCTGTAGCGGTAAAATTGATCCTGCGAAGTTGTCCTGAGGACAGGTTGCCAGGTGGAGCACAATGAATTAGGCCGCAACTTGGTAAAATGCCCCCAGGGGTGGCCTCAAGCGTCCAGCTATGTGGCTATGTGGCAGCGCTTCCAGCTGGGACGCCGGCATGGGAATGAAGGAGCGGTAACGCTGCCCTGTGTAACGGAGGGCTGGGTGCTTGCCAGGCCCATGAGGATCGTTCAAGGTGAGAAAGGAGGCTTAGTAGGCTGGGCTAAAATAGGCAGTGTCAGTGCAAGGTCGGTCGGTGTACCCAAGCGCAAGGCCTTCAACAGAAGGGAACCTCATCTCAACGTGGCACCCAGCTTTTCAGCTTTTCGGGGGTGCAGTCCCAGTCCCAAAGCAAGCCGCTCACCTGATGTTCGGATTGCTGCACTTGGGGCCCGTGGCAATGTGCAGCAGGCAGGTCCAGCAGATTTCAGCAGCCCACACTGTTCGCCTCCAACAGGGAGGAGGGGTGCACTCAGGAGTCAAAGCGCCAGCTCCGGTGCTGTTCCTCCTGAGTCACTGAACTTTGGGCCATCATAAATGCGAGCAATATCTTGTGCATAGCGGGGGTGGCAGGATCAACAAAGGACTCCGGGGTGATCAGAATGGAGGTTCACTAAAACAAAGCCATCTTTACCACGTAAGCCACATCCCCACCTGACCCTTCATTCAGTAGCCACCAGTGACGACTAGCAACATGAGATCTGCACTTCGTGCTGCAGCAATGACAGCCTGCGGCGAATGCCAATGCAAAACTGGAGCAACGACCGTCCACCATGCCCAATAGGATCCTCAAGCTACAGCAATGACTGTCAGCAACCCCACACCTGTTCTTCGCGGTACAGTGATGTCTATCCATGACGCTCCCGCTGCTCTTCTTGGCCTCCTCCACTACCACTCTTTGTGCCAGATTTAGAGTTTGGAAGAGGGGGTTACTCCATCACAAACATGACGGATATCCTGTCCACTGTTTTACAATGCCATTATATTCTATGGGAATCATAATATGGCAGACAGGATATCTATAAAGTTTGTGACAGAGTAACCCATCTGCCAAACTCTAAATCAGGCCCTTTCAGAAGGTAACTTGTTCAGCAGGACTAACCTGGTCCCTGACTCCAGCCTGCACTCCGCGATTGCCCTGAACTGGTGACTTTCCCATGCTCTAGCACAACCAGATGACCGCAAATGGCACTCTGTTTTTCTATGAGCTATACTTACCTAAAACTTTGAAATTAAATATATCTTGTACTGATTGAATTTATGTCGTTCTGATATTTTAGTTATTAAAACGTACTCTATTTTATAAATTGGTTTGGGATTGTTCTTTTGGCGTGTTTATTACTGTTTTAGGGCTGCATAAAATCTTTGCCTCTAAGTTAAGCCTGACTTCTTTTCTGCCAAGCTACCAGAGGGTTAAGCGCAAGTTAATTTAGTGACTTGTGTGGTTCATCCAGACAAGGATTGTGGTTGTTGCGGGACTGGGCCGTCCACTTCATTCAACCAATAACCCAGTTTCTTAAAATATTATCCAAGCAGGTAAGCTGCATTATGCTGATAGGCCTAAAACAATGGTGAAACAGGTCTTTGACAACACCCCCCACACATTATCTGAAAGTTGTTCATGTTTAGGTGACACAGTATTATTTGCACCAGGTTTAACTCGATCATTGCGGAGGACGGCTCCAAGCCATCCTCCACACCAGTCCTTGTGTGCCAAAGATGGCTACAGACCATCTTCAAACCTGATGCAAGAAATACCTCATGTGCGAGCACCAGAGGGATTTCCTTAAAATAGATTTGAGAACTGGGAAAGAGCTTTCCCAGCTCTAGAGACTAGTTTATATTTTTCTCTGAAAAGACAATCACCGGGTGTGCACACTGAAGTCATTTCAGAAAAAGTGAAAGTGAAATGAGCTGATCGGATAATTTCACTTTCACTGCTTTGGTCCTGGGGGCATATCTCAGGCCCCCGAGCATCGAAGAACACAGGTATTGTTGGAAAGAGGCATATCTCCCTTTTCCAATAATATCTTTCCCTAGTAGATCCCTGCTTGGGGATTGCTGCAGAAGGGTAATCCCAAAGCAGGGATTCACCCACTACAAACCAAGGAGAGGGGGAGCTGCCCCTTGGGCAAGGTCTTGTGTTCCTCTTCGAAAATTTAAATATTAGCCTTTCAGTTCCCTCCGGAGGGGCAAAAAGCCAATTTGGCACCAGGGACCTTTCTTTTTAATTGTAGGAGTGGGGGTTGTCCTGTATGGGCATGCTCCCATCCCCATAAAAATATTGAATCAGCCTTTCTGACCAGGGCAATTACCCCCACCTGCCCCTGAGCTGGGAGAGCCCACTAGACATCAAGGATTACTTTTTAAAAATTGTAGGTGTGGGGGCTGCCCAGCATGCGCATGGCCATTGTCCCACCCTCATAAATAGGGGGAAACAGTCTTTCTGCCCCCTGGGGCCAGATGAGTTAATTACCGCTGAGTTGGACTCCCCTCCGACCCCCCCACCCACCTATTCCGGGGTGGCAGAAAGCCCACTGTATGGCAGCAATATATATTTTTTGTAAAATAATGGTGTGGGTCCTTCCCAGCCTAACCTCAGGCCCCACCCTCACCCTTAAAACTTCAACAGTCTTTCTATTCCCCTGAAGACTAAAGCATCCCATCCCATTGGCAAGCAAGAGGACATCTGATCCTTTTGGGTGTTGTTTTTACAAATGAGCTAGGGGAGTTTGGCTAACTCCCAGTATCATCCCACTTGCAATGGTGAACAGCTGCACTTTTTGGGCTTGGGTAGGTTGTTACCTGGAAAAACCTACTAGACCCAGAGAGATCTGAAAACGAGACATCTGGGGGAGCCCAGGGTGGTGCGCTTTGCATGTATGCCACACCATTTTCTTACCCACAATGTCCCGCAAACCCCAAATATTGACTAAAAACACACATTTTTGTCACATTTCCTTGACGAAAGCTTCTGAAATCTGTGGGAAGCAAGAAATTCCCTACCACATAGCATTCCTCCAAGACTCCTGATAAAAATGGTACCTCATTTATGTGGGTCGACTGAGACCATGACACAAAAGGCCATAAAGCACTGTGTGGAGAGAACAGCAATAGGGGGTAAGTGTGAGATTTGGGGCCATGCTTGGCCGCCACCCATGGCAACCTACAGACCACAGACATTTTTGGAAATTAGACAACCAAAGGATTCCAGGGTGGTGTGCCTTGTGTGAATTCCATGAGGTTACCCTACCCACAATGCCCTGCAAACCTCACCTGAAATCATGTATTTTCCTTATATTTTTGTGATAGAAACTTCAGGAATCCACAAAATTCCTACCACCCAGCATTGCCCCACTTGTAATGATAAAACTGCTGTGCCATTTGTATGGTTGGGCCTAGTGCCAGCATCAGGAACGATCCAACCGAGGTCAATAAGAGTCCCCACACAAGGGCTTCCATTGGCCTTGGTTTGATCCATTCCTGTTGCGGCCAGAACGCCCAGCCACACAAATGGGGCACCATTTTTATCAGTATAGGTGGAGCAATGCTGGGTGGTGGGAATGTTGTGGATTTCTGCGGATTCCAGAGGATTCCATCACAGAAATGTAAGGAAAATGTGTGATTCCAGGCAAAGTTTGACGTGTAGGGCATTGTGAGTAAAAAAAAAAAAGAAAACTAAAAAAAAAAAACTCATGGGATCCATGCAAGTCACCCCATCCTGGATTCCCCTAGGTGTCTAGCTTTTCCCAGGAGCCAGCAGAGCTAGGGTCAAAAATTCAAAGCTACCCACCTTGCAAAAAAATTGTCAGTTTTGAGTGGAAAAACTTGGATGTATCAATATTGCGTTTCGGGCTGTTTCCTGTTGCGAGCACTAGGTATACCCGCACAAGTGAGGTACCATATGTAATCAGAAGACTTAGAGGAATGCTGGGTAGAAGGAAATAAGTGGCTGCCTGCAGATGCCAGAACTTCCAATCACTGAAATGTGAGGGAAACTTGTTTTTTCTTTTTTTTAGTCCAGGTTTGAGGTTTGCAAGGAATTTGATGTAAAACAACCTGAAGCAAGCTGAGCAAGTCACCCCATCTTGGATTCCCCCAAGTGTCTAAATTTTGAAAAATTTACAGGTTTGCTAGGTTTCCCTCAGTACAGACTGTGCTGGGGTGCAAAATCAACAGCTACCCACTATGCTAAAAAATAAGTCAGTTTTGAGTAGAAAATGTGATGTATCCATGTTGCATTTTTGGACGTTTTCTGCTGCGGATACTAGGCCTACTCACACAAGTGAGGTGCCATGTTTATCAGAAGACATGTGGGAGAACAGAATAGTAGAATATTTGTTACTACCAATTGGATTTTACTGCATTTGTGCCTTCCAAATGTAAGCCAGTGTGCAAGAAAGAAGACATTTTGAAAAACTCCCTTAATAATTTGCTAGTACAGGTACCCACAAAGTCAGAAATGTACAAATGACCACTACACCTAAACTCCACAAATCGTTCCTATTTCAGAAATAAATAGGTATCCTCGATAACCATTTTTTTCTCTACATTTTTCACCATATGAATTTGTCTATACTCTGTCCACAGTGAAAAGCCATAGTACAGAGCAGTTCAGTTGATGGCTCTGGGTACCTCAGGTTCTTGGAAAACATACAAACCCTATATATCACGGCAACCAGAATGGCCTTGTGGATGTAATGGTATAGTGCTTTTGTAAACTGCCCCTTGTGAAAAAAAGTTACAAATGAAAACATTGTTACAAACGCCTGTTTTCCCTACTCATTTTCAGTATTTCCTTATTTCAAGAGTTGGTTTATTTAGGAAAACCTTGAGGGATCTACACATGTGAACCCCTGCTAATGCCGAATTTTTTCTATTTTACAGAAATCTATAGCTTTTCCTGGATCACCCATGGCTTTCTCACTGGTTTCCAACAAATACTGGAAGTAGGTTGAGAGGACAAAAAAAAATACAGATAATGGGCACCAAAAATGTGGTTAAAAAAAAAAAATATATATATTAATTCAGCTCTACATGTTCCTCAAAGTTGAGGAGATGGGGACTTTAGCACAGGCAACCGTTTGTCGATGTCATTTTTTAAAATAAAAAATAAATAAATAAAAAACACTTTTATCCAGAGCACTTGCTATTCTTAAAAAAAAAAAAACAAAAAAAAAAACACAAAAATAAATCTTGCTATATTTTGGCTATTTTCTAGGGTCCCCTCTAAGGGAATCCACAAACCCTGGGTACCCTTAGAGTCCCCCGGAAGTTGGGGAAAAATAAGAAAAGTCACAAATCTAGCACAGATAGCTTGTGTGGACAAAAAGTTATGGCAGACTAAGCACGTACTACCCCAGAGAGCCCCAAAAAAAGGCTTAACCCTTTGCCTGCTAGTCCTTCCACCCCTCACCCCAAGTATTAAGTTTAGATGATGACAATTAATTTTGATTTTAAAAAACACAAACCTGTAGGTTTGGTGATTTTTATTAGAACTGTGCAAATGTTTCCAGAGCAAACATACACAGCACAGGGACAAGTATGGGGTGCAGGTAGATTTGAGGGTATAGTGTTCCGTTCAAACATACCCTGAAACACTCCAGCAGACCTATTTTTAACGTACCTTGCTCTTCCATTAAGATTTTTGCAAGCGGTCATATTTTCAGCAGTCAAGGGAATGGATTCTCAATTTGATATTATTTGCCCTGGATTACAGAATGGTTATTGGCCTACGTCCACTCAGTAGGAACCACATTGATAGAACATGCATAGAGCTCATAGCATTGGAATTGCCACATCTGAGATTTAAGCCTAGTACAGAATGCACTACAACATATCTTCTGACACTCTCAGGGGTCAAGGTGCAAGAAGGGTTAGGGAACTGATATCCACCAGAGGTCCATGGCAAATTTCAGGATAATCAAGTATAGAAGCCTTTCATTCAAGTGAAATGTAAGTACATTTATTTTTGTAGTGTTTCTGGCATTCAGGCATGATTCTGGCCCTTTTGGACCTACATTCGATACCCTTGCAATGATTCAGCCTTCGGAACAGTCACTAGATGCTACAAGATATACCTTTAATTCTCTGAAAACTCTAAATGACAGTGCAGACAAAAGCTTGCATTTTACAAGATACCAGGAGGACTGTTCCAGCTTCTATTACGTTTGTAATGAAAATAGCCTTCCTAACTGTCCAAAACACAGAATGTTTTGTAACAGAGCAGCTGTTACCTGTCTATCTAAGAGGATGTGACTGTAGGGCCAAACACAGATTTGAATAATAACATCCTGATTCCACCATAAGCAACTCAACCTTTAAAAGTATTCCATTAATTCAGAGACCTTCTTGAAATCATAATACATTTTTCCACTTTTGTGAAGTTTCTTAGCAATTGAAACAGAATTGTTACAACAGGTTGAATGTGTACTAGGCCTCAGTTCGTCCTCATCTCCATGATTTTGCTTAATAATGTATTCATCTAAAGTCTGAGTGCTGTCAGGGCAATTAATTTCCATGTCCTTTAGCAGATTCAATTAGACAGCTGCCACATTTGCAGATTTCCTTTTTCAGTATTGTACTTTAATATTTAATAAACCTTCATATTGTTCCCTATACTTCTGAACTCGAACTCCCTTTTTGAGTCAGTCCTTTCTTTCTGACTGCGTTTTAAAAATACTGTTTGAATCATGTTTATAGGGACATATTGCCTCATAGTTCTCGAGTTAAATATTATCCTTGAACCCGCAATTTAGGTGCCACTATTCAGATATGCAGATTATCTAAGTGATGGCTTGCCCACAGAGGTACCTAATGACTTCAAATCACTGGTTCTGTTACTGCCTATTTTCAGAGACGGAGTGTCTTTCCTGGACTTCAACAGCAAACATGCTAA
Source organism: Pleurodeles waltl (assembly GCF_031143425.1). Classification (NCBI taxonomy): domain Eukaryota; kingdom Metazoa; phylum Chordata; class Amphibia; order Caudata; family Salamandridae; genus Pleurodeles; species Pleurodeles waltl. The sequence continues at coordinate 449,222,936 of NC_090443.1, forward strand.
GAGATGCTTGTTTATGGTTTTCATAGGATGTGGTATCTTCTCTTTCTCCAAACTCATTTATATGGCCAAGATTCCCGACTCTAATTGGCCAATCAAAGTCACGTGTAGGCATTTGGTGCATAAAACACAAAAACACAACCTCAGTTTGACTACCAGAGAGACAGAATTCAAGTAGGGATTAATGGGGGGAGGGGAAGAAAAATGCACCACCAACACAATGAGTTAACCGAGCACCAGTCACAACAAGGTGTATATATGTTTCTACATCATAGTGCTCCATCTCTTTTTCAATGCTCTGTCTGTCAACTACCCAGTAGTCGCTTATCACGTTGTTTTGTAAAAATGCTTTAACAGCGATTATTTTCAATAATGAGGAGTAGAGTGGATGTGAAGTGGAGTATGATGTAAGTGGCTAACACAAGGGGAGGCCAACGCGGCACAGCATTGAGAGCAAAACTCCTGCTGTTGGTTACGTAATGGCAGGGCAAACGTGTACTAGCCAGCATGGCACCTTCTTCAAAAGACATGCCATATTGGACAGCCATTGATACTTAATGAACGAGTTACTTACCTTCGGTAACGACTTTTCTGGTGGATACATTAGCTACCTGTGGATTCCTCACCTCATGAATACTCCCATGGCGCCAGCATTCTACGGAAATCTTCTTACTAGTCTCTGCACGTCGACGAGGACGTCACTGTCTCGCACGCGACGCCGTCTGACGTCATACAGGCAATAAGAGGTCCTCGACGACGTGCGGACGTCAGTACCAATCATTTTTTACGTGCATGAGAACAACCAGGCAATGCAATGAAAGAACAAAGCAACATCCATTATATTGTAAAAATACACCACATTGTATGAATAACTGTAAATCTTTTTTATGTACATATATATATATATATATATATATATAAAACTCTTTCTTTTAAAAATATATACACACACCAAGTATATACATAAAGATATATACACATATACCCATATATATATATATAAATATATTATATATATACATCTATTGCACCCTCAAAGATCAAGAGGAGCGCACTCAAGGATTACTTGGCAAGACCATAAAGGCAACGGGGAGGCGGGTGGGACCGTGAGGAATCCACAGGTAGCTAATGTATCCACCAGAAAAGTCGTTACCGAAGGTAAGTAACTCGTTCTTCTGATGGATACAACTACCTGTGGATTCCTCACCTCATGAATAGAGTCCCAAAGCAGTACCACGCCCGGCGGTGGGTGCCTAAATGGTCAAACCAAGAAATCCTGCAGCACTGACCGTGCAAAATGGCCGTCCCTTCTAACCTCAGAATCTAAACAGTAATGTTTTGCAAAAGTGTGAAGGGACGACCAAGTTGCGGCCTTGCAGATGTCGACCACAGGAACACCTCTGGCTAAGGCCGAAGTGGCCGACTTAGCTCTGGTGGAATGAGCTCTAATGCCCTCAGGAGGATCCTTCTTTGCCAAAGAGTAACATATTTTAATGCAAAGAACAACCCACCTGGATAGTGTTCTCTTGTGGACTGCCTTTCCTCTCCTCTTGCCCACGTATCCAATAAACAGCTGATCCTCCAGCCTGAAATCCTTTGTTCTATTGATAAAGAAGCTCAACGCTCTCTTTGGATCCAGACGGTGCAGTCTTTCTTCCTCTTTGGAAGGATGAGGCGGAGGATAGAACGTGGACAAAGTAATTGCCTGAGCCAAATGGAAGGGTGAAACAACCTTCGGGAGGAAAGCAGCCTTGGTCCTCAACACCACCTTATCCCCATAAAAAGTTGTATAAGGGGGTTTTACTGATAAGGCCTGCAACTCACTCACTCTCCTTGCTGATGTTATAGCTATCAGGAAGACTGTTTTTAAAAACAAATACCTTAAGGGGCAAGAATGCATAGGTTCAAAAGGGGACCCCATAAGGAAAGTCAGGACTAAGGACAAATCCCATTGCGGCATAACGAATGGCTTTGGAGGATATTGATTTAGAAGACCTTTCAAGAATCTGATAACAATAGGGGATTTAAATAAAGATGGTTGGTCTGGAAGACATATGAAGGCTGACAAGGCCGATAAATAACCTTTAATGGTAGCCACTGCACAACCTTTCTGCGCCAGAGATAGAGCAAAAGACAAAACGTCCGATAGATGAGCTTGTAAAGGATCAATCTGCCTCTCTCCACACCACGCAACAAATTTAGACCACCTATTAGCGTAGATAGATTTAGTGGAGTGTCGCCTGGCCGCTAATATAACATCCACTACCTCAGGCGGGAGAGAGAAGGAACTCAGGTTGCCCCGTTCAATCTCCAGGCATGTAGGTGCAGACTCTGGAGGTTGGGGTGTAGAACCTGCCCCTGCGACTGCGAGAGGAGGTCTGCCCTGAAAGGGAGACGGAGCGGCGGGCACGTTGAGAGTTGGAGAAGGTCGGAGTACCACACCCTCCTTGGCCAATCCGGAGCTATTACGATTACTAGAGCCCGGTCTTGGCGAATCTTCCTCAATACTCGAGGAATCAAGGGTATGGGAGGAAACGCGTAAAGCAACTGGCCGCACCAGGTCATTTGAAACGCGTCCCCCAATGCTTCCTGCATCGGATACTGAAGGCTGCAGAACAACGGACAATGCGCGTTCTCTCGAGTGGCGAACAGATCTACCCGAGGAAACCCCCACTTCTGGAAGATTAAACGGACTTGATCTGGATGGAGACGCCACTCGTGGTCTGCCGAGAAGTGGCGACTGAGACTGTCCGCACGCACGTTCAAGACTCCGGCCAGATGGTTTGCTATCAAGCAAATCCGATGGTCCTTTGCCCAGGACCATAGTCGAAGAGCTTCTCTGCAGAGAAGGTACGACCCCACTCCTCCCTGCTTGTTTATGTACCACATCGTGGTAGTATTGTCCGTTAGGACCTGTACCGACTGACCACGAAGGGAAGGGAGGAAGGCCTTGAGAGCCAGACGTACAGCCCGTAACTCTAACAGATTGATGTGAAAAATCTGTTCCTCTGGAGACCAAAGACCTTTGATCTCCAGATCCCCCAGATGAGCTCCCCACCCTAGAGTGGAAGCATCCGTTATGACTGTGGCCACTGGAGGCGACTGCTGGAACGGTTTTCCTTGTGAAAGATTGTTGCTTGCAATCCACCACTTCAAATCCACAGCAGCATCTCTGGAGATCTTGACAGTACCCTCTAGATCCCCTCTGTGTTGAGACCACTGCCTTCGGAGGCACCACTGAAGAGCCCTCATGTGCCAGCGAGCATGCGTGACCAACAGAATGCAGGAGGCAAAAAGACCGAGCAGACGAAGGACCTTGAGGACTGGAACTACCGCTCCGTTTCGAAACATTGGAACCAAATCCTGAATATCTTGAATCCGCTGAGGCGGAGGAAAGGCCCGACCCAATGTCGTATCCAGTACTGCCCCTATGAACAGGAGGCGCTGAGAGGGCTCCAGGTGAGATTTGGGCTCGTTCACCGAAAAGCCCAGGTCGAACAACAACTGGGTTGTTGACTGCAGATGACGCAACACAAGCTCCGGGGACTTGGCTTTGATCAACCAATCGTCCAAGTAAGGGAATACTGCTATCCCCTTCCTTCTGAGCTCTGCCGCAACCACCGACATCACGTTCGTGAAGACTCGAGGTGCTGAAGTAAGACCAAACGGAAGGACCGCAAACTGGTAGTGTTGCGATCCCACCACAAACCGGAGATACTTCCTGTGTGACTTGAGTATCGGGATATGAAAGTAAGCATCCTGCAAGTCGACAGACACCATCCAGTCTTCCATGTTCAACGCCAAAAGCACCTGTGCTAGGGTCAGCATCTTGAACTTTTCCTGCTTGAGGAACCAATTCAAGATCCTCAGGTCCAGAATTGGTCTCAAACGACCATCCTTCTTGGGAATCAGGAAATACCTTGAGTAAACTCCTTGACCCCTTTCCTGCTCCGGGACCAACTCCACCGCGCCCTTTAAAAGGAGGACTTCCACCTCCTGTTCTAGCAACAGGAGGTGTTCTTGTGAACAATACGAAGGGCGGGGCGGAATGAGGGGCGGAAACTCCCGAAAGGGAAGGGTGTAGCCTTTTCCCACAACACTGAGAACCCAAGTGTCCGACGTAACAGTCTCCCATTTGGTGAGAAAATGCTGTAATCTTCCCCCTACAGGAGAGGAGTGAGTGGGAAATGGTGGAAGCCTAAGGCTGCTTCCCCTGCTGCACCCCGCCAGAGGATGAGGCAGAGGCAGAGTGCTGCTGAGAGGCTCCCCTGGTGCGGACCCTACCCCTCCCCCTAAAAGATCTATAGGGGTGGGAAGAGGCAGGTTGCTGATATCTTCCCCGAAAGGAAGAGGAGGAAGAGCCACGCCCAAATCCACGAAACCTCCTGAAGAATCTGGAAGAGGCCGTGGAAGAAGGAGCTTGAAGTCCCAACGACTTAGCCGTGGCCCTGCTCTCCTTAAAACGTTCCAAGGCCGAATCAGCCTTAGCCCCAAACAGTTTGTCCCCATCAAACGGAAGATCCAACAATGTGGACTGTACATCTGCCGAAAAGCCCGAGTTACGTAGCCAGGCCTGTCTCCTTTCCACCACAGTTGTGCCCATTGCTCTGGCTACCGAGTCGGTGGTATCCAGTCCCGTCTGGATAATTTGGGTCGCAGCAGCCTGGGCATCAGAGACAAGATCCAAAAGACCCTGGGGAAGCTCTGTAAACGAAGAGGAGATGTCATCCATCAGAGCATGAATATACCTCCCCAGGATACAGGTCGCATTAGTGGCTTTTAACGCCAGACTGCAGGACGAAAAAATCTTCTTCGACTGCGCCTCTAGCTTTTTTGAGTCTCTGTCCCCAGGCACCGTCGGGAAAGAACCAGGCGCTGATTTGGACGAACAGGAGGCCTGCACAACCAAGCTCTCCGGCGTAGGGTGCCTAGATAGGAAACCAGGATCAGTTGGAGCCGTCCGATACCTCCTGGCCACGGCTCTGTGAACTGCTGGGGAAGATGCCGGCTTCTTCCACACCTCTAAAACCGGATCCAGCAGAGCGTCATTAAAAGGTAATAGAGGCTCCGCCGCGGCTGAGGCCGGATGCAACACCTCTGTCAAAAGGTTTTGTTTCGCCTCCACCACCGGCAAAGGCAGGTCCAAAAAACTAGCTGCCTTCCGTACCACTGTATGAAAGGAAGCAGCTTCCTCGGTATATTCCCCCGGGGACGAAAGGTCCCACTCAGGGGAAGTGTCCAGCCCACTGGCCGACTCCAGTCCACGCAGCCCATCACCCGAGTCCTCTAGCTCTCCTTCCTCTAGGGCTCGTTGGTACTCCTGCTCCTCTAGTACCCGGAGAGCACGCCTCCTTGAATGCAGTCGTTGCTCAATCCGCGGAGTCGACAACACCTCCGCCGAAGTCGGAGATCGGCGCCAATCTTCCGAAGCCACCGACGCCGCATCCGGCGCCACAGGTAACTTCGGCGCCGACTGAAGAGCAGATGAAACGGAGGGACCCACCGGAGTCACAGGCCGAAATCTCGACGTCGACGGGATGGAAATCCCTGGGGCCAATCCCTCCGAAGCCATCGGAGCGGCCACCGGCGCCGACACTGGCGCCGAGCCCACGTTCCCAAACGGGAGAAAGGGCATAAAGGGTGCCGGCCGAAGAGGCGCAGGATCACCCAAAGAAAAGGCCAAAGGCCCAGCCGGAGCACCCCCTGGAGCCATCTGTTGGAAGATGGCATACATCGCATTCAAGAATGCGGAACTATCGGCTCCAGGGGTGGGAAAAGCCGGATACTGGGGTGCCTGACTCGGAGGCGACCCCGACCTCGGCGTCTGCGCCGGAGAAAACACCTGAGGCTCCAATACCTCAATCACCGACGCCTGTCCAGGCGAAGTTGGAGACGTCGGAGAGAGCAACGGCGTCGAAGGATGCGGCGTCACCGTGGGGCTGACCTCCCATGTCCTCCGGCGCCGATCCGGAGACCTGGAACGAGCCTCCCTTGAATGACGCCGAGATTCTCTACGGCGCCGGGAGTCTCGATGACGCCGATGTCTTGGAGAAGACTTTTTCTTGTGATGCTTCTCCTTTGACTTGGCCATAAACAGCTTCGCCTCGCGTTCTTTAATGGCCTTCGGATTCATGTGCTGACACGAATCACAAGTCGAGACGTCGTGGTCGGAGCTCAAACACCAAAGGCAATCGGAATGAGGATCCGTCACCGACATCTTGCCTCCACACTCACGACAAGGCTTAAATCCAGACTTTCTCTGCGACATTATTTCCACAGAGAAAGAGTACGCAGCAAGATATACACTGTAACCGCAAGAGTAACAGTTGCTCCCTCGAAGATAACCGTTTCGAATGCACGGAAAAAAGGGAACTGACGTCCGCACGTCGTCGAGGACCTCTTATTGCCTGTATGACGTCAGACGGTGTCGCGTGCGAGACAGTGACGTCCTCGTCGACGTGCAGAGACTAGTAAGAAGATTTCCGTAGAATGCTGGCGCCATGGGAGTATTCATGAGGTGAGGAATCCACAGGTAGTTGTATCCATCAGAATTAGTAGATACCTTGCTGCTTACGCAATTAGTTGACTTTTCAGAACTACAGATTTTGGCACGAAAATAAACACAAAAGGAAGGGCGACGCACGGGAGTGCCTCCCACTCTGCTTCCAAAAGTGTTGCTTCCAAAAGTGTTGCTTCCATTTTTGACAGCAGTATTGAAGAAAACTGACAATAATTGTTTCTGTGAGCCTTATAATTATTAATTAGAAAAATGATGCATTAAATTACTTCTACATTAGGAAGAGCAACAGTGACAATTGGGCCATTCTGAAACTTCATGCCAAACGGGCAGTAGAGTAAATCACCAGTAAAACACCATTTATTTTTTATTCCTCAGCAATTTGTTTTGGTGCCTAAAAGCCAAACTGGTTACGGATTTAGGCCCGGATTATGACACTGGCAGTAAATTCCGCTTATCGCCACTCTGATGGCCGCCAACTTACCGCCGCGGTGGCGGATATCCGTTTACCATATTATGACACATACACACCAATCCGACAGAATTCAGCCACATACACAAATCCACTGGACCAAAGGTCAGTGATAAACTGGCAGTCCCAAAACCCAAACCGTTAAGCCAACAAAACAATACCCATCACATTATGACTCACGAACCACCAAGGCAGACATTCAACGGCGGTAAACCATTGGCGGGACATACCGCCACGCTCACAATGGACACCCACATATAAAACACCACCACATTGGACAATTCAAACAACACACACCTGACAACCATACACACACCACACCCATACCACTATAAAAACACACCCACAGTACCCACAACCCTTTACGAATACAAATCATAGGCACGAGACGGACACCAAGGCCAATGGGACAACTAGACCCACACACCACTAACACCCATACACCCCTCACGCACTCCACATCACACACCCCAACATATAGCCCAGCACACCCTCACCAACACACATCACAACACCCATGGCACCACAAAGGCACCCCCGTTTCACTGAGGAGGAGTTAAAGGTCATAGTGGAGGAAATAGTCAGGGTAGAGCCACAGCTATTGGGAGCACAGGTGCAGCAAATATCAATAGCAAGGAACATGGAGCTATGGCGGAGAATCGTGGACAGGGTCAACGCCATGGGACAGCACCCCAGAACAAGGGACGACACCAGGAAGAGGTGCAACGACCTACGGGGAAGGTACGTTCCATAGCAGCAAGACACTAGCTCGCTTTTCAGAGGACTGGCAGTGGACCCCCACCTCCTCCCCCACAACTCACAGCATGGGAGGAGCAAGTCTTGCAATACTGCATCCTGAGGGCCTGGCCGGAGTCGGACTGGACTCTGGTAAGTCAACTTTCAACAATTATCACCCCCCATGCCTGCATGCCATCACACATCCTCACGCTGATTTCCATTACTCCACTCCATCTCACACACTCCACCATCACATCACACTAATCCCAATGCCAAGCCCTGCATGCTGTACCAATGCATGGATACCCCTGACAACCCTGCATGGACACTTATCACTAAAGCAAGCACAGCATAGGGAAACTAACAGTCCCACCATAAACAAACATACACAAGTAAACGCTGGAAGGGCAACACCAACCATAGAGGGGAAGTCAGGGATGTACGAATGTCATACCCATGAAGCATAATACATCATTTACATACCCACAGGTACCCCAGCCAATGTCACTGGAGAGGAGGTGCCATCACTATCCAGTCCCCCAACAGAAAAGGCCCACAGTGATGACAGTAACTCTGGACTTCAGGATCTGGACAACCTACGTGTCCCATCAGGGACCACTGGACAGTCGGTCACCCAAGCCCAGTCACAGACCACCACAGAGCTTTCCCATCAGGAACCAACACCACAGCACCCACCCAGCATCCCCAGGACAGGTCAATCAGCAGTGTGCCCACCTGTACAGGGACCCCAGGGCACACCTCGCACACAAGACAATCAGGGACCTGGGGTCAGTGGGCACACCGTTCAGCGGACAGAGGCACGGGCCAACATGGACACTGGGAGGACTGCTGTGCGCTAGGGGAAGGACAGGACCAGGGAACCGACTCTCCAGGAGGCTCTCTGAGATCTTGGGAGCCTACCAACATTCCCAAGACACGATGGGCCAGATCCTAGACAACGTGCAGGAGCACAGGCGGCTGCAGGAGGGACAGTATTGTTGGATCAGGGAGGACTTGCAGGCCATCAACAACACCCTGATCTCCATAGCAGGGGTGCTGGCAGACATGGCCAACATTATGAGGGAGGCAGTGTCACACCAGCGGGCCACTGCCACTAGCCAGTCATCTGAACAGCCCTCCACATCCACTGCTGCTAGTGGCCAGGAGGCCCGTCACAGGACCAACAGGCCACCAGCACCCATCCCCCTGCAGAAGGTGAACCAACCCGCAAACGTTCCCTGCGAACCAGACAGAAGCCAAAGACACTTAACAAGACCACCACCAGGAAATCAGACTCTTCTGATTGTCCCCCTTGTGTCCCACTCAGTCAACTTGTCCACCTTGAACTGCCATTGCTTCCCTTCCTATGTCCCCATGGACAATGCACCTGTGCTACAAATAGATTGGACCAATACCCTGGATTTTCCTCCATCATCACTCCATCCCATTGCACTTTCCCCTCTATATATTAGCACTACAATAAACACCCTTGGATAAAAATAGAGTTTGAGTATTTCAAATATGTATTGACTGAAACAGCTACAACCATTGCAAATGAGCATAGAATTAATGACCTGTAGCTGGCTGTTGTGATCACACCAGGAGTATTTGTCAAATCACCAACATCTGCAAAATGAATATCCAGAGGTAACAGTAAGTGGGCAAAGAAGTGGGAAATGCCAGCATGCCAATGCCACACAGAATACAACCAATGCAAAGTTTCACTGTCTCACCTGTGTGTCATTGGAAGTACTGACGTATCACAAATGTTCTGTTGTCCACATCCTCATCCTCACTGTCCTCAGGGTCCACTGCTGCCACAGGGAAATCTCCAGTCTCCTACTCCTGTGGAAAAGGCACATGTTGTGCAACATGCAGCATGCCAATACTATCTGGCAGACCTTCTTGGATGAGTAGCACAGGGATCCACCTGTTAGATGGAGGTACCGGAACCTGGCCTCCAGGAGGCCAAAAGGTCCTTTCAACGATCCTTCTGGTTCACCCATGTGCCTCATTATAACATTCTTCTGCCCTTGTCCTGGCATTCCTCACAGGGGTCAGCAGCCATGATAGATCTGGCTAACCAGAGTCACCTGCAAATATTGAGGAACAACATTTAGCCACACACTATCCTATATGGCCAACAGCATAGGCATACACCAACATATACTGGGTGTGAACCAGGGCTCACCTATTAGCCACACCCTGTGCCTCTGTAGTTGGGCCATCGCATTTGGAATGCTGCTATTCCTCAGGACAAAGGCACCATGCACCGACCCAGGATACCTAGCATTGACGTGGGAGATGTACTGGTCCACCAAGCACACCATCTGCACATTCATAGAGTGGAAACTCTTACGATTCCTGAACACCTGTTCATTCTGGTGGGGGGCAAATGCTATATATGTTCTGTCAATTGTACCAATTATATTGGGGACATGTCCCATTGCATAGAATCCGGCCTTTACATTGGCCAAATCCTTAACCCGGGGGAATGCAATGTAGCTGCACATGTGTTTTATCAGGGTAGACAACACTCTTGTTAGCACATTTGAGAACACTGGCTGTGACATTCCTGCTGCCAAGCCCACTGTCACCTGAAAAGAACCATTTGCCAGGAAATGGAGAACTGATAGCACTTGCACAAGAGAGGGAATCCCAGGGGGGTGATGGATAGCAGATATCAGGTCAGGCTCCAGTTGGGCACGCAGCTCTGTGATTGTGGCCCTGTCTAGTCTCTAGGTGAGTATTATGTGCTGTCCTCCAGTGTAGCCAAGTCCACCTGGGGTCTGTACACGGGGGTATGTCTCCATCTCCTATTCATCCGTAGCGGTAGGTATCTAAGGGACAAGAGTGAGGAGGATGTCACAAACTGAACAAAGGAGCCACAACAGTAGTCCGCAATGTGCAAACATGTTATGGGACAGTGTAATTTGTGAAGTATGTGCCTATTTATCCTGTGATGCAGCATTAATCTATAGGCCTGTTCACCCCCCCCCCCCGAAATGGCGTCCGCCTGTCCTGTATGGAGGGACAGGTGGAATTGAGATAATGTCGCTGACGTTGTGCGCTGTGGCGGTAGGCGGTCGTGAACCGCCGTGCAATTCCTCATTGGTTATAATTGGGCCCTATGGGGAACAGTGGCCATTGGTGATCTACGCCGGCGGTGATGGTATGCACAGCTGCGGACATGACCGCCATTTTTTATCAGATTCCTCACTTGTTTCCTGACCTTCCATAGGAGAGAACCTACACTGCATGTGCTGCTGTGACCTGTGCCTGGAACATACCATGGCACGTGTGACCAGGGAAAGGGCACCAGCGTTCACTTTTGAGGCACTGGAGTGACTGGTGGATGGGGTCCTATCCCAGTACGGACTGCTGTATGGGCCTCCAGAACAACAGGTGAGTACACTGCGGACACAATGCATGTGGCACGAATGCATGGAGTTGTGTGTGTGAAGCCCTCGTGTAAGGGGAGGGGGTGGATGTCCTCTTGGCAGTGTACACCTTGTGAGCTGGGCTATGTGTGTGCCAATGGTGATGGAAACGGGTATGGTGGGCCAGTTATATTACCAGCTGGACTGTTTGTCTAATGGTGTTCTCCTGTCTGTATTGCCTCTGCCGGTCAGTGCCCATCAAAAGAAGGGCATATTGCGGGCCATCGCCAAGGACGTGGGGACCCTGGGTGTCTATGGCAGGCGGAGCACCCACTGTCCAAAACGTTGGGTGGACCTGAGACGCTGGGCATGAAAAACCACGGAGGTCCAGATGGGGATGGCATCCCAAAGAGGAAGAGGTGCCCGTCGGACCCTGACCCCACTGAAGGCCCGCATACTGGCGGTGGCCTACCCTGAGCTGGATGGGAGCTTGAGGGCAGCACAGCAGCCACAAGGGGATGAGTACAGTAGCTATCATTACAACTTACGGTTGGTGGGGTGGTATGCGGGTGGTGGTTGCGTGTCACTGGTTGCCCTTAGGCCAGGCCAGACATAGCAGCGTAGGTCCTCTGGAGGCTAAGGGTTGAATGGAAAATACTTCTTACCTAGTTTGTTAGTATTCACTTCTGGGCAGGGCATCGTGGGTCCCAGGTGTGCTGCAGTTGGTGGTGTGTGCCCATCCTCATGCATTGGTGACTAACCATTTCACTGGCAGTGCAATTTATAGTGCGTAGGCCTGTTCCCTGTGTGTGAGGGTGCTGAGTACGCCAACAGTGGTGTTGATGCAGTAATTGACTCTGTGTATCCTTTGTCTCTCTTGTTTGGTCATCCTGTCCTTGTGTGCATTAGCCTCATCTGGGGGAGGAGCAGAGGCACTGGCGACAGAGGGAGCTGCATTCCACAGGACCCTGGAGTCCACAGTCGCTGAGGAAACCAGTGGGACAGAGGGCGAGGGGAGCACCATGGCGGAGACTGGAGGGGACAACACAGACTCTGAAACCTCCTCCAATGGGAGTTCCCTGGTGGTCGCGGACACCTCTATGGCCACCCCTCCTGCAGGTACAGCCACCACGCCCGTACCAGCACCACCCTCAGCGAGTGGCCTGTGCCTGCTTACCCAGGAGGGTGGGCATCTTCTTCGCCCCAGGCACCTCAGGCCCTGCCCCAGTGAGCCCTGCTGCCCTGAGTGAGGAGGCTATTGACCTCCTGAGATCCATCTATGTAGGGTAATCAACCATTGTGAATGCCATCCAGGGGCTGGCATCCTAGATGCAGCAATGCAATGCATTCCTGGAGGGCATTCACAGTGGGATTGATTCAGGCTCTTGCCTCCTCTCTGATGGCAGCCATTGTCCCTGTTTCAACCGTCCCCCCTCCAACTTCCACTTCCCAGTCCCATTCTCCTCAACCCCAACCCATCCCTAGCACATAGCCAGACAAGCATGCACACAAGACAACACCCCAGAGTGTCACAGGCAAACACAAGCACCACACTTCATCCCACAGGCACTCACACAAAGACCATTCATTTGTAGACACAACATCCACTATCTCCATTGTCTCTCCCTTCTTCTCCTCTACCTCCCACCCAGTTACGTCCACTCACACCTGCATGCACTACATTAATATCCACTACCAGCATCATCACCACACCAAGCAGAACACACACCTCACTGGCAGACATCTCCACAACATCCATGCACATGTCCTGTGTCCTCTCCCACCGTGTCTGCAACCCCCAAAGTACACAAATGCAAGCACTCAGACACCCAACAGCCATCCACCTCACAACAGCATACAGCCTATGCACCTGCACCCAAATCCAGCAAACACCGCCAACAACCACTCCCTCATCCTCCTCTCCCATTACTCCTCCCTCTTCCCACCCAAATGTCCCTAAAAAGCTTTTCCTTTACAAGATTGACCTCTTCCTTACCCCTCCACCCCCGTCCTGCACATATGGGCAGGGTAGCAAGGAACCAGCTAAGCACCTCAGCCAAACATTCCACGGGCCCAGTGGTAGCACCAGCTACTCGTGGTGGAAAGGATTCCAGGCCAACAATACTGAAGGGGCAGGAGCCTGCACCAGCTGCGAAGAAGGGGCAGGAGCCTGCACCAGCTGCGAAGAAAGGGAAGGAGCCTGCACCAGCAGCAAAAAGAGGGGCAGGAGCCTGCACCAGCAGCAAAAAGAGGGGAAGGAGCCAGCACCAGCAGCAAAAAGAGGGGAAGGAGCCAGCACCAGCAGCAAAAAGAGGGGAAGGAGCCAGCACCAGCAGCAAAAAGAGGGGAAGGAGCCAGCACCAGCAGCAAAAAGAGGGGAAGGAGCCTGCACCAGCAGCAAAAAGAGGGGAAGGAGCCTGCACCAGCTGCAACAAAAGGGAAGGAGACCGCACCAGCTGCAACAAAAGGGAAGGAGACCGCACCAGCTGCAACAAAAGGGAAGGAGACCGCACCAGCTGCAAACAAAAGGGAAGGAGACCGCACCAGCTGCAAACAAAAGGGAAGGAGACCGCACCAGCTGCAAACAAAAGGGAAGGAGACCGCACCAGCTGCAAACAAAAGGGGAAGGAGCCTGCACCAGCTGCAAGGAAGGGGAAGGAGCCTGCACCAGCTGCAAGGAAGGGGAAGGAGCCTACACCGGCTGCAGAGATGGGGGAGGAGCCAGCACCAGCTGCAGAGAAGGGGAAACGAGCCTGCACCAGCAGGCGGGGGGGGGGCTGAGCAGGAGCCTCCCACAACCAACACCACAGTGCAGCTGTCACCACCAGCAGACGCCATATAGTCCAGCCTCCAAGGGATGCTGTGTGGCCTGCCATGTCCAGATCGGGTGGGCATCACCCACTCCAGAGACTGTGGCCTTGCACTCACCAGGACCAAGCACAGGACACGTTGTCCCCTCCAGACCCAGTGGGCAAGTCACCCACTTGAGAGACTCTGGCCTTCCACATCCCAGGACCAAGCACATGGCATGTTGCCCCCTCCGGAACCAGCGGTCAATTTAACCACTCCAGAGACTGCGGCCTTCCACTCCCCAGGACCAAGCACAGGACACGTTGCCCCCTCTAGAGCCAGTGGGCAAGTCACCCACTCCAGAGACTGTGGCCTTCCACTCACCAGGACTAATCACAGGGCATGTTGCCCCCTCCAGAACCAGTGGGCAAGTCACCCACTCCAGAGACGGTGTCCTTGCACTCCCCAGGACCAAGCAGAGGGCATGTTGCCCCCTCCAGAACCAGTGGGCTTGTTTCCGCATCTGGCTGAGGCGCCCTCCCTCTTCCCCGCTGAGGTGCTTGCCTATTTGGCAACTGATGCACCTGCAGTGTTCTCTCCGGATTGGGGCAGGATTAGGGTGGGGCCTTGGAATTTGCACTGTGGTCATGTGGGCCCTGTGAACTATGGCTGGGCAGTGTTCCTTTTTTATACATGTGTACAGATCTGTTTAATGTGTAAATCGGATTGTGATTTTGTTGTTGGACTGATTACAATCATATTCGTAAATTCCTGCTGCCTTGGCATTACTCTGCAGATTTTCGTGGTCAAATTGTTTTTGTTATGCATATGGTGTGGGGGTGGGTGTGTGTGTGTGTGCGTGTGTCACTCTCTTTTTCCTCCCACCCTCCCTTGTGTGGTAGGCGGCTGTACTCGCAGTCGTCGTCTTCACCGGCGTTGGTGTTCCATGTGGAGCACAACATAGAAGATCATCGGGAAAACTTGCAGTTTGGGTTCCATGGCGGCGTGGTTCTTTCCTGTGTCTCCGAAGGGGAGTCCTTTCCCTTCTGTGATGTGTTTCCGCCAGGCTTTTGATGGCGTTGATACCACCCCGAAAAGGTGGCAGAGTGATGTGTCTTAATATGGTGGGCAGTACTTTGTCTTCTGTCTGGCTGTAGGTGGCTACCGCCGTGGTGACTTGTTTCCGCCCTGGCGGTCCGTGTGGTACATTGGCTGTCTATCGGAGAGTTAACCGCCATGGACATAATTTGGCGGCACTTACCGCCAGCCAGTTGGCGGTATTACCGTCACTTTATCACCCACCGCAGCGTCGTAATGAGGGCCTTAGTTCATAATCAATTCAAGAGAGATATAGTCATCCTTCAAGATTCACTCCTATAGTACGAGACTGAACAGCAGTTGGACCTAGCATAGGGTTCCCTGTCACCCATACATCAACATTGCTTTCATTTTCTTTGAGCCAACAAAATCACACAGGACCTCACTTTGGGGTTTTAGTAACCTGGGTTAAGAAGGTCAGAGGCAGTCATTTGACCAACTATCAGCACAACATTCTGTTTATGTCAGAGCACAAACCCATTTTAGTTTGCACTGACCGTACTAATCTCCATCAACATTTCGAACTTATGCTCTCAAGGTGATATTGGAATTAATGGGATTGTTTTCATGGCCGAGCGGCTTCCTGTGGAATCTGTAGTTCTGATTCAAATGTGAGCTTGGCCCTTACAATGCCTAGAGACAGGTAAAATATCCTAATGGAGTAATAAGTAATAAGGTACACTATAAGTAAGTGGGCAGTTATGTTTCAGAGTATGTTTCAGCAGAACATAATAGCCTCCTGAAAATCTACAAACATATCACACTGCTCTCTGCGCTATTCTTATAACTGGACTGTTTGTGATCCGATTACTTATTTTAACCTAGGAATGTGGAAATAAGCATCCTGGGGGTCTAACCATCTAGGCCTGGTCCTGAAGACTGTGAATAACATTTTGAAAGGAGGCCTCTCAAACGTTTTCCTTTTCCACAAATATTAAATAGAGGGCTCAATAAGAGTCCTCCATCCACCTTTACAATAATAAAATACTTGGAGCACATACTTTTCCCTGGCTCTGTCTGAGGAAGCTTCTCTATAGCACTTTTTAACAAAAAGAGACTGAATGTATGCCATAAAGATGTTAGTGTGAGGGGAGCAGATAGGGGAACATATGACAGTTCTCAAGGACAGAAGAGTAAATTCCTCTTTGGTCCACAAGTAATCTCTCTCCATTCTTGCGAAATATGGGGAAGTCGAGCCCCCAGCCCCTCAACTGCTGCCATATGATGTCCAATTAATAAACAACTAGCGCAATTTAGTAGAGGCTGCGCCAAAAAGCTAGGGACAGAAGCTTGATTCCTACGTGGTCAATCAAACTGTTGCTTTTATTGCTGGGGCTGCTGCACTGGTTTAACTGGTGCTTATATCCTCAACACTTTATATATGTGTTTTTAGCCGAAACAGTGGCTTGATTACGCTAATCCTAATGCCTGAGCTGTGGTCCTGTTCTGCCTTAGGGGCCTAAACCATGTATCACCTTTTAACCAAATAAACGCTGTTCATCAAAATGCATATCCAGAACATAAGACCGAACAACTGCAGAAAAGCTGGTAGAGAGCATCCAAGAATTCTAGAATTCCAACAAAACCAAGCCCATAAATTAGGCAACTGCATCAGCTGTTTTCAACTTAGTCTGCATTGTTTGTTTAGCTTCTTCAATAACATCCTTGGCATTTCCTTAAACAGGTCACATATAACAATGGCAAAGCCATTTAGCATGGCTTATACGCTACCGTCACTGAATGTGCTAGAGCCTCATTTAAGAGAAAAGCGTTTTAACAATGTGCTTGTTTGCTAAAGTTTCTGTAAACCTGTTAGACTTCTCTACATGCAGGTTCATATTCAGCTTCACACCTGCTTTGTTCACAACAGCTGAAAATGTCACGTGGCCCTCAGTGATCACCAAGTCAGTCTCTATAGGTATAACAATGCAACTGGCATTATGCAAATCCAAAAATAAGCCTTCATCTATTTAAGGAGGCAAAAATTGTTCTGATTCACTGTAAGCACTATTATCATCTGTGTCAGTATACTGGTGATTGAATCAAAACATCAGAGCCAAGGTGCCAAGATCCAACAAATGTGTTATGAAATGGTCTGTGCAAGAGTACTTAAGACAGTGACTAAAGAGGCTAGAGCATCAAGCCGCTTATTCCCTTCCTCTTCAACCCAACCTAATATACTGTACACCATAGTAGCAATATTTTGACACATTCTCGAATGTGGCCTCTGGCTTGGCACTACAGATGGTCCAAACTCGGGCCTATCTTGCATAGGCAAGTGGATTTTCTTGTATCTGCCAAGAACTGGGAGCATTGAGAAGAATGCAAAATGCATAAAATAAAGGATAAAATAATACCCATACAGCAGAACATTTGAGAGAAAGAAAATACTTTGATGTTGGAACAAAGCATACGTTTCCATATCCTCAAAGGGCACCTTTATCTTTTATGGCCTTTCTTTTCAACTCAGTAGCTCTTTCTAACCACTTCTATGCCTGCATGTGTACTTCACTCTCTATCTAACAAGGTAGCTACAGTGCTGAGTTTAAATTTTTTTTTTATACACCATCCCTCTCACAGACACTAGCATGAAATCGAACAGCAGGCATTCTCTGGCACAAAAAAATGGCAAAGGTATCACCGAAGTGCGACAAGTGTTTGGAAGCCCTATCTGCTTAGCTATATTTTGTATTAATTCCCTGGGCCATGAGATTTCCCTTTGTTATGAAGTCAGTGAACGTATAAAATGATGTGGTGCGTGATGCCAATTTCGTTACCCATAGAAATTTGATAAAATAACAGCAGTACGTGTGGATCTTGATATAACGGAGTAGTGCGCTGTTCTCATGCTTAGAGCAAGGGATTCTTGCTACAAAGTAGGAAGATGTATAGGATTGAGATGTAACTTTGGGAGCCGTTGGACGATTGCAAAATGTTGGGATTGAGTAGAAACTACAATAGAACACTGGAATGTTGAAAGTTCAATTGAAGCTACTTAATTATCAATAATAACTGGTATAGAACTTCTGCTCCAATATTCCAAAATTTGTCTTTCAGTTTCTTCCTTTCTAATCTAGAACCGTCTACCCTCGGTGGGTGAATGTTGCAAAGGCTTATAACCCTTAAATTGTGCTGTTTGCTGTGTGTCCGAGGAGAAATGCATGAAATGGTAAAAGAAGAATGTTTGAAGTGGACGATTACTATAGGAGCATGTCGAGAATGATATGGTTTGGAGTTAGGGAACAGATGCAAGGTGCTAGGAATCAGGAGGTACGGTTGTGTTGCTCCCTACTGCCAGATCTCTTCTAAAGAAACACACCTACATGTGCATACCATCAACATCTCAGTGTGGTTAAAAGGTACACCTTCTGCTACGTTTATCTTTCTTTCTCCCTTTTAATTGAGCACATACTACTCCTAGTGGTTGAAATGTTTTAATAACTTTATAGCTCTTCTGACTCCTGGATATACTGGTTGTTAAAGGCCCTTTTCATTGTTATAGGACCCCACCTATCTATCGCTCAGGTCTATAACTAGGGATCAGGGCATTTAATAACCAGGAAAGCTTGCAGCAGAAGGACTATAATATGGCGGAACGGCTCTGTCTGTTTCATGGATGAGATGGGTTTTAGGTACCAACCGATTCAGTTGTAATGCATAATGAATTTTGCTTATTTTCCTCAGCCGTTTCTTCATAGAAATGCAGAAGAGTTTAGTCTTTGGATGCTAAACGTTCAACCTTGGGTGATTTGGGAAAGTGGAATAATCTAATCCTTTTCTGTATATTCATGTTCTGATCATCAACAATAAATTTGTGGACAAACGCACTGTTCCAATAGTGGAGCTAGACGAGCTCCCACTGGCAGAAACTAAGTGATCCCACCCCTCTCCCCACCTCTAAATGAGGTAGGATAACCAGGACTTTGGACCAAACCAAAATTGCAGATTTTCAGTTTGCCCACAGGTTTTCAGCACATCTCTCATTCAAGACCGACTGATTATAAACGATGCCCAAGTTTGCTGAACTACAAAACAAAGACGTCTAACAAAACACACCCCAGAAGCAAGACTGAAAACAGTTTAAGTCAGCACAGAAGAAATACTTTACTGTTAAATGTATAAAAAAAAAACAGACTGTGTAAGCAAGAAAGGCAGATAATGCACTGCATACCCGACTTGTTAACACTTACACAAGCTTAAAAACTGTCATAGAAACTATGACGCTTCTGGTATATTCTTTGGATTTCCTTTTAGTTAGACTGGTACAAATGATTCCTGTCCTGTTCTTCTCAGAACCTGCATTCCAAGTATGCAAAAAAGTAACTTAGTCATCGTCGGGCCTTTTGGACTGAATTTGTTTTCTTTCACCAGTTGAGCTGAATTTAGTCTAGGTCTAGCATTTTGTTGGTCACTGCACAATTTGGGAGGCTCTGTAGGATTCTATGTATTCCTTGATCTTCAAAGACAATTCCATTTAGGTTGAGAGACTGTAAATTGTGCAGTGTCGAGCAGACAGAAATAACAGCGTCTGAGGATAGTCCCATGCACCATTCTAAGCCAAGGCCATGCAGATCTTTCAACGATGTCAGGCACGAGAGACCAAAATCTGTGAGGGAACGGAAATTAACAAGCTCTAATTTCCGCAGAGCTTTTAAATGTCGCCCAATGACGTGGAGTGTTCCGTCTGTGATGTTGCATCCTTGAAGTCTCAAATATTGTAAATTCTTAAGATGCATTGCAGCTTTTTCAAAACCTGAATCTGTCACTCGGTATGTACCTGTGAGGGACAACGACTTGAGATTAAGGTTACAGCAAAGTGTTTTCAAGTGGAGGTTGGAAAAGGCCGGAACGTGGCTTAGCACAAGGTGCTCTACCTTTACCTGGCGTTTGGCACCATCTTTCAGGCCAGATCCCTGGAACCAGAGTGAAGGAATCTCACAGTGGCTCAGCTCCAGTGACTTCACGGAAGATGGCAAGGAATCAAACTTCAATCGGCGGAGGTCAGTTTCGGAAAGACACAGTTTTAAGAGGTTAGGGCTGCGTTTCTCAAGCTCCTGCAGCAGTGCCTGAGACAGGAATTCCACTTTCTTGGCCGAATGCAGAAGCCCTTTCACCTTCAATGTTTTCAAACTGCCTCCCAAGTAACGACGGACGAGATGCCACAATATCTTGGAGTTTATCTGCATACAGCGGATGAGATTTAGAGAGACAAAAAATTAAACCTTTAACCAATAGAAAATTACAAGAGAACGGTGAAATAAGCCTGTGACACTGGAAATCAATATACATTTACATTTTGCATCAGTTCTATGTAATATGTAACAATTGTGCTATGAGACTTGACTCAATGAAGTAACACGGGTCATGGTTTTAGAGTTCAACAGATTTTAAGCGCATGGCCACATTTTTGAGGACAGCACAGACATATTATAGGATAACGAAGAAACCATTATGGACACAAATGAAGAAAACCTAGAAAGGAGAATTTATATTTTGATTATTATCAAAGGTTATACGTTTTTACATGTTAATGATTACAGCACTGAAGGGTTACAGTGGGAGATGTATATTTAAAAACCTGTAAAGCGCTGGGTGTCTCCTTTTCGGTACTTCAGAGTACTGATGATCGATTAGAGATATGTCAAGTTTTGAGGTTTGGCTTAGGTTTATTAATATGGTAAGGGTTACTTTCAAGTTCATAGAAAAGTGTGTGCCGAGAGTTGTGTTTAAGGTCAGAGTTCGGTCAATCGAATGGTTAGGTATTTTTGTTTGAGCTATATTTTGGTAAACTATTCGGTTAAGACAGAGTTAGGGATGTCAGTAATTTTCTTTATTCTGCAATCCATCTTAAAGTTTTCCTCAGAACTGTAAATGGAATGTAAAAAACATTTTTTTATTGGAGACTTTACAAAATCACATCCTGAAGGTCATGCATTAATTATTTGTCTATTTCTCCTGTAAAGGCACCTAGTAATGGTTGAAAGAATAAGCATGATAAGATTGAGCGTTTAGATAGTCTTACAGTAAGAAATGAACGAGTTACTTACCTTCGGTAACGACTTTTCTGGTGGATACATTAGCTACCTGTGGATTCCTCACCTCATGAATACTCCCATGGCGCCAGCATTCTACGGAAATCTTCTTACTAGTCTCTGCACGTCGACGAGGACGTCACTGTCTCGCACGCGACGCCGTCTGACGTCATACAGGCAATAAGAGGTCCTCGACGACGTGCGGACGTCAGTACCAATCATTTTTTACGTGCATGAGAACAACCAGGCAATGCAATGAAAGAACAAAGCAACATCCATTATATTGTAAAAATACACCACATTGTATGAATAACTGTAAATCTTTTTTATGTACATATATATATATATATATATATATATATATATATATAAAACTCTTTCTTTTAAAAATATATACACACACCAAGTATATACATAAAGATATATACACATATACCCATATATATATATAAAAATATTATATATATACATCTATTGCACCCTCAAAGATCAAGAGGAGCGCACTCAAGGATTACTTGGCAAGACCATAAAGGCAACGGGGAGGCGGGTGGGACCGTGAGGAATCCACAGGTAGCTAATGTATCCACCAGAAAAGTCGTTACCGAAGGTAAGTAACTCGTTCTTCTGATGGATACAACTACCCGTGGATTCCTCACCTCATGAATAGAATCCCAAAGCAGTACCACGCCCGGCGGTGGGTGCCTAAATGGTCAAACCAAGAAATCCTGCAGCACTGACCGTGCAAAATGGCCGTCCCTTCTAACCTCAGAATCTAAACAGTAATGTTTTGCAAAAGTGTGAAGGGACGACCAAGTTGCGGCCTTGCAGATGTCGACCACAGGAACACCTCTGGCTAAGGCCGAAGTGGCCGACTTAGCTCTGGTGGAATGAGTTCTAATGCCCTCAGGAGGATCCTTCTTTGCCAAAGAGTAACATATTTTAATGCAAAGAACAACCCACCTGGATAGTGTTCTCTTGTGGACTGCCTTTCCTCTCCTCTTGCCCACGTATCCAATAAACAACTGATCCTCCAGCCTGAAATCCTTTGTTCTATTGATAAAGAAGCTCAACGCTCTCTTTGGATCCAGACGGTGCAGTCTTTCTTCCTCTTTGGAAGGATGAGGCGGAGGATAGAACGTGGACAAAGTAATTGCCTGAGCCAAATGGAAGGGTGAAACAACCTTCGGGAGGAAAGCAGCCTTGGTCCTCAACACCACCTTATCCCCATAAAAAGTTGTATAAGGGGGTTTTACTGATAAGGCCTGCAACTCACTCACTCTCCTTGCTGATGTTATAGCTATCAGGAAGACTGTTTTTAAAAACAAATACCTTAAGGGGCAAGAATGCATAGGTTCAAAAGGGGACCCCATAAGGAAAGTCAGGACTAAGGACAAATCCCATTGCGGCATAACGAATGGCTTTGGAGGATATTGATTTAGAAGAATCTGATAACAATAGGGGATTTAAATAAAGATGGTTGGTCTGGAAGACATATGAAGGCTGACAAGGCCGATAAATAACCTTTAATGGTAGCCACTGCACAACCTTTCTGCGCCAGAGATAGAGCAAAAGACAAAACGTCCGATAGATGAGCTTGTAAAGGATCAATCTGCCTCTCTCCACACCACGCAACAAATTTAGACCACCTATTAGCGTAGATAGATTTAGTGGAGTGTCGCCTGGCCGCTAATATAACATCCACTACCTCAGGCGGGAGAGAGAAGGAACTCAGGTTGCCCCGTTCAATCTCCAGGCATGTAGGTGCAGACTCTGGAGGTTGGGGTGTAGAACCTGCCCCTGCGACTGCGAGAGGAGGTCTGCCCTGAAAGGGAGACGGAGCGGCGGGCACGTTGAGAGTTGGAGAAGGTCGGAGTACCACACCCTCCTTGGCCAATCCGGAGCTATTACGATTACTAGAGCCCGGTCTTGGCGAATCTTCCTCAATACTCGAGGAATCAAGGGTATGGGAGGAAACGCGTAAAGCAACTGGCCGCACCAGGTCATTTGAAACGCGTCCCCCAATGCTTCCTGCATCGGATACTGAAGGCTGCAGAACAACGGACAATGCGCGTTCTCTCGAGTGGCGAACAGATCTACCCGAGGAAACCCCCACTTCTGGAAGATTAAACGGACTTGATCTGGATGGAGACGCCACTCGTGATCTGCCGAGAAGTGGCGACTGAGACTGTCCGCACGCACGTTCAAGACTCCGGCCAGATGGTTTGCTATCAAGCAAATCCGATGGTCCTTTGCCCAGGACCATAGTCGAAGAGCTTCTCTGCAGAGAAGGTACGACCCCACTCCTCCCTGCTTGTTTATGTACCACATCGTGGTAGTATTGTCCGTTAGGACCTGTACCGACTGACCACGAAGGGAAGGGAGGAAGGCCTTGAGAGCCAGACGTACAGCCCGTAACTCTAACAGATTGATGTGAAAAATCTGTTCCTCTGGAGACCAAAGACCTTTGATCTCCAGATCCCCCAGATGAGCTCCCCACCCTAGAGTGGAAGCATCCGTTATGACTGTGGCCACTGGTGGCGACTGCTGGAACGGTTTTCCTTGTGAAAGATTGTTGCTTGCAATCCACCACTTCAAATCCACAGCAGCATCTCTGGAGATCTTGACAGTACCCTCTAGATCCCCTCTGTGTTGAGACCACTGCCTTCGGAGGCACCACTGAAGAGCCCTCATGTGCCAGCGAGCATGCGTGACCAACAGAATGCAGGAGGCAAAAAGACCGAGCAGACGAAGGACCTTGAGGACTGGAACTACCGCTCCGTTTCGAAACATTGGAACCAAATCCTGAATATCTTGAATCCGCTGAGGCGGAGGAAAGGCCCGACCCAATGTCGTATCCAGTACTGCCCCTATGAACAGGAGGCGCTGAGAGGGCTCCAGGTGAGATTTGGGCTCGTTCACCGAAAAGCCCAGGTCGAACAACAACTGGGTTGTTGACTGCAGATGACGCAACACAAGCTCCGGGGACTTGGCTTTGATCAACCAATCGTCCAAGTAAGGGAATACTGCTATCCCCTTCCTTCTGAGCTCTGCCGCAACCACCGACATCACCTTCGTGAAGACTCGAGGTGCTGAAGTAAGACCAAACGGAAGGACCGCAAACTGGTAGTGTTGCGATCCCACCACAAACCGGAGATACTTCCTGTGTGACTTGAGTATCGGGATATGAAAGTAAGCATCCTGCAAGTCGACAGACACCATCCAGTCTTCCATGTTCAACGCCAAAAGCACCTGTGCTAGGGTCAGCATCTTGAACTTTTCCTGCTTGAGGAACCAATTCAAGATCCTCAGGTCCAGAATTGGTCTCAAACGACCATCCTTCTTGGGAATCAGGAAATACCTTGAGTAAACTCCTTGACCCCTTTCCTGCTCCGGGACCAACTCCACCGCGCCCTTTAAAAGGAGGACTTCCACCTCCTGTTCTAGCAACAGGAGGTGTTCTTGTGAACAATACGAAGGGCGGGGCGGGATGAGGGGCGGAAACTCCCGAAAGGGAAGGGTGTAGCCTTTTCCCACAACACTGAGAACCCAAGTGTCCGACGTAACAGTCTCCCATTTGGTGAGAAAATGCTGTAATCTTCCCCCTACAGGAGAGGAGTGAGTGGGAAATGGTGGAAGCCTAAGGCTGCTTCCCCTGCTGCACCCCGCCAGAGGATGAGGAAGAGGCAGAGTGCTGCTGAGAGGCTCCCCTGGTGCGGACCCTACCCCTCCCCCTAAAAGATCTATAGGGGTGGGAAGAGGCAGGTTGCTGATATCTTCCCCGAAAGGAAGAGGAGGAAGAGCCACGCCCAAATCCACGAAACCTCCTGAAGAATCTGGAAGAGGCCGTGGAAGAAGGAGCTTGGAGTCCCAACGACTTAGCCGTGGCCCTGCTCTCCTTAAAACGTTCCAAGGCCGAATCAGCCTTAGCCCCAAACAGTTTGTCCCCATCAAACGGGAGATCCAACAATGTGGACTGTACATCTGCCGAAAAGCCCGAGTTACGTAGCCAGGCCTGTCTCCTTTCCACCACAGTTGTGCCCATTGCTCTGGCTACCGAGTCGGTGGTATCCAGTCCCGTCTGGATAATTTGGGTCGCAGCAGCCTGGGCATCAGAGACAAGATCCAAAAGACCCTGGGGAAGCTCTGTAAACGAAGAGGAGATGTCATCCATCAGGAGCATGAATATACCTCCCCAGGATACAGGTCGCATTAGTGGCTTTTAACGCCAGACTGCAGGACGAAAAAATCTTCTTCGACTGCGCCTCTAGCTTTTTTGAGTCTCTGTCCCCAGGCACCGTCGGGAAAGAACCAGGCGCTGATTTGGACGAACAGGAGGCCTGCACAACCAAGCTCTCCGGCGTAGGGTGCCTAGATAGGAAACCAGGATCAGTTGGAGCCGTCCGATACCTCCTGGCCACGGCTCTGTGAACTGCTGGGGAAGATGCCGGCTTCTTCCACACCTCTAAAACCGGATCCAGCAGAGCGTCATTAAAAGGTAATAGAGGCTCCGCCGCGGCTGAGGCCGGATGCAACACCTCTGTCAAAAGGTTTTGTTTCGCCTCCACCACCGGCAAAGGCAGGTCCAAAAAACTAGCTGCCTTCCGTACCACTGTATGAAAGGAAGCAGCTTCCTCTGTATATTCCCCCGGGGACGAAAGGTCCCACTCAGGGGAAGTGTCCAGCCCACTGGCCGACTCCAGTCCACGCAGCCCATCACCCGAGTCCTCTAGCTCTCCTTCCTCTAGGGCTCGTTGGTACTCCTGCTCCTCTAGTACCCGGAGAGCACGCCTCCTTGAATGCAGTCGTTGCTCAATCCGCGGAGTCGACAACACCTCCGCCGAAGTCGGAGATCGGCGCCGATCTTCCGAAGCCACCGACGCCGCATCCGGCGCCACAGGTAACTTCGGCGCCGACTGAAGAGCAGATGAAACGGATGGACCCACCGGAGTCACAGGCCGAAATCTCGACGTCGACGGGATGGAAATCCCTGGGGCCAATCCCTCCGAAGCCATCGGAGCGGCCACCGGCGCTGACACTGGCGCCGAGCCCACGTTCCCAAACGGGAGAAAGGGCATAAAGGGTGCCGGCCGAAGAGGCGCAGGATCACCCAAAGAAAAGGCCAAAGGCCCAGCCGGAGCACCCCCTGGAGCCATCTGTTGGAAGATGGCATACATCGCATTCAAGAATGCAGAACTATCGGCTCCAGGGGTGGGAAAAGCCGGATACTGGGGTGCCTGACTCGGAGGCGACCCCGACGCCGGCCTCGGCGTCTGCGCCGGAGAAAACACCTGAGGCTCCAATACCTCAATCACCGACGCCTGTCCAGGCGAAGTTGGAGACGTCGGAGAGAGCAACGGCGTCGAAGGATGCGGCGTCACCGTGGGGCTGACCTCCCATGTCCTCCGGCGCCGATCCGGAGACCTGGAACGAGCCTCCCTTGAATGACGCCGAGATTCTCTACGGCGCCGGGAGTCTCGATGATGCCGATGTCTTGGAGAAGACTTTTTCTTGTGATGCTTCTCCTTTGACTTGGCCATAAACAGCTTCGCCTCGCGTTCTTTAATGGCCTTCGGATTCATGTGCTGACACGAATCACAAGTCGAGACGTCGTGGTCGGAGCTCAAACACCAAAGGCAATCGGAATGAGGATCCGTCACCGACATCTTGCCTCCACACTCACGACAAGGCTTAAATCCAGACTTTCTCTGCGACATTATTTCCACAGAGAAAGAGTACGCAGCAAGATATACACTGTAACCGCAAGAGTAACAGTTGCTCCCTCGAAGATAACCGTTTCGAATGCACGGAAAAAAGGGAACTGACGTCCGCACGTCGTCGAGGACCTCTTATTGCCTGTATGACGTCAGACGGCGTCGCGTGCGAGACAGTGACGTCCTCGTCGACGTGCAGAGACTAGTAAGAAGATTTCCGTAGAATGCTGGCGCCATGGGAGTATTCATGAGGTGAGGAATCCACAGGTAGTTGTATCCATCAGAAATACGCGTGTGCTATCACTCCTATTCCTCCTTCAAAGTGTCCGTTTATTGTTGTAAATTATCAATTCAATATTATCCCAAGCCAGTCACAGGCATATTTTGCAGCAGACTGGTAACTCAGTGAACTATTTCCCAGGATAAGAACTTGCGAGTCGCAAGTTACTCAATGATCTCTGTAATAATTAAATAA
Organism: Pleurodeles waltl; assembly: GCF_031143425.1. Taxonomy (NCBI): domain Eukaryota; kingdom Metazoa; phylum Chordata; class Amphibia; order Caudata; family Salamandridae; genus Pleurodeles; species Pleurodeles waltl. Next base: position 449,250,146 of record NC_090443.1, read on the forward strand.
ACCCACAGAACAGGCGTACAAAAGATTTTAACATAGAAAAGCAGAGACAATATTACTGCTAAACTACAAGACAAGTAACAAGCTGCATATAAAAAACGAGAACAAGCATGTGTGTTGTCTCTTTATTTAAAAAAAAAAACATTTTTACATAGAACACGTTACTACATTTCTGCAGTTTAATAGCAATATTACTAGGACTACAAAGGGGAATGTCACTGTCCCACGGGCAAAGCTCAAAGTGCAGATTTAGCTTGAAGGGATGTTAGAAACTGCAGATAAGTGAAATCCTCAGAGTCGGTGAAAAGCCTCTCGCGACTGGTGGAGTGCCTTTGAGGGTAGCGGAGGGCTCTTTTGGCTGGCTGGGCTCTAGCTTGGGATCGGTTTGATCTGACTAATCTACACAGGTCAGATTGCATTTTGTGAGGATTGGCTAAGGTAATGGAGGGCCAGGTAATGGCTCCTAAGATTGAGCAGACAATTGTGCTGGTACGCCGAGGGCTCTCCAGTAGCCAACCTAAAACTTCAGTTGAAGGACCCTATTCTCTCACCTGCCCGCAGACACTTTTAGGGTCAGAGGACATTGCAGAAAGGACAAGATCCCTAATTTTACCTGCTGCTGCCCAACTCTTCCTGTTGTCTATAAGATAAGCTGGTACTGCTTCTGCATGTGCTGTAACTGTTTTGAGTATGAAAGAAGCCTGGGCTGCTGAGGACTGCTGCTGCATTAGCTCTGCACTTGAGGTTTGAATACTGCTTCCCATACAGCAGCGGCAGCCGCAAATGTCAAAGGGGGAAGAAAGGGGTTGGGAGGGAAGGGGGACGACTGGAAATAAAAACAACAATCTTTATCGCCGTCTCCTCGCACATCTTCTGGTGTCTCAGCACCCACTTTAACACCAGCACAGGCCCCCAAGCAATCTTTGTGCTGCTTTCATGCTAAACCCAGCATGAAATCAGGGTCAAGATTGGTCTAAGTGGCTTGGACAGGGTATGTGCAGTTTCTGCAGTCCAGCTGTTCAACACAGCCAGGTTGGAGAAACTGAAGTGTGAATGTGTGTTTGGCCGGCCTGAGACGGCCAGCCAAACACACATGTGCAATATCTCATTCTCCCTTCCCCTGGCCCAGCCCCACCCCTCTCGTCACATGCTGGCTGAGCCAGCAGATGGAATATATAACGATAGTAAGTGATTGTTTTCATATTTCTTCTGCTGGGTCTTAGCCGGGGGGGGCGGGGGGGGAAGGGGGGAGACGCTCCTCTGCCGTTGCAGAGAAGCCACTCCTGTTCCCATACCTGCTGAATGTGAGGGAAGCTCTTACTGCTGAAACCAGTGCTGTATCTTTTTGATGTCTGATGGAACGGAACACTAGCATTACTGCTGTCTATGATGTACTTGCTATTGGTATGTTAGAGGGGCGTGCACGGCCTCTGGCTGTGCCTTGCCTTTTCGGAATGTGTAAGACAGAAGTTTGCACTACTGCTGCCTGTGCTTTGCATACGGAAGAGCATACTATACAATTAACATTTAGAGATGGGGGCATATACCACCTAATACCATATTTGTTTGATGAATAGATTTCAGACTTTTTAATTTGACTTTGTGAATCAACATGCATAAAACTACCTTAAATACTGAAAACAGTAAAAAAAAAAGAAAAAAAAAAAAAAAGTTAGAATGAAAATGTACTTTTGCATAACAGAAACTGTTTTATTTTGAAGTGTAATGCACAGACATAACACATAACAGCATGCATTGTAAACTTTAACATCTGTGTCACTTGGAAACTAATGTAATTACCCTGTGAGGTGTTAAATCCACATTTTTCCACAAAGCTTTGTCCAAAACCAGTCTCTTCCAGTGTTTGCAGACTCTAAAAAAACAGAAAGAAGTATAGGTGTTTAACCACTTGTTATTATGTATATTGTACATTTTAGTTTCCTAATTGGTCAGGTTTTACTTTTTCAAACAACATTTAAGGTGTACACAGTGAATACATATGAACAGAAATTTTGGTTAAGTTCACAAGAATATTGAGATCCTTTACGTCATACTTCTACCATTCCTTGGTACAGTAAAATGTAGTAATTTAAAATGTTGTAAAAATGATATATTTTGTAGGAGAAGCTTCTGATATTACATTTAAAGTTTATGATAGAGACTTGCTTATTTGACATATTTTATGCAGTTGGTTGCAATTTTCCAGAGGTCATGATTTTGGTTTCAAGTTTTTGCTTCTCAGGAGCTGGTGGCAACTCACCAATTGCGTAACACAATTCCTGGTGAGGAGTTGCTCCCTCCAAGTGGAAGCTATTCAACGTGCATGCACGTCCTCCCGCACGGCCGAATCTACTAGATGAAGAGGAAACCACTGGCCTCATCCTATTTTAGCAAGCTGCCAGTAAGGCCTCACATAATCCTCACAAAGGAACTCCTGCCTGTGTCCTTCCTCCAAATGGCATATGTGGGCCGTGGCAACCCTGGGGCCAAGGCGAGGAGCCAACCCATCTCCATAGTGTCTGTGAGACACAAATACGCAGGAAGTGCTGAGGGTGCATGTTGTATTTACGTGATCTAAGGGTTGAACTAGTGTGTATAGTATAGTTACTAATTTCCCTCTTTCATTTTCCTTTCCCCCTCCCCTTTCCATTCTAATGGAATGTTCCTGTCCGTTTAATACACAGAGAGATTCTGTTTATATCTGAATGTGAGAGGTTCTTTGACTGAAAAGCTGACAGTGTATTATTAAACATACTGAAGAACTACACAGTGCTTTGGACTTATTATAACACTGACGACAAGCTGTGAGGGGACAGTGACGCTATCACCCCCTACATGCTGTACTCAGTCAGGAGTCTACATTCATCATTACAACTGAAGGAGAAACCGTCAGGAAGATTATCTGCATCACACCAACTTGACTCTTCAGGGCTTTTCAATTTGAAGGCAGAACCATCTTTCAATAGTAAAAAGTCAGTACACCAAACTATTTAGCAACTCCAAACTCTTCAAGCAACTGTAAGACAATTTCTACTGTTTGCCATCATTTCCCCAGGAACACTTTTAAATACAAGTTTCTCTCCAAATACGAACTTCCTAATAATGTATTTGCTGCCCTGCGTTTCTCAAGAAATCTGTGGCCTGTACACAATTTTGTAACCGACGCCAGCTATCACATATTACCAGGGATTGGAGTTAATTAAAAGCATTTCATGTTTATTGCTCAGCATTTCTTTCCGTGTGGCACATTTCCTGTCACCACTCGAGTAATTGCTGAAGGAAAATAAATATTTGTTTTTAGACACAACTTCTAACTGTCGGAGAGCTGCTAAAAATTCAAGCTTTAGAGAAGCAAGTGCTTAAATTAAATGGGTCATTATAAAGCATAAATTACTGTGACATTATAAAAGAGCTTAACAAGGAACATTATTGTAAAGCTGCATGTGCTTTTAATTTGAACAACATGTGGTTTTCCCCATGTAACTGAGCACTTAATTATTATCAGTACTGCCTTGAAAGCCGAGTGTCCAGGAAACTTTCTGTGCAAGCACCTTCCCACCTTCAACTTGTACTGTAGCTGTAAGTGCAGTAATTCAGCAACTTGCCAAACAGAGGTACACTGAATGGTCAAATGTTTGACACCTCTTCGCGCTGCTCTCTTTCTCAATGGAATCCCATGGCAAGCGTCGCCGAGGCAAATAATTTCACAGATATGCGACGTTCTAAGGCCATAACGGCAGCAAGGGAAGTTTGAATTTACCTGTTTCAGCACAAGTTTGTATGTTAAGAAAAATCAATCCCAACACTGTACTTACTGGAAGCTGCAGTACCTCCATAGTTTTCTTGGAATAGTATCCTTGAAAGACTCTGGGACTCCATGTTTTTTCACGCCCATTGTGCATCACAAGGGCGGGTTTTCTACTGAACACGCCTTATTTTTAAGTGAAAGGAAAAAAACAGCTAGTCCCACAACTTTCTTCTGTGGAAACTGAAAGAGGGCTGTCAAATACATCTATTAGGCTCTCCATACAAACAAGCATTGGAAAAAAAAAGAATTCTATAGCTACCAGATACTTAGCAGAAGCATTACATAAGTGATTTCACCAAAGTGCCTACCCTCTTAATTCACTCTATAGTCAATTAAGTTTGTACTTTTCAATATGGCAGCAGCAAGTATGTCCCCCACCTTTTCTGAAAAAAGGAGAACCAATTCTGCCTTGGAAACAGTAGACTAAACAGTTTGAATCCTATTTAATTGCCGTGGGGAAGAAAAATTCACACCATTGAGGAAACAGCATATCCTACTACATAATTTGGGAATAGAGGGAAGGCAAATTTAGGAAAATATAACGCAAACGGAGGAGGATGGAGAAGAGGAAGAAGATGATCAAATGGATGTTTATCAGGCTACTTTCAACAAACTACAAGATCATTTTGGAAAAGGAATAAATGTGGTCCTAAAAAGGCACACATTTTTCATGAGGGTGCAGGGCAAAAAATGAAAAGGTAACAGCTTATATTGCTGCAATGAGAGGATTTCCAACACTTGTGAGTTTGACTCTTTAACAGATTCCTTAATTTGTGATCAATTGGTCAGATGTACCAATAATCCTAAGGTACAGGAGAAACTACTCACACAGAACTTAGATTTGAAACAATCTATTGATGTGGCAGTTGGGACAGAACATACAGCAGAGTGTATGAAAGAGATAAGAGTGACTTCTGACAAACAAATATCATCTCCCACTGAAGTGAATGTAGTAAAGAAACTGGGAAGTCCAACCTCTTGTAAAGCTGATGACCTTCATAAACAATTTACCAACAAAAATGATGATTTTTACAAACAACCAGCGACGAATGAGAAAACAAAGTGTTTTCATTGTGGTAACATAGGTCATCTTGCAAACTACATACACTTCAAAGCTAGAACGTCCATATGGAGAAAATGTGGCAAGAAAGGACACTTTGCCAGGGTGTGTAGGAACTTGCATAACAAACAGAGGCACATGGTAGAATCCAACACTCTAGAGAAAGTTAAGTTTGTGTTCCAAGTATCTGATGAGTATACAATTGTGAAGTTTCTGTCATGTGAAACTGATTCCCCATCTTCTTCATAACCCATTCAAGGAAGAGCTGGACAGGTTACTTGAGCTTAATGTAATTGAACCAACTGAATGCTCAGAGTGGTTGGCTCCTATTGTTATTGTCCACAAGGCCACCGAGGGCCAGATTAGGCTATGTGTTGACCTCAGGGACTTGAATAATAACATATGGGTGGATCGACATCCATTACCCCGGATACATGAAATCCTCACACTAATAGACAAAGCTTCTTATTTTAGTGTACTGGATCTTTCTTCAGCCTACCACCAGGTGGAATTAGATCCCCTCCAATCATTTAACTTCATTTGTAACCCCATTAAGAGCATTCCAAAACAAAAGAACGCCATTTGGTTTGGCTTCAGTCACAGCTGCATTCCAAAGAATAATGCAACACTTACTACAGGACATTTCCAAATCCATCTGTGTCCAAGACGATATCTTAATTTTTGGGAAGGACATTGAGGAACATAACACCACTCTCAAGGCAGTATTAAATAAATTAAAAGAATCAGGGTTAACCATTAAAAAAGAAAAATGCTGAATTGGTGGTAACCTCTGTAGAGTATTTAGGCCACACAATACCACGAGTAGGCATTAAACCTAAGATTGAGCTAGTGGAGTCAGTAAAAAAGGCACCAGTACCCATCAACAAAGATGATTTGAAGTCCTTCTTCGGACTTGCTGAATTCTACTCTGCCTTGTGGCAGGTTTTGCCAGTGTTGTGGAACCCTTACGTAACCAACTCAAGAAAACTACAACATTTCTGTGGGATGAGATGTGTCAAAAAGCATGTAATGATATAAAGATAGCCATAATTAATGCTCTACCACTGGGAAGGTTTGATCCTAACAAGTCCACCTATTTGACCACAGATGCCAGTAACAAAGGGCTAGGGGCCCTGCTCACACAAAGAGAGAACGGGACAGAACATATAACTGCATTTGCATCAAGAGCTCTTAAAGGGGCTGAATGCAGATACTTGGTGGTGGAAAAAGAAGCATTAGCCTGCTACTGGGCAGTAAGACACTTCAATTGTTTTTTTTACGGGGGATCCATTTCACAATAAGATTGGACCACGAACCCTTAGTACATGCTTTCTCAACAAAGGGATCTGAAAGAACTACACCCAGAATTTCTCGTGGATGCTGGGACTAGAAGGGTACAATTTAAAGTACAATATTTACCAGGATCACAAAACAAAGTTGCAGATCATCTATCTCGGAATCCTCTGGAGGGACAAAGTCAAGGATTAGAAGAAATTCCAGAGGACATGGTATTAGAGATCACTTTGTCAAGAGTACGGTCTGAAGAATGGGAGCAGTGGATGGAAAATGATAATGAACTAAAAAGTCTCTATCCCTACATACATGAAGGTTGGCCTAGACATAAGAGCAAATTACCCGACCACATAAGTAATTACTGGGAAGTGAGGATGGAATTAAGTGATAATGGAAAATGTATTTGTAGGGGAAATAAAATTATAGCTCTCGAAGCCATGGGGGAAAAGATAACCAGGCTAGCCCATGAGGGACACTTGGGACGCATCCTAACAAAACAAAAACAAGCATTGGCATAGCCAATAGGTCTCGCTTTTGGGAGAGATTCTATTTTTGGTTTCTCTATTCCACTGTAGCTGTGTGGATAGTAAGTGTAGATTGCTTTTTACATGGCAAGTGAAAAGATTTACCCCACCACTTCCAGCCTTACACAAACTAGAGCAAACTAGATCGCTAAAAATAGCTGGTCCCTAGAGAGTGGGTATGTTATCTAGGCTGGGTTTTTTTTGTATTGCATGCCGGAATCTGTAAACAACAGTTCCACAGGTATCGAATTCAAACACAAATGATTGCGATGAGCTGGTTTAAAAAAAAAGCTGCTTTGCTATGGAATTACCGCGTCAATTTGGGGTGTTAATTTTGTTTTTACAGATTGTGTGTTCCATTAATAATCTAAGGCGATGGCATATTCTGAAGTACGGAAAGTCTCAGAAAATAAACGTTTTTGTATTTTCTCTCATGCGTTTACCAAAATAATGTTGTGTGTGAATAGAAGCACATCTACTCGCACCACTTAAAGAAAAATAATTTTCAAAAGTCCACGTTGGCTGAGAACCACCTTTTAATGTGCGCCTCTCATGATCACCATCAGTAGGCATTCTAGAAGAATGTCTGATGTCTGGCTGGATGGTCACTTTTAACAGCTAGATTTAATTGGGATATGAAGCGAAGTTGTGTGTGTTTGTACTTTTGTGTCTTTATTTGTATGTGTGTGCCCGTGTGAGGTGTGTGCGTGCCCGTGCATTGTTGTGTTTGTGCAGATCCTGGAGGGGTGGAAAGGTGGCAAACTTTTTATGTAATATTATAGTCCTTTAAAAGATAAAACAAATACATTTTTAAGCCCAAGGCACGCTTACGTATATTAAATCATGTCCCCTCCCTTTTCCAAGTTAAAAGTAGCACCCAGATTTCATATTGGGAGACTTTTTAATGAGGATGTGAATTAATAATTATGATAAGGTATTAAATTGTGTCTTAGTTTAGATGGGGACCATGTCTGTGCTAGACACTGCTGGAAGACAGCGAGGCACTTACCCTGCATCTCTGAACCAGCAGAAAAAAAACAAAAGGGGCGACCCCTTTTATTCCAAGATATGCTGAAATAGTAACACGAAATATGTGCATTTTTTGTATTTTTGAAATGGAACAAATCCACTGTGCACGTTTTGCATAACAAAACAAAACAGCAAATTAACCTTCGAACTTTTCAGGAAAACATTCAAGAAACACTGACACCAGTGCAACTTATAAATAACTATTTTACACTTCTTTTGTTGTTTGTTTACTACGATGTCGGGAAAAGGGTAATTTGTAAATGTAAATAAACGAACTAAGTGTGAGACGAACGAGTTACTTACCTTCGGTAACGACTTTTCTGGTGGATACATTAGCTACCTGTGGATTCCTCACCTAATGAATACTCCCATGCCGCCAGCATTCGACGGAAATCTTCTTACTAGTCTCTGCACGTCGACGAGGACGTCACTCTAGCCCACGCGACGCCGTCTGACGTCATACAGGCAATAAGAGGTCCTCGACGACGTGCCGACGTCAGTACCAATCATTTTTTACGTGCATGAGAACAACCAGGCAATGCAATGAAAGAGCAAGGCAACATCCCATAACATTGTAAAAATACACAACATTGCATGAATAACTGTAAATCTTTTATATATATATATATATATATATATATATATATATATATATATATATAAACTCTCTCTTTTTAAAATATATATACACATCAAGTATATACACAAAGATATATACATATATACACATATATAAATATATTATATACAACATCTATTGCACCCTCGAAGACCAAGAGGAGCGTACTCAAGGATTACTTGGTAAGACCAGAAAGGCAACGGGGAGGCGGGTGGGACCGTGAGGAATCCACAGGTAGCTAATGTATCCACCAGAAAAGTTGTTACCGAAGGTAAGTAACTCGTTCTTCTGATGGATACAACTACCTGTGGATTCCTCACCTAATGAATAGAGTCCCAAAGCAGTACCACGCCCGGCGGTGGGTGCCTAAATGGTCAAACCAAGAAATCCTGCAGCACTGACCGTGCAAAATGGCCGTCCCTTCTAACCTCAGAATCCAAACAGTAATGTTTTGCAAAAGTGTGAAGGGACGACCAAGTTGCGGCCTTGCAGATGTCGACCACAGGAACACCTCTGGCCAAGGCCGAAGTGGCCGACTTAGCTCTGGTGGAATGAGCTCTAATGCCCTCAGGAGGATCCTTCTTTGCCAAAGAGTAACAGATTTTAATGCAAAGAACAACCCACCTGGATAGTGTTCTCTTGTGGACTGCATTTCCTCTCCTCTTGCCCACGTATCCAATAAACAGCTGATCCTCCAGCCTGAAATCCTTTGTTCTATCAATAAAGAAGCTCAACGCCCTCTTTGGGTCAAGACGGTGCAGTCTTTCTTCCTCTTTGGAAGGATGAGGCGGAGGATAGAACGTGGACAAAGTAATTGCCTGAGCCAAATGGAAAGGTGAAACAACCTTCGGGAGGAAAGCAGCCTTGGTCCTCAACACCACCTTATCCCCATAAAAAGTTGTATAAGGGGGCTTTACTGATAAGGCCTGCAACTCACTCACTCTCCTTGCTGATGTTATAGCTATCAGGAAGACTGTTTTTAAAACCAAATACCTTAAGGGGCAAGAATGCATAGGTTCAAAAGGGGACCCCCCCATAAGGAAAGTCAGGACCAAGGACAAATCCCATTGCGGCATAACAAATGGCTTTGGAGGATATTTATTTAGAAGACCTTTCAAGAATCTGATAACAATAGGGGATTTAAATAAAGATGGTTGGTCTGGAAGACATATGAAGGCTGACAAGGCCGATAAATAACCCTTAATGGTAGCCACTGCACAACCTTTCTGCGCTAGAGACAGAGCAAAAGACAAAACGTCCGATAGATGAGCATGCAAAGGATCAATCTGCCTCTCTCCACACCACGCAACAAATTTAGACCATCTATTAGCGTAGATAGATTTAGTGGAGTGTCGCCTGGCCGCTAATATAACATCCACTACCTCAGGCGGGAGAGAGAAGGAACTCAGGTTGCCCCGTTCAATCTCCAGGCATGTAGGTGCAGACTCTGGAGGTTGGGGTGTAAAACCTGCCCCTGCGACTGCGAGAGGAGGTCTGCCCTGAAAGGGAGACGGAGCGGAGGGCACATTGAGAGTTGGAGATGGTCGGAGTACCATACCCTCCTTGGCCAATCCGGAGCTATTAGGATGACTAGAGCCCGGTCCTGGCGAATCTTCCTCAATACTCGAGGAATCAAGGGTATGGGAGGAAACGCGTAAAGCAACTGGCCGCACCAGGTTATTTGAAACGCGTCCCCCAACGCTCCCTGCATCGGATACTGGAGGCTGCAGAATAACGGACAATGCGCGTTCTCTCGAGTGGCAAACAGATCTACCCGAGGAAACCCCCACCTCTGGAAGATTAAACGGACTTGATCTGGATGGAGACGCCACTCGTGGTCTGCCGAGAATTGGCGACTGAGACTGTCCGCACGCACGTTCAAGACTCCGGCCAGATGGTTTGCTATCAAGCAAATCTGATGGTCCTTTGCCCAGGACCATAGTCGAAGAGCTTCTCTGCAGAGAAGGTACGACCCCACTCCTCCCTGCTTGTTTATGTACCACATCGTGGTAGTATTGTCCGTTAGGACCTGTACCGACTGACCACGAAGGGAAGGGAGGAAGGCCTTGAGAGCCAGACGTACAGCCCGTAACTCTAACAGATTGATGTGAAACATCTGTTCCTCTGGAGACCAAAGGCCTTTGATCTCCAGATCCCCCAGATGAGCTCCCCACCCTAGAGTGGAAGCATCCGTTATGACTGTGGCCACTGGTGGCGACTGCTGGAACGGCTTTCCTTGTGAAAGATTGTTGCTTGCAATCCACCACTTCAAATTCACAGCAGCATCTCTGGAGATCTTGACAGTACTCTCTAGATCCCCTTTGTGTTGAGACCACTGCCTTCGGAGGCACCACTGAAGAGCCCTCATGTGCCAGCGAGCATGCGTGACCAACAGAATGCAGGAGGCAAACAGACCGAGCAGACGAAGGACCTTGAGGACTGGAACTACCGCTCCATTTCGAAACATTGGAACCAAATCCTGAATATCTTGAATCCGCTGAGGCGGAGGAAAGGCCCGACCCAATGTTGTATCCAGTACTGCCCCTATGAACAGGAGGCGCTGAGAGGGCTCTAGGTGAGATTTGGGCTCGTTCACCGAAAAACCCAGGTCGAACAACAACTGGGTTGTTGACTGCAGATGATGCGACACAAGCTCCGGGGACTTGGCTTTGATCAACCAGTCGTCCAAGTAAGGGAATACTGCTATCCCCTTCCTTCGGAGTTCTGCCGCAACCACCGACATCACCTTCGTGAAGACTCGAGGTGCTGAAGTAAGAGCAAACGGAAGGACCGCAAACTGATAGTGCTGCGATCCCACCACAAACCGGAGATACTTCCTGTGTGACTTGAGTATCGGGATATGAAAGTAAGCATCCTGCAAGTCGACAGACACCATCCAGTCTTCCTTGTTCAACGCCAAAAGCACCTGTGCTAGGGTCAGCATCTTGAACTTTTCCTGCTTGAGGAACCAATTCAAGATCCTCAGGTCCAGGATTGGTCTCAAACGACCATCCTTCTTGAGAATCAGGAAATACCTTGAGTAACATCCTCGACCCCTTTCCTGCTCTGGGACCAACTCCACCGCGCCCTTTGAAAGGAGGGCTTGTACCTCCTGTTCTAGCAACAGGAGGTGTTCTTCTGAACAATAAGAAGGGCGGGGCGGGAACTCCCGAAAGGGAAGGGTGTAGCCTTTTCCCACAATACTGAGAACCCAAGTGTCCGTTGTAACAGTCTTCCATTTGGTGAGAAAATGCTGTAATCTTCCCCCTACAGGAGAGGAGTGAGTGGGAAATGGTGGAAGCCTAAGGCTGCTTCCCCTGCTGCACCCCGCCAGAGGATGAGGAAGAGGCAGAGTGCTGCTGAGAGGCTCCTCTGGTGCAGACCCTACCTCTCCCTCTAAAAGATCTAGAGGGATGAGAAGAGGCAGGTTGCTGATATCTTCCCCGAAAGGAAGAGGAGGAAGAGCCACGCCCAAATCCACGAAACCTCCTGAAAAATCTGGAAGAGGCCGTGGAAGAAGGAGCTTGGAGCCCTAACGACTTAGCCGTGGCCCTGCTCTCCTTAAAACGTTCCAAGGCCGAATCAGCCTTGGCTCCAAACAGTTTGTCCCCATCAAACGGGAGATCCAACAATGTGGACTGTACATCCGCAGAAAAGCCCGAGTTACGGAGCCAGGCCTGCCTCCTTGCCACCACAGTTGTGCCCATTGCTCTGGCTACCGAGTCGGTCGTATCCAGTCCAGTCTGGATAATCTGGGTCGCAGCAGCCTGGGCATTTGAAACAACATCCAAAAGACCCTGGGGAAGCTCTGTAAAGGATGAGGAAATGTCATCCATCAGAGCATGAATATACCTCCCCAGGATACAGGTTGCGTTGGTGGCCTTCAACGCCAGACTGCAGGACGAAAAAATCTTCTTGGACTGCGCCTCCAGTTTCTTTGAATCTCTGTCCCCAGGCACCGTCGGGAAAGAACCAGGCGCTGACTTGGATGAACAGGAGGCCTGCACCACCAAGCTCTCCGGCGTAGGGTGCCTAGACAGAAAACCAGGGTCAGTTGGAGCCGCCCGATACCTCCTGGCCACGGCTCTGTGAACTGCTGGGGAAGATGCCGGCCTCTTCCACACCTCTAACACCGGATCCAGCAGAGCGTCATTAAATGGCAAAAGAGGCTCCGCCGCAGCTGAGGCCGGATGTAGCACCTCTGTTAGAAGGTTTTGTTTAGCCTCCACCACCGGCAAAGGCAGGTCCAAAAAACTAGCTGCCTTCCGTACCACTGCGTGAAAGGAAGCAGCCTCCTCAGTATATTCTCCCGGGGACGAAAGATCCCACTCAGGGGAAGTGTCCAGCCCACTGGCCGACTCCAGACCACGCAGCCCATCACCCGAGTCCTCTAGCTCTCCTTCCTCCAGGGCTCGTTGGTACTCCTGCTCCTCTAATACATGGAGAGCACGTCTCCTCGAATGAAGCCGTTGTTCAATACGCGGAGTCGACAATGCCTCCGCCGAAGTCGAAGATCGGCGCCGATCTTCAGAAGCCACTGACGCCGCGTCCGGCGCCACAGGTAACTTCGGCGCCGACGAAAGAGCAGTCGAAGCAGATGGACCCACCGGAGTCACAGGCCGAAATCCAGACGTCGATGGGATGGAAATCCCCGGGGCCAATCCCTCTGAAGCCACCGGAGCGGCCACCGGCGCCGAGCCCACGTTCCCAAAAGGGAGAAAGGGCATAAAGGGTGCCGGCCGAAGAGGCGCAGGATCACCCAATGAAAAGGCCAAAGGCCCAGCCGGAGCACCCCCTGGAGCCATCTGTTGGAAGATGGCATACATCGCATTCAAGAAAGCAGAACTATCGGCTCCAGGGGTGGGAAAAGCCGGATACTGGGGTGCCTGTCTCAGAGGCGACCCCGTCGCCGGCCTCGACGTCTGCGACGCCGGAGATAACACCTGAGGCTCCAATACCTCAATCACAGACGCCTGTCCAGGTGAAGTCGGAGACGCCGGAGAGGGCAACGGCGTCGAAGGATGCGGCGTAACCGTGGGACTGATCTCCCATGTCCTTCGGCGCCGATCCGAAGACCTGGAACGAGTCTCCTTTGAATGACGCCGAGATTCTCTACGGCGCCGGGAGTTTCGAGGACGCCGATGTCTTGGCGAAGAAGACTTCTTGTGATGCTTCTCCTTCGATTTCGCCATAAACAGCTTCGCCTCACGTTCCTTGAGGGCCTTTGGATTCATGTGCTGGCATGAATCACAAGTCGAGACGTCGTGGTCGGAGCTCAAACACCAAAGGCAGTCGGAATGAGGATCCGTCACTGACATCTTGCCTCCACACTCACGACAAGGCTTGAATCCAGACTTTCTCTGCGACATTATTACCACAGCGAAAGACTACGCAGCAAAAATACACTGTAACCACAAAAGTAACAGTTGCTCCCTCGAAGATAACCGTTTCGAACGCACGGAAAAAAGGGAACTGACGTCGGCACGTCGTCGAGGACCTCTTATTGCCTGTATGACGTCAGACGGCGTCGCGTGGGCTAGAGTGACGTCCTCGTCGACGTGCAGAGACTAGTAAGAAGATTTCCGTCGAATGCTGGCGCCATGGGAGTATTCATTAGGTGAGGAATCCACAGGTAGTTGTATCCATCAGAAAAAATAATTTGGCTGCGGCCACGTATTTTACATGGAGAAAACTCAATGTTACTCAGTCTAGGCAAAGTTCAAAATATTTACTGGTGCCCTCGTGGCAGGCGACAATGGAGTTGGTTAAACGCGTGCAAGAGACATTCTGCTTTTGTCTGCATGTCGTGTGTTCCAATCCTGGCACGGTCAAGCCAGTTCTCTAGTTCCCCAAGGTCTAGCGTCATGGTAGCGCCTCTTACTTATAGCACAAATAAAGGGTGAAGGGCGTTTAAAGGGGTTCTCAAAGAACAAGTTAAGTTATAAAATGCTGCAAAATAAATGTTCTAATTTTGGGCATGATATTGTTAGGTTGCGCATGGGAGGGAAAATTAACTGAAAGGGGCGGCCGCTTGTGTGTGGCAATTAAGAGCTCTGCAGTTGATGTAGCGGGTTGCTTTTCTAAGGGAAACACAGTGGATCTGTGCAGAAGTTTTTCAGTCCTTAAATCAGCTTTTTGTGACTGTTATAACAGCAAATTAGTTCTGCACATCAAATTTTAGATTTTCGGTTGAAATGGGATTAACCAGAGCGAAGCAACAAGGAAAGGGTTTTGTACCTCGGAGGCCCGAGATAAGAAAAATTCCTGTTCGAAAACAAAAGTTGAAACCCAAGTCCCGGCACTTCCTGAGCACAAGAAAAACAGCATTAAATCAGTCTGCATGCACAGCAGGGGCGCGTGCGCTCCTGGGAGTCCTTGCAGTGCCCATGACCAGCTGTGGGTGCCGTGCTGATGAAAGGCACAAGATTCCAATCGAGCTGGACTTCGAAAAATAGGAGGAGCAGCTGTGCAAGGAGAGGAAGAAACAAGCAGCCACAGCTGCCAGAGCAGAAAACAAATTAAACACGCATTTCAACTGCAATGGCTCTCGTCTTCGCTCGAGTTAGAGCTATTAGCGTTTTTTTTGCACACAAACTGAAAATAAAAAGTAAAACAGATGACAAAGCGCCGCCGTGAGCTCGCAGTCACAGACAAAAGGAACACGCATTTGCAATGCAAGAACAGAAAATGCGCGAGGGAAAGTAATGAATGGAATAAACAAAGTCACACATGCCTGCAGATAAAAATAAGTAATAAACTAGAGCCCTGTTAACAGAAACAGACTGGAGCCACTGAAACATCCAGCGCTCTGGTCAGATGCTATTAGCCTGAGAAAAAAGTAATCTCTAAGCACATGCTACATAGGCATAAGTGGAAGGGTGCAAGTACTAGGGCCATGCTCCAGGGGAGTGTACAACTGTGGAAAAGGTGGGACAAGGAGCAAGGATTGACCACTAGCAAGCAAGTATTTTTTAAGGACATTGAAACAAACCAGTGAAAAAGCAGAGACCCCACATAGAAGTATATACAAGAGGTCTCGGATGCTCGGCCTAAAAAAAGAATAAGAAAAGACTACTGGTGGCCTCACATGGACACCATGGTTGAAAAATTTGTTTAAAACCCGTAGAGACTGTGCTAACAGTGACAGAATCCCAAGTACCAGAAAACCCCACTCTCACCAGTCCAAATTCCAAATAAACCATGGTCACAAATAGCTCTTGATATAATGGGACCACTAAACTACAAACGATTCATACTAGTACTAATAGATTACCACACAAGATGGGTTATAACTAAGTGTGTTCATTATATAACAACAAGTACACTCATTACATTTTTGGAAGATATGTTCTTTGAGGAGGGAATCCCAGACATACTAACAACAGACAATGGGGTACAGTTCATGTCACGCCAAATGCAGGCGTTCTTAGAAAAACTATCCATAAAACACATGAAAACTGCCCTTTACTGTCCTAGGGCTAATGGATTGGTGGAACACATGAACTGCCTAATCAAAGAGTACATGCAAAGGGCAGAAATAACTCATATTCCTATTGCCAGAGCTCTTCAAGAAACCATATGGACATATCGGACCACCCCTAACTCCATTACAGGGGTATCACCTTTTGTTTCACCTAAAACGAAACTATCTGCTTCTTGGCTTAAAAACAAAGAACAAAACAGCAGTCTCCTGGGAACAGATACTGCAAAAGATCCCAAAACATCAGAACAAATATAAAACAACAATATCACAAACATAACTGCACAACTTTCTCAAATTTTAAGAAGGGAGACTGGGTGAACGTCAACATTCCTGAAAATAGGATAAAAGGCAATAGACATTTCTCCAAACCATTGAGGGTGTCAAGAGTGGGGAAAAATGTTGTCACCTTAGAGAATGGCCAGACCTGGGGAATAGAAAAAATCTCCAAATTCAGAAATGAGACACACAACTCAATCCCTCACTCAGTTTGCACAAGATCAGACAAAATCAAACATGAATACCCAAGGAGTAGAAAATAAAAAAGAAAATATATGTATGGCACAAAGATTTCAAAATGTATTAATGCTACTTTAACATTTGATTATTGTTTTTCTCTTCTTAAGCTGTTGTAACTCATTAGGGTTAATTACTTTTGTGATTATTGTTGGTACTAAAAAACAAAATAAAGGAGATGTTTTTCACTTCAGGGTTCTGTGTTACAATACTTAGCTAGTTATCTTACGTCACTCAGAACTCCCTGGTAAGAGAGTCAAGGTTAGCCAGCAGAAGCGTCTCCTTTGTGAGCATTCTACATTTCACACTTCAAACCTTTATATTCTAAAACTACTGGGAACTTAAGGGTAACACCTTTCTACCCACATAGAAAGTCCAGCCTGTGCGCTGCTTCAATGTTTAGAAGCATTTGCCACCTTACACGTTCCCTAAATTGATAATATTTGTTGGACAAAAAACACGTTATCAAGCCTGGTACAAAAAGGTAACGATTGTATTATTATTATTTTTTTTTTAAAGATTGAGGCAGACCAAAGGTTTGCCCATAAAGGAACACTGCTTAACTGCCAATGACAGCAGTAAATAACAATTTTCACCTCGAGAACTGGAATTGAAAAATCTTTGTTCTTTAAAGCAAACCTGGCATTTTTTTATTGGTCTCCTTCTGAATTTATTTAAACGTGTTATATCATTGTTCTCAAAAGTTATGATTCGGAAGCTGTGCCCTTTTTAAAAAAAAAAAATTGTCACTTCTACGCATATATAGTACACTTATGAAATATTCGGCCCCACCATATTTCATGTTACTCCCACACAAAACTACAAGTAGTTCTGGTCGTAGCTCCCATCATCTTTTGAGCACCCAAGTCCTGCCCGATAACCCCATAAGAAGTTTAGCCACACCTGCTGCTGCGGATCAAATCTGGGACCGACAAGAACCTAAACACCTCCACTAGGATGCTGTCCGGGAGGCAGCCGATCACCGTAGCTGCCATGGTTCCCTGTTCAGGAACGGAGATGCTAGATACCTGCCAGCAAGTCCTTCCAGTGATACAACGCGTCCGCCATCTTGGCTTGCTTCTATGGGAAGATTTAGGAGGGTGAAGCAGAGTTCATATTTGAATATTAAGGCAGACTGCGTCAAGATAGTGTTTCCTTCATGGAACGTTTAGTACGTTGTCAAGCGTCACAAGTGAACTCAGGGCGAGCCGCCAATGCCCGTATGTGGCGGTTGGTTGAATCCACGTGACTAAGGTGCGGAAGTGCGGATAGCCTATAGCGTTCTTTTTACTGGTTTCCGGTGTTCTGTCTGCGCCTCCCTCACGTCAGAGGGAAGCTGAGAAATACCGCAGCTGCCTGCATGTTTGAGCCTGTGCGTCTCTCTGTGCTTCCCCGAACGCGATATTATGCAATGCGTGAAGAGGCACAGCAATACTATTTCAAGCACTATGTTTAATAAATGTATTTGTATACTGCAATATTGTACATGCCAATAATAAACTGTCCTTTCAACTCAACTGCCCATCAATCTGTGTTTGACTAATAACATATCATAGGGGCGTTATAGTTAGGCAAGATTTGCAGCAGTGAAAGGGAAATGTTATTTTTCATGAATCCTTGGGCGTGAAGTATCATTTACATTTATTCACAACACGATAACTTTTCTGTTGGTTGATTACATTAATAATATATAATGATAAATATTTATGAGAGATATATATAATAACACATATAATATATAACACAGTAAACATATATATAACATTTAATAACATATAGTAACATATAATAATAGAATAATAACATATAATATGAAAACACCAAAGGTTACAGGGACATTATCATTAGGCTCACATTTTAAATGGACAAAACCATAGAAATTCATGTTATTTCAAGTAACTATAACTCCTACCCTAAGGTAACTATAACTCACCCCCGCCATGCACTGTCATCTCATCATTAATTTTACAACAAATTTTAAAGTGACATTATCAATTATGTTATAAAAGATGTTATGAGTGATGTAATATCTGAGGTAGTTAGCAGTGCATGGAGAGGGTGCAAGTTATACTTATTCCCAATATATTATTTTACTTGTAGTCCATGGAGGTAGTGGTCTCTAGGACATTGGTGGGGGATGTGTAGCCACCCACATAGCTATTAAGCATACCCCCAAGGAGGTGGTGGTCCCCGAGGCTTTTACAATCACTCTACAACACCCTGTTCCACTCTGTGCCATCCCACTCCACGCTACTCCACTCCAAGACAGTCCCCTGTAGGACTTTCTATGGCACGGCTCTCCCCACCCCTCCACTCCACACACCTCCACTCCATTCTACCCACTCCATTCTACTCCACTCCACTCCAATCTAACCCAACCCAATCTGCCCCACTCCACTTCAATGTACCCCCACTCCACTTCACTACAATTTATTCCACTCCACTCCAGCCTTCCAGTCCGATCTACTATACTCCTATAGGAGGCTGGACTGGCTTGTAGTGAGTACCAAGGGGTACTTACACCTTGCACCAGGCCCAGTTATCCCTTATTAGTGTATAGGGTGTCTAGCAGCTTAGGCTGATAGATAATGGTAGCTTAGGAGAGCAGCTTAGGCTGAACTAGAAGACGAGTGAAGCTCCTACAGTACCACTAGTATCATATGCACAATATCATAAGAAAACACAATACACAGATATACTAAAAATAAAGGTACTTTATTTTTATGACAATATGCCAAAAGTATCTCAGTGAGTACCCTCAGTATGAGGATAGCAAATATACACAAGATATATGTACACAATACCAAAATATGCAGTAATAGTATTAGAAAACAGTCCAAACAATGTATAGTTACAATAGGATGCAATGGGGACACATAGGGATAGGGGCAACACAAACCATATACTCCAAAAGTGGAATGCGAACCACGAATGGACCCCAAACCTATGTGACCTGGTAGAGGGTCGCTGGTACTGTAGGAAAACAGTTAGGGTTAGAAAAATAGCCCACCCCAAGACCCTGAAAAGTGAGTGCAAAGTGCACTAAAGTTCCCCAAAGGACATAGAAGTCGTGATAGGGGATTTCTGCAGGAAAGACACAAATCAGTAATGCAACAACAATGGATTTCCAAACGAGGGTACCTGTGGAACAAGGGGACCAAATCCAAAAGTCACAAGCAAGTCGGAGATGGGCAGATGCCCAGGAAATGCCAGCTGTGGGTGCAAAGAAGCTGCCACTGGACAGTAGAAGCTGAAGATTCTACAGGAACGACAAGGGCTAGGAACTTCCCCTTTGGAGGACGGATCCCTCACGCCGTGGAGAGTCGTGCAGAAGTGTTTTCCTGAAGAAAGACCGCCAACAAGCCTTGCTAGCTGCAAATCGTGCGGTTAGGGTTTTTGGATGCTGCTGTGGCCCAGGAGGGACCAGGATGTCGTCAATTGCGTCTGGAGACAAAGGGGGCATCGAGCAAGACAAGGAGCCCTCTCAGAAGCAGACAGCACCCGCAGAAGTGCCGGAATAGGCACTACAATGTGGAGTGAAACGGTGCTCACCCGAAGTTGCACAAAGGAGTCCCACACCGCCGGAGGACAACTTAGGAGGTCGTGCAATGCAGGTTAGAGTGCTGTGGACCCAGGCTGGACTGTGCACAAAGGATTTCCGCCGGAAGTGCACGGAGGCCGGAGTAACTGCAAAAGTCGCGGTTCCCAGCAATGCAGTCTGGCGTGGGGAGGCAAGGACTTACCTCCACCAAACTTGGACTGAAGAGTCACTGGACTGTGGGAGTCACTTGGACAGAGTTGCTGGATTCAAGGGACCTCGCTCGTCGTGCTGAGAGGAGACCCAGGGTACCGGTGATGCAGTTCTTTGGTGCCTGCGGTTGCAGGGGGACGATTCCGTCGACCCACGGGAGATTTCTTCGGAGCTTCTAGTGCAGAGAGGAGGCAGACTACCCCCACAGCATGCACCACCAGGAAAGCAGTCGAGAAGGCGGCAGGATCAGCGTTACAGAGTTGCAGTAGTCGTCTTTGCTACTTTGTTGCAGTTTTGCAGGCTTCCAGTGCGGTCAGCAGTCGATTCCTTGGCAGAAGGTGAAGAGAGAGATGCAGAGGAACTCGGATGAGCTCTTGCATTCGTTATCTAAGGAATCCCCAAAGACAGAGACCCTAAATAGCCAGAAAAGAGGGTTTGGCTACTTAGGAGAGAGGATAGGCTAGCAACACCTGAAGGAGCCTATCAGAAGGAGTCTCTGACGTCACCTGCTGGGACTGGCCACTCAGAGCAGTCCAGTGTGCCAGCAGCACCTCTGTTTCCAAGATGGCAGAGGTCTGGAGCACACTGGAGGAGCTCTGGGCACCTCCCAGGGGAGGTGCAGGTCAGGGGAGTGGTCACTTCCCTTTCCTTTGTCCAGTTTCGCGCCAGAGCAGGGCTGAGGGGTCCCTGAACTGGTGTAGACTGGCTTATGCAGAAATGGGCACCATCTGTGCCCATGAAAGCATTTCCAGAGGCTGGGGGAGGCTACTCCTCCCCAGCCCTAACACCATTTTCCAAAGGGAGAGGGTGTAACACCCTCTCTCTGAGGAAGTCCTTTGTTCTGCCTTCCTGGGCCAGGCCTGGCTGGACCCCAGGAGGGCAGAAACCTGTCTGAGGGGTTGGCAGCAGCAGCAGCTGCAGTGAAACCCCAGGAAAGGCAGTTTGGCAGGGCCAGGGTCTGTGCTAGAGACCCGTGGGATCATGGGATTGTGCCAACTATGCCAGGATGGTATAGAGGGGGCAATTCCATGATCATAGACATGTTACATAGCCATATTCGGAGTTACCATTGTGAAGCTACATATAGGTAGTGACCTATATGTAGTGCACGCGTGTAATGGTGTCCCCGCACTCACAAAGTCCGGGGAATTGGCCCTGAACAATGTGGGGGCACCTTGGCTAGTGCACACTAAGTAACTTAGCACCCAACCTTTACCAGGTAAAGGTTAGACATATAGGTGACTTATAAGTTACTTAAGTGCAGTGTAAAATGGCTGTGAAATAACGTGGACGTTATTTCACTCAGGCTGCAGTGGCAGGCCTGTGTAAGAATTGTCAGAGCTCCCTATGGGTGGCAAAAGAAATGCTGCAGCCCATAGGGATCTCCTGGAACCCCAATACCCTGGGTACCTCAGTACCATATACTAGGGAATTATAAGGGTGTTCCAGTATGCCAATGTAAATTGGTAAAATTGGTCACTAGCCTGTTAGTGACAATTTGAAAGAAATGAGAGAGCATAACCACTGAGGATCTGATTAGCAGAGCCTCAGTGAGACAGTTAGTCATAACACAGGTAACACATTCAGGCACACTGATGAGCACTGGGGCCCTGGCTGGCAGGGTCCCAGTGACACATACAACTAAAACAACATATATACAGTGAAAAATGGGGGTAACATGCCAGGCAAGATGGTACTTTCCTACACAACCCCTTCCCCCAAACGAAGGACAATAAGACTAGCCATGACCTGATGAGTCTTCATTGTCTAAGTGGAAATATCTGGAGAGTCCATCTGCATTGGAGTGGCTACTCCCAGGTCTATGTTCCAATGTATAGTCCATTCCCTGTAGGGATATGGACCACCTCAACAATTTAGGATTTTCACCTTTCATTTGTTTTAGCCAAAGTAGAGGTTTGTGGTCTGTCTGAACAATGAAGTGAGTGCCAAACAGGTATGGCCTCAATTTCTTCAGTGCCCAGACCACAGCAAAGGCCTCCCTCTCTATGGCAGACCAACGCTTTTCTCTAGGGGTCAACCTCCTACTAATAAAAGCAACAGGTTGATCCTGGCCCTCAGAATTAAGCTGTGATAGGACTGCCCCTACCCCTACCCCTAATTCAGATGCATCAGTTTGGACATAGAATTTTTTAGAGTAACAAGGGCTTTTCAGGACAGGTGCAGAGCACATGGCCTGCTTCAGCTCCTCAAAAGCTTTCTGACAGTTTGCTGTCCATAATACCTTTTTAGGCATTTTCTTGGATGTGAGGTCATTAAGAGGGGCTGCAATGGAGCCATAGTTCTTAATGAACCTCCTGTAATACCCAGTGAGGCCTAGGAAAGCTCTCACCTGAGTTTGAGTAGTAGGGGGAACCCAATCTATAATAGTTTGGATTTCCCCCTGAAGTGGTGCAATCTGTTCCCCACCAACAAGGTGTCCCAGATAAACCACCTTCCCCTGCCCTATCTGGCACTTTGAAGCCTTGATAGTGAGGCCTGCCTTTTGCAGGGCCTCCAAAACTTTCCATAGGTGGACCAGGTGATCATCCCAGCTGGAGCTAAAGACAGCTATATCGTCCAGATATGCTGCACTAAAAGCTTCCAGCCCTTGCAGGACTGTGTTCACCAACCTTTGAAAAGTGGCAGGTGCATTTTTCAATCCAAAAGGCATTACTGTGAATTGGTAATGGCCTCCAATGGTTGAAAATGCAGTTTTTGCTTTTGCATCTTCTGATAATTTGATCTGCCAATACCCTGCAGTCAAGACAAAAGTGCTTAGATACTTGGCAGATGCCAGTGTATCTATGAGCTCATCTGCCCTGGGTATAGGGTGAGCATCAGTTTTGGTTACCTGGTTGAGACCTCTGTAGTCAACACAAAACCGCATTTCCTTCTTTCCATCTTTGGAATGAGGTTTTGGTACAAGTACCACAGGAGAAGCCCATGGACTTTCAGAGTGCTCAACCACTCCCACTTCTAACATTTTCTGCACCTCTTGCTTTATGCAGTCTCTGACATGGTCAGGCTGCCTATAGATTTTACTTTTGACAGGCAAGCTGTCTCCAGTATCTATAGTGTGCTCACACCAAGAAGTGGTACCTGGCACAGTAGAGAAGAGTTCAGAAAACTGACCCAGGAGATTTATGCAATGGTCTTTCTGCTCAGCAGTAAGACAATCAGCCAAAACTACACCTTCCACTAGAGCATCTTGTTCTGTGGAAGAGAAGAGATCAGGGAGAGGGTCACTCTCTTCTTCCTGTCCCTCATCAGTTGCCATGAGCAGGGTGAGATCAGCCCTGTCATAGTAGGGTTTCAGGCGATTGACATGGAGCACCCTAAGGGGACTCGTGGCAGTGCCTAAGTCAACTAAGTAGGTGACTTCACCCTTTTTTTCAACAATTGTGTGGGGTCCACTCCATTTATCTTGGAGTGCTCTTGGGGCCACAGGCTCCAAGACCCACACTTTCTGCCCTGGTTGGTACTGAACCAAAACAGCCTTCTGGTCATGCCATTGCTTTTGGAGCTCTTGGCTGGCCTGAAGGTTTTTACTGGCCTTTTTCATGTACTCAGCCATCCTTGATCTGAGGCCAAATACATAGTCCACTATGTCTTGCTTTGGAGCTTTTAAAGGTTGTTCCCAGCCCTCCTTAACAAGTGTTAGAGGACCTCTCACAGGGTGTCCAAAGAGGAGTTCAAAGGGGCTGAAGCCCACTCCTTTCTGGGGTACCTCCCTGTAAGCAAAAAGGAGGCATGGTAAAAGGATATCCCATCTCCTGCGGAGTTTTTCAGGGAGTCCCATAATCATGCCTTTGAGAGTTCTATTAAATCTCTCCACCAGTCCATTTGTTTGTGGATGATAGGGTGTAGTGAACTTGTATGTCACACCACACTCCTTCCACATGGCCTTTAAGTAAGCAGACATGAAATTGCTTCCCCTGTCTGATACCACCTCTTTTGGGAAGCCCAACCTGGAAAATATTTTCAGGAGGGCCTTTGCCACTGCAGGTGCTGTAGTGGTCCTTAGAGGAATAGCTTCAGGATATCTTGTGGCATGGTCCACTACCACCAAGATAAACCTATTGCCTGAAGCAGTAGGAGGGTCAAGGGCGCCAACTATGTCAACCCCTACCCTTTCAAAGGGAACCCCAACCACAGGCAGTGGAATTAGGGGTGCCTTTGGAGTGCCACCTGTCTTGCCACTGGCTTGACAGGTTTCACAGGACTTGCAAAATTCTTTTGTGTCCTCTGACATTCTAGGCCAATGAAACAAGGGAACAAGTCTGTCCCAAGTTTTCATTTGTCCCAAATGTCCAGCTAGGGGAATGTCGTGGGCTAGAGTTAGGAGGACCTTTCTGTACTCCTGAGGAATCACTAACCTCCTGGCAGTTCCAGGTTTAGGATCCCTTGCTTCAGTGTACAAGAGGTTGTCCTCCCAGTAAACTCTGTGAGAGTCACTGACATCCCCATTAGCTTGTTTGACAGCTTGCCGTCTTAGACCCTCTAGTGTGGGACAGGTTTGCTGTGCCACACTCAGCTCCTCCCTGGCAGGCCCCCCTTCACCCAAAAGCTCAGCAGTGTCTGCTTCCAGCTCCTCTGGTGTAGGTTCTGCACAGGGTGGAAATTCTTCTTCCTCAGAAGAAGAATCCACTGTAGAGGGAGGGATAGTAGGTAGTGCTTTACTTCTACTAGCCCTAGCTTTAGGGAGCACTTGGTCCATTGTTCCAGGATCCAAGTCACCCTGTCCTTTTTGCTTTTTGGCCTGAGCCCTTGTCAAAGCAAAAATATGCCCTGGGATGCCCAGCATTGCTGCATGGGCCTCCAACTCCACATCTGACCAAGCTGATGTCTCTAAATCATTTCCAAGTAGACAGTCTACAGGTAAATCTGAGGCAACCACAACTTTCTTTGGACCAGTAACCCCCCCAGTTGAGATTTACAACAGCCATGGGGTGGCTAAGTGTGTTGTTGTGAGCATCGGTTACTTGGTACTGGTGACCAAGTAGGTGTTGTTCAGGGTGGCCCAGTTTCTCTATTACCATAGTAACACTGGCACCAGTGTCCCTGTAGGCCTGAACCTCAACACCATTTATTAGGGGTAGTTGCTTGTACTTATCCATGTTAAGGGGACAAGCAACTAAGGTGGCTAAATCAATAGCCCTCTCAGAGACTAACACAGCCTCTGTGGTCTCCCTAACAAGACCAACCCCAACTAAGTTACCAAAAGTGAGCCCAGCTACTCCCTTGGATTGGCTATTAGTAGGTTTGCTCCCACCACCACTGCTATTAGTAGGGACACTAGGTGTAGCAGTAGGGGTTGTAGTGGTAGGAGGCTTGGTGCTTTTCTTTGGACAACTGGGATCTGTTGTCCAATGGCCTTTTATTTTACATAAATAGCACCATGGTTTCTTTTCTTTGTTTTGATTAGAAGAAGATTTGGGCCCACCACCCCCACCAGAGTGTTTTTGTGGGCCTGATGAAGACTCATTTTTAGATTTGTCCCCACCCTTGTCAGAAGACTTACCATCCTTCTTCTTGTTGCCATCTTTGTCACCCCCTGTATGAACTTTTCTGTTTACCCTTGTTCTGACCCATTTGTCTGCCTTCTTTCCCAGTTCTTGGGGAGAGGTCAGATCAGAGTCCACCAGGTACTGGTGCAACAAATCAGACACACAGTTATTAAGTATATGCTCTCTCAGGATCAAGTTATACAGGCTTTCATAATCAGTAACTTTACTGCCATGTAACCACCCCTCCAAGGCCTTCACTGAATGGTCAACAAAATCAACCCAGTCTTGTGAAGACTCCTTTTTGGTCTCTCTGAACTTCATCCTGTACTGTTCAGTGGTTAAGCCATAACCATCCAGGAGTGCATTCTTACGAACTTTGAAATCATTGGCTTCACTTTCTTTCACAGTAAGGAGCCTATCCCTACCCTTTCCACTAAATGATAGCCATAGGATAGCAGCCCACTGCCTTTGAGGGACATCCTGTACAGCACAGGCCCTTTTAAGTGCAGCAAACCACTTGTTAATGTCACCCCCCTCCTTATAAGGGGGAACTATCTTGTGCAGATTCCTAGAATCATGCTCTTTTGCAGGATGACTATTGGGAATACTGCTGCTGCCACCATGGGTTTCTAAACCCAACTTCTGTCTTTCTTTCTCTAGTTCTAAGGACTGTCTATCCAAATCCAGCTGTTGCTTCTTGAGCTTCATTCTGGTTTGTTCCACTCTCAATCTATTGAGCTCCCTTTCTAACAATCTGTCATCAGGGTGGGTGGGAGGGACATGTCTAGAAACAGAAGTATGATGAGAAAGGACAGAAGGAGACCTGCCCCTAACAGAAGGCACCCTAACAGCTTGGCTCACAGAAACAGCACTTCTACTATGATGAGAAGTAATACTCTTACTGTGATGTGAGACCACACTATCTGTATGATGTGACTCAACATCAGTTCCAACTATGCTAGGTTGTCTGCTAGGGGGCAGGCTTGGAAGTTTCCCTCCCATTTCTTTAGCTAGGGGAGCCCCAGAGTCAGAGTGGGAACCATCAGCTAACTTTTCAACAGGAGTGCTAGCTGTGGCCTTATCCTGTTCAACAAGCATATTCACTAACAGTTCTCTAGAAGGATTCTTCCTTACACTTAAACCTCTTTCTATGCAGAGACTCCTTGCTTCTTTCCAGCTAAGGTTATCATACGCAAGTTTGGACAGATCAACAGTTTGGCCTGTGCCAGACATTTTAGACAGTGTTTAAGTGACAGAAAAGGTGAAGAAAACGTTTTTCAGAACTTTTGGAAAGACAGAAAAAAACTTTCTAAACTTTTAAAGAACTTTTTAGAAAGTTAGAGGTACTTTTCAGCACTTTAGAAAAGAAGTGAGAAAAGAAATGCAAAACTTTTTGGTTAGGTGTACATACACTGAACTTGTTTTGTATATTTTTCTCTTATGAAAAGTACAATGACAAAAGTGGTAAGTAGTTACAGAGCACTTATCCCACCACTGCACAACCAATGTAGGAGGCTGGACTGGCTTGTAGTGAGTACCAAGGGGTACTTACACCTTGCACCAGGCCCAGTTATCCCTTATTAGTGTATAGGGTGTCTAGCAGCTTAGGCTGATAGATAATGGTAGCTTAGCAGAGCAGCTTAGGCTGAACTAGGAGATGAGTGAAGCTCCTACAGTACCACTAGTGTCATATGCACAATATCATAAGAAAACACAATACACAGATATACTAAAAATAAAGGTACTTTATTTTTATGACAATATGCCAAAAGTATCTCAGTGAGTACCCTCAGTATGAGGATAGCAAATATACACAAGATATATGTACACAATACCAAAATATGCAGTAATAGTATTAGAAAACAGTGCAAACAATGTATAGTTACAATAGGATGCAATGGGGACACATAGGGATAGGGGCAACACAAACCATATACTCCAAAAGTGGAATGCGAACCATGAATGGACCCCAAACCTATGTGACCTTGTAGAGGGTCGCTGGGACTGTAGGAAAACAGTTAGGGTTAGAAAAATAGCCACCCCAAGACCCTGAAAAGTGAGTGCAAAGTGCACTAAAGTTCCCCAAAGGACATAGAAGTCGTGATAGGGGATTTCTGCAGGAAAGACACAAATCAGCAATGCAACAACAATGGATTTCCAAACGAGGGTACCTGTGGAACAAGGGGACCAAGTCCAAAAGTCACAAGCAAGTCGGAGATGGGCAGATGCCCAGGAAATGCCAGCTGTGGGTGCAAAGAAGCTGCTACTGGACAGTAGAAGCTAAAGATTCTGCAGGAACGACAAGGGCTAGGAACTTCCCCTTTGGAGGACGGATCCCTCACGCCGTGGAGAGTTGTACAGAAGTGTTTTCCTGAAGAAAGACCGCCAACAAGCCTTGCTAGCTGCAAATCGTGCAGTTAGGGTTTTTGGATGCTGCTGTGGCTCAGGAGGGACCAGGGTGTCGCCAATTGCGTCTGGGGACAGAGGGAGCATCGAGCAAGACAAGGAGCCCTCTCAGAAGCAGGCAGCACCCACAGAAGTGCCGGAACAGGCACTACAATGTGGAGTGAAACGGTGTTCACCCGAAGTTGCACAAAGGAGTCCCACGCCGTCGGAGGACAACTTAGGAGGTCGTGCAATGCAGGTTAGAGTGCCGTGGACCCAGGCTGGACTGTGCACAAAGGATTTCTGCTGGAAGTGCACGGAGGCCGGAGTAGCTGTAAAAGTCGCGGTTCCCAGCAATGCAGTCTCGCGTGGGGAGGCAAGGACTTATCTCCACCAAACTTGGACTGAAGAGTCACTGGACTGTGGGAGTCACTTGGACAGAGTTGCTGGATTCAAGGGACCTCGCTCGTCGTGCTGAGAGGAGACCCGGGGTACCGGTGATGCAGTTCTTTGGTGCCTGCGGTTGCAGGGGGACGATTCTGTCGACCCACTGGAGATTTCTTCGGAGCTTCTAGTGCAGAGAGGAGGCAGACTACCCCCACAGCATGCACCACCAGGAAAGCAGTCGAGAAGGTGGCAGGATCAGCGTTACAGAGTTGCAGTAGTCGTCTTTGCTACTTTGTTGCAGTTTTGCAGGCTTCCAGCGCGGTCAGCAGTCGATTCCTTGGCAGAAGGTGAAGAGAGAGATGCAGAGGAACTCGGATGAGCTCTTGCATTCGTTATCTAAGGAATCCCCAAAGACAGAGACCCTAAATAGCCAGAAAAGAGGGTTTGGCTACTTAGGAGAGAGGATAGACTAGCAACACCTGAAGGAGCCTATCAGAAGGAGTCTCTGACGTCACCTGCTGGCACTGGCCACTCAGAGCAGTCCAGTGTGCCAGCAGCACCTCTGTTTCCAAGATGGCAGAGGTCTGGAGCACACTGGAGGAGCTCTGGGCACCTCCCAGGGGAGGTGCAGGTCAGGGGAGTGGTCACTCCCCTTTCCTTTGTCCAGTTTCGCGCCAGAGCAGGGCTGAGGGGTCCCTGAACCGGTGTAGACGGGCTTATGCAGAAATGGGCACCATCTGTGCCCATGAAAGCATTTCCAGAGGCTGGGGGAGGCTACTCCTCCCCAGCCCTAACACCATTTTCCGAAGGGAGAGGGTGTAACACCCTCTCTCTGAGGAAGTCCTTTGTTCTGCCTTCCTGGGCCAGGCCTGGCTGGACCCCAGGAGGGCAGAAACCTGTCTGAGCGGTTGGCAGCAGCAGCAGCTGCAGTGAAACCCCGGGAAAGGCAGTTTGGCAGTGCCAGGGTCTGTGCTAGAGACCCGTGGGATCATGGGATTGTGCCAACTATGCCAGGATGGTATAGAGGGGGCAATTCCATGATCATAGACATGTTACATGGCCATATTCGGAGTTACCATTGTGAAGCTACATATAGGTAGTGACCTATATGTAGTGCACGCATGTAATGGTGTCCCCGCACTCACAAAGTCCGGGGAATTGGCCCTGAACAATGTGGGGGCACCTTGGCTAGTGCCAGGGTGCCCACACACTACGTAACTTAGCACCCAACCTTTACCAGGTAAAGGTTAGACATATAGGTGACTTATAAGTTACTTAACTGCAGTGTAAAATGGCTGTGAAATAACGTGGACGTTATTTCACTCAGGCTGCAGTGGCAGGCCTGTGTAAGAATTGTCAGAGCTCCCTATGGGTGGCAAAAGAAATGCTGCAGCCCATAGGGATCTCCTGGAACCCCAATACCCTGGGTACCTCAGTACCATATACTAGGGAATTATAAGGGTGTTCCAGTATGCCAATGTAAATTGGTAAAATTGGTAACTAGCCTGTTAGTGACAATTTGAAAGAAATGAGAGAGCATAACCACTGAGGTCCTGATTAGCAGAGCCTCAGTGAGACAGTTAGTCATAACACAGGTAACACATTCAGGCACACTTATGAGCACTGGGGCCCTGGCTGGCAGGGTCCCAGTGACACATACAACTAAAACAACATATATACAGTGAAAAATGGGGGTAACATGCCAGGCAAGATGGTACTTTCCTACATCTCTCTAATGCACCCAATCGACTCTACTCCAGTATATCCCACTCCACGTTAATCTACCCCCACTCTACTCCAGTTCAATGTACCCCACTTTACTCCACTCCAATTTAGCCCACTCCACTCTACTCCCCTATATCACCCTGTATTCAACCTCAATTTACCCCACTACACTTCACTCCAAACAATCCTTCTAAAAATCTACCACACTACAGTGTAATCTAACCCACTCCACCCCAATCTACTGTACTCCAGTCTAGCGTAATATAGTCCACTACAATCTACTTCACTTCAATCTGCTCCACTACACCCAACTCTCCTCCGATCCAACCTTTACTATTCCACCCACTCAAATCCACTTCAAACTACTCCACTCCAATCTACCCCATTATACCCCACTCCACTATACCCCAATCTACCCAACTCTTTTCCAATCTACTCTACCCTAATCCATCCAAACTACCTCACTACAACTTCCCCAATCCACTTCACTCTTCTCTTCCCCCAATGTACCCGTCCAGTCCACCTCGGTCCACTCTACCCCAATCTACCTTGATCTACCGCAGTCCTATCTACTGCAATCAACTACTTTGAGACCTGCAATGGTTGGGAGTTGCTTCACTTGCATCTATTATTACTCATGTAGCTGAGCTGCTGTCTGTACTTATCAAGGCTCCTGCTGCATGACAGTTTGTCGCATAGGCTCTCATTATCCTAATGAGACTACTGGATTTTTGGGCGGCAAGATCGTTTCACAGTGTGTGGGACTAAGTCTGACCCACGGTGAAGGACCCTTGTCACCCCAAATCTAGGTTATGCTCTGGCTAACTAGCAGTGCCTTATCTCTCCAGAAGGGAAGGGACAATTGGGCAGCCGAGCGCATGACATCTTATTACTTCCCAGGGAAGTTGTGGTCACTCAGGTCACAACCGGTGCTCTCATACATAGTGCGGTCTCATTTAAAAATGACAAAGACAGTTTAAGTTTTAAAGATTGGTTTAATAAAACAACTGTATTTTACATAGTAAGGCATGAGCTGCGATAACCAGAAAAAAACAACACAGTAGGATTAAAATAGTAACGGTGAGAGTGAAGCACAAGAATAAGGCTATCATAGTGCAACTATATTAAGTTCTCTCTAATTTATTTCTATGAGCACAGCATGGGAAGCTCTAAGCCTGCCTTTCAGGTTTCCCCGGGAGGACATCAATCCTCATACCTGAGCAAAGGCCTGTAAGCTGCATCAGCATCTGCAACGGGGCAGTCAGCATCTAGTTGTAGGTTCCTGGTCAGAATCTCCCTCTGCCTGTACTAGGACCAGAAAGTGATTTTATAAGTAACTCAGATGTTCTAAGAAGCGGTCCCTACGTAAGGATGTGTATCGTCTACGAAAACCAGAGACTAAACTTCTATCACGTGTACCGGCAATGTACCAGACTGTAGCCTTGACTGAAGCACAGAGTGAGAAAGAATGCAGTGTTAACGAACACAGAGCTGAACTAGGCTAAACAGTGTGATAGAAAGAATAAAACAAGACCATAAAACTGGTTATTATAAAATAACAGTGCGAGGCGAAATAAAAACGTGTCTAGGGTAAAGTGCACAGAGGCCTAATATGAAAACATAACGTGCATAACGCTACACTAAAAAGGCACTAAAAATGGCTACACTACACCCTCCCCTTGTCGGTAGAAAGTGGTTTAAGCAAAAGCTAAAAAATTTCCTTATGCTAAAATATAAGTAAGACTCTATCCAATTTCAACAAGTTAAGAGGACACATAAGCACAGAATTTCGCAATTTGAAAAAGGAGCATGCAGCCAAATGCCGAATTCAAGGGATAATGTCAATTTAGAATAAGTCCAATTTAAGCAGTGGTCACAGAAAGCAGGAGATTCTCCACTTCGGCAGATGACAAAACTGGAAACTCCACGCCGAAGACTAGCAGGGAGCAGGTGTGTTCCAAAACCTCAGTAGCCACCAAGGCACCATCCTGTGCAGTGCCTATAAACAAGTGAACATCAGCTTCCTCCAGGAAGGGTATCTCGTATTGAGCTTCTCTAAGCAAACGCAGCTGCAGCACGCATGTCTGGTAATGAGCCCTCATCGGGAACACCAGCAGATCAGCATCAACCACTGGGGGGGGCGTTGCTGTGAGAGACAGACGTCTAGTGCATGTTCAAAAGAGCACCAACGACACCGAAACACGGGCTGCACACAATCCAAAACCGGTCTGAATGACAGAGACAAGTCACACCCTAAATGTTCCAGGAGTGTTGCTCCAAAATACTGTATTATGCGTTCACGACACAGCTGCGCTGATGGGAGCGCCCACATTCGTCCTCGAAGCGGCGGGACAGCCATTGCGTAAAAACAACAGCAACAGTAAAATGGCGGCCAATATAGCCAAAGTTATCGGAAATCCTCCAAAAATGCTTCCGAAAATTGAATGAATAGCCGAAGGTACCAAACCGAATATAGAAGAGAAGGTATGAATGAAACCAACACCAACGGCTTTGAAAAAATGTGCTAGTCCAGCCGTGCTGGATGCATTAAATATACATCCCACGAGTTCACCAAAGTGGCTCGGAAAGTTGGTATTTAACAGGGACTGTATTTCCGACGATGACCTTGCCACTTGAAGTGCGTAGGTCTCGCGTGCAGATGTAAGGGCCACATGCTTCTGAAACAACAAAGCTTTCAGTCTGCTTAACTTGTCAAAATTCACCTTGGAAGTAGCAATGTGAGGCCAAATATCTGCTACCTCCCTAATTCTAGTGGGGGGAAACAACACGTTCCCACAGCAAGTAACGACCTTAGAGACCGAAACAAAGTAAACTATTCCAGCTTGCATACCACAACAGTCTTCACTATTGAGGAGGACGTAGCTGCTGTTTGAAAGCACCTGGAACGTGCGTTTAATCAAGGGGACTGGAACTCCCTTCAGATAGCAAGCCAAATTCGCAACCGAGGCATTACACGCCCCATGCAAGGACAGCTGCTTGCAAACCATCGAATGGCTGACTGAAGTCTCACATTCACTACCGCTAAGAAAGACCTCTTTCATGCCATTGAGGCATTTGTACAAGAAGGGAAGCTCCCACACCTCATGGATGTAACTATCTCCTAGCTTCTCATATCTGCCTACCGGAACATGTTTCAAACAAGAAGTGAATTGTAATGTAGAAATAGGCAGATTAATAACCCCGTGTATCAACCATTCTGCAGAGGGAATCTCGGCCACGGTAAAAGGCAATCTTTCCAACTTTTCAATGTGAAGCATGACATAAGTCGCCTCTTTCTTTGCCATTAGTTGTTGTTGTTGCGTCAAATGAAAGGAAAACAATATTTCCCTGGCACTGATGTGCTGCCATGGAACGCGACCCGCCTTCAATGTCTGAAACGTCCAACCCAGCTGCATAATGGACCTGGTCGGACTCTGTCCATGATATTAAGAAGACATATCAGATTGTATAATGTCTATAGCAGAAGAAACAATGTTGTTAATTGTATAAATCCGGTCAGACAAGGTGTGCATACCATTATCCACAACAGCTAACGCTTTTTTCAGATTATCCTGATCTATCTGCCGTAACCGGGCTGCAGCTTCTTGTTGTGAAAGTTTCCAAATTTCATTGTATACTTCATACAAGAAACGCTTCCTACGTGGCACCCTCGGGCCTGACAAAAAATCTTGTAGGTCAGTGTCATTAGATAGGAGAGTGAAATGTGTCTTAACTGCATCTAGCGAGGATGATTTCAGCCATTGCTGGCATAATTTTCCCACACTATGGCCCTCATTCCAACCCGCGGAGGGCAGCGGAAGCACCGCCAACAGGCTGGCGGTGCTTCCTGGGCTATTCTGACCGCGGCGGTAAAGCCGCGGTCAGAAAAGGGGAACCGGCGGTTTCCCGCCGGTTTTCCCCTGGCCCAGGGAATCCTCCATGGGGATTCCGACCCCCTTCCCGCCAGCCTGTTTTTGGCGGTTTTTACCGCCAGAACCAGGATGGCGGGAACGGGTGGCGTGGGGCACCTGGGGGCCACTGGCATGGGCAGTGCAGGGGCCCCCTAACAGGGCCCCATACAGATTTTCACTGTCTGCTTACACTTGAAGTGGATGGTAACTCATTCGCAAAAGGGAAGGGGTCCCCATGGGACCCCTTCCCCTTTGTGAATGCCAATAAAAATATTTTTTCAGAGCAGGCAGTGGTCCTATGGACCACTTCTTTTTGCAGCTCGTTTTCCTTTAAGGAAAACGGGCTGCAAAAAGAAAAAAAAAACTGCTTTATTCAAAAAGCAGTCACGGACATGGTGGTCTGCTGTCTCCAGCAGGCCACCATTCCTGTGAGTGCCTAGACTCGCTATGGGGTCGCAAAATGCGACCCACCTCATTAATATTAATGAGGTGGGTCTTTGCGACCCCATAGCAAGTCGCAGAAGGTGTCTGAGACACCTTTCTGCATTTCGTATTGCGAGTTGCAATTTGTGAGTAGCTATGACTCGCAAATTGCAAGTCGCAATTTGATACCTACCTATATCTGGCCCTAAGTATGACCCACTGTGAAGGACCCTTGTCACCCCAAATCCGGGTTATGCTCCGGCTAACTAGCAGTGCCTTATCTCTCCCAAAGGGAAGGGACAATTGGGCAGCAGAGCGCATTACATCTTATTACTTCCCAGGGAAGTCGTGGTCACTCAGGTCACAACCGGTGCTCTTATACATAGTACGGTCTCATATAAAAATGACAAAGGCAGTTTAAGTTTTAAAGATTGGTTTAATAAAACAACTGCATTTTATAAAGTAAGGCATGAGCTGCGATAACCAGAAAAAAACAGCACAGTAGGATTACAGTAGTAACGGTGAGAGTGAAGCACAAAAATAAGGCTATCATAGTGTAACTATATTAAGTTCTCTCTAAGTTATATTATGAGCACAGCATGGGAAGCTCTAAGCCTGCCTTTCAGGTTTCCCCGGGAGGACATCAACCCTCATACCTGAGCAAAGGCCTGTAAGCTGCATCAGCATCTGCAACGGGGCAGTCAACATCTAGTTGTAGGTTCCTGATCGGAATCTCCCTCTGCCTGTACTAGGACCAGAAAGTGATTTTATAAGTAACACGCAGATGTTCTAAGAAGAGGTCCCTACGTAAGGATGTGTATCGTCTACGAAAACCAGAGACTAAACTTCTACCACGTGTACCTGCAATGTACCAGACTGTAGCCTTGACTAAAGCACAGAGTGAGAAAGAATGCAGTGTTAGCGAACACAGAGCAGAACTAGGCTAAACAGTGAGATAGAAAGAATAAAACAAGACCGTAAAACTGGTTATTATAAAATAACAGTGCAAGGCGAAATAAAAACGTGTCTAGGGTAAAGTGCACAGAGGCCTAATATGAAAACCTAACATGCATAACGCTACACTAAAAAGGCACTAAAAATGGCTACACTACAAGTTCATTCACAACATCATTTTTGCATAGCTCACCCTTTCAGGGATGTATTTTTTGCAATTAACCCTGTTTGAGTTTTAGTATTAACTAAGCCTGGCTCTGTTACTTGGTTTTCATTTATGTAATAGTCTTTACACAGGGAGGGGGAGTAATTTTTATCCTTGGTTGCCTGACCGTGTCTGTTGTTGCTGGTTGAGTTGAGGTCTTGTTATTTGTTCTTGTGTGGGGTTCTTTCTCCTCTTCCCCACTGTAGGAAAGTCCCAACTTTTTGTCATGGTTACCCCTACTTTTTACCTGGTGTCAGTGTGTTTGAACTGTGATTCACTGGGATCCTGCTATTCAGGACCCCAGTGATTGTGCTCTCTCCCCTAAATTTAGGTCGCTTGGTGCTTCTCATTCCGAATTGGTTACTGGTGTACTGCTGTAAGTCCCTAGTAGTATGGTACCCAGATACCCAGGGCATTTGGTACATTCGGTGTCTTCCATGGACTTCAGCAGGTCTTATGCCACTCATGAGAGCCCACAAATTGTACCTGCAGGCCTGCCATATGCAGCCTGCGTGAAATGATGCAAGACACCCGTTAACAGGTAGTCACTGCATCAGGCCACTGTAAGTCACCCCTATGGTAGGACCTTACAGCCCGAAGGACAGGCTGCAGGTGCCTGTGTGTGTGTTTGGGTACCCCTGCATAGGCAGAGGTGACTCTTCGAACTCAAGTTCCATTGAACTGGACTTTATAAGTATGGAGAAGTCATTTTAGTGTGTATTGGCCACCGGTCACTAACCTGTAGCCCAGCTACACAATGCTAACTCCTAACTTTCGGCATTTTTGGTGTTAAACATGTCAGAATCGTATCTCAATACCAAATGTGGCATTCGTGGTATAATTCCAGTTACTCTGGGGGTTCCTTAGAGGATCCCCCAGACTTCCAGCCTTTCAGGGTCTGCTGGCAGCTTGCACTGCTGCAGCCCCTCAGACACTATTCTCCCCTTCTGTTGCTTCACCAGTGCATGCAGAAGGATGACAGAACAACAAAGGATTTCCTACTGGAGAAGAGGTGTGATCTCCTCTCCTTAGAAATTAGGTGTTACTGGACTGAGGTGTGGTGGCCCTCTGCACCACCAGACTGTTTTGAAGAGCACACTTGGTGGTCTTCATGCATAACCCGGTTTAGGCCAGTTTGGGGACCACTCGTCCCTGTTCTTGCACAAAAATAGACAAGGACAGGGGAGTGTTGACTCCCTTCGCCAACTCCACCCCTGGGGTGGTGCCCAGAACACCTTCAGGTGGCCTCTTGATTCTGCCATCTTGGAAACAAGATGTGCAGAGGCCCCAGAGAGCATTCTAGAGGTCAGGGCAGGTAGCTGACCTAGGTGACTCCTCCTGATTGGTAGCCACTGAATAGAGTGGCCGAACCCCTTTCTTGGGCTATTTGAGGGACTCCCAGGCAGGTGGTTCCTCAGATTTGTCTTGTAAGTACCAAGAACTCTCTGCAACACTCTTCAGCTTCTGGCCCTCTGGAACTGCTGCTGGGCAACGCAGAAACTGGACAAGTCTGCAACATAGGAGAAGACGTCTCTTTGCAACAGTGTATCCCATCTCCTGTCTGCAATCTGCAACAGCTCTATGGCTGTGCATCCCCTGGGGTTGTCCTGACTTCAGCTGCACCAAAGAAGCACAAAGGAATTTCCTTTGGAGTGGAGAAGCTACGCCCCTACACTTGCAGGCATCTCAGGTAACGATGACTGGCTGCTGGAGTCTTCTGCCATCCAGATCCCTGAAGACTCTGCAACACAGGAGGTGGACTTGTGGCATCCCCTAGGCCCTACCCTATGACTGCACCAAGAGGAAGAAGGTATACCCATGTTCTGCCACTAGGACAGAATCCCTGTGCACTGCATCTGTTGTCTGTACCAACGCTTGTTGGCTCCTGCTCCTGGGGTGCTTCAGGCTCCACAAAGCCCCGATCCTCAGCACTCTTCTGCGGCATGCACAGGCTCCTAGCTGCATCCTCTGCGCCATGGGACTTTGTCTTGCTGTGTGCTGCTGGGCCTCACGTTGTCTCCTGTGCTCGTTGCCAGTGGGTCACTTGTGGGGGCTCTGTTCACTGCTGCTGGCTCCTCATCTTCCTGTGGGCTGGCTGGGACTCCCCCTCAAGGGTAGGGTCCCTGGAACTGTGGTGGTCCCCTTCATCTTTGCAATTTATCTTTACCTCCTCTTGCAACTGCCAAGGCTTGTTGATGGCCTTGGTGGCTACTAACCCGTGGATCCTCTTTAATGTGTAGTTTGACAGCTAGTAGGCACCTTCTTGGACTCATCGTCACCATCTGGACCTTGCATGCAGGACTTCTGTCTCCACAACTTCATCAGGACTGTGACTCCACAAGGGTAGGCTCTGCTTCCTTGCCCACCTGGCCACTCCCATGTGGCTTGGACACTGTCCCCTCTTCTTCCAGGACTCCTTCTTCAGAACTCTGCCTTTGGACTCCACTGGGTGACCTGTCCAGCCTCCACAGCAAACAGGTTTCCTGAAGCCCCACTGAGTATGCGAGAGTGTTTCTGACTACACTTTGTACTTCTGCTACAGGACTCCTGGGTATGGTACCGGGTTCTGGTGGGTCTTCACTGGTGGGTAACTCTCCACCTCCTCTTCTGGCTTCTGGGGTTTTCAGGTGTCCTTTCTTCTTCTTTCTCCAACTGCGAGGTTCCTATACAGTCCTATGGGATCTTGCTCATACTCACTCCTCTGCTCCTGACTGCTGGGTACTGTGTCTGAACCTACATTTGGTGTTTCTTCACTCCCTCAGAATTTGTCTGATGATCCCCCTCGCTGGTTGGGCAACACTTCTCTTATACCACTATTTTATTATATGGTGTGGTTCCCTGGTAGGGCCCCTATACATTTCTATGCTTTTCCAAGATTTTAAGGTGTATTTATTGTGTAACTACAATCTTTCTCGGATGTATATATACTTGCTAGTCTAGTGTACTTACCTGTAATAAAGGCCCTTTACTTTGGTAATCCTGTGTGGTGTCCTTCCTTGTGGGAAGTGATTAGGTGACTGGGTTGGTAGTGAAAGTGCTTTACACTCCTCCTGGTTAGGCTTAAGCTGCTCAGCACCACTACCTTCAAAGAGCTTGGCTACCTTGGACACTGTCTGACACTCAACAATAAGGGTTGCCTGGAACCAGTATAGGGTGGTACACTCAAAGTGAGCACCACACACTGGCCCAGCCTCCTACACCCACTGTCTTTGAGCATGCTTTTTGGCATGAGTTGCCCTTTTTACTCCTCAATTCGGCCCCTTGGCATTGTTACTTGAAGCTTGTTGTCGGTTATTTCTTTTTTTTTGTGGTGTGTGTGTCTCTCTTTCACACTCTTTACCTTTCAATCTGCAGTTTTCTCTTTCTCCTCCTGCTGCTAGTGCATTGATGTGATAGTGTCCTATTCAAATTACAACATGTAGTCCTCTTTCTTGCAAGGTGCACATCTCTGTCTCTATGGCCAGAATATTTTTTTCCTGATCAGTACGTTATTCAAATTTTTTCAGATTTTCTCATATTTCCATCTTTATCTCTATCTGAATGTTCCAGTATGTATACATTCCACTAGATGCAACTCTACACCACACAATTCCACTTCACTACACTCAAGTGCCACACTACTCAGCAGGTCACTGCACTCCATACCACATAATATGAGTTTGCTCTATGCCACAACACTGAAAGCAACACAATGCAACACAATGCCCTACAATCCCACCCCTCTCCATACCACACCACACACTACCAACTCCACTCCACTAGTACAAAGCCACTACCCTCTATAACCGATTTCTTCAAACCTTTTAATACCGCAACCCTCCTCCCCCAGCAGTGAAAGAAAAAATAAATCATTGGGTGTCTCCTAGGGATTATTCACAATTATTTTTTTTAATTGGCAATGTTTAAATACGTTGTGACTTATTTAAATAGTACAGATAAGTTATGTTACTGTTTTAAAAATACAATTAAATATATGATGTCAACCATACTATTCTGGTCAGCTAGGCCTAACTAAAGTGTAAAATTATCCACAGAGTGATTATTAGAAAGGGGGTGGGGTGGGGGGTGTTTTTCAAGAGTATTTAGAGTCCCTTCTCTTTTGACACACACTCCCAGCTTGGTTATAAATGACAAAACATGTTAGTGATGGCCTATTAGAGACCAGTTTACTGCTGTCAATTTTTATTATCTTTAAAACAAAGTGCTTTAATCAGCATAATGCTCCTTTTGGCCCGAGCCTAGCACCCCCACCAGTATCATTTGAGGCCACCTAAGGGGGCTTGCCCCTCGGTTTAAAGAACCCTGCTTTACTCAATGTACCGGTACTCCACTCATCTAAATGCAACTCTACGCCACTCCATGCCACTCCACTTCACTCCAAGCCACACAGTGTCACTCCAAGCCACAAAATGCCACACTACTCCAAATTCCACAATGCCTCTCTACTCCATGTTGTGCCATGATACTTCAGACAATGCCAGTCCACTAAATAGCAATATACTACACTCCATGTAAAAAAAAAAACATTCCACTCCATGCAAAGGCACTCACCTTCACTCAGTGCTACTGTGTTTCATGTCACAGAACACTGCTCCACTTTGTACATTCTGACTCCTCTCCAATCCACACACTTGCATAGCAACGCAATGCCACTCCACTTCTAAGCCAATATATCTTAAATAGATGACACCTATTGGATTTGCTAATGCTCATTTGCAACATCCCTGGCATGCAGTAGTCTTTATGTAGTCTTTATGTAGTCTTTATGTCCCCTGGAGGTATATTGAGGCCAAATCCTCCAATCTTCAAGTTCAAGGAGTGGGTAACAAG
This sequence comes from Pleurodeles waltl, assembly GCF_031143425.1. NCBI lineage: Eukaryota > Metazoa > Chordata > Amphibia > Caudata > Salamandridae > Pleurodeles > Pleurodeles waltl. Next base: position 449,290,550 of record NC_090443.1, read on the forward strand.
GTCTGAGGCGAGCTGTCCCCAAAATGTCTTTAAAAAAAAAAATACATCCCCAAGTGTAATGTGTTTTTAACATTCCCCCCGCTCAGGACAGTTGGACTGTGGGTAATCCCCCAATATAATAACTGTATTCGTAGTGACTGGTGCTGAGACTGGATTAATTTTCCTTTATTTGTGAACATTCTTTGGCTCCATATAATTTTCTTTTTTTTTTATTTCTGCTCTTTTCAAAGTTTTATGTGGTTCTGTGGTCCTTGCACTTTCTCTAAGGCAACTGCCAGCGATCTGCCGGCTTTTTGACCCAATCGCACTGTTCACGACCTGTGTGCTCCTTTTGTCATTGTCTGTCTTTTTCATTGCCTCTCTTTCTCTCTGTGTTTGTCTCCCCTGCTTGTACCCTCATTGTCTCCGTTTTCCTCCTTTAAATGCCTGTTTCTTTGTTTCCTTTTGCACTGTTAGTGCTCTGTTTTGTGCATTTCTGATTGTCTAATTTTGTGGTTTTCTGTTCTTTTCTTCTGATTGTGCTCCTTTGTGCCATGACTTGTTGCCTCCAGCCCCACCCATTCATCTGCAACCCACCTCCAGTACATACTTAATGGAGGCCACACACAACCACACTACTGGAGATCTAAATGCAAACCCTTCTGTGTCCGTCCGCGCCTAGAGGCAGGAACGCTGTTCCTCCCACTAAGAACCTGGATGCCACAAAGGCAGCTGCCACACTTCCTCCCCTCAAGCAAACAAGGGACCTTTCACCTGCAGATGCTGCCACTTCGCTTTCTACACAGAGATGTCAACACACACAAGACCCAGATCCAAACCCACCAGGAAGACCACAAACAATCTGAGCAACTCTACTGCATCCTGCTCAACGCCCTATCCCTCTCCAAACTTGCTACTGAAATCTGGGACACCATCACCTCCTTCTCAACAGACATGGCCTTCATCACCAAAACCTTGCTAAACCCTTCCTCAAACTCTGACATCACCACTGCAACACCTGACAGCTACAAAATTATACACCTGCACTTCACCAACAAACACGTCTGGGGACATTGCCATCATCTTTAAGAACACCATCCAATGCATTGCCACCGACAACCCTGTACCCCTCATGGAACACCTACATTTCTGGCTACAAACTGATGCCAAGACAACTGTAAGAGGCACCCTCATATACAGACCTCCAGGATCTCGACTGACCTTCAGCATTGCTATCCCCAACCTCAATGCACCACTAGCCATCAACTACAACCACTATATCCTACCCGGAGACCTCAACTTTCACATCGATGACCACAATGACAACAGCCCCACCACTCTCCTCGAGAACATGAGCAACAAAGGCCTTGCCCAACTGGTAAGTGCACCCACACACAAAGCAGGACACAGACTCAACCCTATCTTCACCTTTAGGGACAGAGTCCTAATTAGAGACATTACAGAACTCACCTGGTCTCACCACAGCATTGTCCACTTTACTGTCTCCAGCACCCAACACATCACCACAAAGGACCACAGACCCAACTACCTCAGATGGGGCAAAGTTACAGAAATGGAATGGACACAGGCCCTCTGCACTTCCCAACCCAAGCCCTCATCTGACCTCAACTATGCTGTCCAGAGTTTCTCCACCTGGATCATCAAATGCGCTGATAGAGTCACTCTGCTGAAACCAGCCAGAACCAAGAAAACCTCAAGAGTACCCAGCTGCTATACACCAGAGTTCAAAGCCATAAGCACATCTGGTATTCACTTGAGAAACAATGGTGATCCACCAGAAACCCCTTAGGCATAGCCGCCCACAAAGCAGCCCTCAGCAATTACCACTGGCAAATCAAGGAAGTCAAGAGAGCGGGGATCACAGTCCACATTGACATACCGCCAAATGCACTAAAGAACTATTCACAATAGTCAAAGAATACTCCAACCCAACAGCCACAGAGAACATCCTCCACCTAGGGGTGGAACTCTGTGACACTGTCTCAAACTACTTTCACAGCAAGATCGCCACGATCTACAACAACTTTGACCCCCAACCCATGATCTTCAACCTCAGCTCTCTCGAGCCCCCCCCAAGCATACACCAACAGAACAATCACCAGATTGACAATGCTCTCCAGAGTATCCAACTTAGTCATTGTGTCATTCATCCACTCCAGGGCACCGATTGACCCATGCCTCACCACCTGTTCACCCTCTGAACCAACCACATCAGGCAAGGACTCACCGGCATCATCAACACCTCCACCAACTCAGCAGTCTTTCTGGACAAATGGCAGCAGGCGGAAATCAGACCCATCTTAAAGAATCCTTCCGCTGACCCTAGCAATCTCAAAAACTACTGACCTATCTCACTGCTCCCCTAGCCTGTCAAAATACTCTAGAAGGCCATTAACAGCTCACCAACTAGCTGTAAGAAAACAACTTACTGGACATCTCCCAATCAGGATTCTCTATCAACCATAGCATTGAGACAGTCCTCATCGCTGCCATGGAAACATGAGAGCACCCCTCGATCGCAGTGAAAGCGCTGCCCTGATCCTCTTCTACCTATCAGATTCAGTTTACACCGTCTGTCACCACACCTTCATCAACAGACTCCACAGCATCGGCATAAAGGTGGACGTCCACAAATGGATCACCTCCTTCCTGACAGGACGCACTCAGAGTGTGCGGTTGCCTCCCTGCACCTCCGAACTCAAGAACATCATATGTGGTGTACCTTTAGGATCATCCCTCAGCCCCACACTGTTCAACACCTACATGACCCCATTGGCTGCCATGATCAGAGCCTACGGACTCAGCATCATCTCCTACGCAGATGATATTCAGCTCATCCTCTCGATCACTGAAGATCCCTCTACCACCAGAACAAATTTTCGCAATGCCATGCCCAACATTGCTGATTGCATGAACTCAAACTTCCTCACACTCAACACCGACAAAACAGAAGTGCTAATCTTCAGGAGAGACACATTCATATGGGACCATAGGTGGTGGCCAGACAAACTCAGACCTGCTCCCACACCGACAGACCATGCACGCAACCTTGGAATCATCCTTAACAGTGAACTAACCCTGAAACAGCATATCAACGCAGTTGCCACCTTCTGCTTCCACACCCTCCACTTGCTCCAAGTATCTTCTGATGGGTCAAATCTCAACACAAGGGAAGCCATCACCCAGACATTCATTACCACCCGCCTCTACTATGGCAACGCACTCTACACTGACATCTCCCCCAGCTTCTCAAAAGACTCCAGACAATACAGAACTCAGCAGTCAGACTTCTTCTCTTACGTGGCCACCAAAGTCTGTAACGAACTGCCACTCTCCCTCCGAACAGCACCCTCTCTGGTGGAATTCAGGAAGAGACTCAAGACCTGGATCTTCGACAAAGACCTCACGCCCAACACCCATATACCCCGTGGTGACAGTGCCACGCTCTACAAATACTGATTTGTGATTTTCTTTTTTTATTTCTGCTCTTTATGAAGTTTGAAGTGTGGTGCTCAGTTAGTTCAGAGTTCCACCTGTTGTGGAGCAGATATATTTGTCTGATCTGAGGGTTGTCCTTAAGCTCAACCTGCACCAGAACTGGGGTGGGTAACATGGCTGAAGGTGGTCTGCATTCTTCAGCAGCGGAAACAGACACTTGCCATGATTATTAAGGAAGTTGCATCCATAACTATGAGGTTCCAAACTTTTCACATTACTATACTAGACATGGCATGGTATTAAATCCTTCAGATTAGATTTTACTTCCATTCATCAACATGTAAACAATATTAATAAAAACATTGATGAAATAGATCAGGTCTATGGTCAGTAGCCTGATTGGGCTACATATTTTGCCACAATACAGTTTTTGGTAACAGATTTGGAAGTCTGTGTAGATATGCATAGTAAGTCCATCCAATATAAACAGGCCTCACATTTTTTGGAAATCTGTAAAATAATTCTGACGTTTTGATGTTGTATCAGACAGGCTATTTTGGTCTTTGGGGAGTCTGACTGCCAGGGTACTTTACAGAGCCTAATTCTGTGAGGCCTCTGAAATTCTAGATCTTCAATACAGCAAGAGTCCTATCATCTAACACTGCATAGACACTGTGACATAGAGGGCCTCAGCAGAGTTATTGATGCCCTATGGCTAGAACATGGCAAAGACAAATCAAGACCCACCTCGAAAAGAACGGGTTGGCCACAGATTATTAAAGTTACCTTTCACAAAGCTTTAATTATGTCCTGGGTGTGCCCCTTCTTACAATTCCTAAATCTTTGTTGATGGGTATTGATAGAATGATTACATAAGTCTTAAGGTGTTGAATAAGTCGTGGCACCGTAGGACTAAACTGTATGCCTCCCCAAAGGCAGGAGCCCTTCGTCTCCCAAAAATGTATTCTTATTATAGGGCTAATCATCTGTCGCAGATGGTACACTGAGTGGAGTGCAAAATGGACACTTCTGTATCATTGGTGGCCCGTCCTTTAGGGCGGAGGGGCCACGCCCCCCCACCTTTTGCTCCTCATGAAGAGTGTCTGTCAGGCTGAACAAAGGTCAGCCTGACAGACACTCTCCATGTTCAGCTCAGGCAGCCAGGAGCAGACATGCACGATTTGCGCACACTCCTGGCTGCCTGAGCTGAACTTTGCTGGGCTGAGGAGGTCACAGCTCCTATGGGCGTGACCTCCTCGGCTCAGCAAAGGTGCCTCGAGGCCCTCCCCTGGGTGACGAGGAAAGCGTCACCAATTGACACTCTCCCTGGGCGCTTCAGGTTTAAGCCCTGAAGTGCCCAGGGCGAGTGTCAATCAGTGACACTTCGTCACAGAGAGGGGTGGGGTCAGCAGTCTCACTGACCCCATCCCACTCTGTTAAGAGGCTGGGACTGCTGCCTTCCCTATGAGGGAAGGCAGCAGTCCCAACCCTCCTGGGACCTGGAGGCTGAAGGTAAGTGTGCGTATATGTGTGTGTGTGTGATGTTTTAAATTGAATGTTTGGTGCGTCGGCGCATGTTTGAGTGCTATGAGTGTTGTTAATAGATGTGTGTGCGTGCGTGTGTGAAAGAATGAGTGTGTGCGATCATTTAAAATTAATGTTTGGTGCGTGCGTGCATGTTTGAATGGTATGAGTGTTGTTAATGGATGAACATGCGTGCATGTCTGTGTGTGAAAGAATGAGTGTGTGTGTGTGTGTGTGTCCCGCCCGCCCCCTCCCTCCTAAAGCTGCCGGACGCCACTGTTCTGTATGGAGACAACTGGAGGCTTTTATGTTGCTAAGAAACCCTACACTGGGCATGTTTCACGTAACTAAGTGGGAAGAGCTGATAACCCATCATTGAATAAATCATGAGAACATGGAGTCTTGTGCTGAGGGAGATGGAGGTGGATTCATGCGCATGCACCTATATGGAATAATGCTGGCATTGGAATATGGAATGGAATGGTTAAGTGGGAGTCTTAGAGGAAGGGTGGGATTTATGGTAGATGAACTTGTACCAAATGATAGTTCTTAAATCCTTTGCTGACCTATGTCTACAATTTGGCTTATGTATGGGTAAAGCTTTCAGTATCAATGACTCTACAGTAGCCTTAATGATTGATTAGGTGTACAGCCAGGCATACTCCCCATATCATCAATCATACACTATCTAAAGGACAGAATTCTGTCAAGGTATTCTATAATGTGTCTATATAATTTGCTCACCCAGTATGATTTCTCTGACTCCTAAGAGTCCACAAGACACTTCAGGGAACATATGTTGGGCCACAAATACACACCTGGAGGATGTGTGAAACGTCTGAATACACATGCTCCACTTGTCACGGGATCACACTTCAAATTAAATCGAATACTTCTTCATAATTTGTATTGGTTGCCATTAAAACTAGGTAATGCACAGTTCTTTCCAAACACGAACTGTTTGAGAAGTAATATGGAAGGATGTGATATACTAAATATATTGAGGAACTGGCCCAAAATTATTTCTTTCTGGTCAGAGCTGTGGGAGACATAAGGGTCACATGAGGATATACACCTAACAGCTTACATACATGGTTAATGCAATGGGACGATTGGAGGGTTTAAACACAAAGGTGGTCATTACAACCCTGGCGGACGGTGTCAAAGCGGCGGTAAGACCGCCAACAGGCTGGTGGTAAAAAAATTGCAATTACGACCGCGGCGGAAACCGCCAACAAAGACAGCCACTTTAACACTCCGACCCCCACGGCGGTACAAACAAACAGCGCGGCGGTCACCGCCAACAGACACGCGGAGGATAAAGTACCGCCCACAGTATCACAACCTACCAATCAGCCACCTTTTACGGGGCGGAAACCGGACTTCAAAGGGTAAACGCTCACCTCTACACACCCCACGAGGAATCCGGACGCCATGAAACCAGAGCTGCAGATCCTGCCAGCTCTTATCTTCTTGCTCCTCTACCAGGAGCACGAACGCCGGCGGCGATGACAACGGTGAGTACTGCACCTACAACACAGGGCAGGGGGGAGGGAAAAAACAGGGACACACACACGCAAAACGCAACACCCCCACCCCCACCCTCACCCACGACAACTCACACACTAATACAGCATGATACATCATAGTTACACTCACCAATCCCCCCCCGGAAGAATGCAATGACAAAAGAAAATGAGTGTAACCATTGTAATGTATTAAAATCAAGTACGCCAAAATATATTTATATACACTATAAACAAAATATACACCAAGCTTAGTAGTCCAGGTAGTGCTGCTCCAATGAGGTTCGTGGAACACTGGGCCCACACGGTATGGGCGAGGCCCACACAAGATCCCCGACCATGAAGGAGAGAATACTGCAGGGGCATCATAGAGCAAGAAAACAGGCACCTCAGGGGGAGAGAAAGGGGGGGCACCTCAGCCGGTTGAGTGAACGACGCCAAATCCATGAGAGGGCCACATGCCCACTGTTCCATCCTGGGGAGTGCAAAGCCACAGTCTCTCAAGTCTCTACAGTGGGTGGGTTGCCCACTGTTCCATCCTGGGGAGTGCAAAGCCACAGTCTCTCAAGTCTCTACAGTAGGTGGGTTGCCCACTGTTCCATCCTGGGGATGCAAAGCCACAGTCTCACAAGTCTCTACAGTAGGTGGGTTGCCCACTGTTCCATCCTGGGGAGTGCAAAGCCACAGTCTCACTAGTGGATGACAGTCTCCACTGGTTCTGGAGGGGGCATGGTGCCCAGAGTGCTTCATCCTGCTAAGGACTGAGGTAGTGGATGTGAATCCCCACTGGTTCTGGAGGGGGCATGGTGCCCAGAGTGCTTCATCCTGCTAAGGACTGAGGTAGTGGATGTGAATCTCCACTGGTTCTGGAGGGGGCATGGTGCCCAGAGTGCTTCATCCTGCTAAGGACTGAGGTAGAGGATGCATCTCTCTACTGGTTCTGGAGGGGGCATGGTGCCCAGAGTGCTTCATCCTGCTAAGGACTGAGCTAGTGGATGTGAATCTCCACTGATTCTGGAGGGGGCATGGTGCCCAGAGTGCTTCATCCTGCTAAGGACTGAGGTAGTGGATGCATCTCTCCACTGGTTCTGGAGGGGGCATGGTGTCCAGAGTGCTTCATCCTGCTAAGGACTGAGGTAGTGGATGTGAATCTCCACTGGTTCTGGAGGGGGCATGGTGCCCAGAGTGCTTCATCCTGCTAAGGACTGAGGTAGTGGATGCATCTCTCCACTGGTTCTGGAGGGGGCATGGTGCACAGAGTGCTTCATCCTGCTCGTGACAGACTCAGTAGCATCAGTGCCCTTGGCGCTCATGGGCCAGCGGTGCTTGTGGCGGCGGTGCCCTGTTCAGCGGTGTTCGTGGCGGCGGTGCCCTGTTCAGCGGTGCTTGTGGCGGCGGTGCCCTGTTCAACGGTGCTTGTGGCGGCGGTGTCCTTTGCAGTGACTCAGTTGCTGGCGGTCCTGTCTGGCCTAGCCGGGCTGGTGCTGGAGGTCCTGTGGCAGTCCTGTCTGGCCCAGCTGGGCTGGTGCTGGTGGTCCTGTCTGGCCCAGCAGGGCAGGTGCTGGCGGTAGCCTCTTGGGCAGCAGGGCAGGTGATGGCAGTGGCATCTTGGGCAGCAGGGCAGGTGCTGACGTTGGGCTCCTGGTCAGCGAGGATGATGGCGGTGGGCTCCTGGGCAGCCGGGGTGATGGCGGTGGGCTCCTGGGCAGCGGCGATGATGGCGGTCTTCTCCGCCGTGCTGCTTTTCCCAGACCTGCTGACTTTCTTGTGACCCTTCCCCACCTTGGAAGGTGTCGCAGCTGACTCCACACTCCCACCTGTACCTCTGGGAGCAGCTTTGGTGGCTGGAGTCTTCCCCCTCTCCCGCAGGGCACTGGCCAACTTTAGATGCTTCACAGGTGGGGGACTGTCCGTGCTGTGGCTTCGTGCCACACTGGCTGCCCTGGTGGCCGGTGCACTCCAGATTCCGGTGACTACAGGCACCACTGGTCCCGGAGATGTTGTGGCTGAGGTGCTAGGTTGGGACCTGGAGAGTCGGGCCCTAGGAGGCGGACGGGGTGGGGAGGTGTGGGAAAGAGGTCAAGGTTGGACAGGAAAAGTTTTTGGGAAACACTGGGACGGATAGCTGGAGGGGGTTTGGGAGTGGAGGAAGAGGTTGTGGTTGTAGGAGGTGTTGGTTTGGTGACTTTGGGTGAAGGTGCATGCGCTGGAGGCTGTCGTGAGGTGGATGGCTGTTGGGTGGGTGTGTGCCTGCGTTTGTGTATCTTGGGAGGTGGCGTCACAGACACACTGGGAGAGGACACAGCGGAAGTGTGAATGGCAGTGGGGGTGGTGACTGCACGTGAGCGGGTGTGGTGGCGTGTGTGCTGGTGATGGCAGTAGTGGCTGTAGATGTAGTGCATGCAGGTGTGAGTGTAGACGAGACTGGGAGGGAGGAGGGAGACGAGAAGGAGGGGGACACAGTGGAGGCAGTGGATGTTGGTGTGTCTGCATGTGTGTGATGCTTGTGTGAGTGCCAGTGGTATGTGTGGTGCTTATGTTTGCCAGAGTTTCCCTTGTGTGTTGAGGTGTGTGCATGTTGGTCTAAAGGTGTGGTTGGGATAGGCTGAGTTACAGGGGATTGGGTCTGGGTGGAGGAAGTTGGAGGGGGGAGGCTAGAGACAGGGACAATGGCTGCCATCAGTGCTGAGGCCAGAGTCTGAAAAGCTCGCTGAAGGGCCACCTGACCAGAATGAATGACCTCCAGGAATGCATTTGTTTGTTGCAACTGCCTTTCTACACCCTGGATGGCATTAATTAAAAATGGTAGACTGCCCAACAGTGAGGGACCTGAGGAGGTTAATGGCCTCCTCACTGAGGGCAGCAGGGGTGACTGGGGCAGGGCCTGAGGTGCCTGGGGCGAAGGTGATGCCCTCCCTCCTGGGTGAGCGGGCACGGGGCAAAGGCTGAGGGGCTGCTGGGAGTGTGGTGCTGGTAGGGGGGGGTGGCGGCTGTACCTATTGATGTGGGGGGCACTGATGTTGCCGCCACCACAAGGGAGCTCCCATCAGAGGACGAGTCAGTTTCACTAGTGTCAGCTCCTGTCCCTGCCGTTGAGCTCCCCTCGCCCTCCGTCCCACTGGTGTACTCCGACTCCGTTGTCTCGCACTCCAGGGCCATGTGGGATACAGCTCCCTCTTGCTCCGTTGCCACTGCTCCTCTGCCTGATGATGCTAATGCACACAAGAACAGGGAGACCACAAAAAGGGGGGGGACAACAGAAGAAAGACATTTTGAGTGCATGCATTACCGCTACTGTTGGCGGACACGACAGACACAGAAGCCCACTGCACTACGCCGCACACTTGGCCTCCACTGTTCAATCCCTGGGACATGGCCTACAAGGCTATGGATGACATCTGCTCACATCGATTTCACAGGAGCCTGACTAGATGTACTTGGCACTGTACACAGGTGGGGTGGGGTGCCATAGGCTCTGCCAGCACAAGGGGACCTTGCCTCCTAATCTCCCCCTGGCCTAGGGAAACCCACAGCCCACCTCCCCCACCCAGACACCTCCACTGCGTGCAAAATCAGCAGAATGAGAGTGTACTCACCCCCTTGTGGCTGCTGTGATGCCCCCAAGCGCCCATCCAACTCCGGGTACGCCACTGCCAGGATCCTGGACATCAGGGGGGTCATGGTGCGACGGGCACCCCTCCCACATTGGGAGGCCATCCCCAGCTGGGCCTCCACCGTCTTCTTTCTCCAGCGGCGAATGTCCTCCCATCTTTTATGGCAGTGGGTGCTCCGTCTGTGGTAGACCCCCAGGGTCGGGATGTCCTTGGCGACTGCACGCCAAATATCTTTTTTCTGGTGGGCGCTGACCTACATGAATTGTACAGGTGGGGGAAAGAAAAGTTATTACCAAATGCACCGTCACAGTCATTGGCCCCCATCCCTACCCTTGCCATGATGCACATGCACTCACCGTCGTTTCTTGCACGCCTCAATCTCCCCCCCCATCTTTCATCCACCCCACTCCACACAGGCATAGCCCATACAGCATGCTCCCAGTGTATTTACCTGTTTGTCTGGAGGACCGTAGAGTAGCGTGTACTGGGGGAGGACCCCACCCATGAGTTTCTCCAACTCCTCCGATGTGAAGGCAGGGGCCCTTTCCCCAGTCGCACAAGCCATTGTCTCTTCCAGACCGAGGTCACAGCAGCACTTGCAGTGTAGGTCCTCTCCTGTCGAAGATCAGGTATCGAGTGATTGAACAGATAGAAAATGGCGGTCACATCCGCGGCGGTGCGTACCGTCCCCTCCGGCATACATCATCATTGGCTCCTGGGACCCATAGGGTCCAATGTTAACCAAAGCAGGATTGCGCCGCGGTCTTCGACCGCCTACTGCGACGGTGTACAACGCCAGCGCAGTTACCTCACATCCCATTGTCCCACTTTACAGGTCAGGCAGCCACCATTTCAGGGGCCCACATGGCTTAATTTTGAACTGCGTCACACATACCTAGGCCTAGCCTCAACACACATACAGGCCAAATATCGGATTATGATTCGTGTTCAGTGTAAGCTGTGTTTACGTACCTTTGAGTTCTTTGACTCTGTGCTCGCTGTTGTCCTTCATAGGCACCGTCCGCTGGGACATGTGAGGAGATGGCAGCATCCTTCGGTGTACTCACCGCTGGTGGGCCTGTCGACAATGGAGGAAAGACATGTGATCATCACCTACAGGCTTGACCGTGCCACAATCCAGGAACTGTGTGCCCAGTTGGAGCCAGACCTGATGTCAGCTATCCGCCATCTCCCAGAAATCCCCCCTCAAGTGCAGATGCTGTCAGTGCTCCATTTACTAGCAAGTGGGTCATTTCAAACAACAGTGGCCATAGCATCAGGGATGTCCCAGACTATGTTTTCCAATGTGTTGTCCAGAGTGTTGTCTGCCCTGCTGAAACACATGCGGAGCTACATCGTTTTCCCTCAGGTAGAGGATTTGCCTACAGTGAAAGGAGACTTCTATGCCCTGGGATATATCCCCAACATCATAGGTGCTATTGATGGGACACATGTGGCTTTGGTACCCCCTCGCAGGAGTGAACAGGTGTACAGAAACCGGAAGAGTTATCATTACATGAATGTGCAGATGGTGTGTTTGGCAGACCAGTACATCTCCCATGTTAATGCCAAATTCTCTGGCTCAGTGCATGACGCTTACATCCTGCGGAATAGCAGCATCCCTTATGTGATGGGTCAACTCCAGAGGCACTGTGTGTGGCTATTAGGTGAGCACTTGAATGCATGTCAGTGGAAATGGTTTTCTGGGTCTGGGGATATCCCTACAGGTTAGTGTGTGTCTAACAGTTGTCCCTCGCCATTTGCAGGTGACTCTGGTTACCCCAACCTGTCATGGCTAATGACCCCAGTGAGGAATCCCAGGACAAGGGCAAAGGAACGCTACAATGAGGCCCATGGGCAAACTCAGCGGATAATAGAGCAGACCTTCGGCCTCCTGAAGGCCAGGTTCAGGTGCCTCCATATGACAGGTGGATCCCTATTCTACTCACCAAAGAAGGTGTGCCAGATCATCGAGGCCTGCTGTATGCTTCACAACTTAGCTTTGCGACAACAGGTGCCTTTTCTGCAGGAGGATGGTCCAGATGGCGACGTTGTTGCAGCTGTGGAGCCTGTGGACAGTGAAGACGAGGAAGCAGAAGAAGAGGACATGGACAACAGGAACTCGGTGATCCAGCAATATTTCCAGTGAGACACAGGTAAGAATACAAACCTGCCTACTACATGTACTTTAACACTACTACCTCTCTACTGTCTGTCGTTTTCACCCAGTGTATGGTCACTGAGTTGTCACTTTCCCTTATGATTTCACAGATGTGGGTCCCACTGTGTGACATCTGCTTTGATTCCTCATGGACTACAGCTGTGAGACATAGGTATGTTGACATTACAATTGTAAGAGCATTTTGCCACAGTAATTGCTAATACACTATTCCAACATCACAGACTGACTCCAGATTGTTTTGTGCTTCAAGGGTGTTTATTTAAGTGCTCAATATTGGAGGGGGTTGCAAAATGGTGAGTGTTGATGGTGGAGGAATGTCCATGGCAGAGTCCAGTCTATTAGTCTCACAGGTGCATTGCCCAAATGGGCATAGGAAGTGGAGCTGGGGCAGTTTAAGGATGGACAGGGTGACAAAGTGGGACAGAAGGATGACATTCAGGGTGGTCTCAGTTCTTGGCAGGGGTCTTGGCATCGTTCTCTGTCTTTGTCCTGGATCTGAGGGACCGTTTGCGCGGTGGTTCTCCCTCTGCAGGGGATGGGGTGCTGGTGTAGTGGTCCTGTGGCGGTGCCTCCTGTCCACTAGCGCCGGCGGAGGTGGTGGGCAGTTCATCGTCCATGCTAGTGTCAGGGGCCCCTTGTTGTGCCACAGTGTCCCTCCTGGTGTTGAGTACTTCCTTCAGCACCCCTACGATGGTGCCCAGGGTGGAATTGATGGTTCTGAGTTCCTCCCTGAAGCCCAAATACTGTTCCTCCTGCAGGCGCTGGGTCTCCTGAAACTTGGCCAGTACCGTTGCCATCGTCTCCTGTGAGAGGTGGTAGGCTCCCATGATGGAGGAGAGGGCCTTGTGGAGAGTGGGTTCCCTGGGCCTGTCCTCCCCCTGTCGCACAGCAGCCCTCCCAGTTCCCCTGTGTTCCTCGGCCTCCGTCCCCTGGACCGTGTGCCCACTACCACTACCACTGCCCCCAGGTCCCTGTTGTTGTTGGGGTGGTGGGTTAGCATGGGTTCCCTGTATGGTGGACACACTGCTGATTGACGTGTCCTGGGGACAGAGTTATGGGCCCGCTGGGTGGATGCTGTGCTGGTGTTTCCAGAGGGGGGAAGCTCTGTGGTGGCCTGTGACTATGTGAGGGGAACCGACTGTCCAGAGGTCCCCGATGGGCCGGGCTGGTCATCTAGATCCAGTTGGACAGAGCTGCTGTCATCACTGTGGGCCTCTTCTGTTGGTGGTGTGGACATGTGTGGACCCTCCTGTCCGGTGACGTTGGGTAGGGGTCATGCAAGGGTATAAAAGGATGTTTATTACATCTGTGTGTGCCATAATGTGCAATGGGTGGGTGTCCGTGTACCCCAGTGCTTGCATTCCTGTGTAGGACCTTGTGTGATGATGGTTTAGGGGGGTGTATGGGTATGTGCAGTGGCCATGCTTTGGTGATGGGTGTCCATGATGTGTTGTTGCATGCAGGGCTTGGTGTTGGGATGGGTGGGTTGTGATAGTGGGACATTTGTGAGGAGTAGGAGTGATGGGGGTGAAGGTGAGGGTGAGGGTATGTGATGGCATGCAGGTAGGGTGGGGGATGTAATAGTTAAGATTTGACTTATCAGAGTCCATTCCTCCATCTACTCCTTCAAGGCCCTCAGGATGCAGAATCGCCAAGACCCGCTCCTCCCATGTTGTTAGTTGTGGGGGAGGAGGTGGGGGTCCGCCGCCAGTCCGCTGAACCGCTATGTGGTGTCTTGATACCACGGAACCCACCTTTCCCCGTAGGTCATTCCACCTCTTCCTGTTGTCATCCCAATTTCTTGGGGGGTGTCCCACTGCGTTGACCCTGTCCACGATTCTTCGCCATAGCTCCATCTTCCTAGCAATGGAGGTGTGCTGCACCTGTGATCCGAATAGCTGTGGCTCTACCCGGACGATTTCCTCCACCATGACCCTGAGCTCCTCCTCCTAGAACCTAGGGTGTCTTTGCCGTGCCATGGGGTGGTGTGGATGATGTGTGGGGTGGTGTGTGTGGTGATAGGTGGGGTGATATTTAGTGGTGTGTTGTGTGAGGTGCGTGGAAGTTTTGTGGGTGATGGTATTGTGTGCCTGTGGATGCTTGGTAGTTGTTTGTGGTGTCTCTCTCTCTGGCCTTCGTTTGGGATTTTTGGTCGTAGGGGTTTATGGGTGATGTGGGTGTGTGTTTTATATTGTATTGAGTGTGTGGGAGTGGTGTGTGTGTATATGTATCAGGTGGGTGTATTTGGAATTGTCAAATGTGGCTGTGCTTTGTATGTGTGTGTGTATTTTGAGCGCGGCGGTGTGTACCGCCAATGGAATACCGCGTTTGAAAGACCGCCGCGTGGATTCGTGTGTCGTGATAGTGTGGGCGTATTTCTGTTGGCGTGACAGTGGAGGTTTTGTTTTCGCCAGTTTATCACTGACCTTTGGTGCGGCGGACTTGTGTGGGTGTCTGAATTTTGGCGGGTTCCGTGCTGTGGGTCATAATAGCTGTGGCGGAGTTCCGCGACCGCGGCCGTGTGTTGGCGGTCTTCTGCACGGCAGTAAGCGGCTTTTACCACCAATGTTGTAATGAGGGCCAAAGACTATTGGTGTTGTTTTGAAGTGGGCCATGTCCACATGGCTGGCTCCACATCTTTTAAAAACAATTTCACTGTGCTCTAGTAGACTTTCCTCCATTCCGCTACGGTTCAAACTGGCTAATCCAAGAATGGATTACTTAATTTAGCACTAGGTCACTATTAAATGGTATAGAAAGTAATTAGGGCTTGTAAGTTAAATGGTTATTATGGGCTTCAGTAGTGGTTGAGCCAATCCAGATATGGCAGTATAGATTTGGCATTAGGCCTGAAATGTAGTCGAGTTGGCATGTAAAAAGTATACCTGAGGGAGCATAGCTTATCAGACAATGGATTAGGGTGTCTCACGTTTTCACTCTGGGCCTCCATCAGTTTTACAACATCATCCTTAGTTCGGGACCGTGTATAAGCAGAGTTAGTCACAGTGGGATACCTGTGTCCTTTCTCTGCACAGGAGAGCTATTGTACCCACTGCAGCGGTCACGGTAACAGCATTGTGGACTCCTTTGCGCTGCATGGCTGGCTTTCACCTCCATTTTGCAGAGATGATGCTGCTTCCAACTTAGTCTGAGGCAGTGGCTCATGGCTGTGTTTTTTTGCCCCCCCCCCACGGAGTAAAAGTGCAGCGGAGAGAGTGGTTGTGTGGGTGTGCCTGAGTGTCCCAGTTGCCCGCATGACCAGATTTCCTGCAGGAGCACTGCTTCATTGCGTCCTGATGTTGTGAAGCCATCATCTTCCAGTCCAGAGGACTGAGTTGCAAGCCACGGAGATCAAGGCTGATGCACAGTAGCTTTGCTGCAGAGGGATGCTTGGAGTGTGAGGAGGGTGGGTGGACTGGCTGTGCGGGAGTACCCATGTACTGTTGCTTCTGCTTCTTGAGAACTTCCAAGTTTGAGGAGGCTGAATTTGAGTGCAGGGGAGAGAACTGCCTTCTTGAAAAGGAGTTCCTTGCAGCCTTTGGGGGCTGAGCCTGAAGTGCAGCGTTTCTCCAGCTGGAGGCCGCCCGGTTTTTGTGAGTGGCGGGGAAGACTGGCTGCACATGTGTGCCCATATATTCCTGGTCCTCCTCCCTGGGGACTGCCTGCTGAGGAGCAGCTTGACTGGGACTGGCTTCAGAAGCGCTGCAGGACAACAGCTTCTCTAGCTCTACCTTCTGCTGCATCCCTCCAGTGGTGGTGGCCTCCCTGTAGAGACATCATGGGAAACTCACCTGCACCCTGCTCATTGAGGCTGTGCTCCTGTCTGCATTACGATTATGTGGTGTAGACTTGCCGGTGCACATGGCACGGCTGGTTGGCCTTGGCTTACATTGCATTTGGGGTACGTTATGCGGAGGACTGGCCCCACTTATGCCGCTCACCTGGGCCCTTGTACAGGGGGATCTCATTGGATTGCCTCAAATCTGCAATAGCCACAGACCGGTCTTCTCCCCTGACCTTCCATTACTGTGAATACTCACATCCCAGTAGCGCCAGGGTAACCAAGAGTGACTGGCCTGCGCTTTCTGCCTGCATTGGAGATTCATCATTGGGGACAGCAACCCCAGGGTCTATAAAACTTGTGACTTGTGGTTCCATGGAGAACTGGTGATCAGCACTAAACTTATTACCTGCCCCGGCCCCACTTGTACTACTGGACATCTCAGGGGCTGTGAGGGAACTGCACCTTTTTTATGGGGTGGTACGTCACGGGCCCTATTTGAATATATGCTTAGGACCTTGAGCGGAGACAGTCTCTCCTTCCTCTGGAGCATGCTCTGCCTTAAAGAGACTTTTGATAACACTTTGCCCTGGCTGCGAGTAACGTATAGCGCTTATATAGTTACATGGAGCTTCATTTGAGAAGGAGCGTGGTACCACCTTGGGTTAAATGGGCATCCACTCTGAAATAGGTTCACTCAAAGCAGACTTTAAGTCTTACATCCAGGACATTCGGTGCAATATCTCTGGCATGGGGAGTGGGTGGATGACCTGGAACAAGCATTTGATGCTCACTCACAGGACCAGCAGATGGTGTGGTGCAGAGTAGCTGCGCTTAAGTATCAACAGATAGAACTCCAAACTAAGCAGAAGGAAACCAGGAGCTACCAGAACATGATATGCATCAGAAGTGTGCCCAAGGGAGCGGAAGGAAGCGTCAACGAGCCACTTACAGCTGTAGACAATCTGCTGTTATAAAGAGTCCACCCTCCCAGCTGTGGATAGGGCCCACCATATGGCATCTATACTTGGTGCCTTTACTCACTTCCTGACATCCTGACTCAAGTTTCATTTGGCACTAATAAAGAAGCTATCATGTGGGCCTCCAGAAGCAAGGCTGATCTTGTATTTTCTGGCCATACCATCCATCTCTTCCAGGATCTTTCTCCAGTTACGCTATGCAGGTGGTGCAACTTCAAGCCAGTCACCGATAAACTGAGGGAAATGGGCATCTGATATCAGTGGGGACACCACTTGTTGCTATGGGAAGGTAAACAATGGGCCATGCATTCATTGGCAGAGGCAAAACATCTGATAGGGCTCGCATGCAACCACCATGCCAAAGACTCTGTCCCATCCCACATGCCGTTTAGAAGAGAACTGCGCCCCATTTGGACCACAGTGCGGCTCCATCGACTGGACAAGCACCACAACGAGACAGTATCCCAGGGGACCAAACGCGACCCATCATCCGGCATCTTCCGAACATGGAGAAGCACCCCTCCTCAGTTCCATCCACCTCCAGCTCACTGTAACGTAGACAGAATCATTTATCAACATGTCTGCCCCCCTCCTCTGCTGCGGACTTAGGGCCGCGGATGCATCGCACCACAGTCATCCAGAGCTCACCATGTTTATTCACACAAGTTGAAACTCAGACTCCTCATAAAAGCCTGCTCCCATGACTCCCGCTCCAGGAGGGTGACTCCGCATGTGGAATTTGTGCATGTCCATGCCTATCTCTGCGGGTCGCGGAAGACTTTGTTGGGTACAGTTGTTCTGTTTTTGCTGTTTGCTTTTGTTTTCTAATTCAACCATTACTAGAGACTGTCACACTCGATTCCCCCATTTCATGCACTGCATGTCTTCATGCCTTACCTAGTGATGCAGAATACGCCCATTAGCATATCATGACCCCAATGAATCCTTAACCTGCATACTCCCAGCGCAGGGAGAAGATATATGATTTTTATGTAACCCATTCCTTTCCCTCAGGCCCAACCCTATTGCAGCCTTCTTTATATCACAGTGCCACACACACACTCTTCTACACCACAGACCCAACCATGGACCCAATGGGGGTCATTACAACATTGGCGGTAAAAGCAGCTTACCGCCGTGCAGAAGACCGACAATACACTGCCGCGGCCACGGAATTCCGCCACAGCTATTATGACCCACATCTCGGAATCCGCCGAAATGCAGACACCCACACAAGTCCGCCACACCAAAGGTCAGTGATAAACTGGCGAAAACAATTCCTCCACCGTCACGCCAACAGAAACACGCCCATGCTATCACGACCCACGAATCCACGCGGCGGTCTTTCAACCGCCGTATTCCATTGGCGGTACACACCGCCGCGCTCAAAATACACACACATCTCCAAAACACCGCCACATTGGACAAATCGAAATACACACACCTGATACACATACACACACCACTCCCACACATCCAATACAATATAAAACACACACCCACATCACTCACAAACCCCTACGACCAAAAACTATAGACGAAGGCGACAGACAGAGAGTACAGCAATAGACAACCCCACCACACAGAGGCACACAACACCATCACCCATACAACATCCACGCACAAAACACCCCACACCACTACACATCACCACACTCATCAACACATACACCACCCCACACATCACCTACACCACCCCATGGCACGCCAAAGACACCCCAGGTTTTCCGAGGAGGAGCTCAGGGTCATGGTGGAGGAAATCGTACGGGTAGAGCCACAGCTATTTGGATCACAGGTGCAGCACACCTCCATAGCCAGGAAGATGGAGCTATGGTGAAGAATCGTGGACAGGGTCAACGCTGTGGGACAGCATCCAAGAAATCGGGAGGACATCAGGAAGAGATGGTACGACCTACGGGGGAAGGTGCGTTCAGTGGTCTCCAGGCACAACATCACGATTCAGCGGACTGGCGGCGGACCCCCACCTCCTCCCCCACAACTAACAACATGGGAGGAGCAGGTCTTGACCATCATGCATCCAGAGGGCCTCGGAGGAGTCGGTGGAGGAATGGACACTGGTAAGTCAAATCTTAACTATCATATCCCCCACCCTACCTGCATGCTATCACACACCTCCATCCTCACCCCCTCCCCTATCACTCCAACTCCTCACTAATGTACTAATAACACAAACCACCCATCCCAACACCAAGCCCTGCATGACACAACTAAGCATGGTCACCCCTCACTAAAGCATGCTTACTGCACATACCCATAACACCCCCCCAACCATCATCACACAAGCCCCCACACAGGAATGCTTGCACTGGGGTACACGCACACCCACCCATTGCACACCATGACACACACACATGCAATAATCATGCTCTTATACCCCTGCAGGACCACTACGGAACGTCACCAGACAGGAGGGACCAGACATCTCCACTCCACCAACAGAAGAGGCCCACAGTGACAACAGCAGCTCTGGCCAACTGGATCCAGATGACCAGGCCGGACCATCGTGGGCCTCTGGACAGTCGGTTCCCCTTGCACAGGCACAGCCCAACACTGACCTTCCACCCTCTGGTAACACCAGCACAGCACCCACCCAGCGGGCCCATACCTCCGTACCCAGGACACGTCAATCAGCTGTGTGTCCACCACTACAGGGAACCCAGGATAACCCACCACCCCAACAACAACAGGGACCTGGGGGCAGTGGTAGTGGGCACACGGTCCAGGGGACGGAGGCCCAGGAACACAGGGGAACTGGGAGGGCTGCTGTGCGACAGGGGGCAGACAGGCCAATGGAACCCACTCTCCACGAGGCACTCTCCTCCATCATGGGGGAATACCACCACTTCCAGGAGACGATGGCTAAGGTCCTGGCCAAGTTTCAGGAGACCCAGCGCCTGCAGGAGGAACAGTATTTGGGCTTCAGGGAGGAGCTCAGAACCATCAGCTCCGCCCTGGGCACCATTGTAGGGGTGCTGAAGGACATACAAAAGACCATGAGGGACACCGTGGCACTCCAAGGGGCCCCTGACACTAGCCTGGACGATGAACTGCCCACCACCTCTGCCGTCGCTAGTGGACAGGACGGCCCGCCACAGGACCACCACACCAGCACCCCACCCCCTGCAGACGGAGAACCACCCCGCAAGCGGTCCCTGAGATCCAGGAACAGGACAGAGCAAGATGGCAAGACCCCCGCCAGGAAATGAGACCACCCTGATTGTCCTCCCACTGTCCCACTTTGTTACCCTGCCCAGATTGGAACTGCCCCAGCTCCACTCCCTATGCCCATATGGGCAAAGCACCTGTGAGACGAATAGACTGGACTCTGCCATGGACATTCCTCCACCATCACCCATCACCATTTTACAACCCCCCACCATTATTGAGCAATTAAATAAATACCCTTGAACCACAAAACAATCTGGAGTCAGTCTGTGATTTTGAAAACATGTATTAGCTATGACAATGACAAAATCCGTTCGGAATTTTTATGTCAACATACCTATGTCACACATCACAAGTCCATGAAGGATGCAAGCAGATGACACATGTTGGTAACCACACCTGTGAAACCGTAATGGAAATGTAAAACTCAGTTACCAAATACTGCTTCAAATTGACAGACAGGATAGAGGTAGAAGTGTGAAAGTGAATGTAATAGTAAAAAAAAAATTCTCACCTGTGTGTCACAGGAAATATTGCTGTATGACTGACTCTCTGTTGTCAATGTCTTCTTCCTCAGCTTCCTCCTCATCACTGTCCACAGACTCCACAGCTGCCACAACACCGTCATCTGGACCATCCTCCTGCAGAAAAGGCACCTGGCGTCGCATAGCAAGATTGTGAAGCATCGAGCAGGCGATGATGATCTGGCACACAACTCCCTTGGTGAGTAGAATAGGGAACCACCTGTCATATGGAGGCACCTGAACCTGGCCTTCAGGAGGCTGAAGGTGCGTTTGATCACCCTCCTAGTCCGCCTATGGGCCTCATTGTAGCGTTCCTCTGCCCTGGTCCTGGGATTCCTCACTGGGGTCAGTAGCCATGACAGGTTGGGGTAACCAGAGTCCCTTAATAGCCACACACGGTGCCTCTGGAGTTGACCCATCACATACGGGATGCTGCTATTCCGCAGGATGTAGGCGTCATGCACTGAGCCAGGGAACATAGCATTTACCTAGGAGATGTACTGGTCTGCCAAACATACCATCTGTACATTCATCGAATGATAACTCTTCCGGTTCCTGTACACCTGTTCACTCCTGCGGGGGGGACCAGAGCTACATGGGTCCCATCAATGGCACCTATGATGTTGGGGATATGTCCCAGGGCATAGCAGTCACCTTTAACTGTAGCCAAATCCTCCACCTGAGGGAAAACGATGTAGCTCCTCACATGTTTCAGCAGGGCAGACAACACTCTGGACAACACGTTGGAAAACATAGTCTGGGACATCCCTGATGCCATGGCCACTGTTGTTTG
The DNA here is from genome assembly GCF_031143425.1 of Pleurodeles waltl. Classification (NCBI taxonomy): domain Eukaryota; kingdom Metazoa; phylum Chordata; class Amphibia; order Caudata; family Salamandridae; genus Pleurodeles; species Pleurodeles waltl. Next base: position 449,312,098 of record NC_090443.1, read on the forward strand.
AAATGACCCACTTGCAAGGAAATGGAGCACTGACAGCACCTGCACTTCAGGGGGTATTCCTGTGGGATGGCGGATTGGTGACATCAGGTCTGGCTCCAACTGGGTACACAGTTCCTGGATTGTGGCACGGTCAAACCTGTAGGTGTTGATCAAATGTCGCTCCTCCATTGTTAACAGGTCCACCAGCGGTCGGTACACCGGAGGATTCCGCCATCTCCTCAAATGTCCCAGCTGACGGTGCCTAAGAAGGACAACAGTGACCACAGAGTCAACAAATTCTCAGGTATGTACCCACAGCTACACAGAACACGACACCAAATACAAAACTCTTCCTGTATGTGTGTTGAGTGTAGGCCTAGGTATGTGTGACGCAGTAGCAAATGAAGCCATGTGGGTCCCTGAAATGGCGGCTGCCTGACCTCTAAACTGGGACAATGGGATGTGAGGTAACTGCGCTGGCGTTGTACACCGTCGCGGTAGGCGGTCGTAGACCGTGGCGCAATGCTGCATTGGTTAACATTGGACCCTATGGGTCCCAGGAGCCAATGATGAAGTGCGCCGGCGGTGATGATACGCACTGCCGCGGACGTCACTGCCGCGGACGTCACTGCCGCGGACGTGACCGCCATTTTCTATCTCTTCAATCACTCGATACCTGGTCTTCGACAGGAGAGGACCTACACTGCAAGTGCTGCTGTGACCTCGGTCTGGAAGAGACAATGGCTGCTGCGTCTGGGGAAAGGGCCCCTGCCTTCACTGCTCAGGAGTTGGAGAAGCTCGTGGACGGGGTCCTCCCCCAGTACACGCTACTCTACGGTCCTCCAGACCAACAGGTAAGTACACAGGGAGCACGTTGTATGGGCTATGCCTGGGTGTAGAGGGCTGGATGTAAGTAAGAAGGGGGCAGAGTTCTGTGAGCATGAAGGACTGTGAATGCATGTGCCACATGGCAAGGGTAGGGATGGGGGTCACTCACTTCGACGGTGCAGTTGGTATTGACTTCTCTTCTTCCCCTGTACATGTCATGTAGGTCAGCGCCCACCAGAAGAAGGACATTTGGCGTGCCATCGCCAAGGACGTTCGGACCCTGGGGGTCCACCACAGACGGAGCACCCACTGCCGTAAAAGATGGGAGGACATTCGCCGCTGGAGCAAGAAGACGGCGGAGGCTCAGCTGGGGATGGCCTCCCAACGTGGGAGGGGTGCCTGTCGCACCATGACCCCACTGATGTTCCGGATCCTGGCGGTGGCCTACCCTGAGTTGGATGGGCGCTTGAGGGCATCACAGCAGACACAAGGGGGTGAGTACACTCTCATTCTGCGGACCTTGCGCGCAGTGGAGGGGTCTGGGTGGGGGAGGAGGGCTGTGGGTTTCCCTAGGCCAGGGCGAGTTACGTAGGCTGGCCCCTCCAGAATGTAGGGCATGCGCCACTCCACCCCACCTCTGTAGAGTGCCAAGTACAGGTAGACATGCCCCTGTGTCATCTATGTGGACAGATGACACTCATAGCCATGTAGGTCATATCCCAGGAATTACATCTGTAGAGACGAAGAGCACGGCGTAGTGCAGGGGGCTGCTGTGTCTGTATTGTCCGCCAACAGTAGCGGTAAGCCATGCACTCAACCTGTCTTTCTTCTGTTGTCTCCCCCCCTTTTTGTGCTCTCCCTGTTCTTTTGTGCATCAGCATCATCAGGCGGAGGTACAGTGGCACCGGAGCACGAGGGAGCTGCATCCCACATGGCCATGGAAGGCCACACCACGGACTCTGAATACACCAGTGGGACGGAGGGAGGGGAGCTTCACGTCGGTCACCGGATCAGCAAACAGCGACACAGACTCGTCCGCCGATGGGAGCTCCCTTGTGGTGGAGGCACCATCTGTGCCCCCCACTTCTACAGGTACAGCCGCCACCCCCCCTACCAGCACCGCCCTCCCAGCAGCCCCTCAGCCTTTGCTCCGTGCCCGCTCACCCAGGAGGGTGGGCATCACCTTCGCCCCAGGCACCTCAGCCCCTGCCCGTCACCCCTGCTGCCCTCAGTGAGGAGGCCATTGACCTCCTCAGGTCACTCACTGTTGGGCAGTCCACCATTGTGAATGCCATCCAGGGTGTAGAAAGGGAGTTGCAACACACTAATGCATTCCTGGAGGGCATTCATTCTGGTCAGGCTGCCCATCATCGAACCCTGCAATCTCTGGCCTCAGCACTGATGGCAGCCATTGTCCCTGTCTCTAGCCTCCCCCCTCCAACTTCCAAAAACTCAGCCAAAAAAAGTCCGGTACCAGTGGTGCGTGTTAGAGGTCTGTGGAGTGCACCGGCCACCAGGGCAGCCAGTGTGACACGGAGCCAAAGCACTGCCAGTCCACCCCCTGTAAAGCACCTTAAGTTGGAAAGTGCCCGACGGGAGAGGGTGAGGACTCCTGCCGGCAAAACAGCTCACAAGGGTCCCGGGGGGAGTGCCGAGTCAGCTGTGACTCCTCCCAAGGTGGTGAAGGGGCAGAAGAAGTCTCCAAAGTCTGGTAAGTGCAGCACGGCGGAGAAGGCTGCCATCTGCCCCGCTGGCCGGGACGCCACCGCCAGCACTATCGTCACAGGTCCGGAGACCACCGCCAGAGTCAGTGCCCTGGAGGGCAGCACTATCGTCACAGGTCCGGAGACCACTGTCAGAGTCAGTGCCCTGGAGTGATAGTTACTGTATTTTGATACATTACAATGGTTGAACTCATTTCCTTTTGTCTTTGCATTCTTCCGGGGGGGTTGTGGGTTGTTACTGTGATGTTTGGAAATTCATTGGTGTGTGTGTTGTAGTGTGCGAGGGTCGGGGTGTGGGTGGGGGTGTTGCGTGTGTGTGTCCCTGACTTTTGCCTCCCCCCTCCCCTATGTCGTAGGTGCAGTACTCACCGTTGTCTTCGGCGCCGCCGTTGCTGGTGTTCGTAGAGGAACAGGAAGACAAGCGCAGGGAGTATTTGGAGTTCCGGCTCCATGGTGGCCTCCTTCCTCGTGGAGTGTGTTAAGGTGAGCGTTTTCCCATTGCAAGAGCTGTTTCCGCCGTGTTTTTATCCACGGAGAATCCGCCCCGGAAAAGGTAGCGGATTGGCGGGTTGTAATCGTGTGGGCGGTACATTGTCTTCCGCCTGTCAGTTGGCGGTGACCGGCGCGCTGTTTGTCTGTACCGCCGTGGCGGTCGGAGTGTTAAAGTGGCTGTCTATGTTGCCGGTTTCCGCCACGGTCATAATTCCCTTTTTTTTTCCGCCGGCCTGTTTGCGGTATTACCGCAGCTTTAACACCGTCCGCCAGGGTTGTAATGACCCCCTAAGTCCCTCATTAAAACCCTGGCGGTTTGTGTAAAAGTGGTGGTAATACCGCCAACAGGCTTTCGGGAATTACAGCCAAATTATGACCATGGTGGATAGATCTCCGATAGACAGCCACTTTACCACACTGACCTCCAGGGCGGAAACAACAGGCACCACAGTGGTAGCCGCCTACAGCCAGGCGGAAGTCAATGTTCCGCCCACCATATTATGACATGCCAAACCACCACCTTTTCCGTGGCAGTACCAATGACATCAAAAGCCTGGCGGAAACACTGCACAGAAGTGAAAGGACTCACCATTGGACATACAGGGAAGAACTACGCCACCATGGAGCCCGAACGTCTTCCCCATGGTCTTCTACGTGATGCTCCACCATGAACACCAATGACGGCGCAGACGACAATGGTGAGTACAGCCGCCTAACACACACGGGAGGGAGGAAAACGACAGTGACACACACACGCACAGCATAGACCTCATACACACACACCATACACACAACCAGATGTACAAGAAAACAAGTTATTCCCCCCTAAATCGGCTGAATATTGGAAGGACAAAATAAATTTACCAAAGTGAGTGTAATAAGATCAACACAGTATATATAAAAATGTAGCCAATGTAACAGATATTTACAACTGTACAGTTCAAGGGACCCTCCCCAGTCCTCAGTTTGTCTGGGCCACATGGCCACAGGCCAAAGTCCAAGGCCCCACTTGTCACCTGCATCAACACAGAGAGAACACTGCAGGGGCATCAATTGGTAAATAGGCAAGCATCTCATGGGGACGAGGGGTGGGGGGGCACCTCAGCCTGGAGATGAAACAAGACCACTGGTTCTGAAGGGGGCAACATGCCCTGTGCGTGGTCCTGGGGAGTGCAAGGCCACAGTCTCTCGAGTGGGTGACTTGCCCACATGCTCTGGAGGGGGCAACATGCCCTGTGCTTGGTCCTGGGGAGGCTGGGGTTTGTGGGTGTCTTCCCCACTGGTTCTGGAGGGGGCATCATTCCCTGTGCTCTTGATCCTGGGGAGGCTGGTGTTGGTGGGTGTCTTCCCCTCTGGTTCTGGAGGGGGCATCGTGCCCTGTGCTCTTGATCCTGGGGAGGCTGGTGTTGATGGGTGTCTTCCCCACTGGTTCTAGAGGGGGCATCGTGTCCTGTGCTCTTGATCCTGGGGAGTGCGGTCTCTCAGGTGGGAGTCATACCCACTGGATTTGCAAGGGCCAGGCCGCAGAGCAGCCAATGGAGGCAGGTCTGCATACCGTCTGTCGGCGGTGACGGCTGCTCAGTGGTGGTAGTGGTACTGCTGCAACCGCTGGTGAGGGGAATCTCCTGCCCATCCCCTGCAGCCTCGGACGGCTGCTCAGTGGTGGTGGTGGTGCTGCTGAAGCAGCTGGTGGGGGGACGCTTCTGCCCATCCCCTGAAGCCTTGGATGGCTGATCAGTGGTGGTGGTGGTGCTGCTGCTGCTGCTGGTGGGGGGAAGCTCCTGCCCATTCCCTGCAGCCTCGGATGGCTGCTCAGTGGTGGTTGGTGATGGGGGCTCCATCACAGTTCCAGCCCCTGGTCCCTTGCTCTCCCTCACTGCTGGTGCAGGCTCCTTGCTCTTCCTGGCAGCAGCTAGGACAGGCTCCTTAATCTTCCTAGCAGCAGCAGGGGCAGGCTCCTTAGTCTTCCTGGCAGCATCTGTGGCAGGCTCCTTTGTCTTCCTGGCAGCAGCTGGGGAAGGCTCCTTGCTCTTCCTGCCAGCAGCTGAGACAGGCTCCTTGCTCTTCCTGGCAGCAGCTGGGGCAGGCTCCTTTCCCTTGAGGCTGTCTGGTGCAGGCTCCTTCAGCCTCAGGACATGTACCCTGGCTCCTCTCCCACCACAAGTGAGTATGGTGATGACAGGACCTGTGGACTGGGTGGCTGAGGTGCTTGGCTGGGTTCTTCCCACCCTGGCCAGACGTGCAGGATGGGGGGAGGGGTATGGAAGAGGTCAATGGTGGATAGGAAAAGTTTTTTAGGGACACTGGGACAGAAGAGGGAGAAGGTTTGGGAGTGGAGGAAGACGGAGTGGTTGTAGGAGGTGTCTGTCTGCTGATTTTGGGTGCTGGTGCATGGGCTGGATGCTGTTGTGAGGTGAATGGCTGTTGGGTGTCTGATTGCTTGCGTTTGTGTACCTTGGGGGGGCACAGACACAGTGGGAGCAGACACAGGGCTGGCTGTTGTGGAGGTGTCTGCCAGTGAGGTGTGTGTTCTGCTAGGTGTGGTGGTGATGCTGGTAGTGGATGATGGTGTAGTGCATGCAGGTGTTAGTGTAGACGGAACTGGGAGGGAAGTGGAGAAGGAAGAGGGAGACTCAGCCGAAATTGTGGATGTTGGTATGTATGCATCTGGATGGTGTTTGTGTGAGTGCCTGTGGGATGAAGTGTGGTGCTTGTGTTTGCCGGCACCACTCTTCTAGAGAAGTGAGGCACAATGGTTAGAGCGGCAGACCCTGATGCCCGCTGACCAGGGTTCAATTCCCTTGGACCAGATCATTCTCGCCTTGGTGCCTAATCTAATTAATGGGTCCCACTCTGGGCAATAGCTTGCTTAATCTCCACAACGGCCCTGACAGCGCTTGGGTGCCTGGCTTCACCCTGGGAGTTGCCCAGGAGTGGGCGCCTCACAGGGAAAAGCCAGGAGGGGTTCCACAGCGCCTTGAGACCCTAACGGGTGAGTAGTGCCCTATACAAGTGCAAAGTTTACGTTTACGTTTTTGTGTGTTGTCTTGTGTGCATGCTCATCTGCCTGTGTGCTTGGGATAGGTTGGGTTTGAGGAGATTCGGATTGGGAAGAGGAAGTTGGAGGGGGGAGGGTGGAAACAGGGACAATGGCTGCCTTCAGAGAGGAGGCCAGAGCCTGGATTGGTCTCTGTTGGGCCGCCAAGCCAGTGTGAATGCCCTCCAGGAATGCATTAGTCTGTTGCATCTGGGCTGCCAGCCCCTGGATGGCATTCACAATGGTTCACTGCCCTACAGAGATGGATCTCAGGAGGCCAATATCCTCCTCACTCAGGGCAGCAAGGCTCACTGGGGAGGGCCTGATGTGCCTGGGGTGAAGGAGATGCCCACCCTCCTGGGTGAGCGGGCACCTCAATGAGGGGCTGCTGGGAGGGCTATGATGGTACTGGGGTGGCAGCTGTACCTGTAGCTGGGGTAGTCACAGAGGTGTCCGCCACCACCAGGGAGCTTCCATTGGAGGAGTTATCTGTGTCAGAAATGACCCCTCCAGTCTCCGCTGTGGTGCTCCCCTCACCCTCTGTCCCACTGGTGCCCTCGGCCTCAGTGGACTCTGCCTCCTGGGTCCTGTGGGATGCAGCTCCCTCCGTCACCGGTGCCGCTGCTCCTCCGCCAGATGATGCTAATACACATAAGGACAGGGTGACAAAACAAGAAGGAGGGGAAGAGACAAAGGATACACTTGGTCAATGGCTGTACCATCACCACCGTTGGCGTACACAGCACCCTGACACACAGGGAACAGGCCTACGCACTCTGCATTGCACTACCAGTGATATTGCTAGCCACCAAGGCATGGGGAAGGGCACACACCACCAAATCCAGCACACCTGGGACCCACGCAGCCCTGACCAGTAGTGGATGGCTAAGAGCTAGGTAGCAGGACTATCCCTTCAAAACCCTAGCCACCTGGGGACCTAAGCTGCAATGTCAGGCATGGCCTAGGGGCACCCACTTACACACATCCCCCACTCAGATACCACCCCACCAGGTGTTAGTAGTAATGATGGGCACTGTACTCATCCCCTTGTGGCTGCTGTGATGCCATCAAGCGCCCATCCAGCTCAGGATAGGCCACTGCCAGTATGCGGGACATCGGGGGTCAGAGTTCGACAGGTACCCCTTCCTCGTTGGGAGGCCATCCTCAGCTGGGCCTCCGTGGTCTTCCGTGCCCAGCGTCTCACGTCCTCCTACCGTTTCCGACAGTGGGTGCTCCGCCTGCCGTAGACCCCAGGGTCCGCACCTCCTTGGCGATGGCACGCCATATACCCTTCTTTTGATGGGCCCTGACATGCAGAAGCAATACAGACAGGAAAATAGTATTAGTCAGACAGTCCTGCCTGTTACACTTATGTCCCACCATGGCCCTTCACATCACTATTTGCACACACACATGGCCCAGCACACAACCAATACGGCATCCAGTGGACATCCACCCACCCCCCTTACACAAGGCTTTCACACACACCACTCCTTGCATTCATGCCACATGCATCATGCCCACAGTATACTCACATGTTCGTCTGGAGGCCCATACAGCAGTCCATTCTGGGGTAGAACCCCATCCACCAGTCTCTCCAACTCCGCTGAAGTGAAGGCAGGGGCCCTTTTCCCAGTCACACAGGCCATGGTAGGTTCCAGAGACAGGTCACAGCAGCACATGCAGTGTAGGTCCTCTCCTGTTGAAGATCAGGTAGCAAGTGTGGAATATGATATAAAATGGTGGTCACGTCCGCGGCGGTGCATACCGTCACCACCGGCGTGGATCACCATTGGCCACTGTAACCCATAGGGCCCAATGTTATCCAATGAAGAGTTGCACATCGGTTCCCGACCGCCTCCTGCAACGGCGTACAACGGCAGTGGAATTACCTCACTTCCACCTGTCCCTCCACACAGGACAGACGGATGCCATTTCAGGGTTGGGGGCAAACCCTGGATAATTTGTGTGTCACTGTTTACATTTTGACATACTGGACAATTCACACTGACCCATTACAAATTAACAGCATGCAATGTTCTGTTGTAGCCAGATTGTTCAGTTTGTGACCAGCTCCTCACTCTTTTGCCCCATAGACTGCTACTGCTGCGGATGAATAGGAGATGGAGACGTACCCCTGTATACAGACCCCTGGTGGACTTGGCAACACTGGAGGACAGGCATATTATCCTCACCTATAGACTGGACAGGGCCACAATCACAGGGCTGTGTGCCCAATTGAAGCCTGACCTGATATCTGCTATTCGTCACCCCACTGGTATCCCCCTTCTTGTTCAAGTTCTATCTGTGCTCCATTTCCTGGCAACTGGTTCTTTCCAAGAGACAGTGGGCTTGGCAGCAGGAATGTCACAGCCAATGTTCTCAATAGTGCTGACAAGAGTGTTGTCTGCCCTGATTAAACACATGTGCAGCTACATTGTTTTCCCCCAGGTTGAAGATTTGGCCACAGTGAAGGCCGAGTTCTATGCAATGGGACAAATCCCCATGTATAGGGGCGATTGATGGAACACATATTGCATTAGTCCCCCGTCAGAATGAACAGGTGTACAGAAATCGTAAGAGTTTCCACTCTATGAATGTACAGATGGTGTATTTGGCGGACCAGTACATCTCCCACGCCAATGCTAAGTATCCTGGGTCGGTGCACGATGCCTTTGTCCTGAGGAATAGCAGCATTCCAAATGTGATGGGCAAACTACAGAGGCACAGGGTGTGGCTAATAGGCGAGCCCTTGCCCCCACCCAGTATATGATGGTGTATGTGTATGGTGTGGGGCATATAGGATAGTGTGGGGCTAAATGTTGTCCCTCAATATTTCAGTTTACTCTGGTTACCCCAACCTATCTTGGCTGCTGACCCCTGTGAGGAGTGCCTGGACAAGGGCAGAAGAGTGTTACAATGAGGCACATGAGTGAACCAGAAGGATTACAGAACAGACCTTTGTCCCCCTGAAGGCCAGGTTCAGATGCCTGCATCTGACAGGTGGATCCCTGTGCTACTCACCCAAGAAGGTGTGCCAGATAATAGTGGCATGCTATATGTTGCACAACCTTGCCCTGAGACACCATGTGCCTTTTCTGCAGGAGGAGGAGGCTGGAGATGCCCGTGTGGCAGCAGTGGACCGTGAGGACAGTGAGGATGAGGAGGCAGAGGATGAGGACAACAGAACAGCAGTCATCAAACAGTACTTCGAATGACACACAGGTAAGACAGTGTTACTTCACATTTCATTATAATTATATTTAATTTCTATGCCACTGGCATGCTGTTAATTCCCACTTCTATGCCCACTTACTGTACCCTTTGGCAATTCATTTCACAGATTTTGGTGCCTCACAATAGTTCCGGGTGTGATCACTGTAGCCAGCTACAGATCATTGACATATGCTCATTTACTGTACAGTTGAATTGCATTGCTTGAACCTGTTTAAATGAATGCACATTAGAAAAATATGACATACTAGATAAGTCTATTTTTTCCAAGGGTGTTTTTTAAAGTGCTAGGTAAAAGGGGGGCAAGTGCTATGGGGTGGGGTGATGATGAAGGAAAGTCCAGGGTATTGTTCCAGTCTATTTGCAGCACAGATGCATTGTTCAAGGGGACATAGGAAGGGGAGCAATGGCAGTTCAAGGTGAACAGGGTGACTGTGTGGGACACAAGGGTGACAATCAGGAGAGTCTCATTTCCCAGCCGGGGTCTTGGCAAGTGTCTCTGGCTTCAGTCTGGATTGCAGGGAACCTTTGTGGGGCGGTTCTCCTTCTGCAGGGGAAGGGGTGCTGGTGGCCTGTTGGTCCTGTGACGGGGCCTCCTGTCCACTAGCGGCAGCGGAGGTGGAAGGCAGTTCAAATGTCTGGCTAGTGGCAGGGGCCCGCTGTTGTGAGACTGCCTCCCTCATAATATTGGTCATGTCTGCCAGCACCCCTGCTATGGAGATCAGGGTGTTGTTGATGGCCTGTAAGTCCTCCCTGATCCCCTGGTACTGTCCCTCCTGCAGCCACCTATTCTCCAGCACATTGTCCAGTATATGGCCCATCATGTCCTTGGATTGTTGGTAGGCTCCCAGGATCTCTGCAAGTGCCTCCTGGAGAGTCGGTTCCCTGGGCCTGTCCTCCCCCTGGCGGACAGCACTCCTCCCAGTTTCCCTGTTGTCGTGTGCCTCAGTCCCCTGAACCATGTGCCCACTGCCACTGACCCCAGGTCCCTGATTGTCTTGGGTATGAGGGGTGCCCTGGGGTCCCTTTAGAGGAGGACACACTGCTGACTGACGTGTCCTGGGGACAGAGGTATGGGTTTGCTGGGTGGGTTCTGTGGTGGTGTTTCCTGATTGGGGAGGCTCTGTGGTGGTGTGTGACTGGGCCTCGGTAACCGGATGTCCAGAGGTCCCTGATGGGCAGGTTGGTCATCCAGATCCTGACGTCCAGAGTTGCTGTCATCACTGTGGGCCTCTTCTGTGGGGGGACTGGATATTGCTGACACCTCCTCTCCGCTGACATTGGCTGGGGTACCTGTGGGGATGTACATGCTGTGTTATTGTTCCTGTGTCTGACATATTATGCATCCTCTTTGGTTGTATTTGCCCTGGCAGTTTTCACTTGTGTACGTTGGTATGTGTTGGGATAGCTGATTCTCTCTAGTGTGCATGCTTTAGTTATAGGTGTCCATGCAGGTCTGTGTGTGGTGTCCATGCATTTGTATGGCATGCAGGGCTTGGCATTGGGATGAGTGAGATGTGATGGTGGGGTGTGTGGGAAGTGGTGGAGTGATGGGAGTGAGGGTGGGGGTATGTGATGGCATGCAGGTAGGTGGGTAGCAGTAGTAGTATAGAGTTGACTTACCAGAGTCCAGTCCTCCTCCTACTCCTGTTAGGCCCTCAGGATGCACGATTGCTAAGACTTGTCCCTACCATGTTGTTAGTTGTGGGGGAGGAGGTGGGGGTCCACCGCCAGTCCTCTGGATAGTAAGTTGGTGTCTTGCTGCTATGGAACGTACCTTCCCCCATAGGTCGTGCCACCTCTTCCTACTGTCATCCCTAGTTCTTGGGTGCTGTCCCACAGCGTTAACCCTGTCCACGATTCTCCACCATAGCTCCATCTTCCTAGCTATCAATATCTGCTGCACATGTGCTCCAAATAGCTGTGGCTCTACCCTGATGATTTCCTCCACCATGACCCTTCGCTCCTCCTCTGAGAATCTGGGGTGTCTTTGTGGTGCCATGGGTGTTGTGTGAGTTGTGTAGGTGAGGGTGTGTAGGGTGATGTGTTGGGGTGCGTGATGTGGGGTGGGTGGGTGGTGTATAGGTGTAGGTAGTGCGTGGCTCTGGTTTTGTCTGTGGTTGTGGGTCAGTCTTGTGCCAATGATTTGAATTCGTAAGGGGTTGTGGGTAATGTGGGTGTGTGTTTTATTGTGGTGTGGGTGTGGTGTGTGTATGGGTGTCAGGTGTGTGTTGTTTGAATTGTCCAATGTGGTGTTGTTTTGTTTGTGTGTGTGTATTTTGAGCGCTGCAGTATGTACTGCCAATGGTTTACCGCCGTTCAATGTCCGCCGTGGTGTTTTGTGGGTCATAATGTGATGGGCGTAGTTCTGTTGGCGTAACGGTCTGGGTTTTGATACTGCCAGGTTATCACTGACCTTTGGTGTGGCGAATTTTTGTCTGTGAATGAATAGTGACGGATTGGTGTATGTGTGGCATAATATGGGCGATGGATATCCGCTGTGGTGGCGGTATGTTGGCGCAGTCAGCGTGGCGGTAAGTTGGGTTTATCGCCAATCTCATAATAAGGGCCTAAGTTGCTTTCTTTAAACGTTTGTGGTCTCAAAAGACTTAGCAAACGCAACACTTCCTCATTAGCGACCTCGACATGGCAGATAATCTCTATTGCTGATCATTCCCACCTAGAACTGATATGCTCCAGCAATACCCCCTTTCGCTGGGGCCTGTCATAATGGCGCTTACCTCTGAGGCTCTTCCGTGATCCAGTGTTTGTGGAAGAGATATTGAAGGGGATCTCGAGTACTTTGAGCAAAATGCCCTTTTGGACACCTTGCTGCATACACTTTGGAACGGATTTAAAGCCACCGTTATTGGGGTGATTTCCACGACAGCTATAGCCAGAGAGAGAGAGGCCCATCTGTAAAGTGAGATTATTGCCTTGGAAAAGTAAGACCAGGTGACCACCCCTAGGTGCAACAAAAGGCAAATAGCTATCCTGCACGTTCAACTGAGGGCCCATAGAACTATTAGAGGTGAATGCTCCCTCTTAGCGCTAAAGCAGAAATACTAAGAAGGAGGGAACAAAGTGGGTACTTTGCTAGCTTGCAGACTCTGCCAAGTCCAGGCCAGGGTTCACATTGTTAAAGCGTACATCGGGGTCAGGGGATGGGCGATATATGAGATGGACAAGCAGCAGGTGTTCCATGATTATTATCAAATCTTTGTTTGCGTGCAAAAATATTTACAAATATTTTAGCCATTGGGCTAGAGCCCTAGCTCGCAGGGCTTAACACCTTTGAGCAGATGGGGTTCATTTACAACAGGTAGGGGTCATGCACTTAGCGGAAAAGTCTCACTGGCGTGACTTTTTTCGCTTGACTCAGAGAAAGCTTTTGACAGGGTAAATTGGTCCTTCCTTTGAGCAGTTTTTGGCAAGGTGGGTCTGTAGTCACACATGATACCTAAGATTATGACCTCGTATGTCACCCCAATAGCTACCATCCGAGTCAATGAGTAACACACAGCTCCCATTAGCATTTTCAGGGGCACCCGCCAGGGTGTCGGTTATCACCCCTTGTCTCTGCCTTAGCAGTTCAACCATTGGATATTGTTGCGATTGTTTGTGGATGTCTTCCTTACTATCTCTATATCCGCTTACTCCCTACCAGCTATAGTTGACAACTGAACTGCATTTGAGGAGGATATCTGGCGTCAAAATCAACATGACAAAATCTTGAGCCCTCAATCTAAATATACCCAAGCAGCATCTCCCTTCTCTGCAAGCCCTAGTGCACTTTCAATGCCTCCCAGCACAATTTGATATTTGGGTCTTAACCTAACTCTCAGTCTGTCATCTTGGATGTAGACCAATTGGCTGTAACTCCATAGGTTTCTCTTAGCAAATCTCAGATGCTGTACACCCCTTTTTGTCTCTTGGCTGGGTGGCATCAATGTCTTAAAAAAATTAATGTCCTCCCACAGGCACTGTACCTTTTCCAGTCTCTGCCTACTCAGATTTCCAAGATGATATTACTCACTTACAGTGTGACATTCGCTCCTTTTATCAAGAATGGGAAGGAGCGGAGGATCTGTAATTCTTTACTGATGCGGCACAGAGAAAGTGATGCACTGGACTGCCCTAATAACCTTGAGTACTACTGAGACATCCACTCATGACACAGCTCTGAGAGGGTGGCCCACGACAGTGAGAAACACTGGTGCCACATGAATCCCCTCCTGTTGGTGTTAGAGGCTCCCCAAGCACACACAGCACCTATATAGCTACGCCTAATAGAACAATACTCAACATACGGGACAGATTAGGAATCAGGAGGGGGTTTAGTAACATGCCATCTGCCATAACTCCAGTTGCATGCAACCTTGGTTTCACTGCCACACTACGACCCCAATCATTTCCCAGCTACTACCACCCCAATCATTTCCTAGCTGGAAGGCCGATGACTGTAGGAAATTAAGAGACATCTTTGTGGGAGCCTCCATAAAATCCTTTGAACAGTGTAAGTTTGATTACCAACTCCCTGAAACAAGGAGGCTATAGTACTGCCGGCTGCGTCATTGTGCATTGGACCCCTCCAATTACTCTGGGACTACCAGATCCTACACTCCCTTTGAAAAATAGGTGAGAGTATAGGAAGGGATTAAGGTACTAATCTCTAATACATATCAGACCATTCAACAGTCCACATACCCTCAAACATCAAACTTCCTGGCTGACTTCCACTACAGAGGACATTTCGTCTCAGCAATGGGAATCCCTTTGGTGAGACATACCTAAAACTCATCGCAGTTTATCCCACAGGGAAATGGCTTATGAGATCATGTTTCAATGGTATTATACACAGTCTCACTTCTCCAGGATATACCCTACCACACCCTCTCTCTGCTAGCGGTGCAGACTACTAGTGGGGGATTCTTGCCACGTGGTGGTCTTGCAGCCTCGTTAACACATATTTGGCTGTCCTACCGACAGACTGCCAAAGCCATGGGTAGGAGGCCGCCGCAAAGCTGGAGGCCTCCCTTCCACCTATTTAGGACTTTTCCCCTGGGCCAACGGCACCGGCAGTGCAGCCTGCATGGGCCTCAGCTGAAAGGGAGCTGAGGTCAATGAAGGCTGCATTGCTTGTGTCGTGCAACACAGTTGGAGTGCAGAAGGCAGTGTGCATTCCGAGTGTGCTGACAGTGGGACCCCTGCACTGCCCATGGCAAGGGCATGGGCAATTCAGAGGCCCGTGGCCCCCCCTATCATTTTATCTGCATGGCGGTCTCCCAGCCATGGAAAGGCCGGCAGTAAAGCAAGTCGTAATCAGCACAGCAGTGCTCCCCTAAGCCCCGTCATGACTGACCACGACTTGCACCGCCTCCAACCCATCGGGATCAATTATCCCGGCGGCCTGACCACCAGCATCCTGATTTGGCTGGCAGACTGCAAGGGATGCGGCAGTGGGCTAGCCACAACAGGTACAGCAGTCCCATGGACTGCCATACTTGTAATTGGCCACTTAATTGCATACTGCATAATTATTACATCTTGTGCTTAATCATTCATTTATAAAATGCTTCTCAATTAACACTAGCTGTTTACTCATGTTTGTGAATATGAGCAAATGCACACACATATGTAACGTATATAAGGCAATATCAATTAAATATCAACCTAATTTCAAACTAAAGTGCATATTGTGCAGTTTTTGGGGTTCCTTTCTAATGCTGTGAAACACTTTAAACACTCCAAATTTGTCTGCTATTATTCCACTATGAAAATCTGCATCAGATCGCATCTACATCAACACTCACAACCTATGCACATAACCATATTTTTCACACACTATCTACATTTTAGTAATTTAGAGATTTCTTTCAGCATATTCTTCAAAATATATGTAGGAAAGCCACTACAAAGAAGACAAAGGCCCTCATTACAACATTGGCGGTAAATCCCGCTTACTGCCGTGCAGAAGACCGCCAACACACCGCTGCGGTCGCGGAAATCCGCCACAGCTATTATAACCCACAGGCCGGAATCCACCAAAATCTAGACACCCACACAAGTCCGCCACACCAAAGGTCAGTGATAAACTGGCAATAACATAACCGACACCGTCACGTCAACAGGAATACGCCCACACTATCACGACCCACGAATCCACGCAGCGGTCTTTCAACCGCGGTATTCCATTGGCAGTACACACCGCCGTGCTCAAAATACAGCCACATATACAAAACACAACCACATTGGGCAAATCGAAATACACACACCTGATACACATACACAAACCACTCCCACACACTCAAACCAATATAAAACACACACCCACATCACCCACAAACCCCTACGACAAAATTTGAGAACAAAGCCCAGAGAGAGACACTACCATCAACAAACTAGCATCCACAGGCACACAACACCATCACTCACAGAACATCAACGCACCTCACACAACACACACAAATACACCCTCTCACACATCACAACACACACCACCTCACACATCACCCACACCACACCATGGCACCGCAAAGACACCCCAGGTTCTCTGAGGAGGAGCTCAGGGTCATGGTGGAGGAAATCGTCCAGGCAGAGCCACAGCTATTCGGATCACAGGTGCAGCACACCTCCATTGCTAGGAAGATGGAGCTATGGTGCAAAATCATAGACAGGGTCAACGCAGTGGGACAGCATCCAAGAACACGGGATGACATCAGGAAGAGGTGGAACGACCTACGGGGGAAGGTGCGTTCCGTGGTCTCAAGACACCAGATTGCAGTCGGATCCCCACCTCCTCCCCCACAACTAACAACATGGGAGGAGCAGGTCTTGGCTATACTGCATCCTGAGGGCCTCGCAGGATTAGCAGGAGGAATGGACTCTGGTAAGTCAAATCTTAACTATTACATCCCCCACCCTACCTGCATGCTATCACATACCCCCACCCTCACCCTCACACCCATCACTCCAACACCTCACATATGTACCACTATCACAAACCACCCATCCCAACACCAAGCCCTGCATGCAACACCAAAGCATGGACACCCATCACCAAAGCATGTCCACTACAGATACCCACACAGATCCCCAAACCAAATATCACACAAGGTCCTAGACAAGAATGTAAGCACTGGGGTACAGGGTCACCCACCCATTACACACAATGGCACACACAGATGCAATAATCATGCGTTTACACCCCTGCAGGACCCCTACCCAATGTCACGGGACAGGAGGTTCCAGACATGTCCACTCCCCCCACAGAAGAGGCCCACAGTGATGACAGCAGCTCTGTCCGACTGGATCTAGATGACCAGCCCGGCCCATCTGGGACCACGGGACAGTCGGTTCCCCACACACTGCCACATGCCACCACAGAGCCTCCCCCTCAGGAAACACCAGCACAGCACCCACCCAGCGGGCCCATCCCTCTGTCCCCAGGACACGTCAAGCAGCAGTGTGTCCACCACTGCAGGGAACCCAGGCAAACCCACAAACCCAAGAACATCAGGGACCTGGGGGCAGTGGCAGTGGGCACACGGTTCAGGGGACAGAGGAACAGGAAAACAGGGGAACTGGGAGGACTGCTGTGCGACAGGGGGAGGACAGGCCCAGGGAACCCACTCTCCACGAGGCCCTCTCCAACTTTATGGGAGCGTACCATCATTCCCAGGAGACGATGGCAACGGTACTGGCCAAGTTTCAGGAGACCCAGCGGCTGCAGGAGGAACAGTATTTGGGGATCAGGGTGGAATTCAAGTCTATCAACACCACCCTGGTCACCATTGTAGGGGTGCTGAAGGACCTTGTGAACACCAGGAGGGACACTGTGGCACAACAAGGGGCCCCTGACACTAGCCTCGATGATGAACAGCCCACCACCTCCGCCGGCGCTAGTGGACAGGAGGCACCGCCACAGGACCACGACACCAGCACCCCACCCCCAGCAGATGGAGAACCACCCCGCAAACGGTCCCTGAGATCCAGGACAAAGACAGAGAACAATGCCAAGACCCCCGCCAAGAAATGAGACCACCCTGAATGTCATCCTTCTGTCCCACTTTGTCACCCTGTCCCTCCTTAAACTGCCCTAGTTCCACTTCCTATACCCCTTTGGACAATGCACCTGTGAGACAAATAACTGGACTCTGCCATGGACATTCCTCCACCATCACCCCTGACCATTTTCCAACCCCCTCCTCTATTTTGCACTTAAATAAACACCCTTGAATCACAAAACAATCTGGAGTCAGTCTGTGCTTTCACAAATGTTTATTTGGTATAAGTAAGGAAAATAGCAATGTCCATTGTATTGTCAACATACCTATGTCACACAGCTCTAGTCCATGAGGTATTATAGCAGAGGTCACACAGTGGGATCCACATCTGTGAAATGAAAAGGCAAAGTGACAAGGCAGGGTCCATACACTGGGTGAAAGTGACAGACTGATGATAGGTCTAACAATTGTATGAGATGTAGGAGGCAGTGATGTCTTCTTACCTGTGTCTCACTGGAAGTATTGCTGGATCACGTTGTTTCTGTTGTCGATATCCTCTTCTTCTGCCTCCTCTTCTTCACTGTCCACAGGCTCCACAGCTGCCACAAGACCTCCAGCTGGCCCATCCTCCTGCAGAAAAGGCACCTGTCATCGCAAAGCCAGGTTGTGCAGCTTACAGCAGGCCACGACGATCTGGCACACCTTCTTTGGTGAGTAGTAGAGAGAACCACCTGTCATATGGAGGCACCAGAACCTGGCCTTCAGGAGGCAGAAGGTCCTTTTGATCACTCTCCTAGTTCGCCCATGTGCCTCATTGTAGCGGTCCTCTTCCCTTGTCCTGGGAGTTCTCACTGGGGTCAGTAGCCATGACAGGTTGGGGTACCCAGAGTCACCTGCAAATGTCGAGGGACAACTGTTAGACACACACTAACCCTTAGGGACAACCCCAGACAATCATTCACACGGTATAGGGTCCTTGTCCTCACCTATTAGCCACACACGGTGCCTCTGGAGTTGCCCCATCACATAAGGGATGCTGCTATTCCTCAAAATGTAAGCGTCATGCACTGAGCCTGGAAACGTGGCATTCACATGGGAGATGTACTGGTCGGCCAAACACACCATCTGCACATTTATCGAATGGTATTTCCTCCTGTTTCTGTACACCTGTTCACTCCTGCGGGGGGTACCAAGGCCACATGTGTCCCATTAATGGCACCTATGATGTTGGGGATATGTCCCAGGGCATAGAAGTCACCTTTCACTGTGGGCAAATCCTCCACCTGAGGGAAAACGATGTAGCTGCGCATGTGTTTCAGCAGGGCAGACAGCACTCTGGACAACACGTTTGAGAACATAGGTTGGGACATCCCTGATGCAATTGCCACTGTTGTTTGAAAAGACCCACTTGCCAGGAAATGGAGTACTGACAGGACCTGCACTAGAGGGGGAATTCCTGTGGGATGGCGGATAGCTGAAATCAGGTCTGGCTCCAACTGTGCATACAGTTCCTGGATTGTGGCACGATCAAGTCTGTAAGTGATAATGATGTGTCTGGCTTCCATTGTCGAGAGGTCCACCAGTGGTCTGTACACCGGAGGATGCCACCATCTCCTCACCTGCCCCAGCAGATGTGCCCTATGGACGAGAACAGCGAACACAGAGTCAGCCAACACTGAGGTTTTAAAAAAAGAATTTATTGCACCCATTTGTCAATCGGCAATGTGCCTGTCACTGTGTGTATGCAAGGCCTAGATAGGTGTGACACATTTAAAATTAATGCCATGTGGCCACCTGAAATGGCGGCTGCCTGACCTGTAAGGTGGGACAAGGGGATATGAGGTAACTGTGCTGGCGTTGTACACCGTCGCGGTAGACGGTCGAAGACTGCAGCACAATCCTGCATTGGTTAATATTGGACCCTATGGGTCCCAGGAGCCAATGACGATGTACGCCGGCGGTGACGGTACGCCCTGCCGCAGACGGAACCGCCATTTTCTCTCTGTTCACACACTTGATACCTGACCTTCAACAGGAGAGGACCTACACTGCAAGTGCTGCTGTGACCTCAGTCTGGGAGTGACGATGGCTCATGTGTCTGGAGAAAGTGCCCCTGCCTTAACTTCGGAGGAGTTGGAGAAGTTAGTGGATGGGGTCCTCCCCAAGTACACGCTACTCTATGGTCCTCCAGACAAACAGGTGAGTACACTGTGAGCATGCTGTATGGGCAATGCCTGTTTGGAGTGGGGTGGATGGAAAATACAGGGGAGGGGGGAACTGAGGCCTGCATGAGCGGACGGTGAGTGTATGTGCGTCAGGGCAAGGGTGGGAACGTGGGCCAATGACTGTGACGGTCCGGACGGTTAAAGATCATCCTTTTCCCCCTATTCCTCTAGGTCAGCGCCCACCAAAAGAAGGATATTTGGCATGCCATCGCCAAGGACATCCGGACCCTGGGGGTCCACCAGAGACGGAGCACCCGCTGCCGGAAAAGATGGGAAGACATTCGCCAGCAAGAAGACGGTGGAGGCCCAGCTGGGGATGGCCTCCCAACATGGGAGGGATGCCCGTCGCACAATGACCCCCCTGATGTTCCGGATCCTGGCAGTGGCATATCTGGAGTTAGATGGGCCCCTTTTTGTGGTCTCCCTGTTCTTGTGTGCATTAGCATCATCAGGCTGAGGAGCAGTGGCACCGGAGCAGGAGGGAGCTGCATCCCACATGGCCCTGGAGGGCGACACTACGGACTCGGAGTTCACCAGTGGGACGGAGGGCGAGGGGAGCTCCACGGCGGGGACAGGAGCTGAGACCAGTGATACGGACTCGTCCTCTGATGGGAGCTACCGTCTGGTGGTGGCAACATCTGTGCCTCCTGCATCTACAGGTACAGCCGCCACACCCCCTACCAGCACCGCCCTCCCAGCAGCCCCTCAGCCTTTGCCCCCTGCCCCAGTCACCCCTGCTGTCCTCAGTGAGGAGGCCATTGACCTACCCAGGTCCCTCACTGTTGGGCAGTCTACCATTTTGAACGCCATCCAGGGTGTAGAAAGGCAGTTGCAACAAACAAATGCAGTCCTGGAGGGCATTCATTCTGGTCAGGCAGCCCTTCAGCGAGCTTTTCAGACTCTGGCCTCAGCACTGATGGCAGCCATTGTCCCTGTCTCTAGCCTCCCCCTCCAACTTCCTCCACCCAGACCCAATCCCCTCTACCTCAGCCTATCCCAAGTACACCTTCAGACCAGCATGCACACATGTCAACACACAAGGGAAGCTCTGGCAAACATAAGCACCACACATCCCACAGGCACTCACGCAAGCATCACACACATGCAGACACACCAACATCCACTGCTTCCACTGTGTCCCCCTCCTCCTTGTCTCCCTCCTCCCTCCTAGTCTCGTCTACACTCACACCTGCATGCACTACATCTACAGCCACTACTTCCATCACCAGCACACACACCACCACACCCCGCTCACGTGCAGTCACCACCCCCACTGCCATTCACACATCCCCTGTGTCCTCTCCCAGTGTGTCTGTGACGCCACCTCCCAAGATACACAAACGCAGGCACACACCCACCCAACAGCCATCCACCTCACGACAGCCTGCAGCGCATGCACCTTCACCCAAAGTCACCAAACGAACACCTCCTAAAACCACAACCTCTTCCTCCACCCCCAAACCCCCCAGCTACCCATCACAGTGTTCCCAAGAAATTTTTCCTGTCCAACCTTGACCTCTTTCCCTCACCTCCCCCACCCCGTCAGTCTCCTAGGGCCCGACTTCCCAGGTCCCAACCTAGCACCTCAGCCACAACATCTCCGGGACGAGTGGTGCCTGTAGTCACCGGAATCTGGAGTGCACCGACCACCTGGGCAGCCAGTGTGGCACAGAGCCACAGCACAGACAGTCTCCCACCTGTCAAGCATCAAAAGTTGGCGAGTGCCCGGCAGGAGAGGGGGATGACTCCAGCCACCAAAGCCGCTCCCAGGGGTACAGGTGGGAGTGTGGAGTCAGCTGCGACACCTTCCAAGATGGGGAAGGGCCACAAGAAAGTCAGCAAGTCTGGGAAGAGCAGCACGGCGGAGTAGACCGCCATCATCCCCGCCGCCCAGGAGGCCACCGCCAGCACCAGCCCAGCTGCCCAGGACAGGACCTCCAGCACCAGCCCCGCTGGGCCAGACAGGACCGCCAGCACCAGTCCTGCTGGGCCAGACAGGACTGCCAGCACCAGCCCCGCTGGGCGAGACAGGACCATCAGCACCAGTCTCGCTGGGCCAGACGGGACCGCCAGCACCAGTCCCGCTGGGCCATGAAGGACCACCAGCATCAGCCCCGCTGGGCCAGACAGGACCGCCAGCAGCTGAGTCACTGCCAAGGACCCGCCGCCACAAGCACCACTGAACAGGACACCCCCGCCACAAGCACCACTGCCAAGGACACCGCCGCAACAAGCACCGCTGAACAGGGCACCGCCACCCCAAGCACCTCTGAACAGGACACCGCCGCAACAAGCACTGCTGCCAAGGAAACCGCTGCAACAAGCACCACTGGCCCATGAGTGCCAAGGGCACTGACGCTACTGAGTCCGTCAAGAGCAGGATGAAGCACTCTGGGCACAATGCCCCCTCCAGAACCAGTGGAGAGATACATCCACTACCTCTGTCCTTGGCAGGATGAAGCACTCTGGGCACAAGGCCCCCTCCAGAACCAGTGGAGAGATACATCCACTACCTCTGTCCTTGGCAGGATGAAGCACTCTGGGCACAAGGCCCCCTCCAGAACCAGTGGAGAGATACATCCACTACCTCTGTCCTTGGCAGGAAGAAGCACTCTGGGCACAAGGCCTCCTCCAGAACCAGTGGAGATGGGCATCCACCTGAGAGACCGTGGCTTTGCACTCCCCAGGATGAAGCAGTGGGCAACCCACCCACTGTAGAGACTTGAGAGACTGTGGCTTTGCACTCCCCAGGATGGAACAGTGGCAACCCACCCACTGTAGAGACTTGAGAGACTGTGGCTTTGCACTCCCCAGGATGGAACAGTGGGCATCCCACCCACTGTAGAGACTTGAGAGACTGTGGCTTTGCACTCCCCAGGATTGAACAGTGGGCATGTGGCCCCTTCGTGGATTTGGTGTTGTGCACTCAACCGGCTGAGGTGCCTCCCCTTTCCCTTCCCCCCGAGGTGCCTGTTTTATTGCTATCTGATGCCCCTGCAGTGTTCTCTCTGTCATGTTCGGGGAATGAGTGTGGGCCTCGCCCATGCCGTTTGGGCCCAGCGTTCCACGGACTTCAATGGAGCACTACCTGGACTACTATTCTTGGTGTATATATTTGTTTATTGTGTATATATATTTTTGCGTCCTGGAGTTTAATAGATTACAATGGTTACAATCATTTGCTTTTGTCTTTGCATTTTTCCGGGGTGTTTGGGGGGTGTAACTGTGATGTATCATGCTGTATTAGTGTGTGTGTTGTAGTGGGTGAGGGCGGGGGTGTTGCATGTGTGTGTCCCTGTTTTTCCCCCCCCCTGTGTCGTAGGTGCAGTACTCACTGTTGTCTTCGCCGCTGGCGTTCGTGCTCCTGGTAGAGGAGCAAGAAGATGAGGGCTGGCAGGATCTGGAGCTCGGGTTCCATGGCGTCCGGATTCCTCGTGGGGTGTGTAGAGGTGAGCGTTTTCACTTCAAAGCCTGTTTCCGCCGCGTTCTTGTCCGTGGTGAATCCGCCCCGGAAAAGGTGGCAGATTGGTAGGTTGTGATACTGTGGGCGGTACATTGTCCTCCGCCTGTCTGTTGGCGGTGACCGCCAAGCTGCTTGTTTGTACTGCCGTGGCGGTCGGAGTGTTAAAGTGGCTGTCTTTGTTGGCGGTTTCTGCCACGGTCGTAATTGCAAATCTTTTACCGCCAGCCTGTTGGCGGTCTTACCGCCGCTTTAACACCGACCGCCAGGGTTGTAATGACCACCAATGTGGCTATCTCTGTCTTTTGGGCCACTAAGGAAGATCCCCTACATGCCTCTGTGCAGCCGATTGTGCTTTCAAAGCTTGTCCAAGTGCCCTGGTTCTCGGACCGAAAACAGGCACACTTTCTTTGGTGTGAAGTTGTGCCCGGCTATCTTCAGGATCCTACTTTCAGGCTTGCAGGGCCAATTAGGATATCTGCTGATTCGAGTTGTGTGTGTTGTGATAGCTCCTGGTCTAATGTTTCATAACATGGGGCCCGCTTATCTAACAAAATATTCACCTAATCTCATACATGTAGTTGTATCTGTGTGTACTTTGACAGTTACTTAGTCTAGTTACTAATGAAAGTCACCTTCTTTTGAGCACATTTTGTTCCCATGCATTACATTTTCTCACATGGTCTGCACTGATTGGCATGAGACTGTTTGAAGACAATTAAAAATAAATTATAATAAAATGTTGATGTGTGTGAAGCATTGTCATGTTAAATCTAGACCTCTGAAGACATTCACTTGCTCTACTATATAAAACACACATCAAAAATCAGACTAGGCACAATCCACTTTACACAAGCTTTTCCATTAATTTGTGATATCTTCAGTTAAACTCTGATTTTGGCCAAACTTAAATCTACTGCTTGATTATTTATTCTGTAAGAAAAAGTTACTTCTCTTTGCTAATGATCTTGCTAGTGGATATGCCATCTACCTTCAGAGTCATCACCCGTACAGTTATCCTTGAAGCATTTTGGACCAGGAAACCTCGAAGCTTACAGGTTGATAAACTCTAATTTTTACTGGAGGTTTCTTAAGGCAATGCACAGCACATCTTAACTTTAATTTATGACTGGAATACAGCACACAGTGTTAGCCTGCTTTACATTTTACATCACAGATACATCACAAATAGTGATGAGCCAGCATTGGTTGGAAACCCTGACACAGGGAAGGGATGTGTGGTCCCTCAAGCCTTATCATTAAGCACAACCTTTAGTCTATCTGTGGCATCAGTGGCTGCACTGATTAATTCATTTGGACTTCAATTTTATACTTACCCAGGTAACACAAAAAATCTTCTTTGTCAGGATGAGCATGGGCTGGAAACAACCATGTTCAAAGAGAGACTCACAGCACTGGCCAATATGGATGAATGCTAAGACACATGCGCCCTCATTATCACCGCGGAGGAGAACATCCGTCCACCAGATTATGACACACACATACACACAAAACCGACAGAAAACGGCCACAACCACAAATCCGCCAAACCCACTGAACGTGATAAACTAACGGAACTACCACCCATACCGTTACGCCACCAATACTGCGCCCTCCAAAATAATGACCCACAAATCACCATAGCGGACATTCAACAACCGTAAACCATTGGCGGTGAACACCGCCGCAGTGGACATGGCCATACAAATTCAAAATAAAACAACATTGGCCAGAACAAAAAACCCACACCTGACACAAATACACACACCCTACACACCCACCAACAGCACTATAAAACACACACCCACACTACCCACAATCCTTTGCAAAAACAATAACACCGCTACACTTTGCCACACCAATCCCAGAGCCAACTTCACACATACACCACAACTACCCATTGATCCGTCACGCACCACACACCCCACATTACTCAACACCCTCTGCAGAACACACACACCTCACAACACCCATGTCCCCACAAAGTCACCCACATTTCACTGATCAGGATTTGGGGGTCATGGTTGATGAAATAGTCAGGGTAGAGCCAAAGCTGTTCGGAGCACAGATCCAGCAGATATCCTTTGCCAGGAAGATGGAGCTATGGCAGAGGATCGTGGACAGGGTGAACACCGCGGGACAGCATCCACAAACAAGGGACAACATCAGGAAGAGGTGGGATGAATTACGGGGAAGGTGCGTTCCATAGCAGCAAGGCACCGGCTCGCTTTCCAGAGGAATTGTGGTGGACTCCCACCTTCTCCCCCACAGCTGACAGCATGGGAGGAGCAAGTCTTGGCAATACTGCATCCTGAGGGACTCACTGGGGTTGTCAGAGGACTGGACACTGGTGAGTCAACATTTACTACCTATCACCCCCAATACCTGCATGCCACCACCAACCCTCACCCTGACACCCATCACCCAACTCTATTCCACACAGTGCACCACCACAATTAACAAACCTAAATGCCAAGCCCTGCATGCCATACCCACTGCATGCACATCCCTTCCAGCCCTGCATGTACATCCACCACCAATGCATGCACAGCATGGAGAACTAACAATCCCACAATCCATCACCATACACAAACAAAGGTGGCAGGGCAACAACAATAATTTAGGAGAAGCTAGTGATGCAGAATATGTGAAAGACATGTAACATAATATACTACTTACATCCCCACAGGTGCCCCAGCCAATCTCAGCGGCTAGGAGGTGCCACGGCTACCCAGTCCCCCACAGGAAGATGCCCCCAGTGATGACAGCAACTCTGGAGTTCTAGATCTGGATGAACTCCCTGGCCCATCAGGGACCACTGGTCAGTCGGCTACCCCAGCTCACACCCAGTCCACCACAGAGCCTCCTCCATCAGTATTCAACACCACAGCAGCAACCCACTGTCCCCAGACCTCTGTCCCTAGGACACGTCAATCAACAGTGTGCCCACCTCTATAGGGACCCCAGTCCACAGGCAAGACAATGAGGGTCCTGGGGTCAGTGGCAGTGGCAGTGGGCACACCGTTCAGGGGACACGGGAACAGGAGGCCAGGGACGGTCGTAGGAATGCTGTACGCCAGGGGGAGGACAGGCCCAGGGAACTGACTGCCCAGGAGGCACTCACTAATGTCCTGGGGGCTTATCAAATATCCCAGGACAAGATGGGTCAGGTGATACAAATTATGCAGGAGAACCAGCGGGTGCAGGAGAAACACTACCAGGAGATCAAGAAAGAATTGCAGGCCCTGAACACCACCATGGTCTCCATTGCAGGGGTGCTGGGGGAAATGGCCAACATCATGAGGGATTAAACATCACACCAGTGGGCCCCTTACACTAGCCAGTCTACTGACCAGCCCTCCACATCTGCTGCAGCTAGTGGACAGGAGGCCCTGATACAGGACCCACAGGCCACCAACACCTCTACCCCTGCAGAAGGTGAATCACCGGTAAACGGTCCCTGCAACCGAGACTGACACCAGAGATACTTGCCAAGACAAACACCACCGCCAGAAAATGAGGCCCTCCTGAATTGCACCCCTGTGTTCCACTGTGTCACCTTGTCCACTTTAAACTGCCATTGCTCCTCTTCCTATGGCCCCTTGGACACTGGACCTGTGCTACAAACAGACTGGCCCACTACACTGGACTATTCCCAACCATCACCCCACTCCATTTCATTTCCCATTGTCTACCAATTTTCAATAAACACCCTTGGACACGACTTGAGTAATAGTGCTTTATCTACAGGTAATGTACAATGTATTGAACTGTAATGAACTGCGTGATCGTGTGTAAATGTCCAGTAACATGTTGATCTATCCAACAAATGTGTCTCAGCAGTCTCTAAACATCACAGCAGTAGACTGTTGGAATAACACCAACATCTGCAATAAGGGAAGGCAAAGGTGACAGTCAGGTGGGATGCAAAGGTGATGTCGTGCATTATGCTGCAGTCACACAACACAAAAATGTAGAAATGTGAAGTCTTACCCGAGTATCATTGGAAGTACTGCAGAAATGTGACCTGTTGTCCACATCCTCCTCCTCTTCCTCCGGTGACGCTGTGCTTAACCACAGCGCCTCTGTGTACAACCATGGTCGGACTGCGACTCCGATTATTGGAGTTCCATCCTCCGTGTTTTTGCCAGGAAGCATTTTTCATGCTCCCGGTCACGTCGTCCTTACCTGTCTTTGTAATATTTTTTATTTTCTCTCGGTGGTGGACTCCTTTCCTTTTCTTTTCTTCTGTTTTTCTGTGCTCTTGTCTTTTTCTTCTTTTTGGTCTCCATGTTGTCTTCTTGCAGGTTTCCATGTTGTCCTCTTCTGTTCCTTTCTCCCAGCATGCCCTTTTTCTCTTATACTGCTGCTTTTTTCCCATTCTCTTCTATGGGCCTTTTCCCAATCCAAGATGGTGTTGTTTCCTTTTCCTGTGTTGTCACTTCCTGTTTTCCAGTATATATAAGTCTCTCTGTCCTGATCTGCCTAGCGTTGCAAGCACCACCTTGGTGGTGATCTTTGCTCCTGTTCGTTGTTATTTTCCAGTTCCTGTTCCTCTGATTGTGAATTTTTCCTCTTTTTTCCAGTTTTCATTCCTGTTTTTTCCTCTTTTTCAGGAGTTCCTGTGTTTGAGGTTTTTCCCATTTTGGGTTTTTTTATCCTCTGGGACTCCTTCTGGAGGGTATGGTCTGCTTTGGCGTTTTCCTGCCAAGTAGCCAATACGATTTTGTGATAACTTATATACCTGGGTCCCAGAATCTCTTGACAGATGCATTATCCCGTTGATACCCTGACATCGCCAATACCTCCTCTCCACACATCATTGAGTCCAGTAGAATCATAGGGGTTACTTAGGGGGTCATTCTGACCCTGGCGGGAGGTGATAACGCGGCGGCCAACCCGCCAACAGGCAGGCGGTCCAAAAAGAGGAATTCTGACCCTGGCGGGAACCACCAACACAGCCAGCTACTTTAACACTCCGACCGCCACGGCGGGACAGACAAACAGCGCAGCGGTCACCGCCAACAGGCAGGCGGCAGACAATGTACCGCCCACCCTATCACAACTCACCAATCCGCCACCTTTTCCGGGGCGGGAGCCCCGCCGATAAAAACACGGCGGAAACAGACTACGAACGGGAAAACGCTCACCTATACACACTCCACGAGGAAGGAGGACAGCATGGAACCCGAATTAAACATCCTACCAGCTATTGTCTACCTGCTCATCTACCAGGAGTACGAACGCCGGCGCAGACGACAACGGTGAGTACTGCACCTACGACACAGGGGAGGGGGGAGGAGGAAAGCTTACGCGCACACACATGCGCCATACACCCACCCCCCCATCACAAATACCTACACCCCAATGCCGAGCAACAAGTCAGAGTGACACCCCCCAAACCCACCGGAATAATGCAAAGACACAATTAAAATGATCTATAAAATATATGTAGAAATAGCTCCATTAAAGGTATGGGAAATATGCCATATAAAAGATACAAAAATAAGGAATGAACATAGTCAACAATATATACATAGGCAATAAGTCCTGCACATTCCCTCAAAGTTCCATAGTCCGTGGGCCAATGTGCACAAACACATGGGCAAAGCCCACACAGGAGACCAGATACCATTGGAGAGAACACTGCTGGGGCATCAGATGATAAAACTACAGGCACCTCAGGGGGAAGGGAAGGGGGGGCACCTCAGCCACATGAGTCCTTGACGCCAGATTCACGAGGGGCCTCCATGCCCACTGTCCCATCCTGGGGAGTGCAAAGCCACAGTCTCACAAGTCACTACAGTGGGTGGCTTGCCCACTGTCCCATCCTGGGGAGTGCAAAGCCACAGTCTCACAAGTCTCTACAGTGGGTGGCTTGCCCACTGTCCCATCCTGGGGAGTGCAAAGCCACAGTCTCACAAGTCTCTACAGTGGGTGGCTTGCCCACTGTCCCATCCTGGGGAGTACAAAGCGACAGTCTCTCAAGTCTCTACAGTGGGTGGCTTGCCCACTGTTTCATCCTGGGAAGTGCCAAGCCACAGTCCATCAGATGGATTACCTACTCCACTGTTAATGGAGGAGGCATGGTGCCCAGAGTGCTTCCTGAAGCCCTGGTCGACACAGAACTGGCACTGTCAATGGGCCAGCGGTGCTTGAGATGAAGGGCCCAGCGGAGTGGTGCAGAGACGGCGGGACCCAGCGGAGCGGTGCTTGAGATGAAGGCCCCAGCGGAGCGGTGCTTGAGATGAAGGGCCCAGCGGAGCGGTGCAGAGACGGCGGGACCCAGCGGAGCGGTGCTTGGGATGAAGGGCCCAGCGGAGCAGTGCTTGAGATGAAGGCCCCAGTGGAGCGGTGCTTGAGATGAAGGGCCCAGCGGAGCGGTGCTTGAGATGAAGGCCCCAGCGGAGCGGTGCTTGAGATGAAGGCCCCAGCGGAGCGGTGCTTGAGATGAAGTGCCCAGCGGAGCGGGGCTTGAGATGAAGGCCCCCAGCGGAGCGGTGCTTGAGATGAAGGGCCCAGCGGAGCGGTGCAGAGACGGCGGGACCCAGTGGAGCGGGGCTTGAGATGACGGCCCCAGCGGAGCGGGGCTTGAGATGAAGGCCCCAGCGGAGCGGGGCTTGAGATGAAGGCCCCAGCGGAGCGGGGCTTGAGATGAAGGCCCCAGCGGAGCGGTGCTTGAGATGAAGGCCCCAGCGGAGCGGTGCTTGAGATGAAGGCCCCAGCGGAGCGGTGCTTGAGATGAAGGCCCCAGCGGAGCGGTTCTTGTCCCGGCGGGCCCCTGTTCAGCGGTTCTTGTCCCGGCGGGCCCCTGTTCAGCGGATGTTGTCCCGGCGGGCCCCTGTTCAGCGGATGTTGTCCCGGCGGGCCCCTGTTCAGCGGTTCTTGTCCCGGCGGGCCCCTGTTCAGCGGTGCTCCTCCCGGCGGGGCCCTGTTCAGCGGTGCTCCTCCCGGCGGGGCCCTGTTCAGCGGTGCTCCTCCCGGCGGGCCCCTGTTCAGCGGATGATGTCCCGGCGGGGCCCTGTTCAGCGGTTCTTGTCCCAGCGGGCCCCTGTTCAGTGGTTCTTGTCCCGGCGGGCCCCTGTTCACCGGTGCTCCTCCCGGCGGAGCCCTGTTCAGCGGATGTTGTCCCGGCGGGGCCCTGTTCAGCGGTTCTTGTCCCGGCGGGCCCCTGTTCAGTGGTGCTCCTCCCGGCGGGGCCCTGTTCGGCGGTGCTTGTCCTGTGTATGTAGGGAGCCAGACCTGGGCAAGACTTCCCGCTCATTCGCCATCCGACCTTGCGGTCGCGGGCCCTCCTGTGATGGAGTCCTGGGCCCGTGGGTGTCGTCCGTCACAACCGGAATGGGGCTGGTGGGGCCCTCCTGGGCAGCTCGCCTGCTGCCTGACTTCTCCGCCCTGCTGCCCTTGCCCTCCTTCGCTGAACCTCTGTGGCCCTTGCCTCCCTTGGATGATGTGGCATGTGACGGGGCAAGGCTACTGTCTTGGTGGCAGCCGTCTCAGTCTTGTCGCGCCGGGCCTTTTTTTTTTTGGTCCTCTTCCCAGGGGGTGGGCTGGCTGTCCCCTTGCTGCTGGCCGATGTTCCTGTCCTAGGAGCTGGTGGACTTCAATAGCCCTGCACTATGGTCACAGTAGATGCAGGGCTGGTGGTGGCTGAGGTGCTTTTTTTAATCTTACCAGATGGAGGGGGTGGGTCAGTGATTGGAACGAGCTCAAGGTTGGAAAGGAAAACAACTTGGGAAGGACAGGGACGGGTAGGTGTAGTGGGTATGGGAGTGGAGGAAGAGGATGTGGTTGTAGGAGAGTCAAGTGTGCTGTCTTTGGGTGCAGGTGCTTGTGACGGAGGCTGTCGTGAGGTGGATGGCTGTTGGGTGGGTGGCTGCCTGCGTTTGTGTGCTTTGGAAGAGGGGGTGACAGACACACTGGGAGAGGACACAGGGGACGTGTAAATGGCAGTGGGGGTGGTGACTGCACGTGTGCGGACTGTAATGGAGGGTTTGCTGGTGATGGAAGTACTGGCTGATGGTGGTGTGCATGCAGGTGTGAGTGGAGACGTCACAGGGAGGGAGGAGGGAGATTAGGAGGTGGGGGACACAGAGGTGGTAGTGACTGTTGGCATGTCTGCATCTGGATGTTGCTTGGGTGAATGCTTGTGGGATCTGTGGTGCTTATGTCTGGATGAGCTGCCCTTGGGTGTAGAGGTGTGTGCAGGCTGGTCTGATGGTGTGGATGGGATAGGCAGAGGAACAGGAGACTGGGACTGGGTGGAGGGAGTCAGAAGAGGGAGGCTGGAGACAGGGACAATGGCTACCGTCAGTGCTGAGGCCAGAGCGTTGAACGATCGCTGATGGGCAGCCTGACCCGAATGAATGCCCTCCAGGTATGCATTGCTCCGATGCACCTCCCTTTCTACACCCTGGATGGCATTCAAAAGGGTAGACTGCCCAACAATGAGTGTCCTGAGGAGGTCAATGACCTCCTCACTGAGGGCAGCAGGGGTAACTGGGGCAGGGCCTGAGGTGCCTGGGGCGAAGGAGATGCCCGCCTTCCTGGGCGAGCGGGCACGGAGCGAAGGCTGAGAGGCTGCTGGGAGGGCGGGGCTGGTGCGCTGGGTGGCGGCTGTACCTGTTGTGGCGGTGGGCACGGATGTTGCTGCCACCGCTAGGAGCTCCCTTCCGAGGACCTGTCGGTGTCGCTGACGTCTCCACGGGTCCCCGTTGTGGAGCTCCACTCGCCCTCCGTCTCACTGGTGTACTCGGAGTCTGTTGTATGGCCCTCCGGGCCATGTGAGATGCAGCTCCCTCGTGCGCCGATGCCACTTCTCCTCCGCCTGATGATGCTAATGCACACATGAACAGGAAGTCAAAGAAAATGGGGGGGGGAGATATGAAGACAGGTTGAGTGCATGCATTGGCAACACCGTTGTCGGAGAGGACTGACACAGAAGCCCCCTGAACTAGGCCGCGCAATCAGGGTACACTACTCAGTTATTGTGACTAGGCCTACAGGTCTATGGACGACAAATGCACACATGGGTGAGGCCGGACCATGGATAGCTGTACTTGGCACCCTACAGAGGTGGGGGGCGGGGGCACAGGGCCGTGTCTAATGGAGGGGCCTAGCCTACAGAATGCGCCCTGGCCTGGAGATAGCCACAGCCCTCCTCCCCCACCCAGACACCTTCACTGCGCGCAAAGATAGCAGAATGTGCTGATACTCACCCCCTTGTGTCTGCTGTGATGTCCTCACGCGCCCATCCAAATCGGGGTAGGCCACCGCCAGGATCCGGGACATCAGGGGGGTCAATTGGCGGCTGGCACCCCTCCTACGTTGGGAGGCCATCCCCAGCAGAGACTCGGCGGTCTTTCTGGTCCCGCGGCGGATGTCCTCCCACCTCTTTCGGCAGTGGGTGCCCCGTCTGTTGTGGACCCCCAGGGCCCGGACGTCCTTGGCGATGGCACGCCAAATGTCGATCTTCTGATGGGCGCTGACCTATGTGACATGTACAGGGTGGTAAAGGAAATCGCATCAGTTTTCTGCCTGGTCAATGTGAGTGGCCCCCCTCCCCAACCTTGCCATGTGGCACATGCTCTCATCTTTCGTGCGTTGCACTCCTCATTCGCTCCCCTCCCCACCATCTTAAATACACCCCACTCAACACAGGCATAGCCCATTCAACGTGCACCCTGTGTACTAACCTGTTGGTCTGGAAGACCGTAGAGTAGCGCATACTAGGGGAGGACCCCATCAACAAGTTTCTCCAATTCTTCGGAAGTGAAGGCAGGGGCCCTTTCCCCAGTCGCAGCAGCCATTGTATCTCCCAGACCGAGGTCACAGCAGCACTTGCAGTATAGGTCCTCTCCTGTGGATGATCAGGTCTCGAGTGATTAATCAGATAGAAAATGGCAGTCACGCCCGCGGCGGTGCGTACCGCGGGGGTGCGTGCCGCGACCGCCGGCGCACATCGTCATTGGCTCCTGAGACCCATAGGGTTCAATGTTAACCAATGCTGCTTTGCGCCGCGGTCTTCGACCGCCTACAGCCACGGTGTGCCACGCCAGCGCAGTGACCTCACATCCCACTGTCACACTTCACAGGTCAGGCAGCCGCCATTTCAAGGGCCCACATGGCATGATTTCTACTGCGTCACACAGGCCTAGGCTTGCATTGCCACTCATACAAGCCTTTCAATGCATAGCGATTCGTGTACTGTGCAAGCTGTGTGAACGAACCTGTGGGTTGCTTGACGCTGTGCTCCATGTTGTCCTTCCTATGCACTGTCCGCTGGGACTTGCGAGGAGAAGGATGAATCCTCCCGTGTACCGACCGCTGGTGGACCTGTCGACAATGGAAGAACGACATATCATACTTACATACCGGCTTGACAGAGCAACTATACATGAACTGTGTGCCCAGCTGGAGCCAGACCTGATGTCCCCCATCCGCCAACCCACAGGGATTCCCCCTCTGGTGCAGGTTCTGTCAGTACTCCATTTTTTGGCAAGTGGGTCTTTTCAGACAACAGTGGCCATATCATCTGGGATGTCTCAGCCTATGTTTTCTAAGGTTTTGTCCAGAGTGTTGTCTGCCCTGATGAAATACATGCGGAGCTACATTATTTTCCCTGAGGTGGGCGAATTGGCTACAGTGAAGGGTGATTTCTATGCCCTTGGACACATCCCCAACATCATTGGTGCCATTGATGGGACCCATGTGGCTTTGGTTCCCCCCAAAGAAAGTGAGCAGGTGTACAGAAACAGAAAAAGTTATCATTCGATGAATGTCCAGGTGGTCTGTTTGGCTGACCAGTACATCTCCCATGTAAATGCCAAGTTCCCTGGGTCAGTGCATGACGCGTATGTCATGCGAAATAGCAGCATCCCTTATGTGATGGAACAGCTACAGAGACACCGTGTGTGGCTAATTGGTGACTCTGGTTACCCCAACCTGTCGTGGCTACTGACCCCAGTGAGGAATCTCCGGACCAGGGCAGAGGAACGGTACAATGAGGCCCATGGGCGCACTAGGAGGATCAAAGAAAGGACCTTCGGGGTCCTGAAGGCCAGGTTTAGGTGCCTGCATATGACAGGGGGATCCCTAATGTACTCACCAAAGAAGGTGTGCCAGATCATCGTGGCCTGCTGTATGCTTCACAATCTTGCTTTGCGACGCCAGGTGCCTTTTCTGCAGGAGGATGGTCCAGATGGTGGTGTTGTAGCAGCTGTGGAGCCTGTGGAGAGTGAAGAGGAGGAAGACGACGGGGACGACACGGACAACAGGGATACAGTCATACAACAATATTTTCAGTAGCACACAGGTAAGAATCAGCCACGCCATTTTACATTTACTTAAGGCCTCATGGGTCTCCACTGTCTGTGTTTCCCCCCAGTTCCTGTTAACTGATTTGTGACTTTCCCTTCCCTTTTCAGAGCTGTATGACCCACTGCCTGACTTCAGCTTTGTTTGCCCATGGACTAAAGCTTATTAAAATTGGTATGTTGTCATCACAAAGTAACTGGACATTATTGCACCGTTATGTGTAATACATTTGTTAAGAATA
This sequence comes from Pleurodeles waltl, assembly GCF_031143425.1. Taxonomy (NCBI): domain Eukaryota; kingdom Metazoa; phylum Chordata; class Amphibia; order Caudata; family Salamandridae; genus Pleurodeles; species Pleurodeles waltl. The sequence goes on from NC_090443.1 coordinate 449,346,640, forward strand.
CAAGCAGACTCCTGTTATTTTAAGTGCAATAAGTGATTTATTTTAAGTGCTACATATAGGTTCATGATTGTGAAACGGTGATGGGTGGGGGTGGAGTAATGTCCATGGCAGAGTCCAGTTCTCAGTCGCACAGGTGCATTGTCCATATGCCTGGGGAAGGATGGAGCAGGGGCAGTTCAAGGTTGGACAGGGTGACAATGTGGGACAGTGGGATGACATCAGGGGGTATCTTTGGCTGGCGGGGGTCTTGCAATCCTACTCTGTCTTCTTGTGAGATCTCAGGTTCTGCTTGTGGGATGGTTCTTCTTCTGCAGGAGGTGGGTTTCTGGTGGCCTGTCGTTGTGTGGGGGCCTCCTGTCCACTAGCGCCGGCGGAGGTGGTAGGCTGTTCCTGGCCTGGGCTAGTGACAGGGGCCCTTTGGGGTGCCACATGGTCCCACAATGTGGTGACGATCTGGGTAAGGGCCACGACGATGGTCCCCATTGCGGAACCGATGTTCCTCAGTTCCTCCCTGAACCCTATGTACCGTTCCTCCTGCAGTTCCTGGATCTCCTGGAACCGGGCCAGTACCATCGCCATCGTCTCCTGGGAGCGGTGGTATGCTCCCATGATGGAGGAGAGGGCCTCTTGGAGAGTCGGTTCCCCGGGCCTGTCCCCCCCCTGTCGCACAGCAGCCCTCCCAGTTCCCCTGTGTTCCTGGGCCTCTGTCCCCTGACGGTGTGCCCACTACCACTGCCCCCAGGTCCCTGTTGTTGTTGGGGTGGTGGGTCAACCTGGGTGCCCTGTAGTGGTGGACACACCGCTGATTTACGTGTCCTGGAGACAGAGGCATAGGCCCGCTGGGTGGGAGCTGTGCTGGTGTTCCCAGAGGTGGTTGGGTCTGGTGTAGCCTTTGGCTGTCTGTGGGGAACAGACTGTCCAGATGTCCCCGATGGGCCGGGCTGGTCATCTGGCTCCAGGGAGACAGAGCTGCTGTCATCGCTGGGGGCCTCTTCTGAGGGTGGGATGGACATCTCTGGACCCTCCGTGGCGGTGTGGTGGCGTTCGGGTCCTGCATGGGTATAAAGGTATGGTTATTGCTTCTGTGTGTGGCATTTCGTGTGATGGGTGGGTGTCCGTGTACCCAAGTGCAGGCATTTCCTTGTGGGGGCTTTTGTGAGGGTGGCTTGTGGGGGTGATGTGTGTGGGCAGTGGGCATGCTTTGGTGATGGGTGTCCATCCTTTGTGGTCGCATGCAGGGCTTGGTGTTGGGATGGGTGGGTTGTGATGGTGAGCCATTTGCAAGGAGTTGGTGTGATGGGGGTGGGGGTGAGGGTGGGGGTATGATTTGGCATGCAGGTGGGGTGGGAAGCAGTAGTGAAGATTTGTCTTACCAGAGTCCATTCCTCCGCCTACTCCTGCGAGGCCCTCAGGATGCAGGATGTGCAAGACTTCCTCCTCCCATGCGGTAAATTCGGGGGGAGTATGTGGGGGTCCGCCGCCAGTCTTCTGCACCGCAATGTTGTGCCTTGATACCATGGAACGCCCCTTCCCCCGTAGGTCGTTCCATCTCTTCCTGATGTCCTCCCGATTGCGTGGATGCTGTCCCACCGCGTTAACCCTGTCCACTATCCTTTGCCATAGCTCCATCTTCCTGGCAATTGTGGTGTGCTGCACCTGTGCCCCGTAGAGCTGGGGCTCTACACTGACTATTTCCTCCACCATGACCCTGAGTTCAGCGTCACTGAACCTGGGGTGTCTTTGGGGTGCCATGGGGTGGTGTGGTTGAGGTGTGGGGTGGCGTTTGTGGTGATGAGTGTGGTACGTGTGGTGGTGTGTGGTGTTTGGTGCGTGGATTCTGTGTGGGTGATGGTGTTGTGTGCCTCTGTGTTGTGGAATTGTCTAATCTGTGCTCTCTCTCTAGCCTTCGTTAATGATTTTGGGTCGTAGGGGCTTGTGGGTGATGTGGGTGTGTGTTTTATATTGTGTTGGGTGTGTGGGAGTGGTGTTAGTATGTGTATCAGGTGTGTGTATTTCAAACTGACCAATGTGGCTGAGTTTTCTATGTGTGTGTGTATTTTGACCGCAGCGGTGTGTACCGCCAATGGAATACCGCGTTTGAAAGACCGCCGCGTGGATTTGTGGGTCGGAATGGTATGGGCGTATTCCTGTTGGTGTGACGGTGGAGGTTTGGTCATCGCCATTTTTTCGCTGACCTTTGGAGTGGCGGACTTTTGTGGATGTCGGTTATTTTGGCGGTTTGCCAGTTGTGGGCCAGAATGACCGTGGCGGTTTACCGCGGCCGCGGCGGTGTTATGGCGGTCTTCTGGCCGGCGGTAAGCGCCTTTTACCGCCGAGGTCAGAATGACCCCCTTAGTCTTTTCTGGATCATGTCAAATCGGAGTACCAGTTCCTTCCACTTGAAGAGTGGAATAAAGTGACACCTCTCTTACGAAAAGAAAAAGACCATTTCTATCATCAAAAACCCTTTTCTTACCTACTAAAAAGGTACAGATTGAGGCATTGCAAATGTGTCATGATTCTCTGGTGGCTGGGCATCGAGGAATCAAGAAGACCCAAGAACTTCAATGATCTTTTTGGTGGCCTTCCCTTAAGAACAATACGGAAACCTATGTCTCAGCATGCCCTGTATGTGCCCAGACCAAGATACCCAGAACCGAACCAACAGGTTTATTGATGCCTTTACCCGTTCCCTCAGCTCCTTGGTGTTGCAAAATGGGTTATTAGTAAGGGCAGGTAAGTACCTACACTTAGAAATAGGCCACGAACCTCCACTTAGGTCCAATTAGATCTCAATAAATTAAACCCAGCTCAACCCTTGGTAGCTTGGCAACGAGCGATAAGGCTTAACTTAGGAGACATATGTTTAAAGCATTTAAAAGTCACAAAACAGTAAATAAGTAAAATACAAAACACAATAAAAATCCTACACCAATGTATGCAAATAAATTATATTTTTATCTTTCAAATGATATCAAAACAAATAAAATCGGATAAGGGGAACCGGAGATATGAATTTTTAAAGAATTAATGCTTTCTAGCACATAGAAACAAAAAGTGCCAATGTGGTCATGTGGTCGCACCTCGACCGGAGAAAAGTCAAAGTTTGAGGCCGATCGCGATGTAGCCCGGCTTGGCTACAGCCAGCGGGAGGCCTCGGTCAAAAGTTTACCCTAGGACTTTGTCGTTTTTCTGGAGATTTTCTTCACCGGGACGAACCTGCAAGTCTGGCTGGGTCGCGGTTGAGGCAAGCCGGCTAGAGTGGCCCTGCGGGTCGGTCCCATTATGGTGCTTTTTTGCAAAAGTTCTCCACACTTCTGGATCTTCTTCCAGATGTTCCTTTAAGGTTCTTTTGAGGTCCACAGCTCACACCAAGGTTCCAGAAGCTCTGAGATGCTCCTTGAGGGTGCGGACTACATCTCCCAGAATGCACCTGGTGCAAACTCCTTTTTGACCACTGGACAGTGATCAGCTGGTCAGTTTCTTCAAGAGTTGGTGCAGGGGACTCTGGTTAGCAGGTTTTCACCTGTAGCAAACAGGGAGTCCCTCCTTGAACCAGTTGAAGCCAGGCAAAGTCCTTCTTGTGGTGAAGCCCAAGTGTGCAGCTGGGGCAGTCATCCAGAGTGCAATGTCCAGGTGCAGGTCAGGAGTCCAGCAGGGCAGTACTTCTTCTTCTGTAATTCTTCCTTGTTGGAATCTGGTAGGGATCTGAGGTGTGGGTGCAGGTCTGCCAGTTTTATTCTTGCTCCTCGGTGAAAAACAGGGGAGTCCTGGTTCTTCAATCAGGGCAGGGTCCTTCCCCCTGTGATGACCACTTCCTGGGAAGTGTTGCAAAAATCAATCCCAGGGAGCAATATTCCTCAAAAATCCATCATGGCTGAAAGTGATTTTTGGAGGTTACATCTGGCTGAGCCCACCCACTGGTGTGGCTAAAAATCCTAAACACACCCCTCTCCTGCCCTCTCCTAATCTAATCAAGGGGGCACCTAATTGTCTGGGTTTGCAGGATGTGAAGGTGTGGCTGGGTTGCTCCAAATGTCCTTCCCTGCCTTTGAAGACCAGTTTGGCAGCCCTCCCCCTTCCTGCTTCCCCATCTGCCGAGGGGAGATCTCCTCCCCCAGGCACATCTCTTTGTGTTGAGCCAGGCCACCTCACACCTCATCCAGGGAGCCTGGCCAGGCTGCCAGAGGCTGGCCAATCAGAGCAAAGCAGCAAAAACACTGCAGGGCTGAAGTTGGCAACTTTTCAGGTAAAGTTTAAAACTCCTTACCTGAACTCGTTATATTAAATCCAACAACTGGAAGTTGATGGGATCTATTATAACAAATAATTTGATACCAAACTTGGTGTATCTGTTACTAAAGGGGACTTTTAAAATTAAAATAAAGTCTCCCCATTCTAGCCTATGAAGGCCATTCACTACAATGAGGGAAAAACGAATTTGGCTGTTTTACCTCACCAGGGCTTATAAAACTATTTTTATAAGGTCCCTACTTATAGTTACGTGGCACCCAGCCCTAGGGGCATATAATGCACACCTAAGGGGTGACTTATATGTAAAAATAAGGTAGTTTAAGACTGTGGAACTACTTTTAATTGCAAAATCGAATTTGCATAACTTTAATTTAACAGCAGCCAGCAAGGCAGGCCTGCCTATAAAATAACACTGGGCACCTCAGCTGTGTACCTATGGGGGCAACACCTATGCTGGGGTCCCTAAACCTACATGCCCTACCATATACTAGGGACTTATAGGTAGGTTGGATTAGCCAATTATAATTTGCCTAATTTGCATACTGATTTTACACAGAGCACAGGCCCTGGGACTGGTTAGCAGTACCCAGAGAACCTTTAGAGTCAGAAAAACACCAGCAAAAAGTGAAAAAAGGGGGCAAAAAGTCAGGGGGGCTCTGCAATCAGCCCTGTTTTCTCACACTTGGGTTACCCTTTCCACAGATTTCATTTGTTCCCTACCATCTTCTTCGGGTAACCATGTGATCATGGTAACTGTTGATTCCTTCATCAAGATGGCGCATTTTACAGCACTAAAGAAATTACCAACAGCCCCTGAAACGAGTCTCATATTCATGCGAGACATTTTTCTTCTCCATGATCTTCCACAAGAAGTCATTTCTGATAGAGACCCACAATATGTGTCACGATTTTAGAGAGCTTTTTGTGCCTTATTAAACATTGACGTTTCCTTGTCCTCTGGTTTTCATCCACAAACCAATGGTCAGACTGAACATGTGAATCAGGAACTCCAACAAAATCTGAGATGTTACTGTGATGCCTCTCAAAGTAATTGGTCGGATTTTCTTGCCCATGCTGAATTCTCCTATAACAATATAGTTCGTAGTTCAACTGGAGCAACACTTTTTTATTGCACCTATGGATTCCATCCTAGGGCCATGCCCACTATTCCTAGTAAGACTTTGCTTGTTCCTGCAGTCACTTCTTTTGCACAGGGAATCCACCAAATCCAAGGCCTAATCCATACCACTCTTTTGGCCTCTAAACAAGCAATGAAACAAAAGGCGGACCACCAACGTCAGAAGGCACCCTCTTATCAAGTAGGACACAAGGTGTGGCTTTCCTACAGATTTCTGTCCTCTCAGTTTTCCCTAAACAAATTCAAACCTCGTTTTTATGGACCCTTTTGGATCCTGCAAGTATTGAATCCTGTCGCTGTTCGACTAAGGTTGCCTCAGACCTGGAGAGTTCATCCTGTTTTTCACGTATCCCAGTTAAAACCTTTAGTTTCTGATCTGTACAACCAACATTTTCAACGACCTCCTCCTCTTTCTGTGGACGGCCATCGTGAATATGAAGTATAGGAAATCTGTGATTCTCGATATTCTTGGAACAAACTGCAGTTTGTGATCCACTGGAAGGGGTATCCCCTCAGAGACTGCTCTTTGGAGGATTCCTCCTCCGTTCATGCCCCCCAGTTGGTTCGCCTTTTTTATTCCCGTTACCCTGACAAGCCTGGGGCCTCGGGAGGGGACCTACTGTGATGCCGCGCTTAACCGCGGCGTCTCTCTGTACAACTGAGGTAATCAGAGTCGCAGTCCTCCACGTTTTTGCCCAGTTCTTGCAATGCTTGCCAGGAAGCAGTTTTAATGCTCCCGGTCACGTCGTCCTTACCTGTCTTTGTAATATTTTTTATTTTCTCTCGGTGGTGGACTCCTTTCCTTTTCCTTTTTCTTCTTTTCTTCCATTTTTCGGTGCTCTTGTCTTCTTTTTCTTTTTGGTCTCCATGTTGTCTTCTTGCAGGTTTCCATGTTGTCTTCTTCTGTTCCTTTTTCCCAGCATGCCCTTTTTCTCTTATACTGCTACTTTTTTCCCATTCTCTTCTATGGGCCTTTTCCCAATCCAAGATGGTGTTGTTTCCTTTTCCTGTGTTGTCACTTCCTGTTTTCCAGTAAATAAGTCACTCAGTCCTGATCTGCCATGTGTTGCAAACACTTCCTCTTGGTGGTGACCTTCGCTCCTGTTCGTTGTTATTTTCCAGTTCCTGTTCCTCTGATTGTGAAATTTTTCTCTTTTTTCCAGTTTTCATTCCTGTTTTTTCCTCTTTTTCAGGAGTTCCTGTTTTTGAGGTTTTTCCCATTTTTTGGGTTCTTATCCTCTGGGGCGCCTTCTGGAGGGTATGGTCTGCTTTGGCGTTTTCCTGTAAAGCAGCATCGTGGCTACTAGAAAGGGTCACCCCTATCTTGGTCTATCCAGAACCAGCAGAAGTCCGGGTGCTCTTTCAAACCCTTCAGTCAAAGGTGAGAGGCATTGTGCAGACCGTGACACCTCCTCCTCACTGTCCTCGGTGTCCACTGCTGCCACAGCTGCATTGTCACCCCCCTCCTCCTGCAGATAGGGTACATGCCGTCTGAGTGCCAAACTGTGCAACATGCAGAACACAACGATTCTGCAGACCTTCTCAGGGGAGTACCATAGGGATCCACCTGTCAGATGGAGGCATTTGAACCTAGCCTTCAGGAGCCTGAAGGTCCTTTCTATAATCCTCCTGGTACACTTATGAGCATCATTGTACCTATTTTCAGCCCCTGTTCTCAGATTGATTTCTAACAGGGGTCATGAGCCAGAACAGGTTTGAGCAGCCAGAATCACCTGCAAGAAGTAAGGGACACACATTAGCCCTGCACAATGGCTTGAGTTATGACTCCTGAAGGCATACACTCACATACATTGGGTGGGGACTCAGGCTCACCTATTAGCCACACTCTGTGCCTCTGTAGTTGTGCCATCAGCTGTGGGACACTGCTATTCCTCACGACAAAGGCATCATGCACCGACCCCGGATACTTGGCAGTGATATGGCAGATGTCTGGTCAGCAAGGCACACCATCTGGACATTGAGTCAGTGGAAACTCTTCCGATTCCTGTACACTTGTTCATTGGCCCTGGGGAGGAACTAAGTCAATATGGGTACCGTCGATGGCCCCAATAACATGTGCTATATCTCCCACTGCATAGATTCCAGCCTTCACAGTGGGTAATTCTAACTGGAGGAATGCAATGTAGCTGCACATGTGTTTGAGCAAGGCTGCGAAAACCCTTGCAAGCACAAGAGAGAACATTGGCTGTGACATCCCTGCAGCCAAGCCCACTGTCACCTGGAAAGAGCCAGTTGCCAGGAAATGGAGCCCTGAGAGTACCTGCACAAGAGGGGGGATTTCTGTGGTGCTACGGATAGCAGGTATCAGATCAGGCTCCAATTGTTCACACAGCTCTGTGATTGTGGCCCTGTCCAGACAATAGGTGAGTATGATGTGCCAGTCCTCCAGTGTAGCCAAGTCCACAAGGGGTCTGTACACAGGTGTTTGAATCCTCCTATTCCTCCTCGGTGGTTGGTGCCTAAGGGATCCCAAATGTAAGAAAGGACTGACAACAGGAACCATGAACACACTACAGCACTGTACACAGAGCATGCTTGCATGTTGGATACTGAAATTGTGTAGGTGAGTACATTCGACTACAATGACGCACTTATTAATCTGTATATGTGTACTAGCATTAGAAAATGGCAACTGCCTGTACTGAATGCAGGGACAGGTGGAAGTGACCTCACTCCACTGGTGTCCGCGTCATGGTGGGAGGCGGTCTGCACCGCCGTGCAATTCCTCATTCCTTATATGGCCCTCTTTGGAGAATGGGAACCAATGATGATCAACGCCAGCTGTGACGGTGTTCACCGCTGCGGACGGGACCACCATTTCCTTTCTACCACTTCACTTGATTCCTGACTTTCCACAGGACGACATCTCCACTGCGTGTGCTGCTGTGACCTGTGTCTGGAACCTGCCATGGCTTGTGCAACAGTAGAAATGGCCCCAGTCTTCACGTCAGAGGAGTTGGAGAGCCTTATGGATGGGGCCCTACCCCATTATGGTCAGTTGTATGGACCTCCAGACCAACAGGTGAGTACACCATGCGTACATTGCATACAGTATGGCTACATGGAGATGTCTGTGTGCTGGCAGTGTGTCAGATGGGGGGATAATGGTTGTTGGCAGCGCTAATGCAGGGATACAGGTCATGTGTGCACCTGATGATGGGATAATGCTTTTTGTGGGCCATATGTGTTACAGGCTGGATTGTCTGGTTCATGGTGTCCCACCTTCTGTGTTTCTTCTGCAGGTCAGTGCCCATCACGAAGAAGGGGTTGTGGAATGCCATGGCTAAGGACTTGCGGACCCTGGCGGAGCACCCAATGCAGGAAATGGTGGGAGGACCTGAGACGTTGGGCCTGGAAGACCGCAGAGGCCCAGCTGGGGATGGCCTCCCAACGAGGGATGGGTGCCCGTCGGAACCTGACCCCCCCGATGGAACGCATACTAGCAGTGGGTGCTTGAGGGCATCACAGCAGCCACAAGGGGGTGAGTACAGTGTGTTTGACAACCATCGCTGTTGCCTGGCATGGGATTTGGGTGCAGGGTACTAGTCAGTGGATGCCCCAATATGCCAGTTTAGACATTGCTGCATGGTCCAGCTTAGGTTGTTAGGGTGAAATGTATGTTTTTGATAGCTAGGTAGCTGGCTTCCCATGTCAGAACGGGTTTAGCTGTTCCCAGTTGGTGTGTAGCTGGCAGTGTTTGGCTCCTACCTGCTGCTGTACTTAGTCAATGGTATGCCAGTGTGATCCATACTGCCCATTCTCAGACTCTGTGCGACAGTGATGTGTATGCCATTTGTGCTCTTGGTGCTGTGATTGACCCTGTGCTCCCTTTCTTCCCCCCTCCTTTTGTTATCCTGTCCATGTGTGCATTAGCATCATCTGGCGAAGGAGCAAGGGCCCCGGCGAGTGAGGGAACTGCAGCCCACGGGACCCAGGAGGCATCGTCCAGTGACGCCGAGGGGAGCAGTGGGACAGAGGGTGAGGGGAGCACCAGGCAGGATCAGGAGGTGATACTACTGACTCTGATACCTCCTCTGATGGGAGCTCCCTGGTGGTGGCGGACCGCTCTGGGACCATCCTAGTTACAGGTTTTACCACCACCCCCGTACCAGCACCGCCCTCCCAGTAGCCCCCCATTGAGTTGCCCGTGCCCGCTCACCCAGGAGGGTGGGCATCTCCTTCGCCCCAGGCACTTCAGGCCCTGCCCCAGTCAGCCCTGCTGCCATCAGTGAGGAGGCTATGGACCTCCGGAGATCCATCTCTGTAGAGCAATCAAACATAATGAATGCCATCCAGGGGCTGGCATCCCAGATGAAGCAATGCAATGCCTTCGCGGAGGGCATTCACAGTGGATTGGCGGCCCTACAGAGATCGTTTCAGGCTCTGGCCTCTTCACTGATGGCAGCCAGTGTCCCTGTTTCATCCAATCCCCCTCCAACTACCACTTCCCAGTCCCAGTCTCCTCATCCCCAACACATCCCAGGCACACATTCTGACAAGCATGCACCCAATACACACAAGACTCGCACAGACAAACACAGGCAGCACACTTCAGTCCACAAGCACTCACACAGCCAACACACAGATGCACACACATCATCCACTGTCTTCCCCTCCTCCTCCTCCCTCACAGGCACATTCTCAATCACACCTGCATGCACTGCATCAACAGTCCCAGAACCTGCCACCTGCACAGCCTAGCCCAGTCACCACAACAGCAGACCCTCAGACATGCACCCCACAAACGCAGTCACTACCACCACCATCAAATCATGCAGCACACCCAACTCACTTGCAGAAACCACCACATCATCCATCCACACGTCCGGTTTGTCCTCAGCCACCCTGTCTGCCCCTCCTCCAGAGACACACAAAGGCTCGCATTCAGACCCCCAAAAGCCATCCACCTTACACACGCACACTATCCATGCACCTGCAACCAAGTCAGCACACCTCCTCCTCCTACAATCACTCCCTCTACCTCCACTCCCATCCCTCCTTCCACATCCTGCCCTATTGGCCCTAGAAAGCTTTTCCTTGCCCGCCTTGACCTCTTCCCTTCTCCTCCCCCTCTTGTCCTGCCCATAAGAGGAAGGTCCCACCCCCTCAGTACCTCAAGCACCCACTCGGACACAACTCCACCACCAAAGTCTCCAGCTGCCACTAAGGGGCACATGAGTGCGACGCCAGCCCCTGGCACCAAGGACACTCCCCCATCCCTCAAAACGGAGGGCTAAAGTGCCACCCCCTCCCAAACAGACTGGCAAGACCATGGGACCACCTACAAAACCTAGGGCCAAGGAGACCCCACCCAAATCCCAGGACAAGAAGGTCCCAACCAAATCCAAGGCCAAGGAGGCCACACCCAAATCCCTGGCCAAGGAGGTCACACTCAAATCCCAGGCCAAGGAGGCCACACCCAAATCCAAGGCCAAGGAGGTCACACCCAAATCCCAGGCCAAGGAGGCCACACCAAAACCCCAGGCCAAGGAGGCTACAAAGAAATCCAAGGCCAAGGAGGCCACACCAAAATCCAAGCCCAAGGAGGCCGCACCCAAATCCCAGGCCAAGGAGGCCACACTGAAATCCAAGGCCAAGGAGGGCCCACTAGAAACCATGGCGAAAAAGAGCCCACTAAAAACCATGGCCAAGGAGGCCCCACTCGAAACTGTGTCCACCGAGCCCCATCTGGAATCAGAAGCCAAGGAGCACCATCACAAACCAGAGGCCATGGCGCAGCATCCTGAACTAGAGACCAAGGAGCAGCATCTCGAACCAGAGGCCAAGGAGCACCATCATGAACCAGAGGCCATGGGGCAGCATCCTGAACCAGAGGCCAAGGGGCAGCATTAATAACCAGTGGGCAGGCAGCCCCTCCAGAACCGGTGGGCAGGCAGCCCCCTCCAGAACCAGTGAACAGGCAGCCCCCTCCAGAACCAGTGGGCAGGAAGCCCCCTGCCAATGAGTGCCCGCCCAACCCTTCGCCCCCTGAGGTGCCTACCCATTTCCAATATGATTCCCCAGAACAGTGGAGTCCCGTTGTTGTCACGAGACAGGTTGGGGCTTGGACTTTGCCCTGTGGGTATTTGTGACTTTGGACTGGCCTTCGGGCCTGCATGTATTTATTTCTGCAGTTGTGTATGTTTTTGCATTTTACATATTCATACAACAGGAATACAGGGGTTGGAACTGTGTATGTGTCCTGTTTTTTTTTACTCCGGGGTTCTGTTACTGTTATTTTCCTCTGCATCTGGTTCTGGGTGTGTTTATGGTGTGTGTTGTGCGTGTGTGTGTGTCACTCTCCCCCCACTATCCCTCCCTTGTGTGCTAGGCGGCTGTACTCACCGTCATCGTCTTCGTCGGCGTTGGTGCTCCAGGACAGCCGTGGCATTGTACAGCATTGGGAAGACTTGCAGTTCTGCTTCCATGGCGGCCACAGACTCCTCTGTGTCCCTGGAGGTGAGTGTCTCCCTTTATATGATGTGTTTCTGGCAGGCTTTTGGTGTCATTGCTACCACCCCGGAAATCCTGGCGGTGTGCTATGTCATGATATGTAGGGTGGATCCTTGTCTTCCGCCTGCCTGTAGGTGGCCACCGCCATGTTCGATGTTCGTAGCTCACTAGCGGTTGGAGTGGAACATTGGCAGTTTTTGGAAGGGCTGTCCGCCATGGTCATTATTTGGAAGTGTTACCGCCAGCCTGTTGGCAGTGACACCGTCACATTAACCCTGGCACACTGAAGATCGGCAGATCCATACTGACCACTATAGACTGAGCACAGATAAGACAGAAGTACACGTTTTGGGTTACAGAGCAATAGAAAAAGAACCTTGCTGGCCTGTATCCTTCAAAGCTGTCTCGCAGCATTCGATTAGTTTTTTTAACATGGGTATAATTTCAATGCCAATCCATCCTTTGAACACCAAGTAATAAAATGAGAAAATACTGCTTTTTGGCTATTGAAAATTATTGAAAAATTATCCCTGTGAATTTCGGTGAACAGTTTGTTCAGTCTTTAATTACCAGCAGACCGGACTACTGCAACACAATCTATACATAGGTTACATCATCTGGTGGACATAAACAGCAGATTAGCCAGAATTCAGCATGAGTGCTTCTCAATATTCATGGGAAAACAACAGCGCAGATTTTTACATTAGCTGCCCACCAGGCAGAGATGCTTTTGTTAAGGCGCTCTGTTATGGTTGACAAATCTTTACACCCAAGTAAACATCCTCCGGGTAGTGAGCGCGGACATATCAATTTAAGACGTCCATGCTGTCAGCTGATCTGTGTGCTGCACTGTAGACAATTATTCAAAGGTAAAATAGAGTGAGCAGTGTTGACAACGTGGAATGGCAAGACTGTGACTTGTAGCGAGGGGAGAGCAGAACAGCAAGAGCTGGGGGGAAGTGGAGAAACTCTCCAGGCAGATTGGCGACTGTGCCTCCCAGAATGTCCCCTGACCGGGTTGTCGATCCTGCCGAAAGCCGGAATGCGGTCCCCCACTGTTTAAGATATTAGAAGAGCGTTACAGCAAGGGCAAGGAGAGAGGAGTGAATATAGTAAATAGGACCGACTAGCAGGGGGCTTGGTGGATTTTTGGATTTTTGATGCACTCCCCGCCACCATACTATGGGCCCAGCAGGTAGACTCTGCCCCCTGCCTAGTCTTTGTGGACCCAGTCCTTGGACATTGTAACTAATCTACGAAAGTCACACAGGGCGATGCTGCTCTGGCTCTGAAGGTGTTAAAAGAACCTGTGACTTTAAACCAGGGGGATTACACTCACTTCCACAACAATCCTAGGCTAGCCGCATTTACCTTAGGCAGTTATATCTGAAGGGTCACCACCGAGCCGACGAAGAAAAACATACTCAGTCCTGAGCAATGAACTGAACAAATCTCTAGGGCTTTACAGCAAGAATATATTACATACGCCTTGAAGCAAAACTGCCCTCAGAAGTTTGTCACTGACTGGGGCTGTCTTTCGAGGCCTCCGAATTCAACCAGGAATCTATGATTACAAGAAACCTATGAACCAACACAGACAGATAGAATACTGAGTGTGTGCTCCTGTAACATAAATGGTTTGGCAAGAAAATTGTGCCAGCCACAGATTCTTCTTTACTTCCGCTCTTTCCAAGACTTTATGGGACTTGGGCTAAGACCTCAGTCCCATTGGAGTGATTTATTAACTTCCTCCCTCCTGAGTCCTTAGCCCTCAAGCATGCTCACTGCAAGGGTGGACTTGCAATTTATATATCAGCAGGTGATGCTCAAGAGGGAAAAGAAGTGGTAGGGGTCTATGATGGCCTACAATCTGGGAAATTGTGCTGTAATCACCTGAAGGAGAAATGAAAACAATCATAATAGTAAATGTTGATATCCAGCCAAGTACAGAATCCAAGTACAACACTTGCAGTCAATTTGTTTGATTTGATCATTTGGCTAAAAAGAGAGTGAGCAGACACAGAATTTATTGTTTCTGGGGGTATAAACATGTCGCTTATGGGCTCTACTCCTTTGTATGAAATTTTGGGCCTCACCAAGAAAGAACACGTTGTCACAAAAAATACAAGAGAGGTCAGCTGCGGCTTGTCGTCCTAGACCTTGGAGTACGAGTTTTAAATGGCCATACTGACCACAATAAAGCACCAGGAAGGTCATATCAGTCCAAAAAAGGGGCATCCCTGATCAACTCCACCTAGCTCAGCCTCCCTCTTTAGCATTTTGATACCTTTCTCGGTTATAGTGAGAGATCCAAAAGTGACCATCTTTCACAGGGAGAACCATGTCAACTGGCCTTGGCAAATAACCGCTTTCTGCAGATCTTCTAGTCTCTTGCTACAAAATTAAGAACAAATATATAAAATGTACATCTACATCCTGGCAACTCACCCACGGCACCAAACAATTACTGGAAGCCACGAAGATGGAAGGACGAGCCCTGTGAGGAACTGGGAAAATGTTATCACATCGCTCTTGGATCAATATGCTAATCGATTGTCTGCTCACAGGCAGAATACTGTCCATAAAGGTCCTTTTCAATATGCTTGGAAAAGCAACTGTCTGATCAAGATGACTAACATATAAACCTGCAATGGAGGAGCCTTAGGAGGACACTAACTGACTCAGAGCTATGTAAACCTTTTAAAAAATCTAAGTCGGAGCACCTGAGGATTCATTCTGGACAAAACTGCTGTGCGACATCAGGAGGAATAACTCAGCGAATTTCTGGCAGACATTGAATTACATTAACTGCTCTCTCCCAATGAGTTGTCAATTCAAACATCTCAGATTGAGTTTAGGTGCAATTCTTGTGGCTACACTTCAATCCTGTGAACCTTGTTGTCTCACGATTGTTTTGGTGCCAACAGACCTGAATGGGTCAGCCTTGTCAACTTATCTGGGTGCCAACAGAACATCACTGATGAAGCACTAATAGGAAGTCCCTTTTATTTTACTGACCCCCCAAGCTTGAGCCTTTGATCAGCACTAGTGTCATACAGAAGCTAATTTCTACAGGGTACTAGGTAGGGGCCAGAGTCCTAACAGATTCCCACCGGCGATTTACAATAAAGAGTCAACTTACTGGGCCGACATACTGTTCCCACAATTTAACACTGTTACAAGTTGAAATTATGTCGCTATCTCATGGCATGGCTCAATTATCTTGCCAATTTATAAAGAGGCCGATAAAGGAAATCCAGAGAATTATCCGTCTGGTGGCGTAATAGGTAACAATGTCAAATACTTTGCAGGATACCTATTAAAATAATTGCAGGACTAGGCTGATGTGAAAACCATAATTTCACTAAATCAAACTGGTTTTACTAAACATTTTGGGACAACAACCAACATCATGGCTCTTTCCCGGCAGAATGATTTAGCAACAATGCACAACTATCCAGTGCATCTATGTTTCAAAGACAAAAAATCTGCCTTCGATAGGGTGGACCAGGGGAAGCTATTTAGGAAAGTAGCAGAATGTAACATCCCTGCCGGCTTGCTGAGAGCCATCCAACAACTGCACACTAATACATGTATCTGAGTTAAGCTGGGGGATGGCTCCAATTTGTCTAGAGCTATCAAAACCACATAACAATTAAAACAGGGCTTTATGTTGCCTAAAACCCTCTTTAATCTGTTATTGACAGTTTTCCATAAGCTATAAACAACGTCAACTAACATGCACCAAAATTGGGCAGGCTTCAGGTCTCAGACCTACTCTATGCTGAATACTTAATACTAGTCAGCAAGACCTAGATAGGCCTGGAGCAACACTTAGACACAACAACAAAAATAATCAAAGACCGAAAGCCTGACTAATAATATAAAGAAACCCAAAACACGAACAATTTAAGAGAAAGGAACCAAAAAGCACACCTGGTTTCTGGGCAGGAATAAAACAGAAACTGCAAATGGCTACAAATCCCGAGGGGCATTATTCAATCCAAATGGAAGGTTCACTGGACAACAAGATGAGGAAGGGCAGTGGCAGTCGGCCCAAGGTTCTTATACAGCAAGTTGAAAAGCCTAACATCAGTACAAGGGGCTAAAGCTAACTTGGATCTCTGGAAGTGAGGCCCTGAGGGGCCAGAACTGCACCACCCTGGATAAAACAATGCTGAAAATCTACATGCCAATCTTTCAATAGCTGGGATGCACATCACATGCTCAAATTCAGTTTAAGTCTTGGCAGGACAAGTGGCGAGCATGAACTGCTATTAGATAGCCTATAACTTATACTGGAGTGTTCCTTGGGGCATCACCTCTTGAATGAAATACAAGGCAATGTGCACTCTTCTACAAAAGCTTATCTCTACAAGGCCTTACCTTTAATCCACCTATAAAATTGAAAAATGGTCTAAATGCAACAGCCGTGCATTGTTAATCGTAGAAAACAAAGACAGCCTAGTAATGTGCATTTATGGCTGGATGACTCTTTGTAGTTACACCAAGCCTAAACCCCAAAGCAATTATAGAGAACTGTACAGCAACCAAACCAAGGAAAAGTTCCTTAATTATAGGCTGTCTTAAAGCACTATCCATCCTGGAAACATTCTGAAATCCAAAAACTGCCCGGCGTTGTAGCCAAGGATATGAAGGCATTGTGCAAGCTCTATGCCTGTGCAATCTACACAGGATGACCGTCATGTAATCCTGGGCAGGAAACTGAAGGAGAGAGGCGTAAAGACATTTAGAGAGGTGGTGGTCTGTTTTTAGATTGTCTAATTATTCCCATATTTGGTTTACAGCACAAACATTATTTATCAATACATTTGCTACAATTAAAACCTTCTTGCTCGAATAACGTTGCCTCGTCTGTTTGAATGCATAGTATATGTATCCAGGTGAAGCATTCATTACGTAGTACCTGTTGGCATAAGAGAACAAATTTAAAATAATATTTTAGTCACTTTGCTTTTATGCATGTTAGCTTTGTCAACTTAGTAATATTTGTGAAGTTTATTAAAAATGCCCCGTAAGAACGTGTACCCTTTCCCTTTTATTGACTTGTTGATTAACAAGGGCTTTTAACAAGTAGAAGGGAGGATGTCTGTTGTCACAGGCACCACTGGTGCCGCATCCAGTTCCGACTGAAGTTGATGTAGCACAGTATCGGAGACTGGAATAGGACAATCTATTCTTCGTCAATGAAAGTTTCCCTTCTAACTTTCTGATAACAAATCCTTGACTTCATAAAGAAGAGAGGAGTGGGTAGGCATTCTATTTGTGACCTCAGCGGAGCACTGAAGGACTGGACCTGTAATGTTTTTTTTACACAAGACAAAGGGCTGCCCAGGACATTGATCTCGGTCTCTTCTGGACTGTGTCATCACCCCACTTTGTACTTATCCCCCAGTCCTGGAACGCATGGATGTCTATTGTTATCCTACTAGCATTCTTCAACACGAAAACTTTGAATGGGCTCCTTGATGTTTAAGTGAAAACAGTTAATGATAGGAAACAATGTACATATGGTAGTGAGCGTTTTACAATACTGAGTTAAAATGGATGCAGTTACATTTTTTATGTGCACAATTTCAGGGTCATTTCTATCATGTTTCTTAATAAAAGAAATATAGGTTTTTACCATTATGCTTTATCTCTGTATATTTCTTGTTGCACACACCACATAATTCATCCACTTAATCTTATAAAAATATTTAGATTGATTAGGAATAACATTGCAATGGAAAACACAATGAAGGTTACACATTTAAAAAAAAATCAAATACATGTGACAAACTTTTCCCAAGTGACAGAATATACTCATAGATATACCTTTACAAACAGCTAGAAAGCAGCAAAATACTGCTGATGTTGAAATTTTCGTTAATGGGTACAAAATGTACATATTCAGATAACATGTCTGCTATTACATACATCCATTCGGTGCTAGACGTATTCTCAACCTTACTCTTCCTAAGAAAGGACCTTCATAACAATATTCCATAAGGGAAATTAAGGTAAACTAGTCTAATCTTTCATCTTGACTAGTAACATTACATGATAGTGTGACTTTGTTCAAGCAAAAACTAGCACTAAATGTTTGTGTGTATA
Source organism: Pleurodeles waltl (assembly GCF_031143425.1). NCBI lineage: Eukaryota > Metazoa > Chordata > Amphibia > Caudata > Salamandridae > Pleurodeles > Pleurodeles waltl. The sequence goes on from NC_090443.1 coordinate 449,364,623, forward strand.
TATCTAGTGTCCTGTTATAATTTAGTTAGCAAAAGGTGTTTTAAATAAATACACCTATCTATCAATGGCCCGATTACAATGATTTCACTGGGCAGACTGGTGGAAACCTCTACATAGGAGGTTTCTACCAGTCAGCCTGGTGGAAACAGTGAAACGTCATTGGTCCTGGCTCCCTTAATGGAGTCGAGGCCCATGCCGTTGCACAACATGCTGGCAGGAGGACCCCCACACTGCCTATGCCACTGGGTATGGGAGTGCAGGGGCCACCCCGTGGCTCCCAGGATTGGCATTCCTCCTTGCTTTTCATGGCAGTGAAACTGCCATGGAAAGGCTGCGGAAAGTGAACTCATGATCAGCACGGCAGTGCTGCCAGGGGTACCACCGTGGCTGATCATGACTTCGACCTCCGCCGCCCCATCGGGATCCATGATTCTGGCGGTGGTGGTAGTCTGACCGCCAGAGACGTAATCTGGCGGTCAGAGTGACAGGAGTGCGGCAGTCGGCCTGCCACCCCAAGTTTGGTGATCTTAAGAACGCCAAACTCATAATGAGGCCTTTAGAGGTTATGGCAACAACATTTAGGTCCTCCTCTTTTGTATGGTACTACATCTCTCATGTGGCATAGTAAGAACTTGTCAAAAATGTGTCAATTGGCAAGCCAAATTCAAGTGACTTTTATAAGGAGGCGCTTGAAATTGGGAGTTTGCCCCCGTGTCTACGAATGAAGGCATTGTGGTCCCCCAGCCCAAACAGGGGCACCCACTAACAGATGTTCGCTCCTGCCGCCCACTATCCATGCTCAAAATAGACTACAAAATTTTGAGCAGTGCCCTGGCCACAAGACTGCTGCCCCATATGGAACATCTGATACATAATGACCAAACAGGCTTCATACCGAACCGTAATACTGCCACAAACATCAGGAGACTCATAAATATAATGCACTCAAACTCCCCGACCATTAGCACAGCAGCAGTATTAGTGGTAGACATCGAAAAGGCATTTGACAGCCTTAGATGGGACTACTTAGAAATAGTAATGAAACAGAAGGGGCTCGGACAGGGATTCATCAAATGGGTGAAATTATTATATTTAACCCCCACAGCACGAGTCTGTACGGGCAAAATAATATCCCAATCATACAAGATTGTAAGGGGCACAAGACAAGGTTGCTCGGTGTTGCCCCTGCTCTTTGCTATTGCGATGGAGCCACTGGCACACATAGCCAGATCTGGAACATACAATGAGGGACTCGCGATAGGGAAGTAGATACACAAGATAGAGCTCTACGCAGATGACATGTTGATATTCCTTGGAGATCCTAACACAGATCTACCAGCAGCGATGACACTGCTGGAACAATTCAGCAGTGTTTTGGGCCTCCGCATAAATTGGCAGAAATCCCTCCTATATCCACTACAACAGGGAGTTCCCCGGGTCACAAACGGGCAGGACTGAGCTGGTCCCAGAAACGTTTCGATATCTAGGCGTCCACATATACCATGACATGGGAGATCTACTGGAGGGAAATGTATACAGGGCGATCCGGAATATGAAAACGGACGTTCAATTTTGGAAAACATTACCCTTATCAGTGACAGGCAGAGTAGCTGTGGTAAAAATGGTGACCCTACCAAGATTATTGTATAGCTTTTCCACACTACCTATTATAATCCCCCGGTCAATTTTTAAAGAGATCGACTCTATTATCACAAACTTCATATGGGGAGCAGGTCGTCACAGACTAGCTTTACATAAACTCCAGCGGCCGACAACAGAAGGGGGACTGGCAGCCCCAGATATGAAATTGTATTACCTGGCGGGGCAACTTCAATGGTTGGCCAGGATGTGGCATTCAACCTTCCAGATAGAATCGGAAACATACACCAGGGAATCCCCAGCCACAGTCATTGCGGGGATACTTCTAGCGCCACGAGGGGGGCGCAAGATAGGACCACTGGAGCTCCAGGTATTGAGCCACTGCTGGAAACGAAGCTTACAACGCACACAAATCACACATCCATACTCACCAAACATCCCCCTGTCCAGCCTAACCACACTACCAGGGGACATCAATATTGTGAGAATTATAAAACTAGAGAGGGCTGGCATCAGCTCAGTAGGTGACCTCTTAAGAGATGGAGAATTATTAACATATGGAGACCTGATGACTCAACATGGAGTCCCAGCAGGGATGTTCCTCACACATAGAGCAATCATAACACTAGTACAAAAACATTGGAGGCAAGGACCCAGGGAACCCCACCACACATGCCGGATGCCATAATATATGCACAATTGGCGTAGATAATAAAGTGATATCAACACTTTCTAAATCACTACAAAAAGACACACTACATCCCCTAGATAGACTGAGGACCCAATGGCAAGGTGACATTGAGGAAAACATAGACAACTCACTATGGGAGAAAATAACAGCACATATATATAAAGTCTCCCGAAACGCCTGACTCAAACTGATTAATCTGTACATATTCCACAGAGCATATCTAAGCCCCGCAAAGGTAGCCTCAATTTATCCAAATGCAAACAGTATGTGACCCCGATGCGCGGAACCAGAAGCTGGCATAATTCATATGCTATGGACGTGCAGCACAGTGAAATACTATTAGGAGGAGATATTAAGCAACATCACAACAATATCAAAAGGGAGACTCCCGCCCATCTCAACAGCGACATTACTAGGGGGTTTCCCCAGACCTCACCGGAAAAAAATTACGAATAAGTTCATAGACCTAGCGCTGATACTAGCCAAACGAGAGATCACAATGCACTGGAAACACCCTAGAGGCCCGCAGATACTAAGATGGAAAGAGGCACTAGTTAAATGGGCTGAAGCAGAAGGAGAGACCCTGTGCCAAGAAGTGGCGAAAGGGGCAGGGAGTGTGGAGGTAGCCCAAGGGTGGGATGACTTTCTCGATCACTTGAAAAACCCACAAAATGATCCAGAGGAACGAAGTTCATCATCGGAAGGAAGAGATGGCACAGAGGACTAATCATAATAACGCAAGCATATACCATTTATATCAAACCAGCCTTGATGGGACTGTGGGGGGCAGCGACCAAAGGGGAAGCAAACCAATCTCAAGGAAAAGACATAGCAGGGGGAAACATAACGTAACAAAAGACCGGAGCAGGCACAAATGGGGGCTTTGGGGGGAGGGTGAAGTTGGGGCAAGTTGTGTATTTTTCTATTGCTAGCAAGAAAATCAATAAACATATCTAAAAAAAAAAAAGAAAAGTGGCAAGCCAAATTCCATTTTTTAAATGTAAAAAAAAGATAGTCACAACAGCTGCAGATTGTTAATTCATATTACACTATTTACGATGTACACATTTTCAAAGGCTGTAGCAAGAAACACTATTAGCAATCAAAAGGATCGAAGGTTTCCGCTGTCACAACGGCATGACACGTATCCAAAATGAAACATGAGCTGTGAAATTCCAATCTGTTGACTCTGTCAGATCGAGTGCAGTCTTCATTCTATACTTCTCCATATTGTTAAAATTGTTTAAAAAGCCTCTTACAAGTTATTGACTCAGGTATGAATCTGCAAACTGTAAAGAGACATGAATTAAATATTCAAAAAAATCCTAAAATAGTAGCATTAAAAATTGTTTAAAATTACCAAGTTTAATTTGAATGGCTATCAAAAATGTTTTTTTTTAATTTTTTACTGTGACACAAAAGGCTAAGGATTTGATTACGACTTCAGCAGACGGAAAAGGCCGTCCACCGAAGTTCAAACGGTCAGGTTGCCATCAGTGTGACTACCTTCCCACGGGCCCCATTAGGAGTTTCCCGCTGGGTCAACAGGCGGAAACGGCATTTCCGGCCGCTGGCCCAGTGGGAAACAGCCTACAAAATTGACACCAGCTCATAATTGAGACGGCGGCAATTCTGCAGTGCGTAGGGTGCACCAGCACTTGTTGCTCTGTTCACTGTCTGCAAAGACAGTGAACAGCGCGATGGGCTGCCCATGGGGCCCCTGCACTACCTATGGCAAGTGCATGGGCAGTGCAGGGGCACCCTGGTGCCCTCTGCACCCTGTCTCTGACAACAGTTACATGGCAGTGCTAACACCATGTAACCGCCAGGGAAGTGACTCGTAATTCCCAGAGCACTTCTGCCCTGGTGGATTCGGACCGTCAGCAGCGCCAGACCAACGAGAACTCGTGGTGCTGGTGGTCCGACGTGGCGCAACCGCCAAGGTCATAATATGGCTGTCAGATCGCCACATTGGCGGCAGTCTGACCACCACCGTGATCCTGGTCGTCTAAAGTCATAATGAGGCCTTAGGTTACTGGTAAATACATGCCCCAGTAATGTTTTTAAGCAAACTCTATTGGATACGTTATGAAGAAAAGCCAAAAATTGAGATGTAAAAAGGTCTCCCTGGAGAATATCTCCTGCAAACCACAATTATAAAACAAATGAATGCGCATTTTATATTAAAGTGTCATTACCAGCATGCAAAAAGTACCACAATTGTAGCTATCAAGTTGCTTTGGGTTTGACTGAATCCTTAATTCCCATAGCCGGTAACCTGGATACTTCACAGCCTGTGGGAAAGCTCTTTTGAAGCATACAAATAGAATATACATTTTTAAATATTATCCATCCAGATTAATTAAATACTAAGGCCCTCATTACAACCCTGGAGGTTGGTGATGAAGCGGCGGTAATACCGCCAACAGGCCGGAGGGAAGAAAAATGGAATTATGACCACAGCAGAAACCGCCAACACATACAGCCACTTTAACACTCCGACCGCCACAGCGGTAGTAACAAACACCGCAGCGGGAACCACCAACAGCCAGGTGGAAGACAATGTACCGCCCACACTATTATGACACACCAATCCGCCTTTTCTGTGGTGGTACCAGCGCCATCAAAAGCACGGCGGAAACAGTACACAGAAGGGAAACGACTCACCTCTCAACACACAAGGAAGAACCGCGATGCCATGGAGCCTGAACTGCAAATATTTCCAATGTTGGTCTAACTCCTCCTACACCGGGAACATGAACGGCGGCAAAGACAACCACGATGAGTACCGCACCTAGCACACAAGGGAGGGGGGGAGAAAAAGGGAGTGACACACACATGCAACACGCAACACCCCCACCACCACCACCCATACACACAAACAGATGCAACAACATCACATATACACCACGTAACCCTCAGGAATAATGCAAGGACAAAAGGAATTGATTAAAGTGAGTGTAATCTTTCAGATTTAGATATATACATTCTTAAAGCAATAAACAGTATGTACAATATATACAGATGGAGGGACAATGCCCAATCCCAAATGTCCGTGGCCCACAGGTCCATAACACATAGGCCAAGGCCACACTTGACTCCTGCCTCAATACGGAGAGAACACTGCTGGGGCATTCGGTCGAAAACACACAGGCACCTCAGGGGGATGGGGAATGGGGGGCACCTCAGCTGGAAGATGGTACAACGCCACAGCTCCTGGAGGGGGCTATATGCCCTCTGTGATGTCCTGGGGAGTGCAAAGCCACAGTCTCTCAAGTGGGTGGTTTGCCCACTGCTTGGTCCTGGGGAGTGCAAAGCCACAGTCTCTCCAGTGGGTGGTTTGCCCACTGCTTGGTCCTGGGGAGTGCAAAGCCACAGTCTCTCAAGTGGGTGGTTTGCCCACTGCTTGGTCTTGGAGAGTGCAAAGCCATAGTCTCTCAAGAGGGTGGTTTGCCCACTGCTTGGTCCTGGGGAGTGCAAAGCCACAGTCTTTCTAGAGGGTGGTTTGCCCACTGCTTGGTCCTGGGGACTGAAAAGCCACAGTCTCTCAAGTGGGTGGTTTGCCCACTGGTTGGTCCTGGGGAGTGCAAAGCCACAGTCTCTCTAGTGGGTTGTTTGCCCACTGCTTGGTCCTGGGGAATGCAAAGCCACAGTCTCTCAAGTGGGTGGTTTGCCCACTGGTTCTGGAGGGGGCTTTGTGCCCAGTGTGCTTCATCCTGCCAAGGAAGGGGTGAGTGGATGCCTTCTTCCACTGGTTCTGGAGGGGGCTTTGTGCCCAGTGTGCTTCATCCTACCAAAGAGGGGGTGAGTGGATGCCTTCTTCCACTGGTTATGGAGGGGGCTTTGTGCCCAGTGTGCGTCATTCTGCCAAGGAAGGGGTGAGTGGATGCCTTCTTCCACTGGTTCTGGAGGGGGCTTTGTGCCCTTTGATGCTGATCCTGGATGGTGCAAGGTCACAGTCTCTCACCTGGGTATCACACCTACAGGTGTTGCAGGGGCCTGGATGCACTACAGCCCATGTAGGCATGACTACACACTGCTCGCTAGCGGTGATGGCTGCTCAGTGGATGGCAGTTGCGCTGCAGGCGGGGGTGCTGTCAGTGGTGAAGGAGGCTCCAGCCCTTCCCCTGCCGCCTCGGACGGCTGCCCACTGGGGCTGCTGCTGCTGGCAGTGGCGCTGCTGGCGGTGCAGGTGGCGGTGCTGCCGGTGGTGGGGAAGGCTCCAGCCCTTCCCCTGCAGCCTCGGACGGCTGAAATGCCATGGCTGGTGTTGTTTGCCCAGATGCTGCTCCAGCCCCAGGCACCAGATCCATCCTGCCTGCGGCGTCACTTCCCTTTACATTGGCCTTGGCAGCTGTTGTCCCCTTCCTGCCCTTAGCAGATGGTGGTGCCTCCTTGCTTCTGCCAGCTGGCGTTCCCTTCCTGCCCTTGATGGCTGGTGTTCCCTCCTTCCCCTTGCTGGCTGGTGGTGCCTCCTTCGTCTTCCTGGCTGGTGTCCCCTTCTTGCCCTTGGCAGGTGGTGCAGGCACACTAGCTGCGGTGAAGGGTGCTTCCTTGGAGACTCTCACACCTGCAGTAGCTGCACGAACTACAGTTGCCGTGGACTGGGTGGCTGAGGTGCTGAGCTGGGTTCTGCCCACCCTGGCCCGAAGTGAAGGATGGGGGAACGGCAGGGAAGAGGTCAAGCCTTTTATGGACACTGGGGCTGGAAGAGGCTGAAGGTTTGGGAGTGGAGGAAGAGGGAGTGGTGGTAGGTGTCTGTCTGCTGTGTTTGGGTGCAGGTGCATGGGCTGGATGCTGTTGTGAGGTAGATGGCTGCTGGGTGTCTGAGTGCTTGCGTTTGTGTACTTTGGGAGGAGGGGGCACAGACACAGTGGGAGAGGACACAGGGGACGTGTGCATGGATGTGGGGGTGGTGACTGCCAGTGAGGGGCTGTTGTGATAGGTGTGCTGACAATGGAGGTAGTGGATGAGGATGTAGTGCATGCAGGTGTGAGTGGAGACGCAACTGGGAGGGAGGTGGATGACGAGGAGCAGGGGGACACAGTGGAGGCAGTGGATGTTGGTGTGTCTGTATCTGGATGGTGCTTGTGTGAGTGCCTGGGGGATGAAGTGTGGTGCTTGTGTTTGCCTGAGCCACTTCTGTGTGTTGATTTAGGTACACGCAGGTCTGAAGGTGTGCTTGGGATCGGCTGGGGTTGAGGGGAATGGGACCGGGTAGAGGAAGTTGGAGGGGGGAGGCTGTAGACAGGGATAATGGCTGCCATCAGGGAGGAGGCCAGAGCCTGGAATGCTCTCTGTTGGGCCACCATGCCAGAGTGAATGCCCTCCAGATATGCATTTGTTTGTTGCAAATGTCCTGCTAGACTCTGGTTGGCATTCAGTATGGTTGACTGCCCAACAGAGAGGGATCTCAGGAGGTCAATAGCCTCCTCACTGAGGGCAGCAGGGCTCACTGGGGCAGGGCCTGAGGTGCCTGGGGAGAAGGAGATGCCCACCCTCCTGGGTGAGCGGGCACAGGAAACTCGCTGAGGGGCTCCTGGGAGTGGGGTGCTGGTACAGGGTTAGCGGCTGTGCCTGTAGTTGGGGTGGGCACAGAGGTGTCCGCCACCGCCAGGGAGCTTCCATCAGAGGAGGTGTCGCTGTCAGAACTGTCCCTTCCTGTCTCCGTCGTGGTGCTCCCCTCGCCCTCTGTCCCACTGGTGCCCTCACTGTCAGTGGATTCGGCCTCAAGGCCAATGTGGGATGCAGCTCCCTCCATCGCCGGTGCCTCTGCTCCTCCGCCATATGATGCTAATGCACACAAGAGCAGGGTGACAAAACAAAAAGGGGGGGAAGAGACAGAAGATACACTTGGTCAATGCCAGCAACAACACTACCATTGGCGTACACAACTCACAGGGAACAGCCCTATGCACTAGGCCATGCACTACCAGTTACAATGCTAGTCACCAGGCCATGGGGTACAATGCCTAACACCATTAGCTGCACACCTGGAACCCACAGACCCTGCCTAGTAGTAGATGCCAACTAGCATTATTGGGGTTGGAGTGCATCTGAGCTTGGCCATCATGGAACTTACCCTGCCATGTTCGCCCTGGCATAGGGGCACCCACAGACCCGCATCCCCCACCCAGGTAACTCCTTAACGCACGCAAAGTAATGATTCTGAATCTGTACTCACCCCTTGTGGCTGCTGTGATGCCTTCAAGCTCCCATTCAACTCCAGATAGGCCACCGCCAGGATGTGAAACATCAGAGGGGTCAGAGTATGACTGGCACCCCTTCCTCGTTGGGAGGCCAGCCCCAGCTGGGCCTCTGCCATCTTCCTTGCCCAGCAGCGCAGGTCCTCCCACCATTTTCGACAGTGGGTGCTCTGCCTGTCAAAGACCCCCAGGGTCTGCACCTCCTTGGCAATGGCACACCACATACCCTTTTTCTGATGGGCGCTGACCTGCAGAAAAAGATACAGCAGAAAAGGTATTATTCATACCATCCGGACTGTTATACTCATGGCCCACCATATCCCCCCATCCCCTTACGCACAGACATTGCCCACCGAACATGCAGCACTCTGCCCATAGACCCCTCAGCCCCCCCACACGAGGCTTACACACACAGCTCTCCATACATTCATGCCCCACGCATCGTGCCCACAGTGTACTCACCTGTTTGTCTGGAAGACCCTAAAGTAATGGGTACCATTTCATGGGGGCACAGGCCATGGCACCTAACTGCGTCACAGCACACATAGGCACATCAACGGACCTACACGTTCACATACTGTTTCTGTAAGAAAAAAGTGGCATATTAATCAGAGTATATGTTTGAATATGACCATCTGCTCACCGTTTTTCACCCTTGAGTTCAACTGCTGAGGATGAATAGGAGATGGAGACATACCCCCATGTACAGACCCCTGGTGGACCTGGCGACAATGGAGGACAGGCACATTATCCTAACCTACAGACTTGATAGGGCCACAATCCAAGAGCTGTGTGCCCAATAGGAGCCAGACCTGATTTCAGCTATCCGTCACCCCACAGGTATCCCCCCTCTGGTGAAGGTCCTGTCAGTGCTCCATTTCTTGGCAATTGGTTCCTTCCAAGCGACAGTGGCCATGGCATCAGGGATGTCACAGCCTATGTTCTCAAACTTGCTGACCAGAGTGTTGTCTGCCCTGATGAAACACATGCACAGCGTATTCCCCCAGGTGGAGGATTTGGCCACAGTGAAGGCTAACTTCTATGCAATGGGACATATCCCCAACATCATTGGTGCTATTGATGGTACACATATTGCCTTTGTCCCACCCCGGAGAAATGAACAGGTGTTCAGAAATCAAAAGAGCTTTCACTCTCTGAATGTGCAGATGGTGTGTTTGGTGGACCAGTACATCTCCCATGTCAATGCAAAGTATCCTGGCTCTGTGCATGATGCCTTTATCTTGAGGAATAGCAGCATCGAGGCACAGGGTGTGGCTAATAGGTGAGCCCATGGTCCCCACCCAGTTGATGTAGGTGTATGGGTGTGGGGTTGTCCGTAAGAGTGAGTGTCTTGCAAACAGGTATCCCTCGATATTTTCAGGTGACTCTGGTTGCCCCAACCTCTCATGGCTACTGACCCCACGGAGGAATCCCAGGACAAGGGCAGGGGAATGTTACAATGAGGCACCTTTAGCCTCCTGAAGGCCAGATTCCGGGTCCTCCATCTGACAGGTGGATCCCTGTACTACTCACCCAAGAAGGTGTGCCAGATCATCGCTGCATGTTGCATGTTGCACAACCTGGCCTTGAGACGCCAGGTGCCTTTTCTGCAGGAGGATGAGGCTGGAGATGGTTGTGTGGCAGTGGTTGAGCCTGTGGACAGTGACGAATAGGAGGCAGAGGAAGAGGATGTGGACAACAGAACTACTATAATTCAACAGTACTTCCAATGACACACAGGTAAGACAATGTAACTTCACCTTCCTTTGCAGTTTTGTGTTGGACATTGTACATGGCGGCCTGATTTTCCTATTTCTATGGCCACTTACTGTACCCTTTGGCATCTCTATTTTCAGATATCTGTGCCCCACTCTGGTTCCTGGTGTGTTTACTGCTGCCCACTACAGGTCATACCTATGTATATATAACTGTACATTTGAACTGCAATGTTTACAGCTTGTTAAACTAATACATATTTCAATCAATTGACAGACTCCATACTTGTATTTTTCTAAGGGTGTTTATTTCTGTGATAATAAGTGTAGGGGGTATTGCAATGGGCTGGGTTGATGGTGGAGGAATGTCCAGGTTAGAGTCCAGTCTACTGGTATCACAGATGCATTGTCTAATGGGGCATAGGGAGTGGGGCAATGGCAGTTCAAGGTGGACAGGGTGACAGAGTGGCACACAAGGGTGACATTCAGGGGAGTCTTATTTCCTGGCGGGGGTCTTGGCAATGTTCTCTGGCTTCTGCCTGGATTGCAGGGACCTTTTGCGTGGTGGTTCTCCTTCTGCAGGGGGAGGGGTACTGGTGGCCTGTTGTTCCAGTGGAGGGGCCTCCTGTCCACTAGCGTCAGCGGAGGTGGAGGGCTGTTCATCGGTGTGGCTAGTGTCAGGGGCCCGTTGGTGTGCCACTGCCTCCCTCATGGTGTTGGCCATGTCTGCCAGCACCCCTGCAATGGTGACCAGGGTGGTGTGGATGTCTCTCAGGTCCTTCCTGATCCCCAGGTACTGTTGCTCCTGCAGCCGCTGGGTCTCCTGCAGCTTGGCCAGTATCTGGCCCATGATCTCCTGGGAATGGTGGTATGCTCCCAGGATGTTGGTGAGTGCCTAGTGGAGAGTCGGTTCCCTTGGCCTGTCCTCCCCCTGTTGCACAGCAGTCCTCCCAGCTTCCCTGTTGTCCTGTGCCTCTGTCCCCTCAACCGTGTGCCCACTGCCACTGACCCCAGGTCTCTGATCGTCCTGTGTTTGTGGGGTTGACTGGGGTCCCTGTAGAGGTGGACACACTGCTGATTGACGTGTCCTGGGGACAGAGGGATGGGCCCGCTGGGTGGGTGCTGTGGTGGTGTTTCCTGAGGGTGGAGGCTCTGTGCTGGTTTGGGACTGTGGCTGGGTCACCGACTGTCTAGAGGTTCCTGATGGGCCAGATTGGTCATCCTGACCCAGGCGTGCAGAGCTGCTGTCATCACTGTGGGCCTCTTCTGGGGGGGGAACTGGATGTTGCTGGCATCCAGTGACGTTGTGTGGGGGTCCTGTGGGGATGTAAATGCAGTGTTATTGTTACTGCATGTGATATCCTGTGCATGGGTATGTTCCCCTCTATGGTTGTTATTACCAAGGCAGCTTTGTCTTGTGTGAGTTGTGATTTGGTTAGCTAAGTGATTGTCACTAGTGTGCATGCTGTGGTGATGGGTGTCCATGCAGGTCTGTGATGGGGGTCCATGCATTGGTGTGCATGCAGGGATTGGTATTATGATGGGTGGGTTGTAATGGTGGGGTATATGTGAGGTGGTGTAGTGATGGGGGTGAGGGTGGGGGTAGGAGTTTGTGATGGCATGCAGGTAGGAGGGGTGAAAGTAGTAAAGATTTGACTTACTAGAGTCCAGTCCTCCTGCTACTCCTGCCAGGCCCTCAGGATGCATGATCACCAAGACTTGCTCCTCCCATGTTGTTAGTTGTGGGGGAGAAGGTGGGGGTCCACCGCCAGTCCTCTGTTCAGCTATCTGGTGTCTTGCTACCACAGAACGCACCTTCCCCCTATGTTGTTCCACCTCTTCTTGATGTCATTCCTTGGTCTGGGGTGCTGTCCCACAGCGTTGACCCTGTCCACGATTCTCTGCCATAGATCCATCTTTCTAGCAATGGATGTCTGCTGCACCTGTGATCCGAATAGCTGTGGCTCTGCCCGGATGATTTCCTCCACCATGACCCTTAGCTCCTCCTCTGAGAACCTGGGGTGTCTTTGTGGTGGCATGGGTGCAGTGTGTGTGGTGTGTGTGAGCGTGTGTGGGGTGATGTGTTGGGGTGTGTGCTGTGAGTTGCGTGGATGGTGTATGGGTGATGGTGTTCTGTGGCTCTGATTCAGTGGATGCTCCTGCATTGTCTCTCTCTCAGTTGTCAATTTTTTTTTTCGTAAAGGGTTGTGGGTAGTGTTTGTGTGTGTTTTATAGTGATGTGGGTGTGGTGTGTGTATGTGTGTCAGGTGTGTGTAGTTTGAATTCTCCCATATGGTGTTGTTTTGTTTGTGTGTGTGTATTTTGAGCGCATCGGTCTGTACCGCCAGTGGTTTACCGCGGTTGAATGTCCGACGTGGTGATTCGTGGGTCATAATGCTGCGGGCGTATTTCTGTTGGCGTAACGGTGTGGGTTTTGGTACCGCCAGTTTATCACTGACCTTTGGGCTGGCGGAATTGTCTGTGTCTGTATAGTGGCGGATTTCTAGTAGTGGGTTATAATACGCATAGCGGTATACCGCCGCGCTTGAGGTATGTTGGCGGCAGTCAGCATGGTGGTAAGCGCCACTTACCGCCAATGTCATAATGAGGGCTTAAGTATTATAAAACACAACCACAAATCATATTTCAGTCAAAAAAAGGACTTCAGTGTGTTCTCCATTTTTCTTTTGGCAATTTGAGAACATGAAATAGTTAATATTGTTTTTTTGTAGAAACAGTACCTCCAATGTACCAAGAAGTTAGTGTAGGTGTGAAGATTTCCCACCAAGGAATCAAAAATGAGAATTTTCTTTATTGTGGGTTTTAGTACCTGTAGAAAGGATATACAAGTAGTGTGGAAAAAAACACACAAGCCAGACAATTATATTATGCTATGAATAAAAATAATTATCATATAGTTGAGGAAATTAGCTAAAGATGCAATTTATTTTAAATATATTTTTTTCTAAAGAAATAAAAGCAGCTAAATTGGAAGATGTGTGAAAATGTATCTAACTAATACAAACAACAGGAGAAGGAATTGGGCCTAACACGCTTGTACTCTGGCACTGCTAATATTGTTCTTTTTGCATCATCCTTTCATTATTTCCAAGTTTTTCTATCCAGAATTCTTAATTACGAAGTTGTGAATGTCTTGATAGAGGTATTAGCCTGTGCTACAATTCAAAAGACAATAGTACATATAAATGATAATTTTTATTTGACATATTCCAATTAAGCCTCTACCACTATTATATGCACCTGCATATTACAAATTAATAACGTTCAAACTTCTCTTTAATTTAAAAATAACTTTTTCAGTTTACCAAAATAATCCAATGAATGCCATTATTGGTTGTACATGATAGAATGTGGTCAAGAACAACTCTCCTGTCATCAAACTCTAGAGGCAACCAGATGCAAGAATACAAATGCATAAATGGCTTAGATACAATAATGACAAAGGAACAGGTTTTTTTTTTCAAAAAACACAAGCACACAGATTGCTGGTTTAGCAGGATGTGAAATGTTCCCTGATATGCTATTATACCAACCTTAATTTTAAAAAATTTGTCCTTTGCCATTCACCCACAAATCCAACAATTCTATTACTGACTCATTTGAACATGACAGTGTAAACATTCCCATATCATATTCAAGTAGATACCCGAAAAACTGATGATCGATAGTTTCCCATGTAAACAGCAGATGACACTGTTGCAGAAACCTCAATACACTAAGGGAAAAAGTCAAAGATGTCATTAAAGAGATTGGAACAGAAATGTGGTCTCCAATACATTTTGAAGACAAATATTTTTATGTAACTATACGTACATTTGGTCTTGACATACATAGCTTCCTAAAATATGCATCTATTATCTAAAAAAAAACAACAAAAAAAACATAAAGTTACACTTTAGAATCAATTACCATAAATGATATTAGTTTTTTAAATGTATATATTTATTTTAAAAAACAAACCAATTAGTCTGACATTTATTTTTCGATGTGTTGTTAGAACTTAGGAGTCAAACAAATAAATGTATTTACTTCATGGTTCAGACTTTCATTTGACATAAGTTACCAGGGACTTTTTTAACTGTCTCACAACATTTGGTGTATCAAACGAACCACATCAACAATCCATTGGGCCTCCGTTAGTGAATGGAAAGAAGAGGCATATAATTTCGATATGATTGCTTTCAGACGACCAGTAGCTGGTTTGTCCGATACAGCCAGAAGTATTGTGAGACTATTTGATCCACCATCATTCAATAACAATTTTCTTTCCCATGTCTCCATTTAACTGTGCAAATGTTATATCATCTGAAATTCCTCTGTACCACTAAATAATTTACAATGTATAATAACATAAACACAAAACGTTAATGTAATAAAAAGCGATTGTAAACACATTTTTCCAATTAGTTGTGTTTTCTGGATCGGATGGGAAAATGTAAGATGGGAATTTCAATAGAAAAAATTTAATATTTGAACTCCTATTTATTTTAGTAGTACAATGAAACTTTCATATTTCAATGAAAACTGGAATCCAGATCGTCACTCAAAATATCTATGAAATTGTATTTTTTTCATGAATCTTCCAGTATAGATATAGAACAGTACAAGAAAAAATGCACATTTCCTGCATAAATGGTGCAACTTTGGCCTCCATTTGAACAAATCCCACATCTTCCCCTCTACCCTTAAGGCTACTCATAAGATTGTATTGTTTAGAAGCTGTGTGTATGGAAGCACTGATGGGCTATGATCCATCAAGCTCATCTGTTGACTACATTCCAAGCGAGGCACTCCTGATCTTCTTCCTCTCTACGTTGTTTAAAAGTGACACAGTATTGAATACAAAAATATCAGCAAACACAAATATCGTTTACAAAATATTGTTGACACAAATATCATTTCCCTACACAATTAATGTAAAATCGATAACTATTGAAAAAAATATAAATTCACAATAATATTGTGAAAAAAGGCCAATTCTTTTTCATTTAATTGACTGCATAAAATAGTAAATGTTAAATATTTGAATACATAACATTAATATTATGGATACTCAAATGTAAGAAACACTTACAATTAAAAATATTCAGTACTATAAACCTACACATACATATATACAAATATTTATGTATGTTTATATAAACATATAAAATACAACTAATATGTAAAAATAATTACATATTATGTTTGGTAGGATTTAAAAGTTAACAGTATAAAAACATATATATGTATTGATATAAATATATAAAGTATAAAAAAAATCTACAAATAAAAAAAATTCAAAATAAATAAATAAATAAAATATATAACCACAATTGGTTCACAAGACCCCTGCTGTCAGAGTAGCCATGCAAGCATGGCCCCAGTCTTGTCCTACAGTGCATGTAACCTCTGACGATAGGCCACGTAGATATGTGTTTCTAACCTTTGCCAGTCATCTAACCGTTCCCTCTGGGTCTGTTGACAGTCCTTTAATTTATGAGGCCTGTACAGAAGGTCATTTTCTAGGTCCTGGAAGTGTTTCTTCTGGTGGGTAAGGTCCCTCTCTAGTAGTCTCCTCACACCACAGGTAACTGAGGCACATCCACCTCATCACCACCTTCATTGCCTCCCAATCATGCCCTGTACTACTAGAACTTCACCATTTCTCATTAAAATATAGGGAAAGTTTCACTAGTATATCTGACTCAAATGGGGGGGTCATCGTGCTTCCGTCCACAGATGCCAGAGCAGAACTGCAAGGCGCCTGCGTCCACTACCCATACTCATCAAAAGCTGGGAGTGTCAGAGAGATATCTGGAAAGGTAAGACGTATCCTTCAATTGTTGGGCCAGTGTAGCTGACAAAAAGCAGTAATCTTCTCTGCTATATGTTCCTGTTGCAGACGTGAAACAGGAGTATACCCTGGACTCTTGATGCTTCTATCTTAATGGGATGATCCGTTTGGATTCTTGCAAGAGATTCAACGACTGCACCATCATGTTGTGCTTCGTGTGAAATTCCTGTGTCGTTCGATCTACCTCTCCATCAAACACACAATTTCAATCAACTACTAAAATTGCATATGCCATTAAAAAAGCTGCAGCCACCAAACGCCCCCTAATATCAAATTCCCAGCAATCAATATTAGGGGCATAGACATTGAGACACATCTCAGGTCTGTCCAGATTAACAAAAAGTATCACATATCATCCCTCTGAGTCAAGAATACAACCTCTCTGTTGGAATGGTACAGCAGATGCCTCCAGAATTAGTGCACCTAATGCAATCCTTGAGTGTGATGTTGATAAATTTGCCCTATCCACCTTTGCCTGAGACTAGCTATATAGCCCCCCCATAAAAGGTGTCTCCTGCAAGAAGGCAAATGACACCCAAACAGGTGTCATTTAAGCATCTACTCTGTGGTGCTTCTCAAGTTGTGCCAGGCCTCTCACATTCCATGTCATGAATTTGTAAACTTCATTCACTTCCTGACGTCCGTGGTAAAAGATAATTCCTCAACTGCCCTCTCTAGCACACCAGCACAGCTCCAGCATGCGAGGTCCCAATGTTGCACGCACCAGATCATCCATACACAGGAGCAGCAATCGTTCTCTGTAAACTGATAACAGAACCAATCATAACAATATCCCCCCCTTCCCTTGGGCAGTGAAGCTGCCTTGCCCAGTCTATAAAACCTGTGGGTACAAACTTGCATAACCCTCCCCATTTCCATCATGTAAGTCTTTACATTCATTAAAACAACACTCACACTTACAGATTCTCAGGTACCCTAGTCTCTTCTGTTCCTGCCAGCAAGTAGAATTTAACAGTGGAATAGTCTGTAAAGGTCCCTCAACAGTAGCCCTCACCAACATGTAAGCCTAATCGCTCGCCTCACTGGCACTGAAGAAGAAATGTACTTTGCCCTCATGCACTACTCTTTATTTCGCATGGAAGATAAGGATGCATCTCAAATTCAAAGCCTGTAGATGCCTTTAAACATCCCAATACATTTTCACTGGTTCTGTGCATTTTGTGTATAATCAGGAAAAACTGCAATTAGTTTTTCCTCAAATTGCGTTTGCATATATATGGTGCAGGATATCGTCATGGTCCCTATAATTGAAAAAGAAAGCAATACTTGCGCATGGTGGTGCCCTGGCCCACAGCGGGGAGACAGGGCTCGATGTGCTTTTTCAACTGTGAAAACATTGGAGATTCCTTGTATAGGCATGGCAGACATAAACCATTTCTCCAAAAAGCTTTCTGCAGACCGTCCTTCTGCCTTCTCTGGAAACCCCACAAAAAGCAAAATATTTCTCTTTGATCATCCCTCTAAATTTTTCTCCTATTTCTCCAGTTTCACATATGGCTTCTGTAGTGAAGACACCATCTGTCTCAGGGTGGCCACCTATCATTGCAGGTCTCCGATATTCTTCTCGGTGGTCACTCTGTTTGCCACTCTGCAAAGTTCGACCCACAGAAGGTTGATCAACTTATTTTTTGTTGCCAGATCAGAACAAATACCTTTGCTTGCCTCCATGACATCTGATGAGGAAGGGCACTGTGCCACTTGTGTTGGGGTACATTCCTGCTTGACATTTGTCCGAATCTCCTCTGTGTTTTCTGTCACTGTCGTTGCATGAATGTAGTTGATAATTTTGTTGGTCTATAGCTGTTACATTGTGTTATCCTTCACCATGTTTCCTGTGGCCATCTGAGGGGCTTCCCACTGCTATTAGTTCTAATTGGGCCTGCCAAGCCCCAGCAGCAAACCCCACCAGCCAAAGCTTTAGGCAATTTTTAATAAGGTGCACAGTATAAAAGCGGGTACTCCAGCACCCTCTTGTCGATGACCCACTGTGTGCAAATAGGAGCTGGTGAGCGTTTCATTATAACGCAATCCAGGGACCACCCTGGGAGGACACTTCACGCATTTCACAACCTTAAATGAGGAGTTGAGTCATAGACCCTCAGTAAACTGTGCTGAGGGCCACAGTGGTACCGCCCTCTGTTAGACACCAGCCACAGACAGCACTCAGTACTTTAAATGCCCCCTGTTAGCATTGTCTCCCAGTAGAGATGAGTCTACCATGCCAAGATCACCGACGGTGGCTCAGCTAGTTACTTAAAACAGGCAGGGGTATGGCAGCAAAGATACTGTTTAGTGCCCATCAGTCTTAGCACTGCATATTACTGTGTCGAATCACCAAGATCAGTAGTGCCAGCAGCCTATGGGAAGTTTACAGTACCTCTTTGTTCACCGCAGGGCCAAGATACACAATCACTGAGGGCTGGCCAGGTTGCGAGAGGGACAGGCTTTCCGCCCCCCTTCATGCAGGCCTCCTTCTCTGGGAAGACCTGTATGGCGGCTGGTGAGCAGAATTCAATAGCCAGTTGGGGTTAGTGATGCAACATTATCTTGTGGGTCTCTGCAGTCAGGATCAGCCCACTACATCGCAGATGTGCGTCTCCGCTCGTCTCACCCATTCCGCCCTGCGGGCCATAGCAGTGTGCAATAGGTGTCTTTTTTGCTGATCGAACTGTCCCCAACAGCGTCCCGGAGTGTGCTCGAGGGGGCATATCTTCCATTCTCTCCAGTGTCCCCTGCGTCAGACAAGGTTGCAGCCCCCTGGCCTCAGTACCATGTCTCCCATGGCTGCTTCTGGAGCTGAAAAAGGGGAGACCACCGTCCCCCCGGATCGTCTGCCTGCTACATGCCTGCAGGGCCAGGATAAAAAATGGAGATGCCCACCTAGTCCCCATCCACTGCTACAATCCTGCCTGGTCAATAGTTGCATTTGCCGGGGAGGCCAAGGATTCACAAGGGCAGAGGCATGCAGTCTAAGATGCACTCATGCATCTGGGTCCAATTTCCAGACCGTTCACAGTACTGTCCTCGATTCGGCTTCATGGACTCAGCAAGGTATTATCTTGGTACAATGCACCCATGCAGCATATGTAGGAGAGGGAAGAACAGAGACGATGAGGGTGGAACACTCAGGATTTACTTTTTTCGCTGGCAGGAGCTCCTACTGTAGCTTCTAGCTGGCCATCTTGCTGGCCACACCATCCAATTAAATACATGTTATTCCCAAAAATAGTTATTGGTGAAGTAAGCAAATGGTTGTTGACATTTAATTTGTTAAATGCATTAAATACACTATCTTTTGCGAATGTTGAGTGTTAGACTTAAAAAGATGTCATTAAAAAAGTAAAGAAAGTCATACCAAGCTGCTTGTGACCAAACTCTTCAAGCAGTATCGTCAATAATTGCAAGAGAATTTGACTATGGCGATTTGTATGATAAAGAGCATTCACAAACTCTCCATCCCCTGTACACAAGTTAGATTTCCTGCAGTACCTGACATATCCTCTGAAGATCTTTCTGCTGGAACAAAAGCTGCAGAATCTTGCATGGTATTGCATTCTGTAAAAAGTTTAAGGTTACACCAGTACACAACTTTTTCCAGATGTTTCCTCATCATCATACATCCAAAACACATTCATAATACATCACCACATATTCTAAACTACTACACCAAACAGTCATTTTTCCATAATGAAATCTGTCTCAGGTACTCATCCGAACCACCTCAACCCTGCTCCGATTAAACTAAGAGCCTCATTACAAGCCTGGTGGTCTGCGGACTGCCAGGCTTGGGCGGCGCCTGGACCGCCAGGCTTGTGGCAGCACCCGGACCGTCTCCAATGAGGCGGTCCAGACCACCACATTGGGACCGTGGTGGGCGGACCTGCCAGGGTACCACCGTCACCGCTAGAAACACAGGTCGCAACAGGCTGACAGTGGTCTGTGCCATGATCAGCCATGGCGGTGCTGACTCGACACCACCATGCTGATCATGACACTCTCACCGCCAGCCTTTCCATGGCGGTCTGCACTGCCATGAAAAGGCTGTCAGTGAAAGTGTGCAGGGTGCTGGGCAGGGGGCACCTATGGCATGGGCAGTGCAGGTTTCCCCTGCCTAGGACCCTCAGAATGTGCACTGTCTGCTGTGCAGACTGTGCGCATTCAGAGGGTGCTGGTGCACCCTGCGAGCTTCACCATTGCCGCCAGCTCTATTATGAGCCGGCGGCAGTAGTGAAGCCAGCTTCCCTCTGGGATGATGGGCGGAAGCCTTGCTTTCTGGCTATCCTCCCAGTGGGAAACTCTAAATGGGCCTGGTATAAAGACCGCAGAGTCATCTGCGGTCTCCACACTATGGGGCTGGCAGGCCGACGTTCGGCTCGCCAGCCTCGTAATGACGCCGTACATTTTGAAGATTCAATTAGTAAAAATATTGTCCCTCTAAAACCATATAACTTCAACAGCTCACTTTCTGATCCTCTACCTCACCTTTATACCTGTCTGTGACCAAGTATTGTGACTTTAGACTAGATTGATGGTATAGAAATTCTATATCCATACATTTTTCTTCCATTCAAAAAATAAGCATACCCTTTGAGGTATTTCTGATGCTGTTAGACTTGTAAGGCTTCAATATGTCAACATTGTTAGTTCTACATAAAGGCATGTTGCTGGCATTCACCAATTTAACTCGCTTTCCATTAATTTCAGAGATTCTGTATGGTCTGGTAAGGCTTATATCTCTGTGACACTCTCTTTTTATACTTCGCTTTCTGCTTCTCCTGAGCTAGCTCAATATTCTTCTTTGTCTGGCTCTCATCTCTACTCTTATTTTGAATTTCCTCCATAATGTCTACATAGTCTGATTCAGTAGGTAGAGTAAACTCAAGCTATTAAGAAAACATAAAAGGGTAATTAATATGTTTAATTGAAATGACTATTGGTCAAGGCATTGGAACTGTTAATTAAATATTGTAGTGAAGGTGGCAAAAGGAAGAATATGAAAATAAAAAAATAATCTCACCTTACACTTATCTCAAACATAAATTATTTATATAAACTCAGGTGTTCTTAAGTATATGTTAGGTACAACAATAGTGACAGAGTAAAAGTAAACCATATAGTTGTCCGAAGAACAACAGTGGCTACTAGTGGTTCTATGGAGAATCCACCTACAAAATAAGCCAATTCAAAGTTGAAAGATGCATAGAGTGGTAATGACTTGGAAAAGAATACCAAATACTAATGCACATTCATATTTTCATACCAGATCTTGCTTCCCAGCCATACATTAATTTAAATGGAGACACTTTGGTAGTGCCATGTGTCTTTGAACTCAAGGCAGACAAAGCATGATCCAAAAACATGTCCCAGTCATTCTGATGTTTGTTCAGATACTTGGAAAGTGTGCTGCAAATGATAGATATATGTGTGTACATAACAGGATTTTTCTTGACAATATTTAATTAAAGTATCTGTGTTTTAAATTTAAAATTTACAGCTACAACATTTTCAGACCTTGACTGTTTTAAGTAAAAAAATTAAAATGTTTTAAAAAGACATTTTTTAAAACATAAAAACAGTAAAATTAAAAAAATCAAATAAATTTTCTGGTAATATCTGAATTAAAAGACATTCATATTAGCTTTACCTTTTAATGTTGGCATTTTTGCGCTCATCTAAGCCATTAGTCTGAGGGTGAGATGCTACACTCACAGACTGTTCAATTCCCAATAGTTTTGATAACTCAGAATTGACCTAAAAAAAATGTTTTATTAAAATACTGAGGGCCTCACTATGAGTTTGGCGGGTGGCATTTTCACCCGCTGGCCTAGCGTGAAACTACCCACACCATTGACTCCAGCTCTTAATCGGGCTGGCGGCAATGTTGCGGTGCATTGGGTGCAACAGCACCGGTCACGCTTTTCACTGCCTGTAGTGCAGGCAGTGAAAAGCACGACGGGCTCTCCATGTGGGCCCCCGAGCTGCCCATGCCAAGTGGGTGGGCAGTGCAGGGGCCCTATGCACCCCATGTCTGCCAGCCTTTGCATGTTGGTGGAACCGCCATGCAAAAGCTGGCAAACATGGGAGTCTTAATCCCCAGGGAAGCGCTGCCTGCAGCGCATCCCTGGCTGATTAAGACCACCAGCACAGCCAGGCCATCAGGCGGCAAAAAAGTAGCGTTGCCTATGGTCGGACCATGGTGCTTTCACCATGGTCGTAATGTGGCTGTCGGACCCCCGCCTTGGCAGCTGTTCGACTGCCAGTATGAGTCTGGCGGGCCTAGGACTGCCAGACTTGTAATGAGGCTCTGAGCTTGAACTTTACATTAAACACTGTCAAAATAGTGGTGCATGATGTAATTATATAGAACACTGATATAAAACTCACCTTTCAAGACACAATCCGATTAATAGGAGCCGAGTCATAATCACCTTCAATTCAGGGCAATTTTGAAACGTTCGTGTTTGAGACGGAAACGGGCAAAAAGACATTTATATGCCCATGCCAGTGGCTCTTAATTCAACCATTTGCCGATCTGTTTGTACTTGGTAAAGGATGTTGAATTAGGGTTTAGATGTAAACATTATAAAAAAGGAGGGAGATAGAGCAGCTACGTGACTCACGTCACGTCATAAGTTGTTCCTAATATGGATCTTCTCTGTTATTAATTAACACTGGATGCAGACAAAGATGGTATATCATCCACTGCATTGAAGACTGCAAAAACAATTTAAAACAGCACTGCCATTGAATATCCCTGGTAGGTTATTGGTCGGATTTCCGAAATAGCACGGGCATGGGCAATTATGTCATTTGGCCTGCTCTTAGTCCTATTTCCCAGGGTGTTAGGAGATTATGGGGGTCATTCTGACCTCTGCGGGCGGCGGAAGCTGCCCGCCTGGCGGGAACCGCCAGAAGACCGTACCGCGGTCGAAAGATTTTCGACCGCGGCGGTCATTCTGAGTTTCCCGCTGGGCTGGCGGGCGACCGCCAGAAGGCCGCCCGCCAGCCCAGCGGGAAACCCCCTTCCATGAGGATGCCGGCTCCGAATGGAGCCGGCGGAGTGGAAGGGGTGCGATGGGTGCAGTTGCACCCGTCGCGATTTTCAGTGTCTGCTTGGCAGACACTGAAAATCTTGGTGGGGCCCTGTTAGGGGGCCCCACGACACCCGTTACCGCCAGCCAAGTTCTGGCGGTCAAAACCGCCAGAGCCAGGCTGGCGGTAAGGGGGTCGGAATCCCCATGGCAGCGCCGCCATGGAGGATTCCCTTGGGCAGCGGGAAACCGGCGGGACACCGCCGGTTTCCCGTTTCTGACCGCGGCTGTACCGCCGCGGTCAGAATGCCCATGGGAGCACCGCCAGCCTGTTGGCGGTGCTCCCGCGGTTGTTGGCCCTGGCGGTCCATGACCGCCAGGGTCAGAATGACCCCCTGTGATTTTTAAGATTTGCAGATAAATCTTTTGATATAGAGGTCTCACTTACTTTATGTAGCTAGGAATAAAATAAATTGCAAAACTTTACCATTTTCAAAATTGCATATTTTAGTTTAGTATTCACTCTGAGCTTTTGACAATCATAAACAAGATATAAAAATATATATTTTTGAAATAGCTACAAAATACGTTATTTTTTAAAATTATTTTTATTGGAGTTTAGTTTGAAGGAAGATAACATTACATTGTTCGTAAGACAGTAACCAGTGCTACAAATGTAAAAATACACAGACGCCACCAAATTTGATCCAGTGTTAAAAGTTGCACAAGATTGGTGTCCCCTCGCTTCCCCAGCACCCTGTACACCACACTTCATGACAACTCCATGGCACGTAACACTTTGTTACATTTTCAAAGCTTATATCCTAGCTGTCAGCGCCAAGGCATTCCATTCAGTCAGTTTCTGAAAATACAGAGAAATTGCAGCCGTATGGCTGTATATGATAGGAATGCCAATGATCTCAAAGAAAAGTTCCTTTAGAGAGGGTACCCCAAAAGACTTATTCATGATGCATACAAAAGGGCGAAATACTTCAATCGTGACACCTGATTTAAGGACCCCCCAAAGAGTTACAAAAAATGTATCTTTGTGTCATTAGGCACTCTAACATCAATAATAAGATCAGAGGCATGGTTAACAGACATTAGAATATTCTGAATAGCAATGGGGATTGCTTGTGTTCTGTTGTTTTGTAGGATGATTGTATTCTTCCTATCCCAATGTTTGCATTCAAAAAGAACTCCAATTTGCGAGACAAACTGGTTAGAGCCATATTAGTATCGGAAAACAAATTTATTCAGAAAACCACTGTGGGGACCAATCCCATTTTGGGCAATCATCGATGTGGACAATGCCATGCATTTACACAAGCAATAGTATTGGATTGTCTTGTATACAATAAGTAAAAGATCCAGTTGAAGATAATGACTAGTTGTCAGAGCAGTAATGTAATATATTGTATGATTTGCCCCTGCAATTTGGTGTATGTGGGGGAAACAGGAAGACAATTTAGGATCAGATTTAGCAAACATAAATCAGCAATTAGAAATCTAAGATTCCAAGCTCCACTAGTTCCTCATTGCTCGGAGATGAGACATTAAGGAAATGACCTTAAATGGATCATCTTAGAAAAAATTACTTAATTAAATTTTGTAAATATTGACACCTACGGAAGATAAAGAGAGGTTTTTTCGAATTACTATTTGGACAGTGCACACAAAAGACTCAAAAATAGGATCCCTTGGGAGAATGCATTTTAATCAAGAGGTAGTAAGCCATTTTGACTGTTGATCCAGACCCTTGAAACCTGGGTCTCATGGGGTGGATCGTACATACATGCATGAGACCTCCTGTTCACCTTTTTGGTTCACCGGGGAATTTTCATCTCTTGATTAGTACAATGGATGCCTGGGAGCCTTCTTATATAAATTTGGTAGCTGAGAAGTGTTGTTTTAGTCTGTCCAATGTGAGTTATGTTTTTCCGACGTCTAATTCTTTGTTTGGTGGTGCTACATGCAGCTCTGTATCGCAGCAATTTTGATAACATATAATTGTGATCTTATTACACTATGCTGTTATTTTTTCATCTTGTTTTACAATGACTATCTGGTGCTTCCATATTATATAAGTTGAAACAGACTTGGGTGGTCATTATGAACATGGCGGTGTGGCCTGCCATGCCGGCGGTGGCGGAAAACTCCGCCAACCGGCATGGCGGGCCACACCGCAACATAATGAACCAATGGAGGGCCGCCATAGGCGGCCCTCACTCACTGCCAGGCTGCCTCCATCAGGCGGCCTGGTGGCAGCCGCCATCATCATCCGACAGGACAGCGGTGCTGCCCCTCGGATAATGATCCCTCAGGCACCAGCCTTTCCCTGGCGGGTTTCCCCGCCAGGGTAAGGCTGGCGGAAGGGGTTCACCAGGGCACCCCTGGGGGCCCCTGCACTGCCCATGCACTTGGCATGGGCAGTGCAGGGGCCCCTGTGCAGTGCCCCATCGTGCAGGTCACTGCCCGATTTACAATGTTTCCGCCAGCCGGCCCACAGGAATGTTCTTCATACGGCCGGCGGGGTTCGGGGGGCGCTGGCAGTCAGTAGTAAGACCGCCAGCATGAACACGGCGGTTTCAACCTCCGTGTTCATAATGAGGCCCTAGGTGCCTATTTTCATTATATTCATTTGATTTTACGTTCTTTTCACTTGTACAATATGGCCAGCGCGCTGTCCTGTGCAGTGTCCATTTTAGTATCTGCAGGAGGTTTACTAGTCTTTTTTCCACATCCCTAGGGACACTTCTGGCCTCTATGCACACCTGTGGGACGGTCGCCTTTCAACGCGCCTCCGAAAATAGAAAAATGCAACGGTCCTATGCCCCCAACACATATTCTTTGTCAGCATTATGAGGAGGAGGTATGTACCAGTTTGAATCTATATTCTGCGCCATGCTAGAACTACAGAACATTCACAGTTGTTGATAAACTTGAATCTGGCCCGTATTTCTTGCAACAACATCGTTATGTCATCAGAAATTCTGTTTCACAGGTCTGGGGTAATATAAACTGAGTATTTGACATTTCCTCACATACCACTGAGGAGTGAAGAATAGAGGGTGGATTAGTTCCCCTCCTTGCCTTTTTTACGAGCTAATGCCTTTTTAATTATCCTGTCCTGGGAGCACTTCAGGTTCATGTCTCTGTTTATTTTTGCACAATTCTTAATTTCTTCTTTTTTTAAGTTATTTATTTACTCCTAATGAGTGTGGTGAATGCACAGTCAAGGTTGTGTGCAGGCAGATTTTTGAGGCATGTTTCACGAGAATGCAGAGACTAACTATTTTGTTTGTTTGTTATACTGGAGGTACAATGAGTCAAGCAATCAGTTATATTGTATATTTTGTGCATATGTCCTGTTGAAGATAGGACTGCAATCTCCCTTGCGGGACGTTTTAACAAGATAGTCTGTTTTGGTCACGTGCCCTGAAGAAAGTGGGTGATCAGCTGGTCACGTGGCACCGAAATGCACGTTGGCATGACTTTAGGCTGGACCATACATTCCTCTTTCTGTGGACCCCAATATTATGAATTGTGATGCTTCATCTTAGAACTGATGGATTTAGATGCAACAAGCTTATTGAAAGTAATTCTTAGGAAATTAACAATCCTGTAATGCTGAGACTGAAAAGAGAAAAAGTTGTATCATTATGATTAAGATTATGCATCCTGTCTATGTATATGAGTTTTTGAATATCTGGGGGAGATAAGACTACAATGGGAGGTTTTCATTAGTAAAATGGTCCTGACTATAACAATTTATGGATTTTATGTGGTTGAGTTTGACGTGAGAGTGGTCTGAATGGGATGATTTATGGTTGTATCCGTTAGGTCGTATGAAATTTAGGTCCTACAGCCTAACAAAAGTATGTTATGAGGTATAATCATGAGTAGATGCAATTATAATTGGTAAAATATTGTTGATTATATGACTAATGTCTTGATTCATCTTTATATACAAATTTGAAGGATTCCACCAGTGTGGAACCAAACTTTGGGGGTTGGAGTTTGTTTTTCTTGTTTTGCATTTATTCCCTGTCCCGCTCCTGCAAGCTTGTGTTTTTTTTTCTCCAGGGAACCCTTTTTTGAAATTCCTGAAGGACTATTCATGAAGCAATCTCTTTTATGTCTTGTTGCAGCTATGGGATTACCCCCTTCTTTACTCCTGTACCTCAGTGTCAGTCCCTTTCCCTTCAAACTGTGCCCCATGTCAATGTGTAAACTAGTCATCATCTACTCCTCCCGGGTCCCAGATCTGTTTAAAGTTCTTTGGACAACCCCAGTCTCTATAAACCTCTCGTTCCCTAGTTTTACATCAAATCATCTCTTCTTCCCATCTCCTAGATAATGGGGTTGCCTTGCTTCCCCAGCTCTGGGCGAATTTCTATTCACGACCATAGGAACCTAAATTTAACAGGAGATTCTGATATACTTTTAAGTTGGTGGGTCCCCAGATCCCCAGTATGGTCATCTGGGGTGTCAGATCTTTGGGCGCTCTCACTGCCCTCTCCAATGAAGCATACACAAAGTTCCAAAACGAGCGTATACCACCATGTACGAATAAATAGAATATCTTGTCCACATTTCCGAAGACATAGGGGGTCATTACAACATTGGCGGTAAATGCCGCTTACCGCTGTGCAGAAGACCGCCAACACACTGCCGCTGCCATGGAATTCTGCCACAGCTATTACAACCCACAGCACGGAATCCGTCAAAATCCAGACACCCACACAAGTCCGCCACACCAAAGGTCAGTGATAAACTGGTGAGAACAAAACCCACACTGTCCCGCCAACAGAATACGCCCACACTATCAAGACCCACAAATCCACGCGGCTGTCTTTCAACCGCGGTATACCATTGGCGGTACACACCGCCGCGCTCAAAATACACAAACATTTACAAAACACTACCACATTGGACAATTCCAAATACACACACCTGATACACATACACACACCACACCCACACACTCAATACAATATAATACACACACCTACATCACCCACAAACCCTTTATGACCAGAAATTTAGATGAAGGCCAGAGAGACAGCACAGCAAAGACAACCCCACCATACAGAGGCACACAACACCATCACACATACACATCCAGGCACAAAACACCACACACCCCTAAACATCACCCCACACATCACAACACACACCACCTCACACATCACCCACACCACCCCATGGCACCACAAAGACACCCCAGGTTTTCTGAGAAGGAGCTCAGGGTCATGGTGGAGGAAATCATCCGGGTAGAGCCACAGCTATTCGGATCACAGGTGCAGCACACCACCATAGCTAGGAAGATGGAGCTATGGTGCAGAATCGTGGACAGGGTCAATGCAGTGGGACAGCACCCAAGAACTAGGGATGACATCAGGAAGAGGTGGAACGACCTACGGGGGAAGGTACGTTCCGTGGTCTCAAGACACCACATCGCGGTTCAGAGGACTGGCGGCAGACCCCCACCTCCTCCCCCACAACTAACAACATGGGAGGAGCAGGTCTTGGCTATACTGCATCCTGAAGGCCTCGCAGGAGGCCACCCTACCTGCATGCTATCACATACCCCCACCCTGGCCCTCACCCCCATCACTTCAACTCCTCACATATGTCCCACTATCACAACCCACCCATCCCAACACCAAGCCCTGCATGCAACACCAAAGCATGGGCACCCATCACCAATGCATGGCCACTGCACATACCCACACACAACCCTAAACAATTATCACACAAGGTCCTACTCAAGAATGCAAGCACTGGGGTACAGGGTCACCCACCCATTGCACATCATGGCACACACAGATGCAATAATTATGCCTTTACACCCCTGCAGGACCCCTACCCAGCGTCATCTGACAGGAGGTTCCAGACATGTCCACTCCCCCCACAGAAGAGGCCCACAGTGATGACAGCAGCTCTGTCCAACTGGATCTAGATGATCAGCCCGGCCCATCTGGGACCTCGGGACAGTCAGTTCCCCTCACACAGGCACAAGCCACAACAGAGCCTCCACCCTCAGCACCCACCCAGCGGGCCCATACCTCTGTCTCCAGGACACGTCAAGCAGCAGTGTGTCCACCACTGCAGGGAACCCAGGCTAACCCACCACCCCAAGAACAGCAGGGACTTGGGGGCAGGGGCAGTGGGCACACAGTTCAGGGGACAGAGGCCCAGGAACATAGGGGAACTGGGAGGGCTGCTGTGCGACAGGGGGAGGACAGGCCCAGGGAACCCACTCTCCACGAGGCCCTCTCCAACATCATGGGAGCCTACCACCATTCTCAGGAGACAATGGCAACGGTACTGGCCAAGTTTCAGGTGACCCAGCGGCTGCAGTAGGAACAGAATTTGGGGTTCAGGGAGGAACTCAAATCCATCAATACCACCCTGAGCACCATTGTAGGGGTGCTGAAGGAACTCGTGAACACCAGGAGGGACACTGTGGCACAACAAGGAGCCCCTGACACTAGCCTGGATGATGAACTGCCCACCACCTCTGCCGGCGCTAGTGGACAGGAGGCACCCCTACAGGACATCGACACCAGCACCCCACCCCATGCAGATGGAGAACCACCCCGCAAGGGGTCCCTGAGATCCAGGACAAAGACAAAGAACAATGCCAAGACCCCAGCCAAGAAATGGGACCACCCTGATTGTCATCATTTTGTCCCACTTTGTCACCCTGTCCATCCATCAACTGCCCCAGCTCCACTTCCTATGCCCCTTTGGACAATGCACCTGTGAGACTAATGGACTGGACTCTGCCATGGACATTCCTCCACCATCACCCCTGACCATTTTCCAACCCCCTCCACTATTTAGCACTTAAATAAACACCCTTAAATCACAAAACTATCTGGAGTCAGTCTGTGCTTTCGAAAATGTGTATTTGCAATAACTGAGGAAAAATGCAATATCCATTGTATTGTCAACATACCTATGTCACACAGCTCTAGTCCATGAGGAAACAAAGCAGATGTCACACAGTGGGTCCCACATCTGTGAAATCGAAAGGGAAAGTGACAACTCAGGGTCCATACACTGGGTGAAAGTGACAGACAGATGAGAGGTAGAACAAGTGTATCAGATGTAGCAGGCAGTGATGTCTTCTTACCTGTGTCTCACTGGAAGTATTGATGAATCACTGTGTTTCTGTTGTCGATATCCTCTTCTTCTGCTTCCTCGTCTTCACTGTCCATAGGCTCCACAGCTGCCACAAGACCTCCATCTCAAACATCCTTCTGCAGAAAAGGCACCTGTTGTCGCAAAGCCAAGTTGTGAAGCATACAGCAGGCCACGATGATCTGGCACACCTTCTTTGGTGAGTAGAATAGGGAACCACCTGTCATATGGAGGCACCTGAACCTGGCCTTCAGGAGGCCGAAGGTCCTCGCTATAACCCTCTTAGTTCACCCATGTGCCTCATTGTAGCGTTCCTCTGCCCTTGTCCTGGGATTTCTTACTGGGGTCAGTAGCCATGACAGGATGGGGTAGCCAGAGTCACCTGCAAATGTCGAGGGACAACTGTTAGACACACACTAACCCTTAGGGACAACCCAAGACCCAGACACCTAGTCACAATATATAGGGCCCATGTCCTCACCTAATAGCCATACACGGTGCCTCTGGAGTTGCCCTATCACATAAGGGATGCTGCTATTCCTCAGAATGTAAGCGTCATGCACTGAGCCAGGAAATGTGGCATTCACATGGGAGATGTACTGGTCGGCCAAACACACCATCTGCACATTCATAGAATGGTAACTCTTCTGGTTTCTGTGCACCGGTTCACTCCTGCGGGGGGGGCCAAGGCCACATGTGTCCCATCAATGGCACCAATGATGTTGGGGATATGTCCCAGGGCATAAAAGTCACCTTTCATTGTAGGCAAATCCTCCACCTGAGGGAAAACGATGTAGCTGCGCATGTGTTTCAGCAGGGCAGATAACACTCTGAACAACACGTTGGAGAACATAGGCTGGGACATCCCTGATGCTATGGCCACTGTCGTCTGAAAAGACCCACTTGCCAGGAAATGGAGTACTGCCAGCACCTGCACTAGAGGGGGGGAGGACCTACACTGCAAGTGCCAGACTGTGACCTCAGTCTGGAAGAGACAATGGCTCATGTGTCTGGGGAAAGGGCCCCTGCCTTCACCATGGAGGAGTTGGAGAAACTAGTAGATGGGGTCCTCCCCCAGTACACACTACTCTACGGTCCTCCAGACAAACAGGTACGTACACTGTGAGCATGCTGTATGGGCAATGCCTGTGTGGAGTGGTGTGGATGGAAGATGGGGGGGGAGAATGAGGCGTGTATGAAACAACGGTGAGTGCATGTGCGTCATGGCAAGGGTAGGAATGCGGGCCAATGACTGTGACGGTACAGACGGTTATATCTTCTCCTTTTCCCCTGTACTATTCCTGTAGGTCAGCGCCCACCAGAAGAAGGATATTTGGCGTGCCATCGCCAAGGAAGTCCGGACCCTGGGGGTCCACCACAGACAGAGCACCCACTGCTGGAAAAGATGGGAAGACATTCGCCGCTGGATCAAGAAGACGGAGGAGGCCCAGCTGGGGATGGCCTCCCAACGTGGGAGGGGTGCCCATCACACCATGACCCCCCTGATGTTCCGGATCCTGGCGGTGGCGTATCTGGAGTTGGATGGGCGCTTGAGAGCATCACAGCAGCCACAAGGGGGTGAGTACACTCATTCAGCTGAATCAGCGCGCATTACGAGGTGTCTGGGTGGAAGAGGTGGGCAGTGGGTTCCCCTAGGCCAGGGCGAGTTTAGTAGGTAAGGTCCCTTCATAAGGCAGGCCATGTGGCACCCCACCCCACCAGTGTTCAGAGCCAACTACACCTAATCAGGCTCGTGTGACTTCCATGTGTGCAGCAATCGAGCATAGGCCTTGTATCCCATGTCCCTGTGATTAATTAGGGAACTGTAAGTGCACGGCGCAGTGCAGAGGTCTTCTGTGTCTGTAGTGTCAGCCAACGGTAGTGGTATTGCACTCAACATGTCTTTCTTCTGTTTCCCCCCGCCTTTTTTTGGTCTCCCTGTTCTTGTGTGCAATAGCATCATCAGGCGGAGGAGCAGTGGCACCGGAGCAGGAGAGAGCTGCATCCCATATGGCCCTGGAGGGTGAGGCAACGGAGACTGAAGGCACCAGTGGGACGGAGGGCGTGGGGAGCTCCACGGCAGGGACAGGAGCTGAGACCAGTGACACGGACTCCTCCTCTGATGGGAGCTCCCTTGCGGTGGCAGGCCCCTCCGTGCCCCCCGCATCTACAGGTACAGCCGCCACCCCTCCTACCAGCACCGCCCTCCCTGCAGCCCCTCAGCGTGTGCCCTGTAACCGCTCACCCAGGAGGGTGGGCATCTCCTTCGCCCCAGGCACCTCAGCCCCTGCCCCTGTCAGCCCTGCTGCCCTCAGTGAGGAGGACATTGACCTCCTCAGATCCCTCACTGTTGGGCAGTCTACCATTCTGAATGCCATCCAGGGTGTAAAGAGGCAGTTGAAACAGACCAATGCATAGCTGGAGGGCATTCATTCTGGTCAGGCAGCCCAACAGCAAGCTTTTCAGACTCTGGCCTCAGCACTGATGGCAGCCATTGTCCCGGTGTCCAGCCTTCCCCCTCCAACTTCCTCCACCCAGACCCAAACCCCTATACCTCAGCCTATCCCAAGCACACCATCAGACCAACATGCACACACCTCAACACACAAGGGAAGCTCTGGCAAACATAAGCACCACACATCCCACAGGCACTCACACAAGCATCATACCTACGCAGACAAACCAACAGCCACTGCCTTCACTGTATCCCCCTCCTCCTCCCTCCCTGTCACGTCTCTATTCACACCTGCATGCACTATATCTTCATCCACTACGTCCATCACCAGCACACCCATCACCACACACCGCTCACGTGCACTCACCACCCCCACTACCATTCACACATCCCCTGTGTCCTCTCCCTGTGTGTCTGTGAGCCCACCTCCCAAGGTACACAAACGCAGTTACACACCCACCCAACAGCCATCCACCTCACGACAGCCCCCAGCCCATGCACCTTCACCCACAGTCAGCAAACGTACACCTCCTACAACCACTACCTCTTCCTCCACTCCCAAACCCCCTCCATCTACCCGTCCCAGTGTGTCTAAAAAACTTTTCCTGTCCAACCTTGACCTCTTCCCCTCACCTCCCCCACCCCTTCAGTCCCATAGGGCACTCCTTTCCAGGTCCCAACCTAGCACCTCAGCCACCACATCAGCGGGAACAGTGGTGCCAGCAGTAACCGGCTTCTGGAGTGCGCCAAGCAGCAGGGCAGCCAGTGTGCCAAGGAGCCAGACCACGGACAGTCCCCCACCTCAGAAGCATAAGAAGTTGGCCACTGCCCGGAGGGAGAAGGGCAAAACACCTGCCACCAAGGGCTCTCCCAGGACTACAGTTGGGAGTGGGAAGACAGCTGCGCCACCATCCAAAGTGGTGAAGGGGCACAGAAAGAAAGGGAAGTCGCCGCCAACCTGCACGGCGGACAAGACCGCCATCAGCACCGTTGCCAAGGACACCGCCGCCACCAGCACCGCTGCCCAGGATACCGCCGCCACCAGCATCACTGCCCAGGACACAGCCGCCACCAGCACTGCTACCCAGGACACCACCGCCAGCAGCACTGCTGCCAAGGACACCGCCGACAGCAGCACGCTCACTGAGCCACCCACCAGCACCGCAGGCCAATGAGTGCCACAAGCACCGCCGCTACTGAGGCCGCCACGAGCAGGATGAAGCACTCTGGGCACAAAGCCCCCTTCAGAGCCAGTGGAGAAAGGCATCCACTACCTCTGTCCTTGGCAGGATGAAGCACTCTGGGCACAAAGCCCCCTCCAGAACCAGTGGAGAAAGGCATCCACTACCTCTGTCCTTGGCAGGATGAAGCACTCTGGGCACAAAGCCCCCTCCAGAACCAGTGGAGACTGTTATCCACTTGAGAGACTGTGGCTTTGCACTCCCCAGGATAAAGCAGTGGGCAAACCACCCACTGGAGAGACTTGAGAGACTGTGGCTTTGCACTCCCCAGGATAAAGCAGTGGGCAAACCACCCACTGGAAAGATGTGAGAGACTGTGGCTTTGCACTCCCCAGGATACAGCAGTGGGCATGGAGCCCCCTCATGAATATGGCGTTGTGCACTCATCCAGCTGAGGTGCCCCCCTTTCCCTTCCCCCTGAGGTGCCTGTTGTATTTCTATCTGATGCCCCTGCAGTGTTCTCTCCGTTTTGATCGGGTATCTTGTGTGGGCTTCGCCCATGCCTTTTGGGCCCAGTGGTCCACGGACTATAAATGGTGCAGTACCTGGACTTATACTCTTGGTGTATATATTTGTTAATAGTGTATATATATTTTTGAGTACTGGATTTTAATTGATTACAATTATTACAATCATTTCCTTTTGTTTTTACATTCTTCCGAGGGGGGGTTGAGGGGTGTAACTGTAATGTATCAACATGTATTAGTGTGTTTGTTGTAGTGGGTGAGGGTGGGGGTGGGGGTGTTGCGTGTTGCGTGTGTGTGTCATTCTCTTTTCCCTCCCCCCTCCCCTGTGTTGTAGGTGCAGTACTTACCGTGGTCTTCGCCGCCGGCATTCGTGCTCCTGGTAGAGGAGCAGGAAGACAAAGGCAGGTAGAATATGGACTTCTGGCTCCATGGCGTCCTGGTTCCTCGTGGGGTGTGTAGAGTTGAGCGTTTTCCCTTCCAAGTCCTGTTTCCGCTGTGTTTTTGTTCGCGGTGAATCCGCCCCGGAAAAGGTGGCGGATTGGCCTGTTATAATGCTGTGGGTGGTACACTGTCTTCCGCCTGTCTGTTGGCGGTTACCGTCGCGGTGTTTGTTTGTACCGCCGTGGCGGTCGGAGTGTTAAAGTGGCTGTCTATGTTGCCGGTTTCCGCCATGGTCGTGATTCCATTATTTTTTCCGCCGGCCTGTTGCAGGTTTTACCGCCGCTTTAACACCGACCGCCAGGGTTGTAATGAGGGCCATAGTCCCTTATCCTCACAATTTTGTAGAGCAGTATTCTGGTATAGTGTGTTGTGCTTTGAAATTTTAATTCCGGTAGCTGGATTTAATGGCCACCTCGGCTAGATATCCCAGTGCCTCCTGCCAGTCATCATCATCATTATACCTTATGACTAGTTCCCACCTATCCTTAAGATGTATCAGAGACCCTTTGAACTTTGCATCAATGTCCCATATGTTAGGGATATTAAAGTGTGTTGTACGTGCCCATAGAGCAACATTCTTTCCAGTGAGGATTCCTCCTGGGTTTTGTCCTGTTTAGCTATAATGTTATTAAGGGCATGTCGCAGTTGTCTGTATCATAACAACTGCATGGTTGGCATATTATACTCAGACTGATGGTGTTCAAACAGGACTACCCCATATACCGATTGTATCCCAGCCCTGAAATCCCACCAGTGCAGTCACTGTCAGCAGCCCATCTCCTGCAATAGGTTTTTTTCATATCTTTATTACTGACTTTGTTGCCAAGCATGCTTGCTTACTCAATTTAGCCCTTTACATGTGTGTAAATAGCTCTGGCTTCCCATTCCCCATCTGTCCATCCAGACTACGTGATCTTTCCTGTCTGCATAGGCACATTGGTCTACACACATGAAAAAAAACGGTGTATGGGATATTCTGCAACGCTTAGATCAGCCGGGGGAGGGCAATCATTTTGAACATAGCAGCCTTCCCAAGCAAGGAGAGGGGCAACGTACACCAGTGTCTGATGTGCTTCTCTATCCTTCCTAGTATGGTCAAGATTGGTTTGTATGAATGAGGTCATAGTTCTGGGTGGCAAAGATGCCTAACTATTTAAACTTGTGCTGTTCTACTCTCAGTGAAATGGGCAATACGGTTTGTTGTGTTCTGCATTCCATCGTAAATGGAAGGGACTTTTCCCAATTTACCGCAAAGACCGAGTATTGACCAATGATAGTAAAAAGTTTCTTGATGTGAGTCAGTGAATTGCTTGTGTCAGACAGGCACAGGAGGATGTCGTCCGCATACAATTCCAGGCAGTTTTCCATCCGCACACTTCATCTCCCGCCCGTAACCCTGTGCATATAGTTTTGATTAAAGAGAAGTCTTGATGCACTCCCAGTGCAGTCTATGCGACCATTCTCATGTTAGACCAGAATTGTACTTATAGTTGTAAGAAGTGGAGATGGAGAAACACCGCTTTCAGATTAACTGGTTGGTCGTCATTGGGGAGACTATGAGCAATTGCTCACCTTCAGTTTCTGACTCAGAACCCCCAGAGCCCATGACACTACACCCTCCCTCAGGTGCAATGGCCCTCCATTTTTTATTGCCCAGTATACCCTTACAGTTCTTCACCTCATCCACTGACCGTTCTAGGTCCACTTTCATTGTGCTTTTGTCAGTGGAGGATCTGAATCCTGTATGTTCCCTCCGCCTTTACCGGCTCTGCTGCCATTCTCGATTATATTCTGGTGTTGCCGCAGCGCCATTACATAGACCGTGTTGCTCCAGCCAGTTCCATGCTTCCTGTGTAGTAAACTAGAAATGGGCCTTGTTTCTGTACAACACTCAGTTTCGCTGGAAAGATGAGGGCAAATTTGAGGTCCAGCTGATGCAGCACTTTTTGTGACTGGCACAAAAGTAACCTTTTGCTTCTGGACCTATGATGTATAATCAGTGTAAATGTTCTCTTCTTGCCCCTCTATAAGCCAAGGGCTATGACTGCGCAAGAGTTGTAAAATATTATCATGGTCTCGATAGGCCATCAACCACACAATAATGGGATAAGGAGGCTGTCCATAGGTCGGTGCCCTCAATGGTACTCGGTGCACTCATTCTACAGGCAAGAATTGCGAAGGTTTGCCCTGTATGACCGTCTTCTCCAACCATTTTTCCACTAATTGTTCAATTCTTCATCCTTCCACCCTTTAAGGGACTCCAATCAGGCACACATTGTGTCTCCTAGATCTCCCATCCATGTCCTCCAGGCGGTCAGCAATATTTGCCATTCCCTTCTTCAGCTGTGTGCAATATTGCATAAGGTCTTGTACCGTCAGGCTTACCATTCTTAGTTTTTTTTTCTGTCTCCTCCTTTTTTCTCTGTGTGCTTTGTATGTTATGTGCACAAGATGCCCACTTCATTTACCAATGCTGCTAAGTATGCCTCTAGTGTTTGCTTTGTGTCTTTTATGGCTGCCAGACAAATGTCTGCAATCAGGCTAGTTAATCATACATTCTGTAGCATTCCAGTGAACTGCCCCTTCTCACAAGTCTCACCTCACAGCTGATCAAAGTCCCCACTCAGATGGTACATGCGGGAGGACAGCTGGGTTCCTGTACATCATTCATGTATTGAGGCCTTTGTAATATCACAGTCTTCCAAGTTGCCGCGCCAATATGGGGCAGTAGAGAAGCACCTATTTTCAATTGCACCAGCTCTTTATTGCAGACAGTGTCAATAGTGCCTGGGTCTGAGTACAGCTGCGCACCGCAGAGGTCCTCCCTTTTCTCCCTCCCATGCGCCTGGCCTCGCTGCGAGTGTCTTCATCTTCGCAACCTGGGTATCGTCGTATCTCTCTTGAGAGGATACTGTCTGGCAGACACTCCTTAGATTTGCCAGAAATCAGTCAGCAGGTGGCGTATGTAGCCGGTCATGTACAGGCTTTCAGCTTACACGCTATTGCGGCCACCCAATGTGTTCAAGGTCTGGGGCTGGGCAATGCCACACTATAGACCATCCAGGAGTTGCTGCCACACGCCCAGCCCCTGCCTCAGTCCGTACCAATCCGTGTTCGTTCTCGTGCAGGAGACTAATGTTGTTGGCCTATCAGAAGGGGCACAGAGGCAGCCTGCCACAGACCCCAGGGGTTCATGGGGTTGCGCTGTCACTATGCGGAGCACAGCCTGGTTTGGAGAGCCATCCAACTGAGCTGAACGTCTGCTGTCCAGCTGCTCAATGGTGCGCTCCGTTTGTTACTTGCACAACATCGTGTAGGCTGCTGCTTATCTCACGGCGGTGCTGGTCCTCAAGGACCCTCTGATCCCACGAGCAGGTTGGTCCCAAAGTGGTAAGCTCCCGTCTTCATTACCGGGTCGTGGGCCACTGTGGGACTCAGGATTTTGGCACCAGGGCGTAGTCAGTGAGGGAAGCTTAGCTGCACGCGTCTGCCACCTTTGCTTGTACGACCACACCCCCAAAATACATTCTTCATAATGTAATTAGGAATATCTTTCAAAATATAGCATATTCAAAAAGGAAAATATATATGTCATTAAGCAAAAAAAAAAAGTATTGCATAATCAAAATTTGAATGCTATATTGTTTACTCACTTCATTCACAAACTCACGCCCTTCATCTGAGAGAACGCTTTTCGGGCTTCCATGCCATAAATACATGCTGAGAATTCTAGAAGCAAACTCTGCTGCACTCTGTTTTCAGTGGAAATGCCTCCACTCATTTTGAGAAGTAATCTGTTGCAGTTAAAATGTATTTGTTGCCTGTAGGAGTGTTGGGTAGAGGTCCAATTAAATCAATGTTATCAACAATTATGTAAAATCTTTAAAAAAAAGTTTAAGAATTTAGGCCCTCATTATGACATTGGCAGTAAATCCCACTTACTGCCATGCTGACTGCCGCCAAAATACTGCCGCCGCTGTGGATATCCGTTCACCATATTATGACACACATACACCAATCCGTCACTATTCAGCCACAAACATAAATACGCCAGCCCAAAGGTCAGTGATAAACTGGTGGTATCAAAACCCACACCGTTACGCCTACAGAACTACGCCCACCACATTATGACAGACGAATCACCACAGCGGACTTACAATGGCGGTAAATCATTGGCGGTACATACTGTTGCGCTAAAAATACACACACACACATACAAAACAACACCACATTGGACAATTCAAACAACACACACCTGACAACCATACACACACCACACCCACACACCCACAGCACTATAAAGCACACACCCACAACACCCACATTACCCACAACCCTTTACGACTACAAAGCATTGGCACGAGACAGACACTAAGACCACAGACAAAACCAGAGCCACACACCACTTACACCCATACACCACTCACGCACCCCACATTATAAAACCCAACACATCACCCTACACACCCTCACCTACACACCTCACATAACACCCATGGCACAACAAAGACACCCCCGATTCACAGAGGAGGAGCTAAGGGTCATGGTGGAGGAAATCATCAGGGTAGAGCTACAGCTATTTGGAGCACAGGTGCAGCAGATATCAAGAGCTAGGAAGATGGAGCTATGGCGGAGAATCGTGGACAGGGTCAACGCCGTGGGACAGCATCCAAGAACTAGGGATGACATCAGGAAGAATTGGAATGACCTACGGGGGAAGGTACGTCTCATTGCAGCAAGACACCAACTCACTGTACAGAGTACTGGCGGTGGACCCCCACCTCCTCCCCCACAACTAACAACATGGGAGGAGCAAGTCTTGGCAATCCTGAGGGACTGGCTGGAGTAGGAGGAGGACTGGACTCTGGTAAGTCATCTCTCTACTACTACTACCCCCCTACCTGCATGTCATCACATACCCCAACCCTCACCCTCACTCCCATCACTCCACCACTTCTCACACACCCCACCATCACGTCTCACTTATCCTAATGCCAAGCCCTGCATGCCATACCAATGCATGGACACCACTCACAGACCTGCATGGACACCTATCACTAAAGCATGCACACTAGAGAGATTCAGCTAACCCGCCATTTACCAACTTACACATGTGAAACCTGACACTGCAAATACAACCAAAGACGGCAAGCCACGGATGCACAATATGTCAGACACAGAAACAATAACACAGCATTTACATCCTCACAGGTACCTCAGCCAATGTCAGTGGAGAGGAGGTGCCAGCAATATCCTGTCCCTCCACAGAAGAGGCCCACAGTGATGACAGCAACTCTGGTTTTCTGGATCTGGATGACCAACCTGGCTCATCAGGGAACTCTGGACAGTTACCCAGGCCCAGTCACACACCACCACAGAGCCTCCCCCATCAGGAAACACCACCACAACACCCACCCAGCGTACCCACACCTCTGTCCCCAGGACACGTCAATCAGCAGTGTGTCCACCGCTACAGGGACCACAGGCCACCCCTCATACCCAAGACAATCAGGGACCTGGGGTCAGCACACGGTTCAGGGGACAGAGGCACAGGCCAAGAGGGAAACTGGGAGGAGGGCTGTGCACCAGGGGGAGGACAGGCCCAGGGAACCGACTCTCCAGGATGCACTTGCAGAGATCCTGGGAGCCTACCAACATTCCCAGGACATGATGGGCCAGATCCTGAACAATGTGCAGGAGAACAGAAGGCTGCAGGAGGGACAGTACCAGGGGATCAGGGAGGACTTGCAGGCCATTAACAACACCCTGGTCTCCATTGTACGGGTGCTGTCAGACATGGCCAACATTATGAGGGAGGCAGTCTCACACGAGCTGGCCCCTGCCACTAGCCAGATATCTGAACAGCCTTCCACGTCTGCTGCCGCTAACGGCCAGGAGGCCCCGCCACAGGAACAACAGGCCACTAGCACCCCTCCCCCTGCAGAATGTGAACCACCCCGCGAACGCTCCCTGCAATCCAGAGACACTTGCCAAGACCCCCGCCAGGGAAATGAGAATCTCCTGATTGTTAACCTTGTGTCCCACTCTGTCACCCTGTCCACCTTGAACTGCCATTGCTCCCCTTCCTATGTCCCCTTGGACAATGCTCCTGTGGTACAAAAATACTGGAACTATACCCTGGACTTTCCTCCATCATCACCCCATCCCATTGCACTTGCCCCTCCAAATTTTTGCACTTCAATAAACACACTTGGAATAAAATAGAATTTTGGAGTATGTCAATTTTTTTAAGTATTTATTCATTTCAACAGGTACGGACATTGCAATTCAACTGTATAGAAAATTAGTATAGGTGTATGATCTGTAGCTGGCTGCATGATCACGCCAGGAACATTTGTGAGGTCACCAACATCTGTAAAATGAATTGCCAAAGGATACAATAAGTGGGCATAGAATTGGGAAATAACAGCATGCCAGTGCCAAAGATTTTTTTTTTTAAATAATTGAAATGTGAAGAAACACTGTCTTACCTGTTAGTCATTGGAAGTACTGTCTGATGAGTGATGTTCTGTTGTCCTCATCCTCATCCTCACTGTCCACAGGGTCCACTGCTGCCACACGGGCATCTCCAGCCTCCTCCTCCTGCAGAAAATGCACATGGCCTCTCAGGGCAAGGTTGTGCAACATGCAGCCTGCCACTATAATCTGGCAGACCTTCTTGGGTGAGTAGTACAGGGATCCACCTGTTAGATGGAGGCACCGGAACCTGGACTTCAGGAGGCCAAAGGTCCTTTCTATTATCCTTCAGGTTCCCCCATCGGCCTCATTATAACATTCTTCTGCCCTTGTCCTGGCATTCCTCACAGGGGTCAGCAGCCATGATAGGTTTGGGTAACCAGAGTCACCTGAAACATTGAGGGACAACACACTATCCTATATAACCCACACCATACCCATACACCAACATATACTGGGTGGGAACCAGGGCTCACCTATTAGCCACACCCTGTGCTTCTGTAGTTTGGCCATTACATTTGGGATGCTGCTACTCCTCAGGATAAAGGCATCATGCACCAACCCAGGATACTTAGCATTGATGTGGGAGATGTACTGGTCCACCAAGTACACCATCTGTACATTCATAGAGTGGAAACTCTTACAATTTCTGAACACCTGTTCATTTTGACAGGGGGACAAATGCAATATGTGTTCCATCAATTGCCCCAATTATGTTTGGGAAATGTCCCATTGCATAGAAATCGGCCTTCACTGTGGCCAAATCTTCAACCTGGGGGAAAACAATCTAGCTGCACATGTGTTTAATCAGGGCAGACAACACTCTGGTCAGCACTATTGAGAACATTGGCTGTGACATTCCTGCTGCCAAGTCCACAGTC
Source organism: Pleurodeles waltl (assembly GCF_031143425.1). NCBI lineage: Eukaryota > Metazoa > Chordata > Amphibia > Caudata > Salamandridae > Pleurodeles > Pleurodeles waltl. The sequence continues at coordinate 449,406,857 of NC_090443.1, forward strand.
ACTGGGAAAGAACCAGTTGCCAGGAAATGGAGCACTGATAGAACTTGTACAAGAGGGGGGACCCCAGTGGGGTGACGGATAGCAGATATCAGGCCAGGCTCTATTTGGCCACACAGCTCTGTGACTGTGGCCCTGTCAAGTGTATAGGTGAGGATGATGTGCCTGTCCTCCATTGTTGCCAAGTCCACCAGGGGTCTGTACACGGCGGTATGTCTCTATCTCCTATTCATCTGCAGCGGTAGCAATGTATGGGGCAAAACAGTGAGGAGCCGGTCACAAAATGGACAATGGGGCTACAACAGAACTTTGCATGCTGTCAACTTGCAATGGGTAAGTGTGACTAGTATGATATGTCCAATTTTCAACAGTGACGCAGCAAATATCCAGGGCCCCTTCCCCCACCCTCCCTGAAATGGAGTCCACCTGTCCTGTGTGGAGGGACAGGTGTGGAGTGTCAGCGGAATTACCTCACTTCCACCTGTCCTGTGTGGAGGGACAGGTGGAAGTGAGGTAATTCCGCTGACGTTGTGCGCCGTTGCGGGAGGCGGTCAGGAACCGCCGTGCAACTCCTCATTGGGTAACATTGGGCCCTATGGGGTACAGTGGCCAATTGGGATCTACGCCGGCAGTGACGGTATGCACCGCCGTGGACGTGACTGCAATTTTCTATCAAATTCTTCACTTGCTACCTGATCATAGGAGAGGACCTGTGGATGCATGTGCTGCTGTGACCTGTGTCTGGAACCTACCACGGGGGAAGAGCAGGGGCTCTTTCCCCGTGTGACTGGGGAAAGAGCCTCTGCCTTCACTTCGGTGGAGTTGGAGAGACTGGTGGATGGGGTCCGACCCCAGTACGGATTGCTGTATGGGCCTCCAGACCAACAGGTGCATACACTGTGGGCAAGATGCATGTGGCAGGAATGCATGGAGTGGTGTGTGTGAAGGCCTCGTGTAAGGCGGGTGGGTGGAAGTCCTCTTGGCGGCGTACTGGTTGTATGCTGGGCTATGCGTGTGCCAATGGTGATGGAAACGGGTATGGTGGCCCATATGTGTAACAGGCTGGACTCGTTGTCTAATGGTTGTTCCCTTGTTGTATTGCCTCTGCAGGTCAGGGCCCATCAAAAGAAGGGTATATGGCGTGCCATCGCCAAGGACGTGCGGACCCTGGGGGTCTATGGCAGGCAGATCACCCACTGTCGAAAACGGGGGGAAGACCTGAGACGCTGGGCACGGAAGACAGCAGAGGCACAGCTGGGGATGGCCTCCCAATGAGGAAGGGGTGCCCGTCAAACCCTGACCCCCTTAATGGCCCGCATACTGGCAGTGGCCTATCCTGAGCTGGATGGGCACTTGAGGGCATCACAGCAGCCACAAGGGGATGAGTACAGTGCCCATCATTACAACTTATGCATGGTAGGGTGGTATCTGGGTGGGGGTTGTGTGTCAGTGGGTGCCCCTAGGTCAGGCCTGGCATTGAAGTGCAGGTACCCTGGTGGCTAGGGTTTTTTAGGGGAGAACCCTGCTACTTAGCTGGTAAGCATCCACTACTGGTCAGGGCTGCGTGGGTCCCAGGTGTGCTGCATTTGACGGTGTATGCCCCTCCCCATGCCCTGGAAGATAACTTTTTTCTCTGGTAGTGCTATGGCATATTGCGTAGGCCTGTTCCCTGTGTGTGAGGGTGCTGTGTACGCCAACTGTGGTGTTGGTGCAGCCAAGTGTATCCTTTGTCTCTCCCCCCCTTATTGTTTTGTCATCCTGTCCTTTTGTGCATTAGCATCATCTGGTGGAGGAGCAGAGACACTGGTGACGGAGGGAGCTGCATCCCACAGGACCCAGGAGGCAGAGTCAACCGATGCTGAGGGCACTAGTGGGACTGAGGGCGAAGGGAGCACCACAGCAGACACTGGAGGGGACAGTTCCGACACAGATATATTCTCCGATGGAAGCTCCCTGGTGGTGGCGGACACTTCTGTGACCACTCCAGCTACAGTTACAGCCGCCACCCCCGTACCAGCACTGCCCTCCCAGCAGCCCCTCATCGTGTTGCACTTGCCCACTCACCCAGGATGGTGGGCATCTCCTTCTCCCCAGGCACCTCAGGCCCTGCCCCAGTGAGCCCTGCTGCCCTGAGTGAGGAGGCTATTGACCTCCTGAGATCCATCTCTGTAGGGAGGTCAACCATTGTGAATGCCATCCAGGGGCTGGCAGCCCAGATACAACAGACTAATGCATTCCTGGAGGGCATTCACAATGGATTGGCGGCCCAACAGAGATCAATTCAGGCTCTGGCCTCCTCTCTGATGGCAGCCATTGTCCCTGTTTCTACCATCCCCCCTCCAACTTCCACTTCCCAGTCCCATTCTCCTCAACCCCAACCCATCCCAAGCACACAGGCAGACAAGCATGCACATAAGACAACACACAAGAGTGGTTCAGGCAAACACAAGCACCACACTTCATCCCACAGGCCCTCACACAAACACCATCCAATTGCAGACATACCAACATCCACTATTTCCACTGTCTTCCCTTCCTCCTCCTCCTCCACCGCCCAGCCAGTTCCGTCCACACTCACACCTGCATACACTACATCATCATCTACTACCAGCATCACCACCACACCAAGCAGAACACACACATCACTGGCAGACACCTCCACAACAGCCATGCACACGTCCCCTGTGTCCTCTCCCACTGTCGGACCCCCCTCCTAAGGTACACAAATGCAAACAGTCAGACACCCAACAGCCATCCACCTTGCAACAGCATACAGCCCATGCACCTGCACCCAAAAGCAGAAGACAGACACCTCCAACAACCACTCCCTCTTCCTCTACTCCCAAACCTTCTCCGTCTTCCCGCCCCAGTGTCCGTAAAAAACTTTTCCTATCCACCACTGACCTCTTACCTATCCCCCCCCCATCCTGCATGTCTTGCGCAGGGTGGGAAGAACCTAGCCAAGCTCCTCAGCCACCCAGTCCATGGGCCCATTCATCACCACATCCACTTGTGGTGGAAAAGGATCCAGGTCACAAGTCCTGAGGGTGAAGGAGCCTTCCCAAGCTGCTGCCAAGAAGGGAAAGGAGCCTACCACCACCTCCACTGAGCAGCCGCCTGAGGTTGCAAGGGATGGGTAGAAGCCTCCCCCTCCAGCAGCACCACCACACCCACCTCCAGTGAGCAGCCGTCCGAGGTTGCAGGGGATGGGCAGAAGCCTCCGCCCACCAGCAGCAGCACCACCACTGAGCAGCCGTCACTGCCGGCGGACGGTATGTAATCCTACCTCCACGGGCTGCTGTGCGGCCTGCCTCCTGCAAATCCAGTTCGTATGACAGCCACCTGAGAGACTGTGACCTTGCACTCCCCAGGATCAAGAGTACAGGGCACGATGCCCCCTCCAGAACCAGTGGGCAAGACACCCACCTACCCCAGCCTCCCCAGGATCAAGAGCACAGGGCATGTTACCTCCTCCAGAGCAAGTGAGCAAGTCACCCACTCGTGAGACTGTGGCCTTGCACTCCCCAGGACCAAGCACAGGGCATGTTGCCCCCTCCAGAGCAAGTGGGCAAGTCACCCACTTGTGAAACTGTGGCCTTGCACTCCCCAAGACCAAGTACAGGGCATGTTGCCCCCTCCAGAGAAAGTGGGCAAGTGACCCACTCGTGAGACTGTGGCCTTGCACTCCCCAAGACCAAGCAGTGGGCATGTTGCCCCCTCCAGAATCAGTGGTGTTGTTCCATCTCCCGGCTGAGGTGCCCCCCTCGTCCCCTGTCCCCCCTGAGGTGCCTTTCTATTTACCAACAGATGCCCCGGCAGTGTTCTCTCCGTGTTGAGGCAGGTGCCATGATTGGCCTTGGACTTTGGCCTGTGGCCATGTGGACTTCGTCGATTTTGGACTGGGCTGTGTCCCTTTTTGTGTACATATGTATATATCTCTTGTCTTGCCTCACTTATTTATCTTGATGTGTTTCTCTCATTACATTCACTTTCTCAAAATCGTTTTGTCCTTGCATTATTCATCCGAGGTACGGGGTACAAATGTTTTTGTGATGCAGCTGATTGTGTGTAAGGCATACTTGCACCATAGTGTCTGCATTTAGGGGATGGATTGTTTATGTGCATGAAAGTGTCCATCCCTGCATATAACCAATCTACAATGGCAGTTTGTCACTTCTATGTGTGCTGCCCTAAGGCAGCAAACCTAGAAGTACCCAAGCATAATTGAAAAACACCTATTTATAAGCAAAAAGGGACACCTTCCTGCACACGAACAATCATGCATGGCCTTTTGCTCTTTCCATGCATGTTGCAGATTGCAGGACACATAGAAGGAGCAAAAACAAGGAGGAATGATATTGTTCCTCGTCATTGCGCCATGCTAACACCACCCCTGGGTTGGCATTATTTTTGGGCACTTCCACAGATTTGCACTTAGTTGTACATCTGGGGCAGCATCAATATCAATGGGTGTTGCAGTGGAACACCCACTGCAACATCGATTGCACGCCCTTCTGCCACATGGAAAATGCACGTGAGAGGCCCATATTTACAAGGAGGCATGAAGCCACAAAAAGTGTCTTGGCACCTCCTTGTCAGTTTGTAACTGGGTTTAGCACCACCGGAGCATCAATGAAGGTGACTCTGCAGTGGGGCTGGGGTCTTTTAAATCTGTCCCCAAATGACTCATTCCCCAGCCCCCGCCTGCAGAAAGCCCCACTAGTGCATGTATTTTGATTTCCCTCTGTTGACTCACTGTGCATTTTGATATGTCTAAATTATATCTGATCTCTCCTACCCAGCTTTAAATTGGTCTTTTCATATGTTACACTTCTGGAAGTTGAGTGCTTGGCAGTTGGATTCCAAGGGAGTTGTTGGTGTTGTTTCCCTACACACCCATAGAAGCATGGGGAATCTATTGTTTTGGCATTTTTAATATTTAGGAAGTATGTTCAGTTCCTATGCCCCGACATGTGTTTTAAGAGTAATGCAAGGATGATACCTGTGAAAGTGCATCCTCCCTCTCCCCTCTTATGTAGTGTGCTTCTTCCTGCCCTATCCATAGTGAGAAGAACCCAGCTTGCATGTGTGTGTACATAGAAGTAGTTGTCCCTTCATGCACAAAAGCAATGATGCCCTCGACACAGGCTCCTGTGCAGTATGATGCAGATGTACCTGCAAAGGAACAGGGAAAGTGTGCATGAGTGCATATGGTGAAAGAGTGAAGCCCCATGTGTTGTGAGTACATTGCATTAGTGTCCTTTCCTAGTGGTACAGGCTGTCCTATGCCAGGCCTTGGTGCCCCCGCACAAGCTGCCTGGTCCATGCTGCCTATTGTGAGTTAAACATAGGTAGATGTTAGTGTTAAGTGAGTGAAAGTAGTGGTGTGAGGGCAGTGAAGTGGTGTGTGCATCTAGTGGGGGGTTGAGTGGCCATTACATGTGTTTGCTGTTTATCCATTATTGTGCCCCTATGGAGCCCTTTATCATGCATACAGCACCTCCAATGTGCCTCACCCTTGTGCAGTTTGTAAGTACCAACATAGCCCCCTGCTGCAACTTACCCTGTGTTTGTCGTTGCTCTTGGGTAGATGCACTGTCCTGTCTGTGGACTCCTTCCACCTGCTCATCTTGGATGACCGCTGCGACCATTTCCTCAAGCTCATCCAGGTGCTCCTGGGGTGCAGGACTTCCGCCTACGGTCTGCTGTGCTGCTTTCCGGTTGGTGGCCGTTTCTCTCTAGTCCTGCGCTTCCAATCATGACAGTGCTTCTTGCAGTCCATCACAGCTCTTCTGATCTCAGTGATACTGTTAACCTTATATACTGTGGACTGCCAGATTGCCTCCTTCCTACCTAATGACAATTTAGAGGTGGCAAATAGCTGCTGTTGGTGCCCTGTCGCCTCTGTGATGAGGATTTTGTCCTTGTCTGGTATTCCTGCTGGGCATCTTGGCTGGTACCTGGTTCATTGTGGTGTCTCTGGGGGCTCTCCTGTCCTGATTGAGCCATTTTCCTGATTTCAGGCATCATTTTTGGTGTGTTGCATGCATTTTATAGATGTAATTATATGAAAAATGACTCTAACCTGGTTTGCTTCACTTAACTTTGCACAAAACAGGTTAGTGTCACTTTTTCCGCAGTAGCAAAGTTTTTGTTTGTGAGGTGTCACACGGATTAGCACAATTTTTTTAGCTAATCTTTCTTTACCAACATGTTGCACCATATTGTAAATATGGTGCAAACATGTCAGTAAAAATGACGCAAAACTGTGTTAGCGCAGCTTTGCATCATTTCTTGTAAATCTGGTCCTTAGCCTCCTGGGCAAACTCATGTGCCTATGTGATGCCTTGTGCAAAGGAAATCCTTCACTACGTGTTTCGCACACCAGTCTGCGGGTCACCGCAAACAATCTAGATTTGACCTGTTCTAGCTAAAAGCTGGTGACTTTCTGTCACTACAGTTTGTTTGAATCCTACAGTGGGGTATAACAGATCAGTACACCCTTCTTCTTGAGTGGAGTACTCAGCCCTATGTCCTTCGATTGATGTAGAGGTGTAGTACATGGCATCTATTAGATCTGAAGTGTGCCAAATTTGTGAAGGAAGAAATACAAACCTTCTTCGAAAGTCATACGAACTCGCTGTCCTCGGATGCAACAATTGTGGTTGGCGACTAAACATAGTCTATGGGGCCTCCTCCAGGGGTATGTGCTCCAGAATGTAATTATCGCAGCAGGCACAAATAGCAGACTTGAAGACCCAGATGGTCCCCTTGGAGCACCATGTAGATGGTCCTGACTTGGGCAAAGTGGGACGCCTCTTAGGTGGTGGCATAGGTGCAAAAAAGAGCTTGGTTTTGCCATAGGGAGAATTTACTTGAACCAAGGGTACCAATAGATGATGGAAATAACAGGATGATGTGTGTTACCACATATTGTACTAGGAGTACTGAAATAAGAAAGATTATTAATCAATATTGGACTTTGATTTCAGATTAACTTGGTATACAGGACCCCCCATGCATGCTTTTAAGAGGGGTAAGAATATTAAGGATTGGGTGATCAGTTCTTATTTGGCAGAACCTCCAAAACCTTCCCTGTTATCAATGTTGAATTTACCAAAGACTGTGGGTCACTATAAATGTGGGACATGTAAAGCATGTATACTATGTCTGGAGACAAAAACATTTGAGTACAAACATGTGTCTGCTACACTTAAAGAACATACTAATTGCAACAGTACCAACGCAATTTATGTGATTAAATGCCTATGTGATTTATTATATGTTGGCCAGACCAAACAAAAAGTTAAGGTGCGCATTTTGCAACACTGTAGTCGTATTAGATGTAATATACAGGGTTCAACTTTGGTTGACTATTTTAGTGCATTGAATCATTCGGTAGACTCTCTGAAATGGTTGGTGATTGACAAGATCAGTGTAAATCGACAAGGGGGTAATGTAACTGATATTTTGAATCTACGAGAATGTAAATGGACCCATCTTTTGGACTCTGTTTCCCAGGTGCTTGAATGAATATGAGTAAATAGCCAGACAAAGGGCCAGTTTATCGAATGGCTAAGATATATTATTGTTGGAATAAAATTGTCTATGATGATGAACTATGGCCCAGGGGTGAATACCACCAAGGTGGAGAGATATACTGGGAGTATGAGATTTGTGTGGGTAGTTGAGTCCCATGAATTAAATGGACGTTTGATTTACCAATGAGAAAAGCCAATATGGCTGCTCGAATGGTAACATCGTTAGTGAAAAGCTGAAGTTGAGCGCCACAAATTAAATGGTTGTTCTATTTACGACTGAGAAATAACGTCTCAATGCCGGTAGCTTTAGAGCTACGCCGCCAATATGGCTGCTTGAACCGGAATAAGGAACGAGCATTGTTATGTCCGCATTCCTAACATGTTTTCTGGCGCCGTGTGCGTGCTTACCGACGGAGGGTATTTAAACGCTGGCTTTTTCCTTGCCACGTCTTTAGATGTAAAGTAGCGGCTTCTTAATACAGGCGATTGATGCACCGGTGTGAAAAGGTAACGCGGTTCTAGCATTCTGATTTGGATCTCCTTTGGAGGGGATCTATGACAATAGGTTTTAATAAGAAAATAAATACTGGAATTGTGTTTCGTTCTTCAGGACGAAGTGGATTTTGTCAAGAAAATATAATGATTGGGGGATTTAGGAATTCAATGCTGACTGAAATAGGATATAATTGACGTTATGCACTAGTGGGTCTGAGATAGCATGAAGTAAAAGGTTTTTTGAGAATAGAGTTTTGAGTAATGGTGTGTTTATTGGTGGATATTTTTAAATAATATCTATATATGTATAAATGAGAAATGTCTATGGGGGTCATTACGAGCTTGGCGGGCGGCTACTGCCGCCCGCCAAGCGGTAACCGCCGTGCGGCGGCCAATGCGGTAACCGCCGTGCGGCGGCCAATGCGGCCGCACTCCCGCGGACCCCATTACGACAAACCAAGTTTACGCCCGCCGGTCCAGCGGGGATGAGGCCGCAACATAGGAGCCGGCTCCTAATGGGGCCGGCGGTGTTGCGGCCGTGCGACGGGTGCAGTATCACCCGTCGCGCTTTTCACTGTGCTGTGTAGACAGTGAAAAGCTGTCCGGGGGCCTGTTAGGGGGCCCCAAGACACCACTTACCGCCAGCCTCTTCCTGGCGGTGCAAACCGCCAGAAACAGGCTGGCGGTAGGGGGGTCATAATCCCCATATCACCGCCGGGGCTAAAACGGCGGGAAACCGCCGGCCCCGGCGGTGCAACCGCTGCCCTACCGCCGCAGTCGTAATACTGATCTCCGTACTGCCAGCCTGTTGGCGGTACGGACGCCACATTACCCCTGGCAGTCTCTGACCGCCAGGGTCTTAATGACCACCTATATCTCCTAAGGGATCGGATTGGAGGAAATAAGACCAGGAGAAAGGATATATGGAATGATTCTGTTAGAAAATATGACCAAAGGAAGAAGTTGGGAATAATAAATCTCATGTACTGTGAGCAGGAGCACTTTGGTAGGGATTTTTTGGGAAATAATTAATTAATTATGTTAGGTGATTGTGAAAGTTTGCTACTTTTTAGACCTGTGGAAAGTTGAAGTTATATTGGAGAAGATTGTTTGTCTACAAGGTTGAGTGACGTTTGGGTGAGTACTGATGTGGTTATTTCTGCAGCATGGAATTAAGAATATGAGAAGGCAATAGTAAGGTTGATATATTATTTTGGATTATTTTAGATGTCCTCAATCTACTATTCCTGAGGAAGACCCGTTTTGGAGCCCGGAATTGGCCCAAGAGTTAGAGGGGGTTGAAACATCGACGATAATGCCATAGCCTGGATTTGTTTTTTTGGAATGAAGTGAAGATCCAAAATGAGGAATTGAATTCTGATATAAATAAATGTTGATTCAATGCGGAAAAAGGGTTAACCAACAGGCTGTTTCTAAGTCTATTTCTCTAATGGATAAATCAGAGATTAATTGTCTCCTTTTGTTTTTCTAATCACGAGCACTTGATTCTTTGCACTTTTTCTGTCCTTCTTCTCTTTTGTGTTGATATGGTAGGGGATTTTTATGAATTTGAAATATGATTATAGAAGATATTTTGTATATAAAATAAAGGATGAATTCCTAATGACTGTTTGTATCTATGCTGCATGATAGTAATAAGGATTTTTGTAATTTCCCTTTTTGTAAAGTTTTCCTGATGGATCAATGTTGTCTTGTAAAATAGGTGCAAACTAAGGCAGGTCTCTTTGTAGGAAGCGATTTAGTGTATGGAGTGCGTCAACCCAAAGGGTTTACGAGTCAGAAGACAAATCAGGCAACTACTATATTGGCTGGCAACCCGTAATATTTCCAAAAGAATAGTGCCAGCCATCAAAGATTCCTCAGGCAACCTCTGAGGAGCCATCTATGATTGCTCCAATAATCTAACCTTCTATCAAAATCTTTGAGGCAATTACGCTTCCCCATGTGAGGTTGAGAGACATACATCTTCCTTCGATTCCACGCCTTATGGCCTGTGAATTAGACCTGCCCTTAACAGGTGAAGAAGTGGATCAAGTCATATCTGGTTTTCCATCAGACAAGAACTCAGGCCCGACAGTTTTTCTGTTGAACACTGTAAGCGCAATCGGTCTTTAATGGTGCCCCAATTGCTGGCACTGTATAAGTAGGCAACATCGCAAGGCTCATTCCCCCCCATAGATAAAGCTACGGTCATCGTCAAACCCTGAGTGGGACAATGCCTAGCCTCCCAAATAATTTCCCTTTTCAATCTAAACATCAAAATTATTGATAAAGCCTTAACAACTAAGATGACTTGGAAGTTGTCGCATCTCAAAAATACTAATCAATTAGGCTTTATGCCAGGCAGAAGAACTGGACACTGAGGCCAGTTAGCACTCTCTCAATCACTCCGCCTAAATCTTAACCTGGCCATTTTTCTGATTGATTTCCCAGAGGGGTTTGATTCAGTCTGCAGGTCATTTCTCGAGACCTATCCTTCTAGAAGATGGTGGTTCTCCTGTTTATTAAACCCACAGCCCAGGTCCGGGTCAACGGAGATCCATCCCCCAGCCTTTCCATTACGCAGAGGTACACGTCAAGGTTGCGCTTTATAGCCCGTTATACCTGTTGCTTTTCGCTCTTGCCATAAAGATGCTGGTGCTCCTGATACGATGAGACAGTAAGATTTGGGGCTGGCGATGTAAAGGAAGTGCATAATACCACACTGCCCTTTATGCAGATGATGTACTGCTCTCCTTAGTGATCATCAGGCCTCAGGTGGCTTTTTAACCTCCATCTCTATGAGAAGGCTTCTGGTCTCTGGGTCAATGCACGCAAGTCACTTTTGTTAGTGGCGGCTGCAGAGGCTGCAACACATTGTTGCTGCACCAAGATTCCAGTTTGCATGAACTCCTTTATGTATCTGGGGAGTCATATCTCATACCTTTCAAAATTGGCCTAGACCCTCAAGTTACACCCACTTTCAACAGCCCTGTACAGGGACTTGCACAGGTGGAGTTGCCTACCCTTCAATCGGATGAGACGCATTGCAGTTTTTAAGATGTTGTGCCTCGCCAGGTGCCTATATATTTTAACAAACATTCCATATCTGCTTCTCCAAAAATGTTTTTGCTCTCTGACATAGAAACTGTCAACCTTTGTTTAGGTGGGTGGGTGGCACAAAGTGCCTTTCCCCTCAGCATGGAAATCTAACTTAGACAGTGGCCTTGGTGCGACTGACATTTCCGGTTACTATCTTACTGTACATCTGGTCACCATTAATAAATGGTTTACAGGAGGGTGAAATGACCTCGCATACCATCTGGATATATACCTGCTGGGGTTCAAGGGGCTTCTTGGTCTGTTAAATGGGGACTGGTTGCCACTAACCACGCCCTCCTGCAGCCGAGGGATGGTGAACTGCTGAAGGGTGGCGCTAAGCTTAATCATATAGGATCACTGTATGACAGAAATGACCCCTTTCTGGCAAGGCACCTGGCTTTGGCAGGTATTGAGTGTTTTGTGCAATGGGACCAACTAGGAATAACGTAACTTGGAGAAATTAGCCAAGGAGGCACTCTAACGTCCTTTCAGGAATTAGAAGACCAATATGCTTTGTCCACAAGCAATTTTTTGTTTCATCCAGTTGCGCCATGCCTTGCGGGCTCATCACCCTAAAGATGTCCAGAACCCTGAATATAGTGCGTTGTAGGGTAGGGAAAAGCACTTCATTCTGTATGCATGTGCAAACTCACTACACTTCAATATAATGGATGGACTGATAGACCCATTTGTTTTGTTAGACAGCACGGCCTAAACATCATTTGTCACAAGTAACCTATACTACAGCAATGCACTTTATCCCGGCATCACAAAGAATCTTCAAACGAGACTGCGGAGAACCCAGAACGCAACATCAGACTCATCCTGGATATCCCACGCCAACGCCACATCTCTGCCCACCTCAGAGACCTGTACTGGCTCCCGCATCACTTATAAGGTACTGACAAACACCTACAAAGCATTGCACAACATCAGACTGGCCTTCCTCAACCACCGCCTGACCATCTACACCCCCACCAGGCAGCTCTTTTCCTCTCAACTTGCCCTCACTGCCATCCCCAGAATCAAGAAAAGCACAGCTGGAAGCAGATCTTTCTCTTACCTCGCAGCCCAGACAAGGAACATGCTTCCACTCAACCTCAGACAGGCCACCTCGCTGAAACAGTTCAGGAAGGATCTCAAGACCTGGCTCTTCGAGTGAGCAGTATGCCTGCAATAACGCTTCGAGACCCCACGGGTGATAAGCCGCGCTTTACAAGTGTCTGATTGATTGACTGATTTGTGTGAAGAATACTCAATGACTGTAAATCTAACACATTTTGTATAACAATAGGTTAACAAATTCGTCTTATGAAAAACATAAATAAGAAAAGAGCAGTTTTTGCTAGAAGTTATTTTGAAAGATTATTAATGCAAACTCACCAATTGTTCAATATCAACAGTCGTGTTTGGCCAGTTTAAACAGCTGCCAATACTCTTTTTGGTTTTGTTTATTCCAGAGTGACCTCCAATTAGTGAAGAATTGAACTGATAAAAAAATGTGTTTATCCGATTCTGCACCAATGATAACTTGTGTCTTCTTTCCATTTCCTACAAAGAACAACTTTCCATCTAGTTTGAAAAGAACATGAACATGCTTAAAAGAAGAGTTTCAATTACTGTGGATGTTACACTAAAGAAAAATGAAAATTATTTTATATATATGCATATACATATAAACAAAAATGTTATACAAGTATAATATATGTCACGATTCCTACTATGCAACTAACTGATGCCCTCAAGGAATAAAAAAAAACCTGCCGCACCCTCGTGAAAGCCTGGCGCAAGGACCACACCGCAGATAACATGACTGCCTTCAAGAACGCTACCCGCGAACACCACCAACTGATCCGCGCCGCCAAAAGAAATTCCTTCACAGACAGACTTGACAAAAACAGTCACAACAGCAGAGAACTCTTCAACATCGTCAAAGAGCTCTCCAACCCTAACGCCAACACCAACGCCATCACGCCCTCACAAGACCTCTGCAACTCCCTCGCCACCTTCTTCCATCGTAAGATCACCGACCTACACGACAGCTTCGGACACCAAACCCAGCCAACCACCACAGAACCTACAACCCCAGCCATCACCCTCAACGCCTGGACTCACATCAACACGGAAGAGACCAAAGCCACCATGAACTCCATCCACTCGGTGCCCCCTCGGACCCCTGCCCACACTTCATCTTCAACAAAGCCGACGACATCATCGCCCCGCATCTCCAGACCATCATCAACAGCTCTTTTTCTTCTGCCATCTTCCCCGAGAGCTGGAAACACGCTGAAGTCAACGCCCTACTGAAGAAACCTACGGCGGACCCAAGCGACCTGAAGAACTTCCGCCCCATCTCGCTCCTCCCCTTCCCTGCCAAAGTCATAGAGAAGACCGTCAACAAGCAACTTACCAACTTCCTTGAAGACAACAACCTACTCGACCCCTCTCAGTCCGGATTCCGAGCCAATCACAGCACCGAAACCGCCCTCATCTCAGTCACAGACGACATAAGAACCCTGATGGACAACAGAGAAACAGTCGCCCTCATCCTCCTCGACCTCTCGGCTGCCTTCGACACCGCTGCCACCGCACCCTAATAACCCGCCTCCGCTCCACCGGGATCCAAGGACAGGCCCTGGACTGGATCACCTCCTTTCTCTCCAACCGCTCCCAAAGAGTCTACCTCCCACCTTTCCGCTCAGACCCTACCGAGATCATCTGCAGCGTCCCACAAGGCTCCTCGCTCAGCCCGACTCTCTTCAATGTCTACATGAGCCCCCTTGCCGACATCGTACGCAAACACAGCATCATCATCACCTCCTACGCCGACGACACTCAGCTGATACTTTCCCTCACCAAGGACCCCACCAGCGCCAAGACCAACCTGCAAGATGAAATGAAAGACGTTGCAGATTGGTTGAAACTCAGCCGTCTGAAACTGAACTCAGACAAAACGAAAGTCCTCATCCTCTGAAACACCCCGACCGCCTGGGACGACTCCTGGTGGCCCACGGCCCTTGGCACCGCACCAACCCCCTAAGACCACGCACGCAACCTCGGTTTCATCCTGGACCCACTTCTCACCATGACCAAACAAGTCAACGCCGTATCATCCTCCTGCTTCCTCACCCTCCGCATGCTCCGAAAGATCTTCCGTTGGATCCCCGCCGACACCAGAAAGACCGTGACCCACGCCCTCGCCACGAGCCGCCTGGACTACGGCAACACACTATACGCAGGAACCACCGCTAAACTCCAGAAACGTCTGCAACTAATTCAAAACGCCTCCGCCGCCTCATCCTCAACATACCCCGCAACAGCCACATCTCTGCCCACCTGAGACACCTGCACTGGCTTCCCGTCAACAAAAGGATCACCTTCCGACTCCTCACCCACGCACACAAAGCCCTCCACAACAAGGGACCCGAATACCTCAACCGCCGCCTCAGTTTCTACACACCCACCTGTCAACTTCGCTCCGCCAACCTCGCTCTCGCCGCCGTCCCTCGCATCCGCCGCACCACGGCAGGTGGGAGGTCCTTCTCCTACGTGGCAGCCAAGACATGGAATTCCCTCTCCACCAACCTCAGGACCACCCAGGACCACTCCGCATTCCGTAGGCAACTCAAGACCTGGCTCTTCGAGCAGCAGTAACCCCATCCCCTTAGCGCCTTGAGACCCGCACGGGTGAGTAGCGCGCTTTATAAATGTTTATGATTTGATTTGATACAATATTTGTTAACATAAAAGTAGGTATATCAGTATCATTTTAAGGATCAGCAAATGATGATGCTTCTTTCAAACAAGTACCATAGTTTTTAAAACTATAGAACCATTTTCTAATACTAAAGCAAGTTGGTGAAATGTAACTTACCATCAATGGTGATTATTTTAGAAAGTCTCTGTAATCCTTGCTTCTTTATTTTACTGACATTACTGCACAGAAATTTCAGGAGCTCGTTGTACTATGTGGCATCCATTATTCTTTAAAATAGCAAAACAACTATAATATGAAGATAATGTAAACATCATACTTTTAAAAAATTACATGGAAGATAAGGCACTACCAAAGGTAAGTAAGTTGTTCATTTGATAGAGACTTATAGCCACAGATTCGATTACTGAGAATGGATGCCATAACAATACTTCTCCGTAGTAGCTGCCTCAGCTCCCATGGAATGAGCTCATAAGCCACCAGAAGGCTGCTTCTTCGCCAAGGTATAGCACCTCTTAATACAAAGCAATAGATAATGGGAGATGGTCCTCTTCTCAACAGCTTGCCACATCTTCACACCAAAGAAGCCAATAAAAAGCTGAGCATCCAACTGGTGGTGTTTAGTATGATTAACTCCCTCTTTGGGTCCAATAGATGTAAGGATGGGTAAAAAGTTGGCATATGATAGTTTGACCGACATGGAAGAGAGTGACCACTTTTGGAAAAAGAGAACCAGCTTGTCTGGAAAGATGGTAGTTTAAGGTGGGTATACAGAGAAGACTTAAAGCTCGGTAACTCTCCTGGCAGATGTACTTGAAAAAAAAACATTTTTTACATTCAACCACCATAAAGTGCATAGGCTCAAATGGAGTACACATGAAAAACACCAGAAATAAATTAAGATTTCACTGGGGTCCTACAAAACTTTTTTAAGGCCGAAATAAGTCCAATAAACCTTTTAAAAAACTTGTGGCACCTGGTGACTTGAACATGGAAGATTGGTCAGGCACCCGCAAATATGCTGGTAACAGTGAAAGATAACCTTTCATTGTGCCCAAAGATTATCACTGTTTCACACCAATGAGCTGGCACCACAATCATCACTTTCGTGAAGACAAGAGAGGGGAGCACAGTAAACTTAAAATGCTATTGTCTCATTGTGAACAACAGTTAACAGCTGTGAATCTTCAGGATGGGGGTGTGTGTAAATAAGCATTGGGAAGGTCCAGTACTATCATCCAGTATCCAGGGGTGAACGCAGGCAAGACCTGAGCCAGGGTGAGCATTATGAATTTGTCTTTGTGGAGGTAGCTGTTGACGGATCGCAAATCAAGAGGACGGAGCATACCTTTCTGTTTTTTCGCCACCATGAAATAAAAGGAAAAACAGGACACCCTGCCTGCCTGGTGCCTCCTGCTGGAGCAAAGAAAGGTGGTTCTCTGACATACATTGAACGGACAGTGGAATATGTAACGGAGCTTGTAAGAATGTTAAAGCATAGCCCTGCAAAAATTATTTGTACCAGTATGACGTGATGTTGACCAACTGAGGCAGGTGATGCTGTATCCAGACCACAACAAGATGGTTCTGGGTTAAAGGTATACTAAAGGCCTTTGGAGTCAGCAACTGTTGGGGTGGGGAGAGGGTGGTGAGAAGTTCTGGGTACTGGACTGGGCCGTAAACAGCACCTTACACGACAACCACACCCATGCCCACAAAAATATTGCTAAACCAGGTCAGCGGAATAGGCTGGTAGGGAAATTGCAGGTGGCCACGAAGGCAGCCACAGAAGGGGCAGGAGGATGAGTGAGGCGGAGGCAAATGGGCAGTGCTGTTGCTGCTGTCCTTTAATAGCTCCAGTGCAGGATCAGCCTTCTCACCAAACAAGTAGGAGCCATGAAAAGACATGTCCACAAGTTTGCTCTGGACCTGGCTCAGCACTGATCGAACAAGTGACCTAGATAGACCTATCCAATTTGAAAAGGTTATAGCACGAGAACATGACTGAAGCCCCATAAATCCGCGGGACCAGATGAGTTCCCAGCTATCTTTTATAAGACATTCTTCATGCTCTTGTACACATACGCCGATAAGGTGCTCAGCTAGGTCCACTTGCCATACCTGGTGACTACACTGGTCAATTTTGGCTTGGGGAATACTTCTGCTCATGAATCTGAGTAGCTATGGTCTTCCACGGTTTGAGTTAATGGGCAAACGTCTGCCCCATTCACTATCAGCAGAGGTACCATACAGGGGTGCCACCATCCCCTCTGCTCTGCACATTATGGGGGTCATTACAACCTCTGCGGTCTTTTTACAAGACCGCCGAGGGGCCGCCGTGCTGAAGACTGCCAGTGGTGGTGGTTTTCCGCTCGGCGTATTATGACTGTTGGCAGCTCTTCATCGTTTCTCCGACGCAGAGCCGCCAACAGCCATAGTGACGGGCGGTGGGGAAGTGGAGGTTGCTCCACCTCCACCGCCACGCCAACAGAACACCGCCGAGCGTATCACGTCCTGTGATTCGCCGTGGAGGTGTTCTGTTGGCGGTGTGGTGTCGGCAGAGCTGCCCCCATGGCTCCCGTCCCCTCCCGGAGGATCGACGGAACAGGTAAGTCGATCGTCCGTTAGGGGAGGGGGGTGTTGTGTGTTGTGTGGGTGCATGGGGGTGTGCGTGGGTGTATGTAGAGGGGGGGTGTGAGTGCGTGTATGCTTGTGGGGTGTTGCATGTTTTGGGAATGAGTGCGTGTATGTCTGTGGGTATGTCTGTATGGATGTGTGCATGTATGTTTGAATGTGGGTGTGCGTGTCTGACTGTGTGTGTGGATGTTGGCATGTATGTCGTGTGTCTGTGTGTATGTGTGTTGGTGGTGCCTGCGTGCGTGTCGGGTGTGTATGTGTAAGGTAATGTCGGGGGTCGGGTGGGGAGGGGGTCCTGCCACCTTTGGGGGGTGGCAGGAGTGGTGGGGGGTGTAGGGGAGGGAGTCGGGGTGGGGGTGGGGGAGACCCTACCACTGCCAGGGAAGGAATTCCCTGGCACTGATAGTGCTTACCGCCATGGATTTCATGGCGGTTCCTACCGCTGGAAATCCACCGCGGTAAGCCGGGTCAAAATATCGGCAGCGGTATTGTCACGACCGCCAGGCTGGAGACACAGGTCTCCAGCCCAGCGATCGTCTCCGCCCTGGTGGGCGGAACGGAGAAGCGGCGGATGACCATGGCGGTAACCGCCATGGTCATAATCCTCAAAAAAAGACCGCCAGCCTGTTGGCGGACTTACCGCCGCTTTAACACCGTCCGCCAGGGTTGTAATGACCCCCTAAATATTTCCCCAAAGAGTGCATGATAACTATCATTACAGGGGTTTGCTTTGGAAGGGAACATCACACTATTTGTCTTTACGTAGATGATGTAATAATGTCCCTCAACAACCCCCTATGTGGCTTTCCAGCATTTTTAACGGAAGTAGACACTTTTAGAGCAGTGGCTGGCTCCTGAATATATATTCATAAGTTCCAAGCCCTCGTTCTCACTGTTCCAACCAATAATGTAATGCAACTCTCCCACCGATTTCCCATACAATTGGAAAGGAAAACTATTGCATACTTGGACATTCAGTTGACAAAGACAGTGCCAAGCACAGCAGCGCTTAAATACAACAAGCTTTTCCAACAGGTCAGCAGAGACCCAGCACAATGGTGTATCTACTACCTTTCCTGCTGGGCAGAGTTGCAGCTTTGAAAATGATGATTCTATTGTGGATTCTTTTCTTCTTCTAGGTGCTACCATTGAATCCACATGCTGGGATGATTCACACCTTGCAAAAGCCCTTTTTTTTGTTTTTTTGGGCAGACCTATGCCCTCGGCTTAGCAGAGACCTGAGCCATTGTCCACCACTGGAGGGGGGACTCACGCACCTTCAAAACTAGTATCAGGCATTAGAGCTCCAATATATGGCAGAATGGTCACAGGCCGAAGCAGAGAAACACTTGTGGAAGGTCTCATTCCTGAGGAGACCACAATGAGCTTAGGGTCTCTACTCTTCCACAGTCACAAGATTGTTGTTCCGGGTGTGGGATAAGGTGGTAGTACGTAAGGAGCTAACAATGTTCCCCTCTTCTCTCACACCCATGACAGGCAACACAGATTTTAACCCAAACCTGTACCAAGTAGCGTTCCACACCTGGCAAGAGGTGGGATGCCAGTTTACTGCCCACTTCTTTGACAAAGATGGCCCTATTGCGTTCAAACAATTAAGAAGAGCCTACACACTTAAAGAGAAAGAATGTCTATACTTTCTGCAGATTCAACACTGGCCACTAGCTCCACCACCCGAGCTGCAGCAACCTGCACCATGGCAACACACAAGAAATGGCTCGTTACTCAAACCAAAATTGACCCATTCATGAGTGGCCCATCATGCATGACCCATCGCACCCCACCGGCCTCTGGTTTAAGGTGGGTGTTTGTGTGTCAACAAAACGTAAAAAAATAATAATAAAAAAAAACGAGTTAAACCAGGACCCAAGGCATCTTACCGTCAATTCTGCAGAGCAGTGTGAAGATCCAAGTCGGGAGCCGGTTCCAAATAGGCTGCTGTTCCTTGCCAGAACCATTCACTGCGGATTTTGCCACCTGAGTGCCGAACATTTCTGGAGCTGCCGCTATGTCCTAATGTGTGCAAGCTCTAACTTTTGTGGTGCAGAGCCCGTGGGTGGTAAAAGTAACTTTGTAACAGAGGGCACTAAAACTCATTGGCCTTATCCAGGTTATTTTGTGACTTTACAGAAACATATTCACTAGTAGGCTCTAGACTGGATGTCACCGCACTAGACTGGGGAATAACCCTGGGTATAACAGTAGGAGAGAGACAAAGGGAGCCCACACAAACAGAGGTAGACTACAGTCTAGAGAAAGACTGTTATTCTGCGCACATCATATTCTAGCTTGTGTGTGATGCCAAATACAATGTTTTATTAAAAAACAAGTATTTGGGCATCGCTATTTCTGTTGGTATGGCGCAGCATGACACACTGGAAAACACCAATTTTGTTTGGTGGTTGCTGGGAAGGTGGTTTCCCATGGTAGGTGGTGGGACACCTGTGCCTCTCGGTCGTGCAAATGAGTCGAGTGGTCTCCTTGCACAGGAGCACAATCAAAGAGCCTCCATATTAAGGCCCTCATTACATTCCTGGCGGTTGGTGATAAAGCGGCGGTAACACTGCCAACAGGCTGGCGGTAAAAAAATCAGAATCATGACCACGGTGGAAACCCCCAACCCAAATAGCCACTTTAACACACCAAGCGCCATGGCAGTAGCAACAAACACTGCAGCGGTAACCGCCAACAGCCAGGCGGAAGACAATGTACCGCCACTGCATCACAACATGCCTATCCGCCAGCTACCAATGCCATCAAAAGCACAGCGGAAACACTACTATGAAGGGAAACGACTCACTTCTCGACACTCAAGGAAGAACGAGGATGCCATTGAGCCCGAGCTGCAGGTGTTCCCAATGCTGGAGTACCTTCTCATACACCAGGAACGTGAACGCCCGCCGGCGAAGACGACCACGGTGAGTACTGCACCTAGCACACAAGGGAGGGGCGGAGGAAAAAGAGAGTGACACACACACGCAACATGGAACACCCCCACCCTCACCCCCAACACCATACACACAAACAGATGCAACAACATCACAAATACACCCCGTAACCCTCAGGAATAATGCAAGGACAAAAGGAATGGAGTAAAATGAGTGTAATTGTAAAGTCTTAGAAAAATACGTACTTAAATAAAGAAACAGTATGTACAATATATATAATAATATATACAAAAGGAGGGACAATGCCCACTCTAAAATGTCCGTGGCCCACTGACCCAAAACACGTAGGCCAAGGCCACACTTGACTCCTGCCTCAATATGGAGAGAACACTGCAGGGGCATCAGGTCGAAAACACACAGGCACCTCAGGGGGACTGGGAATGGGGGGGGGTACCTCAACCGGAAGATGGTACAATGTCTTTGGCCTGGAGGGGGCTCTATGCCCACTGCTTGGTCCTGGGGAGTGCAAAGCCACAGTCTCCCAAGTGGGTGGTTTGCCCACTGCTTGGTCCTGGGGAGAGCAAAGCCGCAATCTCTCAAGTGGGTGATTTGCCCACTGCTTGGTACTGAGGAGTGCAAGGCCACAGTCTCTCAAGTGGGTGGTTTGTGCACTGCTTGGTCCTGGGGAGTGCAAAACCACAGTCTCTCAATTGGATGGCTTCTCCACTGGTTCTGGAGGGGGGCTTGTGCCCAGTGTGCTTCATCCTGGCAAGGAGGGGCTGAGTAGATGGCTTCTTCCACTGGTTCTGGAGGGGGCCTTGTGCCCAGTGTGCTTCATCCTGGCAAGGAGAGGCTGAGTGGATGCCTTCTTCCACTGGTCCTGGAGGGGGCCTTGTGCCCAGTGTGCTTCATCCTGGATTGGGCACGGTCACAGTTTCTCACTTGTGTGTCACACCTACAGGTGTTGCAGGGACAAGGACGCACTGCAGCCCATGTAGTCACCACTACACACTGCTCGCCGGCGGAGACGGCTGCTCAGTGGATGCCAGTTGCGCTGCAGGTGGCGGTGCTGGCAGTGGTGGTGGTAGCCTTGCTAGGTGGCGAACCCTTCTTGGCCTTGGCAGGTGGTGCTGGCACACTGGCTGGGCTGACGGGTGCCTCCTTGGAGACTCTCACACCTGCAGTAGTGGCAGAAACCACAGTGGCCGTGGACTGGGTGGCTGAGGTGCTGGGCTGGGTTCTGGCCGCCCTGGGCCGACGTGAAGGACAGGGGGGAGGGGTAGGGAAGAGTTAAATGTTTTTAAGGAAAAGCTTCTTAGGGACACTGGGGCGGGAAGAGGGTGAAGGTTTGGGAGTGGAGGAAGAGGAAGTGGTTGTAGGAGGTGTCTGCTGTGTTTGGGTGCAGGTGCCTGGGCTGGATGCTGTTGTGAGATGGATGGCTGTTGGGTGTCTGTGTGCTTCCGTTTGTGTACTTCAGGAGGAGGCTCACAGACACTGTGGGAGAGGGGTGTGTAGTGATAGGTGTGCTGGTGATGGAGGTAGTGGATGAGGATGAAGTGCATGGAGGTGTGAGTGGAGACGCTTCTGGGAGGGAGGTGGACAATGAGGAGGAGGGGGACACAGTGGAGGCAGTGGATGTTGGTGTGTCTGCATGTGGATGGTGCTTGTGTGAGTACTTGTGAGATGAAGTGTGGGTCTTGTGTTTGCCTGAGCCACTTCTGTGTGTTGATTTGGCTGATTGCTGGTCTGAAGGTGTGGTTGGGATAGGCTGGGGTTGAGGGGATTAGAACTGGGTAGAGGAAGTTGGAGGGGGAGGCTGGAGACAGGGACAATGGCTCGCATCAGTACGTTGGCCAGAGCCTGGAATGCTCTCTGTTGGGCCACTACGCCAGAGTGAATGCCCTCTAGGTATGCATTTGTTTGTTGCAAATGCCCTGCTACACCCTGGATGGCATTCAGTATGTTTGACTGCCCAACAGAGAGGGATCTCAGGAGGTCAATAGCCTCCTCACTGAGGGCAGCGGGGCTCACTGGGGCAGGGCCTGAGGTGCCTGGGGTGAAGGAGATGCCCACCCTCCTGGGTGAGTGGGCACGGGAAACTAGCTGAGGGGCTTCTGGGAGGGCGGTGCTGGTATGGGGGGTGGCGGCTGTACCTGTAATTGGGGTGGTCACAGAGGTGTCCGCCACAGCCAGGGAGCTTCCATCGGAGGAGGTATCACTTTCAGAACTGACCCCTCCTGTCTCCGCCATGGTGCTCCCCTCGCCCTCCGTCCCACTGGTGCCCTCACCGTTGGTGGATTCGGCCTCCAGGCCCATGTGGGATGCATCTCCCTCCGTCGCCTCTGCCCCTCCACCAGATGATGCTAATGCACACAAGGACAGGGTGACAAAATAAAAAGGGGGGGAGAGACAGAGGATACACTTGGTCAATGCCAGCAACAACACTAACGTTGGTGTACACAACTCACAGGGAACAGCCCTATGCACTAGGCCATGCACTACCACTTACAATGCTAGTCACCAGCCCATTGGGTACAATGCCTAACGCCATTAGCTGCACACCTGACACCCACAGGACCCTGCCCAGTAGTAGATGCCCACTAACATTATTGGGGTTGGAGTGAATCTGAGCTTGCCCATTATTGAACATACCCTGCCATGTTTGCCCTGACCTAGGGGCACCCACAGCGCACATCCCCCACCCAGGTAATACCTTAATGCGCGCAAAGTTATGAATCTTAACTGTACTCACCCCCATGTGGCTGCTGTGATCCCTTCAGGCGCCCATCCAACTCCGGATAGGCCACCTCCAGGATACGGAACATCAGGGGGGGTCAGGGTACAACGGGCACCCCTTCCTCGTTGGGAGGACAGCTCCAGCTGGGCCTTCATCGTTTTCCTTGCCCAGCGGCGCAGGGCCTCCCACCATTTGCGGCAGTGGGTGCTCCGCCTGTCAAAGACCCCCAGGGTCCGCACCTCCTTGATGATGGCACTCAAAATACCCTTTTTCTGATGGGCGCTGACCTGCAGAACAAAATTCAGCAGAAAAGGTATTAGTCATACCGTCCGGACTGTTATACTCATGGCCCAACATATTCCCCCATCCCCTTATGCACATACATTGACCACCGTACATGCAGCACTCTGCCCAGGACCCCTCAGACCCCCCCACACAACGCTTACACACACAGCAATCCATACTTTCATGGCCCATGCATCATGCTCACAGTGTACTCACCTGTTTGTCTGGAGGACCATAGAGTAAAGGGTACTGGGGCAGGACCCCATCCACCAGTCTCTCCAACTCCTCCGAAGTAAAGGCAGGGGCCCTTTCCCCAGAAACTCAAGCCACTGTCTCTTCCAGGCACAGGTCACAGCAACCCTTGCAGTGTAGGTCCTCTCCTGTTGAAAGTTAGGTAGCAAGTGAGTGCACAAATAGAAAATGGCGGTCACGTCCGCGGCTGTGCGTACCATCACCACCAGCGTACATCGCCATTGGCTCCTGGAACCCATAGGGCCCAATGATAACCAATGTGGTGTTGCGCGTGGTCAACGACTGCCGACCACAATGGCACACAACACCAGTGGACAGGTCCAGCAGACACTATTTCAGGGGGGCACAGGCCATGGCACCCAACTGCGTCACAGCAGACTCTGGCACATCAACTGACTTAAGGGTTCACATACTGTTTCTGTGAAGGAAAAAAGCATATTACGGTTGAAATATGGTTGAATATAACCATTTGCTCACCGTTTTTCACCCTAGAGTTCAACCACTGAGGATGAATAGGAGATGGTGACATCCCCCGTGTACAGACCCCTGGTGGACCTTGCAACAATGGAGGACGGGCACAATATCCTGACCTACAGACTTGATAGGGCCACATTCCAAGAACTGTGTGCCCATTGGAGCCAGACCTGATCTCAGCTATCCTCCACCCCACAGGTATCCCCCCTCTAGTGCAGGTCCTGTCAGTGCTCCATTTCCTGGCAAGTGGTTCCTTCCAAGCGACAGTGGCCATGGCATCAAGGATGTCTCAGCCTATGTTCCCCAACATACTGACCAGAGTGTTGTCTGCCCTGATGAAACACATGGGCAGCTACATCTTATTCCCCTCAGGTGGAGGATTTGGCCACCGTGAAGGCTGACTTCTATGCACTGGGACATATCCCCAACATCACTGGTGCCACGGATGCTACACATATTGCATTTGTGTCCCCCCCGGAGAAATGAACAAGTGTTCAGAAATAGAAAAAGCTTTCACTATCGGAGTGTGCAGATGGTGTGTTTGGCGGACCAGTACATCTCCCATGTCAATGCCAAGTATCCTGGCTCTGTGTATGATGCCTTTATCTTGAGGAATAGCAGCACCACATATGAGATGGCTCAACTCCAGAGGCACTGGGTGTGGCTAATAGGTGAGCCCATGGTCCCCACCCAGTTTATGTAGGTATATGGGTGTGGGGTTGTCTCTAAGGGTGAGTGTGTGGCTAACAGGTGTCCCTCGATTTTGCAGGTGACTCTGGTTACCCCAGCCTCTCATGGCTACTGACCGCAGTGAGGAATTCCAGGACAAGGGCAGAGGAACGTTACAATGAGGCACATGGGCGAACAAGGAGGATCATTAAGAGCACCTTTGGCCTCCTCAAGGCCAGATTCTGGTGCGTCCTTCTGACTGGTGGATCCCTGTACTACTCACCCAAGAAGGTGTGCCAGATCATCGTTGCATGTTGCATGTTGCACAACCTGGCCTTGAGATGCCAGGTGCCTTTTCTGCAGGAGGATGAGCCCGGGAATGGTTGTGTGGCAGCGGTGGAGTCTGTGGACAATGACGAAGAGGAGGCAAAGGAAGAAGATGTGGACAACAGAACCACACTAAATCAGCAGTACTTCCAGTGACACTCAGGTAAGACACAGTAACTTCACCTTCCATTGCAGTTTTGTGTTTGACATTGAACATGGCAGCCTGAATTCCCTGTTTCTATGGCCACTTACTGTACCCTTTGGCATCTCTATTTTCCGATCTGTGTGCCCCACTCTGGCTCCTGGTATGTTTACTGCTGGCCACTACAGGACATACCTATGCAAATATTACAGTGCTTTTGAATTGCAATGTTTACAGTTTGTATAACTAATACATTCGTGACACAATTGACAGACTCCATATTTGATTTTGTTTCAAGGGTGTTTATTTAGGTGCTGATAAGTGGAGGGGGCATTGCAATGAGCTGGGTTGATGATGGTGGAAAGTCCAGGGTAGAGGCCAGTCTATTTTTATCACAGGTGCATTGCCCAAGGAGGCATAGAAAGGGGAGCAATGGCAGTTCAAGGTGGACAGGGTGACAGGGTGGGACAGAAGGGTAACAAACAGGATAGTGTTATTTCCTGGCGGGGTCTTGGCAATGTTCTCTGGCTTCTGCCTGGATTGCAGGGACTGTTTGCATGGTGGTTCTCCTTCTGCAGGGGGTGGGGTGCTGGTGGCCTGTTGTTCCAGTGGGGGAGGGCCTCCTGTCCACTAGCGTCGGCAGAGGTGGAGGGCAGTTCTTCGGTGTGGTGAGTGTCAGGTGCCCGTTGGTGTGCCACTGCCTCCCTCAAGGTGTTGGCCATGTCTGCCAGCACCCCTGCAATGGTGACCAGGGTGGTGTGGATGTACCTCAGGTCCTCCCTGATCCCCAGGTACTGTCCCTTCTGCAGCTGCTGGGTCTCCTGCAACGTGGCCAGTATCTGGCCCATGGTCTCTTGGGAATGGTGGTATGCTCCCAGGATGTTGGTGAGTGCCTCGTGGAGAGTCGGTTCCCTGGGCATGTCCTCCCCCTGTCACACAGCAGTCCTCCCAGCTTCCCTGTTGTCCTTTGCCTATGTCCCCTGAACTGTGTGCCCACTGCCACTGACCCCAGGTCCCTGATCGTCGTGTGTTTGTGGGGTTGCCTGGTTTCCTGTGGTGGTGGGCACACTGCTGATTGACGTGTCCTGGGGACAGAGGGATGGTCCCGCTGGGTGGGTGCCGTGGTGGTGTTTCCTGAGGGGGGAGGCTCTGTGGTGGTTCGTGACTGTTGCTGGGTCACCGACTGTCCAGAGGTCCCTGATGGGCCAGGTTGGTCATCGTGATCCAGGCATGCAGAACTGCTGTCATCACTGTGGGCCTCTTCTGGGGGGGGACTGGATGTGGCTGGCACCTCCTCTCCGGTGACGTTGAGTGGGGGTCCTGTGGGGATGTAAATGCAGTGTTATTGTTTCTGCGTGTGCCATCTTGTGCATGGATATGTTTCCCTCTATGGCTGTTATTAGCAAGGCACCTTTGGGTTGTGTGAGAAGTTATTGGTTTGGCTAAGTGATTGTCACTAGTGTGCATGCTGTGGTGATGGATGTCCATGCAGGTCTGTGATGGGGGTCCATGCATTGGTGTTGCATGCAGGGCTTGGTATTGGGATGGGTGGGTTGTGATGTTGGGGTATATGTGAGGTGGTGAAGTGATGGGGGTGAGGGTAGGGGAAGGAGTTTGTGATGGCATGCAGCTAGGGGGGGGTGAAAGTAGTAAAGATTTGACTTACCAGAGTTCAGTCCTCCTGCTACTCCTGCAAGGCCCTCAGGATGCATGATCACCAAGGCTTGCTCCTCCCATGTTGTTAGTTGTGGGGGAGGAGGTGGGGGTCTACCGCCAGTCCTTTGTACAGCTATCTGGTGTCTTGCAACCACGGACCACACCTTCACCTGTAGGTCGTTCCACCTCTTTCTGATGTCATCCCTTGTTCTGGGGTGCTGTCCCACGGCGTTGACCCTCTCCACGCCTCTCCACCATAGCTCCATCTTCCTTGCAATGGACGTCTGCTGCACCTGCGATCCGAATAGCTGTAGCTCTACCCAGATGATTTCCTCCACCATGACCCTTAGCTCCTCCTCAGAGAATCTGGGGTGTCGTGGTGCCATGGGTGTAGTGTGTGTGGTGTGTGTGAGGGTGTGTGGGGTGATGTGTTGGGGTGTGTGCTGTGAGGTGCGTGGATGGTGTATGAGTGATGGTGTTTTGTGGCTCAGATTCAGTGGGTGCTCGTAGCTTGTCTCTCTCTCAGTTAGCAATATTTTTTTCGTTGTAAGGGTTGTGGGTATTCTGGGTGTGTGTTTTATAGTGTTTTTGGTGTGTGGTTGTGGTGTGTGTATGTGTGTCAGGTGTGTGTATTTTGAATTGTTCAAGTGGTGTAGTTTTGTTAGTGTGTGTGTATTTTGAGCGCAGCAGTGTCTACTGCCAATGGCTTACCGCGGATGAATGACAGCCGCAGTGATTCGTGGGTCATGATGTTGTGGGTGTGTTTCTGTTGGCGTAACGGTGTGGGTTTTGGTACTGCCATTTTATCACTGACCTTTGGGCTGGCGGACTTGTGTTTGTGTCTGTATAGTAGCGGACTTCTATGTGTGGGTCATAATACGCGTAACGGTATACTTCCGCGGTCGCGATATGTTGGCAGCAGTCAGCATGGCAATAAGCGGCACTTACTGCCAATGTTGTAATGAGGGCCTTAGTCTGATGAAATTTCCACATCTAAAAGTCCAATCTGATACGTTGGAGCATCGATTCAGCAATTAAAAAAATTATTTAAAAAACAAAAGCAAAAGAATGTTCCTACTCATACGCCTTAACTTTATGAAAGAAAGAGAAGAATACTTGTAAATTGTATCAGTACACCATAAGTAAACAAGACGTTATATAGACTACAGCATAGTAGATATACGCCCTCATTATGACATTGCAAGTAAATCCCACTTACCGCCAAGCTGACGGCCGCTAACCTACTGCTGCGGCAGCAGATATCATTCACTATATTATGACACACACACCAATCCAACAGTATTCAGCCACACACACAAATCCGCCAGCGGCAGATATCCATTCACTATATTATGACACACACACACACCAATCTGACAGTATTCAGCCACACACACAAATCCGCCAGACCAACCCACACTGTTATGCCAACAGAACGCCCATCACATTATGACCCACGAATCACCACAGCGGACATTCAACGGAGGTAAACCATTGGCGGTACATACCACCACATTGGACAATGCCAAATACACACACCTGACACCCATACACACACCACACACACACAACCACACCACTTTAAAAAACACACCCATATTACCCACAACCCTTTACGACTACAAAGCATAGCCACCAGAGAGACACCAAGACTACTGAGACAACTACAGCCACACACTACTCACACCTATACACCACTCAAGAACTCCACATCACACACCCCAACACATTTCCCAACACACCCTCACCAACACACATCACATAACACCCATGGCACCACAAAGACACCCCTGTTTCACAGAGGAGGAGCTAAGGGTCATGGTGGAGGAAATTGTCAGGGTAGAACGACAGCTATTTGGAGCACAGCAGATATCAATAGCCAGGAAGATGGAGCTATGGTGGAGAAACGTGGACAGGGTCAATGCCATGGGACAGCACCCCAGAACTAGGTATGACGTCAGGAGAAGGTGGAACAACCTACGGGGGAAGGTACGTTCCATAGCAGCAAGACACAAGCTCGCTATCCAGAGGACTGGCGGTGGACCCCACCTCCTCCCACACAACTCACAGCATGGGAGGAGCAAGTCTTGGCAGTACTGCATCCTGAGGGCGTGGCCGGAGTCGGAGGAGGACTGGACTCTGGTAAGTCAACTCTCTACTATTATCACCCCCCTTACTGCATGCCACCACATACCCTCACCCTCACTCCCATCACTCCACTACATCCCACACACTCCACCGTCACATCTCATTAATCCCAATGCCAAGCCCTGCGTGCTGTACCAATGCATGGACACCCCTCACGCCCTGCATGGACACCTATCACTAAAGCATGCATACCATAGGGAAACTAACAATCCCGCCATACACTAACATACACAAATGAAAGCTGCCAGGGCAAATCCAACCATAGAGGGGAAGCCACGGGTGTACAATATGTCAGACACATAAACCATAACACATCATCTACATCCCCGTAGGTACCCCAGCCAATGTCTGCGGAGAGGTGCCAGCACTATCCAGTCCCCGAATTGAAGAGGCCTACAGTGATGACAACAACTCTGGTCTTCAGGATCTGGACGGCCTACCTGGCCCATCAGGGACCACTGGACAGCCGGTTACCAAAGCCCAGTCACACACCGCCACAGAGACTCCCCCATCTGGAAACACTACCTCAGCACCCACCCAGTGTACCCACACCTCTGTCCCCAGGAGACATCAATCAGCAGTGTGTCCACCTCTACAGGGACCCCAGGCCACACCTCGCGCACAAGACAATCAGGGACCTGGGATCAGTGGCAGTGGGCACACGGTTCAGGGGACAGAGGCACAGGCCAACAGGGAAACTGGGAGGACTGCGTTGCGCCAGGGGGAGGACATGCCCAGGGAACTGACTCTCCAGGAGGCACTCGCCAAAATCCTGGGAGCCTATCAACATTCCCAGGACATGATGGGCCAGATCCTGGACAACGTGCAGGAGAACAGGCGGCTGCAGGAGGGACAGTACCAGGGGATCAGGGAGGACTTGCAGGCCATCAACAACACCCTGATCTGCATAGCAGGGGTGCTGGCAGACATGGCCAACATTATGAGGGAGGCAGTCTCACACCAGCGGGCCCCTACCACTAGCCAGACATCTGAACAGCTTTCCACTTCTGCTGCCGCTAGTGGCCAGGAGGCCCGCCACATGACTCACAGGCCACCAGCACCTCTCTCCCTGTAGAGGGTGAACCATCTCGCAAACGTTCCTGGACAGAAGCCAGAGACACTTGCCAAGACCCCGCCAGGAAATGAGATTCTCCTGGTTGTCCCCCTTGTGTACCACTCAGTCACCCTGTCCACCTTGAACTGCCATTGCTCCCCTTCCTATGTCCCCTTGGACAATGCACCTGTGCTACAAACAGACTGGAACAATACCCTGGACTTTCCTCCATCGTCACCCCATCCCAATTGCACTTGCCCACTATATGTTAGCACTTCAATAAACACCCTTTGACACAAATCCATTTGGAGTATGTCATGTACATCAAATATATATTCTTTGAAACAAGTACAAACATTGCAAATTAACTGTACATAGAACGAGCATAGATTAATGACCTGTAGCTGGCTGTAGTGATCACACCAGGAGTATATGTCAAGTCACCAACATCTGCAAAATGAATTGCCAGAGGGAAAAGGAAGTGGGCATAGAAGTGGGAAATATCAGAATGGCATTGCCACACAGATTACAACCAAAGTCATTGAAATGTAAAGTTACACTGTCCTACCTGTGTGTCATTGGAAGTATTGTGGTATAACTGATGTTCTGTTGTCCTCATCCTATGCCTCTTCATCCTCACTGGCCACAGGGTCTACTGCTGCTACACAGGCATCTCCAGTCTCCTCCTCCTGCAGGAAAGGTACATGGCGTCTAAGGGTCAGGTTGTGCAGCATGCAACATGCCACTATTATCTGGCAGGCCTACTTGGGTGAGTAGCGCAGGGATCCACCTGTTAGATGGAGGCACCGAAACCTGGCCTTCAGGAGGCTAAAAGTCCTTTCAATTATCCTTCTGGTTCACCCATGTGCCTCATTATAACATTCTTTTGCCCTTGTCCTGGCATTCAGCACAGGGGTCAGCAGCCATGAGAGGTTTGGGTAACCAGAGTCCCATGCAAATATTGAGGGACTACATTTAGCCACACACTATCCAATATGGCCCACACCATACCCACAAACCAACATCTACTGGTTGGAAACCAGGGCTCACCTATTAGCCACACCCTATGCCTCTGTAGTTAGTAAGCTACTTTTCTTCAGGACAAAGGCATCATGCACCGACCCAGGATACTTAGCATTGACGGGGGAGATGTACTGGTCCGCCAAGCACACCATCTGAACATTCATGTAGGGAAACTCTTACGATTCCGGAAGACCTGATCATTCAGCTGTGGGGGGGGGAATGCAATATATGTACCAACGATTGCCCCAATTATGTTGGGGATATGTCCCATTGCATAAAACTCGGCCTTCTCTGTGGCCAAATCCTCAACCTGGGGGAAAACAATGTAGCTGCACATGTGTTTTATCAGGGCAGACAACGCTCTTGTTAGCACTATTGAGAACACTGGCTGTTACATTCCTGTTGCCAAGCCCACTGTCACTTGGAAAGAAACAGTTGCCAGGAAATGGAGTACAGATAGCACTTGCACAAGAGGGGGGATCCCAGTGGGCTGACGGATAGCTGATCTCAGGGTAGTCTCCAATTGGGCACACAGCTCTATGATCGTGGCCCGGTCGAGTCTATAGGTGAGGATAATGTGCCTGTCCTGCAGTGTTGCCAAGTCAACCAGGGGTATGTGCACGGGGGATATGTCTCCATCTCCTATTCATCTGCAGGGGTAGGTATCTAAAGGATGCAAGAGTGAGGAGGCTGTCACAAACTTAACATTGGAGCTACAACAGGAGTTAGCAATCTGTAAACTTGTAATGGGTCAGTGTGATTTGTCCAGTATGTGCCTATTTATCCTGTGACGCCACATGAATCCTTAGGGCTGCCCCACCCCTGAAATGGCATCCACCTGTCCTTTGTGGAGGGACAGGTGGAAGTGAAGTAATTCCGCTGACGTTGTGCGCCGTGGCGGGAGGCGGTCAGGAAACACCGTGTAACTCCTCATTGGTTAATATTGGGCCCTATGGGTTACAATGGCCAATGGTGATCTGCGCCGGCGGTGACAGTACACACCGCTGTGGACGTGACCGCCATTTTCCATCAGATTCCTCACTTGCTACCTGACCTTTCACAGGAGAGGACCTACACTGCATATGCTGCTGTCACCTGTGTCTGGAACCTACCATGACCCATGTGACTGAGGAAAGGGCCCCAGCCTTCACTTCGGAGGAGTTGGAGCGACTGGTGGATGGGGCCCTACCCCAGTACGGACTGCTGTATGGGCCTCCAGACGAACAGGTGAGTACACTGTGGGCACGATGTATGTGGCATAAATGCATGGAGTTGTGTGTGTGAAGGCCTTGTGTAAGAGGGGTGGGTGGATGTCCTCTTGGTGGAGTACAGCTTGTGTGCTGGGCTATGTGTGTGCCAATGGTGATGGTTGGGTATGGGGGGCCATATGTGTAACAGGCTGGACTGTTTGTCTAATGGTGTTTTCCTGTGTGTATTGCCTCTGCAGGTCAGCGCCCATCAAAAGAAGGGTATATGGCGTGCCAACGCCAAGGACGTGTGGACCCTGGGGGTCTATGGCAGGCGGAGCACCCACTGTTTGAAACAGTGGGAGGACCTGAGATACTGGGCTCGGAAGATGGCGGAGGCCAAGCTGGGGATGTCCTCCCAACGAGGAAGGGGTGCCCGTCGAACCCTGACCCCCCTGATGGCCCGCATACTGGTGGTGGCCTATCCAGAGCTGGATGGGCGCTTGAGGGCATCACAGCAGCCACAAGGGGGTGAGTACAGTGGCTAGCATTACAACTTATGCCTGGTGGGGTGGTATCTGGGTGGTGGATGTGTGTTAGTGGGTGCCCCTAGGCTAGGCCTGACATAGCAGCGTAGGTCCTCTTGTGGATAGGGTTCTGAAGGGATAATCCTGCCTACCTAGCTCGTAAGCATCCACTACTGGTCAGGGCTTCTTGGGTACCAGGTGTGCTGCAGTTGGTGGTGTGTGCTCCTCCTCATACCTTGATGGCTAGCGATATCAGTGGTGGTCCAATGCATAGTACGTAGGCTTGTTCCCTGTGTGTGAGGATGATGTGTACACCAACGGTGGTGTTGGTGCAGCCATTGACCAAGTGTATCCTTTGTCTCTCTCCCCCCTTTTCTTGTTTTGTCATCCTGTCCTTATGTGCATTAGCATCATCTGGTGGAGGAGCAGAGGCACTGGCGACAGAGGGACCTGCATCCCACAGGAACCAGGAGGCAGAGTCCACCGACACGGAAGGCACCAGTGGGACGGAGGGCGAGTGGAGCACCACGGCAGAGATTGGAGGGGACAATTCAGACACAGATACCTCCTCCGATGGAAGCTCCCTGGTGGTGGCTGACACTTCTGTGACCACCCCAGCTACAGGTACAGCAGCCACCCCCATACCAGCACTGCCCTCCCAGCAGCCCCTCATAGAGTTGCCCGTGTCTGCTCACCCAGAAGGGTGGCCATCTCCTTCGTCCCAGGCACCTCAGGCCCTGCCCCAGTTAGCCCTGCTGCCCAGAGTTAGGAGGCTATTGACCTCCTCAGATCTATCTCTGTAGGGCAGTCAACCATTTTGAATGCCATCCAGAGGCTGGCAGCCCAGATGCAACAATCTAATGCATTCCTGGAGGGCATTCACACTGGATTGGCTGCCCAACAGAGATCGATCCAGGCTCTGGCCTCCTCTCTGATGGCAGCCATTGTCCCTGTTTCTACAGTCCCCCCTCCAACTACCACTTCCTAGTCCCAGTCTCCTCTACTCCAACCATCCCAAGCACACAGCTAGACGAGTATGCAAACAGGACAACACCCAAGAGTGTCACAGGCAAACACAAGCACCACACTTCATCCCACAAGCACTCACGCAAACACCATCCAGTTGCAGACATTACAATATCCACTGCACCCACTGTCTCCCCCTCATCCCCTCCACCACCTCCCTCCCAGTGACATCCACACTCACACCTGCATGCACTACATCATCATCCACTACCAGCAACCGCACCACACCACGCAGAACACACACCTCACTGGCCGACACCTCCACAAAAGCCATGTACATGTCCCATGTGTCCTCTCCCACTGTGTCTGTCCCCCCTCCTAAAGTACACAAATGCAAGCACTCAGACACCCAACAGCCATCCACCTCACAATAGCATACAGCCCATGCACCTGCATCCAAATCCTGCAGACAGACACCTCCAACAACCACTTCCTCACCCTCCACTCCCATTCCTTCTCTCTTCCCACCCCAATGTCCCTAAGAAGCTTTTCCTACCCACCATAGACCTCTTCCCTACCTTTCCCCCCATCCTGCACGTATGGCCAGGGTATCACGAACCCAGCCAAGCACCTCAGCCACACAGTCCACGGGTCCAGTTCCATCCGCACCTACTCGTGGTGGAAAAGATTCCAGGCCACATATATTGAAGGAGAAGGAGCAGGGAGCGTACGCCTGCCACCCAAAAGGGCATGGAGCCTGCACCAGCAGCCAAGAAGGGCAAGGAGCCTGCACCAGCAGGCAAGAAGGGCAAGAAGCCTGCACCTGCCACCCGAAAGGGCAAGGAGCCTGCACCAGCAGCCAAGAAGGGCAAGGAGCCTGCACCAGCAGCTGTCACGGAGCCCCCACCACCAACCATGGTTGTGCATCCATCCGAGGATGCAGGGGATGTGCAGGAGCCTCCCAGCATAACCATAGTGCATCCATCCGAGGGTGCAGGGGATGTGCAGGAGCCTCCAACCACCACCACCACAGTACTTCCATCCGAGGGTGCAGGGGATGTGCAGGAGCCTCCCACCACCACCAGCACCACCACAGTGCATCCATCCGAGGGTGCAGGGGATGTGCAGGAGCCTCCCACCACCACCAACACAGTGCAGCCGTTACCGCCGGCAGGCGCAATGTAATCCTGCCTCCATGGGATGCTGTGCGGCCTGTCCCCTCCAGAACCAGTGGGGTATTCACCCACTCGAGAGACTGTGGCCTTGCACTCCCCAGGACCAAGCACAGGGCATATTTCCCCCTCCAGAAGCAGTGGGCACGTCACCCACTTGAGAGACTGCGGCCTTGTGCTCCCCAGGACCAAGCACAGGGCGTGTTGCCCCATCCAAAACCAGTGGGGTTTTCACCCACTTGAGAGACTGGCCTTGCACTCCCCAGGACCAAGCACAGGGCATACTGGTCTAGTTTCTGCTCCCAGCTGAGGTGCCCTCCCCTCCCTGTGTCCCCTTGAGGTGCCTGCCTATTTGCCAACTGATGCCCCTGCAGTGTTCTCTCCGTGTTGATGCAGGTGACAAGTGAGGCCTTGGACTTTGGCCTGTGGCCATGTGACCCACACGAACTGTGGACTGGGCAGTGTCCCTGTTTCTGTACATTTGTAGATATCTGTAACATTGGCTAAATTATTATTTATACTGTGTTGATATTATTACACTCACTTTAGTAAAACCGTTTTGTCCTTGCATTATTCAGACCATTTAGGGGGATTAACTTGTTTTCTTATCCATCTAGTTATGTGTATGGGGTGTGCGTATGGGGAGTGTGTTGTGCATGTGTGTGTCACTCTTGTTTTCCTCCCACCCTCCCTTGTGTGCTAGGTGGCTGTACTCACCGTCGTCGTCTTCGCCGGCGTTGGTGTTTGTGGTGGAGCAGAACTTAGAATAAAATTGGAAATACATGCAGTTCGGGTTCCATGGCGGCGTGGTTGTTCCCTGTGTCTCCAATGGTGAGTCCTTTCACTTCTGAGCTCTGTTTCCGCCAGGCTTTTGATGTTGTTGGTAGCACCCCGGAAAAGGTGGTGGTTTACAGGGTCTTAATATGATGGGTGGAACTTTTACTTCTGCCTGGCTGTAGACGGCTACTGCCCTGGTGGCTGTTGTTTCCGCCCTGGCAGTCGGTGTGGTACATTGCCTGTCTTTCGGAGATCTTTCCGCCATGGTCATAATTTGGCGGTAATTACCGCCGGCCTGTTGGCGGTACTACAGCTGTTTCATCACCAACTGCCAGGGTCCTAATGAGGGCCATAGTTGTAACAGATTTGAAAAGATGTGGAGTTTATTCTCACCACTGGTCATTTTGAAAAAAATGGAATCAAGTTCTGAAGGTGCCCCATTTCCTATTTAGCAGGCTTTGTGTCAATCAGAAGGAGCCCTTTAAAGAGATAACATGTAAATCAATTAGTACTTATAGAGCACAAACGTATTTAGGGTTAAAAGGTTATGAGAAAAAGCACAATAACCTAAAAAGTACTATAAATTGAACATGACATAGATGAACGAGCTCTCATGTCTCACACAAGAGGCCTGGCTCCGACTCAGCTCATGGTCCCTGTGGACCTTAAAGTGAAAAATATAAATCTTTAGTGTAGCTTCTGCATTGCGTCCACGCTCTGACATCATGTGCCAAGAATTTATATATCAAAAAAGCATGAAACCTTTGGGATAATAGGAAGAGCAAAGTAGTAGCGATCTAATGGATGAATTGCACAATGTTACCCATAAAACCAGGAACCAATCTTGGCTTCCCCACTTGAAAAAGGGGTGTGATCCTAGGCAAATACTTTATTTTAGTGAGTGTGGCACTTCTTAGGAAATCTGAGAGCAAGTTTAAAAAAACAAAAAAGAAATTTGTTCAAGGTGTGCGCTAAAAAAAATAGATGTATTAGCCTGGAAAACTTCTGGATGGTAATTTGTTGGCTTGCACACCTCTAACATGACAAATAAGTAACAGGTAAAGTATGGCAAAGGTGGGCAAGTGACTTAAGGTAGAAATTAAGTTGTTGGCATATAACGTTAAAAAAAAGAGACCTTGATTTTTTACTTCTCACTGTGCAAATGGAGGGTGAAGCTTCCGGCTGGCTTTACACAGTGGCCACAAGGTCTGCTGAGGTTTGGATCCTGGCTGCTGGGCTTCCACAGTGTCCAAAAGGTCCACAGATGAGGCTTCCTGAAACATAAAAGCTTGCTGAAAAAAATAAGCAAAGTAGCAGCAATCTAGTGAGTTAATTACATAATTTGAAACCAGAAAACCAGTTACCAATCCTGGCTTTCCCGGTTGACCAAATGATGTGGCCCTAGGCAAAAAAAGGTATTTACAGACCATAGTTTTTAAGAGTTATCAGATTTGACAGCATCTTCCAATACTTGAGTTCATGGTTTGCACTCTAAAAAATGATCTGATATAGTAATGTGACGCCACAGCATAATTCAAAAGAGACTGTCATTTTTAAAACTCACCATGGAAATTCTGTGCTTTGCTACTGGGTCCTTCGACTTGAACAGGACAACAGAGGCTCAGATACTGTCTTTATAGGCTTCCAGAGTGGCCACACAGTCACCAATGGTGTCCACTCAATTAACGGTAATCTTTAAGCTCCCATAGTCTTTGGTTTGAACCGTTCCTGTTGCGGCTCTAGGCCCAGCCACACAATTGGGGCTGGGTTTTTATTGGTACAGGTGGGGCAGTGTTGGATGGTAGGAATTTTGTGGATTCCTGCAAGTTTCAAAACTTTCATTCACAGAAATGTGAGGAAAATATGTGATTTCATTCAAAATTTGAGGTTTGTGGGGCATTCTAGGTGAAGAAAAAACATAATGGGATTCATGCAAGTAATGCCATCCTTGATTCCTGTAGGTGTCTAGTTGTAAAAAAAAAATGTACGGGTTGGCTAGGTTTCCCTATGTAATGGCTGATCTACGGATGAAAAATCTTGAGGTACACACATTGGAAAATAGGGTGAGTTTTTGTTTGATAAATGTGCTGCGTCAACGTTGCATTTTGGGCGGTTTTCTGTCACAGACACTAGGTCTACCCACACAAGTGAGGTAACATTTTTTGTGCAAGATGTGGGGAAATACTGGGTGTAAGGAAGTTTGTGGGTTCCTGCAGATTCCGGAACTTTCCATTATAGAAATGTGAGAAATTTCTTTTTTTAAGTCAACAATGAGGTATGTAGGGGATTATGGATAAAACATATGGTGAGAGCGAGGCAAGTAAGCCCACTCTGGATACCCTTTGGTATCTAGTTTTTAAAAATTTACATGTTGACTAGGTTTCTTCAGGTGCTGGATGAGCTACTGTTCAAAATCTAGAGCTACCCACACTGGAAAAAGAGGGTTCATTTTTGGAGGAAAAAAAGTGCTGAGTCTTTTTTACGTTTTGGGCCATTTACTGTTGCAGGCACCAGAACTACCCCTACAAGTGACATACCATTTTTATCAAAAGACTTATGGGAGCTTAGCATATAAGAACATTTGTTATTACCAAGTGGATTTCACTGCATTTGTGCCTTTCAGATGTAAGCTAGTGTATAAAGAAGATGCCATATAGAAAAATACCCTCCAAATCATATGCTAGTACAGGTACACACAAATTTGGAGATGTAGAAATAACCACTGTTCCTAAACTCTGTATCTTGTGCTCATTTCAGAAATACATACGTTTCCTTGATACATATTTGTCATTTTGCTTATTTCGCTATGAGAATTGGTGTATACTCAGGAATTGATTAAAAACCAGTGTGTGGTGTAGCTCAGTTGCTGGCTCTGGGTCCCTTGGGTTCTTGGAGAACCTACAAACTCAATACATCTCAACAACTAGAAGGGTCTAGCAAAAGTAGCAGTGTATTGCTACTGTCAATCAGCCATCGTGACAAGAAGTTACAGTTGAAAATGTTGTTAGAAATGCCTTTTCTTCCCTACTCATTATATTTTCTTTTTTTTTTATAATTCTTTTTAAGAAATTCAAACAATTGTTGCATAGTGTTGACTGTTCGCCACATTTTGGATATCAAGTTGCGATTTTCCACTGAGGATGCAACCTTTTCAATAAGTAAAAGAAAATCCCACATTTTGAGCTATAACACGGTGGCGATAGAGGCCATGGTCATCACTCAAATACATTCAATATGCAGATTGCTATATTTTCAGCCATTCTCCAATTCTCCCTCTTTATATGCACTCCAGCTACCCCAAATATTGTACCATTTTTTAGGGCACCCCCTGCTTAGGTAGACCACCCTTTCCACCTCCCTGCACCTGTCCAGGTCAGACTTTCATGCCCCAACACTTGAGGGCTGCCACACCCCCCAGGCCCTCACTATATTTCATTTAGCTACCCTTCCTGCCAGAGTCACCCATATACATTTGTATTTCGGCCAGTTGTCTTCATCGCTGATATTCAAGAGGAGTAATTTCAGGTGAAATGGAACTTCTCCCCAGTCACCCGGGTCATAACCCCCCACACACCATCCTAATAGTGCTGGATTGCCAAGCAGGACCAAAGGATGTGGTAAAAGGTCCCCTCCTGTCCGCATTGCTTCAAACATAACAAAGAAACCCCCCGGACAATCCTGTGTAAGAGTGTCCTAGAGTAATAGGCACTATGAAGAATTCTCAGCTGTACCAGTCTAAGCCGGGCACGAATCACCACCTCCCTGGAGCGCCACTGTACAATCATCATCCTCCAGACTTCCCACATCCCCTTCCCAAGCCTCACGCAAGGAAACCAATGGGTCAGTGGAATTGTTCATCAGTTTCCTATAAATTAACAAAATTGCTCTAGTTTCCAATGGGTCTGTGAGGAGGCGATCTTATAATAAGGTCGCGTCAGGAAGCTGTTTGTCTTCCCGTATGTGACAGCGCAGAGCATGCCCTAGCTGGAGATGCTGATATCCCTTCGATTCAACCATACTGTATTCTGACCTAAGCACCTCAAATAAAATATGTCCGTTCCCTCTAGACCTTCAAGGCCTAGCAGTTCCCACTTTTTGAAGCCTTTCAAACCCCCCACATCTCTCAACAAGTCACTATGCCACAGGGGTGTCATTTCCGAGATGGTGTGATCCTGTTACACATCCCAGGATGCCTCCTTCGAGATCTGTTGTACTGTCTTGGTCTGTGGAGGCCACCCACAATCTCCAGAGCATTTGATAGAGCGCCCTTGCGTATCCCACGCACCCAAAGACATCCCTGTCTGCCAAAAACGCTGGGCCCTGCTGGTCCGCAAACACCCACTCATTGACCAGTACTAATTGTGTTGCCCATATCTGGTAATATCCGGAACAATCAGTCCCCCCTCAGATACTCAGCGCTGCAATTTACTCAAAACTACAAGCAAGCTTCCCCCGTTCCACTGCAGCAGTCTGAGCTCCTGCTCTATCTTTCAGAATAACTCCTCTGGGACCTTGTGAGGGGTGTTCTGCAAGACATACAAGAATTGCAGAAGTGACATCATTTTTTGTATAGTGCCACCCTCCCCATGAGAGACAAGGGCAGGGCACGCCAAAGGCCCATGTCTCTGAGCAAACTAGTTAGGTGGGGAAGAGGTTGGCCTCATAGAACCCCTTCAGGTCCCTGGTAATGTATATACCCAAGAATATAAATTCATCTTGAACTGCTGGTGCCAGGCATGAGGGAGGCAATTCCAGCTTGTCCCCGGTCAGTGGAAATACAAGGGACCAGTTACTCTGGTAGTTGGATGGTTCCCCAAAAATACATCAAACTTGCATTATCCTATCTATGGACCAACGCGGGTTAGTAACATAGAGCAGCACATCATCCGCGTATAAAGAGATTTGCTTCTCCCAGGCCACATACGCCCTGATGCCCCTTATCAGGGGATACTGTTGAACCCCGGCCGCCAGCGGCTCAAGTGCCAAGGCAAAGAGCGTAGGGGAGAGGTTACACACCTGACGTGTGCCCCTGTGCATGACAAAGGGTCCTGAGAGGGTAGCATTAACTCAAACCCTAGCCATTAGTTACCTGTATAGGAGGCGGATCCAGCTGCAGAAAGGAGGGCCGAATCCCAGCCGCTCCAGCAGCACAAATATGTAGGGCCATTCAATACTATTGAAGGCCATATTGCCGTCTAACGACAAGAGGGCCGCCTGTTCCACTGTACGCGAGTTGATCACATGCAGAATTCTATAAAGGCACCTCAAATTGAGGCGTGAACTCCTGTATGGCATTAATCCGGATTGATCGGGATGTGTTAACTTGCCTGTAACATTCCACAACCTGACCGCGAAGGCTTTGGCAAGTACCTTGATCTCTGTATTTAACAAGGAGATGGGTCTGTTGGAACCGCATTCCTGCAGTGGTTTTCCTTTTTTCAGTAGTGCTATGATGTTTGTTGTTCTTTGATCTGACGGCAAGCTCTCCTATCGCATGCCTCCAAAAATATTGCGAGCATGGGCCTTGTCAGTTTATCAGTCATGCACTTAAAGAACTCTGAGGATAGTCCTTTGGGACCAGCCGCCCTGGGACCAGCCTCCCTACCCTACTGCAAACTTTGCAGTGCCTGCACTATCTCTTCAGCAGTCAACTCAACATTCAGGGCTGCCCTGTTAGTCTCTGACAGTTGCGGGAGGTCAATATTCCTCACGAAGGCTCTACAGCCCTCCTGGGTTTCCTGCGTCCCAGAAGCATATATCCGCTCATAATATGCCGCAAATGTTTCAGCGATTTCCGCATTCGTAACCCACTGCTCTCCCTCCTGGACCCTGATCTCTCTAACCCAGGATCTCCCGCTGTCCCTCTTGTCTAGCCATGCTAATAGCTTGAAGGTTTTGTCTCCCACATAATAGAAGCACCTCTGCGCCAACGCATAGGCCCGGGCTTGATGATCTGCCACTTCCCACAATTCCTGACATTTAAGACAAATTTGATGTTGACGGTTAGGGGTACTCCCACCCTCTTCCTCAGTGTGCACCTCTAGAGCCCGTATATCCCGCTCCAGTGTCCCACATTGTTTCCGCTGTTCCTTCTTCTTCCCCCCTATTAAATACTAGGCATGACCTCTCAATACTGTCTTAAACAATTCCCATGAGCCACAAGCTGAATCAACTAAACCATTATTTTCCTGGAAGTATTGTTCTAACCTTTTTCTCAAGGCATCTCTGAAATCCTTGTCCTTCAAATACCACAGACTTAGCCTGGGATGCAGTACATACCTCTGGATTGGGCCTTGCAACTGCACTGTCCCTGGGGTGTGGTCCGAGATTCCTCTTGGTTAGTGCTGCGCATCATTGTCGTACCCCAAATGCATTAAAGGGGTGAGCAGATAATCTAGCCGCGAGTAGCTGCCATGTGCCACGGAGTAGTAAGTATATTGTTTCGACTCCGGGTAAAGATCTCTCCATAGGTCCACCAGCCCCATGGCACCCAAGAAGGCCATAAGGGTGCCACCTTCCCCCTGTGTAGTTGCCCTAGTATCCCTGTCCCAAGCCGGGTCTACCACCATATTCAAGTCTACCCTAAGCACCAGCAGGCCCAACGGCATGTCCAGAAGTAACATCCCCACCTCAGCCAGGGTTTGTGCCTGCAACCTCGGATGCACATAAACCGAGCACAAGTTCAATATCTGACATTCCCACACTCTGATATCACCACATATCTACCCAATGGATTACACCGGGTACAAGTCAGAGTATCCCCACACTCCTGGAGCCAGTGGTGTATCCAGCATGTGTGAACAGGGAATAGGCAAACCTGTCTAGTGCCTGACATCTATTCCCCCTCAGGTGTTTCTCCTGCAAGAGAGGCACCTCCAGGGCATTGCTATGTATTTACTGTAGGACCATGGTGTGCTTAATACAGTTCCCTAGCCCATTCACATTCCATGTCAATACTTCTCTGTGGAGAAGTGTGGCACAATGGTTAGAGTGGCAGACCTTGAAGCAGAGTTCTGGCCCAGGACCAGGGCTCAAGTCCTGCCCCAGCAGGTCTTGGGCTCAATTCCCTTGGACCAGATAATTCTCACCTCAGTGCCTAATCTAATTAATGGGTCCCACTCTGTAACTCTGGGCAATAGCTTGCTTAATCACCCCAACAGCACTTGGATGCCTGGCTTCACCCTGGGGGTGCCCAGGAGTGGGCACCTCACAGGAAAAAGCCAGGAGGGGTTACATAGCAGTATGCATACAGCACCATGAGACCCTAACAGGTGAGTAGTGCACTATACAAGTTTTAAGTTTTACCAATGGAC
The DNA here is from genome assembly GCF_031143425.1 of Pleurodeles waltl. Lineage (NCBI taxonomy): Eukaryota > Metazoa > Chordata > Amphibia > Caudata > Salamandridae > Pleurodeles > Pleurodeles waltl. Next base: position 449,449,959 of record NC_090443.1, read on the forward strand.
CCTTGAATGCAAGAGCCTTGCACTCTATTGGTCTCCTTTCTAAACCTGTGCTCCCCCGAAGCCCCACCTTTCCACCTTTCCACCTAGTCAATTGCAGCACATCCTGACAACAGGCAGTAGTCAAACACAACTATACAACAGCTAACCACACAAAACACCAACTACCCAAATCCCCCTCCCTGCTACCCCACGAGATAGGCTCCTATGTGCCCAACCCCCAACTCACGGAGTGCCTGTTGCCCCAAAAGTAACTCTAAATCATGTGGATGGGCCAGCATCACCATATAAGGCCCAGCCGATTTTGTTTAGTCGTCACTTGTATGAGATCCCACATGCACCTCTGTACCCACAAAATTGCTTACTTGGATTCATTGAAATCTATATAGAACTAACCCCCGTCTGTTGTAGCTATCCTCCAAAACAAGCACACTTCACAGAACCAATACATGCCATTCCCCTGTTAGGCTCATTAATCCTCAGTCTTAGACAAGGAGAACCACCCCAGCCTCAACCACAAGATCATTTCCAGCCTGCCACCCATCCTGTGGTGCTTGTATTAGGCCTGAGTCAGCCGGTCCAGAGACTGTCTATTGTCATTAGGTGTCTGCGCTTGAAAGGGTGGCACAGAGCTGCCCCCACTCACCTCTGCCCCTTGCTTATCCCGACATCCTGGGGTGCACCACACCTTCAAGTGCCAGGTCTTTCCTTCCACTATCACCCGCAGCCGGGGAGGGTACAACATCATATATTTAAGGCCTTTGTCTCTCAGCGCATTTTTTACCTCCTGAAAGTTGCATCGCTGTCTTTGCACTTGAAGTGTGAAATCAGGAGAAAAAAAAATTGGATCACTGTTTTCATATTGAAGATCACCTTTCGTTTGGGCTATTTGCAAAGTGGCATCCCTGTTGCGGAAATTGAAAACTCTGGCGATTATGGCCCTGGGGGCAGGAGGGGCTGGACATGGCAGGGGAACCGGGGCCCTATGCGCTCTTTCAATAGTGAAAAAATACGACAACCATTTGGAGCGTATTTTCGTAGTAATGAGATCTTCCTAAAAGAGTTCTGCACTCTGCCCCTCCGCCCCTTCCGGCACCCCCACTACCCTGATGTAATTTCATCTGGCCCTTCCCTCCGTGCCGTCATTTTTTCACACTCCGTGGTCAGGAACCACACTTGGCTCTCCAGGCGTTTCGACGTGGACTGCAAATGCGCAATGTCCGTTTCTGTGAATGAAACCTTGTCCACCACTTTTTTAAGGTCAGCACGTAGGAAAGTCACATGCATCGTCACTTCTTCCAGTTTAAGTTGCAAAGTGCCCTTTAGGCCCTGAATAGCTGCCATAATTGCCAGAGTGATGGTTTGGCCAATGCAGATTGTCCCACCTCTCTTCCTTCCCTGGCACCCCCACCTGCCCCTCTGCCTGAGTCACTGTCCATGGGCAGCCTAGGGTCCACGTGGTTGTCCATCATATTAACCTGCGCAGGGACCTGCCCCTTGTTTCTCCCCATGCTGGAGTGTCCACCAGCTGCACATGGGCTCACCTCACCAAAACTGCCAGGCACCTACTCCTGCCACACTGCGTTTCTCAGTCCACTACCAATGGAGTGGGACAGGGCTCACTACCTCCGGGCGCCGCCGCTGCGATGTCACTCCCTCCTGCAATCCATCATCCTCCAGCTCCGAGGAACCGCTCCAGTCCGCAGTGGCACCACACCAGCTCCTCAGAGGCCCCACTACAGTCAGTGGGTCACTGGGGGTGCAATCTTGTCCAGTTGCAGTTCGTGGCACGCAGAAGGGGTGGGGTGGTGCGCAGAAGGGGCAGGGTGGAGCGCGGGTGAAAAAAATTAAAGTAATATAAAAAAATAAACACTTACCTCAATCGCTGCCGCTGCACCGCCCCATCCGCTTCTTTGCTGCAGGGACAGGCTCCCAGCCTGCCCTGAGGACAATCCTGATGCTACTCAGGGCAGCATTAGGATTATCTGGGAGCGCCAAGGCCGACTGGGAGTCTGTGCATGCTCTCTCCAGCCCAGCAGAAAAAAGTCAGAAAAACAAAAAGGAAGGCAAAACGTTTGGGGTGACCCTTTAGAGAAGGCCATTTGCAACAATAAGCAAGCACAAAATGCATCTAGTTATTATATTTGTTTCATGTTTGAACCACTTTAACAACATGTCTTGCCGTTCAAAAAACAGACGGTGCTGATTTAATGGATGCTCGTACAAAAAGCACAGTATACTTCTGGGCTAACCAATTAACTTAAAGAAGGGATTGACTGCCCATACACCACAGAAACTATACCTATATGCATAATACAGTTCAGCTGCTCACTGTACATCAAATTTATTAGTTGCGCGGCCATAATATCTGCCAGTTATACTATGTATGTGATGATATATTTCAACTGCCCAGTACCCCACACTTATGTTTTGTGGTTCACCTACATACCACAAATTTGCTTAATACACATTAGGGTCACTTTTCTTTCCATGAAACAAACATTAATGGGGCAGATGTCAGACGATACAAGATTGTGTACATGCTCTGTAGAGTGGCCATTTCTATTTGGAATCCTGGAGAAGATGAGTTTTGGCCGCAAGTACCGGAGATGTTAGGTTGTTCTACAATAGACCCTGTGCAAGAGTAAGAGTGTTAGACTTGGCATCCTTGGCGTGGTCTCCCCTAACTTTTTGCCTCTGTTTTCCAGGTTGTTGATGTATGCTGGACTCTGTTTTTGCTGTTTTTGTTACTCTGGGCACTTTACCACAGCTATCCAGTGCTAAAGTGCAACTGCTCCTATGCAAAATGTATGTGTAATTGACTTTCCATGGTTGGCATATTTGATTTACTAGTAAGTCCCTAGTACAGTGCACTAGAAGTGCCCAGGGCCTGTAAATCAAATGCTACTAGTTGGCCTGCAGCACTGGTTGAGCCACCCACATAAGTAGCCATATAAACATGGCTCAGACCTGCCACTGCAATGTTTGTGGGTGCAGTTTTAAACTGCCAAATTCAACTTGGTAAGTGTACGCACTTGCCAGGTGCAATGATATTTGTGTTTTGACCACTGACCCCACATTGCACTTAGCCTAGCAGCACACTATTACATTAGTGACCACCGAATTCCTTTTGCCTATTGACTTTATTTTAGCATTATTTAGCATGCCACTTTAAAAGTGGCAAGACATTTTCCATGCTCACGTTATACAATGTGCTCATGTTTTTATTCTGCTTGTTTTTGTGTTCTTTCCCACCAAGGGCTTAGTTTGATATGAATGTACAAGGACAGCAGGAAACGGTTTTGTTTTGACGGGGCACCTTGGGATTTTGGCCAAGTCCCGACGTGTTCTTTTCAAAGCTGTCCTAAAGTAGTCAGCATTCTTTGAATAATAAACTTCTGCAGTGAGAGGGAGTTTCTAGAATTTTCCTCTCTTCTTTGTTCAAAGTATAAGAGGCCGAGACCAGATGGACTGGGGAGTGAGTGATTCAGATCTCAGACATGCTCAGGACACTTAGGTGTGTCATCCTTCCCGTGAGGATATTTGATCTCTCTCTTTCTCTCTACACAATCGATTCTGGGATCTGGCAATCTGATGCTGATAGGAGGGAGGTGAAGCAGATGTGCCCGTGCCTCATGGTGATGCATATTTTTTTTATTCTTGTTATCTGCTTTGCATTGTGACATATATACATACATATAGATTCATATATTTGCTGTCTATATTGCAGTAGAGAATCATTTGTTCATGTTTTCATTTCATTGCTGTGACCATTTTTAAACGTGTGCTTTCAGCATGCTAATCTTCCTTTACGAACCTTGCAAAGTGAATTAATAAATGTCTTCTTTAGACTAAGAAGCGCATTCCAGAGATTTTTGTCAGTGCATAAGTGTTCCAGCTCGGTCATTAGTGAAGTAAAACACCAGGCCTAAACCTTCCCTTTTTATATATGTAAGGCACCCCTAAGGTAGGCTTTAGATAGCCCTGTGGGCAGGTGCAGTGTATGTGAAAGGTGGAACAAGTACTTATGTGTTTTACATGTCCTAACAGTGAAATACTGCCAAATTTGGTTTTCACTGTTGCAAGGCCTAGGTCTCTCATAGGTTAACATGGGGGCTGCCTTTAAATATTATTAAAGTGCAGATTCCCTTGGGGATTAGATAGAAATATGGAGTTTAGGGTCTCTCAGCTCACAATTTAAAAATGCATCTTTTGGTAAAGTTTGTTTTTAGATTGTGTGTTTGAAAATGCAACTTTTAGAAAGTAGGCATTTTCTTGCTTAAACCACTCTGTGACTCTGCTTGTTTGTGGATTCCCTGTCTGGGTCAGTTTGACAGTTGAGCTGTTTGCACCTCTCTCTAGACAGTGACACAAAGGGAGCTAGGGTGTAGCCTGCATATCCTGATGAGTCACCTGTGCAGGGAGGGAGGAGAGGAGTGGTCACTTACACCTGAAAGGGCTGTGCCTGCCCTCACACAAAGCAGTCTCCAACCCCCTGGTTTGTGTCTGGGGCCTGGCCTGGGCAAGGCAGGATCTTGAAAACAACAGAGACTTCTCTTTGAAGTAGACCTACTTGAAAGGCAGAAAGGGGGATAAGAAGGGCACCCAAACCCCTTGAAAATTAGATCATTTCTGGAATCAAGAGGAACCTCTGCCAAAGAGAAGATCTGAAGAGCTGAGGAGAAGTGCTGTCCCTGCCTGTGACTGTGCTTTGTTGGGCTATCCTGCAGTTGCTGCTTCTGCCTGTGAAAGGGGACAAAGACTGTATTTTGTTGTGCATTCCTGCTTGAGAAGAATCTCCAAGGGCTTGAACTACGCTTGCCTCCTGTTGTTGAAGTCTCAGGGCCATCAAAGACTTCCACTGCCAGCTCCTGGACTCACTGCTGAGGCTCCTGCCCTGCCAAGTGGTGCCCTATCCAGTTCCTAGGCCCTTGAAAGGTGAAGTTGGCAGACATGAACTGAAAATCCACGCACTGACTGATGTGTGGGTGAATTTTTGACGCACCTTCTGTGACGCGGCTGATAAACGACGCGCTGCCGGCTTCGCTACTGAAATTAACGCTCTACCTGCATCACGGCTGAAAGATCGACGCAACGTGGCTGGAGAAACGACGCTCAACACCCATTAACGGAGGCTGATAATGATACAAACCCCACGCAGTGCAGTTTGTGATACCGTGCGACTGTATTTTCAATGCAACATCGCTGGGTGCGGAAAATCAACTCAAAGCCTGCCCAAACCCGAGGTGCCTGTCCAGATTGACACATCGCTCTGCTGGGGGAGAGAAGAAACGATGCACACCGACCCAACCGGAGGAGGAATGACACACAGTCTTGCTTGCGAGTGAGAAATCAATGCATTATTGTCCTTTTTCGACACAGACTTGACTGTGCGGCTTTCTTTTGACGCTACCCAGGTTCTTTTGTGAAATAACAGCATTCTCAATGTTTTCTAAGGATTAAGGCCCTCATTACAACCCCGGCGGTTGGTGGAATAGTGGAGGTATTACCGCCAACAGGCTGGCGGTACCTACCTCCACTATTATGACATTGGCAGTTTGGCCAAAGCCAAACCGCTAGTGTACCACACCGACCTCCACGGCGGTAACGACCGCCGGGCTGGAGACTACATGACATTATGATCCCACCCACCGCCATGGTTTCAGTGGTTTCTGTACCACCACTGAAACCATGGCGGTAAGCATCATCAGTGCCAGGGAATTCCTGGCACTGATAGGGGTCTCCCCCACCGTCCCTCTCCCTCTCCCAAACCCCTGCACATTTACACACACATACATACACACCCATACACACACGAATACACACATTCACCCACGCATTCATACATTCATACACACTCACAACAACACTCACTAACATACATCCAGGCACACACACAATCCCACAACACAACATGCATGTACACTCAGACCTACTCATGCACACAGGCATTACACATGCATGCACGTATTCACACACACTCACACACACCCCCACACATGACACAACACCCCCAACACCCCTCTTCTTTCAGAGAACCCGACTTACCTGCTTTCAGGGGGTCCACCGGCAGGAGACAGGGCGTGGAGCTGCTGCCAGCAGCAGCGTCCGCCTGCAAAACACCGCCAGACGGTTGGTGGTGTTTTGCTGACGTGGCACTGCTGCTGGCAGCAGCCCCACCTTACCCCTGTCCGCCCCCATGACCGTCGACGGAATTCCACCAGCCTTCTGGCAGTATTCCGTCTTCAGTCATAATGGCATGGGCAGTCGGTAGCCACTGCGACGGTATGTTGGCGGCCGTCGCCATTGCGGTAGGCGGCATTTGCCGCTAATTTCGTAATGAGGGCCTAAGGGCCAGATGTAGATAGCCGTTTGCATGGTGCAAACTGCAAAAATCACAGTTTGCGCCATGCAAACAGCCTAACGCAATGCTCGTTCCCAAATTGCGAGTCGGTAGCGACTCGCAACTTGGGAATGCGACTCGTACTTAGGAAGGGGTGTTCCCTTCCTATTTGCGACTCGCATCACAATTCAGAATTGCTTTGTGACCAAGAATGCGGTCGCAAATCAACTCGCAGTTACCACCAGTGTCACACTGGTGGTAACTCATTTGCAAAAGGGAAGGGGTCCCGATGGGTCCCCTTCCCCTTTGTGAATGTCGACAAAAATATTTTTTCAGAGTAGGCAGTGGTCCTATTGACGACTGCCTTCTCTGAAAAAACGAAACCAAATGGTTTCGGTATTTTTTTCATTTTGCAACTCATTTTCCTTTAAGGAAAACGGGCTGCAAAATGAAAAAAAAAAAAACTGCTTTATTTAAAAAGCAGTCGCAGACATGGAGGTCTGCTGACTTCAGCAGGCCACCATCCCTGTGAGTGCAGGGATTCACTATGGGGTTGCAAAATGCGACCCACCTCATGAATATTGATGAGGTGGGTCTTTGCGACCCCATAGCGAGTCGCAGACGGTGTCTGAGACACCGTTCTGCATCCGAGATTGCGACTCAGAAATTGTGAGTCGGACTGACTCGCAATTTCCGAGTTGCAATCTCGGACTTTCTTACATGTGGCCCTAAGTCTCTTATTCTTTTAAAAATTCATATCTTGACTTGTGTATGTTGGATTTTTGTCGTTTTGGTCTTGTTTTCATTAGATAAATATTACCTATTTTTCCAAACCTGAGTTGTGTCATTTTGTAGTGTTTTCACTGAGGTACTGTATGTTTTGGTACAAATAATTTACACATTGTTTCTGAAGTTAAGCCTGCCTGCCTGTGCCAAGCTACCAAGGGGGTGAGAAGGGGTTAACCAAGGGTGATTCTCCTTTATCCTGACTAGAATGAGGGTCCTTACTTGGACGGGGGTAACCTGACTGCCAACCAAAGACCCCATTTCTAACAAAGAATTAAAAAGTACGCATCCTGTGAGTTCCAGCAGTACAGGGCTGCCCTTTATTTCCGATGCTATATGTGCTGGTGATAGAGGGTCTTGTCAAATGGATACGGGTTGATGCACAGATTTGGAGGTTGCTGAGATGCTGGGAGGGAGGTAATCACCTTGTATGCAGATTATATTTTTATACATACTTGACTCAAGTGCCTGGGACACTAAAGAGGTTGCAAGATATCTTTCAGGTCTTTGGAAAAGACTCTGGATTTAACATTAACTGGGACAAATCCTTATTGTTCCCAATGGACAGGGTTTGTATCAACCATTGGCTTTATCCCTTAAAGTGGAGAGGACTAAATTTAAATATTTGGGGAGCTAATTTGGTCCCTTTGCTGGTACACTTCGACCAGGATGTAAGGCACTGGCAGTCATTGCCAATGTTCCTGCTGGGAAGGGTGGCATATATTAAGATGTTAGCACTTATCTGCTTTCTTGATATTCTTCATAACCCTATAGAATACCAGACACATTCTTTGTATGGGTTGAAGTGCTGGTGCACACCCTATTATGGATGGGTGGGCAGCCAAGGTTGGTCCTGTGTTTTCTCCAGCAGTCTAAATATGAAGGCAGGATAGCACTGCCAAACATTCACAAGTATTATGAGACTGCACATGTTTGTGTAGTTATTCACTGCGTGTATGCCAAAGTGGAAGGGCCACTGTTTTGAGCTGACCACCAAGATATGGGTAAAAGAAGCTATCCTAAATTGGCTGTACAGGGGTAAACTGGAATTGAAAGTAGGTTCAGGCAGGGAATTGGTGGTTCGGACTTGGAGGAAGATAAATAAAGAAATTGGGTAAGTGTACTCAATGGTTTCCAGGAACACTGTTATGGGAGGACTCTAGGCTCCCAAAGGTGGTGGCTCAGAAGGGGTTTTGTGGTTGGGACTATAGGCATCTCAACACTGGTGAACGTGTGGGATGCCAATGGAGTTGTCCCCTTTGCACATTTGCAAAAGGAATATCGGATACCTGCCATGCAATGGCTGAAATATACCCAACTAAGGGCAGCTCTTCATCACAGAACCTTCACAGATGTGGAGATGCAGGAGTATTCTTTGCTGGAGATGGGATTGATGGATGAACCAGTAAAGGAAAAACTGATTTCCCTCATTTATGGAACATTGATGAGAAACAACTAGCCCCCTTGGTGGGAGTGCAGAATAGATGGGTGCGAGATTGTGGAGAAATAGATGACAAAGATTAGTGTGAGACACTCATGTTCCTGGCAGAAGTGGCACACCGGCGTCCCTCTGACTAATTCAATTTAAAATTCTAGTCTATTACACCTGTATGCTACTTTACAGACTGCGTAGAGTGGCCAAAAAAAGTGTGCATGCAGTGGGTTATTTTACTAAATGTTAATTTTGCATAAATACTTACTGGAAAAAAACTAACCCTGAAACATAGGTGTACTGTCCAACAAAACATTTCTTGTACACACTGACTGTCTTGTCCCAACTTATTAAAACTCTGCACCATATGTGTTCTGTGATAGCCCTCATGCCAGTCCCATAATTCTATATACATACCTAACCTTTCACAGAGGCGCAACTAGTTCCAAAATTCAGAGGAGGGTGTAACAGGGCAGAGCTGACACTTCAAACAATGGCCCTGAGCTATCCTTAAAGCAAATACATGGAAATACCAATAGATTGTACATTGTAAACATAATGGTCAAACACAAATTACAAACAACATTTCTAGTGGATTTGACAATATTTATAGGGTACTGACAAAGAACTTAAAAAAGGGGAATGAGTGGGTTGACCACAAAAAATAGGTTTCTACAGATTTCAATAGATAGCACTTGAGAATAAGTTTTTGCAAAGTTATATGAATATGAGGACCATTTTCAACAGCTCATCAAAAATGATTTCTGTGAAATGACAGTGTACTCATTAAATATATTTTTAATTCAATTTTCAAAAACATCTTCATCCTTGACTACCGATCAAAGATATGCTTTCATTCTGCTCATCTATAAGTTTAAAGAAATGCTTGTTTGAGGCTGCACAGTTATGCTGGTATCAGAAAATTAAACTTAATGGGGTTTTAATTTAAAAATATATGACTGGAATGACTCAGATTTGATGAATAATGCATCTTCCATTCCTCTAAAAATTGAATACATCAATACAAATAAGTTGGCAATATTAATACCACTGTGCCAGAAATGTGTGCTAACCGAAATATAAATAAAACAGCTGTTGTTACCACTTCCTAGTACCTACACTGTGTTTACTGTGACCTTCCACAAAGTGACTTTCTGTAATCAGACCTTGAATATTCATAACTTGTCACATTTTCTGTACATTCAAAGGCCCAGGTGAAATGTCAGGTACTGTCTTCTGAGGGTGCTTATTTACTTTTCTTTCTCCGACTTCGGAGCAAGAGCATTTAAAAGCAAATATTTAGGGGCACTGCAGGTAGGAAAGAGGTTTTTTTCTAGCACAAAACAAGTCGGAATATTTCAGAATGTATCAGAATTATTAACACAAATTAGGATTTTTTTTTAAATTACAGAAATGTGTGGAAAGCAAATAGTTTATTACGATCAAAACAATTTGACAAATCATTACACTAGGGGATGCAATTTACAAACATTTTTGTTTGTGAACGGTATAGTTTTATTAGTAAAACTATAGGTCTGTGCAAATGAAATAGTCATTTCAATTGAAAACGTGGTGTATGTAATGGCAGTGTGTTACCATACCATGCATACTCAGCTATACACCACTCCACTTTACTTTGCACCACAACATACCACAGCACTCCACTATGCACTAATTCGCACCACTGCACTTTACTCTGCAAAACTCATTTTACAGCACTTCATGTCACTTCACTGTGCCCAGCTCCACTCTACGCCACTGGACTCAATGCCACTTAATGCTATACCTCTCTACTCTACCCTCTAACACTTATCTATTGCACTGCTTACTCCACCACTCTATTCTACTCTACACCACTGCACTCTTCGCAACTTCAATGTACACCACTTCAGTCTAGGTCATGGTAATCTTCTCTGCACAACTCCAATCTATACCACTGTACTCCAAGCAACTCTGCGACACTGCATTCTACTCCATTGTACTTTATGCCAATCTACTCTACGCCAATGCACTTTACTCTTCAACACTCAACGCTGTGCCCCTGCACTCTATGCCAATCTACTGTAGGCCACTCTCATCTACTTTGCACCATTGCACTCTATGCCACTGCAGTCTACAACACTGTACTCTACGCTATTAATCTGAGCAACTCTACGCAACTGCAATCTATCCTGCACAACTCTACGCCACTGCACTCTACTCCACTCTGCACCACTCCACTCTATGCCACTGAACTCTACACCACTCTAATCTGAAACACTGCACTGTAAGCCAATGCATTCTACACCACTGCACTATATGTCACTGCACTCCACTCTGCATGACTGTACTCAAGACCACTGCTCTCTATATCAGTCCACTGCACTCTGACACTACTCTACGCTACTCCCCTCTCTACCATTGAACTCTATTTCACTGCACTCTACGGCACTATACTCTACACCACTATTTGCTACTGTACTCTACACTACTTTATGCCACTACATTCTATGCCACTCAGCTATACTATGAACTACTGTACTGTAGGCCACTCAACTCTACTCTGCGCCAGCCAGTGGCATCTCTTTCACTCAACTCTATGCCACCCAACTCTACTCTAAGCATCCACACCATAGGCAACTGTACTCTGTGCAATTCCTCTCTAATATGCACAAATTCAATCCACACCACTTCATTCTACAATGCTGAATTGTATGCTGCTGAATTCAATGCCACTGCACTAACTACCACAATTCCATGCAACAATCTATGCTGGTGCAGTCTACACCAATCCACTCCACTCCATGCCATTCCAGTGTATGTCACTCTACATGTCTCCACACTATACCACTCCAGTATACAACACTCTCTTCCACTTCACTCTACTCCACTCTTCACCATTCCACCCTTCTACATGTCACGCGACTCGACTCTATGGCAATAACGTTTAGCTATGCTGAATAGTAGACACAGTGGTATAAGGTGGCAAGACCTATTGGCTTTGCCAATGCTTGTTAAATAATGACTGGCATAATTACAGTTCTTTCAGTTGCAGGGTGGGACCGTGCAGCTCTATAAATATATGTCACTACTACTCAGTGTGTATCGAGGAGTCAGTTCTGTGGCTGTCTACTGCAAATACAGGCTTGGATTCACAAAAATGTCAGGCAACACAGAGCGGCAGCCGTAGATGCTGCGCTGCATGGCGTGACAAGGAGAGAACAGAAAAGCATAATATCTGCAGAGAAATGGCACTCTCCTCCCTTCTCCCTCGTGTCGGTGCAGATTTCTGATGCAGAGAGCCACACAAACACAGTTACTCTGTAATGCAATAGTATGTGCATGAGTCTCATATAGGTTTTGTACTGGAAGGGTACTCTTCCAGTAAAAAATACTATGGTCAAACACACTTTGAAACTTTTCTTACTCTGTATGCGTCCTGCACAGTGCAGCCCGCACAAAAAGATGGAAAAGAAAAGAGGAATGAAAACATTTCTCCTTTTAACACCTCCTTTCAAATGGCATTAATTTTTGGCACTAAGGCCCGTCTAATATTGTTGGTAAATAGGGTTTTTGCATCAATAGGAATAGGTGGTTGCGTGAAAACGTCCATGTACCATCCCTGTAACACCCCATTCTTGCTAAGTAACACAAAGCAGCGCTTCACGCTGATTTGCATTATTTTCCTTTCAATTTGTGTTTGTGTGTAAATCACAATAAAGGTTTTGCTTCGGGTTTGCGTTACAAACGTTACGCAAACCTGACGCAAAAGCTTTGCGAATCTTGGCCACAGACTTCAGCAGCTATCTCATGAACCCATCTCAACATTCATAACATAAGGCAAAAAGTTTAAGATCGGAGTAGATATAGTCGTCCATTAGACAACAGAAGTAGACTTGACCTGAAAAAAAGAATACGTGCGAGAATATAGTCAGAATATGCCAGAATATCAGAGATGCCAGGAAAGTATGCAAAACATATTTATTGTACACAGTGCTTTAAATGGAAAAACTTAAATATAGGTACTCACCAAAAGGAACAGTGGACCGGGGGGGTGGAATTTGGGACGAGTTTAAGGGTGGGGCTAAGGCAGGACAGGAAAGGTCTAGGGTTTTGACCTTTCTAAGCATTGTGTGTAAGACATCTGCTTGCACTGTGAATGTCTGATGTGTTCATGAGTTATTACACTAATATCTATTAGCATAGCACTTACTAATAAGTGATTATTATTAACCAAAGTAATCCTTTTTATCAACGTTAGAGTGACAAAATATTGAGGAAAATCCACAAGTTTCTAAAAGTATGTCTTGTAGTTTGCATGCATTTCCTCAATGAAGGATCATAAGTGACTGAGCTATGTGACTAGGATTTTGACTTGAGTCCTGCATGTAACACAAGGATCTCTGCAACAAAAAGAATAAACAACCGTTCTATCTACATAAAAGACATCTGTGAGCTACATGTTTCATGCTGTGCTTTACAGAAGGCGCATTGGCTTTCTATGCAATTTTAGGCTGAGTTGAACCTTTGATTAGAATGTACACAGAACTTTCCAGCAAGTGCATTAACCACCCAAGTAATTGAAGTACGAGTGTACCCTAGACTAGGTTATAGTTCAAATGGAGTCTGTTGTGATCAGTTCAGCAAGTCAGAATGGAGTTATTACCATATTTGTCTTGTTATCAAGCTATTTCTTGTAAAACTTTTTTAAAAAACATTTATTTCTTCGAGGAAATTGGCAGGGACAGGTATTTTCTTTCAAGCAAACACAATTAAGCTAAATTGCTGATGTGTGATGATTTGCAGGTGTGTAAAACACTAAGCATGCTAAAAGGCTATACTGCTTTGAACAGTGCAGCCAGCAACCCCCCCCTAATTAGGTTTTATAATCACCTTTTAGCCTGACTGACTGGGAAAAATTCAAGGATAAAGGGCACCACACCCCTCAGCTACACCTCTCCTCACATGCCGTCCACCGTCCACAGCGGCACAAGTAGATCACTGTGTGCTGGAGACACAAGCGGCTGTTCAGGCACTCTTGCACCCGCCCCGCCCAGGCTTTCCCCCTATTTGAAACGCACGCTGTAAAGGACGTGCTGAAAGTGCTGCAGAGAAGAGCTTCAGAGCGGAACATCACCCGTGTCGAATCCAGACTCCTATGAGTACCGGTACTCTCCTTGCCCGAGGAAAAGTTCCTGTACTCAAGGGAAAAAATCCAAATGTGCCATACTCCACACTGGCGAGTACTGACCCATTTAAACCACTGGTTGTACAGCTGCATGACGAACATCGTTTCAGGGTGAGGTACAATGCATATACGCAAAGATTATTTTAAGGTAAACGTGTTATTTTTGCCGTCCGCCTTAAATGTCCTCCAGGTAAAAAAAAAAAATTCTAATCTCCTTCCCAAGTCTTCCCAAATGTGGGCATATTGCACAGAATCAGGGTAAAGAATAGTTCAACTCCATGTTGGTGCTCCTCATCAACGTCTGCCCTTTTTAGGTCGAGCATTCAAGGCCTCTTGTATATACTTTAGTATATACTTCTATACTTCTTTGTGGGGTCTCTGCTTTTTCACTGGTTTGTTTCAGTGTCCTTAAAAAATCCTTGCTTGCTAGTGGTCAATCCTTGCTCTTTGTCCCACCTTTTCCACAGTTGTACACTCCCCTGGAGCATGGCCCTAGTACTTGTACCCTTCCACTTGTGCCTTTGAAGCATGTGCTTAGGGATTACTTTGTTCAAAGGCTAATAGCATTTGACCAGAGCGCTGGATGCTTCAGTGGCCCCAGTCTGTTTCTGTCAACAGGGCTCTAGTCTATTACTTACTTTTCATCTGCAGTGATGTGTGACTTTGTATATTCCATTCATTACTCTTCCGCGCTCATTTTCTGTTCTTGCATTACAAATGCTTGTTCCTTTTGTCTGTCTCTGCGAGCTCTCAGCAGCACTTTGAAGGGCTGCTTATGTCAACTGTTTTACTTTTTATTTTCAGTTTGTGGCAAGAAAATGCTAATAGCTGAAACTCGAGCTAACCCGAGAGCTATTGCAGTTCAAATGTTTGTTTTGTTTTCAGTCTGTGTGGAAATAAAAGTCCAGTCAGTAATTTACAACGCTATGAGCTCTAACTCGAGCAAACACGAGACTATTGCATTCCAAATGCCAGTTTTCGTTTGCCACCACTCGGGATTGTTGTGTCTTTTGTATTGCGGAAACAAACGCACTTGAGGCAGGGACTCCGTCTTCGAAACAGCCTTGTGTTATTTATTGACAGTAGCCCAAAACTGCCTGTGCGAAGACTATCACAAATGAAGACTCGTAAATTAAGCAGCTCATGCGGTCTGTGGCGAGAATGTAACATAAAGAGATCTGTCAGTAGCATCCCAGGTGAAGACCTTCTAGGATCCAGGGATGTGTTTTAAGCGCAAGGGTCTTGCCTCTTGGTTTGACGGTCGTGTCTTTATTGCACGCTGTTTGTTTTGTACCAGTGCTACATCTGAGGGTTCGAGAGGCCTTTGATTAGTAATAGCACACCCTGCTAGCACAGGGGGGTCCTGTTGGGAGTTTTCAGGGTCTGTGTATTAAGTATATTTAACTTTTTTGTGTGCTGAAAGGCAGCGAGTGATAGACAGTGGGCTGTAGCTCTGTGAAAAATGTAATGTTCTCTACGTGCCTCGAGCCGAGCTGTGGTTCACGGAAAGCTGCAGCTCCTTGCCAGTTTTCAGATGATTGACGGTACTGCTCTGTACATAACGTTGTGTATATTCAGATAAGAATAGTGTACATCTATGGGTTTCACAATTCACTGTGTGCCTCACTGACTGTTTTTGTTATCCGAGGCCTAGGACAGCGGTTTTTGAAGTTCTTACATAATAGCCTGTGCTCTCTTAAGCAGACCCACATTTTGCAAGTGTCATATTTTTTGCAATGAAAAATAAAGAAAGCAATTCATAAAACTGCTGCATCCCCAGACTTGTGACTGTTGCGAGTGTTTTTGTGGGTGTGCAGTCATGACTGACCACATGTTTACTGGAGTCAGCCAGTGTTGGAAAACGTACAATGGCAAGGACATTTGTTCACTGTTGACACTGCAAGTATAAATGAAAGACTTTTGCAGCAAGTTTTATCACTACGCAAGTAATGGAAACGAGAAAACACAGAAGTCCAAAACGTCTCTGCAAATGTCTTGAGCCCAAAGTGTTAATAAGCCCAGTTGAAAAAATCCTTTAGCGCATCTCCTAGAAACTTTTAATTATCTGTAGTGCAGAGACAATTGTACCAAATAATAATATATAAAACAAAGTAATGGCAATATTTTAATTTTTTTCTGCAGATAGAGGAAGAAGGTAAATGCAAGTGCTTTAGATATATACAGGGACAATGGAATTATGTTATAGACAGGAACAAACTATTCGGCAGTGTTGACCAATTTATGTGGCAAGAAAAGTCCAGTTATGCATTTATAATGCCAATAGCTCTAACACACGCAAATGTGAGACCTATTGCATTGCAAATGCTTGTTTAATTTGCCGAAGCTTGATTGACCCTCTGTGTCTGCTGGTGCATTGAAGTGATGCTAGGCAACCACAGTGAGTAGCCCTGCCAGCACCTTCCATCACTGGTTGGAGTAACGCTTCTCAGTGCCTATCCCGGCATCTCTGCACGGAAATACATTGGTCACACTTAAGCCCCTCTAAATTCTGTCAGGTTCGTCACATGCTAGAGCAGAGGTCTTCAAACTGGGGGCTGGGCACAAGTGATGAGGGGGGCAGACTCTGGACAAAAGAAGCATTATATATAACAGGCCTTTGTTTTAAGCAGAAGTATGTTATTGTATTTTTAAAAAGGCAACAGTACTTAACTTCAATGTTTAAATAGGTCTAGACCTATTTAAACATTGTTGTTCTTTATAAAATAACTGAAAAATTCTGAAGGAGGGCCCAATGATTTTTGATTTTCAACTGGGGGGGGGGGGGTGGCATTAAAAGGTTTGGTGACCACTGTGCTAGAGGCATTCTATCACTTCAGTGTACATCTAGGATACGCTTTGTTTTTCTGCTGTCAGTCTGTAGTGAGTGCTGCCGGGTGCTTAAGCAATCATAGAGCTCAGGTTCGAGAAGAGGTCAGTTGCAGTGGATACAGCATGATTTGTATTATTTGTGGGCCTGGACAAGCTCCTTGTCACCCTTTCTTACGTGATTGGCCAAAACAGGGACAGTTGCGCACTGAGACAGCGTATAAGTATCATTAAATAAAACAATATAATTTGTTGAGCTAGATGGCTTTTTGCTTTTACGAAAAAGAAAAAGGGAGCCATTCAGAAATAAACCTTCTCATTACTTATAGTCGCTCCGCCTGACACAAAGCACTTGACATATTTAGGCCCATATTTATACTTTTTTAGCACCGTATTTGCGTCATTTTCTGACGCAAAAGTGGCGCAAACTTACAAAATACAATTGTATTTTGTAAGTTTGCACCGCTTTTGTGCCAAAATGCGGCATAAATGCAGCGCTAAAAAGTATAAATATGGTCCTTAGTTCCTTTATTATAAGTGAAAGCATTTACGTAAAACAGGTCCAACGTCTCCTCTGCTAGCAGTATTCTGTACTCCCACATAGTACAGCTGCGTAATTGGAAATACACATTCTACTACACATTCCATTCCAGAACGCACCACATTAACCAGCACATAACACCCCCTTCCTTAGAGGCAAAACACCTCCCCACTGTAATAATAAAATATAGAAGAAACACAATAAAAAACAGCAATCACCCATATCTAGCACAACTCATTTAACCCACAATGTAGTCCTTCAACCAACCAGGGGGAATTCTTCTCCTCTTGCTGCAGTCACACTGCTGCATGCAATCCGGACCGGAATTAAATTCCACATCACTACACAATATACCATTGCTACCTCCCTCAAAACTTCCTCTGACATAACTTTCAAATCATCCTGTGGCTCACTGGTGTTAACCACATAAGGTGTGGTTGGTGTTGAAGCAGATATGCTAATTAGAAATTATTAATAAATGTTTGTATGTTATGATTAACAAAAGTTCATAGAGAAATTAATTGTAGAAAAAATAATGTGCACGTTTGAAAATGTGCCCACGGAGAATGGCAGTCACTTATACGAAAAGTTGTACTAAAATGATTAAAAGTACGTGAAATAATAAACAAATGTAATCATAATGTAGTAATGTGCCATATTGAGATGTATAACCTATGTTTTGCAGAGTTAACTTAGCCGAAGTTGTGGCCTAGTTGCCAGGCCTCGGCAGAAGCTGAATTATTAGATCATGCTGGAGGAAAGCGACCATGTTAAACTAACCTTGACCGCTTGTGTTAATAAAATCTGCTTTTCTAGAATTTTCTGCAGTGTACCCATGGACAGGAGATGATAGAACTAAAATTCTTACAATTTGGTGTAAGGCAGACTCAATGTACTTTCCCAGGACTCGAACAATAGAAGCACTGACTAGAGAAGAAGATGCAACATTTTTGATACCTGATGAGCCGGATGATGAGGACATCGTACAATGAACCAATCAATGAACTGAGAACGTTGCAATATTAGAATTCATACATTTGTAAAAATAATATTATTGGTTAGGGTAATAACTGGTGATTGACTGACCAATTAGGAATTAGGGGGATGGACTGAAAAACTCTAATAAAAAGTCATGACAAGGGGCTAAAACTTCAGATGCGAGGAGAGAATTGATGATGTCAGAAGACGCGATGCAAGATTTTGTCATTGGGCTCATGCTCTTGAGATCCTGATGCGTTGCTGATCAATTGATGACCTGAAGACGAAGACTGACTTTGTTGCTGATGCATTCCATGGATAGGTAGCTATGACAATGTGACTGATTAACTTTGTGCCTTTTCTTTCTAGGTACCAACTGCGCTGTTTTTATAGGTTATCTACTAGTTATTTGTTTTTCAAATTCACGTTCCTAAATTGTTTTCGCATGAAGTCCCACATGCTAAATGCTAATCTGGATTAGGTAGGATTCTTTGGATGACATTGACGGTGATAAATGATTGACAAACTGATTCTTGAACTCTTCTATTGATGCATTACAGTATATGCTTTCTCAAGTTCTGATTAGATTGTGTTATTGGTGGTCGCTAGTAAACTAATTCTGAGCTGATTGAATAAAGTTTGAGTTAACCTTATGCACTAGAATTGTAACTAATAGGGAAATAAAAATTGTTAAAACGTATATTGAGTTGTGGTTATTCTTGAAATGTTGATATAATTGTCTAATAATTAATGATTCTCCTAGTGGTTATTGATGGGTCATATTGAATATTGATAACATTGGTCACTACATGGCTAGGATACTCCATGCAATCCAAAAGGTTCATCAGCCTATACGTGTCCCCTTGTAAGTTTACTTTCTAAGGCCCAGGCTCGCTAACAGTGTTGTACTGTCAGTCACTTTGGATGACCCAGAAGATACGTCCTCCTCCAAAATTTGGAAATTCCTACAGCCACTCACACCGATTTCATAATCTTTCCACAATTCCTTTAAACCCAATAAGACCATCTTGAATTTTCCAAACTTTCCTACTATTAACCTAAACTGCATTCTGGAAAACCTCTACAATGTCCTCTGGAGCAAAAATTGACTTTCTCCCTTGGGAACCTTAGTAGGTGTCTTAACACAAACTCAATCACCCACCTTCACCTGAACCTTTCTCACACCATGTTTGTCATCATAATAGGAATTACTTTTCTCATGTACCTCTCTCAATTTTTTCCAAACCAAATCTGGTGACCTGTGCTCCACTTTACCATCACACAACCAACCAAGGCTAAACTTACTTCTCATAATCAGGAAGGGTGATAATTCAGTATTTTCATGTGTGGTAACTCTGTAGTCCTACGCCGCTTTTCAGACGTCAGTCCTCCAATCACTGTTACTGGTGTGTAATCACATGGTTAATTCTTTCCTCCATGCCATTTCTACTCAGGTTGTAATGAGAGGTTGTTTCATTTTTAACTGCTTCTATGCTGTGGATGTAATGGTTACGCCCAGTGGCACACAGTTACATCCTGGCTGTGACCTGCAAGGGGGAAAGCTAGCACTCCCCCCGTGGGCAAAGGCAGGGATGGCAACGGCAGTGCTGCTGCATAGCATAGCTTCCAGCACGTGCGGAGAAAAAACTGATTAGTTTCTCCTCTGGAAGGGGGAAGGGGTAGGTCAGAGAGGCATGAAAGGAAAGGCTTTTCCTTTACTTTGATGTATCTTTGAGCATTTCTGCATTCCTGCATAGCAATCGTGTAGCAAGAATGCCCACTAGACATCAGGGAGTTTTAAAAATAAAATGTTTGACTATTCGGGGAGTGACCCCTTGGGGAGCATTATGTTGGCCATTTCTGACCCCTTGTGGGCAGGTCGGCCATTTTGTTTACACCGATCTGACCCCAACGGGGACAGGAACCCATTAAACACAAGGGAATTTTTCATGAAATTATTTTGGTGAATGGTGGGCAGTCCCTTGGGCAGGGGTCACCTCCCCTTGGGGTCAATATGTTTAGGTTGTTTCTGTCCCCCTTGGGGGCAGATCAGCCATATTTTTGGGCCGATCTGCCCTCAAGGGTGCAGAAACCCACTAGACACCAGGGATATATATTGTTTTTGTTTATTTTACATAAGGGGAGCTGACCCTTAGGCAAGGGTCGCTCCCCAAGGGGACTGTTACGTGGGTCGGTGACAGAAGGACTCTGAGACTCAGGTAAGGAGATAAGGTATTTATTTATAAGTAGTTATTATTAATGTTGTTATTATTATTGTTATTGCGGCGACAGTTTCTTGGGTTTTCTTCCGGCCAATTTCTCTTTTTCTTTTTTCTTTCTCCCGCTTGACTGGCGAAGGTCATGGTAGGTGTCTCCCGTGGGCCGGAAAAGAAGGAAAGGGAAGGTAAGTCAGGATGGTTCTATCTTATGGTGATAAGTTTTAGAATTAGAGTGGGACAAATAGAGGGAGAGAGAGAGAGAGAGAGAGTGCTTATGTGGGAAATAAAGAATGGCAGAATGTGATATGGTCACCCTCTGTGTACCCTTGTGTTTTATTATGGCGTCAGTTTCGTGTATATTTGCCCGCCATACTACAGAACTGAAGGGTTTTCTCGTGCCTTGCTTTTTCTGCCGTGCTCCCCTTTCGTCTCCCCTCAATTCCTTTCCTCCCCGCCCTTCTCTCAGTCCGCTATTCCCCCTCCTCCTCCCTGTCCCGACTCAGGTGGAAAAATTGTCTGTCCCTCAGAAGGGACCGTACCTTAGACAGCCACGCCCCTCCTGGGACGTGGCGGCGTTTTGGCGTCTCCACACTCGCTTCTGGGCTTCCTCGTTCTTCTGTGTCCCTGGCAGGTTCGGGACCCTCTGGGCTTCCTTTCGGCGGCTCCGAGGTGTCTTCCTCTTCGTCTCTGTCGGCAATCTCCTTTCTCTCTGTCGACCTCCCCCTCGCGTAGTCCGTCCTCCCTTTTCTTTCCCTTCACAACCCGGAAATCCGGGTGTACGTTGCTGACGCCGGCTCCCCGGTCGTCAAGGCAACTAGAGACGCTGCTCGCGCGGCCGCGCGAGCAGTTCTTTTCCGACGTGTAGGCAGCGTCCTCATCTACCCGGTTACACACCCCATCCCAAGATCGGGACTGATATAGTCCAGTTGAATCAGGAAATCTCGATAAAAAGTCAGCCGGACATTGACGAGAGCCGGGAATGTGCCGGACCTGAAAGGAAAAAGGTTGGAGTTCCATAAACCAACGGAGCACTCTGGAGTTTGAATTCTTATGGGAGGCCAACCAGGTCAAAGGGGCATGATCGGTGAAGAGAACAAAAGGGCGACCCAAAAGGTAATATTTCAGACTATCGATAGCCCACTTAATTGCTAAACATTCCCTCTCGATAATGGGGTAATGACACTCGCGGGGTAGCAACTTCCGACTGATAAAGACGACTGGGAGATCAAGACCCGACTCGCTGGGCTGGGCAAGAACCACCCCAAGGCCGACATCGGATGCGTCTGTATAAAGATGGAAGGGATGTGAAAAATCGGGGCATCTCAATACCGGTTCCGAGGTTAGGGCGTGCTTTAGAAGGTGGAAACTATGTGATTGGACTGAGGAGATGGGGGCAACTTTGTCAGACTTTGTTTTTTTAAAAGATCAGTGAGGGGGGCAGCCAACGTAGAATATTGGGGAATGAAACGGCGATAATACCCCATGAGACCCAGAAATGAACGTAAACATTTTTTTGTAGTGGGAGTCGGGACTTGTAGTATGGCTTCTATCTTGTTTTTTTGGGGGCGTAGTTGACCCTCTCCAATAAAATAACCAAATATGAAATACTATTATTACCGAGGTTACATTTCTTAGGATTGGCAGTAAGCCCCGCCTGATTTAGGGCTTTGAAGATGGTGTGTAAGTGATCTAAATGTTCCTCCCAGGTGTTACTGAATATAACAATATCATCTAGGTAGGTTGCAGAAAATGTATGGTAGGGTTTTAGCAAGTAATCCATTAACCGTTGGAAGGTTGCAGGGGCCCCATGGAGGCCAAAGGGGAGAACTGTAAAGTGGTAAAGGCCTGACTGCGTGGCAAAGGCAGTTTTTTCCTTGTCTTCGGTTGCTAGTGGGATCTGCCAATAGCCCTTAGTGAGGTCCAAGGTTGACATGTATTTGGCTTTTCCTAGTTTTTCTAACAAATCATCAACTCAGGGTATTGGATATGTATCGAATAGGGATATTTCATTCAGTTTGCGGAAATCAATACAAAATCGGACCGATCCGTCAGGTTTAGGGACTATAACGACAGGAGAACACCATGGGCTGGAGGAAGGCTCTATAACATGTAAATTAAGCATCTTTTGTACTTCTTCTTCTATGATATGTCTGCGGGACTCTGGTATACGATAGGGTCTTAGTCTTACTATTGCCCCTCAGGGGTCCTAATTTGGTGTTGCACTATATTGGTTCTTCTGGGATTTTGTGAAAAAAATCCGAAAGGAATTTACTAATTTAAAAAGTTGCGATTTTTGACTTTCTGTAAGATTCGGATTGTATGGCGGGTTCTCTTCTGTTTCCTTCAGATTAGGAGGAGGAAATTAAATTCCTACGGAGGCTCCCGGGGTTACCAAAAATCCCGAGGCTTCCATCGGAGCGCTTTCCTGGGTTTCCTCCCATTTTTTTAATAGATTCACATGATATATTTGTGTTCTTTTGGGATGTCTAGAGATCTCAATTAAGTATGTGACTGGGGAGATGGGTCTGATGATGGTAAAGGGACCCTGCCACCGAGCTAGTAACTTATTTTCAGAACAGGGTCTTAATATTAAAACCCTGTCATGTGCTTGAAAAGAGCGAGGTTTTGCACCTCGATCGTAGCACTGCTTTTGATTGACCTGTGCTTTTTCTAAATGGTTGCGGACATCTTCCCAGACCGACTGAAGTTGTGTTTTTAACTTGTAAACATATTCAAGAAGAGGTCTCTCCTCTTCACCCTCTTCCTCCCAATGCTCCGCTGCCATATCTACAAGATTGCGAGGTTGGCGACCAAAGACCAACTCAAAAGGGCTATGCCCGGTTGAGGCCTGTTCATGTGTTCTTATTGCATAGAGGACAAGAGGAAGTTTTTGGTCCCAATCTTTCCCTGTCTCTGATACTGTTTTCCGAAGTAAAGTTTTGATGGTACGGTTGTACCGTTCAACTAGGCCATCGGTTTGGGGATGGTAAACTGACGTTTTTAACTTTATTTATCCCTAGTATCTTACAGATATGTTTCATTAGTGTTGACATAAAAGGAGTTCCCTGATCCGTCAGGATTTCTTTAGGAAATCCTACTCAGGCAAAGAAGGTGATCATTGCTTGTGCCACGGCCTTAGTGGTCATGCTGGAAAGGGGAAATGGCTTCTGGATACCTTGTGGCATAATCTACTAACACCAATATATAGGAATGTCCTTTGCTAGAGGGGAGAAGGGGTCCCACCAAATCCCTTCCGACCCGGGAGAAAGGTACGTCGATAATAGGAAGGGGTTGAAGAGGGGCTTTTCTCTGGGGTCCGGGATCAATCAGTTGGCATCGGGGACACTGTGCACAATATCTCCTAAGTTGGCCATAGATCCCTGGCCAGTAAAATCATCTAAGTAGGTATTCTTCTGTTTTTTCACGTCCATAGTGCCCTCCCCCCGGTTGGTTATGTGCAAGGAAGAGAACCTGCATTCGATACGGTTCAGGTACCACTAACTGTTTCTTTTCGACCCCATTGAGGTGGAGAATTCTATATAAGAGATTGTTTTGGATCAGGAAGTAGGGGACCCACCTCATTTGTAGACTGGGATTTGGCTATTTTCCACGCATGGCGTAAGGTTGGGTCTTCTCGCTGACTTGCCCTAAAGGATAAAGGGTGTGAGGTGCTGTTGGTCAGCTCCTCTCCTAGGCATCCTTCTTGTCCTGAGACCAGGAAATTTATTTTTGCTTGTCTTTTCTCCCGTCTCGTCAATTTTCTCCGACAGGGTTTGTTCTCTATAGAGGCGTTATAGAATGGTGCCTCCTCCCACAAATCCTTGGCTATATTCTGGGTCTTAACTGTCTCTAGGATCTCAGGGAATCGGATATAATCCGTACCCAGAATGCATTCTTCCACCAGCCTGTTCATGACTCCTACTGATAAGATGTCCTGATATCCTCCCCATTCTATTTGCGTCAGTGCCAGGGGATAATCCTTCTTGTCACCATGAATGCAACAAATGGTTACCCATTGATTAGTTGGTGGGTTGGACGTTTTAAGTATGTCGGCTTGTACCACTGACTGACTACAACCTGAGTCTATAAGGGCTACTATAACTCGTCCATTTAGTCGAATGGGTTGTTTATAGTTAGGTGTACCCGACCCTGAATATAAAACCCTTCCTCGGGTGACCCCTATTTCCATAGGTTCCTCTTTTTCTCTTTTCCGTGGGCATGTTCTGGCTATGTGTCCCCACTCTCCACAACTATAGCATTGTGGCTGTTGTGTGGGAGGGGTGTCTCCAGAATGACTTGGCCCAGCCTCTCCTGAATAATTACGTGCAGAGGGTTTGTAGGGTACCATAGGAATTTTGTTGGTCGGCTTCAGACTGGGGTTCTTAAAATCAGCGGACCTATGGTAGGCGCAGGCAAGATCTACTGCCATGTCGGTGTTAACATTAGTGTGTTGCCTTATCCAACCCCTGGTGGAAGGGGGAAGAGATTCCAGGTACTGTTCCAGAATAACAGCTTTGATGACATCCTCCCTCTCCATCCCCAAGGGTCCTAGCCATTTTAACCCGAGGTCTTTCACTCTAAAATAAAAGGTCCGGGGGTCTTCTGCTGGTCCCCATTTGATTTTCCTAAACTTTAGTCTATAATATTCGGTATCGTGACCCACTCTTTCTAGTATACTTTTTTTTATTTCTTTATAAGGGGTAGTGCCACCGGGGTTAGCAGCTTGGTAGGCTGTTTGTAGAATGCCCGTTAGTAAGGGGGCTATATATTGTCCCCAGCGTTCTTCTGGCCATTGTGCAGATGAGGCTACACACTCTAAGTTCGTAAAAAATGCGTCTGGGTCCTCCCCTTCCTGGAATTTCTGCAGTACTGAGCTGGGGACATTGGGATGTACCTTACTTGCCGCAATAGTCTCTGTCAGATTTTGTAAAGCGGTCTCGTGCACTAACTGATTATTGGCCATTATGGTAGCCTGGCTCTTTAGGGCACTCTGTAAGGCTTCCCGATCTTCTTTGGCCTCCCTCTGGTGGGCTTCCCACACTAATTGGAGGTGCCTCTTACCCTCCGCCAGCTGCTGGATCATGTCCTCTAAGGTAGGTTTTTCCCCCATTATGTCTGTTTTCCCTCTTATCACTGACAAGTTAATATCCCACTTCTGACACCATTGTTACGTGGGTCGGTGACAGAAGGACTCTGAGACTCAGGTAAGGAGATAAGGTATTTATTTATAAGTAGTTATTATTAATGTTGTTATTATTATTGTTATTGCGGCGACAGTTTCTTGGGGTTTCTTCCGGACAATTTCTCTTTTTCTTTTTTCTTTCTCCCGCTTGACTGGCGAAGGTCCTGGTAGGTGTCTCCCGTGGGCCGGAAAAGAAGGAAAGGGAAGGTAAGTCAGGATGGTTCTATCTTATGGGGATAAGTTTTAGAATTAGAGTAGGACAAATAGAGGGAGAGAGAGAGAGAGAGAGAGTGAGAGAGAGAGAGAGAGAGAGTGCTTATGTGGGAAATAAAGAGTGGCAGAATGTGATATGGTCACCCTCCGTGTACCCTGGTGTTTTATTATTGCGTCAGTTTCGTGTATATTTGCCCGCCATACTACAGAACTGAAGGGTTTTCTCGTGCCTTGCTTTTTCTGCCGTGCTCTCCTTTCGTCTCCCCTCAATTCCTTTCATCCCTGCCCTCCTCTCAGTCCGCTATTCCCCCTCCTCCTCCCTGTCCTGACTCAGGTGGATAAATTGTCTCTCCCTCAGAAGGGACCGTACCTTAGACAGCCACGCCCCTCCTGGGATGTGGCGGCATTTTGGCGTCTCCACACTCGCTTCTGGGCTTCCCCGTTCTTCTGTGTCCCTGGCAGGTTCGGGACCCTCTGGGCTTCCTTTCGGCGGCTCAGAGGTGTCTTCCTCTTCGTCTTGTCTCTGTCGGCAATCTCGTTTCTCTCTGTTGACCTCCCCCTCGCGTAGTCCGTCCTCCCTTTTCTTTCCCTTCACAACCCGGAAATCCGGGTGTACGTTGCTGACGCCGGCTCCCCGGTCGTCAGGGCAACTAGAGACGCTGCTCGCGCGACCGCGCGAGCAGTTCTTTTCCGACGTGTAGGCAGCGTCCTCATCTACCCGGTTACAGGGACATTATACTTTATGCCATTTTGGCCAATTTTTATTAGGCCCATCTGCCCCTCAAGGGGGACAGGAACCACTAGATACTAGGGATTTGTCTCCAAGGGAGGAGGGGGGCAAAAAAAACACTTAGGCACCTGGGATTGTTTTGTGTCTGAGTGTTTTGTTTGGGGGCGGTGGCCCGTTGGACAAGAGTCGCTCCCCATGGGAGCACATTACTGTTGGCCATTTCTGCCCTTTTTGGAGGCAGATGGGCCTATTTTCACTAGGCTCATTTGCCCCCAAGGGGGGTAGAAACCACTTAGGCACCAGGGATTATTATGTGTGTGTATTTTGTTTGTGGGGCGGCCCCTTGGGCAAGGGTCGCTTCCCTTTGGGGGGGCATTCATTTTGCACATTTTTGCCCCCTCTGGGGGCAGATTGTCCTATTTGTGTAAGGCCCATCTGCCCCTAAGGTGGCAGAAAGCCCACTAGACACCAGGTAATTTTTGTTTTTTAAAGAGAGTGGGGGTATGCCATGCCCCCACCCCAGTAAATGGGGACAAAGTTGCTGTGCCTACCAAGAGGCAGATGGGGCAATTACTCCCAATCCACCCACCATGGGGGTAGAAAGCCCACTAGATGCCAGGGAATTAAAAAAAGAGGACTGAAAGACTGGTACAATTGAAGGTGGTAACAGTCTTTCAGCCCACCTTGCAAACTAAAGCATCTCATCCCAATGGCAAGCAAGTGGACATTTGACTCATTTTGGTTTTGCTTTTACATATGGGCCAAGAGAGCTTGGCTTACTCCCAATATCGTCCCACTTGGAATGGTGAGCTGCTGCACTTTTTGGACTTTGGTACACTGCCACCTAGAAAACCCAGCAGACCTAGACACATCTGAAGAATTAAACATCTATGTGAGTCCAGGGTGGTGTGCTTCACATGCACTCCACACCATTTTCTTACCTACAATGCCATGCAAACCTCCAACTTTGCTAGAAATCATGCATTTTCACTATATTTTTATGATGGAACCTTCTGGAATCTGCAGGAATCCACTACATTCCTACCACCCCGCATTGTTGCATCTATGCAGATAAAACATTCTGCCCCACTTGTCAGCCTAAAAATGTTCCCCCTCAATGTGTACATGTTTTTGGCCCTTTCCTGTTACAGGCACTTGGACCACCTACACAAGTGAGGTATCATTTTTATCGGGAGACTGGGGAATGGTGGGTGGTAGGAAATTTGTGCTGGTGCGGAGATCCCACACAGAAATGTGAATAAAATTATTTTTTTAGCTAAATTTGAGGTTTGCAGAGGATTCTGGGTAAGAAAATGCTGAGGGATCCACGTAAGTCACACCTCCCTGGACTCCCTCGGGTGTCTAGTTTTTAGAAACGTCTGGGTTTAATTGGTTTCCCTAGATGGCTGCCGAGCCCAGGACTAACAACGCAGGTGCCCCCTTGCAAAAACAGGTAGTTTGTAATAGATCATTTTGATGTGTCCATGTTGTGTTTTGGGCCCTTCCCTCTTGCGGGCACTAGGCCTACCCACACAAGTGAGGTACCATTTTTGTTGGGAGACTTGGGGGAATGCTAAGTGGAATGAAGTTTGTGGCTCCCCTCAGATTCCAGAACTTTGCAGCACCGAAATGTGAGGAAAAAGTGTTTTTTAGCCCATCCTTGAGGTTTGCAAAGGATTCTGAGTGACAGAACCTAGTGAGAGGCCCAAAAGTCACCCCATCCTAGATTCCCCTAGGTGTCTAGTTTCCAAAAATGTATGTGTTTGCTAGGTTGCCCTGTAATTCACATGCTAGTATGGGTACCCCCAAATTCAGAGATGTGCAAAAACCACTCCTTTTAAACTCCATATCGTGTGCCCATTTCGGAAATACATACGTTTCCTTGATACTTATTTTTCACTCTTTATATTTTACCCAGTGAATTTCTGTATACCCGGGATACAATGAAAGGTGCAAGGTGCAGCTCATTTATTGGCTTTGGGTACTTGGTGAACCTACAAGCTCTATATATCCCACAACCAGAATGGTCCAGCAGACGGAACAATATATTGCTTTAATAAAATCAGCCATAGCTGGAAAAAGTTACAGAAGAAAACATAGACACATATGGCTGTTTTCTTCACTCAATTTCAATATTGTTTTTATTTCAACTGTTATTTTGTATAGGAAAAGCTTGAAGGATCTACACAAATGACCCCTTGGTGAATTCAGAATTTTGTCTACTTTTCGGAAATGTTTAGCTGTCCGGGATCCAACATTCGTTTCACACTGATTTCAGTCACTAACTGGAAGTAAGCTAAAAGCACACAAATAGTAAAAACGAGGCATCTTCCGGTAAAATGCCAAACCTGTGTTGAAAAATGTTGTTTTCTGATTCAAGGCAGTCCTGTTCCTGAAAGCCATGAAGATGGTGATTTTAGCACTGCAAACTCTTTGTTGATGGCAATTGCAGGGAAAAAAACACATACTTTCTTCTGAAGCACTCCCAAAAAAACACATTTTAGCTGTATTGTGGCTAATTTGGTCTCCTCAATGAGAAACCACAAACTCTGGGTACCTTTAGAATCCCCAGAATGTTGGGAAAAAAGTACGCACATTTGGCTTTGATAGCTTATGATGTGGACAAATAGTTATGAGGGCCTAAGTTCAAACTACCCCAAATAGCCAAAAAAAGGCTTGGCACAGGAGGGGGAGAGGCCTGGTAACAAAGGGGTTCTTAGATGCATTTGAAATAAATTGTATAACATTATCACTTAACCTTGCTGCTGGAATTCCCTCAGACACAAAACTTATAACCAAAAATCCAAGTAGAAAAGCAGTATCTACCTTGTTCGCAATTTTCACTAACGGCCATCTAGAAAAAAGGTCAATGAGCACAATTACATACTCTTGTAACTCACCAACCGGACCAATTAATTAAATCAATTGTTACACACTCCCAAGAATGTATAGGGATAAGGCAACCACTCATTGGTAGTTTCAAAGGGCATGA
Organism: Pleurodeles waltl; assembly: GCF_031143425.1. Classification (NCBI taxonomy): domain Eukaryota; kingdom Metazoa; phylum Chordata; class Amphibia; order Caudata; family Salamandridae; genus Pleurodeles; species Pleurodeles waltl. The sequence continues at coordinate 449,479,365 of NC_090443.1, forward strand.
AGATTTGACTGCAGACGAAAAAGTAATACAATCTCTGTCAAACCTTTTCTGCTGCTAGGTCCACACCAGGCCTCAGAATAGCCCTTTAACTCCAGACTTTGTCCTCACCACACGAAAATGACCCTCATGGCAAAGTACCATTACCATATTAGGCAGCTCAGCCAGAGGAATTATCCTGCTCTATTCTATAAATGTAGTCTTGCATGCGCATAGACAATCTCGCAATTCTAGCAGAAGCATCACAGTCCCTTCAGTCATTAACAGTTTAACCAACTGCTTATGGTCACCTTGAATGGTGAGTGGTTTACCCCACACAAATGGACAAAAATGGTTGAGGTACAACACACACGCTAAAGCCTCCTTTACAATAATGGGGTACTTATCCTCAGCGGGTGACAATGATCTGGAGACAAGCAAAATTACTGTCTCATTACCCATTACATCCTTCTGGGTTAACAATGCTCCCAAACCTTTATCACAAGCATCTGCTGTTACAAAACAATTCATGTAAGGATCAAAACTGCTCAAGGCTGAAACATTTGCTTCATACCTTTTTATCCTGTAAAAATCCTCCTCATGCTACAGGCTCCAGCCAAACACGGGGGCATATTTATACTCTGTTTGCGCCGGATTTGCATAATTTGTTTTGACGCAAATTCGGCACAAACTTAACTCCATATTTATACTTTAGCGCTGGACCTGTCCAGCGACAAAGTTATGGAGTTTGCATCATTTTTTGGACGTGAAAACCTACCTTGCGCTAATGACATGCAAGGTAGGCGTTCCCGTGCAATAAATGACTTTAAGGCATCTGCGCCTTATTTATACTCCAGCGTCATTTTGATGCACAGGAGGTGGCGGGCCTTAAAAAATGGCGCCCAGCCTGATTTTGCGCCGTTTTTTAACGCCTGGGTCAGGGCAGGCGTTAAGGGACCTGTGGGCTCATTTCCATGGTCTCCGACCATGGAAGCAGACCACAGGTGCCCTTCCTTGCACCCGGGGACATCCCCTGCCACCCCTGGAGGACACCCATGGATAGGGGGACAAGTAAGTGGAGGTAAGTATAATATTTTTTTAGTGGCCTAACTTGGGCCCCCCTACATGCCACTGTGCCCAATGGCCATGCCCAGGGGACAGAAGTCCCCTGGGCATGGCCACTGTCATTTCAATGGGGGTGTGCATCAAAAAATGGCGCAAGTCAGGTTAGAGCCAAGATTTTTTACTCTAACCTGACTTCCACCATTCTTTGACGCACAACCCCCATTCTTCCCTACGCCTGTGCTGCCTGGTAGGAGTCATTTATTTTGACCTTAACCAGCCGCATAAATAAGGCGCCAGGCTGGAATGGCGTTAGCTGGCGGTAAACATTTTGACGCAAACCTGCGCTGGCGTGGTTTGCATCAAAAAGTATAAATATGGGCCATGGTTTTGTTCTACAACAATTGTCTAATTTTGTACGTCTTCTCTGCAAACCTGGGAATTAATTTATCACAATACCCAGTCATTACTAGGAACTATCTAACCTCATCTTTATTACTAGGTACAGGAGCTTTACCAATTGCATTAACTAGGGAGAGTTTAGGTTTCACTCTGCCCTTGTCAATTACATCTCCCTAATAAGTTACACTTGTTTCTGCAAACTTGCACTTGGAAAATTCCACGGTCAAACCATTCTCACGTTTTTTTTCAGAACTTCCCGCAATCTTTCCCGTTGGCTCTCCTCTACAAATATAAGGCTGTCAGCTTGGAAAAAATACTGTTTCACATTAACCTGTATATAAGCCTCTGGAAAGCATCAGCTGCCGATGCCAGACCAAAAGACATCTGCTTGAACTGAAAGCATCGAAAAGGTATTATAAACGCTATAAGCTTCCAGGTGTCTGATGTCAACAAAATTTCCCGGTAAGCTGATTAGAAGTCTATCGTTGATAAACTTCTTGCTCCTTTTAAACACGTGACCGTCTCTTTGACTTTTGGGAAAGGAAACTGATCACTTACAAAGTTACCGTTCAGATGACACAAGTCCACACACAAACCAATTTTAACATTATTGTGACATCCCACCTCCAAAGGGGAAATCCACTCAGAAACTTCTGTAGGTTCAGTTACATCCCCAGACACCAGTTTCTCCAATTAATTCATTTGAAACATCCTCTCTTATCATTATTGGTATGTTCCTCACCTTATGGATTTTCAGAAATGCATTACTTCTGAGAACAATTTTGTGTTCAAATTTTTTTCGTTTACGAAGGTATATATCAAAAACTTTGTGAAACGCTTCCCTCATGATGTTGCCAACTGAAATCCCTTCATCCACTATCACATTTTTTTCTCCACTATTAGGGTCAGGAACTATGTGCAAGTTCCCTTGATTGAACCAACCCAAAACCGGTTGTCCCTTTTTCGTAAGGTAAAGTTTGCCTCTCAAGTGCTTATTTTTTAAACAGAAAGTTAACCATCTGAAACCCAGCATGTCTATTTTTTCACCACTAGAACTGTCTGGATGTATGTCTGATTCCAGTAAATTTGCACCAATTTTATCAACAAATTTGTCTCTCCGAGTTTCCTCATTCACAACTGCATAAGGCGAACCAGAATCCGGATATATATAGGCACTCCTTAAGTGATCATAAGGCACTCTGGTTTGCTTTTCACTGTGCTCTCAGTGATATTCAGAACTAATCTGTCATTCAGACATTGTTATTATTTTCGGTTTAATTCTCAAAGTCATTATCTTCAGAGCTCTTTGATACCTCATAAGTGCATTTCACACAGCTCTGCTTTTCCTGCAAACTCTTGCAAAATGTCCAACAATACCACAGTTGCTTCATTTTAGTTTAATTGGTGGACACATTTTACTGTATGACAAATGATCCTTACTATCACACAGAAGCATTTCCTTTCTTTAATATTTTGTTTTCCTTAGAATAAATACTGTGCTTCTTCTTGCTCCTGCAGTTTGTCACTTTGCATACAGAGTCCATTTCTTTATTGGCTTGCTTCAAAGCTGTTGCATACCTTTATGAGATCTTTGCTTTACATACAATGGCTAGAACATCTTCAAGTGGGGAGTCACCACTGACCCATAGACATTCCTGACTGGTAGGATTTTTTGCATGCATGGCCAACTGATCCCTGACTAAGTCATAATGCAAGGTATCAAATTTACAATCTATTGCCAGTTTTTCTTTTTGTTGCGCCAGATAGTCATCAAACGATTCACCCTTTCCTTGTTTGCGCTGAAAGAATTTGTACCTTGTAATTTCAAACAGCTTGTGTGAAATAAGTGTCTAGATCGCGAGCTACCTCAAAAACAGTCACATCACCAATGACAGCTACCTTCACCATGCAGCTATACGGTTTTAACCCAACAGGACCCAAGGAATGAAGATGGATCCTCTTCTGCTCTGCTGACATATCACAGGATTCATCAATTGCTGCAACATAATGTACAAAATATTTTTTCCATTCAACCCACATTATGGATTGATCTGACCCCGAGACCCAAAGAGCATGCAGAGGGCTTATAGTAACATTTTACTGTGCAACTACAGTCTGATACCACAGGACACAACTCAGTTAAAGAAGGTCCGATAATTGTTCAATCATCATATGCTTCTGTCCAAATGGTGGATATGCCTGTCAATCTTCCCTATGCAAACCTCAGTTTGATGGCCACTTGTGTCCTTTAGCACACACATCTAAATCGCATCACCTGATATAAATAATCTGCTTCAGAAATATAAAACGTAAGCCACTACCCAGAAAACACTTTTGTTTCTCCTCACACAGCAAGATAAGTATAACAGCAGGAGTACATTTCTTTCCTTACTCTTTTTTTTTAAAGTATGATTTTTTTCTCTTAGAAATAGCAGGTAGATGAGTCCCTAGATTTTTAGAAAATGAACAGACTTTTATAGTTGATGTAATAGTGAGGGTTGAAAGAAATATTTGGAGTCCTAATACAAACAACAACTATTAGCCAGATAAGGCAAATGTGGGAAAGAATAGATAAGTAGATAAGGTAAATGCAGTTACTTCCCACAAGTGCTCACAGGAAGACATTCATAAGTGGTAGAACGACCTGCAAGGGAAGGTACAGTGCCTTGCTGAGGAGCCCTGGCAACTAAAGGTGGTTCTTCCAGCCCCGTCACTTTTATGCCCCAGGAAGAAAAGGTGTTGTCCATAATTCACACTGAAGAATACATGGAGGAGTGGAGACTGGTGAATTATTATAAAAATGCATGCACTTAAGAATAGATGGAGATATATTATGAATGAGTGGGCGCTTTATTACATTCTTATTTATTTCTTACTAATACAAAATAATGAAAAAGATCTTATAGATGATGCTAACAAAATAACAATAAAACATCTCATAAAGTGTGTGTTTAATTTACCTGTATAGCGATAATTCCAGTCTCATGACAATTATTGAAAGTGAAAATGTGGTGTTTTTGAACTTTCACACACTAAAGTGTATGTGCTGAACAGTTTTGGAATTTATGTTGCACACAGAAGGAGCTAACTCTGTCCTTGTCAGAGTAATTTGTGAAAGCAAGTTCAAAAGTAATTTAATCAGCTGATTGTACAGCCATAAAAGTGCAAAACAGGACATAAAAATCAATTCATGTTAAAAAACACTAAAAACGCTAAAATCATGCACAAGAATAACAGACTCATAAAATGCATACATAAATCACAGACAAAAACAATAGTGCATCTTACTTCTTCATGTTCAGTATCTTCCAAGTCCATAGACGACAGTTAATAAAATTAAGCAAAGCATGACACAGCTCAACAGTTCTCAATTGTAAATAGGAAAAAGCAGCCTGAAAGGACCTGGTGTTAAGTCTGTGTAACATAGGCATAAGAAAGTGTTGTCTCTATGTTGAAAAAAGCCCACAAAAACAATAAAGTCCAGCTTTCTCTGTTTAGATCTCCCATTCCATGGGTAGGAAGGGACAAGAAGCCCAAACCTTGGGTCGGGAATGCCACTAAAAAATGAACACGATTAAAACATGGCCTCATAAGGAGAATTCTATCTTGTTCATGTGAGATACACGGTAGGTAGAACTCCAGAACAGGCCATACTGTTGTGCTCTATCTGGGTGAGCCCTGGTCTCTCATCTGCAGTTCTGTCCTCTGTTTGTTAAAACATTTTTAAAATACAAATCTTTTACTGTGTCTAGTGCTAAATGAGTTGATCTCTCATGGTTTAAAAATAATTTCAAGGATCCGTAGCTCGATGAAGGAATTCTTAATGAGAGCCACAAAGAATTTGTATATGATCAATTTTATCTTCCGGGGGGGCGTTGCTGGAAGCCAATGGAGCAGCACGCGTAAAGCGGAGCTCCCGAGGGCTGCCGATCCTCGCACGAATAATCCTGTTACTTGGGCCCCAACAAAGAACTCGGAAAACATATGGCACCCCAGTGCACTGAGCAACAGCAACCGAAAAGCTTAAAACAGTAGTTTGATGGTTTTGCGGCCTCGAAATAGAAACGGAGCAATGAGACAAAATGGCGGCCCCGCGAAGACGCGAGACTGAAGGCCGGACGACAGAGGAGAACTGAGGAGCCGCATAACATCAGCACAGTAAGATGCTGCTGGAGCACGGAGAAAGCGCCTGGAACCTGCGCCGGCCCCGGATCAGCGACTCGGACGAGCGGTAAGGGGGATCGGAGGAGGGAACTCGGGCGGAGAGCCAGACCTGAAGGTGACGTGGGAGAAACCCTGCGGGAATACGGGAAAGACCTCAGACACCAGTCCCGACCCATCCACCAGCGCGGAGGAGAAGCAGGGGAGCCTGGAAGCAGGGGGCCAAGAGACAGTAAGAGGACCCAGCGACGAGCGCGGGGGGCCTGGGAAATTGCGGACCGCAGACCCTGAAGGCCAGACCGGCCGGAACAGCGCGGGCCGGGGAGAACCGGGGGAGGTTGCCAAGATAACGAAATAAGGCCCACTTCCCAGAAAAGGAAACTAGCAAATGAAAAATACATTCAAGAGGGAAGCGGCAAGGGCAACACAGAGGAGCGGAAGATGAAATTATGACCAGATGCCCAGCCTGCCAACACGGTGCAACTTGATTCGCGGAACCTGCAACTCGGACTGCCAGAAAGGGGAAAAGTAAGCAGAGCTCTCCCTGCCATAGGACACAACATAAAGGACACCGAAGGCACAAGCAGCCCAGGCGGGAACCCACATACAGTGAAACTAAGACATAGTACCCACTGAAAATGGGTAAAACTAAGAAGCAAGAGGGCCCAGGAGAAGACAGCAGCTCAACAAAAGAAGGAACGTGCAGTGAGGCCAATGAGGGAACCACCCTAGACACTCTGCTGCAGACAATTCAAGCCTCTAGAGAGGCCCTGGAACTTAAAATAGACACCCTGTCTGTAGACCTGACGCTCTTAAGAGATGATCACAGGAAATTGTCCGACAGAGTAACGGCCAACGAAAAATCGTTAGAACAACTATCTCCTGAATGCAAGACACTCTCCAATACCACAACCACTCTGATGGCCAGGGTAAAAATACTGGAATCACGCGCAGAGGATGCTGAAAACAGGGCACGAAGGAACAACCTACGCTTGGTGTGCATCCCTGAAAAATCGGAACGTGAAGCACCAGACATGGAAACCTTCCTTGAGCAATGGATACATAAGGAAATAATATCAGAGGGCCTAACACAACACTTCGCAATAGAAAGAGCCCATAGAGTACCAGCAAGGCCCCTCCTGCCTGGAGCCAGACCGCGTCCGAATGTGGCAAAACTTTTGCATTTCAAGGACCGAGACTTTATCCTGGCACAAGCACGGAAAAAAGGCGAGATCAAACTGAGTGGAGAGCGAGTAATGATCTTCCCCGACTTCACTAAAGACACTCAGAAGCAAAGAGACACATTTCTGGAGGTTAAACGATGCCTTAGAGAAAAGGGCATCCAGTATGCCATGCTATTCCCTGCCAACCTAAGGGTCACCACGAATAATGACACACTTTTTTTCACAACGCCACAGCAGGAGCATGAATGGTTGGAGGGGCAAGGCCCGACAGAACAGCAACCCAGAGAAGGAGCGAGCAGGAAAAAAGAAAGGGCCTCCCGACGACGAGAGAAGCAACGGGTGGACTTGACCCCACCTCTCACCCAAACCATACGGGAAAGACTAGAAGCCGTGAAGGCAGTGGCATCCCTGGGGCATGAAAGAGCCACCTCCCCGCGCCGGACCGAGTCGTTGTCCGAACAGGACTCAGGACCTGATGAAACCTCCTGCTCTTCGCAGGACACAGCTGGGGGCCGTCCTTGAATCACCCCTGGGACATCAGACGAGATCATCTGACACACCACACCCAAAGGCAAAACAAAAAAGAGTAAACTCTGCAGCAACGAGGAAAGGCCGCACTCCACTCACCGCAAGTATAACCGGGGGACGGGGATACCAGGGAGAATCAAATGGAATGTTACACATAAGCGACAGGTCGGGCCTAAGGGCCTGGCACACGGCCCCAGCCTAGCCCCCTCTAAACATATACACAATGGTCTACAAGTTGGGTACAGTTTGGACGGGGAAAGTTCTCACACCGGTCCTGGGGATAGGGAGTTTGATTTACAAAAAAGTTGTTAAGTTAACAGTTAAGGGCCTTCAAATAGGAGGAATACACCTCCGTGGGGGAATCAACCGACAAAAGCTCCAAGGCACTGTCACACACGAGGCGAGGGCATGCGCACAACACCAGAGATTCATCTATAACAAGGACGTATGGAAAAACCACTAGATTACAAATTCCTCACATGGAATATTAGAGGACTGAATAGCCCAGCTAAACGATACAGGGTATATAATCAACTTAAAAGACGAGGGGTGCAAATAGCAATCCTACAGGAAACCCATCTGATAGGGAAAGAAGTAGCAGCTCTGTCCAAAAGATGGAGGGGTCAGATATATGCCACAGAATATTCGGCATATGCGTGAGGAGTTCTGATATGGATACGCCCGGGGACTCCCTTCCAAAAAATAGACACGGTAATAAATAGAGAAGGGCGCTACGTGCTGGTAACGGGCCGACTGGGGGGTAGGGACATCACGATAGCAGGTATCTATGCCCCCAACCAGGACCAGAGCACCTTCCTACAGGCGCTGTCCCGCGTGTGGGGTCCCCACTTGACTCAGACAACAGTGGTAGGGGGGGATTTCAATTGTGTGTCAGACGCGATCTTAGACAGATCTCATCCGCCGCTAGAGGCCTCTCCTATGCACAGGACAGCCAAGAACTTCACAGACTGGCAGAAGAACTGGGGACTGATTGACACGTGGAGGCATCTCCACCCACGGGAAAGAGACTACTCATTCTACTCGCCTATGCATGACTTGCACGTCCGACTGGACGCAATTTTAACCTCCCCGGATGTGAATAGCACTGTACGCAATGCGGAATATTTATGCCGCACAGGATCGGATCACAACCTGCTGCTACTTAACCTAGACTGGCGGAGAGACCGCCCCCCTATCCCGGACTGGCGAATGAACGTAGAGTCACTAGAGGACAGCACCCACCGACAGGCCATCAGAGAAGCAATCAAGGAGTTTTTCACACATAACGCAGGCTCGACTTCCTCACGAATGCAAGAATGGGAAGCGTTCAAGGTGACAATAAGGGGACACTGTATAGCAGAAACGCAGGGAGTTCGACAGACAATAGAGGGGGAAATTGACAAGCATGAGAAAGCACTGAGAACTCTGGAACGAAACAGACCAGACAATCCAGCCCTGGCACCCAAAATATCAGAAACCAAATATAAGATAACCAGTGCACTAGAAAAGCTCAGGCGATTTGATTACAGGAAATACATAGGTAGACAACACAGAGAGGGGGACAAAGCAGGAGCACTGTTGGCTTGGCTGGCGATGCCACCGAGGCAGCAATCATTGGTGATGGAAATAGAGACAGCGGAGGGCAGAAAATTGTACGGTCAGAGAAAGATCAATGCCAGCATCGCCAAATATTACGCGGCACTTTATGCCTCCCCCTCGGAACCCCTAGAACCAGACCGACTGAGAAGCCTGGACAATATCCAGTTTCAGACCTTAGCAGCAGAGGACCAGCAACTGTTGGGGGAGGTGGGGACCCCGCGGGAGGTGGCAGTGGTGGTTGAAGCAATGGCCAGAGAAAAAGTACCAGGAGCAGACGGGTTACCGGCAGAATTCTTTAAAGAGTACGTGGACCTGCTAGCGCCACGGATCAGTGACATATATATAGAGGTGTGGGTGAGTGGTAGCCTGCCCAGATCTACCAATGAGGCTATTGTGGTCCCATTGCCAAAACAAGATCGTCCGTCCACGGACGTAAGATCATACCGTCCATTATCAATGTTGAATATGGACTATAAAATATTAAGCCGTATCCTAGCCACCAGACTGATGCCCCACATGGAAGCATTAATCCACCCCGACCAAACAGGCTTCATTACAAATCACAATACAGCCACAAACATTAGAAGACTGATAGGAATAATGCAATCAGGCTCGCCAAGCCTCACCAACGCAGTGGTACTAGTGGTGGACATTGAGAAAGCATTTGATAGCCTACGATGGGACTATCTACAAATAATAACTAACAGGATGGGTTTGGGACCAGGATTCCTGAGGTGGTCTAGACTGTTATACACCACCCCCACAGCAAGAGTTCGCACGGGACATACAATTTCGAACTCATATGAAATAGGGAGGGGCACCAGGCAAGGTTGCTCGTTATCACCACTACTGTTCGCCATTGCAGTGGAACCATTGGCCTTGATGGCTAGGACAGAGGAACACTATGAGGGAATAACTATAGGGGAAAGAAAGCACCAGATTGCATAATATGCCAGCGATATGATACTATTTATAAGGGACCCAAGCAGGGATCTTCCCAGGGTCATGTCCCTACTGGACTGGTTCGGGAGCGTGTCGGGACTCCATATTAACTGGCAGAAATCCCACCTCTTCCCGTTGCAGAAAGGGTCCCCCCAGGTCACAACCGTCCAAAACTTGGGATGGTATCCGACAAGGTTCAAATATCTAGGCGTACAAATATATCATGAACTGGGAGATCTCCTAGAAGGAAATGTAAACCAAGCAGTTTGGGCATTAAAATCAGCCACCCAGTTCTGGAAAACATTGCCCCTCTCAGTGACCGGCCGAGTGGCCTTGACAAAAATGGTGGCACTACCCAGAATGTTATATGGCTTCACGACTTTGCCGGTGCTGATACCCAGAGCAACCCTTAGGGAAATCAATTCCGTCATCGCCAGCTTCATATGGGGTGGCGGGACGCCACAGACTGGCCCTGCATAAACTGCAATTGCCCACCGCGGAAGGCGGATTAGCAGCTCCTGATATGGAACTATACTATCTGGCGGGACAGCTCCAGTGGCTGGCAAAGGAATGGCACACTGTAATAACGCTGGAAGCTGAAAGCCCAGGGAAAGAGGCAAAAGCTGCAGCTCTCGCGGAGATACTATTAGCTCCAGGGGTAGGAAGGTGACAAAATCACTGGAATATCAAGTTATAAGCACATGCTGGAAGCGTAGCCTGCAGCGGGCGCGAGTCAAGTCCCCATATACACCGAAATTCCCCCTAAGATTCCTGACTTTACTCCCCGGAAGTAGCTCTATAGCAGGGATCCAGAAATTAGAGACGGACGGAATAACCACGATAGGGTACCTGTACAGGAATGGAGAGCTCCTGACATACACGGACATGATGACACACTGCGGGGTCCCGCCCGGGATGTTCCTTACACATAGATCCCTAATAGCTCTGATGCAGTGACACTGGAAACAGGGACTAAGGGAACCACCCACACACGCAGGAAGCCATGCCATTTGCACAATAGGGGGAGACAGAAAGACAATATCCACGATATACAAAACACTGCAAACAGAAGCACTGACCTCTCTAGAAACTCTGAAAACCCAATGGCAAGCAGATATTGGGGAACACATAGACGATGAACAGTGGAGTTATATCACAGCCCAAGTCTACAAAGTGTCTAGGAATGCCCGGTTTAAATTGATCAACATCTACATATACCATAGAGCTTACCTGAGCCCAGCCAAATTTCCTGGATTTGCAAAATCTAGGGCCGCATTTCATAATAAATGATTTGGCAAGATTGGTCTTCAAGCCCAGGTCACCCATAAAAGCATTAAAAGCATCTAAGAGTGTCTGCAGGCCATTGGCAGCTCTAGCTAAAAGTGTTATCCACGTACAGAAGCACCGGAACGAGGCGGGAACCAATCTTGCCAAATCTGTATCTCTTTTACAGAGAAATTCCTCCAAGCCATAATGTGCAGTAGAAAAAGAAAAGGTCCCAAAATGCACCCTTCACAGACCCTGACAGTGGCGTTGATTTTAGGAGATAGCGCACAATATAGTGGATCTTAATGGATGTGTCCCAGTGCCTCTTCTGGAGGAAATCAATAATAACAACATAACAAAGAAAGGCCAAGGGAGATGAAAAGACCAGCAAGTGTTAGCTTCCAACTACAACAAGGTATGCAAATAAACTGTTAGGTCTAAAACAAAACCGACTGTACATCATGAAGATAACCTAACTGAAAATGGGATTTCCTTTTTATAAGGATAATTTCCCTCAACCACTATAGGTGGCATGCTTCATCATTGGAAATCTCCTCGAACCATGACTAGTCACAGTGCTGGCTACAACTCCGCTGTTCAAGAGTTAAAATCTACGGATGTTTTCAAAGACAAAGTCAGTAACCTATGATGAGCTATAGTGCAGTGAGGTGAGCAGAGCATGTGACAAGTGATGGAGTGATGGGATTAGAACTGTCTACAGGGTGCGTGTGTGCCTTTGTTAATGCACACCTGGGTCAGGATTAAAACACAGGGGACAATGCAGAAGTGGATTGAGCCTGCCATATTATGTCATGTCATGTTTCTGCAATATTACCCTCAAAGAGAGGTGTGCTGGCATTCATCAGCACCAAAAGGAAATAAAAGACGAAATATAATTATGCGCAACCATTCAGTGTGAGATAAGCCGCAGTCGTACAACCTGCAGTCGTCGGGTGTAATGCCTCACCTTGGTGACACTGGCATAGGGCTCAGATTGCTCTCTATCCAGTAGAGGCCGTTTACGACTCCTCATTCATTGGTAGGTATGAGGAGATTATATGATTTTGGGGGGATTTTAGACGATAGAGCAGTCTCTGTACTAATGCAGATCTTAACGGGTGTATTCTAGTGTATTCTTCGGAGCAAATCAACAATAGCCATATCGCACCCCATGCCTTCCATGATGTCACACAATTTAGGACATTGTACCATATCGATGGCACAGGTAAGATCCATAAATGCTAAACGCATGGGTTCTTTATTCCCACTGAAGTACGTTTGCGTAATTAGGTAGAGATTAAGACTGATTCACAATGCCCATTCCATGGCGGAACCCTTCAAGTTTCGATAAAATCACCCTTCCCAGAATTTTAAAGGTGCTGTCCAGGAATGAAATAGGATGGTAGGAGCATGGCTGCCCTTTGTCCCCCTTCTTAAATATAGAGACAATGATCGTCTCCTGCCAGGTTGACACCAACGGCCCAACTGTGGCAGCTTTTGTTCCAATTGGGGCCCAAAAAAGATTTTCTTTGAATAGGTCCACCAGGATCACTTCCTGGCCTTGGGCTTTCCCTGAAAAACTCCTCAATTGCTAGTTTTTCATCAGAGATGCCAGTGGACTGGCTCAATTGGGTAGCCGCTGCTTGGTCATGGGTGGGCATTTGATTCCACCAAGGACCCCTGGTCTCAGCAGTCGGGTCAAAGATCTTAGTGTAATGCTCCATCCTTCATCGTTAGCTTGTGCATTCATACTAAGGTAAAAACTATTATTTTGAATAAAGATTTTTTTAATAACGTTCAACACTTAATTAGCCCCTATCTTTAGAAAATAGCCTTTCAATGAGGCATCCGGGGGCTGTGCAAGAATTAACTGTACCTATTTGGTAACGTTCTAGTGTTGGAGATCTAGCTAGTCCGGGGACGAACTAGCACCATGCCAACCACGTGACTATGCGGGTCATGGCCAGACATCGGTAGTTGTACGTATGACACATACCTGGAAGATGTATTTCTTGGTCGGACGACACAAGCACAGCAACATGCAGGTTCTAGAGGATGTCGATAGGTATATTGTAGGTGTGATACCTAGACGAAGACGAAGTAAGTGCTGGGGTGGGGGGTCTTCATTACATTGATATTTTACGACTCCTGGTCGCTTATTAAAAGCGAATATCTCTCTGACTCGCCCCTGCTGCCACAGTGTGTGACTACAGAGCCCGCCTACCCCTAGGGACCTATCGAGCTATGAATAAGCGTATTTAATGGATTGTTAGCCCTTTTGAATATATGTGCATGTTTTGCATGTGTTTCACTGCTAAGGGTTACTGCTAATAGCTCGTGGATATGTGCATTGATAGCCATTTTACTAACAGGCAGCATCCATGAGGATGCATGGTGAGTTTGTGCTGTGGCCGGAACATGAGTACACAACGGAGTATAAGTTTCTGTGTGTGTGTGGTATACCACAAAACTGCATGAACTCTTACTGCGGTTGAGTTTGATATGTAATATGAAAGGTGCTACCATTTGAGCTCCACTATACTCCTTGATTTTATAATGTTCTCTTGCCTTGATCTTTACAGATATTTTAACATGATTTTCTCCTGTACTGAAGCTGTTACAGATACTGTAAGTTACGGTTATATCAAAATATCACAACAAAGAATGCACATGTGCACATGCACAGGAATAGGCAATTTAGATTAGGGATCAATAGGTCCTGAAGAAAGCCAATTGACCGATACAGGCAATGAGGAATTTGGCTGAAACATGGATGAGAGTGATCATAATAGTCTCGCCTACATCAATTTTTATTTTTAATCTTGCCCAGGGTTTCCATGATTAAATGTTTCCTCCTTGGAATAGGGAATTCCTAAGGTAGTTTGTAACTTTTAGGATCTCTAACCATCAAGATCCCGTTCCACTGTAAATCAGGCATTGTACACACCCAGATGCACTAGGCGTCTTGTGTGGGAACCCGATGATGAAGTGTGCCACTAACTGTTGTTAGTGTGTGAGGATCCTTCTAAAGACTAAATAGGAGTCCCATAGTCATCGGAACAAAGGAGGGTACAGGACATAGGTAGCAGGCTCTCACTTTGTGATCATTTTTATATTTTGGGGAGGTAGAGTGAGCCCTTTTTCCTCTCATCCTCTTGTTGTTGATGCTTATTACAAGTGCAACATCGTATTCATGATTTCAAGGCTGTCGGGTTTTCAGTTTCAACCGATTTTCACTGGTAAACACCCACTGAACGAAAATCAGTCCTTCAAGATTGAAACCGAAAACCACCAGAATGTGCAACTATAGGGCAGTAGGTGTTGATGCAGAAATGCAGCAGCTGCAGGAAGGAGGGCAGGTGCACGGAGAGGAAAAATAAACACTTGAGGCCCACTCCCTTCCCGTACCAGTGCTACCTGACCAGCACATCTTTCTGTTGCTGCTACCACCCACGAGTACCCTGAGCTAAGGCAAAAGAGGATAACTAGTAACCTTGCATCTCCCACTTTTTAGTTGGATTAGAATGCTTGGTGAGCCCTTGGTTCCAGCAGGCAAACTACAGAGTAGCTGGCAGAGGAACCAAGATCAGGTTCCGACATCAACTGAATATCCTGCCAATATGGGCACAACACCCAATCTTTTTAAACTTTAGTGCCTTCCGGGAATGTGGTCCCAGCAGGCAACTATTTTTTGAGGTGGAAGAGCATTCTGTCCATCTTTGCCACTCCTGTGAGGCTCACATTGTCTGCCAAGACCTATTGGCTTTGGAAGGCAAATTACACAGGGCTGTTGAGGAGGCATGAGTGCCAGCCGAAGATGGTGTCCCAGTAGGCAGTCATTGAGGGGGTGGGGAGCACTACACTGCTCCCCCATCCTTTTTGGCTCACATGCCTTTCCCAACAGGCATCTGACAGAGGTACTGGCGAGGGTATCATGAGTGCCTGCTGGGGATGGGGTCCCAGCAGACCCGCAATTTAGGGTGGGAAGCACTATTTCCAGCTCCCCTACTCTGTGAGGCTCACAGTGTCTGCCTGGACCCAATCCTCAGAAGGCAAATGCAGGGGGGCTGGGAAGGGGACAAGAGTGCCTGCTGGGGATGGAGTCTCTGCCGGTCAATCATTGAAGGAGTGGGTAGCACTATTCCCAGCTCCCCCACCCAGGATCCTCATGATGCTTGCCGGAACGATTGGTCCCAGCAGATAAATAAAAGAGGGGTTGACGAGGGGGCTTGAGTGTCTGCCAGGGATGGGGTTCCCGCAGACAAGTCAATGAGGTGGTGGGGAGCACCATGCCCAGCTTCCCTACTCCATGCCCTTCACAGTGCTTTCCAAGATTGATTGGTCCTGACAGGCAAATTATAGAAGGGCTGGGAGGGGGCATGAGTGCTCGCTGAGTTTGGGGTCCCAGCAGGCCAGAGATTTAGCAGAGGGGAAGCTCTATGCTCAGCTCCCCATCCCTGTTAGGCTCACAAAGCCTGACAGGAATGGTTGGTCCCAGTAGGCAAATGCCAGAGGGGCTGGAGCTGGGGCATGAGTGCCTGCCGGTGATGGGGTCCAGGCAGGCCAGTCATTTAGGAGCTGGGGGGAGGGCACAATAACCAGCTCCGCCACCCTGTGAGTCTTACAATGTTTGTCGGCATTGATTGGTCCCAGAAGATAAATGACAGAGGAGCTAGGGAGGGTATACAAGTGCCTACTGGAATGGGTCCTTGCAGGCCAGTCATTGAGAGGGTAGAGAGTCCTATCCAGTTCCCCCACACCTATGAGGCTCACGCTGGGTGTTGGACTTGGCCCTTTCTGCAGGGTCATCCCCAAACGTTTTGCCTCCTTCCTCCTATTTTATCTGAGCTGTTATAGTTGGCTTTAGGCACTTTACCACTGCTAACAATGCAAAAGTGGATCTGCTTTCTCTCTAAATTGTATTGGTGATTGGTATTTCCATGATTGGCATATCTGATTTACCAGTAAATCCCTAGTAAAGTGCAATATAAGTGCCCAGGGCCTATATATCAAATGCGACTAGTGGGCCTGCAGCACTTATTGTTCCACCCACATGAGTAGCCCTATAAACATGCCTCAGACCTGCCACTGCAGTGTATGGGTGTGCAGTTTTAAACTGCAAATTCTACCTGGCAAGTGTACCCATTTGCCAGGCCCAAACCTTGCCTTTATGTACATGTAAGGCATCCCTAAGGTAGACCCTAGGTAGTCCCATGGGCAGGGGGCAGTGTATGTTAAAGGTAGGACATGCACTGATATGTTTTACATGTCCTGGCAGTCAAATACTGCCAAATTCGGTTTTCACTGTTGCAAGGCCTATGCATCTCATAGGTTAACATGGGGACTGCCTTTAAATATCTTTTAAGTGCAGTTTCCCCTTGGGAGCAGATAGAGATTTGGGGTCTCTGAACTCACGATTTAAAAATACATCTTTTGGTAAAGTTGGTTTTTAGATTGTCAGTTTGAAAATGCCACTTTCAGTTGTGAATCCCCTCTACACAGTGACACAAAGGGAGCTGGGGTGTAGCCTGCATATCCTAATGAGTCTCCTGGGCTAGAGTGGGGAGGGAGGAGCTGACACACCTGAAAGGGCTGTGCCTGTCCTCACACAATGAAGTCTCCAATTCCCTGGTGTGTGTCTGGAGCTAGGCCTGGGCAAAGCTGGCTCCTGTGAACAACAAAGACTTTCCTTTGAAGTTTGCCTATTTCAAAGGAAGAAATGAGTATAAGTAGTGGACCCAAAACCCCAGACTTTTAGATGCCTTCTTGATCAAGAGGAACCTCTGCCAAGGGGAAGAGCTTGAGACTTGAGGACCTGCCACTCTGCCTGTTGCTTTGCTGTGCTGGCCTGCTGTTGCTGCTTCTGCCTTAAGAGGGAAAGGACTGGACTTTGCTTTCTGAAGTCCTGCTTGTGAAGTTTCTCCAAGGGCTTAGACTGAGCTTGCCTCCTGTTAAGAAGTCTCAGGGACATCAAAGATTTCACTTGCCAGCACCTGGGTACTACTACTGAGGACCCTGACTTGCCAAGTGGTGCGAATTCAGTTCCTGGGCCCTTGGAAGTGAGTTCTGGTGAGAAACAAGAAGATTCAGGCACACAGACTCCGGATGACTCCAGAACCAGCGCCACTGAATGACTCCGCGCCGCTGCCTGCAATACAAAGCTGTGATCCCCGATAGAGTGCGACGATCCTGACTGACACCGCAGGCCCAGTGCCGCCGCAGCCTCGCTGAAGTCCAGCGACTCCATGAGTTCCGAGTGCCGTGTCATCGACGTCCATGACACCCAGCTGCGCCGCAGCACCTGGAGCCCTGTGGCGTGGCCGCGGCCCATAGAGGTCGCCCATCGTGTCTTGACCCGCCAGATTCATCAACCCTGCCAGATTGTCAGGAACCGACGCCGCGCAACGATGCTGCATCACTTCCCCTGCTCTGCATTTAGGAACCGACACCGCACCAGATCCAGCAACGCCTCACCTCCCATACTCCGTGCACCAGCTTTTTTTCCTTGTTTCCAAAGGTACTGTACCTTGGGGTCCATGTGACTCCGTGATTGGTGCCGCCCTCCCCGTGAGTGGCATCGGACTGTCTCCGTCAACGACGTCGTGATAGCCCCAGTTGGAGCTAATGTGTTTTTAAGTGGTTTTATTGGGATTTAATCTTAGAAAATTCACATCTTTACTTGTGTATGTTGGATTTTTGTTGTTTTGGTCTTGTTTGATTTAGATAAATATTGGCTAATCTAGGAACCTCTCTGGGCCCAACAGACGCAAGTCCCCCAGTCTGCACTGATGTCCGGACCTTGCCTGCTGACAACCTATTTAAGCATGGATAGTTCACCGCAGCGCGGGATGCACTTAATCTATGAAGCTCTCTAGGCCCAATACACTCTATCAGGCTGAGGTGGGACTTCTTCCCCCAGCTTGCACTGCTGTCCGTACCTTGCCTGCTGACACGCTATCTAAGCGCAGGTAATTCACCGCAGTGTGGGACACGCTTAATCTAGGAACCTCTCTGGGCCCAATAGACGCTATCCAGCTGAGGTGGGACTTTGTCGCCCAGCCTGCACTGCTGTCCGGTCCTTGCCTGCTGATGCACTATTTAAGCATGGATAGTTCACCGCAGCATGGGACGCTCTTATTCTAGGAACCTCTCCGGGCTCAATAGACGCTATCCAGCTGGGATGGGACTTTGTCCCCCAGTCTGAACTGCTGTCCGGACCTTGCCTGCTGACGCGCTGTTCAAGCGCTGATAATTCACCGCAGCGCAGGACGCGCACGGGTCACGCCAGGGCCAAGACCAGGCCAAGACTGGGCCCGTCATGGCCTGGAAGAGGCTGGGCTTGGCCTCCCTCTTTATTTATATAAGTAAGTGATGAGGCTTTTTTAGTGGGACAGCACATGGAATTAGTCACGTCTGTTACAGCATTATTGGAAGTTATTTCTTTTGAGTAACACTAGCGGTTATGGGTTAGTGCAAAGCCGCAGATGCTCCTCCACACACCAGTGGTGCAAAAAAATAAATCTAGTTCTCTGGGCTGTAAAGAGAGTAGCACTTTAGAGGACATAGATGCTTTGATTGAAGAAGTGGAGGCCACTTGAGTAACAATGCTATTATAACTTATCTAAATAGTGGCCGTCAAGCCATTAAAATTCCTAACATGTTTAAGAAAAGTTCTTAGTCATCTAAGATCCAAAGTAAGGCTGGGCAAAAGCTTACTAGTGAAACATCACTCTCTGTGTTTGCTACTAGTCAGTGTGAAGGCTCAGTTGTGCTGCAGTGCGACAACAAAAGTCCTGACATGGATGAGAAGGTTTCCCGCTTTCCCCTAAGCCATGAGGTCACTGTGGTTCAGAATATTTTGTGCTCTAATCGGTCTGGCCCTCTGGCGGACAACAGGGGAACTTGCAAGGTTGTTACTTCCAGACCTACTGGGTTGACTGCTGGTGATATGCCCTTGGCCATTAAATATCAAGGAAGCTTGTCGAGGTCTCCTAACAGTTTCGATCTGGCATCTGATGGAACAGACTGCCATGATGTAGACCAACCCGCTTTTTTTCCAAAGGGCCCTTGAGTGGGGGCCTGTAATCAGGAGCCTGATGGAGATGCTGCACCGAGAATGCAAAAGGGCTCAGACAGGGCACCAGGTTGCCAGCAGCAATTGTAAGATGTAAGACCACCAATACCAAAGCAACAGACTCAGGGTGGGGGGAGGTCAGGTAGAACCATTTTTACGGTTGAGGTGCCTAAGTTATCAACAGGGTCCTTTGAAAATCAGTATTCCTTGATAAATGTGGTTATTTATTGGCTGAGAATTCAGCACAATTGCCCCTCTGTTATTAGAGCAGATATTGTAGAGGCCAAAAGATACAGTCCGCAAGAGTCAAATTATGATTTAATTTCCATTCTCCTCACCGATCATGTCTTGGAATTTGGGTGGGCTGAGTAGCAAATTAACTGGCCGCGAGTGGGCCACTTATATCAATCAGCATGATATATGCATATTTCAGGAGACTTGGGCAATGGGCCCAGTCTTCCTGGAAGATTTTCTATCTTATAATGTGGGGGCCCAGCCCACTGCAGGCTGAAGTGGTCGGGCTAAGTGAGGCCTCTTGATATTGTTGAATTAGAACTTGCAATGTATTCACACAGCCTTAAACATTAATTCTCCTGATTCATTAGGCATACGGCTTAAATTCAAGCAAGGCTTTAAGCTTTAAATAATTAATGTCTATGCTAGATCAATGTCACGGGGTGTAGAGTCTCAGACCTTGGCACAGTTGAGCGAATTCTTGGTACATTGCATCATTCTCTTAATAAAGAGGTTGCATGTGATGTCAATTGCTCATTTGAACCTTCTTTTTATAGTAGCGATTTGACTGCAGACAAGGATTAAAACTGGGGTATTCCACGATTGATGGGAAGGCGACTTCTTACGCCGCCCTTCAGTTAACAGCGTTGTGTCTGAAGTGTGGGCTTAGGGCTTGTAATGTCCATATGCCCTCGGATCTATGTAATGCCCCTACTTTCAAGCACGACCATTCTACCAGTGTAATTGACTACTTATTATTAGATGCTAGACTATGGCCTATGTTGGAAGATACAAGGGTTTATTTTCACCATGATAGTGATCATAACTCTTTAATTCTTACTCTCCTCAGCTATGTATTCCTGAGGTCACAGAATAACTGTTTCACCAGTGTGCTGGAGCCATTATTGGCAAATGACTATAAACAAGTTACTTGGCTGAAGGAGATGTCAAATCCATGCTTGCAAAAGGGGATTTACAATTTGTTTGTTGAAGCCTTATCCATGTATGAAGAGCACAAGAAAGGAGATATTCCAATCTTTAGTATTCATACGACCCTGGTTCGTAAATCACAGGACATTTTTTACAGAAAGGCTACCTCTACAATGGTTAGTTCCACACACAAATACAAGTAGTTTAATAACAATTGTTCAAAGGCCCTAAAGCTAGCTGTTGTGACCCGTTCACAGGGGATGATCAGGCTAGCCATGAATAGATATAACAGGGCTATAGTGCAGGCAAAGAAAACTTGGGACAACACTGTTTGGCAGAATCTGCTTAAAGCAACTAGATTCAATGATAAAGGGCCTTTTGGAAGGTACTTTCCCAATGCACTAGTGATGGAGGGCGCTCCTATCATAATCATATTCAACTGTAGAGTTGGGTTGATAATTTTTTCTATTTATATGCTCCATTTAGTGATACATTCAGTTACGACTCTTCATTTTCATGGCAGTTCAAACCCAACCCCTTGATAGGAGAGTACAGGGAGGGTACTAACAGTTCTGATTACCTAATTATTTTTTCCTTTGGCAAAACTAGTGCTGCAATTGCCTCTTAAAAGCCTCTAAAGCTCCTGGTCCAGATAAAAAACAAGGAGACTTATTTAAATATGACCCGATAATCTGGACGAGCTATATAAATATGGTATCCAATGATTAGCAATAGGGGTCCCCATTCCTGACACCTGGGACGGGGCCAAAATAATACCTGTTTATAAGAAAGGTGATGTGAGTTCTTCTACTAACTACAGACCAATCAGCCTTATTGATAATATACAAAAAATGTTTGCAAGACAGGTTCTTGATAGGCTGTTCGAGTAGGTTGACGCCAACCATATGTTGTCTTCCCTTCAGGCTGGTTTTCAACCCAAACTAGTACTGTGGATCAAGTCTTTTAGGAGGCTTTATTATATTGGAAGTATGTATTTCTTGCCAAACAAAATTTGTATGTTGCTTTTGTGGACCTTCGGTCCGCGTTTGACCTTATTCCTAGAGAGAAATTGTGGGAGGCCTTAGACAAAGAGGGCATACCTAGGAATATAATACATCTACTAGCATTGTTACATGAAGGCACCTATGCTCAGGTGAGATGGGGTAATCGGGGAGAATTAACTGATCATATTCTCATACAGCGGTGGGTTTGCCAAGGCTGCGTCCTTGCACTGACATTTTATATATAAATGAGGTGGCTCAAGCCTACCACTCTAAATGCCCAATAAATCCCAATTTTACTTTTTGCAGGTGATTCTCTCCTCATCTCCAAGACAACGATGGGGCTTCAGATCCTTGTTGAGAGGTTCTTAGCTTTTTGTGCAGATCGTGATCTGGAACTGAATGTCAGTAAAGCTAAATTGATGGTATTCAGTCCTGGGGCAGCTAAGAGATGCATAATCTTAGTCGATGAAGTCCGCTTGGACAGGGCAGGCTCCATAGAGTATCTTGGTGTTCGAATCTCGAATAATTTTATTTGGGAAGATCAGATTAGTAAGAGCTCTCTTCTCTTACAACGTAGGTCGGGTGCCATCTTGTGCTTGTATAAATGTATTAGCATGAGAATGGTATCTCTGGCCCTCAAGATCTAGCAGGCAAAAGTGCAAAACGCTGCTACTTATGGTGTAGAGATGTGGGGCTCCGGGAAAGCTCAAAAATTGTCTGAGAGAAAAATGTTTTGCCAGAGCACTACTTGCTTGTCCAGTTAATACCCCTTTGGCTCCTATGTATTTTTACTTAGTTCTTAACCGAATTTTAGATATACTAGCATTAAAACCATTGTTGTATTGGGTAAGGATTTGGACTACTCCAAAACTCACAGGGATTCACTCTCTGATCTTTTAAAAAGACCTAATGCAGGTTCCATCCCATGTCTCAAGCATGTGTCCGATTGGTTTTGTGAGTTGTATCTCTGGAGCTACTGGGAGAACCAGTGCTTAATTTGTAAATAAAAATGTGCCGGTGTCCAAAGCTCTCCTCTGAAACAAACACCTGCTGCAATTAAATTTGTGAGCGCAGAATCATGAGGCAGCGGAAACCAGAAACCATCTCGAGCCTCTTTAATCCATTTACAGCCACACCCTGCCCCTTCAGCTCACTCTTGTAGCTTTCTGCTTTCTCCCTTTGTGGCACTTTTTGTTTTTCTCTTCCTCCGTCTTTCCCATATGTGTCTTTTGCTCGCAGTAAATACTTCAGGCAGAAAAATAGGTGCCCGCCCTCAAAAATAAGTACTAGTTCCCGCACCGGAAACCTCCGGCTCAAATTAAGCACTGGGGAGAACCCCCATGGCCTAAGAAAAGCCCAAATGCTATCTTTGAAGTCAGACTATTGGGCTTATGTTAGGAAGAACTATCTTGTCGATAAAACTCATAGGCGGATAACCAATCAATTTTTTAAATTAAAGTGTATTCCCTGTTTTGAGTTTTTTTTAGACATTATCTCTGAACCTCGTGCCAAGAGCTTGTATATACGCTTTTGTTGTGGGTGCTTGCCATTAATATCTTTTACTAGTAGTTGGAGGAAAACATCTCCATCAAATTTATGTCCGGTCTGTGGTGCAGCCCCAGAGTCGGCTGAACATCTTCTGTTTTTTTGCATGGCTTACGCAATCTAAGTATATTTGCCATATTTGCCGGAGTCTAGGCATCAGACAGTATGCTACCGCTTTCAGGATTTTAAAAAGTGACACTTCTACTGTAATGGTGCAGGCAGTTAGTACGTTTTTAGTTGCTGCATGGTATATACGTACCTGTTTTAAAAAAGAATGTTAATCTCAATTTTGTAGAGATGGCTGTATCTTCTATGATATTCATGGTTAAAAGTTATTTGAGCGTATATGTATGATTTGTGGTACAGGTCTCAGGGATTGTTTTTATTGATGTTTGTATTTATACAATGGTTTTTATTTTTTAATATATATATTTATATGGAATATTCTTTTCAAGTATTCTTTGATGGTATTTAACGACCTATAAAAGCTTTGTTTGATTGATTGATTGGCTACTTTTCTAAACTGGTGTGGAGTCCTTTGTGGTGTTTTCACTGTGTTACTGGGTGTGTTTGTACAAATACTTTACACATTGCCTCTGAGATAAGTCTGACTGCTTGTTGCAGACTACCAAGGGAGTGAGCAGGGGTTATCTGAGCTTGCGTATCTCCCTTACCCTGACTAGAGTGAGGGTCCCTGCTTGGATAGAGTGCAAACTGACTGACAACCAGAGACCCCGTTTCTAACACTGGGATTAATTGTTTCCAGCAGATAAATGACAGAGGGGCTGGGGAGAAGGCATGGGTGCCTGCTGGGTATGAGGCCCAGGCAAGCCAGTCATTAGGGGGACAGAGTGTCTAGGTCCCCAAACCCTGTGGACTTCGAAATCTTTCAGGGACCTATTGGTCCCAGCAGATAAATGACAGGAGGGCTTAGGAAGGGGCATGAGTGCCTGCTGGGGATGTAATCCCAACATGACAGTAATTTAGGAGTGGGGGAGCACTCTGCCCAGCTCTCCCCATTTCCTGAGGCTCTCAATTCCTGCCTAGACATATTGGTTCTGTCAGGCAAATGACAGAGGGACATGAGTGCCTACCGGGGGAGGAGTCTTGGCAGGATGCACATTTAGTGGAGAGCCAGAGCGGTCTATATTGGAATTTGGAAGCAAGGGTTGAGTCTCGGTGACAGCTCAACACCCTAATATTCTGGGCAAATCACTTAATCTGCCTGTGACTAAAAAAGTGGATTACAGAGTGGCCTCAGTCTGACAGTGGGGGTGGGGGTGAGGAGGGGCTCTAGTTGGGAGTAATAAGAGCTGTCCAGTCTGTCAAATTGCACCCTGGTAGTGCCCTTACAACATAGGCACCATCCTGACTTATGATACTGACACCTTGGCACATGATACCAGAAACTCTAGTGGTCTCTGTTGTTGTTCAGACACTCTGATGGAATGTTGGCACATGAGCAGTGAGGGCACGAGATCAGGTCACACACTATAAAACTGTTTTTCTTGATTGACGATGTCTCAGCTGAAGCATAATATACCAGACAGGCACTCTGTATCCCATGACAGAAAGACATATGCCATCTGGCCACTCAGGGTTCTTTGACAGAGTTTTTAATGAAGGTGTTGTTTCGAGAATTCCCCTTCAGAACTGTCTCTAAATTCGATGGATATTTGAAAATGTGCCATAAAATACACTATTACTCACACTTTGTGAAACAAATACTGGGGAGTCAGCCTCAAGCTCTTTTTAGGTAATCTTTTCTGGTATTGTGTAACATTGGGGGGAGAATGTAGCATTACAGCTAAAACTGCCCACTTTGGAACTGGGGAACCAGGTTTGTCTCTCAATGTTGGCTCAACATCCTGTGATTTTGGCCAAATCACTTAATCTCCCTGTGCCTAAAAAAACAAATGTGACCTTGTGTAATATAATTGGTGCTCATGTAAAACACTTGAGTACCTTTGGGTTGAGTTTGTGCTATATAAAACTGCAAGAAAATACTGTGTGCATGTATTTTTGTGAACGTTTATACGTGTGCTCATATGCTACTGTGTTCATATGTGTTTATAGGCATGTGTTTGTGTAAATTGAAAAACTTTTGCATGAGTATGTTTTTGCGAGTGTGTGCATGCATATTTTTGTGCGGTTATTCGTGATCTGTGTGTCTATACGTGCATGTTTGTGTATATTTGTGACATATGTCATGCGTTTGTGCAGGGCCGGCTTTAGAGCAGTGCGACCGGTGCTGCCACACTGGGCACTGACCTGGAGGGGGGCACTGAACTCGGGGTGGGACGCTGTGTTGAGCAATAACTTACCATTTAAAAGCACCTACCGCACTTCCTTGTGCATCCAGCTTTAAGGCAGCAATACAGATGTCAGGATAACTCTTGTGATTAATGTTCCTGCTAGAGAAAGAGA
Source organism: Pleurodeles waltl (assembly GCF_031143425.1). Taxonomy (NCBI): domain Eukaryota; kingdom Metazoa; phylum Chordata; class Amphibia; order Caudata; family Salamandridae; genus Pleurodeles; species Pleurodeles waltl. Next base: position 449,504,699 of record NC_090443.1, read on the forward strand.
TCGGTGTTTTGTCGCGTGGCAGTTGTGACTCACCATAATGTAGTGCAGAGGGCAGGGACGTCAGTTGCGACCCCTGGCTTTTCCTTTGCTACCCCTGGTGAGGCTCTTGAGACCCCTCTATTACAGATTCACCTGGGAGATAGAACAAACACAGCTGTTAAAGAGACGGAATTCGTTTCCAGCCTTCATGTTTCTCTCTATGCTAGGCCGCTGGAGAAGCTTCCTTTTCATGTATAATCCCCGCCCCTGATATACCGCCATAAAAAAAAATTCCACAGATTTTCATTTTGATTTGTGTTTTTGGATCATTAGAGAAGTAATTTAGTGTGCGTAGACATTGCTGATCTGGGCCGATTTTGTCTGGATGACATTGTTAAAAATGGCAGATGTGTTGCAGTGATGATGTAATATTTAAGGAACCATGAGACCTATATACTTCATTTTTGGGTCAAGTAGTCTTATATAGACTGACAATAACTCCTAAGAGCAACTCTTCTGCCATTTATAGAGGAAGAAAAGACATATATAGAAATTAAACCAATAATAATGTTTTTGAATCCTTTTATATATATGCCAAACAATGCTTATGATCTGAATACGAAAAATATAACGTTTATCACTCTTGTTTTAGACACATTTCATAGTTTACTTTATTTATTTGTTTCAGCAATCGCTTGTGGTACATTTGCAGAATGTTGAATATTTGAAAAGAGCAGATCGACAGGGACATCATTTTGCACCACAGGTTTTGCAAGTACATGTTGGTGTAAGTTCTCTGGGTAAAGGCTTTAGAAATTCCATAGTTCTTTAGCACCCCATCAATATCTTCCCAACCAAATTTACACGAATCTTTCTCTGCATATGGATGATCCAAAACATTTACATATCTTCTGATCAAGTAGAATTCTCTTTTAATATGTTGACGCACAGAATCTGATGTCAGTGGAATATCGCATAGCGGGACTGTTCTCTTGAACTAACTTTACTGAAGACCGTCAAATGTATGACAGTCAGAACTCATTTTCCACAAAGGCACAAAGTATTTTTCTACTTCTTTAATCTCACATTCTTCCTCTGTCTCAGCAAATGCTTTTAGAAACTTCACAGGTTAAGCAGTTAAAGCTCCAATCTTTGTTCTAATTTTGCTCATAGTGTCATCACCTATAAGAATATATGCCTTGATAAGAACACTGGGCATCTGTGGGTCAAGTTTATTGTACAGAATATGAAGCTGGATTAAGTATCTTTTCTCGCCTGTTCCGTAACGTATCCATAACTCCTACAATCCTTAACTTATGAATATTGAAACAAATGTAAGAAGCACACTAAAAACATCTGTGTCATTTGACATTACAATGACTCAATCGGAACCATTTCGAGCATCCCACTTGAATTTGTTATCGCTCTGAAAACATTGCGAATAGACAGGACTTCATGGTAAACTAGCTGCCATTGAGCAACATATTCACTTTTACGTGTCTGACCAACAATTCCCTTTGAAATTTCTGTGATCTCTGAATTGTCTGTTCCAGTTTCATATCTGGAGCCACAGCATTGAACCTACCCTCCCTGTCTTTCACCACAAAATGCCTTTGGATGAATGTTCTGGAGAGGTATGGTTTTTCTACCTCTAACTTCTTCATTCTTTCTAAAAACCAGGACCCATATCTCAGATAGTTTATGCAATCGAATTTGCAAAACTACACAGTCTTCACATGCAGCTCCCAATCACCTTCTCGATAAGCATGTACCAAGTTTTCCCCTAGTTGTATCATGCATGAAACATTTCCCCGGTACTTGTAAAGATCTGATTTTACTCCACAAACCTTTTGACAAACATTACAAACTTGGTTTTTAGGTTTTCCGATTTTGAACTGAGTGTATTTAACATTGCCTGGCTTTTCATTATGTCTTTTGAATGGTTTGCAGCCTGTGCCTTCTGAGATAAGATATGCAAAACCTAATTTGTCATTCTTGTTACAGAAAGAATTCTAATACAATGTTTCTATGGCCTCGGGAATGAAGAGCATTCCTTGTAGCTAGTGAACATAATGAGTTCCGGTCAATACTGACTGGAGAGTTTTGCTTTCAAATAATTGTCAATAATTGACAATAATTGTCAACAAGTATACCGTCTATGGTACATCCACTGAGATAACTTCCTGCACACCGCAACACAACCTTTATCATGTGGAAAACCCTGCAATTGGATAAAGATCATCACATTTTACTGGATTGTTCATAAAAATATCAGCTACAATATGGAAAACACCTTCAGTGCAGAAAATTGGCAAGATAGGCTGGTCTTCAAGCTGAGCATGTACATTTTGAAAATGTTTTCAGCTGTGTATTCTGTTGTGTTGTTTGTGACTGGAGATGGTATTAATGATAAAAACCCAACCTTCTTCAGTGGGACAGTGTCCTGGGAGATCAGAGCATGAATTCCAGCTCATGGAGGAACCAGCTTTTCTTCATCCTTCAGTCCACACCGAATAAGCCATATGATAAATGCAGTTAAATCAGCTTTGCAGACCACAGCATCAGGTAGATGAAGAGCCATGTCCTCAGCCACTTTGAAACTTTCTGGTAGACTTGGACGTGTTCATAGATTGTAGTGATTTTGCAAACATTGGCAAGGCAGTTGGGCTATAAGTTTGCAGCTTTATTTGTTTAGGCCTACAGCTGACACAGATTGTTTGCCAGCAGCTACTTCATTGGTACAGCCTTGAAAAAGCACCATAGCAGTATCATGTGTGCTGGATGTTCCAGACAAAGAAGAGCTGTCTTCAAAATCAAAATTATTAAGAGCAGCAATTGTAAATCCTTCCTGGTAAAGTGACTTGGAAGTGGTGTGCTGTCATTTTCACAGGATTTTACAGCATGAACTTCTAACAAGTTCCTGCTCCGTACTGTCATTTTACCTTATTGATACACCAATCCTATTCATTGAAGTGATTAGTTCGCTACTTCTGCACTTGTAATTGTCATAGACTGCTTGGGCAGTCATCATGTGTAGCAGAGTTTTCTTTTTGCCCTGATGTAATTCATAAAACATGACTTGGAAAAGACAGTGCATTTGCAGAGCATAAGCCTGTGGGTTCATGGGATTGTTTTCCACTTCTTTGCTTATATCTCCAAAGCCATCATCAACGTTGTCGGCCTTTGTTCTGAACTCAAGAACTTTGGTTTGTAACAGTTTTGCTTTGTTGATATTAAACAAAGATGTAAAAAATGTTTACTACATCAGGCATTCTTGTTGACCCTGATGATGTCCAGAGCTCTGGGGCATCACAAAATTTGTCATTAAGTCCAAAATCTAAATGTTTCAGGACGTTTCTTAAAATGGTTCCTCCTGATTTTACTGCATCCTGTGATTTTATTTTGGCAGCAATAACTTCAGGAGTCAAATCAGCTGAGAACACCAAAAGTGGCTAATTCTTTTTGTTAGACTGACAAAAACAAATTCTGTAATTGTACATTCTCACCAGAAAAAATCTTAATTTCATTATTATAGATCAATATAGTTTCATTAATGTTGACCATTATTTCTCTGATTTCACTGAATGTGAACCCATTGCCAGCCCTCAAGCTTGACTTTAAAATGTCATTTGCTTTTTCAAAGAATGCAGACTTAACTGAAGGCTGGTAGTTACGTTGCTGCTGGAAGCCCAGTGTACATTCACATTTACGAATGTATGCACGCGTGCAGTTCGAATGGGCATAGAAATCCACTGCAAATACATTCACCTCACTGCTTAGATCAGCTAGTCAGCTGAAAACTTAATCTTGGAAGAAACTAGCTGCAGATAAAAACATGTTTGCCCTTTGAAACTCACATACTCTGTACTTTGTTCTTTCACAAATCCCTTTGACCATTGTTCTGGCTAAACCAAAGATAACACATTGAAAACCCTCTGCTTTCTGATCAATTGGTGGACAAAGGGTTGCCATTGATCTTCTAAGTGGATGGGCATCGGGTTTGGTTGTCATCGCTTTCTCAGAAGAGTCGGATTCTTGTTGTGATTCACTGGTTTTTACTATTTTTTGACAATTTTTTGACAATTTTTTTCCAGGCCTTTTTCCATTTTATACAACTTGTAGCACTTGATGTTATAGTGATAAAATATTTGATCCTCTTCACCCATCAGTTTCAATCTTTTGTGAACTTTGTCTTGCCGTATTTCTGCAGCATCTCAAGCTCTCTACTGTCCAGCCGCAGTTGATGTTAGCTTTTCTTTCAGATTAGTTTGGCATATGACACATTTTTCTTTTTTGAAGGAGTCCTCAGATTTTACAGTTAGCAATACTCTGTCAGGAGGTAAAGATCTTCTGCTACCACCTGTGTTGCTCATTTGAATCAATGGAAAAACTGAACCAAAAACAATATTTAAATAAATTACCAAGATGGTGACTAAAACACACCATTATAGAGCCACCATTTTGGAAAATGGCAGAAGGGTTTCTCTGAGGAGGTATTTTCTGTCTCTATAAGACTACTTGACACCAAAACCTATGCTGTGACATCAGAATGAAGTATATAGGTCTCATGGTTCCTGAAATATTTCATTATCACTGCAACACATCTGCCATTTTTAACAATCCATAAAAAATCAGCCTGGATTATCACTGTCTACCCAAGCTAAATTTCTTCATTAATGATACAAAAAAACAAATCAAAAATGAAAATCTCTAGGCAGGAATTATGGAGGTATACCAAGGGGCCAGGACTAGTAGAGGGGACTGACAAGGAGTGGGAGGAACTCTATATCAATTGCAAAAAGAAAAGGGTGGATCATTCAGGAGCATTGTAAACATCCATCGAAGCTTCAGTATTCACAGCAGGTTAAACAAATAAAAGAGAAGACTAAAAGAGAACTCGAGCAGAGACTATCAGCCTGGGGGAAAAAGGTCTTCTTGGTCATCGCCTTCAGCACTCGACCCAGATGCTCTCAGCTGTAGTTACTGGGCCCCTTAAGTAGCAGACACCATATAAAATAATGACAGATGGCACACAACCAAAAGTAACATATGATCTACAGAAGGAGTTAGTTTAACTTTCTCTGCCTTTTTGAATATCATGTTTTTGAGTTCTGACTGTGAAAAAAATCTGCTTCGGATCCTGGGAGTGTTGCTGGCAAAGAGTGTTAGTGTTGCAAGGGCAGCAGCCCATGGTCGGTTCAGTTTATGCATAAGGCAAGTAAATGGTGTCCATTATGTTAAGTACTTAACCGGAAGGGCAGCTGGATTATCTCCCCGGTTCCCCTGCATATCTCATCCTGTAGTTAATATGCATGTTTTAAATCTGGTACAAGGCGCCGCACGTTTAGTTCTCAGAGCACTGTTGCTTAAATCTAAAAGACAAATGCAGAGGCATAGTACATGCTGAGTTTTCATGATGTATTTTCCTCCAAGTGACACACTGCTCCCACTGAAAACCCTCTTGCTTCCCCTGTTGCTTTACCTCCTTCCTGCGGGTATAGAATGTGCAATCTCATTCGGAGAGTTTTTCCGCCTCTTCTTTACCAACCCCAACCCTTTCACTCCCCTTGTCAGTCATCGCTGGTGTCGCTTGTGTTCAGGCCGTCATACATTTAGGGAATTCCAATGTTAGTGGCTTGTAAATGAGCACTATGGGCCAGATGTATCAAGGTCCCGGTGTGCATTTCTCAAATAGGGAATTTTAAGAAATAGCTATTTATGAAATGCAAAATGGGATGTATCAAAATTGCGAATCAGTAATAGCGATTTCTTAAAATTCGCAAATGCAATTTGCGAGTAGCAAATACTGGAGCGCAAAAAGAATAGCGAATCGGTATTTGAAAATCGCAAATTGCTAAAAAGGCAAACCAGAACAGGCTGATGACATCACAGCCAGGATGTGAGTCAGCCCATGCTGTTTCCAGGAGCCACACCCACAGGAGCGGGCAGAGAGACACAGCCCAGCACCAGGGAGGCGGCCTTGTGAGCCAGCCAGGACCAAACAGCAACATGGCCAATGATGGGAATGTGAAGGAGAAAGGAGACAGGAAGCGCAAGCTCAAATTCAGTGAGCAGGAATTGGGGGTGCTCACTGAGGAGGTGGTCAGGAACCACAACAAACTTTTCGGAAAGAACTCACTCCAGGTACCTGAAAGTGAGAAGAGGAAACTGTAGTCAAATATCCAGACCAAAATATGCGCAGAAGGTGTTGCGCAGCGCTCTGTTGAGGAGATACGCAAGCGATGGTACGACTCACGTTCATGTGCCAAAGAGAGGGTAACCAGCAGGCTGAAGGAGGCAAGGAGCACTGGACCACCCACCCAGACACCGTCCACACCAATGGAAGTCATGGTGGAGTCTACACTGCTTCCTGAAGCTGTCAGTGGTGTCACTGACATTGACACCTCAGGGACACCCAGCACCAGCAAAGGTAAGGGCAGTAATGATGTTTATCCTCATATGTGCATGTACAAATGCCCCCTAGGAAAAAGCTATTAACTTGATGCAGTGTGATAAGTAGTCCATGCCACATCTTACTTACAACACAACAATGCCTTATGGGAGTGGTAGTCCACACCCCTAAAATGAAAATATCACATAAATAGCAAGTTAGTGTTCAGCCACATAGAGAAGTAACACAAACTACTCATAGTGATACAATGTTAGTGTACATTGATAACTATTATGCAACATTTTGTGAAATATTAAAAAATCTAAATGAAACAATTTATTAGCCAAAAAACAGAACCCTCTGTCATGATTAAAAACAATGAGTAAGGGGAAAATAGAATAATGTCTTCTGTACCCTATAATATACAATATTTGGTATCCACAATCCCCATTTTCTGGGAATGTGGTTAAGGCAGGATCGGTTGTCCCTATACTGCCCTCAAGTAGGTCAACATGTTTCTCGCTTAAGTAGTCATTCAAGATCTAGTGCGATTCATCAGGTCTTCAAATCACCTACCTAATCCTCCCTCCACTGATGGATTAAATTAATTATATGATGTAGGAACCTCTAAAGAAAGACGAAAGAACATGAAACACAGTATAAGACTCATGCCAAGTGCACTGGTGAACACAAGAGAGACAAAACACATTGCTGAAACGACCCCTAGTGTGGTGATCAACACCTTGTGAAAACAGATGTTCACATCATATCATTGATGAAGAAGAACACCCTTACCCCCCTCACATTAAAGGATGGGCCCCATAGGGATGTCGGAGAACTTCAAAGGAACAGTCATTGACAGACATCTACATATATAGGAATGTCAAGGAAGAGATAAAAGGGATTTCATGGTAAATAATTATTGTATGTTGACACTTGTAAAACAACACAGCACATGTCATAAATAAAGTTAAAGAATGTACAACGCGCAAAGCTATTACCTAATAAATACCTCTCACAGCACACATATGGTAATATGCATCTAGTAATATTGTGGATATATATCGTCAGCCTTATACTTGGGGCAAGGAGAGTAAAAGGACTTTCGTTACTCTAAGAAAATAGCAGCCACCATACATCACGGTCATATAAACATAAATGATCCCAAGAAGGTGAATATTGCCTCATTAGTCAAATGTTTGTTGTCACTGTAGAGATATGACAGCTCCCACCAAGGAAAGTATCGGTGAGTGAAAGAGCATACGTTGTTATGAAGAGTATCTGACCAACTCATAACGTGCTATTACTTATATATATATATGATGTTAAAACAGACAAATACAACATAAAAAATCAGGCGGTCAATGCCTTTAAAGTAAAATGACAGCTCCCACCAAGTTAAATGAGTAGATGTTGAAACGCATAAGATATGGAGAAAGCGTTTCAGCAGCGTCTTGCTCAGAAATAAAGCCCGGTAATAGTAACTGCAGCCAGGAGTATAATGTCATCTGCTGTTGCCGACATTAGGTTCTTGTTGGCAAAATGCCACAAAAATAGAAAGGCACTTACTTTTTTTGTTGATGGATCGGTATAATGCAACTACCTCGGCTCCGCACTTCCTGAAACACGGAGCTCGATTAGCGGAGATGAACTCAGAACTTAATGAGATGAAAGAACATCTCACTCACCAGAAAATCACAAAACTGCAAAAGGATATTAAGAAAATCAGGGCCAACATTTCCCCTAATGGTTTAATTGTCACAAATGTACCCTGCATTTTTTTTCTGGACTGACAATTCTGCAATGAGTGGGAACAGATATCTTGGAAGTCCACTTGGGATTGGTTGGTGTTGATTGTCAATACATCGAAACGATTGGCAGATTCCATCACTCTTCAAATCTCTATGATGGAAACATCCATCAAAACTACCATCCAATTGACCCAGTTCAAATCTCGATTAGAGGAGATGAACTCAGAACTTAATGAGATTAAAGAACATCTCATACGCCAGAAAATCACGAAACTGCAAAAGGATATTAAGGAATTCAGTAGAGAGAAGATTTGCCCATATACTAAAGAGGATTATCATTCTGAGGGCGGTTCGGAATCTTAAGATGTCTCCAAGAACGTTCTACGTAAACCTCGCGCCCACTACTACAGCTCCAGCTCAGATGGTGGAGTAGTGATGAGGAATGGAAAAACATCATGGTCGCCAGTTCTCACAAATGAGTATGGCCCCCCCATTTCCTTATGTGCAATTTTCCAAGTGGCAACACCTTCATACCCATTTTTTTAACCACGATTAGAAACACCCTACAATCCTTTTTTAGGAAGAGGCCGGGCCAGAGGCAGAGGCAGAAACAGAGGAAGAGGAAAGAGCGTACATTGGGCACAAGAAGAACCTCAGATGCTAACCAGGAGCCGCAGCGGCGCAGCAACCAAGAAACCTTAGTTGTTAATCTATCTGGTAAGTTATTATCCCCTACTGAATTAGCAGTTTTGAACAAAGGTTTGGGTTTTGTTCCCACACCCAAAGAGTATTCCTTCCGACTCAATTGTGAAATGACTGCTTTATTTCGAAAGATTCGTCTACATTTCTTTTTTAAAGAACGTCCAACAATGACCATGTCAGGAGATACTAAATTGAGGAATCCATCTTCTTCTATGCCTTCTTTCACTGGGGTACCCAATGAGGTCCTCACGTTTGAAAAAGCAGTATGAAACGAGATTGAACAAATACAACCTTTACCAGCTTTTCAGAATGTATCCAACCTTGAACGTACAGCCATTCGCTCCCTGTCCCACGATCCAGATATTACTATAAAACCTGCAGATGAGGGGGGAGCAATAGTATTACTAGACACCACATCTTACAGACAAGAAGTGCTTGAGACTGCTTAGCAACACAACATATTAAGATTGCATTTCCACTGACCCTACCCAATGCTTACAACGTACTATACAAGGGATGATAATGGAAGCTGAGAGTGCGGGCTGGAGTTCTCATCAAGAAGCAGAATTTCTTAACACCAAAGACCCAAGAATTCCATATTTCTAATGCTTTCCTAAGATACATAAAGGCACCCCTCCCCAAGGTCGGCCAATCGTTTCAGGAATAGGGTCTATTTTAGAACCTCTGTCCAAATGTTGCGACTTCTTCCTGCAACCCTTAATTCAACAGACTTCCACCTTTTTAAAGGACACTAAAGACACTCTGGTCTTGTTAGACCATATGAATGCTAGTAGCACTACGGATATGTTGATCTGCTTAGATGTAGAGGCACTATATACTAATAGACCCCAGGATGCCACTTTGGAGGCAGTTGAAGAGTTCCTCACTACAATGACTTGGATTTATAGGACTCCAATAAGTTTAATCTTACAATGTGCTAGTTTAGCTTTAAAAGAAAATTTCTTTCAGTTTGAAGATCACCTCTTTCACCAGATACAGTGAATTTCAATGGGAAGTACATTTGCTCCTAGCCTTGCTTTTCTTTATATGTACACTTTTGAGAAACACCACATTCTGTCACCTTCACAACCTTACTTTCCTAATATTCGATTATGGCATCGATACATAGATGACATACTGGTAATTTGGAAAGGGGATTCAGACCAAGCAAAAAGTTTTATTGATTGGATTAACACTTTGGACCAACATTTACATTTCAGTGCCACCATTTCCTACAAAGAAGTGGCTTTTCTAGATTTACGGATTATATTGACAGATGGGTTTTTACATTCCTCTATCTTTCACAAAGAGACCGATAGGAATAGTTTGCTATTATTTGACAGCCACCATCATAGGTCTTTGAGGACCAATTTACGTTTTGGGCAATTCTTAAGATTGAGACCAACTGTACTGACATTGCTGATTTCGATACACAGGTGGACACTTTAAGCCAAAATTCGAGGGACCGCCACTATCCCAAGCGGATTATTGCGCAGGCAATGAAGAGAGCCAGCAATATACTTAGAGATGTTCTACTGACTGATTCTAGACGTAATCCACAAACCCGACTAACATGTGTCACCACTTTTACACCTTTAAGCAATAGGGTTAAAAAGATTATCAATAGATGTTGGCCCATACTGAATAGCACGGGAAAATCTCGGAATGTCCTCTTTTTGCATTCAAAAGGACACAGAATTTTAGAGACCTTCTAGTACATACCAGAACTAGCCAAACCAAGAAGGGCACCAGTGTTCCTTTTAAACTCTGGCTTGGAGTTACGGGTCATCACTCTTGTGGGGGATGTAATGTTTGTCCACTATCTATGAATACTTCTGAGATTGATTTGAGTGAGACCAGGAAATGGCGATTAATAAAACATACCAACTGTCGTACAAAAAATTGTATTTACATGATTGTATGTCCCTGTGACTTACGTTTCATTGGCATGACTACGAGAATGGTTAAAACACTTATCAATGAGCATCGCAGCACTATTAGATGCCAACGATCCTTTACAATCTGACAAACCACTACATTGAGTTACCTCACACTCCTGATGATATGAAATGGATCATTTTGGAATGTGTTAAGGATAATAGGGACTGCATTAAGAAGCTATTTGAAAGAGAACAACATTGGGTATATAGATTAGGCACACACTTAAAGGGTCTCAATGATGGTGTCCCCTGGTCTGAATTTATATAATCCACATACTGTTCAGGATTCAGGTCTCAGCGTATTGCCGAGATTTTTGTAAAAAAAATATTTTGGTTCTTTCCTTTAAAGATACCTATTATTTTACTCTGTGTTGACTTAACTTATCCACACTGTAGGATATTTGCTTGGTCCTGGGTCAGGATTCTATAAATTTTTCTAAATTCTAAATTTATATGGCTTTCTAAATTAATGCTTTAATTTTAAAATAAAGATGTTTACTTGCTAGTGATATCCATTACAGGCTGACCATTCCATTCCAAGATGGCTGCCATTGTTTCCATATGAGCTCTGTGTTTCAGGGAGTGCGGAGCCGGGGTAGGTGCATTATACCGATCCATCAACAAAAAAAGTAAGTGCCTTTCTATTTTTGTGGCATTTTGCCGACGAGAACCTATTGTCGGCAACAGCAGACGACATTATACCCCTAGCTGCAGTTACTATCACAGGGCTTTATTTCTGAGCAAGGCTCTGCTGAAACGCTTTCTCCATATCTTATGCGTTTCAGCGTCAACTCATTTAACTTGGTCGGAGCTGTCATTTTACTTTAGAGGCACTGACCGCCTGATTTTTGATGTTGTATTTGTCTATTTTAACATCAAATATATACATAAGTAACAGCACGTTATGAGTTGGTCAGATACTCTTCATAATAACGTATGCTCTGTCACCCACCGATATGTTCCTTGGAGGGAGCTGTCATATCTCTATGTGTGCTGTGAGAGGTATTTATTAGGTAATAGCTTTTCGCGTTGTACATTCTTTCACTTTATTTATGATGTGCTGTGTTGGTTTACAAGTGTCAACATACATTAATTATTTACCATGAAATCTCTTTTATCTCTACCTTGATATTCCTATATATTTAGATGTCCCTCAATGACTGGACGTTTGAAGTTCTCTGACATCCCTATGGGGCCCATCCTTTAATGTGAGGAGGGTAAGGCTGTTCTTCTTCTTCAATGATATGATGTGAACATCTGTTTTCACAAGGTGTTGGTCACCACACTAGGGGTCGTTTCAGCAATGTGTTTTGTCTCTCTTGTGTTCACCAGTGCACTTGGCATGAGTCTTATACTGTGTTTAGTGTTCTTTCGTCTTTCTTTACAGGTTCCTACATCATATAATTAATTTAGTACTTGAGGGCAGTATAGTGACGGCCGATCCTGCCTTAACCACGAATAAATTATAGGGATTGTGGATACCAAATATTGTATATAATAGGGTAAAGTAGACATTATTCTATTTTCCCCTTACTCATTGTTTTTACTCATGACAGAGGGTTCTGTTTTTTTGCTAATAAATTGTTTCATTTAGATTTTCCCTCTAGTAATTTTTAACAGCTTCTTTACCAATCCCCACATTATTGCATTCATCCACCGGCAAACATCTTCAACAAAAGATTTTCGGCAAACAGCCCCCTTGAGGGGCCCGTCGGGCATCGCAGCGCCGGCCCAACGAGGAGCAAAGCCCGATGATCAAGCATGTCACCAGTTGGTGAGTGAGGGCTCTTGTTCCAAAATATTGGATATTTTCAGGGACCTGTTATTCTTTATTCCTTTTTGTTGTCCCCTCATTGGGTTGAGTATTCTTTAACTTTTGTTGGAACTGTGCATCTTGATGTTTTGTGGTAAGGGATCACCATCCTCATCTGAGTCCAGCTCGGTGGGTTCAACAGGTATGCACCTTGTTGTTGCAATGTTGTGTAACACAGCACATGTAGCCATGATTTTGCAGGTTGTTTCAGGGCTGTATTGTAGTGCACCACCACTCTTGTGTATGCATCTGAAGAGGCTCTTCAGCAAGCCGAAGGTCCTCTCCACAACACTGCGGGTTGTCCTGTGAGCAGCATTGTACCTCCTCTTGGCTGGCATTGCAGGACTCATGTAGGGCGTCAGTATAAAGGACTGCACTGTGTAGGCACTGTCTCCTGGAATGAAATGAGAGTAAAATGAGTACTTGTCATATCTTACGTCACGTTTACATCAATGCGACATTGTCAACTATTACATTACCCAGTAGATATCCTTCACCAAACTCCCCAGCTAGTAGTCTTGTGTAAATTCCACTGTGGCGCAAGATGTAGGAGTCATGTGTGCTACCTGGATAGCTGGCCACGAGATTGGTTATGATGTTGGAGGCATTGCTAATTACTTGTATGTTAATGGAATGTGAATTATTACAGTTCTGATAAACATACTCTGTGGCCGATGGAAGATAGATAGCTACATGTGTCCCATCGATGGCACCTATGACATGTGGGAATTGGGCAATCTGGTAGAAATCGATTTTTGTCTGTTGTAATTCTTGTGGTGTGTTGGGGAATCTTATGTGCTGTTGAATTTTGCTCAGCATGGCATTGAGAAATGCATTGAAAAATCATGAGAGGGCACTCTGTGAGACCCCTCCAGCTGCTGCTATAACCCCTTGATAGCTCCCTGAAGCTAATAGGTGCAGGGAGCATCATACCTGCACATGGTTGGGTACACTATTGGTCCTGTGTGTGGTGCGCTGCAGTATGGGTTGTAGATCAGCTATCAGGTCAAGTATCATGGCTGAGCTTAGCCTGTACTGCTCATATATCTCCTCCTCTTTCTGGTCAAAAAGGGTTATGCACACTCTAAAATTACACTCCTGTTTCCTCCTCCCTCTCCTCAAACCTGCCGGGATCCTCATCCTCCTCGCCATCATGTAGAGTGCAGCCATTTTGGAAAATAGGCTGAGTCATTCTGGGCCTCTTTATATAGGTTGCACCTGGTTACCACCTGATTTCAATTTGTGGTAAATTGCATGGGCAAAAGGCCATTCTGCGAATATTTGGTATTTGCGATTTTTTGATGTATAGCATTGCGAAACAGAATTTGTGTGTCACAATATTCATATTGCAGATTGTGACATGATTTTGCATACTAATATCTGTGATTTGCAAATCCAAGTCGCAATTTGCGTTAATCAGATAGCGATTCGCTAAATCATGTCACTATTTGCGATACGCAGATTGCGACCCGCAAATTCATGTCACAGTCGCAAGGAATCGCTATTTTAACGATTCCTTATATTTGCACTGTGAATGCCTTTCATGCATCGTGAAAGGCATTTTTGCATTTGCAAACGGACGAATTTTGCGATTCGCACCGTTTGCAAATGCAAAAAAGTTTGATACATCTGGCCCTATGTTGTGTGCTTTGGATGTTGCATTATTTTTCTTTTCAACTTGGCAGAATGCCATGCCGCATTCCGTTACTTTTGAGTGCTGGTTGGCATGCCGTCTAGTTTAGAACTGTGCCTTAGGCACCCGTACTTCCACATAGGCCTGATCACAACATAGTGTGCTTTTTTATTGGCCATTATGCAAACTTCCAATCTTTTATGTTTCAATTATGGTTCTCATTCAAATGCTAATACATCCATTGCTTATTAATTAAATGCAGCACATCAATTTTTTTGTAGGCTCACAGTAACAAAATAATTGTCATTTGATAGCTACTATGTGGTGCATCAGGATTTGCATCATACATTTGGATATAGAGAACGTGCCATGTCGAGAAAAATGTCATCGCAGCATTTTGGGCTTTTATAAAACAAAGTATGCTGCCCTGTTTAAAATAACTGATCACTGAAATGTACATATTTCCCTGTCAACGTTCTTTAGATTCCTTTTTACATGCCACTTGGTTGAGACATTACCACCCTGCTCTAATGTTTTTATACTGCAATTAGCAACCCCTGAAGTATGTTTTGACGTTTTTCATTAGAGTTACTTTAAGTATCAGGAAGCAACATGGTTCTTCTGTCATACTGTAAGTTGTGTGATTTGATTACTGTATTTTAGAATACCATTTTAATGAACTATGGTTTATTAATGTTTGTATTAGATTGTTTGTTATGTCTAAAACATATGCTATTTGCTTCACTGAAATATTGAGGATTTATTCTAACGAATAACATAGTGTATGTTATTGACTCGCATACATTTTTCTTAATGCACTGCAGCTTTTAAATCTGGGCAATATACCAAGAACTTGGGTATTGCATTGTGCATTTCCTTAAGGGAATACAAAGCATGGCTCTCAGTCTATGAAACAGGTCCCTCTGATGTTGAATTGTTGTTCCTATTCAAATGTAATACTGAAAAGTATTGGACTGAGTGCTCACTGTTTGAGGGTTACAGCAAGAAACACATTTTTATGGCAAAGTGTCAGCAAAATGAAGTCATACCGCTCAAAGAAATGTAACTTGAGAGTTAGAATTTCCTGTGCCCGAATTGCACTTCTCCTCCTTTAACAGCCAGATTTGTATTAAAATGCACCAACTGAGCACACAGTAACTCCACATACTAACAGCAAGGTCATATGATATCACTTCCTGTGATGTCATAAGATTAGTGATCATGTTATGTCACTTCCTGTGATGTCATCCATAAGTCAAAGTTCATGTGATGTCACTTCCGCTACCCCAGACATTTTGTTGAATCGACATCCCTGTCAAAGGGTTAATATGCCTGCTGCAAAGAACAGACCTGTATTTTATGTGGATAGCTGAGTGAATTAGTAAAGCCAGCTTTTACTAATGCTTTTAAGCAAATGAAATATATATAAGGGAGGGGACAAGGAGAGATCAGAGCACTTTTGCATTGTGGTATTGAGGGAATGCAAGGCGGTGGTCATCAGTGGGCACCAAAAAAGTTTGTTGCACCGGGCACCAACAACACTGAAGCCAGCCCTGCGTTTGTGTATGGAGAGGGGTGCCTCTTGACAACTGCTGGCACTGGTGGCTACCTTGATATGGGGAATACAAACACATCACTCTGATCCCCCTAATGAAGAGGCCTGTTCAAGAACCCTGCCTGAATAAGAGACCAGAGGCGCTGAGGTCACACCTCCTCCTCCCTAGCGCTCCCTTCATGCTCTTCGAAGGCATATGAAACTAAAGGTGTCTGCTGGGGCTTGGTTGGAAGGCACATGTCCACACCCATGTATCCTTCAGTTTCATAATCCATGTACTGCTTTTTTCTATCTGAAGTTGTTTGAACCCTCCCCAAAGTTGACCCCATTTGGATCTCAGCTGAGGGTCTGTGTATTTTGCCCTGCCTTTGTGTGTTTCAATTCTAAGGGCACTATCAAACCTTCAGTTTTGTTTTTACTGTACACATAGGATTTTCTTTGTCACCATTAGATTGGTTAGTTTTAATCTACAATGCTTGCATTTTTATATCTCTTTGATTTTCTACCACATGTCAGTCATACTTCCTTTGTCCTGAACCATCCAATTGTGGTGTGTGTGTGTTTTGAGGGACAGGCTGTGATGTGCACTATGCATAAAATGTTCTATAAAACAAATGGTAAATATTATTTCAATAATTCATAATAAGCCCCAATATGTTGACAAACCACAAGAGATGGAACCAGATTCAGGTCCCAGCATTGGTTAAGCATTTTATGATTTTGGGAAAATCACTTAATCTCTCAGTGTCTAAAAAGAAATAATAACTCTGACCTTCTGTAATGTAACTGGTGCTCATATAAAGCACTCTTGAAGTTCAATTGTCAACAGTTCAAAATTTGTTAACAGTTACAGGTATGACTCCAGGAGGTCTCATACTCACAGTACATACAGACATTTTGCATGAGCACCTCAGTTTTTCTTGTAATACTTTATTTTAACATTTTCAACTTTAACAAGAGGTATATCAGAAGACATGAGTGTAATTACAGTATATCCAGATGACACTACATAAATCCAGTCAGAGGCATCAATACTAGCTAGTGTGTACTCCAGTATTTCTCGTAATCCACACTCTCCGATAATTAATCCCGGTACAAAACAACATGCATCAATTGTTTAATGGCAATATTGGGTTATAGTGCAAGGCCTAGAAGGTATACTGGTAAAGGTGACCATATGTATGTTGGGCTTGTGGTTTGTGGCAACAGTTCTTTATATACGTCTGAGTATTTACTGTAAATAGTCATATCTTTGAGCGAGCGAGTGAAGGTAGGTGCAGACTTGTCCAGCCATATCATGATTATTATATGCTTACACAACAGTCAATCTCCAATATGGTTTAGAGATTTCTTTTACATACTCTAATGTTGCGACTAGAGGGGAAATTTAAAGCTCTACATTCGTGATTTTACAAAACTTTCTCATACCTTTATCCAATAAGCTTGGACTGGAGGCAGAACCACAGCATCTGTAGAAGGTCTGCAGTGGAGGCATGTATGAATTTTAAGTGAATCAATTTAATTGGCCATTAGTGGAAATTTCTCTGATTTGTGTTCAGCAGTATGTCTACTGTGCATCTGTGATTATGTGTCCCAATTCTTGTTTGCATCTACTCTTCATAGTCAATTCACTATTGCATATCACGCAGATACACATTCTTGTAACCAAGTGAGCTTTACTGGGTTTTGTTCAGTCAGTCAGTCAAAGATTCTTTATTCGGGCAACACAGCATAAAAGCATAAACAAAGTAAAATCAGCATAAATACAAAAAATAAAAGTCAAACCCAATAAAACTTTGCAACTCAAAATCAAACCCATAAGATTCATAAATGGCTGCACTTCGTTGAAATAAATCCTCAAAATTTCAGCGAAGAAAAAAATATATGTTTTTGACAATACAAACAATCCAATAAAAACATTAATTCACCATAGTTCATTAAAATAGTATCCCAAAAGAAAATAATCAAATCACACAGCTTGCAGTACAACAGAAGAAACATACTGCCTCCTGATACTTAAAGCAACTCTAATGAAAGACAGCAAAACATACTTAAGAAGTTGCTAATCATAAAATAAAAACGAGAGCAAGGTGGTAATGTCTATACCTAGTGGCAAGTAAAGAGGAATCTAAAGAACGCTCACTGGGAAATAAATGAAGAGTACAATAGAGCATAAAGTGACAATTACTTTGTTGCTACAGCTGGTCACAAGGGCAGTGAAGTTGATCAAACCATGTACCCTGGGATGAAAAAAACAAGCAAAATGTAAAGTATTTAAAGCGGGTATGGTAAAACCTGTCTTGTGTGTTTGAAATAAACAACAAATAGAATGCAATTTGAGATATGAAGAGCAGAAATGAGCAGCAGCAGTCTGCATTAATTGCACCTTATGTTTCCATTATTTGTTTTTATAGCTTAAATAAAGTTATCTATGGTTTCTTTGGACACCGATGCCAGTGATAAAGCGGAGTCATAATAATAATATGGATAAGATCCCTCACAGCTTAGGAGGAAGCCTGGAGGCAAACCTGAACACTGCATCAATTGAGCTCTTACTCTGCATTCCTCTTGGGGGTGTGGCCAACCAAGATGACCGACGGGACAGGCTTCTAGGAAGCTCCTTACCGCCCCAGCCTTATCCTGCAGAATCCTGGACCTTGGCCCCGTGGAGAGGAGGACGGAGCGTTGTGCCGCACTGTGGGCTGGTGCTGCTGGGCGGGCCCTTGGGATGGAGCCTGCAGGGTGCTGCTGAGCGGTACGCCGGGGATGGTGGAAGAGACTATGGACATTGGGATGACACTTGCGGCCTCTCCCTGCATTGATCCTGATGCTGAAGGATGCGGATTCCTGCAGAATCCTGCTTTGCCTGCCCTTTATCAGGACTCCTCCATACGGGGATCGGAGCACTACTGCCTCTATAGCACTTTCACCCCCCTGAAACGGAGCGCTGGGAGCAGCACGGACCGGCGATGAGGGGTGATGGGTTGCGACAGTGGAGGGTGGCAGTTGGCCTGGAGAGGACTGTGGGGTGGCCCCACTTGCCTGTCCTTGCTCAGAGGGGGCTGCAGGAGTATCCAATGTTCCTCCCCGTGTGGGGAGGACACTTTCTCACCTCTGGAGGAGAGAGGCGTGATGTGGGTGCTCCCGCCTGAAAACGCAAGGAGCGCATTGCTGATCTGGTCTGCAGGGGAGGCCCAGCGAGGACTTTGAGGGCCCGGTGTTGGAAGATCCTGCCCTCACTTCATTTTTGGCAGACCCTTGATGCGGCGAGAGCGGGCTTTTCATGTGCAGGGCCGCACTTGGGCTGCAGTGGGCTGCTTGGGCTGGCCGGTGTCATGGCTGGGAGGTGGAGGCCATCCCTGAGCAGGAAAACAGGCCGGCTGGGGGCATGTGGTGTCTGGCCCCCATGACGTGGAGCTGCGAGGGCTGACATGGGAGGCGGGTGGTGTACCTTAGCCCCAGGGAGCGGAGCATGGAGCTTGTGCTGCACTGTGGCTGGTGAAGCTGGGTGGGCCCTCTGGACGGAACTTGCCAGGGGCTGCTTAGCGATACACCGGGGAGGATGGAAGAGACTATGGGGGTCATTACAACATTGGCGGTAAATGCTGCTTACCGCCGTGCAGAAGAGCGCCAAAACATCGCCGCGGCCGTGGAATTCCGCCACAGCTATTATGACCCATAGCTCGGAATCCGCCAAAATTTAAACACACACACAAGTCCGCCACACCAAAGGTCAGTGATAAACTGGTGATAACAAAACCTCCACCATCACGCCAACAGGAATACGCCCACACTATCACGACCCACGAATCCACGTGGCGGTCTTTCAACCACGGTATTCCATTGGCGGTACACACGCCGCGATCAAAATGCACACACATTTACAAAACACTACCACATTGGACAATTCCAAACACACACACCTGATACACATACACACACCACTCCCACACATCCAATACAATATAAAACACACACCCACATCACCCACAAACCCTTACGACCACAATTGTGACTGAAGGCCAGAGAGAGACACCGCCATCTACAAACTAGCATCCACAGGCACTCAACACCATCACTCACACAACATCCACGCACAAAACACCACACACCCCTAAACATCACCCCACACATCACAACACACACCACCCCACACATCACCCACACCACCCCATGGCACTGCAAAGACACCCCAGTTTCTCTGAGGAGGAGCTCAGGGTCATGGTGGAGGAAATTATCCGGGTAGAGCCACAGCTATTCGGATCACAGGTGCAGCACACCACCATAGCTAGGAAGATGGAGCTATTGCGCAGAATCGTGGACAGGGTCAACGCAGTGGGACAGCATCCAAGAACACGGGATGACATCAGCAAGAGGTGGAACGACCTAGGGGGGAAGGTACCTTCCGTGGTATCCAGACACCACATTGCGGCTCAGAGGACTGGCGGCGGACCCCCACCTCCTCCCCCTCAACTAACACCATGGGAGGAGCAGGTCTTGGCTATACTGTATCCTGAGGGCCTCGCAGGAGTAGCTGGAGGAATGGACTCTGGTAAGTTAAATCTTAACTATTACATCCCCCACCCTACCTGCATGCTATCACATACCCCCACCCTCGCCCTCACCCCCATCACTCCTCTCATATGTCCCACTATCACAAACCACCCATCCCAACACCAAGCCCTGCATGCAGCACCAAAGCATGGACACCCATCACCAATGCATGGCCACTGCACATACCCACACACACCCCTAAACAATTATCACACAAGGTCCCACACAAGAATGCAAGCCCTGGGGTACAGGGTCACCCACCCATTGCAAACCATGCCACACACAGATGCAATAATCATGCCTTTACCCCCCTGCAGGACCCCTACCCAACGTCACTGGGCAGGAGGGTCCAGACATGTCCACTCCACCCAGAGAAAAGTCCCACAGTGATGACAGCAGCTCTGTCCAACTGGATCTAGATGACCAGCCCTCGGGACAGTCGGTTCC
Source organism: Pleurodeles waltl (assembly GCF_031143425.1). Taxonomy (NCBI): domain Eukaryota; kingdom Metazoa; phylum Chordata; class Amphibia; order Caudata; family Salamandridae; genus Pleurodeles; species Pleurodeles waltl. The sequence continues at coordinate 449,525,464 of NC_090443.1, forward strand.
CCTCACACTGGCACAAGCCACAACAGAGCTTCCCCCCCTCTGGAAACACCAGCACAGCACCCACCCAGCGGGCCCATACCTCTGTCCCCAGGACACGTCAGGGGAACTGGGAGGGCCCCTGACAGGGGAACTGGGAGGGCTGCTGTGCGACAGGGGGAGGACAGGCCCAGGGAACCCACTCTCAACTCTCCACGAGGCCCTCTCCTAAATCATGGGAGCCTACCACCATTCCCAGGAGACGATGGCAATGGTACTGGCCAAGTTTCAGGAGACCCAGCGGCTGCAGGAAGAACAGTATTTTGGGTTCAGGGAGGAACTCAAATCCATCAAAACCATCCTGGGCACCATTGTAGGGGTGCTGAAGGAACTCGTCAACACCAGGAGGGACACTGTGGTACAACAAGGGGCCCCTGACACTAGCCTGGACGATGAACTGCCCACCATCTCCGCCGGCGCTAGTGGACAGGAAGCACCACCACAGGACCACGACACCATCACCCCACCACCGGCAGATGGAGAACCACCCCGCAAGCGGTCCCTGAGATCCAGGACAAAGACAGAGAACAATGCCAAGACCCCCGCCAAGAAATGAGACCACCCTGATTGTCATCCTTCTGTCCCACTTTGTCACCCTGTCCATCCTTAAACTGTCCTAGCTCCACTTCCTATGCCCCTTTGGACAATGCACATGTGAGACTAATGGACTGGACTCTGCCATGGACATTCCTCCACCATCACCCCTGACCATTTTACAACCCCCTCCGATATTTAGCACTTAAATAAACACCCTTAAAGCACAAAACAATCTGGAGTCAGTCTGTGCTTTCGAAAATGTGTATTTACAATAACTGTGTAAAAATGGTATATCCATTGTATTGTCAACATACCTATGTCACACAGCTCTAGTCCATGAGGAAACAAAGCAGATGTCACACAGTGGGACCCACATCTGTGAAATTGAAAGGGAAAGTGACAATTCAGGGTCCATGCACTGGGTGAAGGTGGCAGACAGATGAGAGGTCGAACAGTTATATCAGATGTAGCAGGCAGTGATATCTTCTTACCTGTGTCTCACTGGAAGTATTGTTGGATCACCGTGTTTCTGTTGTCGATGTCCTCTTCTTCTGCTTCCTCTTCTTCACTGTCCACAGGCTCCACAGCTGCCACAACACCTCCATCTGGACCATCCTCCTGCCGAAAAGGCACCTGTCGTTGCAAAGCCAAGTTGTGAAGCATACAGCAGGCCACGATGATCTGGCACACCTTATTTGGTGAGTAGAATAGGGAACCACCTGTCAGATGGAGGCACCTGAACCTGTCCTTCAGGAGGCCGAATGTCCTCTCTATAACCCTCCTAGTTCGTCCATGGGCCTCATTGTAGCATTCCTCTGCCCTTGTCCTGGGATTCCTCTCTGGGGTCAGTAGCCATGACAGGTTGGGGTAGCCAGAGTCACCTGCAAATGTTGAGGGAAATCTGTTAGACACACAATAACTCTTAGGGACATCCCCAGACCCAGACACCTAGTCACACTGTATAGGCTCCATGTCCTCACCTAATAGCCACACACGGTGCCTCTGGAGTTGCCCCACCACATAAGGGATGCTGCTATTCCTCAAAATGTAAGCGTCATGCCCTGATCCAGGAAACTTGGCATTCACATGGGAGATGTACTGGTCGGCCAAACGCACCATCTACACATTCATTGAATGGTAACTCTTCCGGTTTCTGTACACCTGTTCACTCCTGTGGGGGGGGACCCAGGCCACATGTGTCCCCTCAATGGCACCAATGATGTTGGGGATATGTCCCAGGGCATAGAAGTCACCTTTCACTGTAGGCAAATCCTCCACATGAGGGAAAACGATGTAGCTGCGCATGTGTTTCAGCAGGGTAGACAACACTCTGGACAACACGTTGGAAAACATAGGCTGGGACATCCCTGATTCTATGGCCACTGTCGTTTGAAAAGACCCACTTGCCAGGAAATGGAGTACTGACAGGACCTGCACTAGAGGTGAGATTCCTGTGGGATGGCGGATAGCCGACATCAGGTCTGGCTCCAACTGGGCACACAGTTCCAGGATTGTGGCACGATCAAGTCTGTAGGTGACAATTACATGTCGCTCTTCCATTGTCGACAGGTCCACCAGCGGTCTGTACACCGGAGGATGCCGCCACCTCCTCATCTGCCCCAGCGGACGTGCTCTATGGAGGAGAACAGCGAGCAGAGAGTCAACCAACACTGAGGTACGTTAACACAACTTTAATCCTCAATTTTTTAAAACTGCTATATGCCTGTATTAGTGTGTATGCAAGGCCTAGATATGTGTGACACATTTAAAATTAATTTCATGTGGCCCTCTGAAATGGCGGCTGCCTGACGTGTAATGTGGGACAAGGGGATATGAGGTAACTGCGCTGGCGTTGTACACCGTCGCGGTAGGCGGTCGTAGACCGCGGCACAATCCTGCATTGGTTAACATTGGACCCTATGGGTCCGAGGAGCCAATGACGATGTACGCCGGCGGTGACGGTACGCACCGTCGCGGACGTGACCGCCATTTTCTCTCTGTTCAATCATTTGATACCTGATCTTCGACAGGAGAGGACCTACACTGCAAGTGCTGCTGTGACCTCAGTCTGGAAGAGACAATGGCTCATGTGTCTGGGGAAAGGGCCCCTGCCTTCAGCACGGAGGAGTTGGAGAAACTAGTGGATGGGGTCCTCCCCCAGTACACGCTACTCTACGGTCCTCCAGACAAACAGGTAAGTACACTGTGAGCATGCCGAATGGGCAATGCCTGTGTGGAGTGGTGTGGATCGAAGATAGGGGGGGGAAGAATGAGGCGTGCATGAAACGACAGTGAGTGCATGCGCATCATGGCAAGGGTAGGGATGTGGGCCAATGACTGTGACGGTGCAGACGGTTATATCTTCTCCTTTTCCCCTGTACTATTCCTTTAGGGCAGCGCCCACCAGAAGAAGGATATTTGGCGTTCCATCGCCAAGGAAGTTGACCCCATTTGGATCTCAGCTGAGGGTCTGTGTATTTTGCCCTGCCTTTGTGTGTTTCAATTCTAAGGGCACTATCAAACCTTCAGTTTTGCTTTTACTGTACACATAGGATTTTCTTTGTCACCATTAGATTGGTTAGTTTTAATCTACAATGCTTGCATTTTTATATCTCTTTGATTTTCTACCACATGTCACACATACTTCCTTTGTCCTGAACCATCCAATTGTGGTGTGTGTCTGTTTTGAGGGACAGGCTGTGATGTGCACTATGCATAAAATGTTCTATAAAAAAATGGTAAATATGATTTCAATAATTCATAATAAGCCCCAATATGTTGACAAACCACAAGAGATGGAACCAGATTCAGGTCCCAGCATTGGTTAAGCATTTTATGATTTTGGGAAAATCACTTAGGGGGTTATTCTAACTTTGGAGGAGGTGTTAATCCGTACCAAAAGTGACGGAAAAGTGACGGCTTTACCACCAGCCGTATTACGAGTCCATTATATCCTATGGAACTCGTAATACGGCTGGTGGTATATCCGTCACTTTACCGTCACTTTTGGGACGGATTAACACTCCTCCAAAGTTAGAATAACCGCCTTAATCTCTCAGTGTCTAAAAAGAAATAATAACTCTGACCTTCTGTAATGTAACTGGTGCTCATATAAAGCACTCTTGAAGTTCAATTGTCAACAGTTCAAAATTTGTTAACAGTTACAGGTATGACTCCAGGAGGTCTCATACTCACAGTACATACAGACATTTTGCATGAGCACCTCAGTTTTTCTTGTAATACTTTATTTTAACATTTTCAACTTTAACAAGAGGTATATCAGAAGACATGAGTGTAATTACAGTATATCCAGATGACACTACATAAATCCAGTCAGAGGCATCAATACTAGCTAGTGTGTACTCCAGTATTTCTCGTAATCCACACTCTCCGATAATTAATCCCGGTACAAAACAACATGCATCAATTGTTTAATGGCAATATTGGGTTATAGTGCAAGGCCTAGAAGGTATACTGGTAAAGGTGACCATATGTATGTTGGGCTTGTGGTTTGTGGCAACAGTTCTTTATATACGTCTGAGTATTTACTGTAAATAGTCATATCTTTGAGCGAGCGAGTGAAGGTAGGTGCAGACTTGTCCAGCCATATCATGATTATTATATGCTTACACAACAGTCAATCTCCAATATGGTTTAGAGATTTCTTTTACATACTCTAATGTTGCGACTAGAGGGGAAATTTAAAGCTCTACATTAGTGATTTTACAAAACTTTCTCATACCTTTATCCAATAAGCTTGGACTGGAGGCAGAACCACAGCATCTGTAGAAGGTCTGCAGTGGAGGCATGTATGAATTTTAGGTGAATCAATTTAATTGGCCATTAATGGAAATTTCTCTGATTTGTGTTCAGCAGTATGTCTACTGTGCATCTGTGATTGTGTGTCCCAATTCTTGTTTGCATCTACTCTTCATAGTCAATTCACTATTGCATATCACGCAGATACACATTCTTGTAACCAAGTGAGCTTTACTGGGTTTTGTTCAGTCAGTCAGTCAAAGATTCTTTATTCGGGCAACACGGCATAAAAGCATAAACAAAGTAAAATCAGCATAAATACAAAAAATGAAAGTCAAACCCAATAAAACTTTGCAACTCAAAATCAAACCCATAAGATTCATAAATGGCTGCACTTCGTTGAAATAAATCCTCAAAATTTCAGCGAAGAAAAAAATATATGTTTTGACAATACAAACAATCCAATAAAAACATTAATTCACCATAGTTCATTAAAATAGTATCCCAAAAGAAAATAATCAAATCACACAGCTTGCAGTACAACAGAAGAAACATACTGCCTCCTGATACTTAAAGCAACTCTAATGAAAGACAGCAAAACATACTTAAGAAGTTGCTAATCATAAAATAAAAACGAGAGCAAGGTGGTAATGTCTATACCTAGTGGCAAGTAAAGAGGAATCTAAAGAACGCTCACTGGGAAATAAATGAAGAGTACAATAGAGCATAAAGTGACAATTACTTTGTTGCTACAGCTGGTCACAAGGGCAGTGAAGTTGATCAAACCATGTACCCTGGGATGAAAAAAACAAGCAAAATGTAAAGTATTTAAAGCGGGTATGGTAAAACCTGTCTTTTGTGTTTGAAATAAACAACAAATAGAATGCAATTTGAGATATGAAGAGCAGAAATGAGCAGCAACAGTCTGCATTAAGTGCACCTTATGTTTCCATTATTTGTTTTTATAGCTTAAATAAAGTTATCTATGGTTTCTTTGGACACCGATGCCAGTGATAAAGCGGAGTCATAATAATAATATGGATAAGATCCCTCACAGCTTAGGAGGAAGCCTGGAGGCAAACCTGAACACTGCATCAATTGAGCTCTTACTCTGCATTCCTCTTGGGGGTGTGGCCAACCAAGATGACCGACGGGACAGGCTTCTAGGAAGCTCCTTACCGCCCCAGCCTTATCCTGCAGAATCCTGGACCTTGGCCCCGTGGAGAGGAGGACGGAGCGTTGTGCCGCACTGTGGGCTGGTGCTGCTGGGCGGGCCCTTGGGATGGAGCCTGCAGGGTGCTGCTGAGCGGTACGCCGGGGATGGTGGAAGAGACTATGGACATTGGGATGACACTTGCGGCCTCTCCCTGCATTGATCCTGATGCTGAAGGATGCGGATTCCTGCAGAATCCTGCTTTGCCTGCCCTTTATCAGGACTCCTCCATACGGGGATCGGAGCACTACTGCCTCTATAGCACTTTCACCCCCCTGAAACGGAGCGCTGGGAGCAGCACGGACCGGCGATGAGGGGTGATGGGTTGCGACAGTGGAGGGTGGCAGTTGGCCTGGAGAGGACTGTGGGGTGGCCCCACTTGCCTGTCCTTGCTCAGAGGGGGCTGCAGGAGTATCCAATGTTCCTCCCCGTGTGGGGAGGACACTTTCTCACCTCTGGAGGAGAGAGGCGTGATGTGGGTGCTCCCGCCTGAAAACGCAAGGAGCGCATTGCTGATCTGGTCTGCAGGGGAGGCCCAGCGAGGACTTTGAGGGCCCGGTGTTGGAAGATCCTGCCCTCACTTCATTTTTGGCAGACCCTTGATGCGGCGAGAGCGGGCTTTTCATGTGCAGGGCCGCACTTGGGCTGCAGTGGGCTGCTTGGGCTGGCCGGTGTCATGGCTGGGAGGTGGAGGCCATCCCTGAGCAGGAAAACAGGCCGGCTGGGGGCATGTGGTGTCTGGCCCCCATGACGTGGAGCTGCGAGGGCTGACATGGGAGGCGGGTGGTGTACCTTAGCCCCAGGGAGCGGAGCATGGAGCTTGTGCTGCACTGTGGCTGGTGAAGCTGGGTGGGCCCTCTGGACGGAACTTGCCAGGGGCTGCTTAGCGATACACCGGGGAGGATGGAAGAGACTATGGGGGTCATTACAACATTGGCGGTAAATGCTGCTTACCACCGTGCAGAAGAGCGCCAAAACATCGCCGCGGCCGTGGAATTCCGCCACAGCTATTATGACCCATAGCTCGGAATCCGCCAAAATTTAAACACACACACAAGTCCGCCACACCAAAGGTCAGTGATAAACTGGCGATAACAAAACCTCCACCATCACGCCAACAGGAATACGCCCACACTATCACGACCCACGAGGCGGTCTTTCAACCACGGTATTCCATTGGCGGTACACACGCCGCGATCAAAATGCACACACATTTACAAAACACTACCACATTGGACAATTCCAAACACACACACCTGATACACATACACACACCACTCCCACACATCCAATACAATATAAAACACACACCCACATCACCCACAAACCCTTACGACCACAATTGTGACTGAAGGCCAGAGAGAGACACCGCCATCTACAAACTAGCATCTACAGGCACTCAACACCATCACTCACACAACATCCACGCACAAAACACCACACACCCCTAAACATCACCCCACACATCACAACACACACCACCCCACACATCACCCACACCACCCCATGGCACTGCAAAGACACCCCAGTTTCTCTGAGGAGGAGCTCAGGGTCATGGTGGAGGAAATTATCCGGGTAGAGCCACAGCTATTCGGATCACAGGTGCAGCACACCACCATAGCTAGGAAGATGGAGCTATTGCGCAGAATCGTGGACAGGGTCAACGCAGTGGGACAGCATCCAAGAACACGGGATGACATCAGCAAGAGGTGGAACGACCTAGGGGGGAAGGTACCTTCCGTGGTATCCAGACACCACATTGCGGCTCAGAGGACTGGCGGCGGACCCCCACCTCCTCCCCCTCAACTAACACCATGGGAGGAGCAGGTCTTGGCTATACTGTATCCTGAGGGCCTCGCAGGAGTAGCTGGAGGAATGGACTCTGGTAAGTTAAATCTTAACTATTACATCCCCCACCCTACCTGCATGCTATCACATACCCCCACCCTCGCCCTCACCCCCATCACTCCTCTCATATGTCCCACTATCACAAACCACCCATCCCAACACCAAGCCCTGCATGCAGCACCAAAGCATGGACACCCATCACCAATGCATGGCCACTGCACATACCCACACACACCCCTAAACAATTATCACACAAGGTCCCACACAAGAATGCAAGCCCTGGGGTACAGGGTCACCCACCCATTGCAAACCATGCCACACACAGATGCAATAATCATGCCTTTACCCCCCTGCAGGACCCCTACCCAACGTCACTGGGCAGGAGGGTCCAGACATGTCCACTCCACCCAGAGAAAAGTCCCACAGTGATGACAGCAGCTCTGTCCAACTGGATCTAGATGACCAGCCCGGCCCATCTGGGACCTCGGGACAGTCGGTTCCCCTCACACTGGCACAAGCCACAACAGAGCTTCCCCCCCTCTGGAAACACCAGCACAGCACCCACCCAGCGGGCCCATACCTCTGTCCCCAGGACATGTCAGGGGAACTGGGAGGGCTGCTGTGCGACAGGGGGAGGACAGGCCCAGGGAACCCACTCTCCACGAGGCCCTCTCCAACATCATGGAAGCCTACCACCATTCCCAGGAGACGATGGCAATGGTACTGGCCAAGTTTCAGGAGACCCAGCGGCTTCAGGAAGAACAGTATTTGGGGTTCAGGGAGGAACTCAAATCCATCAAAACCACCCTGGGCACCATTGTAGGGGTGCTGAAGGAACTCGTCAACACCAGGAGGGACACTGTGGTACAACAAGGGGCCCCTGACACTAGCCTGGACGATGAACTGCCCACCATCTCCGCCGGCGCTAGTGGACAGGAAGCACCACCACAGGACCACAACACCAGCACCCCACCACCTGCAGATGGAGAACCACCCCGCAAGCGGTCCCTGAGATCCAGGACAAAGACAGAGAACAATGCCAAGACCCCCGCCAAGAAATGAGACCACCCTGATTGTCATCCTTCTGTCCCACTTTGTCACCCTGTCCATCCTTAAACTGCCCTAGCTCCACTTCCTATGCCCCTTTGGACAATGCACATGTGAGACTAATGGACTGGACTCTGCTATGGACATTCCTCCACCATCACCCCTGACCATTTTACAACCCCCTCCGATATTTAGCACTTAAATAAACACCCTTAAAGCACAAAACAATCTGGAGTCAGTCTGTGCTTTCGAAAATGTGTATTTACAATAACTGTGTAAAAATGGTATATCGATTGTATTGTCAACATACCTATGTCACACAGCTCTAGTCCATGAGGAAACAAAGCAGATGTCACACAGTGGGACCCACATCTGTGAAATTGAAAGGGAAAGTGACAATTCAGGGTCCATGCACTGGGTGAAGGTGGCAGACAGATGAGAGGTCGAACAGTTATATCAGATGTAGCAGGCAGTGATATCTTCTTACCTGTGTCTCACTGGAAGTATTGTTGGATCACCGTGTTTCTGTTGTCGATGTCCTCTTCTTCTGCTTCCTCTTCTTCACTGTCCACAGGCTCCACAGCTGCCACAACACCTCCATCTGGACCATCCTCCTGCCGAAAAGGCACCTGTCGTTGCAAAGCCAAGTTGTGAAGCATACAGCAGGCCACGATGATCTGGCACACCTTATTTGGTGAGTAGAATAGGGAACCACCTGTCAGATGGAGGCACCTGAACCTGTCCTTCAGGAGGCCGAATGTCCTCTCTATAACCCTCCTAGTTCGTCCATGGGCCTCATTGTAGCATTCCTCTGCCCTTGTCCTGGGATTCCTCTCTGGGGTCAGTAGCCATGACAGGTTGGGGTAGCCAGAGTCACCTGCAAATGTTGAGGGAAATCTGTTAGACACACAATAACTCTTAGGGACATCCCCAGACCCAGACACCTAGTCACACTGTATAGGCTCCATGTCCTCACCTAATAGCCACACACGGTGCCTCTGGAGTTGCCCCACCACATAAGGGATGCTGCTATTCCTCAAAATGTAAGCGTCATGCCCTGATCCAGGAAACTTGGCATTCACATGGGAGATGTACTGGTCGGCCAAACGCACCATCTACACATTCATTGAATGGTAACTATTCCGGTTTCTGTACACCTGTTCACTCCTGTGGGGGGGGACCCAGGCCACATGTGTCCCCTCAATGGCACCAATGATGTTGGGGATATGTCCCAGGGCAAAGAAGTCACCTTTCACTGTAGGCAAATCCTCCACATGAGGGAAAACGATGTAGCTGCGCATGTGTTTCAGCAGGGCAGACAACACTCTGGACAACACGTTGGAAAACATAGGCTGGGACATCCCTGATTCTATGGCCACTGTCGTTTGAAAAGACCCACTTGCCAGGAAATGGAGTACTGACAGGACCTGCACTAGAGGTGAGATTCCTGTGGGATGGCGGATAGCCGACATCAGGTCTGGCTCCAACTGGGCACACAGTTCCAGGATTGTGGCACGATCAAGTCTGTAGGTGACAATTACATGTCGCTCTTCCATTGTCGACAGGTCCACCAGCGGTCTGTACACCGGAGGATGCGCCACCTCCTCATCTGCCCCAGCGGACGTGCTCTATGGAGGAGAACAGCGAGCAGAGAGTCAACCAACACTGAGGTACGTTAACACAACTTTAATCCTCAATTTTTTAAAACTGCTATATGCCTGTATTAGTGTGTATGCAAGGCCTAGATATGTGTGACACATTTAAAATTAATTTCATGTGGCCCTCTGAAATGGCGGCTGCCTGACGTGTAATGTGGGACAAGGGGATATGAGGTAACTGCGCTGGCGTTGTACACCGTCACGGTAGGCGGTCGTAGACCGCGGCACAATCCTGCATTGGTTAACATTGGACCCTATGGGTCCGAGGAGCCAATGACGATGTACGCCGGCGGTGACGGTACGCACCGTCGCGGACGTGACCGCCATGTTCTCTCTGTTCAATCATTTGATAACTGATCTTCGACAGGAGAGGACCTACACTGCAAGTGCTGCTGTGACCTCAGTCTGGAAGAGACAATGGCTCATGTGTCTGGGGAAAGGGCCCCTGCCTTCAGCACGGAGGAGTTGGAGAAACTAGTGGATGGGGTCCTCCCCCAGTACACGCTACTCTACGGTCCTCTAGACAAACAGGTAAGTACACTGTGAGCATGCTGAATGGGCAATGCCTGTGTGGAGTGGTGTGGATCGAAGATAGGGGGGGGAAGAATGAGGCGTGCATGAAACGACAGTGAGTGCATGCGCATCATGGCAAGGGTAGGGATGTGGGCCAATGACTGTGACGGTGCAGACGGTTATATCTTCTCCTTTTCCCCTGTACTATTCCTTTAGGGCAGCGCCCACCAGAAGAAGGATATTTGGCGTTCCATCGCCAAGGAAGTCCGGGCCCTGGGGCTCCAACACAGATGGAGCACCCACTGCCATAAAAGATGGGAGGACATTCACCACTGGAGCAAGAAGACGGCGGAGGCCCAGCTGGGGATGGCCTCCCAACGTGGGGGGGGGATGCCCATCGCACCATGACCCCCCTGATGTTCCGGATCCTGGCGGTGGCGTATCCGGAGTTGGATGGGAGCTTGAGGGCATCACAGCAGCCACAAGGGGGTGAGTACAGTCACATTCAGCTGATTCTGCGCGCAGTGGAGGTATCTGGGTGGGGGAGGTGGGCTGTGAGTTCCCCTATGGCAGGGCGAGTTTAGTAGGCAAGGTCCCGTCGTAAAGCAGGTCATGTGGCACCACACCCCACTTGTGTTCAGAGCCAACTACACCTAATCAGGCTCCTGTGACTTCCATGTGTGCAGCAATCGGGCATAGGCCTTGTAACCCATGTCCCTGTGATTAATTAGGGAACTCAAAGTGCACGGCGTAGTGCAGGGGGCTTCTGTGTCTGTAGTGTCCGCCAACGGTAGCAGTATTGCATGCACTCAACATGTCTTTCTTCTGTCTTCCCCCCGCTTTTTGTGGTCTCCCTGTTCTTGTGTGCATTAGTATCATCAGGCGGAGGAGCAGTGGCACCGGAGCAGGAGGGAGCTGCATCCCACATGGCCCTGGAGGGCGAGACAACAGAGTCTGAAGCCACCAGTGGGACGGAGGGTGAGGGGAGCTCCACGGCGGGGACAGGAGCTGAGACCAGTGACACGGACTCCTCCTCTGATGGGAGCTCCCTTGCGGTAGCGGGCCCCTCTGTGCCCACCGCATCTACAGGTACAGCCGCCACCCCCCCTACCAGCATCGCCCTCCCAGCAGCCCCTCAGTGTGTGCCCCGTGGCCGCTCACCCAGGAGGGTAGGCATCTCCTTCGCCCCAGGCACCTCAGCCCATGCCCCAGTCAGCCCTGCTGCCGTCAGTGAGGAGGCCATTGACCTCCTCAGGTCCCTCACTGTTGGGCAGTCTACCATTTTGAATGCCATCCAGGGTGTAGAGAGGCAGTTGCAACAGACCAATGCATACCTGGAGGGCATTAATTCTGGTCAGGCAGCCCAACAGCAAGCTTTTCAGACTCTGACCTCAGCACTGATGGCAGCCATTGTCCCTGTGTCCAGCCTCCCCCCTCCAACTTCCTCTACCCAGACCCAAACCCCTGTACCTCAGCCTATCCCAAGCACACCATCAGACCAGCGTGCACACACCTCAACACACAAGGGAAGCTCTGGCAAACATAAGCACCACACACCCCACAGGCACTCACACAAGCATCATACCCATGCACACATACCAACATCCACTGCCTCCACTGTGTACCCCTCCTCCACGTCTCCCTCCTCCCCCCCCAGTCTCGTCTCCACTCACACCTGCATGCACTACATCTTCAGCCACTACCTCCATCACCAGCACACCCATCACCACACCCCGCTCACTTGCACTCACCTCCCCCACTACCATTCACACATCCTGTGTCCTCTCCCAGTGTGTCTGTGAGCTCACCTCCCAAGGTACACAAACGCAGCCAGACACCCACCCAACAGCCATCCACCTCACGACAGCCTCCAGCCCATGCACCTTCACCCAAAGTCAGCAAAAGTACACCTCCTACAACCACTACCTCTTCCTCCACTACCAAACCCCCTCCACCTACCCGTCCCAGTGTGTCCAAAAAACCTTTCCTGTCCATCCTTGACCTCTTCCCCTCACCTCCCCCACCCCTTCAGTCCCCTAGGGCCCGCCTTTCCGGGTCCCAACCCAGCACCTCAGCCACCACATCACCGGGCACAGTGGTGCCAGCAGTAACCGGCTTCTGGAGTGCCCCAAGCAGCAGGGCAGCCAGTGTGCCAAGGAGCCAGACCACGGACAGTCCCCCACCTCAAAAGCATAAAAAGTTGGCCAGTGCCCGGTGGGAGAAAGGCAAAACATCTACCACCAAAGCTTCTCCCATGAGTACAGTTGGGAGTGGGAAGACAGCTGCGCCACCATCCAAGGTGGGGAAGGGGCACAGAAAGACAGGCAAGTCGCAGAAAACCTGCACAGCGGACAAGACCACCACCAGCACCGCTGCCAAGGACACCGCCGCCACAAGCACCACTTCAGAGGACACCGCCGCCACAAGCACCGCTGCCAAGGACACCACCGCCACAAGCACCGCTGCCAAGGACACCGCCACCACAAGCACCGCAGGCCAATGAGCGCCAAAAGCTCCAACGCTACTGGGGCCGCCACAAGCAGGATGAAGCACTCTGGGCACCAAGCCCCCTCCAGAACCATTGGAGAGATACATCCACTATCTCAGTCCTTGGCAGGATGAAGCACTCTGGGCACAAAGCCCCCTCCAGAACCAGTGGAGTATCCCATCCACTACCTCAGTCCTTGGCAGGATGAAGCACTCTGGGCACAAAGCCCCCTCCAGAACCAGTGGAGACTGTTATCCACTTGAGAGACTGTGGCTTTGCACTCCCCAGGATAAAACAGTGGGCAAACCACCCACTTGAGAGACTTGTGAGACTGTGGCTTTTCACTCCCCAGGATAAAGCAGTGGGCAAAACACCCACTTGAGAGACTTGAGAGACTGTGGCTTTGCACTCCCCAGGATACATCAATGGGCATGTAGTCCCCTCATGGATCTGGCGTCGTGCACTCATCCGGCTGAGGTGTCCCCCCTTCCCTTCCCCCTGAGGTGCCTGTTGTATTTTGAACTGATGCCCCAGCAGTGTTCTCTCAGTTTTGATCGGGTATCTTGTGTGGGCCTCGCCCATGCATTTTGGGCCCAGTGGTCCAAAATGTGTGGGCCTCGCCCATGCATTTTGGGCCCAGTGGTCCACGGACTTTAATGGTGGAATACCTTCGACTTGTATTATTGGTGTATATATTTGTTAATAGTGTATATATATTTTTTGAATACTGAATTTTAATAGATTACAAACTTCAACTCATTTCCTTTTGTCTTTGCATTCTTCCTGGGGGGTTGGGGGTGTAACTGTAATGTATCATGATGTATTAGTGTGTGTGTTGTCGTGGGTGAGGGTGGGGGTGGGGTGTTGCGTGTTGCGTGTGTGTGTCACTCTCTTTTCCCTCCCCCTCCCGTGTGTCGTAAGTGCAGTACTCACCGTGGTCTTCGCCGCCGGCATTCGTGCTCCTGGTAGAGGAGCAGGAAGACAAAGGCAGGGAGTATCTGGAGTTCCGGTTCCATGGCGTCCTGGTTCCTCGTGGGTTGTGTAGAGGTGAGCGTTTTCCCTTCCAAGTCCTGTTTCTGCCGTGTTTTTGCTCGCTGTGAATGCGCCCCGGAAAAGGTGGAGGATTGGACTGTTGTAATACTGTGGGCGGTACTTTGTCCTCCGCCTGTCTGTTGGCGGTTACTGCTGCGGTGCTTGTTTGTACCGCCGTGGCGGTCGGAGTGTTAAAGTGGCTGTCTATTTTGGCGGTTTCCGCCACGGTCGGGATTCCATCTTTTTTACAGCCGGCCAGTTGGCGGTTTTACCGCCTCTTTAACACCGACCGCCAGGGTTGTAATGACCACCTATGTACATTAGGATTACACTTGTGGCCTCTCCCTGCGTTGATCCTGTTGCTGAAGGGTGCAGAGGTACTAGTAACTTCATGCTGGCATTCTATTACTGTACACTGTGATACCTTGGTGAGTGGCTGGCGGAGAGGGGGCCCAAAGGAGGGTTCAGTTAGCCAGATACCTCAATAGCGCTGATGCCCATTTCATTCTGGGATGAAACAGGCATGCTGTGGAGCCCTGGGTCTTTGGTGCCTCCATTGAATTTTGCTGCAGGTGCTGTCTACTTTGCTCCTTGTTGAATTTTGCATGGCATGCTCTCCCCTTGGAGGGCCCTCCGCGTGCCTCGGGGATTGTGGTGACCAGGGGGAGAGGCAAGGAGAGTGTGGTGCACCTGGATCTGTGTGATGGGGTGACTCTCCACTCTCCTTCTGGCATGTGCAGTAAGGGGATGACATAAGCAGGCGGCTCCTTTGCAGGGGAACACTATACCACTTCCACCCCTCTTCCTCAGCGCCAGAAGCCGACAGGGTGGGCTGAGAGATGAACAGACCACACCTGCATCCGCGGAGGAACTGTCTCGTGCTGAACTTCTTGCAGCGATTCAGGGCTCAAGGGTAGCCCTTGAAGGGAAATTAGAGACAGTGACTCTGGAAATAAATTTTCTCTGAGCAGACCTCAGGAAGGTATCCGATAAGGTCAGGGTGGTGGAGGGCTTCATTGTGGAGTTACAGACGGAGGTCATCACCCTGGGAAAGTAATTGGCACAAGTCACCTCCAAATTGGGGGCTCTAGAGGCGAGACTGGAGTACACTGAGGGTAGGTCATGACGTCATTTTGTCCGCCTTCTTGAGTTTCCAGAGAGCACAGAGGGTGCCTCTGCAAAGGTCATTGTGGAGCAATGCATTAGAGATGTGCTGCACCCTGTGGGGTTATCCACCATGTTCACAATTGAACGTGGGCACAGGGCGCTGGATCCTCCTCTGCCTGAAGCACCTCCGTGGGCCATTATTGTTTGGCTTCTGAATTATAGGGATCGAGACTGTATCCTGCGGGCGGCCTGTGAAACTGACAAGGCTGGCTTTGAAAATCATAAAATTTCCAGTTACCCAGACTACACCAACAAAGTGCAGACCTCGTGGAAGGGCTTTCTGGAGGTGAAGGCCAAGCTCCGTTCCACGAATGTGCGATATATGTTATTATACCGGCACGCTTGAGGGTCATTTCTGGGGCAGGTCCCACTTTTTTTATTGTCTGGGAAGAGGTCTGGAGGTGGCTTGAAATGTAGCACAAAGCGCCACCAGGTGGGTCGAGTATAGCCCGCTCTGTCTCTGGGCGAATAGGTGGTTCTGGTAGCCCCAACTGGAGACAATTCAGCACGGAGCGGATGGACATCTCACTGAGTCCCTTGGAGGTGACCACAACAGAATTAAAATCCAACAGGATGGTACGATGGCGATGGTCCCCCCAGCTCGTTGCCAGCCCCTGATGGACTAACCCGGGCGCTGGACATGGGAGTGGGGTCAGCGTCAGATGACAGCTAGCCTTGTCCTTCAGAGAACTGCCTCCTAACTCTCTTCCCTATGGAATACACTGTTGTGGTGGAATTATTTTGCCTAACTTGTATGAGGTGGTGGGTGTGTAACCAACTTGGAGGAGATATGGTTAGCATTTGTCAGAACGGTCTGATATAGAGCCCCTGTGCCCTTAAGGTATCACATTGTGGGGGGTGGTTCTGAATTTTCTGGGGTATGACATGCTAGTGGCACAGGCACAGTACACTTACCTTCCTTGGTGGGAGAGGCTGCCTCCACTGTTGTGGTAGGCTTCAGGTTAGGGGGGGTTTGGGCTTAGGCTGTTGGTCCTGGCAGCATACATATGTATGGATTTACAGTATGCTTTGTTTTCCTTGTTCTACTGTTTATCCGGGGTGGGAAGGGGGTTGGGATTTATTCATTCTGTGCATGCTTTTATATGCGTATTGGTTATTTTTGCAGTGCAAACTCTTATGTGAGATATGGGGGAGACTGTGAGATCGCTTCTCTCGCCCACGTGGGGTGCAGTAGGGGCCGATTGGCAACTTGGGGGGGAAGCACAAAGTGATTTTAAGGTTCAACAGGTAAATATAATGACTTGGAATGTCAGGGTACTCAAAGACTATACTACTCGATACAGGTGCACTCATTCCTGTGGCTGCATAAAATTCAAATAGCCTGTTTACAGGAAACACATATGATGGATGATGAGTCTCAGAAACTTGCCAAGAAGTGGCAGATCAGTTGATTCCGCATCCTTTTCCTCTTATGCCAGGGGGTGGCGATGTGGGTGGCCCCAGGTGCTCCTTTCAAACACACCTATAGTGAGGCTGATGTTGGGGCGATATACGCTCCTGCAAGGTACATTGGACAGTGCACCTCTCACAATTCTAAACACTTATGCACCCAACACTGATGATTGCTCATTTTATGACAATATTCAAGAGGTGCTGGAGACTGGTATAGGATCCCCCATTGTCTGGGCTGGGGACTACAATTGCATATTGGATGGAGATAAGGACCGTCATCCCCAAAACAGGGCACTAAGCCTTTGATGGTGAGATTCCTTACCGCGATTATGCATAATCTGGGGTTATGGGATGGATGGAGGGGGTTGCACCCGGAGAGAAGGGAATACACATTTCACTCAAAGACACATAACACATATAGCAGCTAAGACCGATTTCTGTTGGGTGGCTGGGATTGCATGAAGGTGATGGAAGTAAGGCACTTAGGGTGGTGTCTATCTGACTATGCCACAGTATTGTTGTGGCTGAGTGTTGGCTGACAGTGGCATGTGGCTGGCGCATGCCTCCTGCCTTCCTGACAGACAATGCATGTTGTGAGACACTGGCCTCCATGAAATGAATTATCTGGACACAAATTGTGGTATCACTGCAACCAGGGGCACTGAGTGGGAGGCAATGAAAGCCTTTGTGCAAGGAACATGTATAAGCACCACATACGGGGTTCGTAGACAATTGATCTCAAGAAATGGAAGGGGCAACTGGCAGATGTACAACTTCATGAATCCCTCACTAGGGAAGCACAAAGAGAACATCTTTGCTTGCATAGGGGAGTAGTTACGAGTTGGGAGACACTGGATAAGCTAACACTTAGAGCTTATCGTCAGAGACTGCACAGGAAAGGGGATAAGTCTGGTAGGTTGCTGGCATGGATCCTGAAACAAGAGGTGGAATCCCCCCCTATTTTGCATATTAGGAACTCGGCAGGTGTGATGATCATCAACCGTACGGACATCTTAAATGTGTTGGCAAAGCATCTATAAACAGTGTCTCTGGTGTCTGAAAAGTCTATACATGGGTTTTTGCAGCAATTGCAATTTCCGCAGTTGGACCCTGAGTGCAGGAGAGCATTAGATAGTGATATCACTGTGGAAGAGGTGGGTGTCCCAGTTGCAGCATTACTTAAATCCAAGAACCCAGTGGGGGACGGATTCCTTGTTGAGCTCTTTCAGGCATACTCCTCCTTCCTTCAAGAGAAATTGCTGGCAGTGTTGGAGGAGGCATGTGAGCGGGGTCTCTTGCTGGAGTCGATGCAGCAGGGTATTGTCTGTCTCACGCTTAAGCCTGGAGATGATTCGAATGACTCCTCTTCCTACCAGCCACTCACGATGTTGAATAGTGATGTCAAAATTGTGCAGGATTGTTCAAGGGTTAGTCCATGAAGACCAGCGTGGTTTTATGCCGGCCAGAAGCACGACCTTTAACTTACACCGACTGGCTCTTGTTCTGCGTGAAACCATGGATGTGGCACAAGAATTGGTGTTGGTATTGTTGGACCTTGAAAAGGCGTTCAATACTGTTGAATGGAGCTACCTAACGGCTGTGTTGCGGGTGTAGTGATGTTTGTGTGTTGACCACTGACTTCATGTCGCACCACTTTGCACTTGGCTTAGCTGCCCACCGACACTTTAGTGGTCACTAGTTATAGACTCCATTTTGTATTCAGCTTAGACTCCATTTTGTGTTCAGTTTAGCCTCACTGCCACGTTAAAGGTGCGAGTAGTTTTCTGTAAAAATATGTTATGCAACGTGTTTTCCATTCTGCGTGTTCTCTTTCTCACCAAAGAGTTAGGACGTAGTATCACGAAGAGATAGGACATAATATGGAGGAGTTAGTCAGCTCGATAAGGATGTACTAGACTGATGTTTATGGTACAGCAGGGAACGTCTTAGGCTTGGGAGAGACACCTTGGGAAACTGGCCAGTTCCAACCTTTTTCTTTCAACCATGACCTAAAATAGCCAGCATTTTTTTAATACTTCTTGCGCAAGCAGGAGGGGCTTTTCCAGAAAGCTCCTTCCTCATTTGTTTAAAATATATGAGACCCAGATCGATACTGGGAGATTCCGAGACCTCAGTCAGGATTTTAGATGTTGAATGCCTGATATATTTCCCAGGTGGGTGGAGATCTCTTTCTCGCAGTCGAACGGGGTCATCGTCTTGCTGGCATGAGAAAGATGAAGCATATGGCAGGCCCTTTGGTGATGCATTTTTATTAAATATTTGCTTTGCATTGTGTATGAATATACATACCTATATCAATATAAGTGTTTGTATCCTTGCATGTATATATTTGCTGATTATAGTTTGATGATTCTTTATACATGGTCTTACGTTAGAGTTGCACATTCTGAAAGTACACTTTTTACTATTCAATCCTTCCTTCACGAACCTTGCAAAAAGCTATAATAAATGTATTTTTCGGATTAAGAAGTGCATTCCAAAGAATCTTTTCGACTCCTTTCAGTGTGTATATTTTGGCTCAGTCAAAGGTAAAGCAAAACAGCGGGGAATAGAGTTTGGCCCCAAGTTCTGTGCCTGGGTCAGCCTTCTTTATAGTGAGCCCATAGTATGAGTTTGGGTGGGGGAGAGAGCTCTCAGATTCCTGGGTGGTCCGCATGGGAACCAGACAGTGGTGTCCCCTTTCGCCGCTCCTCTTTCCCTTAGCACTGGAGCCACTGTCCTTGTTGTCATGTGGGGAGCTGGTCCCTTGGGGCATTCGGGGGGTCTCGCTACTCATATCATCTCTCTCTATGCGGATGACGTGGTGGTGCATCTTAGATCACCAGTTAAGTCGGTTGCTCTATTGTTCCGGCTGTTGAGGGAGTTTGGGGTTGTCTTTGGTTTACAAGTGAATCCACATAAGTCACTCCTGTTCCCTCTGGGTGCGCTTCGTGTTAGACCTCTGAATGACTTGCCTGTCGTGGGTCTCAATTGGGAATTAGAAAGCTTTTAGTATTTGGGCATTTGGGTTGCTCACACTGCAGCGGCCTATGAGACACTCAATGTGGAAAGAGTTGTGTCAGGCCTGGAGCGCTCGGTTTTGTTTTGGAACAGGTTTCCACTCTCTGTGATGGGTAGGGCAGCTATCGCTAAGATGGTATTCCTCTGCATGGTCTACATCTAGTGCAAAACTTGTTGTTTCCATTGGCTCCTCGGTTATTTACTCAACTGGATAGTTTGCTGATTTCTTTGGTTTGGGGTCGGTGCCGCAGCAGGGTGGCTCTGTCCATGCTGCAGAGGGATCTGGAAGACAGTAGGTTGGCAATCCCCCATATTCGGCTGTATTACTATGCTGCATGTCTGCAGCATTCCGCAAAGTGGTGGGTCGAGGTGGGCACATGGGAAAAACGACTTTGTGAGGCCAGATAGATTAGCGCAGCTTCTGATGAGAGATCGCCGTTCGGAGGAAGCAATCCCTTCCCTGGTTTACAATACTACACAGATCTGGGAACAGGCTGTCAAGAAGGTGCTTTGTCGTGCCCCGTTTGACAGGGAACTGAAGGTGTGGGACTTAGTTCCCTTTCATGATATTGACAACCACATGTCTATGGACCACTGGAGAGTGGGTGGATGTCTTGTTGCGGGGGATTTATTTCCTAATGAGGTGTTCCTTTCCTATAAGGAGGCACAGGACACGTTTGGTTTGGGCCCAGGCCAATTCCTGCAATATAGAAAGCTTCATAGTGCTGGACAGGAGGTTTGGCAAGATTTCCCGGGTACCCCACCATCCTCTAAGTTGCTGGGTGGACTGATAAACTGGGGGGATGGGAGACACTTAATTACCCTATTTTATAGGGCTCTTCGGGAGGATATGGCTGGCACAAACTGTGCAGTGTGATGGGTGTGGGAGTGGGAGTTTGGGGAACCAGTGGCGGACGCCGACTGGGCTAAGGTTGTTGTTGGTGTGCACTGTCTCAGGCAATATTAGATATAAGCTCCTACACTTTAATTTTGGACACCATACCAATGTCACACATTATCATCTTAACAAGACTGATCCAGCTAAGGGGGCCGGGTGCACTCACTCTGGTGAAAGGCATGCCTCCTTACTGCACCTATCATGGTCCTGTGGTAGGGTACAGCTGTTCTGGCGGGATGTGGTTGCCAAGATTGTGGAGCCTACGGCCTTGGCTATTGCTCTGATGCCACTGACATGCATACTTGGGGTTGTGGTGCAACCCAGGGGGTGGAAAATCCCATACAAATGGGCACAGCTGGCTCTAGTGTTGGCTAATTACAGGGTGGCCTTAGGCTGGATGTACTCTAGGAACCCTTCGGTTGAATACTGGATGCGGGATCTTCTGGAGTGGGGCGTGGCAGAAGAACAACATATGCCGTTGGTAGGTACGGATGAGGGTGCACCTGCCGATCTGATGGCATGGGGACAATTGTTGGAGCGATTCACTTATGCTGGGGATTCAAGCTCTGAGACAAGTACTGATACTGAAGACTGACAAATGGGGTCAACCTATTAGTCAAATTATTATGGCAACCAACTGTGTTTATTTCGAAATTCTGGTATGCATAGACTGTTTGCGATTTGGTTACATTATGGCACTATCATGTGTTGGGAATCACTGTGATGCTCCTCTCGACAAGATAATGTTAATATATACTTCTCTCTGTGTAAGTATATCTTCTAGGAGGCCGTTGCCTGGGGATCTCACATGTTTTGCACTGTACTGTTCTTTGGTTTTATTTGTATAAGAGTAATAAAAAAAACAAATCTGCATACATTAAAAGTATTATCCTGCGTGACTCAAACTGATTACTTCTATGATATGGAACTCTTACAGCATACAGACCAGTGGCTTTATTGCAAGAGCGAAAAGAATGGGAGACAGTAGGCATTCCTCTCTGGTTCCCTTTTTTATAGCTATTGGGGCCAAGAGCAGATTAGTTACTTTTCTTCTGGGAGGAGGAATGTGTACAAGAGGGACACCCATTTCAGCAAAGCCTTACCCTTTCCCATCCATTCAAGCACTGTCAGCAGGAATGGTCACTCAATACAATCAACAGTTTTGATTTGTTCAAGCACGCTGCTGCCGTCTACAGTTAGGGATCTGTTTGGTGAGTGATGGTAAAAAATGTGCAAAGGTTGTCTGGCATATACTCACCAGGATTGAAGCTCGATCAGTCCGGGCGGGCCAGCACAGGCAACATGGGGAGTAGTCTGTTTGCTGTGATTTTATCCAGTATTTTACTGTCAATACTGATAAAAGAAATGAGCCAATATGACTTGCATACGTGTGGTGCTATACCAGGTTTCAGCAGTGTTATTACTATTGCTTCATGCATAGATGGAGAGAAGCTACCCTGTTTGAATGATTTGTTTTACACTTCCAGCGGGATGGGAGCTAGTTCTTCAGTGTATTCTTTATATAACTCCATAGGAAGTCTGTCCTTTCCCAGCACTGTTCTTATCTCTTGTATTGTAATGAGAGCATAGAGAGGCTCTTGTAGGCTTGATTCTAGCCATGCCAGAGTTGCCTTATTGAGGTATGCATTTGTATCCAAACTGGTAGCTAGGCACTGAGTTACAGGTTAGTAGAACATTTAACATAGAAATGAAGGCTATCTGATTGACTGTGTATTGTAGCACAATCTTGCGTCGCAGTCTGGATCTCTTCTGTAGCTGTCCAGGGTGGGGGAAACAGCCAAGCCATGGTATATCCAGGGTCTCCTCCATAGCCCCTTGCTGTGACAGATACTGAGAAATCTAACCTCTTGGTCTGCTGCATCACAGAACACAAGCTGTTTGAGATTGAGCTACCCCAGCACTGCTGTATCATGATCCACAGAGTACTCTTTCTCTAGTCCAGAAGTCTGAGTTTCTATTTTATTAATGTCTCCCCTATATGATTTAAAGAGGCCTTGTTTTTTTTAATTTGTATTCACCTCAGAAAACAACATTGAATGTCTCCCAAAGGGTGGAAAATGCTGTCCTTATTCTCTGCAAAATATGAGCTGATGACCTGGCATTTTCCGGGAAGAAGGTTGAGTCCAGCGATTCCTTGGGCAAAAACTCTATGGCTGGTATGGGTATGCACAGTCCTGAATGTTGAGTCACAGAAGTACTTGGAAGTGATCCATCAGAGTCCCCAGGAGATCTATCACTGCAGTAAAACAACCCACACTTGTGTATCAATCTCACAACAAATTAGTCTAAACTATACACCTTTTCTGATCAATATGGCACCCCCTTGGAATAGGTTATGAGCCAGGATAAATAGTGGTGGGAGCACCAGCAGCCCACAAAGCTGCTGAAGGCGTGGGTCGAAGGTGAGTTTCTGGAATTAGAGCAATATCTATTGCATGTTGTTTCAGATCGGCTAATATGTAACAGGTTTCACGGCGGTCACTTACCCATCGTACTTTCCAGGTCTGAAGATTTAGTTTATGTGGCGATAGTGTGTTGGTGTGTGGAGTTCCCTGATGTAAATCTTTTACTATTAGATTTTCTCTGGCTTTGGAGGGCTCTAGTGTGATTAAATACATTTATGCAATAAGTATACACTTATACTGAGCACATTAACAGTGCCTCCCCACCTCCCCATCCACAGCGAGCCAAGCTCTTGATGAACATACTTAAAGGATCTTGCTAGCATAACATTTATATTCATAATTATCTTACGTTTCTAACAAGGGTGTCTATGGTAAATATCACTCGTGGAGGCCAGAGTGGCATATCCATTTGGTCAGATAGGTTATAGTCTGACCTACTTCATAAACAGTGCAAGCCTGGTGAAACGTTCTAATTGACTGATATCTCAAGACTCCGGCTAAGTGGTTACAGGTGTAGAGCTGAGTATTCAGCAGGTACGATCAACATTCGGTCATGTAGGCAGATCAAAGACTATAGCAACAACCCCTCGCTATGTATATACCCAGCTAGTCATTCCCAACATGACTATGTCATGATCCCACATTTGTGAGTGCCATGTTGTTACTGTGCAGGTGGCGCATTGCCCTGTGATGTTGTTCACTTTTGATATAGGTGTTGGCATTTTCTGGTTTTGTGAAGACCTGTGCTTTGTCATTGTGAATAAACCTTAGCCATTCAGGGTAAAGCATGGCATATTGGATGCCGAGGTCTTTCAGTTTCTTTTTGATTGGTAGAACGTTTCTCCTGGCCTCCTGAAAAGTCAGTGTGCAGTCCTGAAAGAAGGAAATGGTGGCCTCAGTGTACTGTATCACTGATTCGTCTCTAAGCAGCTGAAGCACAGTGTTTCTGTCTCCCTAGTTGAGAAGTTTGGTGATTATTGAGCATGCTTCAGCTCCCGGGAAAGGTCTGAGCACCAGTGATCGTTCAACTATAAATGTGAAGGATAGAATTTCCCAGCCAAAAATGACCATCAACATTGACTCTACATATTCTTCGACGCGCTCCATGTTTACTGACTCGTGGACCCTCACAATTCTTATGTTACTCCTGCAAGAGTGAGCGTCCAAATATACATTCTTGGCTCTCACCTTCACCAGCTCACAATTCATGTCTGTTCATAGCTTAGATTGTTGACTGGCATCATCTTCGATGTCTGATATGCACCATTCTGCCCCATCTAGTCATAAATGCTTCCTATCCAGGCTCTCTTTCATGTCATCTAGGCGACTGGTGAGCATTTCCATTTTAGCATATATTGTGACTAGACTGGTATTCATTTCAAAGATTAGTGCCTTCATATCCTCTTTTTCTGAGCCGGGCGGTGGGGGCTGGCTGTGGTTGTTTGCAGTTTACTTGGTTCCCTATTCAGTGGGTTGTGGTTGTGAACTTTTTCAAGGGTTCTGGCTCCCCTTTTATTACCTTTAAACTTGAGTTTGGATTGTTTCCCATCTGACTTTCCTATTTCCAAGACAAGGGCGTACATTGGGCAGTGTGGAAAGGTATGTCTCAGGGTAGTGTGCTGCCACCACCCAGTGGCAGTCAACCACACATTTGGCTCAGCTGGCGTTAGATCCCTGCTAAATGCAGGTGGTATATTTGGTGGTTTCAGTCGAATAGAGTGTCGTTGAGCAGTTTTTCTCAATCACTTCCACTCAGTCACCTCTGCCTCGGGCTGAGGATATTGCCAAGGCTCATCACTGGGGCACCCCGCAGTCCCCTTCCATCAGCTAGGGTTACAAGAATAGTAATAGAGGTCACTCACAATCAGTGTGGATGTGCCCAGTTATACTAGCCATTCCAACAATCAGCATCCGCGCACTAGGGGCCGCCCGAATGGTGTCGGGCCAACAGTTAGCACCGCTGTGATATGGCTGTGGAGGCGCAATGTTTAGTCCTGACTCCATTGCCCAGCAAGCCTGTCTCTGTGCCCCAGAGGCCAAAGACATGCTCAATCTCCTCTGCCAGCCCTATAACATCACTTGTGTCTCAGTATGCTGTATGCACCATTACCGACCCCAGGCTTCCATTTCTCATATTCATCACAGTGGCATCAAGTTGTAATCATACATGTCATTTAAAATTAGTCAACACTCCTTCCAGACCGCAGCCTCTCTGTCTCCACTCACATCAGAAAGCTGAAAGAGTCTTAGCATTGGCTCCTTTCTCGGTTTCAGCTCAGCGGTGTCGGGGCGTGGTACTATCAAACAGCAAGCACGGTCTAGGGCCTGGGAGCAGTGCTCTCAGGGCCGAGTGCTCACCAACCAGTCCTTCAGCCAACCATCCACCGCTGGAATCCCAGCAGATGGGTTTGCCGCAATCCAAATGCCACGCCCGCCCAGGGCAACTCGTCTTTGCCAATTGGAGTGGGTCACAGCGCACGCCAAGAGCTAATTGTATCGCTGCTTGTTGTGTGTGACCAGAGATGTCTGGCACGGTCTTACTGGAAGTTGTACAGTTCAACCGGGATCGGCAGGCAGTGTGGCGCACATGTGACAGACCAGCTCCCTCATACCAGTCTGATGTATGCAGTCCAGTGAGTGCCACTGACACCACGGCCCGAGCCTGCCTGCACCAGTCCTCATCCGATTCTGTACCAGATCTTCTTCAGCACACACACCTCAGCGATAAGCAGATCATTGTGTGCCCCAGATTTTCCAGCACAGGATTTTGGTGCGATTATCTGCCTATATGTAGTTAAAAAAGATCATTTTCACAGACGTTGAGCTCAGGCCTTGGAGTTAAATGTTCAGGCCGCTATCTTGTTTAATGATGACCAAAAAGGAGCCTCAATGACTAAGGTGGTCATTACAACCCTGGCGGACGGTGTTAAAGCGGCGGTAATACCGCAAACAGGCCGGCGGAACAAAAAAGGGAATTATGACCGTGGCGGAAACCGCCAACATAGACAGCCACGGCGGTACAGACAAGCAGCGTGGCGGTCACCGCCAACTGACAGGCGGGAGACAATGTACCACCCACAGTATCACAACCTGTCAATCCGCCACCTTTTCCGGGGCGGATTCACCGTGGATAAAAACACAGCGGAAACAGCTTTTGCAATGGGAAAACGCTCACCTTAACACACTCCACGAGGAAGGAGGCCATCATGGAGCCCGAACTACAAATACTCCCAGCGCTTCTCTTCCTACTCCTCTACGATCACCAGCAACGTAGGCGCCAAAGACAACGGTGAGTACTGCACCTACGACATTGGGGGGGGAGGCAAAAGTCAGGGGGACACACACGCAACACCCCCACCCCCAACCCGACCCTCACCCACTACAACACACACACCAATGCATTTCCAAACATTACATTAACAACCCACAACTCCCCCGGAAGAATGCAAAGACAAAAGGAAATCAGTTCAAAAATTGTAATGTATCAAAATACAGTAACCTACTATATACAGATATATATACACTTTCCAAATATATACATCACGATTAGTAGTGCAGGTATGCACATGTCAATGTCCGTGGACCACTGGGCCCAAAATGCATGGGCGAGGCCCACACTAGATACCTGTCCACAAACGGAGAGAACACTGCAGGGGCATCAGATAGAAATACAACAGGCACCTCAGGGGGAAGGGAAGGGGGGGCACCTCAGCCGGATTACAGCACCATGCCAGATCCACGACGGGGCTCCAGGCCCATTGATGTATCCTGGGGATTACAAAGCCACAGACTCTCAAGTCTCTACAGTGGGTGGGTTGCCCACTGTTACATCCTGGGGAGTGCAAAGCCACAGTCTCTCAAGTCTCTAGAATAGGTGGTTTGCCCACTGTACCATCCTGGGGAGTGCAAAGCCACAGTCTCTCAAGTCTCTACAGTGGGTGGTTTGCCCACTGTACCATCCTGGGGAGTGCAAAGCCACAGTCTCTCAATTCTATACAGTGGGTGGTTTGCCCACTGTTACATCCTGGGGAGTGCAAAGCCACAGTCTCTCAAGTCTCTACAGTGGGTGGGTTGCCCACTGTTACATCCTGGGGAGTGCAAAGCCACAGTCTCTCAAGTATCTACAGTGGGTGGTTTGCCCACTGTTACATCCTGGGGAGTACAAAGCCACAGTCTCTCAAGTCTCTACAGTGGGTGGTTTGCCCACTGTACCATCCTGGGGAGTGCAAAGCCACAGTCTCTCAAGTCTCTACAGTGGGTGGTTTGCCCACTATACCATCCTGGGGAGTGCAAAGCCACAGTCTCTCAAGTCTATACAGTGGGTGGTTTGCCCACTGTTATATCCTGGGGAGTGCAAAGCCACAGTCTCTCAAGTCTCTACAGTGGGTGGGTTGCCCACTGTACCATCCTGGGGAGTGCAAAGCCACAGTCTGTCAAGTGGATGCAGGTCTCCACTGGTTCTGGAGGGGGACTGGTGCCCAGAGTGCTTCATCCTGTGAAGGACAGACAGAGTGGATGCAGGTCTCCACTGGTTCTGGAGGGGGACTGGTGCCCAGAGTGCTTCATCCTGTGAAGGACAGACAGAGTGGATGCAGGTCTCCACTGGTTCTGGAGGGGGACTGGTGCCCAGAGTGCATCACGCTCCCCGTGACGGTCCCAGTTCCGTCACTGTCCCAGCTGCACATGGGCTAACAATGCTTGATTTGGTGGTGCTTTGCCCTGCTCAGCGGTCTTCACCATGGCGGTCTTTGCCCTGTTCAGCGGTGCTTTGACATGGCGGTGTTTTGCCCTGTTCAGCGGTCTTCACCATGGCGGTCTTTGGCCTGTTCAGCAGTGCTTTGCCATGTCGGTCTTTGGCCTGTTCGGCGATGCTTTGCCATGGCGGTCTTTGCCCTGTTCAGCGGTGCTTTGACATGGTGGTGCTTTTCCCTGTTCAGCGGTCTTCACCATGGCGGTCTTTGGCCTGTTCAGCGGTGCTTTGCCATGTCGGTCTTTGGCCTGTTCAGCGGTGCTTTGCCATGGCGGTCTTTGCCCTGTTCAGCGGTGCTTTGACATGGTGGTGCTTTGCCCTGTTCAGCGGTCTTCACCATGGCGGTCTTTGGCCTGTTCAGCGGTGCTTTGCCATGTCGGTCTTTGGCCTGTTCAGCGGTGCTTTGCCATGGCGGTCTTTGTCCTGTTCAGCGGTGCTTTGACATGGCGGTGCTTTGCCCTGTTCAGCGGTCTTCACCATGGCGTTCTTTGGCCTGTTCAGCGGTGCTTTGCCATGTCGGTCTTTGGCCTGTTCAGCAGTGCTTTGCCATGGCGGTCTTTGCCCTGTTCAGCGGTGCTTTGCCATGGCGGTCTTTGCCCTGATCAGCGGTCTTCACCATGGCGGTCTTTGCCCTATCAGCGGTGCTTTGCCCTGTTCAGCGGTGCTTGCCTTTGCTGTCTCTGACCTGTGCAGCGGTGTGTGGCATTACGGTCCCTTGGTGCCCAGTGAGGCTGTGGCTGCCTGGGCCCTCCAGGGCACTGACTCTGGCGGTGGTCTCCTGACCAGTGACGATACTGCTGCCCTCCAGGGCACTGACTCTGGCGGTGGTCTCCGGACCAGTGACGATACTGCTGCCCTCCAGGGCACTGACTCTGGGGGTGGTCTCCTGACCAGTGACGATACTGCTGCCCTCCAGGGCACTGACTCTGGCGGTGGTCTCCTGACCAGTGACGATACTGCTGCCCTCCAGGGCACTGACTCTGGCGGTGGTGTCCGGACCAGTGACGATACTGCTGGCGGTGGCGTCCCGGACGGCGGGGACAATGGCGGCCTTCTCCGCCGTGCTGCTCTTCCCAGACTTTGGAGACTTCTTCTGCCCCTTCACCACCTTGGGAGGAGTCACAGCTGACTCGGCACTTCCCCCGGGACCCTTGTGAGCTGTTTTGCCGGCAGGAGTCTTCACCCTCTCCCGTCGGCCACTTTCCAACTTAAGGTGCTTTACAGGGGGTGGACTGGCAGTGCTTTGGCTCCGTGTCACACTGGCTGCCCTGGTGGCCGGTGCACTCCACACACCTTTAACACGCACCACTGGTACCGGACTTTTTTTGGCTGAGGTGCTACTACGGGACCTATGAATTGGAGGGGTGGGGGTGGTGGGAAAGAGGTCAACGTCGCTGAGGAAGAGTTTCTGATGAACACTGGGATGGGTAGCTGGAGGGGGTCTGGGAGTGGAGGAAGAGGAGGTGGTTGTAGGAGGTGTAACTTTAGGTGATTTGGGTGCAGGTGCAGGTACTGGAGGCTGTCGTGAGGTGGATGGATGTTGGGTGTGTGGGTGCCCGGCGTTTGTGTACTTTGGGAGGGGGCGTCACAGACACACTGGGAGTGGACACAGGGGACGTGTAAATGGTAGTGGGGGTGGTGAGTGCAGGTGAGCGGGTGTGGTGCTGGGTGTTCTGGTGCGAGTCCTAGTGCCTGTAGATGTAGTGCATGCAGGTGAGAGTGTGAACGAGACTGGGAGGGAGGAGGGAGACGACGACGAGGGGGACACAGTGGAGCCAGTGGATGTTGCTGTGTCTGTATGTGGGTGATGCTTGTGTGAGTGCCTGTGGGATGTGGGTGCCTATGTTTGCCTGAGCTACTTTTGTGTGTTGGGGTGTGTGCATGCCTGTCTGATGGTGTGCTTGGGATAGGCTGGGGTACAGGGGACTGGGTCTGGGTGGAGGAAGTTGGAGGAGGGAGGCTAGACACAGGGACAATGGCTGCTATCAGTGGTGAGGCCAGAGATTGCAGGGTTCGATGAAGGGCAGCCTGACCAGAATGAATGCCCTCCAGGAATGCATTAGCGTGTTGCAACTCCCTTTCTACACCCTGGATGGCATTCACAATGGTAGACTGCCCAACAGTGAGTGACCTGAGGAGGTCAATGGCCTCCTCACTAGGGCAGCAGGGGTGACTGGGGCAGGGCCTGAGGTGCCTGGGGCGAAGGTGATGCCCACCCTCCTGGGTGAGCGGGCACGGAGCGAAGGCTGAGGGGCTGCTGGGAGGGCGGTGCTGGTAGGGGGGGTGGCGGCTGTACCTGTAGAAGTGGGGGGCACAGATGGTGCCGCCACCACAAGGGTGCTCCCATCGGCGGACGAGTCCGTGTCGCTGTTTGGTGATCCGGTGACCGACGTGAAGCTCCCCTCGCCCTCCGTCCCACTGGTGTATTCAGAGTCTGTGGTGTGGCCCTCCATGGCCATGTGGGATGCAGCTCCCTCGTGCTCCGGTGCCACTGTACCTCCGCCTGATGATGCTGATGCACACAAGAACAGGGAGACCACAAAAAGGGGGGGGGGGATGACAGAAGAAAGCCAGGTTGAGTGCATGGCTTACCGCTACCGTTGGTGAACAATACAGACACAGCAGCCCCCTGCACTACGCCGTGCTCTTGGCCTCCACATATGCAATTCCTGGGATATGGCCTACATGGCTATGGTGGACATCTGCACACATAGATGACACAGGGGCATGTATACCTGTACTTGGCACTCTACAGAGGTGGGGTGGAGTGCCACATGGCCTGCATTCTGGAGGGGCCTAGCCTACGTAACTCGCCCTGGCCTAGGGAAACCCACAGCCCTCCTCCCCCACCCAGACCCCTCCACTGCGCGCTAAGTCCGCAGAATGAGAGTGTACTCACCCCCTTGTGTCTGCTGTGTTGCCCTCATGCGCCCATCCAACTCAGGGTAGGCCACCGCCAGGATCCGGAACATCAGGGGGGTCATGGTGCGACAGGCACCCCTCCCACATTGGGAGGCCATCCCCAGCTGAGCCTCTGACGCCTTCTTGCTCCAGCAGCGAATGTCCTCCCATCTTTTACAGCAGTGGGTGCCCCGTCTCTGGTGGACCCCCAGGGTCCGGACGTCCTTGACGATGGCACGCCAAATGTCCTTCTTCTGGTGGGCGCTGACCTACATGACATGTACAGGGGAAGTAGAGAAGTCATTAACAACTGCACCGTTGAAGTGAGTGGCCCCCATCCCTACCCTTGCCATGTGGCACATGCATTCACAGTCCTTCATGGTCGCTGAACTCTGCCCCCTTGCTACTGACATCCAGCACTCTCCACCCAGCATAGCCCATACAACGTGCTCCCTGTGTACTTACCTGTTGGTCTGGAGGACCGTAGAGTAGCGTGTACTGGGGGAGGACCCCGTCGACTAGCTTCTCCAACTCCTGAGCAGTGAAGGCAGGGGCCCTTTCCCCAGACGCAGCAGCCATTGTCTCTTCCAGACCGAGGTCACAGCAGCACTTGCAGTGTAGGTCCTCTCCTGTCGAAGATCAGGTATCGAGTGATTGAACAGATAGAAAATGGCGGTCACGTCCGTGGCGGTGACGTCCGCGGCGGTGCGTATCATCACCGCCGGCGCACTTCATCATTGGGTCCTGGGACCCATAGGGTCCAATGTTAACCAATGCAGCATTGCGCCGAGGTCTACGACCGCCTACCGCGACGGTGTACAACGCCAGCGCAGATACCTCACATCCCATTGTCCCAGTTTAGAGGTCAGGCAGCCGCCATTTCAGGGGCCCACATGGCTTCATTTACTACTGCGTCACACATACCTAGGCCTACACTCAACACACATACAGGAAGAGTTTTGTATTTGGTGTTGTGTTCTGTGTAGCTGTGGGTACATACCTGGGAATTTGTTGACTCTGTGGTCGCTGTTGTCCTTCTTAGGCACCGTCAGCTGGTACATTTGAGGAGATGGCGGAATCCTCCGCTGTACCGACCGCTGGTGGACCTGTTAACAATGGAGGAGCGACATTTGATCATCACCTACAGGTTTGACCGTGCCACAATCCAGGAACTGTGTACCCAGTTAGAGCCAGACCTGATCTCACCAATCCGCCATCCCACAGGAATCCCCCCTCAAGTGCAGGTGCTATCAGTGCTCCATTTCCTTGCAAGTGGGTCATTTCAAACAACTGTGGCCATGGCATCAGGGATGTCCCAGCCTATGTTTTCCAACGTGTTGTCCAGAGTGTTGTCTGCCCTGCTGAAACACGTAAGGAGCTACATCGTTTTCCCTCAGGTGGAGGACTTGCCTACAGTGAAAGGTGACTTCTATGCCCTGGGACATATCCCTAACATCATAGGTGCTATTGATGGCACCCATGTAGCTCTGGTCCCCCCCGCAGGAGTGAACAGGTGTACAGGAACCGGAAGAGTTATCATTCGATGAATGTACAGATGGTATGTTTGGCAGACCAGTACATCTCGCAGGTGAATGCTATGTTCCCTGGCTCAGTGCATGACGCCTACATCCTGCGGAATAGCAGCATCCCGTATGTGATGGGTCAACTCCAGAGGCACCGGGTGTGGCTATTAGGGGACTCTGGTTACCCCAACCTGTCATGGCTATTGACCCCAGTGAGGAATCCCAGGACCAGGGCAGAGGAACGCTACAATGAGGCCCATGGGCGGACTAGGAGGGTGATCGAACGCACCTTCGGCTTCCTGAAGGCCAGGTTCAGGTTCCTCCATATGACAGGTGGTTCCTATTCTACTCACCAAGGAAGGTGTGCCAGATCATCATCGCCTGCTCGATGCTTCACAATCTTGCTTTGCGACGCCAGGTGCCTTTTCTGCAGGAGGATGGTCCAGATGACGGTGTTGTGGCAGCTGTGGAGCCTGTGGAGCCTGTGGACAGTGATGAGGAGGAAGCTGAGGAAGAAGACATAGACAACAGGGAGTCAGTCATACTGCAATATTTCCAGTGACACACAGGTGAGAACAATTTGTTTACTATCACATTCACTTTCACACTTCTACCTCTATCCTGTCTGTCAATTAGTAGCAGTATTTGGTAACTGAGTTGTACATTTCCATTACGGTTTCACAGGTGTGGTTACCAACGTGTGTCATCTGCTTGCATCCTTCGTGGACTTGTGATGTGTGACATAGGTATGTTGGCATTACATTTGAAAACACTTTTTGTCACTGTCATTGCTAATACACATTTTCAAAATCACAGACTGACTCCAGATTGTTTTGTGGTTCAAGGGTGTTTATTGAAGTGCTAATTATTGGAGGGGGTGGCAAAATGGTGATGGGTGATGGTGGAGGAATGTCCATGGCAGAGTCCAGTCTATTAGTCTCACAGGTGCACTGCCCATATGGGCATAGGAAGTGGAGCTGGGGCAGTTCCAATCTGGACAGGGTAACAAAGTGAGACAGTGGGAGGACAATCAGGGAGGTCTCATTTCCTGGCGGGGGTCTTGCCATCTTGCTCTGTCCTGTTCCTGGATCTCAGGGACCGCTTGCGGGGTGGTTCTCCATCTGCAGGGGGTGGGGTGCTGGTGTGGTGGTCCTGTGGCGGGGCGTCCTGTCTACTAGCGCCGGTGGAGGTGGTGGGCAGTTCATCGTCCCTGCTAGTATCAGGGGCCCCTTGGAGTGCCACGGTGTCCCTCATGGTCTTTTGGATGTCCTTCAGCACCCCTATGATGGTGCCCAGGGCGGAGTTGATGGTTCTGAGCTCCTCCCTGAAGCCCAAATACTGTTCATCCTGCAGGTGCTGGGTCTTCTGAAACTTGGCCAGGACCGTAGCCATCGTCTCCTGGGAGTGGTGGTATGCTCCCATGATGGAGGAGAGGGCCTCATGGAGAGTGGGTTCCCTTGGCCTGTCCGCCCCCTGTCGCACAGCAGCCCTCCCAGTTCCCCTGTGTTCCTGGGCCTCCGTCCCCTGGACCGTGTGCCCACTACCACTGCCCCCAGGTCCCTGTTGTTGTTGGGGTGGTGGGTTACCCTGGGTTCCCTGTAGTGGTGGACACACCGCTGATTGACGTGTCCTGGGGACGGAGGTATGGGCCAGCTGGGTGGGTGCTGTGCTGGTGTTACCAGAGGGTGGAAGGTCAGTGTTGGGCTGTGCCTGTGCAAGGGGAACTGACTGTCCCGAGGCCCACGATGGTCCGGGCTGGTCATCTGGATCCAGTTGGCCAGAGCTGCTGTCGTCACTGTGGGCCTCTTCTGTGGGTGGAGTGGAGATGTCTGGACCCTCCTGTGTGGTGACGTTACATAGGTCCTGCAGGGGTGCAAAAGCATAATTATTGCATGTGTGTGTGTCATGGTGTGCAATGGGTGGGTGTGCGTGTACCCCAGTGCAAGCATTCCTGTGTGGGGGCTTGTATGATGATGGTTGGGGGGTTGTTATGGGTATGTGCAGTGAGCATGCTTTAGTGCTGGGTGTCCATGCTTAGTTGTGTCATGCAGGGCTTGGTGTTGGGATGTGTGGTTTGTGTTTTTAGTACATTAGTGAGGAGTTGGAGTGATAGGGGAGGGGTTGAGGGTGGGGGTGTGTGATAGCATGCAGGTAGGGCGGGGGATATGATAGTTAAGATTTGACTTACCAGTGTCCATTCCTCCACCGACTCCTCCGAGGCCCTCAGGATGCATGATGGTCAAGACCTGCTCCTCCCATGTTGTTAGTTGTGGGGGAGGAGGTGGGGGTCCGCCGCCAGTCCGCTGAATCGCGATGTTGTGCCTGGAGACCACTGAACGCACCTTCCCCCGTAGGTCGTTCCACCTCTTCCGGATGTCCTCCCGATTTCTTGGATGCTGTCCCACAGCGTAGACCCTGTTGATGATTCTTCGCCATAGCTCCATCTTCCTGGCTATGGAGGTGTGCTGCACCTGTGCTCCAAATAGCTGTGGCTCTACCCGTAGGATTTCCTCCACCATGACCCCAAGCTCCTCCTCGGAAAACCTGGGGTGTCTTTGGCGTGACATGGGGTGGTGTAGGTGATGTGTGGGGTGGTGTGTGTGTTGATGACTGTGGTGATGTGTGGTGGTGTGTTGTGTGAGGTGCGTGGAAGTTCTGTGGGTGATGGTGTTGTGTGCCTCTGTGTGGTGGGGTTGTCTATTGCTGTAGTCTCTCTCTGGCCTTCTTTCAGATTTTTGGGTCGTAGGGGTTTGTGGGTGATGTGGGTGTGTGTTTTATATTGTGTTGGGTGTGTGGGAGTGGTGTTTGTATGTGTATCAGGTGTGTTTAATTCGAATTGTCCAATGTGGCAGTGTTTTGGAGATGTGTGTGTATTTTGTGCGCAGCGGTGTGTACCGCCAATGGAATACCGTGGTTGAAAGACCGCCGCGTGGATTTGTGGGTCGTGATAGCATGGGCGTGTTTCTGTTGGCGTGACGGTGGAGGAATTGTTTTCGCCAGTTTATCACTGACCTTTGGTGTGGCGGAGTTGTGTGGGTGTCTGAATTTCGGCGGATTCAGTGCTGTGGGTCATAATAGCTGTGGCGGAATTCCGCAGCAGCGGCGGTGTATTGGCGGTCTTCTGCACGGCGGTAAGCGGCTTTTACTGCTAATGTTGTAATGACCCCCTAAGTATTTGCCTAGGATCACACATTTTGTTCAAGGAGGGAAGCTGGGACACATCTCACATTTTCCAGTTTCTCACACTGCAATCCAACCACTAGATCTTCTTTTCTGACATTAAAGGCTAATGCTTTGGCCTTAATTCTTGAAAGAAGAGATTAGAGCATGGACGGAAGGTTGAATCCACCAAATGGTAACCAAAATATTAATCAAATTGTCTGATCTTAAGGAATCAGTTTATCTCACGAGCCCCCTATTCATTCTTGCATGTGAACGCACCTTAAAAGTCTTGATTTCAGTATGTGTACTGTACAGGACAGGTAACATTGCTCCATGTTTTGCAATAAGAATCTAGGGCACAGATGGATGAGTATGGCAACTGATTTGTCTCTTATTTTCGCTTTCATAATTATGATCATTTGCTCTCCCAGCTGCAGGGATCAAGTTTTGGATGACTTTTTATTTTGGGCCATGAAAGTGTTCTTTGGAGTTGAGGCTGAAGGCAATGCAAATTTCTCTCAGTGTCTGTCAGTGAGTTATGTAAGTGTTCACCATACTTGTGCATAAAGCACATATCCTGAAACACCTCTTACCCTACTCCCCCAAAACTCTAAAAATCGAACAATTGCAAAAAAATAATAAACCCACCCTGAGTAGAGGTAGCTCCTTGTGATGAATGTATGATGGAATACTGAATGCCATTAGAAACAATGGCTTTATAAAGCAAGCGTTGTAATGAAAATGAAATACTTTTTTACAATTTGAACAAAAGACTTTACCACAAAATGTAAGTATTTAACAAGTAAGTATAAACCCTTTATATATATATATATATATATATATTACCATTCGTTTCTCCCCTCCAGGGGCCTCCCTTGCCTGAGGCTGGTTGAAAAATTCCAATCCAAGACAGAGAAATAAGGCGGCACCCCCAGGATGAGATTTCAAATCCTTATTATTCCATTTAATATATTTTAAAGTGCTCGGTGCTCATAAACATGGTAACGCGTTTTGGCCGTAGCCTTCAAGAGACCATATATATTACCTAGTGGCAGTTGCCACTGGGTAGTTATAGTTCAGATCTAGTTTCTATTAAAAAGAGTTTTTTGTTTTGCTAATAACTTTGACGCCGTTTGATTAATCTTCACAGAATTTTCCAAGAAAACATGATGTCCACTTCACCATCTGTCTGTACAGTTTCAGGGTGATTCGATAAGTGGGGGGCAAGAAAAAAGGGTGTCTCAAAATGTTTCTTTCCCATCCATAGGGATTTTGAACAGCGATAGCATCTGACTCGCTGGACGGAATTACACCAAATCTGGCAGAAAAGTAGCTTTTGGTCCAGAAAGCAACCTTTTTGTTATTTGGTGTAAATCCGTTCAGTAGTTTTAGAGAAATTAAAGAAAATCCAAATTTGTATATATAGGGACGCAAAGGCTTTGTGAATCCTCCCGATCTCGTGCTGAGATCTGATTGGCTGCCAGCACTTCAACAAGGAAGTGTTGGCAGCCCTGTTGCGACTCGGCTTCAGACTACAGCAAACCTCTTAACATCATTGGGGTTCATTATCAACATGCCAAAGTTACGCCTGACTCCTTCACAGATGCTTCCTTTCATTGTAGCCATTTTGGACACTGTGCAGACCCACACCTATTTCCAGGATCAGAGAATCCAGAATATTTGGACAATGATCCTGATGTTTCAGTCTCTGTCTTGGATCTCAATGAAGATGACTCTGATGCTACTGGGACTGATGGACTCCTGCAAATGATGGTCAAGCATGCAGGTGGCATATGCAGGCTCTGCAGTGGAATCTGAACTCCCAGTGGGCGCAGCAACAGGAGGATGTTTCCGATCAAGTCCACATTTTGGAGGAGACTGTAAAATATCTGTAGTGGTGGCTGCTGGACTGTGATTGGGTCAGAGGAAGACTCCTCTCCTTAACCCACCCAGAGCTCACAGTGGTGAACAATGCATCACTTCTGGGTTGGGGAGGCCATCTGCGTAAGGTGGAGATCACAGGGGTCTGGTTTCGGACAGAGGCCTAGCTCCATATCAACCTTCTGGAGCTGAGAGTCATCTGGTTG
Organism: Pleurodeles waltl; assembly: GCF_031143425.1. Lineage (NCBI taxonomy): Eukaryota > Metazoa > Chordata > Amphibia > Caudata > Salamandridae > Pleurodeles > Pleurodeles waltl. The sequence goes on from NC_090443.1 coordinate 449,562,943, forward strand.
GCCCTGAAAGTCTTCCTGCCCTCCATCAAAGGGAAGCTGGTGCACGTGAAAACGGACAACACCATCGCCATTTGGTACTGCAGCAAGCAGGGCTGGATGGGAGTCATAGGCAGTGTCGCAGGAGGTTTTCGTCTCTGAATGTGGCTAGACTGCCAAGGAATCTTTCTTGTGGCACTCGTTATGGCGGTTTCCTTGTATGCCAGAGCAGATGAGCTAAGCTGTTGACACCCTGCAGATCGCGAATGGCAGTTAGAGCCAGAAATGGTATGTGATCTTTATCTTAAATTGTCGAGAACCTGGTTCAATCTTTTTGTCACCACCAAGAGCTCACAATTTCAGCTTTTTTGCTTGTTGGAGTTTCCAAGGTGTCTCTCACTGATAGAAGGTCCCTAGTTAGAATCGAAATGTACACCATTCTGCCAATTCCTCTCCTGCCCTTAGTTCTGAAGATCAGGAACAACTGTGCCAATGTCATCCTAGTGGCTTTTATTAAGCACAGAGGGTATGGTATCCCGAACTCCTGGGCATGAGTATCTGTCCTTCTTTCAGGCTGCCTCTTCTGGAGGATATCCTGTAGCAACAGCGGGGCTTGGTCCTGTACCCAAACCTGCACAGCCTACAACTCTATACTTCAAGATTGAGTGGCAAAAGCTCAGTGATAATGTGGGTTCTTCCCATCTGATCCATCCGGATTTTTTGCTTTTTGATCACTTGGTTTTCAACCTTTTTTGAGTGGAGAAGCTCATAACCTGTGACTCACCTACGGTAAACTCAAGGTAAACGGACTTCATATGTTTACAGCCAGTGTCTGCCTTTTAAGATAAGGTCTCTGCGAAGCAGCAATGGTAGAAGCTCTGGGTTGGTTACATGTGAACATGTGGGCACACATCTGAGCACATGTATGAGGGCTGTATGTGGCAAACTCCTCATCTGCATAGCCTGGTAGCTGCGCGCTAGTAGCCTGGCGCAGAGGGGACTCTGCAAGATTAGGTATTGATCTTGGATAGGCCTCATAATGCTAGTGTACACTCATAAGGAAAGTCAGTATTGTTTACTGTCTTGTCTACAGCGATACTCCATTAGACACCTATGTGGAGGGCTGCCCTAGAGTGCAGCTTCGCTTCCCCTTGGCCTACAGATACCAGAAACGTGCGATGTATGGTGTAACCTGTGTGGAAAAATCAATTCTGCAAGTTCCAACTGGATAGCTGTATAGCTTATGGGTCATCCAGGAATGTTATATTTCTCTGGCTCAGCTCAGGATCAGAACCCAGGTCTTTTATCACCCTGCTGGGCTTGGTTAATTACATTTCTCTCCAGCAGTAAGAACAAATACCTCCCCACACAAAGGGAGCAATTAACAATGCTTAGCTCAGCTCCTGAGAGAGGAAAGGGGTGGGGCAGAATGCTCTGCATCAATCTGCCAGCTGTCACACTGTGCCAGGGATGGGCCTGCCCAAGCCCACTAAAGAGGGGAGCCCAGACCTCAGGAGGCAACAGAGGAGGGGGTTATCCTTTGAATGTTTGCTGGGAAAGGCCCAGGGAATGATGTTAGCGAGGGGCGAAGCAGAGGCCCCCTGAGCAGGGTGATGTTATTTTGAAATGTCTCATCAGGTTGTGCAGGAAGTTTGGGACAGAGGCAGAGAGTTGATATGGCACCCAGGATAGGCCAGAGGTGCATCCCTGGTGGAACCTCCTGCCCCCACTCAATAGGTCTTGCACAGGTGTGGAGAGCACTCTCTTGGTTGCGACTTTCTGCTGGACACTAGAACTGTAGGCAGCCGCCATGGACAATTGGAAGGAAGATCCCCCTGATTGTCATCTCGACTAAGAACTTTGACTTCAATTGACCCCAGGGCCAGTGGGGCTGTCCCCAGGACCAAGGAAGCTAGTTCCCTTACATCCCCTGAGGACTAGCTGTGGAAAGACCGGGCTTCTGCACCAGGGAGAAAAGAGGCCCAGAGGAAAGCAAGGAGAAAGGCTGGACTGGGAGCAGGAGAAACCAGCACCCTGCAAAGTATGTTGCCTTTGAGGTCAGGAAGCGTAAAGAAAGTGCTCCAGTTGGCTATGGCTTGCCCACAAGAGTAAAACGAGACCAAGATCAAGAAAAATTGTCCAACGGGGCCCAGGATATGGGCCTGCAAAGAATGTAATCTTTGACCCCACAGGAAGGCCCTGAGCATGTGGAGCTCAGTTTCCGGAGTCTTTCTAGCCCCTAGGGTTGGCCAGGGCCTGGGGGTTGCTGCTCAAAGGAATGCTGAGTTTTTTGTCAGGAGTGGCATGTGTGGGGCCTCTTCCCCGCATCCAGTGGGCCTGGGGACCCAACACCCCAGCAGGTTCATCTATCTGGGGACCTGGGGACCCAACTCCAGGCTCTTAACTGCCAACAATGGTGGGGAGGCACCATTGTGCTCCCTGAGTGAATAGAGAACAAGGGTCTGGGCCTGGGAATGGAGGAAAGGTGGGGGCACTGCAGCACTCCCCCCCAGGTGTGGCTGGCCTGCCCCGCTTCCTGTGACTGAGGAGAGTGGGAGGCTGCTACACGCTGCAGCACTTTGCCCACATGAGCAGGCAAGGCAGAAGAAACCTGCCGGCTCCCACTGCAGCACAAAGAAGCACTACCCGTGCAGGGAGCTGGCAGGGGTGGCTGGGGGTGGGCTCCCTGGGCAGACCCCAACCCATGCAGAGTGTGGGGTGCCTAGGGTGGGAACGGGCACCCCCTTAAAAAGGAAAATGGGACATGTGATGCAGCGCAGCTGAAAACAAAAGGAAAAAAGGAAAACAAAGACTGTAGCTCTCCTCGGCTTAGCGAGAGATGCTAACTAAGTATTGACAAGCTCCAAGGGAGCGCCCCTGTAGTATGCCCTTTACCTCACTTTATAGGTTGCATTGTATTGCTTTGTAGTACTTTTCCTTGTCTCATGTTAATTATGGTATTGTTGTGTATTCCACTTACTTTATGGTGTATTACTGCATCCTTTGAGGTTGATGTGGATTCTGGAATTCTGAGGTAACAGCAGTTGTCTGGGAATTGATGAACTTGCCAGACGCATCAAGGGTTGTGGGTCTGTTGTTCAATAAAACTCCTTTTAAATTTACAAATTAGATTCCTGGTGTTGGAAGGAGTTACCTGCCTGCTTATTCTAACCTGCCACACTACAGCCCAATTATGCATTGCAGGGCTTGGACATTTGGCACTGTTTCTCCCTCTGTGGTGGCCCCAGGGCAGCGGGCCACCAACAATGATGTTTAAAAGTGCAGGTGGTAGCTGCAGGTTTGGTGCAGCCTCTACCCAAAAAAGGATTTCAGCAGCTCCACAATAAGTTTGGAGGGATTGCAAAACGTTCTATCCATCCCAGGATTTTTTCTGTAATTCAAGCAGTACCCAAGACTGGAGCATGTGCTTTTCCGATGAGAATGCGGCGCCTGCTAGGGGCAAATTTTATGGCTGCAATTACTATGGCCTGAAGAATGTTTAAAAAGTATACATTTTGTACAGTGCTCCTAGGGGTGAAGCCCATGGCTACAGGTGTTGTGGTCAAAACATGATGGTTTCTGGAGGTTATGTTTACAATTGTGTTTTTCATATTTTACTTTTATCATGAGTACACAAACCATTAAGAAATGCATATAAATTTATGTTGCAAATGCTTTATTGAAACAATGATGTTAATAGCCACTCGTGATCAAAGTACATATGCTTTATTACCAGTTATAAGTGCATTCATCCATGGTTATATTCAGTTATTGCATTTAAGCACTAGAAAATGTTTTGCCATGTGGCTTTTTGAACTGGACCTCTTTTGAAGGGTCACAAGTGATTATGCAACGTTATCACAATGTTCTACCATCAGCCGTATGTATATTTGTAAATTAATGCGTTGTATTGAGTGGTGTCTATCTAATAAATGTACTTTTCCTTTTACAAAAGAAAAAGCATTGACTGGCAACCATTTATTGAGTGTTATTCTTACGTGTCTGCGGATGGTGATTACTAGCCCACACCACCTTTCTTGAGTAGGCCTTGGACTGCTCTGCTTTGTTTCTCCGGGCACTACAAAGGGGTGTTTGGTTCCAAGTGGAAGACAAATGTAGACCCATTACTTGTACAGGGTACACAACTAATGGGCTATTTCTTTACATTCAGTGCTTTTGATCATCCTTCCAAAGTTGTGGATGTCATCTTGGCAACCAGGCATCCCTCAGCCAAATCTGTATATGCCTGGTTTTGGGATACCTCTATGATCTGGTGCAGACTGACCCATTCACTGCCAAACTGTCTGAAGTCTGTTGTCTGTGTTTTCCATTGCCCAAAGGGGCCTTGCTTTGGGCACTGTTAAAGGATACTTGTCAGCTCTTTTCGCCTTTTTACAGTTCTATGACCAGCCATCGTTCTTTCAATCACCTGCTATGATCTGTTTCCTCAAAGGGTTACAATATATGTTTTCTCCTTCTCCATTTGTTATACCTCAATGGGAGTTACATTTGATCCTTACTGTCCACATGTGCATGCTTTTAGAGCCCCTCCACAGTTGCTCTCTCAGGCTCCTTACCCTTAACACAGTCTTACTTATTGCTATAACATCTGTGCAACCGGTCAGCGAGTTACAGGCCCTTTCTGTTAAACTGTCTTGCACTACAGTGTACCTGGACAAGCTTGTTCTGAGAACCCAAGCTTCCCGCCTCCGGAAGGTAGTGACTCCTTTTCATGTCAGTTAGAACATCACCCTTCCAATGTGTTGAGCTCCACCTCACCCCTCCATGGAGCAGGAGAGACAACACCTGCTAGATTCGAAGAGGGCTTTCAGCTTCTACAGTGACTGCACCAAGGAACACTAGGTGGATGATCAGCTCTCCATCAGGCTCACTGGAGGAAACAAAGGTAAGGCTATGGAGAAAAGGACCATTTTGTGGCAGATCATTCTCTGTATTAAGCTCTGCTATGCACTGGCCACAACGCTACCCCATGATGGCTTACAGGGTCATTCTACTGAAGCGAAGACTGCTACCACCATGTTGTTTTGCAGGATATCTGTTCTGAACATTCGCTAGGCACTACGTGGGCATCCCTTCGTTCTTTAAAAAACACTATTTTCTGGACAATCAAGTCCACTCGGAAGGGCACTTTGACAGCTCTTCTTTTTTAACTTAAATCAGTTCATGAACCCTTACCTAAGAGGTATTGCTTGGGTATCTATTTAAAAGTTGAGGAATCTATGGTTAGAAATCTCTATCACAAAAATAAGATGTTTACCTTCGGTAACACTCTTTGTGAAAGAGGCTATATCTAACCGCAGAGTCCTTGCTGACCCTCCCACCTCCCCATTGCATGAATTGGTCACTTCACAGAAAAAAATAGGGTACTCCACACTTCTCAAGACTAATTGCATTGACTCTGCATCTTCAGGCGCAGAAGTGTCATGAAAGAAACCAATGTCGGCGTGCATGGGTGGGGGCCTGTGCACATCACAATTTGCATGGAACAAAGTCGGTCAGGAGCCAGCGGGGCCACGTACTCGTGTGCAGGTGTACTGCTAAAGATTTTCCAGATCCAGTCTGATGCTGGGGTGGTCTGGGGGAATATTCAAAAGGTGAAAACTCTGCGGTTAGATACAGTCTTTACCAGAAACAGCATTACGAAACATAAGTAACTTGCTCCATGGCTATCCTGTATGTTTACCACCCTCCTCATACTTTCTCAAGTATAAATTCCAGACATTTTTTCACCTTGTGTGATTTACAACACAAAGCTTTATTGCTCTTTTAATAAGACTGTAGGAACAGATTCAAGGGAGCCAATCCAAAGGACAGTCTGTCTAGGGTAGTGGGCAGTTCATGTGCACCCATGGGCCGCTCTAGCAGTGTATTCAGTTTAGCAAATCTATGCAGGAATGACAATGTTCTACTCACTATGGCATATTTGCAGCCCTGGTTTTGCTCTTAATTATTATAGATATAAATATCTGTCCAGCACAACTAGCCCATTAATCCTTCATATACGCACTTTATTCCAATCTGAGCATCAGAAATGCTGGACCTTCAGCAAGGTGAATGCGGCACACATGCTGTTTGTGTGGAATAACGAGGCGCTGCGCTCCACGTCTGGACATAGGTGAAGAACACCTGCTCTGAGAGTCACTGCTTGTCATGAATGTTAACAATTCATGTCTCAGGTGCCACCTTTGCCTCCTTGCGGGTCCAGGGTTTCCAAGATTCAGAAAGAACTCGCTGAAACCTTCCACCAAACTGCAGCCCTGAAGAAGTGACTATGTCCCAAAACATGGGTTGGCTGGGCTCACTGTTCTTACATGCAGATGAAAATACTGTTATTTCTGGCGTCTATATTGGAATAAACTGCGTATATGAAGGATTATTGGACTAGTTGTGCTGGACATATATTCATATACCAGATATGGAAAACCAATATCTAACCGGTTGGGTGAACGGTTTTCTTAGGATTGAGCCTATCCTGCACCCGACTTTTTTGCATATTGCTTTTAATTGTATTGACTTTTCAAATGTTCATATATGTTAAAGCTACAATTATATTTGTTGTAATCACCGTATATATATTCTGAAGGAGTTTAGTACATTATAAAGACCAGTGGAGACAAAACTGATCGATGTTCTTATGTTTGCACCACAAAAGTGACACAAATCAACGCATTTTTTTAACGTATTTATTTTCCTGCGGAAAACTTGCTATGTACTGGAAAATCACTTGAAAGGCAGGGCATAGTGGTGCTTTGCATTACAAAACCGCCAAGGGGGGAGGGGGCTCCATGGGTAGTGCATGGGCATCCCATCCAACCACTCAAGGCTTCTGGTGCAAACCCTATTTCCTAAAAAAGTAGACAGGGTTTTGCATCAAAAAATAGTGCCAATTTCAACTAAGCGCTATAATGGAGAAACGCTTTTTTTCTTCTTTCTTTTCCGACTTTGCATGTGTGCCGAACTGTACAGCACACATACAATGTGGGAAAAGATTCAAAGTTAGTCTAAGCATAGGATGTTGTGCTGGAAGGTTATCTTTCCAGTGCAAAACCTATGCAAGACTCAAGCAAACACCCTTGCACTGCGGTGCAAAGGTGTGTGCGTGGCGCACAGCAGCAAATTTCAACACCAGCGCGAGGGACAGGAGAGGAGAGTACCATATCTCTGTAAATATGGTGCTCTCCTAGCATTTGTGGCTGCTGTACTGCACAAAAATGTAGTAAATATGGGCCTGAGTGTTTACACTGATTCGTGAGGCTGAGGAAAGGAAATCCACCCATAGCTCCCTTTTGAGTCTTTGACAGGCCTGCTTGTATGGCCACATACTGACCTTATGAGCAATTGAGTCTATAGAAGCAACAGTGGTACCCTGCCCATTCGCTCCCGTCCACATGTTTAAGGCTTTTTCTGCAGAGTATGGGGTATCTACCATTTGTGAGAAAAACCTTGACATGCGCCAGAGTTAACTGCTTACTGGTGGTCATACTACTGCCATACGTAGGGGAGTGCCCATTGCTTTAAAATCGCTGCAAGGTAAGCACTGTGTTTGCCTTTACAACATAGATGAGTAGCGTTCTGCTTAATATTACAGCATATATGCATATTTGACCAACTTAACTGTTTTATGTGACAGTCGGTTACAGAAGTAAAAACGAAATGAATCTGGCATTTTCTCCAGGCTGCAAATGGACACGTAGAGAAAGAGCTCTTGATGCAGTTGGCGATTTAAGTATTTCTTAAACATCACATTAAATATATAGGGATACTCTTGGGTGTGGTGTACTTTTGTAACAATTGCTGTTAGAATTGGTTGCAAGAGAGGGTGAAGAAGAAATACTTCTCTGAGCTGACCTGCTATACGAATGAAACTTACAGCAAGCAATGGCTGAATGGAGCTGACCCAAAGCCCCTTTGTGTGTTGTTTGGGTTTATTTATCTCAGTTCTTGCATCATCTAGAGGTGTTTATAGACAGGCGCTGACTGCAAAGGAGCATAGCCCTTCTGCACTAATTCTTTTCAACTCTTCAAACGAGTCAAAGAAAGCTTGGCATCTGATAATGAAATGCCCTAATTTCGGTTTCATGGTGCGAGAAATTAGGTTCCCCACACGAATTTTTCTAAAGCCTTTATTTATGAGCAATACATTTTTACTTTTTTTGAACTGTAAGAGGAATCCAGCTTATAAAACTATGAGAAAAGAACAAACACCATCTCTAGTTATTTCAAGTTATTAAAAAAACAAATGTTTTTGCACAGCAATTTCTAGTGTAATCCTACCATCTGGCAACACATTTCACCCTTGTATGTTCTACATAAAAATGAGGGATCACTGTTCAGTTCCAATCCCCTATGTTTGTTTTGCCACTCTACGGGCCAGATGTACAAAGCCATTTTTCGATTGCACACCCTGTGATTAACAAATCACAAGTTTTGCGACCACAAAATGTTTTTTTTCCATATAATAAACCTATTTTGCAAGCTGGAAAAGCATTTCCAATTCACAAAATGGGTTTTGCAATACATTTTGAATGTCAATTAGAAGGGATCGTTAACGGGAATCCTCTCTTAATTGGGGATTGTGATTGAATGTGTTAATAGCGATGGCAAACCACTGGTCATTTACCAACATGTCATAGAAGGTAGTAACTGATTCGTAAAGAATAAAATACCTATTTGATGTCAGCACTTTCGAGGGGAACACGGCCTGCTTTCCTGACGTTTTCCCAAATGGGCAACTTTGTTTTCCTTTTTTAAATAGCAGCACCAGTTCCAGTAAGCAGCAAGGGCTTTTTAAAAAAAAAATCTAAAAACATCCCATTTAGGTATGCTGACACAGGGATGGTGATTTGCTGTTCCTTGCAGGTCACCTTTCATGTGTTTGTAGCCAATCATAGGGGGTCACAAATAGCGACCTGTCCACTTAATATTCATTAGGAAGGTAATTTTGCGACCCTTTGAAATGGTAGCTTTTGCATGGCAACCTATAAATACATAAATTGCCTCATAAATGGTCGCCAAAATTAGTATGTCATTTGTGACCACTTTTTGTGACCAGTCTTTTAGTTCATCTGTCACTATCCTTGGTGTCCATTCTGTAGGTACACAGACATAACAAACAAGAAGTTAGGGCCATATGTACGAACACATTTTCCCATTGACGCAGAATGGGAAAACCCTTTGCTACATCTGGCCCTTAATGCCTATAACAGTTCTGGCAATTAATTGTTGTCCTACTAGAGTGATGTTTTCATATTCACCTAGCGTCCATAAAGTACTCAACACCACTTCGTCTCAGCAGAATGTTTCCTCAGTTCTGGTCATGTGACTGGGCCATAATTGTGGGTGCTGTGGTCCTGGCTGCGTTTTAATTCTGTTTAGAGAATTATTGTATTTTATGAGCTATGTTGGGCTACAGCATAGCATTGATGCATTTTACACATACATAACAATGCAAGGCCTAGAATTGAATCTGAGTAAAACCAAGGTTGTCCGCCTAGTCGACAGGAAGTTTAAATCTGCTTCATGGTTCATAAACGGATCCCAGGTGGAGGTTGCACCCACATATAAGTACTTGGGATTCACTATGGACCGTCTCTTGACTTTTAAGCCTCAGCTTGCTGCCGCTCAAGCAAAAGCCCTCTCACTGACCCACGGTTTTAAAGTTCTAAAACAAAAACTGAGTTGTCCTTCATACACTCACCTGCTTGCTGTCATGGCAGCTCGACTAATGCCCACCATCACCTATGGCGCCGAAATCATGCTGGGAAAGGAGGCAGTTTTTCTCAATCAAGTCCAGATGAAGGCCTACAAAACAGTTTTTCGGATACGACGATCAGCATCTCCAGTTCAGGTCCGTTTGGAACTGGGTTTGAAAAACTGTGAATATCAGAGTAGATGTGCCTTCATTAAACTATGCTGGAGGATGCATGCAGCTGAGACTGGTACTCTAAATAACCTATGTTGGACAGAAATTAAGGGGCAACAGCGTCATAATGAGAAAAGCACCTGGGGTCATCACTTAAACAACTGCATTAAAGTACTAGGTCTGCTAGAAGCCTGGGACCGGAACCCGGACAAAAAGGAGTTCTTTCGGAAGGCAAATGCAGTCACTAAGAAGAGATCTTTAATTTCTGACAAGCAGAAATTGGCAGCAGACAACATGCCTGGACTACAATAACATCATACAAAACTTTACAGGCACAGGAATATCTAGCAGCAACCTTCAACCAGTCGCTGAAACATCGGTTCATGCTTTTCTGCTTTGGGTTGATGGAAACGAAGGATATGGTCCCTTCATGGAAAAAGCTGGACCCAACACATTCCTGTCGACTGTGTGGGTACAGAAAAGAGTCATTAGAACACATTTTTTGTGTGTGCCCGGCTTTGCTAAGCCACAGGACATTATATTTGAAAAACATTTTTAAGACACTGAACTTACGCTCATGCAGATCGGCTATCATTAGCTGGCTTAGCGGACTTTTGATCCCGTTTTCATGTCGAGGGACTAAATTCATGGTACAGGCCCGGAAAGAATTAGTGAACAAAGTCGAAGCTGAGTGTGCAAGGGCCATAACTTATGACTCTCACTCGGCTTAACTCATTTACTATTATTGTGTTCACAAGGGAGCAAGAAAGTCCTAAAGTTAAGTTCAAGATCAAGGTTGGAATTAGTGGAGAACATTTTAGATTGCACAACTCTTTAATCATGATATGTTTTAATTTTAAATAAGCTTTTATGTTTTTTATAAATATTGAATAGGCAAAGTATTTATATTATTATGCATTTTGGAATTGTGTTGGTTTTAATTAACCGTGTCAATAAACTTACTAGTACTACTAGTTCTGCCAATTTAATTGTTGTCCTACTAGAGTGATGTTTTCATATTCGCCTAGCATCCATAAAGTACTCAACACCACTTCATCTCAGCAGACTGTTTCCTCAGTTCTGGTCATGTGACTGGGCCATAATTGTGGGTGCTGTGGTCCTGGCTGTGTTTTAATGCCGTTTAGAGAATTATTGTATTTTATTAGCTATGTTTGTGAGTTTTATTTGAGAATTTGGGTTTGATTTTTGGCTTCCTAAAGGTACCCTGAGTAAATATAATTATGCACAAAATTGTGATGGGCAAGAACTCCTGGGAAACAAAGACAAGAACCTTTGGTGATTGAAGATGGCCTGGAGCTCACATTGTTACAGATGTTTAACTGTATCAATGCCCTTTTTATATTTGTTGTTATGTTTTCAGTACAGCATTACTGTTTTACCTTATCTTCTTGGCGACAGTTATTTGTGATGGATTCTGTCTTCTGCTTTGTCATTTACAGGAACAGTGGAGAAAAGACAACAACACAGCACAGATGGGAAACTTGGCTGTCAGCAAAGTAACTTCTGGAAATGTGACTCACACAGAGGCAACTGGTGGTTTCTCAAACTACACCTTCCGTTTGACTTTGGCTTTCTTGTGCTTGTCATCTCCCTGTTTGGAATTCTTTGGAACATAATTGTTTTCTGGTTCCTTAGCTTCAAGATCAACCAGACCCAGTCTACTGTCTACATACACAACCTAGCCTTTGTAGACTTCACCTTCCTAATTGGGAATGTTCTCTTTTTGGCGTTTTAACTTTGTCTCCTTCTCAAGGAATCCTTAGCTGACACAGTGAAAGCATTGTCACGTTAATTAGTTCCCTGGTGTACAACTTTGGGTTCAACGCTAGTAGCTGCCTGCTCACAGGTGTCAGAGTTGAGAGGTGCCTTGCTGTCTGCTTCCCCATCTGGAACAAATTCCAGGCCCAAACAGCAGTCAGCAGTGGTGTGTGTTCTGCTCCGGGCACTGACTGGCTTAGTCAATGGGCTTGAGCATTTTACCTGCACTGCACGAGCTAAATACCAGGAAGTGGGTTCTGTGAAATGCACTGAAGTGTACTTTTTCACTTCAGCTTGGTACCTGTGTGATGCTATTAATTGTGTTTGACCAATTACTTTGTGTTTCACCACTGCGCATATTAGTTGCTCAATGTTCACCAGTAGCACATTATGGGGGTTATTACAACTTTGGAGGAGGTGTTAATCCGTCCCAAATGTGACGGATGTACCACCAGCCGTATTACGAGTTCCATAGGATATAATGGACTCGTAATACGGCTGGTGGTATATCCGTCACTTTACCGTCACTTTTGGGACGGATTAACACCTCCTCCAAAGTTGTAATAACCCCCTATATGTTTTGTTTAGTTTAGCTGCCTATTGGCTTTGACATGGCATTAGCCATTACATTCTGTATTCAGTTTAGCTGCCTATTGGCTTTGACATGGCATTAGACTTACATTCTGAATTCAGTTTAGCTGCCTATTGGCTTTGACATGACATTAGACATTACATTTGATATTTAGGTTAGCTGCCTATTGGCTTTAACGTGGGGTTAGACATTGCAGTTGAGACATTGCAGATGAGCTGTGTTTTTCCAAGCTGTGTTTTTCCACAAGATAGACCAAGCAGTGTTGTTCACACCAGACCTTAGCTGATAAGAGCACGTAGATTTTGTGTTTACCTCGCAATCCAGTCTGAGAGCGAAGGAGCTCGGGAGAATTGGCCACTCTCCAAGTTTCTTCGGTTCTCACACTGAGTTTGCTTTTAAGGATGACTCTGGACTACAGCAGAGGTAGATTGAATCTGTTTGACTTTAGACAGGAACGGAGACGTCAGTTGCCTGTCTCCCGTTTGGGTGGAAAATCTATTTTTCGCAGTTGACCGGAGTCATTACCTTGCAGACCCTAGAAAGATGAAGCTGAGCTATAGGCCCTACGGTGATGAATTTTGACTTTTATGCTTTGCTTTGAAGTTATGCTATAATATAATCACATATATTTGCTGTGTACATTGCAACTGAGAAGTACTTCGATATATTTTGCTTTCATCGCTGCAACTACTTTTGAACGTGTGCTTCCAATCTACTAATTTTGTCTCTCAAGAACCTTGCGGTGAAGAAATAATAACAATAAATGTCTTCTTTAAACTCAGAAGTGCATTCCAGAGAGGTCTGTAAGCTCGGTTATGAGATAAGAGCAGGAAAGCAGAACATTATGGCGTAGTCTGCAGTTTTGGGAGACAAATTGGAAATTGGATGTGCACGATTTAAAAGTGTAATTGTTTTTTGTTGTTTAGAGAATTACAGAAGCACGGCAGACCATGTTTGAAAATGCATGTGAAGTTAAACTGCCTTATGGTACTGTGAGAAACATGTTTTCTTGTTTATCAGGACTGTGTGAGTCTTCCGGTGAGTGCTGTGATAAAGCATATTTAGAAAATGTGCCTTTTGAAAGAAATTATGTTCCTTTTGTTCTTGACAGAAGGGTTTGGATACTTTTATCTGCTTCCAGAAAAATGCAGAAGAGATGTAGGCAGTTAGTACATGAAAATAGGTATTTACATGAGCAAATTAGCCAGAACACATTATTGCAAGATAATGCTGAAATCTATAAAACTGCTGTTTTAGAAGAATCTGGCTTTTCCCATTCCAGTAATGAGGGGGTTAAGACAGCTGTGGGCCAGTCTGAGCCTCCGTGTGAGCAAAACACCCCTCAGTTTTTGGCAGTTGAAGAGCATTCCTTAACAGATAATACTGAGAACAGAGCTCGGAATGTTATTTACAGACCGCTTCTGCAAAGAAAATTAATTCAGACATGGCAGAAGTACCGTCGCAAAATGTGCAGTTACTGGCACAAGTAAAACAAAAGATTTTAGAGTTTCTTACTGTTTGCACTAAGCAAAAGACACCGAGTTTCATAAGCTTGTTTGATTTTTGGAAACAGAATAGCCCTCATCTGAGTGAAATCTGAACACCTTGGTATAAAGTAACTAGAAAAAAAAACATGAGCACCTGCGCGCTTGTGATTTGGCAAATGAAATAATTCAGACTTTAGTTTTCTGCGCAGTGCAAGAGGGAAACACTGATTTACATGTAAATCAGGAACAAGGGAAGACAAGAGTGCCCCTGGAACTTTGGAGTAAGCTTTTGACTTGCTATCAGTGGGTGATGAGTTCACCTAACTCTCACAGTTTAGGACAGGCACACGAGGCTAGTATCATACACTGGATCTGGTACATGCACAACAGGGCTAGAGTCACTGCAGCCCTACATGAGCAGGTGTCACAAGCCCCTTTTCAGGGTGTGGAGAGGGTACAGGGAGTACCAAAGGTAAAAGAGTCACCAGTAACATTGAGTACACCATTTGAATTTGTGTCCCCTGAGGATAAAAAGCGTGTGTGTTTGACTAATGATTCATTGACTGAAGAGTTGTTTTCTAGCACAGGAGAAGGAACAGCGCTGTACGATGTGTGTCAGACTTTAAAGCAAGAGCTGCTTGAGATGTGTCATTTTTACACTGATTCTTGGTTCACTGCCAATGGTTTAGCTGTTTGGTTTTCCACATGGCTTGTACAGAACTGGTTCAATTCCCTTGCAGGTGTTAAAGAGAAAAATTCAGAGTCTGAACTGTCCACCCAGGATTCTGACTTAGTGGGGATGGCTAAGTGGGTGCACCAGAAATGTGGACATCTGGGAGAAAAATCCACTTACAGGTGGGCAGAGATGAGAGAGATGCACATTTCCCTAGATTTGATCAAAACTGTGCAGCACGCACAACAGCAATCTGTCCCACAAACAGTCACAGAGCAGTTGGGGAGAGGAAAGTTACCAGGACAGATATGGCAAATTGATCAGGTTTTAGGGGGAGTGATTGCTGCAGATTACGAAGGAGAAATCAAAATTATGCTGATAACTAGAAAATAATCTGATTCATTCATACAAATTGGAGACAGAATGTCGAAACTTGTCAAAACTGCAGTGAATGGAGGTTTGGTAAAGAAGGAGTCTGCCCCAGCCCTTCTGACAGTGCAAGGAAAGGGAAGCTGTGGTGCAGCAGATAAAAACCTCAGTGCTAAGGTTTGGGTTGAATCCCCAAATGACCCTCCAGAACCTGCAAAAATCATAACAAAGGGCCCCAAAATCGTCCTGCTGATTATAAAACAGGGAAAGGAAGAGGAAGGGCACATTTCAGATGACAAATGTTATTTGCAAGAAAAGTCATACTTTTTTCTTTTGCAGATCCTACCAAGTTTCGCCACTGACCATGAGTGTGCTGTGTGGTCTCCCTTCGGGTGTGTGCGTGTGGGGTCGGGGAATGGACCGAACCCCCAACCTGAACCTGATTGAGTAAAGTACAGACGCCATGGATCCATTTTGCGCAACTGGCGCCTTCAGTTCAAGTTCAACTTGTTTGATTACATTCTTCCACTGGAACTAAGCAACCTTAACAGTTAACTGTCTGTGTTTTTTCGTATGGAACTCTGACTTTTGCTTACATTCCAGCAAACCTTTCAGGTGGACCGTGCATCTTTACATGAGTAGAACTCATGCTACATCAACTTGCTATTTTAGAGACACTGTTCTTCAGTCTTTTCTGTGTAGATGTATCTGATGTGAAAGGTTATGAGATCAATATGCTAATCCACTTCCATTGCTTTACAGTGATTGCTTTTATCATTCAAATCTGATTTGCTTATAATGTTTTTTTGTTGTTGATATTTTTGTTTTATTGTTTTTGTTTGAAATAAGAGGTATGTAAACAAAAATTCATTGGTCATTGGGTGGAATGTGATGCTATTAATTGTGTTTGACCAATGACTTTGTGTTTCACCACTGCGCATATTAGTTGCTCAATGTTCACCAGTAGTACATTATGGAGGTCATTACAACATTGGCGGTAAAAGCTGCTTACCGCCGTGCAGAAGACCGCCAACACACCGCCGCGGCTGCGGAATTCTGCCATAGCTATTATGACCCACAGCACGGAATCGGCCAATATTCAGACACCTACACAAGTCCGCCACACCAAAGGTCAGTGATAAACTGGCGAAAACAAAACCGACACCGTCACGCCATCAGAAATACACCCACACTATCACGACCCACGAATCCACGTGGCGGTCTTTCAACCGCGGTATTCCATTGGTGGTACACACCACGCTCTAAATACACACACATTTACAAAACACACCTACATTGGACAATTTGAAATACACACACCTGATACACATACACACACCACTCCCACACACCCAATACAATATAAAACACCCACCCACAAACCCCTATGACCACAATTGAGAAAGAAGCACAGAGGGAGACACCACCATCAACAATACTAGCATCCACAGGCACACAACACCATCACCCACATAACTTCCACGCACCTCACACAACATCCCACTACATATAAGCACACTTATCACCCCACACACCACCCCACACATCACCCACACCACCCCATGGCACAGCAAAGGCACCCCAGGTTCTCGGAGGAGGAGCTCATGGTCATGGTAGAGGAAATCATCCGGGTAGAGCCACAGCTATTCAGATCACAGGTGCAGCACACCTCCATTGCAAGGAAGATGGAGCAATGGCGAAGAATAGTGGACAGGGTCAACGCAGTGGGACAGCACCCAAGAAATCGGGATGACATCAGGAAGAGGTGGAACGACCTACGGGGGAAGGTGCGTTCCGTGGTCTCAAGACACCACCTTGCGGTTCAGCAGACTGGCGGCGGACCCCCACCTGATCCCTCACAACTAGCAACATGGGAGGAGCAGGTCTTGGTGATTCTGCATCCTGAGGGCCTCGCAGGAGTAGCTGGAGGAATGGACTCTGGTAAGTCAAATCTTAACTATTACATCCCCCACCCTTCCTGCATGCCATCACATACCCTCACCACATCACTCTAACTCCTCACAAATATCCCAGCATCACAAACCACACATCATAACACCAAGCCCTGCATGCAACAACAAAGCATGGACACCCATCACTAAAGCATGGCCACTGCACATACCCATACACCCCCCTAAACCATCATCACACAAGGTCCCACACAGGAATGCAAGCACTGGGGTACACGGTCACCCACCCATTGCACACCATGGCACACACAGATGCAATAATCATGCTTTTATACCCCTGAAGGACCCCTACCCAACGTCACCAGACAGGAGGGTCCACACATGTCCACACCACCAACAGAAGAGGCCCACAACGATTACAGCACCTCTGTCCAACTGGATCTAGATGACCAGCCCGGCCCATCGGGGACCTCGGGACAGTCGGTTCCCATCACACAGTCACAGGCCACTACAGAGCTTCCCCCCTCTGAAAACACCAGCACAGCACCCACCCAGCGGGCCCATACCTCCGTCCCCAGGACACGTCAATCAGCAGTGTGTCCACCACTACAGGGAACCCAGGCTAACCCACCACCCCAACAACAACAGGGACCTGGGGGCAGTGGCAGTGGCAGTGGGCACACGGTCCAGGGGACGGAGGCCCAGGAACACAGGGGAACTGGGAGGGCTGCTGTGCGACAGGAGGAGGACAGGCCAAAGGAACCCACTCTCCACGAGGCCCTCTCCAACATCATGGGAGCCTACCACCACTCCCAGGAGACGATGGCAACAGTACTGGCCAAGTTTCAGGAGACCCAGCGCCTGCAGGAGGAACAGTATTTGGGCTTCAGGGAGGAACTCAGAGCCATCAATTCCACCCTGGGCACAATCGTAGGGGTGCTGAAGGAAGTACTCAACACCAGGAGGGACACTGTGGAACTACAAGGGGCCCCTGACACTAGCCTGGACGATGAACTGCCCACCACCTCCGCCGGTGCTAGTGGACAGTAGGCACCGCCACAGGACCACCACACCAGCACCCGACCCCCTGTAGAGGGAGAACCACCTCGCAAACGGTCCCTGAGATCCAGGACAAATACAGAGAATGATGCCAAGACCCCCGCCAAGAAATGAGACCACCCTGAATATCATCCTTCTGTCCCACTTTGTCACCCTGTCCATCCTTAAACTGCCCCAGCTCCACTTCCTATGCCCATTTAGGCAATGCACCTGTGAGACTAATAAACTGGACTCTGCCATGGACATTCCTCCGCCATCACCCCTCACCATTTTGCTACCCCCTCCAATATTGAGCACTAAAATAAACGCCCTTACAGCACAAAACAATCTTGAGTCAGTCTGTGATTTCGGAATAGTGTATTAGCAATTACATTGTCAAAAAGCTCTTTCATTTATAATGTCAACATACCTATGTCGCACAGCTGTAGTCCATGTGGAATCAAAGCAGATGTCACACTGTGGGACCCACATCTGTGAAATCGTAAGGGAAAGTGACAACTCAGTGACCATACACTGGGTGAAAACGACAGACAGTAGAGAGGTAGTAGTGTTAAATGACATGTAGTAGGCAGGTTTGTACTCTTACCTGTGTCTCACTGGAAATATTGCTGGATCACTGAGTCCCTGTTGTCCATGTCTTCTTCTTCTGCCTCCTCATCTTCACTGTCCTCAGGATCCACAGCTGCAACAACACCGCCATCTGGACCATCCTCCTGCAGAAAAGGCACCTGTCGTCGCAAAGCTAAGTTGTGAAGCATACAGCAGGCCACGATGATCTGGCACACCTTCTTTGGTGAGTAGAATAGGGATCCACCTGTCATATGGAGGCACCTGAACCTGGCCTTCAGGAGGCCGAAGGTCCGCTCGATTATCCACCGTGTATGCCCATGGGCCTCATTGTAGCGTTCCTCTGCCCTTGTCCTGGGATTCCTCACTGGGGTCAGTAGCCATGACAGGTTGGGGTAACCAGAGTCACCTGCAAATGGCGAGGGACAACTGTTAGACACACACTAACCTGTAGGGATATCCCCAGACCCAGACAACCATTCCCACTGTCTTGCTTCCAGGTGCTCACCTAATAGCCACACACCGTGCCTCTGGAGTTGACCCATCACATGAGGGATGCTGCTATTCCGCAGGAAGTAGGCGTCATGCAGTGAGCCAGGGAACTTGGCTTTAACATAGGAGATGTACTGGTCTGCCATACATACCATCTGTACATTCATGGAATGGTAACTCTTCCGGTTTCTGCACACCTGTTCACTCCTGCGGGGGGGACCAAAGCCACATGTGTCCCATCAATGGCACCTATGATTTTGGGGATATTTCCCAGGGCATAGAAATCACCTTTCACTGTCGGCAAATCCTCCACCTGAGGGAAAACGATGTAGCTCTGCATGTGTTTCAGCAGGGCAGACAACACTCTGGACAACACGTTGGAAAACATAGGCTGGGACATCCCTGATGCTATGGCCACTGTTGTTTGAAATGACCCACTTGCAAGGAAATGGAGCACTGACAGCACCTGCACTTGAGGGGGGATTCCTGTGGGATGGCGGATAGCTGACATCAGGTCTGGCTCCAGCTGGGTATACAGTTCCTGGATTGTGGCACGGTCAAGCTTGTAGGTGATGATCACATGTCTTTCCTCCATTGTCAACAGGTCCACCAAAGGTCGGTACACCGGAGGATGCCGCCATCTCCTCACATGTCCCAGCGGACGGTGCCTATGAAGGACTACAGAGAGCACAGAGTCAACCAACTCAGAGGTACGTACCAACAGCTTACACAGAACACGAATCATAATCCAAAAAGTGGCCTGTATGTGTGTTGAGTCTAGGCCTAGGTATGTGTGACTCAGTTAAAAATGAAGCCATGTGGGCCCCTGAAATGGCGGTTGCCTGACCTCTAAAGTGGGACAATGGGATGTGAGGTAACTGTGCTGGCGTTGTACACCATTGCGGTAGGCGGTCGAAGACCGCGGCGCAATGCTGCATTGGTTAACATTGGACCCTATGGGTCCCAGGAGCCAATGATGATGTACGCCGGTGGTGACAGTACGCACCGCGCGGACGTGACCGCCATTTTCTATCTGTTCAATCACTCGATACCTGATCTTCGACAGGAGAGGACCTACACTGCAAGTGCTGCTGTGACCTCGGTCTGGAAGAGACAATGGCTCGAGTGTCTGGGGAAAGGGCCCCTTCCTTCACATTGGAGGAGTTGGAGAAACTTGTGGATGGGGTCCTCCCCCAGTACACGCTACTCTACGGCCCTCCAGACAAACAGGTGAGTCCACTAGGAGCATGCTGTATGGGCTATGCCTGTGTGGAGTGGGGTGGATGTAAGAAGGGGGGGGAGATTGCGGCGTGCATGAAACGACGGTGAGTGCATGTGCCACATGGCAAGGGTAGGGATGGGGGCCTATGACTGCGACGGTGCAATTGGTAATAAGTTTCTCTTCTCCCTGTACAATTCATGTAGGTCAGCGCCCACCAGAAAAAAGATATTTGGCGCCAAGGACGTCAGGACCCTGGGGGTCTACCACAGACGGAGCACCCACTGCCGGAAAAGATGGGAGGACATTCGCCGCTGGAGCAAGAAGACGGTGGAGGCTCAGCTGGAGTTGGCCTCCCAACGTGGGAGGGGTGCCCGTCGTACCATGACCCCCCGATGTTCAGGATCTTGGCGGTGGCGTACCCGGAGTTGGATGGGCACTTGAGGGCATCACAGCAGCCACAAGGGGGTGAGTACACTCTCATCCTGCTGATTGTGCACACAGTGGAGGAGTCTGGGTGGGGGAGGTGAGCTGTGGGTTTCCCTAGGCCAGGGCGAGTTCAGTAGGCAAGGTCCCTCCGTAAGGCAGGCCATGTGGCACCCCACCCCACCTCTGTAGAGTGCCAACTACACCTAGTCATGCCCCTGTGTCATCCATGTGTGCACATGGCGTCCATAGCCTAGTAGGCCATTTCCCAGGAATTGAACAGTGGAGCCCAAAAGCGCGGCGTAGTACAGGGGGCTTCTGTGTCTGTCGTGTCCGCCAACGGTAGCGGTAATGCATGCACTCAACATGTCTTTCTTCTGTCGTCCCCCCCTTTTTGTGGTCTCCCTGTTCTTGTGTGCATTAGCATCATCAGGTGGAGGAGCAGTGGCACCGGAGCACGAGGGGGCTGCATCCCACATGGCCATGGAGGGCCACACTACGGACTCGGACTTCACCAGTGGGACGGAGGGCGAGGGGAGCTCCACGGCAGGGACAGGAGCTGAGACCAGCGACACGGACTCATCCTCTGATGGGAGCTCCCTTGTGGTGGCGGCAATATCTGTGCCCCACCCATCTACAGGTACAGCCGCCACCCCCCCTACCAGCGCCGCCCTCCCAGCAGCCCCTCAGCCTTTGCCCCGTGCCCGCTCACCCGGGAGGGTGGGCATCACCTTCACCCCAGGCACCTCAGGCCCTGCCCCAGTCCCCCTGCTGCCCTCAGTGAGGAGGCCATTGACCTCCTCAGGTCCCTCACTGTTTGGCAGTCTACCATTTTGAATGCCATCCAGGGTGTAGAAAGGCAGTTGCAACAAACCAATGCATTCCTGGAGGGCATTCATTCTGGTCAGGCAGCCCTTCTGCGAGCTTTTCAGACTCTGGCCTCAGCACTGATGGCAGCCATTGTCCCTGTCTCTAGCCTCCCCCCTCCAACTTCCTCCACCCAGACCCAATCCCCTGTACCCTAGCCTATCACAAGCACACCTACAGACCAGCATGCACACATGTCAACACACAAGGGAAGCTCAGGCAAACATAAGCACCACACATCCCACAGGCACTCACGCAAGCATCAGACACATGCAGACACACTAACATCCACTGCCTCCACATTGTCCCCCTCCTCTTCGTCTACCTCCTCCCTCCCAGTCTCGTCTACACTCACACCTGCATGCATTACATCTACAGCCACTACTGCCATCACCAGCACCACACCCTGCTCACATGCAGTCACCACCCCCACTACCATTCACACGTCCCCTGTGTCCTCTCCCAGTGTGTCTGTGATGCCACCTCCCAAGATACACAAACACAGGCCCACCCAACAGCCATCCACCTCAAAACAGCCTCCAGCGCATGCACCTTCACCCAAATTCAGCAAACGAACACCTCCTACAACCACAACCTCTTCCTCCACTCCCAAACCACCTCCAGCTACCCATCCCAGTGTCTCTAAAAAACTTTTCCTGTCCAACCTTGACCTCTTTCCCACACCTCCCCCACCCCGTCCGTCTCCTAGGTCCCGAACTAGCACCTCGGCCACAACATCTCCGGGACCAGTGGTGCCTGTAGTCACCGGAATCTGGAGTGCACCGGCCACCAGGGCAGCCAGTGTGGCACGGAGCCACAGCACGGACAGTCCCCCACCTGTCAAGCATCAAAAGTTGGCAGTGCCCGGCGGGAGAGGTGGAAGACTCCAGCCACCAAAGCCGCTCCCAGGGGTCCCGGTGGGAGTGTGGAGTCAGCTGCGACACCTTCCAAGGTGGGGAAGGGCCACAAGAAACCAGGAAAGTCTGGGAAGAGCAGCACAGCAGAGGAGGACCGCCATCATCCCCGCTGCCCAGGAGGCCACCGCCATCATCCCCGCTGGGGCAGAGAGGACCGCCAGCACAAGCCCCGCTGGGCTAGAGAGGACTGCCATCACAAGCCCCGCTGGGCTAGAGAGGACCGTCAGCATAAGCCCCGCTGGGCTTGAGAGGACCGCCAGCACAAGCCCCGCTGGCCTTGAGATGACAGCCAGCACTAGCCCCGATGGGCTAGATAGAGAGGACCGCCAGCACAAGTCCCGCTGGGACAGAGAGGACCGCCAGCACAAGCCCCGCTGGGCTAGAGAGGACTGCCAGCACAAGCCCCGCTGGGACAGAGAGGACCGCCAGCACAAGCCCCGATGGTATAGAGAGGACCGCCAGCACAAGCCCCGCTGGCCTAGAGAGGACCGCCAGCTCAAGCCCCGCTGGGACAGAGAGGACCGCCAGCAGCTGAGTCACTGCAAAGGAGCCCTGCGCTCCGAGCACCGCTGAACAGGGCACCGCCGCCTCAAGCACCGCTGAACATGGCACTGCCGCTCCAAGCACCGCAGAACAGGATACCGCCGCCTCAAGCACCGCTGAACAGGGCACTGCCACTCCAAGCACCGCTGAATAGGGCACCGCCACTCCAAGCACCGCTGAACAGGGCACCACCGCTCCAAGCACCGCTGAACAGGGCACCGCCGCCTCAAGCACCACTGAACAGGGCACCGCCGCTCCAAGCACCGCTGAACAGGGCACCGCCGACTCAAGCACCGCTGGCCCATGAGCGCCAAGGGCACTGACGCTACTGAGTCCGTCACGAGCAGGATGAAGCACTCTGGGCCCCATGCCCCCTCCAGAACCAGTGGAGAGATACATCCACTAGCTCTGTCCTTAGCAGGATGAAGCACTCTGGGCATAATGCCCCCTCCAGAACCAGTGGAGAGATACATCCACTAGCTCTGTCCTTAGCAGGATGAAGCACTCTGGGCACCATGCCCCCTCCAGAACCAGTGGAGAGATATATCCACTACCTCTGTCCCTAGCAGGATGAAGCACTCTGGGCACCATGCCCCCTCCAGAACCAGTGGAGAGATACATCCACTACCTCTGTCCTTAGCAGGATGAAGCACTCTGGGCACAGAGCCCCCTCCAGAACCAGTGCAGAAAGGCATCCACTACCTCTGTCCTTGGCAGGATGAAGCACTCTGGGCACAAAGCCCCCTCCAGAACCAGTGGAGACTGTTCTCCACTTGAGAGACTGTGGCTTTGCACTCCCCAGGATTGAACAGTGGGCAACCCACCCACTTGTGAGACTTGAGAGACTGTGGCTTTGCACTCCCCAGGATGGAACAGTGGGCAACCCACCCACTGTAGAGACTTGAGAGACTGTGGCTTTGCACTCCCCAGGATGGAACAGTGGGCAATCCACCCACTGTAGAGACTTGAGAGACTGTGGCTTTGCACACCCCAGGATTGAACAGTGGGCAACCCACCCACTGTAGAGACTTGAGAGACTGTGGCTTTGCACTCCCCAGGATTGAACAGTGGGCATGTGGCCCTCTCGTGGATTTGGCGTCGTGCACTCAAACGGCTGAGGTGCCCCCCCTTTCCCTCCCCCTGAGGTGCCTGTTTTCTTGCTCTCTGATGCCCCTGCAGTGTTCTCTCCGTCATGGTCGGAGATCTTGTGTGGGCCTCGCCCATACCGTGTGGGCCCAGTGTTCCACGGACTTAATTGGAGCACTACCTGGACTACCATGCTTGTTGTATATTTTGTTTATGGTGTATATATATATTTTTGCCTACTTTATTTTAATATATTACAATGGTTACACTAATTTTCTTTTGTCTTTGCATTCTTCCGGGGGGGTTGGGGGGTGTAACTATCATGTATAAATATGTATTAGTGTGTGTGTTGTAGTGGGTGAGGGTGGGGGTGTTGCGTGTGTGTGTCCCTGTTTTTTCCCTCCCCCTCCCCTGTGTCGTAGGTGCAGTACTCACTGTGGTTTTCGCCGCCGGCGTTCGTGCTCCTGGTAGAGGAGCAGGAAGACTATCGCAGGGAGAATTTGGAGTTCCGGCTCCATGGTGTCCTGGTCCCTCATGAGGTGTGTAGAGGTGAGCGTTTTCCCTTCGAAATCCTGTTTCCGCCGTGTTTTTATCCGCGGTGAATCCGCCCCGGAAAAGGTGGCAGATTGGTAGGTTGTGATACTGTGGGCGGTACTTTGTCTTCCGCCTGTCTGTTGGCGGTGACCGCCAAGCTGTTTGTTTATACCGCCATGGCGGTCGGAGTGTTAAAGTGGCTGTCTTTGTTGGCGGTTTCCGCCGCGGTCGTAATTGCAAATTTTTGACCGCCGGCCTGTTGGCGGTCTTACCGCCGCTTTAACACCGACCGCCAGGGTTGTAATGACCGCCTATATGTTTTGTTCAGTTTAGCTGGCTATTGGCTTTGACATGGCATTAGCCATTACATTCTGTATTCAGTTTAGCTGCCTATTGGCTTTGACATGGCATTAGCCATTACATTCTGTATTCAGTTTAGCTGCCTATTGGCTTTGACATGACATTAGACATTACATTTGATATTTAGGTTAGCTACCTGTTGGCTTTAATGTGGGGTTAGACATTGCAGTTGAGACATTGCAGATGAGGTGTGTTTTTCCAAGCTGTGTTTTTCCACAAGATAGACCAAGCAGTGTTGTTCACACCAGACCTTAGCTGATAAGAGCACGTAGATTTTGTGTTTACCTCGCAATCCAGTCTGAGAGCGAGGGAGCTCGGGAGAATTGGCCACACTCCAAGTTTCTTTGGTTCGCACACAGAGTTTGCTTTTAACCCCTTCCCCGCCAGGGACGTAATGGTTACGTCCATGGCAGCGCCCGTGTGGCGCCAGGGACGTAACCATTACGTCCTGGGACTGGCAGTCGGGGGAAGCGCTAGCGCTTCCCCCGAGGGCTGCCCCCCAACACCCCCAGGCCAGGGCTGAAAGGGGAATCGCGCGCTGATTTCATGGAAAGGGGGAAAGACGCGCTGGAAGCCATTTGCTTCCAGCGCGTCTAAGGGAGAAGGTGAGTTTTTCACCTTCGTGCGGGGTGGGGGTGCTCTCAGAGAGGCATCGAGGGAAAGGAAAGGGTTTTCCTTTCCCTCGATGTCTCTTTTAGCATTCCTGCTGCCCGATCGCGATGCGATCGGGCAGCAGGAATGCCCACTAGACACCAGGGATTTCAGTATGTGTGTGTGTGTGTGTGTGTGCTTATTAGTGTAGGGGAGCGACCCCTTGGGCAAGGGTCGCTCCCCTTTGGGGGCACATGTATTTAACGTCATTTCTGCCCCCCCTGGGGGCAGATTGGCCCTATTTTTAGGCCGAACTGCCCCCAAGGGGGGCAGAAAGCCACTAGACACCAGGGATTTTATTGTTGATTTGTATTTTTTGTGTTGGGGGGCGGCCCCTTGGGCAAGGGTTGCTCCCCTTTGGAGGGAACATGTATTTTACGTCGTTTCTGCCCCCCTTGGGGGCAGATTGGCCCTATTTTTAGGCCGAGGGGCAGAAAGCCACTAGACACCAGGGATTTTATTGTTGATTTGTATTTTTTGTGTTGGGGGGCGGCCCCTTGGGCAAGGGTCGCTCCCCTTTGGGGGCAAATGTATTTTACGTCGTTTCTGCCCCCCCTGGGGGCAGATTGGCCCTATTTTTAGGCCGATCTGCCCCCAAGGGGGGCAGAAAGCCACTAGACACCAGGGATTTTATTGTTGATTTGTATTTTTTGTGTTGGGGGGCGGCCCCTTGGGCAAGGGTCGCCCCCAGGGGCCCTCATGTATTTTTGGGCAGTTCTGCCCCCCTTGGGGGCAGAGAGGCCTATTTTTTTTAGGCCTTTCTGCCCCCAAGGGGGGCAGAATCCCAATAGCGCCAGAAATAGTATGTATGTATGTGTGCTTTGTGTTGGGGGGTGGCCCCTTGGGCAAGGGTCGCTCCCCCCAGGGGCGCAATGTATTTATTGTCGTTTTTGCCCCCCTTGGGGGCAGATTGGCCCTATTTTTAGGCCGATCTGCCCCCAAGGGGGGCAGAAAGCCACTAGACACCATGGATTTTATTGTTGATTTTTATTTTTTGTGTTGGGGGGTGGCCCCTTGGGCAAGGGTCGCCCCCATGGGCCCACATGTATTTTTGGGCAGTCTGCCCCCCTTGGGGGCAGAGAGGCCTATTTTTTTTAGGCCTTTCTGCCCCCAAGGGGGGCAGAATCCCAATAGCGCCAGAAAGATATGTTTGTATGTGTGCTTTGTGTTGGGGGGTGGCCCCTTGGGCAAGGGTCGCTCCCCCCGGGGGCGCAATGTATTTATCGTCGTTTCTGCCCCCCTTGGGGGCAGATTGGCCCTATTTTTACGCCGATCTGCCCCCAAGGGGGGCAGAAAGCCACTAGACACCAGGGATTTTATTGTTGGTTTTTATTTTTTGTGTTGGGGGGCGGCCCCTTGGGCAAGGGTCGCCCCCAGGGGCCCACATGTATTTTTGGGCAGTTCTGCCCCCCCTTGGGGGCAGATATGCCTATTTTTCAGGCCTTTCTGTCCCCAAGGGGGGCAGAATCCCCATAGCGCCAGGGATACTATGTGTGTGTGTGTGTGCTTTGTGTGGGGGTGTGGCCCCTTGGGCAAGGGTCGCCCCCCCCCAAAGGGTGCAATGTAATCTGGGCGATTTCTGCCCCCTCCCCTTGGGGGTAGATTGGCCTATTTTTTATTAGGCCCATCTTCCCCCAAGCAGAGAAGACTAGACACAGGGGAAAATGAAAAAATGGTTAGTGGCGGAGTGTTTGTCAACTGGCGAAGTATTTGCTTTTATGATAATAACAGTTTTTCTCCTTTTTGTTTTAGTTCAAAGCTTTTGCTGACTTTGCTGTGGCTTGTTGCAGTTTTGGCAGTAGTTGTCCTGCGGTTTGCGTAGTTGCATGTTTTAGGTAAGTAAATAAATTTACTCCAAGTGAGTATTGTTGCAATGCATGAATGACATGTTTGTAGGTGGTGTACTGAATGCAGGATTGTGTGTGAAATTGTCCTTAGAGTTATGCACAATGATTATTGTGTTGTCTTATGTCTAATTTGCTTTTTTTTTTCTCTTTTTAGTGGGATATCGTTGGTGATTGCTGTGGCTGTGCAGAGTAGTTGCTGGTGAGTCAAGCTTTTTCAGGCAAGTGAGCAGTATAGTTTTTGAGTTTATAATTCTTAGTGATAAACCTATACTTTGTTACTTATCTTACACAGTGCTGGTTGTTGGTGGTGTATTTGTCCAGTTAATTTTAGTAGGAAGGATCATGGCCAGCCGTAGGATGACCGCTCAGCAGGTTGTTAGTGTGCTTTTTGAGTCATCTTCTGACCATGAATATGAGACTGACTCTGCATCTGAGGCAGAGGAGGAAGTGCAGGATTCTGGAAGTGAATTTTCTGTCAGAGATGAATCATCTGATGATGAAGCCACTCTCAGTGCTGATGAAGGGCCTGTTTTAGAGGAGGACAGTGATGTGCCAATGGTGCAGGTGCCAGCGGCTGAAAGGCTTCCCATTGGAAGACCTGACGCATGGGTTGCACCAAACATGGAGCAGCCACAGTTGCCTGCGTTTACTGGTTTTCCAGGGTGTCGAGTTAATACGGAAAACTTTTTGCCCGTCAACTTTTTTGAGTTGTTTATGGACGATATATTTTTGGAAGAGATTGTTGAGCAGACTAATTTGTATGCAGAGCAGTTTTTGAGGGACAACGCTGCCAGACTTAGGCCACACTCTAGAGCTAGCCGGTGGATTCCCACAAATCTAGAAGAGTTGAAAAAGTTCTTGGGTTTAACTTTTTTGATGGGGCTGATAAGGAAGCCGTTGCTGTCTTCATATTGGTCTACTAGTCCCTTGATGGCAACTGCTATATTTCCTGCCATCATGAGTCGTAACCGGTATGAGCTTCTTCTTCGGATGTTGCATTTTGTAGATAATGCTTTAGCCTTGCCACGAGATCATCCTGATTCTGACCGTCTTTTTAAGATTAGACCTGTCCTTGATCATTTGGTAGATCGGTTTTCAGAGATCTATGTTCCAGGGAAAGAAATATCTGTAGATGAGTCTTTGGTCCTGTTCAAGGGTCGTTTGGTTTTTAGGCAGTACATTCCTAGCAAGAGGGCACGGTATGGAATTAAATTGTATATGCTGTCAGAAAGTAGTACAGGATATGTTTATAATTTCCGGGTCTACACTGGTAGGGATTCCAATATTGACCCCCCTGGTTGTCCTCCCACTTTTGGAGTTAGTGAGAAAATTGTGTGGGAACTTGGTAGACGACTGTTTAACAAAGGTCACCATTTATATGTAGATAACTTCTACACTGGAGTTCGGTTGTTCAAGGAGTTGTTCAGAGTGGACACTGTTGCTTGTGGCACAATCCGCTCTAATCGGAAAGGCTATCCAAAAGAGCTTGTCTGTAAAAAACTTGAGAAGGGACAGTGCAGTGCCTTGCGGAATGATGAGCTGCTAGCTCTGAAATTTGTAGACAAGAGGGATGTATACATGCTAAGCACCATCCATGATGAGAGTACTTCACCTGTGGCTGTTTGGGGTCAGGTTGCCGAAGTGCGCAAACCTGTGTGCATCTTAGACTATAATAAGCACATGGGTGGTGTTGATAGAGTAGATCAGAGGTTAGAACCTTACACTGCTGCTCGTAAGTCTTATGTGTGGTATAAGAAATTAGCGCTTCACTTGTTCCACTTGGCAACTTTTAATGCTTTTGTTGTGTTTAAGGATAGTTCTCCAGAGTCAAGAATGACATTTGTGAAATTTCAGGAGTCTATCATAGCTAGCCTTGTTGTGCTGGAACAGGCAAGAGTTCCTAGAGAAGCAGTGGTGGAGGATGTGGCTAGATTAAAAGATCGTCACTTTGCTGAGCACATTCCTCCCACGGCCAAAAAAAACTTTCCTGCTAAGAGATGTAGAGTCTGTGCTCGAAGAGGTATCAGGAAGGAGACTTAGATGTACTGCCCTGATTGTCCTTCAAAGCCTGGGCTGTGTGTGGGTGGCTGTTTCAGGAGCTACCACACACAGAAGAATTATTGGGAAATTCCGTGAGCGTAAACTGGTGTTTTATATTTTTATATGTTCGGTTTCACGGTTGGCATTAGTCATGTATTCAGTTAGAGCTTTTGTGTTTGTAGTTTTGTACTAATTTATGATTAGTGGTTTCTTTGTTGTTTAAAAACAAAAAAAAGGGGATGGCATGTGTAGAGTGGCGCTTGGCTGGCGGCGTGGGTGTGGTGGCGCTTGGCTGGCGGTGTGTGTGGGGTGGCGCTTGGCTGGCGGTGTGTGTGGGGTGGCGCTTGGCTGGCGGTGTGTGTGGGGTGGCGCTGGGCTGGCGGTGTGTGTGGGGTTGGCGCTTGGCTGGTGGTGTGGGTGGGGTGGCGCTTGGCTGGTGGTGTGGCGCTTGGCTGGCAGTGCCGGCCAAACGCCAGTCCACACACTCATCAGCTGGTGTGATTGCTGTATCAGGCATGTGGGCGTATGAAAGTGATGGGCCCTTGACTGGCGCTGTCTGTGGATGCGAGTCTTGTAATGTGCTGGGCCCGTGGCTGGCGGCGTGAATGGTCTAGTGCATGTCATGTATGAAAGGTGTGTGAATGGACTGTAAAGCGGTTGGTGCCTTGTCGTGGCTTTACAGCTCACGAGCTGTGAGTCATTGGTTCAGTTTTTTGGCCTTTCAGTTATTACCAGTGCATTTCACTTTTGTGAAATCTCTTGTTAATAAAATTTGATCTACTGAACCATCACTCACCCTCGTGCCAAATCCAACCAGTATGTGTGGTACAAATGACAAAACCTGCTCCGCTGTAATCAGGCATCGCAGCACACTTGAGACACGCTAGGTGCCTCAGGTGGGACCCCGATGATGAAGCATGCCACCAACTTGGTTGGTGGGTGAGGGGTCTTCTTCACATAACCTAAGTGTGTTTCTTTTCACAATTTTAGTGTTTGGCACATCACGGACGTATGTGCACACATCAAAGTGATATATTCCAAAAATACCTGTGTTTGGGGGGGAGGGCCCACCTATGTTTTTGGTCCTGGGTGCGGCCGTCATGTAGGGAAACCTACAAAACCCAGAAACTTTTTAAAACTAGGCACCCCAAGAAGTCTAGGGAGGTGTGGCTTGTGTGGCTCCCCCAACATTTTCTTACTCAGACTCCTCTGTAAACCTCACAATTTGCATAAAAAAGCATATTTTCCTGATTTTTCTTAGTAGGATCACCGCTCCAGCACAAAATTCCTACTCCCCAGTTTTCCCCTCAGTCTCCCAAGTAAAATGACACCTCACTTATGTGGGTCCCCAAAGCAGAGTCCGTCTAAAGATGTATAAAAGAATATACCCTTATAAACTTGCTGTGCTATCCCTTCTATCCCTTCAGGTTTTGGGCCTTATTATGTTGCAGGCACCTGGGCCACCCACACAAGTGAGGTGTCATTTTTATCGGGAGACTTGGGGGAACGCTGGGTGGAAGGAAATTTGTGGCTCCAATCAGATTCCAGAACTTTCTGCCACAGAAATGTGAGGAACATGTGTTTTTTTAGCCAAATTTTGAGGTTTGCAAAGGATTCTGGGTAACAGAACCTGGTCCGAGCCCCGCAAGTCACCCCTCCTTGGATTCCCCTAGGTCTCTAGCTTTCAGAAATGCACAGGTTTGGTAGGTTTCCCTAGGCGCCGGGTGAGCTACAGGCCAAAATCCACAGGTAGGCACTGTTTTCTCCCAAAATGTTGGATGTGTCCACGTTGCGCTTTGGGGTGTTTCCTGTCGCAGGCGCTAGGCCTACCCACGCAAATGAGGTATCATTTTTATCGGGAGACTTGGGGGAACGCTGGGTGGAAGGAAATTTGTAGCTCCTCTCAGATTCCAGAACTTTCTGCCACAGAAATGTGAGGAACATGTGTTTTTTTAGCCAAATTTTGAGGTTTGCAAAGGATTCTGGGTAACAGAATCTGGTCCGAGCCCCGCAAGTCACCCCTCCTTGGATTCCCCTAGGTCTCTAGTTTTCAGAAATGCACAGGTTTGGTAGGTTTCCCTAGGTGCCGGCTGAGCTAGATGCCAAAATCTACAGGTAGGCACTTCGCAAAAAATACCTCTGTTTTTTTCCAAAATTTAGGATGTGGCCGCGTTGCGCTTTGGGGTGTTTCCTGTCGCCGGCGCTAGGCCTACCCACGCAAGTGAGGTATCATTTTTATCGGGAGACTTGGGGGAACGCTGGGCGGAAGGAAATTTGTAGCTCCTCTCAGATTCCAGAACTTTCTGCAACAGAAATGTGAGGAACATGTGTTTTTTTAGCCAAATTTTGAGGTTTGCAAAGGATTCTGGGTAACAGAACCTGGTCCGAGCCCCGCAAGTCACCCCTCCTTGGATTCCCCTAGGTCTCTAGTTTCCAGAAATGCACAGGTTTGATAGGTTTCCCTAGGTGCCGGCTGAGCTAGAGGCCAAAATCTACAGGTAGGCACTTCGCAAAAAACACCTCTGTTTTTTTCCAAAATGTAGGATGTGTCCACGTTGCGCTTTGGGGTGTTTCCTGTCGCCGGCGCTAGGCCTACCCACGCAAGTGAGGTATCATTTTTATCGGGAGACTTGGGGGAACGCTGGGTGGAAGGAAATTTGTAGCTCCTCTCAGATTCCAGAACTTTCTGCCACAGAAATGTGAGGAACATGTGTTTTTTTAGCCAAATTTTGAGGTTTGCAAAGGATTCTGGGTAACAGAACCTGGTCCGAGCCCCGCAAGTCACCCCTCCTTGGATTCCCCTAGGTCTCTAGTTTTCAGAAATGCACAGGTTTGGTAGGTTTCCCTAGGTGCCGGCTGAGCTAGATGCCAAAATCTACAGGTAGGCACTTCGCAAAAAATACCTCTGTTTTTTTCCAAAATTTAGGATGTGGCCGCGTTGCGCTTTGGGGTGTTTCCTGTCGCCGGCGCTAGGCCTACCCACGCAAGTGAGGTATCATTTTTATCGGGAGACTTGGGGGAACGCTGGGCGGAAGGAAATTTGTAGCTCCTCTCAGATTCCAGAACTTTCTGCCACAGAAATGTGAGGAACATGTGTTTTTTTAGCCAAATTTTGAGGTTTGCAAAGGATTCTGGGTAACAGAATCTGGTCCGAGCCCCGCAAGTCACCCCTCCTTGGATTCCCCTAGGTCTCTAGTTTTCAGAAATGCACAGGTTTGGTAGGTTTCCCTAGGTGCCGGCTGAGCTAGATGCCAAAATCTACAGGTAGGCACTTCGCAAAAAATACCTCTGTTTTTTTCCAAAATTTAGGATGTGGCCGCGTTGCGCTTTGGGGTGTTTCCTGTCGTCGGCGCTAGGCCTACCCACGCAAGTGAGGTATCATTTTTATCGGGAGACTTGGGGGAACGCTGGGCGGAAGGAAATTTGTAGCTCCTCTCAGATTCCAGAACTTTCTGCAACAGAAATGTGAGGAACATGTGTTTTTTTAGCCAAATTTTGAGGTTTGCAAAGGATTCTGGGTAACAGAACCTGGTCCGAGCCCCGCAAGTCACCCCTCCTTGGATTCCCCTAGGTCTCTAGTTTCCAGAAATGCACAGGTTTGGTAGGTTTCCCTAGGTGCCGGCTGAGCTAGAGGCCAAAATCTACAGGTAGGCACTTCGCAAAAAACACCTCTGTTTTTTTCCAAAATGTAGGATGTGTCCACGTTGCGCTTTGGGGTGTTTCCTGTCGCCGGCGCTAGGCCTACCCACGCAAGTGAGGTATAATTTTTATCGGGAGACTTGGGGGAACGCTGGGTGGAAGGAAATTTGTAGCTCCTCTCAGATTCCAGAACTTTCTGCCACAGAAATGTGAGGAACATGTGTTTTTTTAGCCAAATTTTGAGGTTTGCAAAGGATTCTGGGTAACAGAACCTGGTCCGAGCCCCGCAAGTCACCCCTCCTTGGATTCCCCTAGGTCTCTAGTTTTCAGAAATGCACAGGTTTGGTAGGTTTCCCTAGGTGCCGGCTGAGCTAGAGGCCAAAATCTACAGGTAGGCACTTCGCAAAAAACACCTCTGTTTTTTTCCAAAATTTAGGATGTGTCCGCGTTGCGCTTTGGGGTGTTTCCTGTCGCCGGCGCTAGGCCTACCCACGCAAGTGAGGTATCATTTTTATCGGGAGACTTGGGGGAACGCTGGGTGGAAGGAAATTTGTAGCTCCTCTCAGATTCCAGAACTTTCTGCCACAGAAATGTGAGGAACATGTGTTTTTTTAGCCAAATTTTGAGGTTTGCAAAGGATTCTGGGTAACAGAACCTGGTCCGAGCCCCGCAAGTCACCCCTCCTTGGATTCCCCTAGGTCTCTAGTTTTCAGAAATGCACAGGTTTGGTAGGTTTCCCTAGGTGCCGGCTGAGCTAGAGGCCAAAATCCACAGGTAGGCACTTCGCAAAAAACACCTCTGTTTTTTTCCAAAATGTAGGATGTGTCCACGTTGCGCTTTGGGGTGTTTCCTGTCGCCGGCGCTAGGCCTACCCACGCAAGTGAGGTATCATTTTTATCGGGAGACTTGGGGGAACGCTGGGTGGAAGGAAATTTGTAGCTCCTCTCAGATTCCAGAACTTTCTGCCACAGAAATGTGAGGAACATGTGTTTTTTTAGCCTAATTTTGAGGTTTGCAAAGGATTCTGGGTAACAGAACCTGGTCCGAGCCCCGCAAGTCACCCCTCCTTGGATTCCCCTAGGTCTCTAGTTTTCAGAAATGCACAGGTTTGGTAGGTTTCCCTAGGTGCCGGCTGAGCTAGAGGCCAAAATCTACAGGTAGGCACTTCGCAAAAAACACCTCTGTTTTTTTCCCAAATTTAGGATGTGGCCGCGTTGCGCTTTGGGGTGTTTCCTGTCGCCGGCGCTAGGCCTACCCACGCAAGTGAGGTATCATTTTTATCGGGAGACTTGGGGGAACGCTGGGCGGAAAGAAATTTGTAGCTCCTCTCAGATTCCAGAACTTTCTGCAACAGAAATGTAAGGAACATGTGTTTTTTTAGCCAAATTTTGAGGTTTGCAAAGGATTCTGGGTAACAGAACCTGGTCCGAGCCCCGCAAGTCACCCCTCCTTGGATTCCCCTAGGTCTCTAGTTTCCAGAAATGCACAGGTTTGGTAGGTTTCCCTAGGTGCCGGCTGAGCTAGAGGCCAAAATCTACAGGTAGGCACTTCGCAAAAAACACCTCTGTTTTTTTCCAAAATGTAGGATGTGTCCACGTTGCGCTTTGGGGTGTTTCCTGTCGCCGGCGCTAGGCCTACCCACGCAAGTGAGGTATCATTTTTATCGGGAGACTTGGGGGAACGCTGGGTGGAAGGAAATTTGTAGCTCCTCTCAGATTCCAGAACTTTCTGCCACAGAAATGTGAGGAACATGTGTTTTTTTAGCCAAATTTTGAGGTTTGCAAAGGATTCTGGGTAACAGAACCTGGTCCGAGCCCCGCAAGTCACCCCTCCTTGGATTCCCCTAGGTCTCTAGTTTTCAGAAATGCACAGGTTTGGTAGGTTTCCCTAGGTGCCGGCTGAGCTAGATGCCAAAATCTACAGGTAGGCACTTCGCAAAAAATACCTCTGTTTTTTTCCAAAATTTAGGATGTGGCCGCGTTGCGCTTTGGGGTGTTTCCTGTCGCCGGCGCTAGGCCTACCCACGCAAGTGAGGTATCATTTTTATCGGGAGACTTGGGGGAACGCTGGGCGGAAGGAAATTTGTAGCTCCTCTCAGATTCCAGAACTTTCTGCCACAGAAATGTGAGGAACATGTGTTTTTTTAGCCAAATTTTGAGGTTTGCAAAGGATTCTGGGTAACAGAATCTGGTCCGAGCCCCGCAAGTCACCCCTCCTTGGATTCCCCTAGGTCTCTAGTTTTCAGAAATGCACAGGTTTGGTAGGTTTCCCTAGGTGCCGGCTGAGCTAGAGGCCAAAATCCACAGGTAGGCACTTCGCAAAAAACACCTCTGTTTTTTTCCAAAATGTAGGATGTGTCCACGTTGCGCTTTGGGGTGTTTCCTGTCGCCGGCGCTAGGCCTACCCACGCAAGTGAGGTATCATTTTTATCGGGAGACTTGGGGGAACGCTGGGTGGAAGGAAATTTGTAGCTCCTCTCAGATTCCAGAACTTTCTGCCACAGAAATGTGAGGAACATGTGTTTTTTTAGCCTAATTTTGAGGTTTGCAAAGGATTCTGGGTAACAGAACCTGGTCCGAGCCCCGCAAGTCACCCCTCCTTGGATTCCCCTAGGTCTCTAGTTTTCAGAAATGCACAGGTTTGGTAGGTTTCCCTAGGTGCCGGCTGAGCTAGAGGCCAAAATCTACAGGTAGGCACTTCGCAAAAAACACCTCTGTTTTTTTCCCAAATTTAGGATGTGGCCGCGTTGCGCTTTGGGGTGTTTCCTGTCGCCGGCGCTAGGCCTACCCACGCAAGTGAGGTATCATTTTTATCGGGAGACTTGGGGGAACGCTGGGCGGAAAGAAATTTGTAGCTCCTCTCAGATTCCAGAACTTTCTGCAACAGAAATGTGAGGAACATGTGTTTTTTTAGCCAAATTTTGAGGTTTGCAAAGGATTCTGGGTAACAGAACCTGGTCCGAGCCCCGCAAGTCACCCCTCCTTGGATTCCCCTAGGTCTCTAGTTTCCAGAAATGCACAGGTTTGGTAGGTTTCCCTAGGTGCCGGCTGAGCTAGAGGCCAAAATCTACAGGTAGGCACTTCGCAAAAAACACCTCTGTTTTTTTCCAAAATGTAGGATGTGTCCACGTTGCGCTTTGGGGTGTTTCCTGTCGCCGGCGCTAGGCCTACCCACGCAAGTGAGGTATCATTTTTATCGGGAGACTTGGGGGAACGCTGGGTGGAAGGAAATTTGTAGCTCCTCTCAGATTCCAGAACTTTCTGCCACAGAAATGTGAGGAACATGTGTTTTTTTAGCCAAATTTTGAGGTTTGCAAAGGATTCTGGGTAACAGAACCTGGTCCGAGCCCCGCAAGTCACCCCTCCTTGGATTCCCCTAGGTCTCTAGTTTTCAGAAATGCACAGGTTTGGTAGGTTTCCCTAGGTGCCGGCTGAGCTAGATGCCAAAATCTACAGGTAGGCACTTCGCAAAAAATACCTCTGTTTTTTTCCAAAATTTAGGATGTGGCCGCGTTGCGCTTTGGGGTGTTTCCTGTCGCCGGCGCTAGGCCTACCCACGCAAGTGAGGTATCATTTTTATCGGGAGACTTGGGGGAACGCTGGGCGGAAGGAAATTTGTAGCTCCTCTCAGATTCCAGAACTTTCTGCCACAGAAATGTGAGGAACATGTGTTTTTTTAGCCAAATTTTGAGGTTTGCAAAGGATTCTGGGTAACAGAATCTGGTCCGAGCCCCGCAAGTCACCCCTCCTTGGATTCCCCTAGGTCTCTAGTTTTCAGAAATGCACAGGTTTGGTAGGTTTCCCTAGGTGCCGGCTGAGCTAGATGCCAAAATCTACAGGTAGGCACTTCGCAAAAAATACCTCTGTTTTTTTCCAAAATTTAGGATGTGGCCGCGTTGCGCTTTGGGGTGTTTCCTGTCGCCGGCGCTAGGCCTACCCACGCAAGTGAGGTATCATTTTTATCGGGAGACTTGGGGGAACGCTGGGCGGAAGGAAATTTGTAGCTCCTCTCAGATTCCAGAACTTTCTGCAACAGAAATGTGAGGAACATGTGTTTTTTTAGCCAAATTTTGAGGTTTGCAAAGGATTCTGGGTAACAGAACCTGGTCCGAGCCCCGCAAGTCACCCCTCCTTGGATTCCCCTAGGTCTCTAGTTTCCAGAAATGCACAGGTTTGGTAGGTTTCCCTAGGTGCCGGCTGAGCTAGAGGCCAAAATCTACAGGTAGGCACTTCGCAAAAAACACCTCTGTTTTTTTCCAAAATGTAGGATGTGTCCACGTTGCGCTTTGGGGTGTTTCCTGTCGCCGGCGCTAGGCCTACCCACGCAAGTGAGGTATAATTTTTATCGGGAGACTTGGGGGAACGCTGGGTGGAAGGAAATTTGTAGCTCCTCTCAGATTCCAGAACTTTCTGCCACAGAAATGTGAGGAACATGTGTTTTTTTAGCCAAATTTTGAGGTTTGCAAAGGATTCTGGGTAACAGAACCTGGTCCGAGCCCCGCAAGTCACCCCTCCTTGGATTCCCCTAGGTCTCTAGTTTTCAGAAATGCACAGGTTTGGTAGGTTTCCCTAGGTGCCGGCTGAGCTAGAGGCCAAAATCTACAGGTAGGCACTTCGCAAAAAACACCTCTGTTTTTTTCCAAAATTTAGGATGTGTCCGCGTTGCGCTTTGGGGTGTTTCCTGTCGCCGGCGCTAGGCCTACCCACGCAAGTGAGGTATCATTTTTATCGGGAGACTTGGGGGAACGCTGGGTGGAAGGAAATTTGTAGCTCCTCTCAGATTCCAGAACTTTCTGCCACAGAAATGTGAGGAACATGTGTTTTTTTAGCCAAATTTTGAGGTTTGCAAAGGATTCTGGGTAACAGAACCTGGTCCGAGCCCCGCAAGTCACCCCTCCTTGGATTCCCCTAGGTCTCTAGTTTTCAGAAATGCACAGGTTTGGTAGGTTTCCCTAGGTGCCGGCTGAGCTAGAGGCCAAAATCCACAGGTAGGCACTTCGCAAAAAACACCTCTGTTTTTTTCCAAAATGTAGGATGTGTCCACGTTGCGCTTTGGGGTGTTTCCTGTCGCCGGCGCTAGGCCTACCCACGCAAGTGAGGTATCATTTTTATCGGGAGACTTGGGGGAACGCTGGGTGGAAGGAAATTTGTAGCTCCTCTCAGATTCCAGAACTTTCTGCCACAGAAATGTGAGGAACATGTGTTTTTTTAGCCTAATTTTGAGGTTTGCAAAGGATTCTGGGTAACAGAACCTGGTCCGAGCCCCGCAAGTCACCCCTCCTTGGATTCCCCTAGGTCTCTAGTTTTCAGAAATGCACAGGTTTGGTAGGTTTCCCTAGGTGCCGGCTGAGCTAGAGGCCAAAATCTACAGGTAGGCACTTCGCAAAAAACACCTCTGTTTTTTTCCCAAATTTAGGATGTGTCCGCGTTGCGCTTTGGGGTGTTTCCTGTCGCCGGCGCTAGGCCTACCCACGCAAGTGAGGTATCATTTTTATCGGGAGACTTGGGGGAACGATGGGTGGAAGGAAATTTGTAGCTCCTCTCAGATTCCAGAACTTTCTGCAACAGAAATGTGAGGAACATGTGTTTTTTTAGCCAAATTTTGAGGTTTGCAAAGGATTCTGGGTAACAGAACCTGGTCCGAGCCCCGAAAGTCACCCCTCCTTGGATTCCCCTAGGTCTCTAGTTTTCAGAAACGCACAGGTTTGGTAGGTTTCCCTAGGTGCCGGCTGAGCTAGAGGCCAAAATCTACAGGTAGGTACTTCGCAAAAAACACCTCTGTTTTTTTCCAAAATTTAGGATGTGTCCACGTTGCGCTTTGGGGTGTTTCCTGTCGCCGGCGCTAGGCCTACCCACGCAAGTGAGGTATCATTTTTATCGGGAGACTTGGGGGAACGCTGGGTGGAAGGAAATTTGTAGCTCCTCTCAGATTCCAGAACTTTCTGCAACAGAAATGTGAGGGACATGTGTTTTTTTAGCCAAATTTTGAGGTTTGCAAAGGATTCTGGGTAACAGAACCTGTTCCGAGCCCCGCAAGTCACCCCTCCTTGGATTCCCCTAGGTCTCTAGTTTTCAGAAATGCACAGGTTTGGTAGGTTTCCCTAGGTGCCGGCTGAGCTAGAGGCCAAAATCTACAGGTAGGCACTTCGCAAAAAACACCTCTGTTTTTTTCCAAAATTTGGGATGTGTCCAGGTTGCGCTTTGGGGTGTTTCCTGTCGCCGGCGCTAGGCCTACCCACGCAAGTGAGGTATAATTTTTATCGGGAGACTTGGGGGAACGCTGGGTGGAAGGAAATTTGTAGCTCCTCTCAGATTCCAGAACTTTCTGCCACAGAAATGTGAGGAACATGTGTTTTTTTAGCCAAATTTTGAGGTTTGCAAAGGATTCTGGGTAACAGAACCTGGTCCGAGCCCCGCAAGTCACCCCTCCTTGGATTCCCCTAGGTCTCTAGTTTTCAGAAATGCACAGGTTTGGTAGGTTTCCCTAGGTGCCGGCTGAGCTAGAGGCCAAAATCTACAGGTAGGCACTTCGCAAAAAACACCTCTGTTTTTTTCCAAAATTTAGGATGTGTCCGCGTTGCGCTTTGGGGTGTTTCCTGTCGCCGGCGCTAGGCCTACCCACGCAAGTGAGGTATCATTTTTATCGGGAGACTTGGGGGAACGCTGGGTGGAAGGAAATTTGTAGCTCCTCTCAGATTCCAGAACTTTCTGCCACAGAAATGTGAGGAACATGTGTTTTTTTAGCCAAATTTTGAGGTTTGCAAAGGATTCTGGGTAACAGAACCTGGTCCGAGCCCCGCAAGTCAACCCTCCTTGGATTCCCCTAGGTCTCTAGTTTTCAGAAATGCACAGGTTTGGTAGGTTTCCCTAGGTGCCGGCTGAGCTAGAGGCCAAAATCCACAGGTAGGCACTTCGCAAAAAACACCTCTGTTTTTTTCCAAAATGTAGGATGTGTCCACGTTGCGCTTTGGGGTGTTTCCTGTCGCCGGCGCTAGGCCTACCCACGCAAGTGAGGTATCATTTTTATCGGGAGACTTGGGGGAACGCTGGGTGGAAGGAAATTTGTAGGTCCTCTCAGATTCCAGAACTTTCTGCCACAGAAATGTGAGGAACATGTGTTTTTTTAGCCTAATTTTGAGGTTTGCAAAGGATTCTGGGTAACAGAACCTGGTCCGAGCCCCGCAAGTCACCCCTCCTTGGATTCCCCTAGGTCTCTAGTTTTCAGAAATGCACAGGTTTGGTAGGTTTCCCTAGGTGCCGGCTGAGCTAGAGGCCAAAATCTACAGGTAGGCACTTCGCAAAAAACACCTCTGTTTTTTTCCAAAATTTAGGATGTGTCCGCGTTGCGCTTTGGGGTGTTTCCTGTCGCCGGCGCTAGGCCTACCCACGCAAGTGAGGTATCATTCTTATCGGGAGACTTGAGGGAACGCTGGGTGGAAGGAAATTTGTAGCTCCTCTCAGATTCCAGAACTTTCTGCAACAGAAATGTGAGGAACATGTGTTTTTTTAGCCAAATTTTGAGGTTTGCAAAGGATTCTGGGTAACAGAACCTGGTCCGAGCCCCGAAAGTCACCCCTCCTTGGATTCCCCTAGGTCTCTAGTTTTCAGAAACGCACAGGTTTGGTAGGTTTCCCTAGGTGCCGGCTGAGCTAGAGGCCAAAATCTACAGGTAGGTACTTCGCAAAAAACACCTCTGTTTTTTTCCAAAATGTAGGATGTGTCCACGTTGCGCTTT
This sequence comes from Pleurodeles waltl, assembly GCF_031143425.1. Lineage (NCBI taxonomy): Eukaryota > Metazoa > Chordata > Amphibia > Caudata > Salamandridae > Pleurodeles > Pleurodeles waltl. Next base: position 449,603,593 of record NC_090443.1, read on the forward strand.
GGGGTGTTTCCTGTCGCCGGCGCTAGGCCTACCCACGCAAGTGAGGTATCATTTTTATCGGGAGACTTGGGGGAACGCTGGGTGGAAGGAAATTTGTAGCTCCTCTCAGATTCCAGAACTTTCTGCCACAGAAATGTGAGGGACATGTGTTTTTTTAGCCAAATTTTGAGGTTTGCAAAGGATTCTGGGTAACAGAACCTGTTCCGAGCCCCGCAAGTCACCCCTCCTTGGATTCCCCTAGGTCTCTAGTTTTCAGAAATGCACAGGTTTGGTAGGTTTCCCTAGGTGCCGGCTGAGCTAGAGGCCAAAATCTACAGGTAGGCACTTCGCAAAAAACACCTCTGTTTTTTTCCAAAATTTGGGATGTGTCCAGGTTGCGCTTTGGGGTGTTTCCTGTCGCCGGCGCTAGGCCTACCCACGCAAGTGAGGTATCATTTTTATCGGGAGACTTGGGGGAACGCTGGGTGGAAGGAAATTTGTAGCTCCTCTCAGATTCCAGAACTTTCTGCCACAGAAATGTGAGGAACATGTGTTTTTTTAGCCAAATTTTGAGGTTTGCAAAGGATTCTGGGTAACAGAACCTGGTCCGAGCCCCGCAAGTCACCCCTCCTTGGATTCCCCTAGGTCTCTAGTTTTCAGAAATGCACAGGTTTGGTAGGTTTCCCTAGGTGCCGGCTGAGCTAGAGGCCAAAATCTACAGGTAGGCACTTCGCAAAAAACACCTCCGTTTTTTTCCAAAATTTAGGATGTGTCCACGTTGCGCTTTGGGGTGTTTCCTGTCGCCGGCGCTAGGCCTACCCATGCAAGTGAGGTATCATTTTTATCGGGAGACTTGGGGGAACGCTGGGTGGAAGGAAATTTGTAGCTCCTCTCAGATTCCAGAACTTTCTGCCACAGAAATGTGAGGAACATGTGTTTTTTTAGCCAAATTTTGAGGTTTGCAAAGGATTCTGGGTAACAGAACCTGGTCCGAGCCCCGCAAGTCACCCCTCCTTGGATTCCCCTAGGTCTCTAGTTTTCAGAAATGCACAGGTTTGGTAGGTTTCCCTAGGTGCCGGCTGAGCTAGAGGCCAAAATCTACAGGTAGGCACTTCGCAAAAAACACCTCCGTTTTTTTCCAAAATTTAGGATGTGTCCACGTTGCGCTTTGGGGTGTTTCCTGTCGCCGGCGCTAGGCCTACCCACACAAGTGAGGTATCATTTTTATCGGTAGACTTGGGGGAACGCTGGGTGGAAGGAAATTTGTAGCTCCTCTCAGATTCCAGAACTTTCTGCCACAGAAATGTGAGGGACATGTGTTTTTTTAGCCAAATTTTGAGGTTTGCAAAGGATTCTGGGTAACAGAACCTGTTCCGAGCCCCGCAAGTCACCCCTCCTTGGATTCCCCTAGGTCTCTAGTTTTCAGAAATGCACAGGTTTGGTAGGTTTCCCTAGGTGCCGGCTGAGCTAGAGGCCAAAATCTACAGGTAGGCACTTCGCAAAAAACACCTCTGTTTTTTTCCAAAATTTGGGATGTGTCCAGGTTGCGCTTTGGGGTGTTTCCTGTCGCCGGCGCTAGGCCTACCCACGCAAGTGAGGTATAATTTTTATCGGGAGACTTGGGGGAACGCTGGGTGGAAGGAAATTTGTAGCTCCTCTCAGATTCCAGAACTTTCTGCCACAGAAATGTGAGGAACATGTGTTTTTTTAGCCAAATTTTGAGGTTTGCAAAGGATTCTGGGTAACAGAACCTGGTCCGAGCCCCGCAAGTCACCCCTCCTTGGATTCCCCTAGGTCTCTAGTTTTCAGAAATGCACAGGTTTGGTAGGTTTCCCTAGGTGCCGGCTGAGCTAGAGGCCAAAATCTACAGGTAGGCACTTCGCAAAAAACACCTCTGTTTTTTTCCAAAATTTAGGATGTGTCCGCGTTGCGCTTTGGGGTGTTTCCTGTCGCCGGCGCTAGGCCTACCCACGCAAGTGAGGTATCATTTTTATCGGGAGACTTGGGGGAACGCTGGGTGGAAGGAAATTTGTAGCTCCTCTCAGATTCCAGAACTTTCTGCCACAGAAATGTGAGGAACATGTGTTTTTTTAGCCAAATTTTGAGGTTTGCAAAGGATTCTGGGTAACAGAACCTGGTCCGAGCCCCGCAAGTCACCCCTCCTTGGATTCCCCTAGGTCTCTAGTTTTCAGAAATGCACAGGTTTGGTAGGTTTCCCTAGGTGCCGGCTGAGCTAGAGGCCAAAATCCACAGGTAGGCACTTCGCAAAAAACACCTCTGTTTTTTTCCAAAATGTAGGATGTGTCCACGTTGCGCTTTGGGGTGTTTCCTGTCGCCGGCGCTAGGCCTACCCACGCAAGTGAGGTACCATTTTTATCGGGAGACTTGGGGGAACGCTGGGTGGAAGGAAATTTGTAGCTCCTCTCAGATTCCAGAACTTTCTGCCACAGAAATGTGAGGAACATGTGTTTTTTTAGCCTAATTTTGAGGTTTGCAAAGGATTCTGGGTAACAGAACCTGGTCCGAGCCCCGCAAGTCACCCCTCCTTGGATTCCCCTAGGTCTCTAGTTTTCAGAAATGCACAGGTTTGGTAGGTTTCCCTAGGTGCCGGCTGAGCTAGAGGCCAAAATCTACAGGTAGGCACTTCGCAAAAAACACCTCTGTTTTTTTCCAAAATTTAGGATGTGTCCGCGTTGCGCTTTGGGGTGTTTCCTGTCGCCGGCGCTAGGCCTACCCACGCAAGTGAGGTATCATTTTTATCGGGAGACTTGGGGGAACGCTGGGTGGAAGGAAATTTGTAGCTCCTCTCAGATTCCAGAACTTTCTGCAACAGAAATGTGAGGAACATGTGTTTTTTTAGCCAAATTTTGAGGTTTGCAAAGGATTCTGGGTAACAGAACCTGGTCCGAGCCCCGAAAGTCACCCCTCCTTGGATTCCCCTAGGTCTCTAGTTTTCAGAAACGCACAGGTTTGGTAGGTTTCCCTAGGTGCCGGCTGAGCTAGAGGCCAAAATCTACAGGTAGGTACTTCGCAAAAAACACCTCTGTTTTTTTCCAAAATTTAGGATGTGTCCACGTTGCGCTTTGGGGTGTTTCCTGTCGCCGGCGCTAGGCCTACCCACGCAAGTGAGGTATCATTTTTATCGGGAGACTTGGGGGAACGCTGGGTGGAAGGAAATTTGTAGCTCCTCTCAGATTCCAGAACTTTCTGCCACAGAAATGTGAGGGACATGTGTTTTTTTAGCCAAATTTTGAGGTTTGCAAAGGATTCTGGGTAACAGAACCTGTTCCGAGCCCCGCAAGTCACCCCTCCTTGGATTCCCCTAGGTCTCTAGTTTTCAGAAATGCACAGGTTTGGTAGGTTTCCCTAGGTGCCGGCTGAGCTAGAGGCCAAAATCTACAGGTAGGCACTTCGCAAAAAACACCTCTGTTTTTTTCCAAAATTTGGGATGTGTCCAGGTTGCGCTTTGGGGTGTTTCCTGTCGCCGGCGCTAGGCCTACCCACGCAAGTGAGGTATCATTTTTATCGGGAGACTTGGGGGAACGCTGGGTGGAAGGAAATTTGTAGCTCCTCTCAGATTCCAGAACTTTCTGCCACAGAAATGTGAGGAACATGTGTTTTTTTAGCCAAATTTTGAGGTTTGCAAAGGATTCTGGGTAACAGAACCTGGTCCGAGCCCCGCAAGTCACCCCTCCTTGGATTCCCCTAGGTCTCTAGTTTTCAGAAATGCACAGGTTTGGTAGGTTTCCCTAGGTGCCGGCTGAGCTAGAGGCCAAAATCTACAGGTAGGCACTTCGCAAAAAACACCTCCGTTTTTTTCCAAAATTTAGGATGTGTCCACGTTGCGCTTTGGGGTGTTTCCTGTCGCCGGCGCTAGGCCTACCCACGCAAGTGAGGTATCATTTTTATCGGGAGACTTGGGGGAACGCTGGGTGGAAGGAAATTTGTAGCTCCTCTCAGATTCCAGAACTTTCTGCCACAGAAATGTGAGGAACATGTGTTTTTTTAGCCAAATTTTGAGGTTTGCAAAGGATTCTGGGTAACAGAACCTGGTCCGAGCCCCGCAAGTCACCCCTCCTTGGATTCCCCTAGGTCTCTAGTTTTCAGAAATGCACAGGTTTGGTAGGTTTCCCTAGGTGCCGGCTGAGCTAGAGGCCAAAATCTACAGGTAGGCACTTCGCAAAAAACACCTCCGTTTTTTTCCAAAATTTAGGATGTGTCCACGTTGCGCTTTGGGGTGTTTCCTGTCGCCGGCGCTAGGCCTACCCACACAAGTGAGGTATCATTTTTATCGGTAGACTTGGGGGAACATAGATTAGCAAAACAAGTGCTATTGCCCCTTGTCTTTCTCTACATTTTTTCCTTCCAAATATAGGAGAGTGTGTAAAAAAGACATCTATTTGAGAAATTCCCTATAATTCACATGCTTGTATGGTCACCCCGGAATTCAGAGATGTGCAAATAACCACTGCTCCTCAGCACCTTATCTTGTGCCCTTTTTGGAAATGCAAAGGTTTTCTTGATAGCAATTTTTTACTCTTTATATTTCACCAAATGAATTGCTGTATACCCGGTATAGAATGAAAACGCACTGCAGGGTGCAGCTCATTTATTGGCTCTGGGTTCCTCGGGTTCTTGATGAACCTACAAGCCCTATATATCCCCGCAACCAGAGGAGTCCACCAGACGTAACGGTATATTGCTTTCCATAATCTGACATTGCAGGGAAAAGTTACAGAGTAAAACGTAGAGAAAAATTGATGTTTTTTTCACCTCAATTTCAATATTTTTCTCTTTCAGCTGTTATTTTCTGTAGGAAACCCTTGTAGGATCTACACAAATGACCCCTTGCTGAATTCAGAATTTTCTCTACTTTTCAGAAATGGTTAGGTTTCTGGGATCCAGCATTGGTTTCATGCCCATTCCTGTCACTGACTGGAAGGAGGCTGAAAGCACAAAAAATTGCAAAAATGGGGTATGCCCCAGTAAAATGCCAAAATTGTGTTGAAAAATTGGGTTTTCTGATTCAAGTCTGCCTGTTCCTGAAAGCTAGGAAGCTGCTGAGTTTAGCACTACAAACCCTTTGTTGATGCCATTTTCAGGGGGAAATCCACAAGCCTTCTTCTGCAGCCACTTTTTCCAATTGTTTTTAAAAAAAAACGAAATTTTCACTGTATTTTGGCCAATTTCTTGGCCTCCTTCAAGGGAACCCACAAAGTCTGGGTACCTCTAGAATCCCTAGGATGTTGGAAAAAAAGGACGCAAATTTGGCTTGGTTAGCTTATGTGGACAAAAAGTTATGAGGGCCTAAGCGCGAACTGCCCCAAATAGGCAAAAAAAGGCCTGGCACAGGAGGGGGAAAAGGCCTGGCAGCGAAGGGGTTAAGGATGACTCTGGACTACAGCAGAGGTAGATTGAATTTGCTTGACTTCAGACAGGAACGGAGACGTCAGTTGCCTGTCTCTCGAAAATCTCTTTCTCGCAGTTGACCGGAGTCATCAACTTGTAGACCCCAGAAAGATGAAGCTGAGCTATAGGCCCTACGGTGATGAATTTTGACTTTTATGCTTTGCTTTGAAGTTATGCTATAATATAATCACATATATTTGCTGTGTACATTGCAACTGAGAAGTACTTTGATATATTTAGCTTTCATTGCTGCGACTACTTTTGAACGTGTGCTTCCAATCTACTAATTTCGTCTCTCAAGAACCTTGCGGTGAAGAAATAATAACAATCAATGTCTTCTTTAAACTCAGAAGTGCATTCCAGAGAGGTTCTGTAAGCTCGATTATGAGATAAGAGCAGGAAAGCAGAACAACCTGTTGATTGTTGTTCTCATGATGTTGTCTGGCCTTATCCTCCTCATTGAGGTCTGCAAGAGGTACCGGACGCTCAAGCCGACCCGGCTCTACACCATTATCGTGCTGATGGTGTTCCTTGCATCTGTTGTGCCTTCGCGCATCCTGGGTCTTCTGCTCTACTTTAAAGTTCTGCCATCCAGGGGCATTTTTGTGCTCTTCTGATTCATTACCACCTGCACGTCCCTCAACAGTAGCACTAACCCCTACATATCCTTGTTTGTGGGAAGATATAATATGAGAAATTGTAAGGGTTCCATAAGGCAGACACTTGAGAACATCTTTAGAGGCGACACACCATAGTTGCCAATTCTCTCTGATCCATCTGTGACTAGTTAGTTCAGTCCTGGTATTTTCTTGCAATTCTCGGTCTTGTAGTCCTGGTTTTATACTGAATTAAATAAGACTACATGTCAGTGAATTCTAAGGTAAAAAAGGGACTGGCCTAACTTGTCATGAATGGACCTTGGAAACATGGCAGCTGTGACACAGATGTGTATCATCAGACGAAATACACTCTCTACTCAACGAATGTATTTATCATAATAATGTTGCTCCTTACAGCCTTCTCATTTCTCAAGGAGTCAAGTAATTACTACAAAAATCGAGTCTCTCATCCATTTTTAAGGACACACGCTAATGACATTTCCCGAGTAATTTTTAATTAAATATCTAATTGCCATAATTCAGCAAGATCTTCCTTCAGAAAGAACATTTCCTGTTTACTTTAGTCATGTCGGTTTTGTGTTCTAAAATATTCTCAACTCTATTTTCAACCCAATGTCCCATCGTCAGGGGAGTCCACCATTGCCACCTGACCACCTTTGACACTATACCATGTTATAACTGTCCTCTTCCTTTTGTCATGGGCAAAGACTCCTTTAGGACAAAACCCAGATTATCCAGTCAGTTGTCCTCACTGTCTGCTCCTACAAGTGTAGTGAATGTGGTAGGGATGCTTTAAAAATGTTGGTATCCTTTTCCTCAAATTTGTAACTATGTCACATCACATTATTTGCAAAAAAATTGAAAAAAGTAGCAAAAAATGCTGATTTATTACAAAAGTTGAACATGACCATATTCATGTGATATGTTTAATATGCATACATTGGGAAGGGGGGTTCTTACATTTTTTTGGAACAATGTCAGATTTTTAAGGTAACTACAGCGTAAGTGATTCACAATTATATTCATAGTGTGTATACATATCTCAGTTGGGATATTCTCAAAATTTGTCATGTCCTGACTATCTTGAACAAACAGCACTCCTGTGCCAGCAGTACCATCAATAATATTTCACATAATATTCTTCTTCTCGTCTTGGATGGCCAAATAGTCCAGGTTTCAATGTTCCAGATGTGTTCCTCTATTGGCTATGGATTTCTCTAGAAAGCAGGACGAAAACCTGACCATTTCCATAAACACATTGAAACCACTGGGAAAATCCCTAGAAGCGATCCGAATTTGTTCAAGGATCAGGCAGACTGAAATGTTTTTTCTTGACGTAGGAAACAGCGACCAGAACAAAGCAATGTGTGCACTACTTCTACCTAATTACTTTGTCTAGTCACCTTCAAATCAAGGTGGCATTTTTATCTCGCCCTAGTAAACCACCACTGAAATCAAGCTAAATTTATCTGATCCTTAACTTCCTGTAATAAAAAATTAGCAGAATGTCGTTTTATAGTATGAAGTAATAAAAATATATTAACGTGAGTTTGTTGTGGAATACGGAAGTTACCTTTCAATCACACAAGAGCACCAAGTATGCACCATAACATCAGGTAGACCACTAATCATGCATGTTTGTACTCAGAAAAACGATTTGGACTGCTCCTCTACAGTCATTAAAAGAAAGCATTTCTTCTTTTACTGGCTGGCTCCTCACTAAACATTGCCAGCCTTGACTGGAGTGACAAACTAGCAGGCTTAAGCCCTGATTTAGAGTTTGGCGGATGGGTTACTCTGTCACAAACGTGACAGATATCTCGTGCGCTGTATTATGATGTCCATAAGATATAATGGAATCGTAATACGGTGGGCGGGATATCCGTCACATTTGTGATGGAGTAATCCCCTCTTCACAAAGGTATGGACAATTACATCACTCCTTTCCTGTTTTGAAGTAAATGGTGGTAATAGGGAAGTATAATGTCACCGTTTGGTTTTACACTCTAAATCAGTCCAAAATAAAAAATATGTAACATTTTCAAATAATTTTCTTGAGGCAGTTCTGCTGCCATTTTTTCAATTTACTAATACACAAATTATTTTCAGCTTGTTCTGATAACATATAAGAGTAAAAACGTTATTTCTAGCAGATTGTGCTTACACTATACTTTTTCCCTCAAATAATAATGTAAACACCAATTCATAGCAAGAATTAAGAGAACATATCATTTTAATAAGGACAACAAAAAGGAAAAAGGAAAGATACTAAAGAGGCGTATCCCACTTCTATAATACATCAATCACTTATTGCTTAGGATCATTGTGTTGTCCTTTCAATGGCAGGAGATGCACCCCAGTGTTTGAGTGAGGTTTTCATCCTACTATTGAAGTATGAAGCGACAACACCGTAAGCATGAAGAGAGTTTATTCCAAGTCATCAGGTATCTCCACCTCGCATTACATGTTCTCAAGCCATTCACCTTACCTCTCCCTCACCCAATATTCTAACCTGAACTCCTTCCCAACATTCTGATGGAAGGTTCCAATAGTGGAACAGGGAAGGGAGGGGGAAACAGTGAAAGAGGAAGGGGATAAAAATGAGACATATGAAATAGGATAAATAGATTTGAGGCAATGAAATGTAAGAAATTACAACACATCTCCTTTACCAAAAGAACGATAAGAAACAAAAAATAAGGTACTAAGTAACTATGCATTTGATAAGTGACTGTAAGAAAATACACCAAGGATGAAATTCAAAAGATTTAATGCATTACATAGGTGGTCATTATGAACATGGTAGGAAACACCACTGACTGCCGTGGAGACGGTGAACAGAAGACTGCCAGTGACGGTGAACAGCACCCCGCCATATAATGACACCAAAAACAGAAACCTCCAAAAAGTCTGCAGCCTCCAGCCACCGCCAGGGCCCATGATGCCGGAAAGGCTGTACACCCCACCCTGCAACCGCCAAGCAGACAAATCCTCCGCCCACCAAATAATGATGCACAAATCACTGTGGTGGATAGTGGATGTTGAACGACCATTGGCGAAAGAGACCGCCACGGCCTGCAATGGGACTCAACAGCAAGAAATGCACACATTGGCAAGTTTGAAACCCACACACCTGACACACATCCACAACACTATAAAACACTCACATACACACCACTATAATCCTTTGCAACGCCAATAGCACGAATCAGACTGACAACACTACACACATACACTGTACACAACATGACAAAAGTCCACACACACATATTCACAAAAGCACCCTCACCAATACACCCAGAACACCACACCCATTACACATACCATGGCACCCCCTAAGCACCCACACTTCACAGTTAGGGGGCTAAGGACCATGGTGGACGAAATACTGAAGGTCGAGCCACAAATCTTCGGGGCACAGGTCCAGCACCCACCCATCGCCAGGAAGATGGAGTTATGGCAGACGATTGTAAACAAGGTCAACGCAGTGGGAAACCATCCACGCACAAGAGACGACATCCACAAGAGATGGAACGACTTGCACGGGAAGTTGAGGTCTATGCCAGGCACAATATTGCGGTACAGAAGACTGGGGGGGGACCCCCACCTACACCCCCGACTACACTGACTGGGAGGAGAAGTTACTGGCTACCCTGCACCCGGAGGGCCTCACTGGACTCACTGGAGGACTGGAATTGGGTAAGTCATCTACAATGACTTCATATCCACCACACCTGTAATGCATGTACCACCCCATTCCTCCAACTACCACCAAGACCACCGCCCCTCCCAGGCCACAATAATTACATCCAGTCACCCTGCATACCCATCTGCTCACTAACAGGCCCACATCCCTCCCCCTGTGCACAGCCACATACCCCTGCAAGGAATCACAATGGCACTACTGCTCCCACAATGCACCTCCACATCCCATGCACAATGAAAGGATAATCCCACAAAAGGTCCCTGCATGGCCCGACAGGTGAATAAACAGCATAAAATAGGGCAGGGTTGTGCATCCTTATCTGTTTTTGTAAACGTAACATACAGGTCCACTCCCCCCCACAGGCACCACCACCCATGCTACCCGGATGGAAAGACCAAGGAGTGCCAGCACCCCACACGAAGACAGAGGCCCCACTCAGGAGACTGGAGAGGGATGTAAGGACAGTGAGGAATACCCTGGCCTGTCACACAATCCTGGAATGTCACCCTCCAGCAGTTCCACCCAGGATTCCACTGACACCCCTACTACCCAGCCACCACTATCAGCTCTGGCCAAACGAGCCCACACCAGTGTCTCCAGGCCACAGACTGGCAGACCACATGTACAGAGGCCAGAGTCTCCACCAACTAACAGGCAGGATGATGATGGCCCCAGTGCAAGTGGGACTGCCAGACCTGTGCAGGGGACACAGGCACAGGGGGCTAGGCCCAGTGGGAGGGCATCAGTGGCCCGGGGAGGCCAAAGGATGGACCCTGCAGCCCATGAGGTGATCTCTGAGGTCCTGGGAGCATACCACTATACCAGGACAGGATGGGCCAGATTCTGGCCACCCTGGAGCAGAATCAAAGGCTGCAGGTAGCACAACAGCAAGAGGCCATAGAGCAATGGAAATAGCTTGATGCCACCATGGCCACCATTGCAGGGGTGCTGCAGCACCATTACCCAAGCCAGCCTGAGACCCCCACACACCTGGAAGCCCCTACCACTGCCCAGGACACAGACCTGCCCTCTGCATATGCAGCAGCAACTGGACTGGTGGCACTGGCAGAGAACACACAGGAGACCAGCACCCCTACCTCTGCAACCCAGCACCAGTCACTCAAACGTGCCCTCAGACCCAGATATGGCACTGGAACACCTGCCAAGACCAAGGCCCCCACTAAGAAGTGACTCTGACCTGAACTGTCTCCCAAGTGTGCCAGTGTGCTACCATCTTGACCCGCCAATAGCAACATACCAACTTGCAAGGGACCTATGGACCAATACCCACTGCCACCAATCGCTGAGCCCATGTACCTGGCATGGGCATGCACCAGGAGCCCACTCCCTATCACTGTACAGCGCACATATGAAATTGTGACACGTAATAAAACACATTTACACCAATTCGTATGTCCCCTGTCATAATGATTACTCAATTGGTAGTGTGAATGCATTAGCCAGTCAATTCCATAATCATACCTTTATTGCAGGAATGGTATCCCACACACAACAGTGTCTGGAGTAACTCAAAATGTACAGCATGGTTGTCTCCATGGCACATGCCACCTCAGTCTTCAGGTAACAGTGTCAATGACTCCACATCCCCAAACAAATGAGTCAGACAAACATTATGCAGTGCATACAACAGCATCAGTGAACAGTACCTCATAGTCACTGGAAGTATAGGTGGATCATCTGGTTCCTGGAGTGGACATCTTCCCCCTCTTCATCCTCACCATCACTCTCATCCCCTCTCAGAGGTAGCAGGTCTGGATGTACAGCACCCTCCTCCTCTAGTAGGGGGATAGATCTCCTCACAGCCAAGTTGTGCAGCATGCAGCAGGCCACCAATATTCTACACACCTTTTCAGGGCGATAGCACAGGGATCCCCCAGAGAGATGGAGGCAACAAAATCTAGCCTTCAGGAGACTTTTAGTGCGCTCAATCACCCTCCTTGTACATCCATGGGCCTCATTATAATTCTTCTCTGCATCTGTCCTGGGATTCCTCACAGGTGTCAGGAGCCATTGCAAGTTGGGGTAGCCAGAATCACCTGCAAAAATGGGCGAAAGAGGACTTTAACAAACTGCCATTACTTGCATACAGTCTGTCTGTCAGCTATGTACTGATCCAGTGTCATACACACTCACCTATGAACCAACCTCTGTCCCCTTGTAGTTGTTCCATCATTTGATGTACTGGTCAGCAGTACACACCAATTGTATGTTCATTGAGTGGAAGTTCCCTCTGTTCCTGTACACCTGTTCATTCACTCTTGGGGAGATGAGAGCTATGTGGGTTCCATCAATGGCACCTACCACATGGGGTATGTTAGCAAAGGCATAAAATCCAGACTTGATGGTAGGGAGTTCAGCCCTTTGGAGAAACTGGACATATGTATGCAGGTGTTGTACAAATGCATCCATGAATTTGGACAGGATGAGGGTAAACATTGGCTCTAAAAACCCTGCACCCATGCCCACTGTCACCTGAAATGAGCCCGTAGATAAAAAATGGAGTACAGAAAGCACTTCAGTAAGGATGGCATGCTGATTCAGATTAGCCGGTCTCAGTACAGGATCCAGTAAAGCCCATAGGTCCTGGATTGTTGAACGATTTAGTCTGTAGGTGACAATTATGTTACGTTCCTCCATGGTATCCAAATCAACAAGAGGTCTGTACACAGATGGGGCCCTCCCTTGCCACATGGGTCTGTTCCTTTGGGGAGGAAAGAACACATTTGAGGGACACACATACACATGCAAAACATGTTGTGAATCAATAACTAGTGTACAATACGTAGGTTACACACACAAGCGATGTATGAGGTACAACTTTAGGCACATGTATGCAGTAATACCTCTGATCTAATGTGAGGAACAGACACTCATGTGGGCAGGCGACTAAGGGCTGGGATTTGAAGGCCCTGAATGGGGCCCCTGACTAGGAAATATGTACATGGTGCTAGCAAAATGGCAGCCTCCTGCCATCCGGATATGAAGGCGTGGAAGTGACATCATTCCGTTGGTGGTAGTTGTCAAGGCGGAAGCCGGTGTTCACCGCCGTGCACCCATTCATTGGTTTACATGGTTGTCAATGGGGAAACTGGGCCTATCATGATCGCCGCCGGCGGTGACAGTGCACAGAGGAGCAGGTGAGTTGGCGGTTGCCTTGCATGGATGTGTGTGATGGTGGGGGATGCCTGTATGCATGTGTGCTCGATTTGTAACTGCAAAGGTGTAGATTGTGTGGCATGTACTGTTAGTGATTTGGTTAAATAGGTTAAATAGGGGACGACATGTCAGCTGTATCAGATGGGTATAGCCTGACGTCTATTTTTCTTCTCTGTCTGTCCCATACAGGTCAGCGCCCATCAGGAGAGAAGACTTTGGCAAGCCATCACCAAGGAGGTGTGGACCCTGGGGTCTACAACTGGCGGAGCACCCGCTGCAGGAAGCGGTGCGAGGACCTGCAGTGCTGGGCCAGGAAGACCTTTGAGGCCCAGCTCGGGAAGGCCTCCCAACGAGGAAGGGGTGCCTGTCGGACCCTGCCCCTCTAATGTCCCGCATTCTGGCAGTGGCATATCCGGATTTGCATGGGCGCTTGAAGGCAGCACAGCAGCTGCAATGGGATAAGTACCAACACTGTTTAATACCACTTTGATGGATGTGTTTGGGTGCTGTGGTACGTATGCTGTCTAGTGCCAGGCACTATGACAGGTGTGTTCCACCAGTCCTGCCCCCCATGGGCACGGAAATGGTGTGGGGCAGGTGTCAACGGTCACAAAAGGGCCCTTCAGGATTGATCTATCTGTACTGTAGGATTCTTTGTGGGCACATGGACTAGTGGGTGCATTGGCTGGCCATGGTCCCTCATGTGTGTAGTCCACATAGTTCATCAGGTCCGTGTTTCATGTGGGAATTGAGTTATATTCTGGGGTAGTGGTCACTAGTCAGGAGCATAGTCATGACTATTGTTGTAGGTGCTGCGTGTAGGTGTGTAAGTTGGATGGGAGTGTGTATGCACCAAGTATGAACATCCATTCAGGTATTTATAGATTTCTCTCATGTTTTGTCTCCCCACACCTGTGCTCCTGTGTTCTTTGTGTACATCAGCATTATCTGGCGAAGGAGCAGTGGCACCGGCGAGTGGGGATGCAGCGGGCCACGGTTCCAAGGAGGCAGAGTCGGCGGAGCCCAAGGGGATCAGTGGGTTGGAGGGCGAGGGGAGTACCACGGGGGAGGCAACTACCACTGGTGGTAGTGACTCTGATACCTCCTCCGATGGGAGCTCCCTGGTTTTGGCGTACCCTAGAGGGCCCACCCATTCTTTGTCATCTTCTGCCACCCCATGCCATCACCGACCTCCCAGTTGCTCCCATCCAGTTGCCCGCGCCCGCTCACCCAGGAGGGTGGGTGTCTCCTTCGCCCCAGGCACCTCATTCCCTGCCCCAGTCAGCCCTGCTGCCCCCACATAGGAGGCTATTGACCTCCTGAGGACCATCTCTGTAGGGCAGACAGCCATCGTGAATGCCATCCAGGGGCTAGCATCCCAGATGCAGCAATGCAATGCATACCTGGAAGGCATTCACTGTGCCATGTCTGGCCTACAGAGATCTTTTCAGGCTCTGGACTCCTCTTTGACGGCACCTAGTGTCCCTAGTCTTTCCGTGCCCCCTTCAACCACCTCTACCCCTTCCAGCACCCCACTCCCTTCACCCATCCCAAGCACACGTTCAGACAGCCGTGCACACAAGAAGCACACAGAGAAACACAAGCACCATACTTCCCACCACAGGCATACACACAGCCAACATACAAAGGCACACACAACAACATCCACTTCCCCCAGTGTGTCCACCTCTCGGGCCTCCCTGTCTGTCACCTCAACATACACACCCACAAGCACTGCACCCTCAGTCACTGCTGCTGGGCCCACTCTTGCAGTCACCACAACATCTGACATCCAGTCATCCACCCCAGACACCACACCTGCAGTCACCATTACTACATTGACTGACACATGCAGCACACTCACCAGATCTGCAGATACCCAGACAACATCCATTTACACTGGCAGCCTGTCTTGTCTCACTGTGTTCACCCCCCCTCCTCCCAAGACACTCTAACGTTCCCAGACACCCACTCAACACACATCCACCACACATCAGCATACTGCCCAGGCACCTGCATCCACGTCCAGCACACCTACACCTGGTAGAAGCACTCCCTCTACCTCCACTCCCACACCTTCCTCCATATCCACCCCAACTACCCCTAAGAAACTTTTCCTCTCCCGTGTTGACCTGTTTGAACCCACTGGCCCACCCTGTCTCGTCCCTAAATGTGCCCATCTCCTTGCCCTGTCCAATCCTTCCTCATCCAAGTCTGCCCCAGTCTGCCCTTCCCATTCCCGTTCCCCTTCCACAGAGAGGAAGAAGCCCCCTGTTGCCCCAGGTCCCTCTGCCACCCCCCTTGTCCAAGCCCACTCCCCCACCTTCCAAGGGCAAACCCAAACCCCCTCCACCTCCCAAACGTAAGCCCAAGCCCCCCCTTCCAGGTGTAAGTCCCCACCCGCCACCCTAGCCCCTGTTCCATGAGGTGCCTGGCTGCCCCATTGATGTCCCTTTACGGTGGAGTACCCTGTGCACATGTGGGAGTCAAGTCCGGCCCATTTGGGCCCTTCAGGGTCTTTTCCATGGACTGGCCAATGGCCTTATTTGGACATTACTATTTTACTTTTGTATTAAAGTTTGTGTGCCCAGTGGTGCTGTTGGCATAATATGGAGACTTGGTTCATCGTTTCATTGTGGGGGTGTGGGGTGCACATATGTGTACTTTGGGCAGGTCTTTGTTGCCTTGTGTCGGGTAAGTACCTCTTATTCTGTTATGTATGGCTTGTGATGGTGGGAGGGGTTGGGAGTGCGTTGCAAGGTGGGTGGGGTGGGTGTGTAACTGTGCTCTTTCTTCCCATGTTTACTAGGTTGCTTTACTCATCTTCATTGGCGGTCACAGTCGTGGAGGTTTACTGCAAAGAGCAGGACTGGCATTATTTGCAACTCTCTCTCTATGTCTGCTTCGGCATGTTGTGTGTGCCTACGGTGAGTGTTTCCTTTTATTTGGTTTGTTTCTGCCACTCCCACCCCAGAACTGACAGTGGTCTTGTGCTTCATTATTTGTTGGGCGGGTGGGGCCTTTCCGTCGGCCTGTGGGCAGCCTCTTCCGTCGTTGTCGGCACTCCAATGATGGCGGTGTGTAGATGGTGTAGGAGGCTGGCCTGGCTTATAATGGGTACCTGATGGTGCTTACACCTTGTGCCAGGTCCAGTTATCCCTTAATAGTAGATTAGTAGTGTTCTAGCAGCTTAGGCTGATAGAGGTAGCTATAGCAGAGCAGCTTAGGCTGAACTAGGAGACATGCAAAGCTCCTACTATACCACTTATATCATATAGCACCATATCATAAGAATCACAATACTCAGAGTTACTAAAAATAAAGGTACTTTATTTTAGTGACAATGTGCCAAAAATATCTCAGAGGATATACTCCCTTAGGAGGTAAGTAAAATACACAAAAAATACACACAAACCAAAATTAGGTAAGTAAACAGTTAGAAAAGTAGTGCAAACACTGTAGAATGCAATAGGATGCAATAGGCCTAGGGGCAACACAAACTATATACTAAGAAAGTGGAATGCGAACCACCTAGGGACCCTTGGTCTAGTGTAGTGTGTAGAGGGTCACTGGGAGTGTAAGAAAACACTAAGGCCCTCATTCCGACATTGGCGGGCGGCGGGCGCCGCCCGCCAAGCTGAAACCGCCAAATGGCCGCTCCGCGGTCAAAAGACCTCGGAGGCCATTCTGGCTTTCCCACTGGGCCGGCGGGCGCCCGCCAAAGGAGCGCCCGCCGGCCCAGCGGGAAAGGCCCTGCAACAATGAAGCCGGCTCCGAATGGAGCCGGCGGAGTTGCAGGGGAGCGACGGGTGCAGTTGCACCCGTCGCGATTTTCACTGTCTGCAATGCAGACAGTGAAAATCTTTATGGGGCCCTGTTAGGGGGCCCCTGCACTGCCCATGCCAGTGGCATGGGCAGTGCAGGGGCCCCCAGTGCCCCCCAGGGGCCCCATGACACCTGTTCCCGCCATCCTGTTCCTGGTGGTAAAAACCGCCAGGAACAGGATGGCGGGAAGGGGGTCGGAATCTCCATGGCGGCGCTGCTTGCAGCGCCGCCATGGAGATTCAGCCCAAGCAGGGGAAGCAGGGGAAATCCGGCGGGAAACCGCCGGATTCCCTTTTCTGACCGCGGCGTCAGAATGGGCATTGAAGCACCGCCAGCCTGTTGGCGGTGTTTCCGTGGGCCCCGGCCCTGGCGGTCTTGGACCGCCAGGGTCGGAATGACCCCCTAGGTGTGTCCAAGATACCCCACCCCAAGACCCTGAAAAGTAGGAGTACAGTGATACTACTTTCCCAGAAACACACTAAAGTTGTGATAGGAGATTCTGCAAAGACCACAACAGACTGCAAAGCACTGAAGACGGATTTGTGGACCTGAGGACCTGTAAATGAAGGGGACCAAGTCCAAGAGTCATGAAAGTGTCCGGGGGAGCAGAAGCCCCCAGATGAAGGTGCAAAATGGCTGCCCCTGGATAGAAGACGCTGAAGATTCTGCAACAACGAAAGGGGCCAGGAACTTCTCTTTTCTGCAGAAGATGTCCTTGTTTCTTTGGAGAAAGACCGCAAACAAGCCTTGCTAGCTGCAAAGGTTGCGGTTGAAGAAAAAGGGTACTGCCCGGGCCCAGGAAGGACCAGGAGGTCGCCACTTGGAAGAGGAGACAGAGGGGGCCCTCAGCAATACAGAGAGCCCACACACAAGAAGGCAGCACCCTCAGAAGTACTTGAACACAGGTTCAAGAAAACTGAGCACGGCGGTCATCTCAACACTACAAAAGAGGGTCCCACGAACCCGGTGGTCAACTCAGTGAGTTGAGCAATGCAGGATGGAGTGCTGGCGACCTGTGCTATGCTGTGCATGAAGGATTCCATGCAAAAGTGCACAGAAGCCCTAGCAGCTGCAGTTCACGCAGTACACAGGATTACTGTCTGGTGAGGGGAGGCAAGAACTTACCTCCTCCAAATTTGGACAGTTGGACCACTGGACAGTCTGGGTCACTTGGGTCCACCACCTGTGTTGCACGGGCCATGCTCGTCAGGATGAGAGGGGTCCCAGAGTACCGGTGATGCTGAAGTTTGGTGCCTGCTGGTGCAGGGGGAAGATTCCGTCGACCTACGGGAGATTTCTTTTTGGCTTTCAGGTTGAAGGGTGAAGGCAGACAGCCCCCAGAGCATGCACCACCAGGAAACAGTCGAGAAAGCCGGAAGGATTAGGCTCTACAATGTCGCTGGTAGTCTTCTTGCTACTTTGTTGCACTTTTGCAGGCGTCCTGGAGCAGTCAGCGGTCGATCCTTGGTAGAAGTCGAAGAGGGAGATGCAGAGGAACTCTGGTGAATTCTTGCAAATCGTTATCTGAGGAAAAGCCCACTGGAGAGACCCTAAATAGCCCTCAGAGGAGGATTGGCCACCTAGTCAGGTAAAAACCTATCTGGAGGGGTCTCTGACGTCACCTGCTGTCACTGGCCACTCAGAGGCCTCCATTGTGCCCTCACACCACTGGATTCAAGATGGCAGAGGTCTGGGACACACTGGAGGAACTCTGGGCACCAACCCTGAGGTGGTGATGGACAGGGGAGTGGTCACTCCCCTTTCCTTTGTCCAGTTTTGCACCAGAGCAGGGACTGGGGGTTCCCTGAACCGGTGTAGACTGGTTTATGCAAGGAGGGCACCACCTGTGCCCTTCAAAGCATTTCCAGAGGCTGGGAGAGCCTACTGCTCCCCAGCCCTTAACACCTATTTCCAAAGGGAGAGGGTGGAACACCCTCTCTCAGAGGAAATCATTTGTTCTGCCTTCCTGGGACTGGGCTGGCCAGACCCCAGGAGGGCAGAAGCCTGTCTGTGGGTTGGCAGCAGCGGTAGCTGCAGTGAAAACCCCAGAGAGTTGGTTTGGCAGTACCCGGGGTCCATGGTGGAGCCCCAGGGATGCATGGGATTGGCATCCCAATACCAGATCTGGCATAGGGGGACAATTCCATGATCTTAGACATGTTACATGGACATATTCAGAGTTACCATTGTGAAGCTACATATAGGATCCCAGTGAGACAGGCAAAAACAAACTGACACACAAGTAAAAATGGGGGTAACATGCCAGGCAAGATGGTACTTTCCTACACATGGCTGCTACTTGTTTCTCATGTGCTTCATTATTTGATGGTCCGGACTGCCAGCCTGTTGGCAGTAGTTACCCCCACTGCCGGCGGAGCGGTGATTGCCGCCATGCTCATAAAGAGGGCCATAGTCTTTTTGCCACGTAGGTTGCAAACACTTCTCACCCCCTTGTCTACTGGAAATAGTCACATGTTTTTCAGCGTCTGGAGGGACAGAACACTTGGGTACCAACTTCTTTGGACAAGGAACCAGTCTATCCATGCTCCATGAATGGTTGTCCTCCAAGATCACCACATTACATTTGACCTCTTTATTTTGGAAGGTGTGTAATATTCACCAAACCTGTTCTGATTGTTGATTGTTTTTTTACCAAAACCCATTGCCCTTTTTTCCACCTCTGTTGTCTCACACCCCATTTGTCATCAGACCATGTGTTTTACTAACTTTGATTCTGGAACACCTTCTGTGCCATTTATTAGGATTTTTCTCGGATTTTCTCTCCCCAAATAACCATTTAGGAACTAATTTGGAACAGGGTTTCCTTCTCCCCAGCTACTCAAACAAGGACAAGCCTGTGATGCTATTTGGGGTGGTGTGATACGGCCATAACATAGCCTTGACTTATTGAACAACAGGGATACCTGAGGCTAAACCAAATTGGATCACCTCTTTGAATTTTCTGTTAGCCTTTTCTACCACCCGTTGGATTTGGGACAATATAACGGGGTTCTTACATGCTGAATGGACAGTCCTGACAAGAAGATTTTCATCTCCCCAAAACAGAATTGAACTCCATTATCAGTTATGATGGTATTGGGGATGCCTTCAGAGGCAAACGTGTCTTACAAAAATCCTATGAATATTCTAGTGTGAGTGATAATCAATGAGTGTTAATATATTCTTCTCTTGGGCTCCCAAGACACTGAGACTGCCCACAATAGGGCTACCTTGGCTCAGGGACTTGCTGTTACAATGACAAGCTCAAGGGGAGCTTTGTGTATTTGTCTGTATTTATAATTAATACAACACGCATAACAATCCTTAACTCTTTCTTCTAAAATAGTGTTCAGGTACGGGAACCAATATTCTGCTCTGACCCTGCTCTGTCAGGCTCTTCCCTAAATGTTCCTCGTGGACTAGATTGACAATGCACTTGTTAGACCTGTCAGCTCTTGGCATGGTTTGCCCTGTCTTTTTGGCTTCTGACCTCCTGTTTTTGATCCTGTGCTGAATTTTGTTTTTGCTGGCTTTAGGGCTCTGGGCACTTTACCACTGCTGACCAGTGTTAAAGTGCAAGTGCTTTCTCTTCAAATGGCATTGGTGATTGGTGCATCCATGATTGGGATATTTGAGTTACCAGCAAGCCCCTATTATAGTGTACCAGATGTGCCCAGGGCCTGCAGATCAAATGCTACTAGTGGAACTGCAGCACTGATTGTGACACCCCCATACATACCCCTGTAAACATGTCTCAGGCCTGCCATTGTATTACTTTTGTGATATAGATGCAGTTTTAAACTACAATTTCGACCTGGCAAGTGCACCCACTTGCCAAGCCCAAACCTGCCCTTTTACCACATTTAAGTCACCTCTAAAGAAGGCCCAAGAGTGCAGTGTATTTAAAAGGTAGGATGTGCAATAGAGTGTTTTACATGTTTTTATTGCAAGATGTATCTCTACCATGGGGTAACATGGGGATTGCCTTAAAATATCTCTTTAGTGTAATTTCCCATTCGGAGCAGATAGAGATTAGGAGTTTGGGGTCTCTGAACTCACAACTTAAAAATACATCTGTTGGTGAAGTTGGTTTTTAAATGGTTAGAAAGTGGGCATTTTCTTGCTTAACCATTCTGTGCCTGTGCCTGGCTGTGGAATAAACATCTGGGTGAAGATGACAGTTGGGCTGTTTGTGAATTCCCTCCAGACAGTCACACAAAGGGAGCTGAGTGTGCCCTCATGGGTCTTCCTCAGGTAGAGTGGTGGGAGGAGCTGACACTTGCATGTGAATAGGGCTGTGCCTGTCCTTACACAAAGCAGTCTCTAACCCCTTTGAGTGTGTCTGGGGCCAGGGCAGGAAAGGTAGGGTCCTGTGCACTACAAAGACTTTACTTTGAAGTTTGCCTACTTCAAAGGCAGAAATGGGTTTAAGTACTGGACCTCTGACCCCACAAAGTTAGAACACTTCTGGACTGAGGACATTATGCCAGGAAGAAAAGCTGGATGCCGTAGAAGGGACTGCCACTCTGCCTGTTGCTTTGTTGTACTGGCCTGCTGCTTGCTGCTTGCTGCTTCTGTCCTGGTAGTGAAAGGACTGGACTTTGCTTTCTACATTCTGCTTTCCGAGGTTCTCCAAGGGCTTGAACTGAGCGTGCCTCCTGTTAAGAAGTCTCAGGGACATCAAAGACTTCACCTGCCAGTGCCTGGGCTCTTCTGCTGAGAGTCCTGGCTTGCCAAGTGGTGCCAACTCGAGGTCTGGGGCCCTTTGAAGTGTAAGCTGGTAACCTGAAGGACAAACGTCACACACTGAAGAACCACAGCTGAAAAATCGATTCAGCGCCTGTCCTGTGGCCGGAGAATCAACGGCAGCACCTGTCTTGTGGCTGCAGAATCAATGTAGCACCTGTTTCCCTGCGGCTCCATCAATACAACGCATCTGGATTTTCCATGCATCGTTCCCAGGACATCAATTTCTCATTGACCCCAAACCTCAGTAAGGAATTGAGGCTGTGTGCCTGGAAATCAACACATCACCTTTCCTGTGAGGAAGTAACTGATACATCACCTCCCCTGCCAGTAAGGAACCTGACGCATCGCCTCTCCTGCGCGGAAAGAACCAACGCATCACCTCTACTGTGTAGTAAGGAACCCTCGCATCGCTTTGCTTTTCGACGCCTCACCTCCCCTGCGGCCCTCGGCATCTTTGTTTTTGACGTATCCCAAGTACTGTGTGCTAAAAAGATACAACCATTGATTCCTATGAATTAAGTTTCATTGAAACCTTTAAAAAGTGATATTTACATATCTTGTATGTTGGATTTTTGTTATTTTGGTCTTGTTTTATTTAGATAAATATTGGCTATTTTTTTAACTGGTGTGGAGTCGTTTTGCAGTGTTTTCACTGTGTTACTGTGTGGGTGTGTAAAAAAAACTTTACACATTGCCTCTGAGATAAGCTTGTCTGATCATGCCAAACTACCAAGGGCATAAGAAGGGGTTATCTTAGCTGTGTGGCTCCCTTACCCTGACTAGAGTGAGGGTTCCTACTTGGACAGGGTACAAAGTACTTTCAGCTAGAGACACCATTTCTAACAGTGGTCAGTTACATTAGAGGGCAAGACTTAAAAATGGAATGTTCAATTATGGGTATCTCATGTCTCACATTCTAATAGAGTTGTAATTCTACAGCCACATCACTACATCTGTCTGGCCACCCTTTTACAATTTGCTCTTTCACAGAAGCCAGAAGCGAAAACCTTATCATTTGTTGCGGCATTTACCCTCTCATATTCCATCAAAGCCAGTATGGTTCCTGGTATAATAGGTAACTCCAGTTCCTCACTAACATTATTCAAGTATGCAGGCATTCTATAGAGGAAATCTGCAGCTTAGTTTTTTCTCCACAAACGTACACCATTTTGTAATGATAACCCTGTAACCCCAACACCCATTTGGCAATTCTGGGTGCTGTGTTCTCTATCTCTTTTGTGGAAAACACAGAAATCAATGGTTTGTGATCTGTTCTTAGTTCAAAAGGTAACCCCAAGTAGAATTTAAAATGATCAATAGCCCAGTAACAGGCCAAGGCTTCTATTTCTACAGTGGAGTGGTTTATCTCACTATCTCTAAGAGTTTGAGATGTGAGTGCTATTATACCTTCTGCACTCCTACTCCAACAGGGTAGCCCCCATTTGTTTCTTACTCCAATCAGTAGTTAGAATTCCTTCCCCCCTAGAGTAAAATCTGCCTATGCTGGGCACATTGACTATGGTATTTTTTATTTGTTAGAAAGATTTTGACTGTTCATCACCTCATTCAAAAAGTGTGCTTTTCTTAAATAGAAGTCTTATTGGTTACATCGGCCATGTTCCTCACAAACTTTGCAATGTATTCTGCTAAACCTAAGAAGGATTTCATCTCTTCTTTGTTAGCAGGAGAAAGGATGTTTTTGGCAGCATTCACTAGGCACATCTTGGGTTTAATGTGCTCACTGGAGATGGTATGCCCCAAATAATCATCAGAGGTAACTCAAATTTTGCATTCTCTTTCTTTACGATGAGGCCAGCATCCAGCAGCTTACTCAACACAACACACAAATTGTTACCATGTCCCTTCTCTGTGGACTCATATATTAGGCTGTCATCTTGGAAACACTTGACTTTGCTAATGCCTTGTAAAAAATGCTGCATTGTCCTCTGGAAGGCTGCTGTAGCAGAGGCTAGTCCGAATGGCTTCCTTAAAAATGTATACGTACCAAAGGGTGTGGTGAATGCAGTTAACGGTTGTGAGCCAGGGTGTAGCGCAACCTGATGGTAAGCAGAGAGGTCTAGTACACTGAAATATTTTTGCATCATGTATAAGGTTTAACATTTCGTTAGATCTTGGGAGAGGATAGCGGTCCACCAAAATGTTGGCATTCAAACCCCTTAAATCAATGCACAAGCGTCTCTCCTTACCTCCACTCTGGAGGGGGCCAACCATTCTGAGCAATCAATCATCTCTATTATTTTTTTTTCTTATTTGTCCAATTCTTTTTTCAGCAAATGCCTCATAAATAATGGGACAAGCTAGTTTCATGTACTACTGGTACAGCATCATTTTTTTAACTTAATCTTGTGTGTCACACCTATCAACAGCCCCAGGTCTTCTGAAAACACCTTTGGAAATTTGTCACGTACTCCAGAGCCTACAATATATCTGTCCACTGGCACCTGTTCTTTGTTATTGGGTCTAACCTTATAACTAGGTCATTCTGGTGTTTCCAACCCAAAATATTGGATCCTTTCTCAGTGATGTACATCTTACCAACTGTGTGCTAATCCTGAAATGTGATGTGCATTTTCACCATACCAACCAGGGGAATTTAACTATATTGTATTCCCGCTGGTGTGATATCAGGAGTTTCTAAGATATATTGTTTATCGCCCATCTTCTCTTGAAAGGTTTTGCTATCAACGAGGGTGAATGTTGAAAAGGAATCTCAAAAACAGTTAACTTGATTCCGTCTAAAAATATATCACATGTGGTATGACACTTTGCTTTCAGATTCCATAGCGATTTGGAAAATAAGTTGTCCCTCATCCTGGTGACTTTCTTCTTCATCGTTTTTTAACATGTGTACTTTACTACCCACTTCTTTACACACCTTTGTTAAATGACCCCTCCTTTTGCATTTCCTGCATAGAGCACCTCGGGAGGACATCTGGGACTATTTGCTAAATGATTACTTTAACCACATCTAAAACATTTACATCTATTGTCTTTCTTTGTCGGGGTGTGAAGGCTGTGTGTCTTTAACTTTGTAAACATTTTCTGCATCATTCAATTTATTAACCTCACGGCTCATTCTGTGTATGTGCCCTGACCCTTTTCTTTCTTACGCAAATATGGCTGTGTGTTCTATACTTTTGGCAATGTTGATTGTTTCTGGAAGAGAAGGGTTCGAGGACAATAATTTTTCTTGTACTTTGAAATCATTGGTACATCTTACTACTTGGTCCTTGAATAAGGAATCTGCGAATGCTCCAAATTCGCATGTTGCAGAGAGCCCTTGAATACTGCTACATAAATCACCACTTTCTCATCCTTACCTTGTGCTCTATTAAAGAATGTGTGTCTCTCGAACACTACATTGGTGGACTCCGTAGCATGACATTTCAACTTGTTCAAAGTGGATTTAAATACATCTGTCTTCCCATTGGTCTCATCAGAAATATGTCCAACTATATCTTAGTAGGTTTTCCTGCCTTAAACTCCCAAATTGTGCAGTAATATGTGTTGTTTACGCACAGTTGAGAATTTCTCTCACCCTATGGCTATTATGTATGAACTGAAAATCTTTATCCACCCGTGCTGAGGTAAATGAGGCTCTCTAATCTCATTCAAAATCGGTGGGGGCTGGTTCATGCTAGCTGTTCCCATAGTCATTTTACATAATCTCAAATGTTCAAATACTCAATGTAAGAGGTTCAAATTACAATGCCCTTAAGACCACAAAACAAAAATATTATTGCACAGATGCCAAAATAGTTCTCATACAAGTACTACTAGATATTGGGAGGGAACAGGTGAGGTATAACATTTATCACTGTTCCATTAATGTGGGACTAGATTAAATAATGGAAACTCTTTTCTGGGGCAGTGAGTCATCAGAGACACAGTGCATCACATGTTCGCTCAATGAAGCAAGATAATTATGC
The DNA here is from genome assembly GCF_031143425.1 of Pleurodeles waltl. Taxonomy (NCBI): domain Eukaryota; kingdom Metazoa; phylum Chordata; class Amphibia; order Caudata; family Salamandridae; genus Pleurodeles; species Pleurodeles waltl. The sequence continues at coordinate 449,629,008 of NC_090443.1, forward strand.
GAGGCATGGCAACACTAGGCCCCATAAATTCAGTTACCAAGAAGAATATACAGGATGGAGGCACGTTGATACAATCAATGTGCTCCTCACACCAAGTCAACCTGACAGATGAAGTTCTCAAGGTTTATCACATTGCTCACACAACACGCCGGTTAGCTACAGACATGAAACAACGAGCTCTGGTGTAACAGGAGTGCACAGAGCTTTTGTGCACTTTGAGGGAAGGATGGAGTCCCTCGGCAGTAGATCCCAGCCCTCTGAAGGAGTGCCCCCCCCACCCCCCCCACGGAGGCAGAGTAAGGACATGATTTGGCAAGACCAAGGCAGGCAGCAGGTCTTCTCCCACCAGAGCAATGGCACAGCCCTAAATGAGGCATGGTAGAGATCTGACACTTTGAAACCTAGCACTAGAGCAGGAAGGCAATCTGCATCTCCCCAAAAAGCTCTTGCTGAGATTGGGTGTGGTAAGCTGAAGTAACCTCTGGATGACAGCGCACAGGTAGCATGTAGTGGGTGGCACCAGGGTAGCCGAAACTCAAAGCAGAGGTCAGGACCCCACAGATAATAACAGATAATTGGGGTGTCGGGGGCAAAGCGGCAGTGCCGATACCACTGAGGCACCAACAACTGCAAAAATCACAAATCCTCTGGAAATTCCTCAGAAGGACATATCGTCCTCTCAGCGGCAGCAGCACTCACCCTAAAACAGTGAGAGGAATGACAATCGAGTACTAGAGAACCACTGGTGTGCTCAAAAGCTTCAAAGCGAGATTAAAGCAAGGGATGCTGCCCCCTACACAGCGCATCCCATCCTCTTTGCTAAAATATTGAAGTATGAAGCGACAACAGCGTAAGTATGAAGAGAGTGTATTCCAAGTCATCAGGTATCTCAAGCTCGCATTACATATTCCCAAGCCCTTTGCATTTTGTCTTCCTCATCCAACATTCTAACCTGAACTCCTTCCCAACATTCTGATGTAAGGTTCCAATCATGGAGTATGAAGGGGGGGGACAGGGAAAAGACTAAGGAGACAAGCATTTGCAATGCAATGGGTCTCGTATTTGCTCGAGGTAGAGCTATTAGCGTTGTAATTTCCTAACTAGACTTTTCTTGTTACTTAAATTGAAAATGGAAAGTAAAAGTTGACATAAGTGAGTCGATTAAAAGCACCGTGGCCGCCATGAGCATAAGCGCGAAGGAGACACACAAAAAGAAAACGTTTGCTAGCAGTCAAACGTATCGGCAATCGTGCAATTATCAACGCAATGGGGTGTCTGCAAGGCGGTAACAAAACCACCCTAATGAGGGACAAATGTAAAGCATTTACCAATGATATCAAAGGAATTTTGAAAGGCAAGCCCAGGAACGAGTGAAAATGATAGGTGTACGGTGGGTGTGGTTAAAAGCCAACAATACTTCCAACAATGTCATAGGGCTAATTTATAGGCATAGATTTGTAATGATGCATGTGCACACCTACAAAATGATGTGAACATTGTGGCCAAGTCATTTCACGTTTTTTCTAGCTTTTATTTAATTTTGGCTATGCTCCACGGCATTTTGCCCATTACCAAAAGGCGTTGGGAAAGCCTACAGTCCCCCCCCCCAGAAATGGACATATTGGATTTGCTAATGCGAGTGCATAACGTGGCCTTGTGCAGAAGCTCAAACCAGGCTCAAATACCAACCACTTGTACGATCTATGAAGGGTGCATGCGCCATAAAGGTATATCTACAAGGAAAGGTATCAAACACCCAACTAAATTAAAAAGCAGAAGGGTTAAATAAAAGGAAGCGCAGCAGTGTTTTGGCGGCCAAACACATTCCTCCACCTCGATCGGCCACCTCGAAGCTTCCACAGGCAGATTAATTCCAACAGCTTTGGCCAACAGGGCCCAGCAGCTTGCTGCGTACACGCACTTCACTCAGCATCGAATAACACATCACACTAAATTAGGGTAAATCAAATCTCATAGGCAAAAACCTGCACATCAAGCACCGCTGTTTGTTTTACTTCTGCATTCCAGCATCTTACAATAGGCACAAATTAAAACAGACCATAAAGCACAGCTGTCTCGATACTTCAATTAGATTTGCAAGAAACTGCACACGCTGTAAAAAAAAGATTTGATTTATTGATGTTTAAAAATATCCTGTAAATAGGAAAGCACGTTCTTTTTTACAACATATTATTGCTGCAGTTAAAATATAGTTTCTTTATGTGTTTTAGCATTGGGGTAATTTTATACATGAATTTAGCCATCAGTCGCACTGGTTTGTGCTACTTCCTCACAATGCCAATTGGATACTATTTCTTCTTCCTCTGACCCAATGCCCACTCTCATATGCACGTTGTACAACCTTTACATACAGTTTTTAAGCAGGGGAGAGCTGCTAATTCTTCCAAATGTGGTAACTAGTGCCGCATCAGGGTAATTTCCCCAGAAAACACACTACGCAACAAAATAGAATGTTTTATAAGGAACAGCAGAAAATCTAGCCTATGGCAGTTATGGCGACTCCAACTTTTGCTCATAAAGACTGTGACGCAAAATCTGAGCACTATTCAACTGCCGTTCATGGTAGTCAGCACTAACCCTTTTTTGTTATAATTAATCGCTACAGTACTGAAAACTGGGAAAAAAGAGCATGCTTGCGCTGCTACACTTCACTCGTAGTGGAACCTATCGGCAAAAGTGCATAACATGGTCTATGTCATGCAAAGCGCTGGACTTCTGCCAAGCGTGATCGTGCTGCGAAAAAAAGATAAAAAGTAGTCCACAGACCTGATGGGAAATAGCGAGCCTCGCATTTTTTCAGTACTTGGTCGCTGCGCTCGAGGAGGGCTAACCACCGGAAAAGGCATGACGTATGCGTGCCTTCCACTAATGAAAGCAAGCAGATTTTGAAAGGCAAGCCCATGAACCAATGAAAGACACTGATGAGACATGGACGGGCTTCAAGCCCTTTTCTATCTACTAACACGCCTTGCAAGCGAAACACATGAGCAAGCGCATGCGACGCAGGCTCAATCCTAATAAAAAGGAGGCATATGAAATAGGATAAGTAAACTTGAGGCAATGAAATGTAAGAAATGACAACACCTAGATACCACTTTTCAAAGTTAACTCGTTTACAGACTGCATCATCATAGTTATTTTTCAAATGGGGGAAGTGTAAGTGAACTCTAATTGATGAATCCATAGCAATGAATTCATAACATCAAATCAGGTGCTTTTGGTGGGATCCAGTTTTTTTTTAAATTCCAATTTTGCAGAGGCTAATAGCTTATTTTTTTGAATGTATTATTAACAATACATTGCAAGATATACAGTTCCAAGAAGGGGAGAGAAAGCATTCAATACGTATTTAATTACTCATAGCACAAGTAACATCATACTAACATTATTCCATTAAATGAAAAAATGACAACGACCACTGGCACTTGTACTCTAAAATACTGAAGTCCTAGTGCCATAGATTTAACGGTGTGCCCCATCTACCTTCTGTAGGAAGCTGGGTTGTTAATTATCGTGGCGTGCAGCTTCAGTTGTTGTGGGCGCTGCAGCACAACTGCCACAAAGTCAAATAAACCAGTGGTTAAAATAAATACCAGTAGCTGTGTGTAATCCTGGTGTGACCCATAGTAGCTGTGGCCTGAGTGACATGCTTCCCTTGGTGGGTATTGTTTTGTTTAGTACCGTAAAAACATTAACGTCAATGTATACATTTGATAAAGTTCCTAAATGAATTAAGTACGAAGAAGAAAAATACTAAAACAACAACAATCGGTTCAGAGAATCAGACGCTACAAATTGTTAAACAAAAGTGGCAAAAACACCCATACAACAACGTTGGGGAAAGATCCAATGTATGTCAAAAGGGTGTGCTATACAAGGACCTGAGAACTGTCTATGGATGACTGGTAATGGAGTGAGGGTCGGGAAAGTGTGTGAGGGGGGCAATTTATCCCAAATGGTTTTACCTTCAAACTTTGAAACGTTTTCAGAATTGAAAATCTTCCAGTGGGACATAGAGGCATGCTACATTTGGATAGGGACACATAAAGTTGAATACCTAAATTTCGGGGTCCTATGGTAGCCTCTCATTTTGTGCTCAAAAGCACCAACAGCCTTGAAACAGGGAATGCAGCATTTTATCAGACAGGCTTGGCACTTTGTCTCAATCCTCCAGAAGTCAAAAAGTGTCTAAGTCACAACTTCAAAAATATCTTCTTACTGAATGTTCGAAGTGATTCGAAATATTGAGAAACTTAATTTGGGCTACCTGACAACCTAACCCCAAAGAGACTGGCGATGCCCTTTGAGCTGCCCTCTCCCATATATTTCAGTTCTTCCTTTCCTTTATGGTTAACCCTTTTCTTAGAAAGCTCTATTTCAAAATGGTTGCAGTCACCCTCATCCACGCTCAGCTCTCAGGGCAATCTAAGCCTGCCTTTAGGCCGAGTCATTCCAATTAAATGCCACCCTCCACAGAGATAACCCCTTCCAAAAGGTCACCCTTTCTAATGTACTCCACTCCCTCCACCCTCACAAGTGCATAGAACCAATGTTGCTGGGAAAATTCTTAAATCAAAGGCCCTCTTTTTACAGTGTCTAGTCTTTTGAATGTAAGAGAGGAGTCAAGGCCATTCCGCCTGCTACTTTGTTTCAGATAAACAGCCTTGGGAATCTGTATAAAGGGACGAGGTGATTTTTGGTTGCAAAGCCTGATTCACAAGCTTGGTAAACACAAAAACATTTAGTACACGAGGCCCTGAGAAGTGCGGATGTTTCTTCTGCGAGGTATCTGCTGCTCCTGAACTTGTCAACCCCCTTCTGTGTGCTCATTTTCAAAGGCGCTTCCAGACAGAGCCTTCAGTTGTGGCTGGAAATAGAACCTCGGTGTACTCCTAAACTAGATGCCTGCTTGGTAACCAGGGCCGGCTTTAGGGTGGTGCGACCGGTGCACCCAGTACTTAACTGGATGGGGGGTCGATGACCTCAGGGGGGCGCTGTGTTTAGCAATAAATGTAGGAAACTTGCGATTTAAAAGCACTTGCTGAAAAGTTCCTTGTGTCCAGCCTTCAGTAAGCAATTAAATGTCAAGCTACTTCTTGTGATTAACGTTCTTGCTAGAGCGAGAGATCGGTGTTTTGTTCAGTGGCAGTTTTGACTTGCCATAAAGTAGTGCAGAGGGTTAATATGCCTGATGCAAAGAACGTAACTGTGGCTAGCTGAGTGGATTAGTAAAGCCAGCCTTTACCATCGCTTTAAAACAAATGAAATGTATGTGGGAGACAGGCTATGGAGAGATGAGGGGCACTTTTGCTGGGTGGTAGTGAGGGAATCTGAGGAGGTGGTCATGGGATGGGGTGAGCGCTAAAAAAGATTGTCGCACGTGCGCCACCAGAGCTAAAGCCGGCCCTGTTGGTAACTGAGTGAAAGGTAGGCCCTCATGTAAGGGATACAGTGATCATAACATCAGAGCTGATGGAATATGTGTTCATGTGTTTGTCTGTAAAACATGAACCTGCACACACTTTAACAAGAACTTAACAAGAACAGACATAAAATCATCATAACACTCAGGTGATGGTTGTACAAAAAAGAAGTGCTCCAACTCAGGCGCACAAAACGTTGTCGGTGGGAGGATACTGAGGAAGTGAGCTACCTTTCTGCTGCAAGGTCTCGTGCACTAGATATATATGGGAAGGCAAGGCGCTATGCCGCAGTGTACAGACCTCGGCCCTATTGACAGGTAGAATTTGCAAGCCAGTGGTGCAACACCTGCATAAACGGATGCACATAAATGTGTATAGTATTTGATGGACTGGGAAAACAGTGAAACACACGTGATGTTTCTACTCACTCAACGAGAAAGTAAGCAAAACATTGCAAAATGCGTTCTTTTGAAATGTTATAGTTGAAGAGAAAACCTTGCTAAATTATATATTTCATATATTTCAAAGAAAAGGTCATAGAACTGTTTCACAGGTTGTAGCCGGATCTCGGCCAAGTGAAACGTCAACAAATGAATCTTCAACCCCCATTCTGTCCAGGACATCTTTGAGACTAAGGGGGTCATTCTGACCCTGGCGGTAAATACCGCCAGGGCGGAGGTTGGCGGTAGCACCGCCAAGAGGCTGGCGGTGCTCCGCTGGGCATTCTGACCGCGGCTGTACAGCCGCGGCCAGAAGCGGAAAGCCGGCGGTGTACTGCCAACTTTCCGCTGCCCATGGGAATCCGCCATGGCGGCGCTGCTTGCTGCGCCGCCCCAGGGGCCCCACGACACCCCATACCGCCATCCTGTTCCTGGCGGTTCGCCCGCCAGGAACAGGATGGCGGTATGGGGTGTCGTGGGGCCCCTGGGGGCCCCTGCAGTGCCCATGCCAATGGCCTGGGCACTGCAGGGGCCCCCGTAAGAGGGCCCCACAAAGAATTTCAGTGTCTGCTTTGCAGACACTGAAATTCGCGACGGGTGCAACTGCACCCGTCGCACCTTCCCACTCCGCCGGCTCCATTCTGAGCCGGCTTCCTCGTGGGAAGGGTGTTTCCCGCTGGGCTGGCGGGCGGACTTTCGGCGGTCGCCCGCCAGCCCAGTGGGAAACCCAGAATGACCGCCGCGGTCTTTTGACCGCGGTATGGTCTTCTGGCGGTTCCCGCTTGGCGGGCGGCTACTGCCGCCCGCCAAGCTTAGAATCAGGGCCTAAGAGTCATATGGAGAGAACAAAGAAACTCTGACGATATTTATACCAGAGGCTGAATCTAACACAATAAAGTCACTACAACTGATACAATTCATACTCAATGTGCGCATGTTTAAGTAGGACTACACTCGGTATATGCCTCACTTCCTATTCATCGACTGTGGTATCTTATCACAAAAAAATATGGCTTCAAACTGGTGTTGCATTAGTGCTCCTGGCTCTAAGGTATTGTTGCAAGCCTTTGTACATGTGATCAAGAGTAAAGGAAAAAAAAGCTGGAGGATGCAGACATTTCAGAAAAAGTGAGAAATCCATGGAATACTTAAACAGGCGAAACAACCCAGAGGTGTCACCAAATATTTCGACATCTCAAATAAACACACAATGGGAAGAGGCATTTGCCGCCCTCTCTGGTTAAAAAGGATGAACTCAATGGAGCCAGGTGGTTTTCCCCAAGCTATTGCACAAGTTGTCCATTGGCGTCATAACATTCTCCATTCACTTAGGGATCCAGTAGAGTAAACCTCTATGCGTCAAGATATCCTTCACTGCAAAATTATTCCAAACTGTCTCCAGGGTTTTGAATATGGGCGATTTGCACAAAAATATCACAACTTGCTTTAAGCTGTGCTATAAACGCTCAGAAGATCTTGAGGAATGTAAGTAGCTCAAACCACGTATGGAATTCATTGTGTGTATGTGTTAACTGACAAAGGGGTATCTGATGACCCTCATTAAGTGGTCAGTATCAAAGTAAAATCCACTGGGCAGACTGCGCACAGTTAATGAGCTTCTTTAGAATGATAGCACACTGCAGAAGTTTAATTGTAAATCTTTCCATGCGAAAAGAACCTTTGAATGACTTGCTGAGCAGCTTTAGCCATCAAGTTGATTGTGATATCACTCAGAAATAGCCCTTTCAGGTCATCAGAGATACACTGTGGCAGACTCCACTATGATTTGTACAGAGCAATAAAACTAGTCAACACTACCAATGTATTAACCTTGGGAGCTATAGTGATAGTACAGGATGCCGGCTTTCAAAATAGATTGTTAATGCCACCAATACATATGTCTTCGCCAAAGAACACTACTTTTGCTTCAAAATGTGAACTGGAGATTGACACTGTCCTTGTAAAGGGGTATTGTCCAGGCGAAAACAAACTGTCTCAACCTAGCCACAAGCATTGAATGGAGGAAAGGCAACATGTCTGCTGAGAACATACAACTCATTCAGGAGAGTCCCACACTCAATCGCTCAAAGTAATATACAAGCTTCCCTTGTGAATGGGTGCCTGCAAGTGGGAACAAATGACCTGGTTATTTACAGTTAATCTTTATTACTCCGAGTCCTGGTCTTCCGCGTCCCAGCCCTTACACGATCAATGTATCTCCAATCTCACCGACCTTGCATAGCTAGCCTGACCAAAATATTACTCTCAAAGGGCACCCATTTTCCATTGATCCATTCAGGAGGAACTTACTATGACCACTTTGTGTAATAATCAAGCTGAAAGAAAACAGGAAGAGAAAAAAATCAGATAGGAAGCCAGTACAGGAGGTTAGTTCAGGACTGTGACGAGGAAGACCTAGACTCAAAGTAATGAAGAACAAGGTAAGTAACTGGGTCATTACCCCCTCGTCCATTTCAGATAATAAAAAAACAAGAAAGTATGAGATGAACAGCCACAGTCAACACATTTCTTTAAGAGAAGCACTCTTAAAGGTTGCCCCTGTAGAAGATCTTTCTTCCACACGATTATGAAGATCCTGAGCTGAGAGCTCATATGCCTTGGAAATTGTCATCTTACTTCTCCTAGAATGGGAGGAAGATGAAGGAGGACAAAGACCTCTGCCCGAGACCACAAAGGTACAAAGGTGAATTAACTTTGCAAAAATAACCTGTTCTCTTTAGGTAAATAAATAGGGCTCTATGCACATACTGAGTGTGGAGATTCATCTTGCCTGATGATGATGGAACGGGGGAAACACTGGAAAGATAGTATCTGACAAACAATGAAATGTAGAGGCTGTCACAAGTCCATCTTGTGGACTATGTGCTGCAGGTTTTTCTCACCCAGCTCATGTCATCCTTCCCTTGTGGAACCTCCCTGACCGAACACTCCAAGTTATCCTTCTTTTGTGGCACCTTCTTTTCTTGAGCATTCCATTGCCCCCATCCCAGGAAACTTGAACCATTGAACCTCCTGTTCTGTTGCTCAGCATGTTTAGTCTGCTTTGCACATGCAGATTATCATGTGTCTTCCTGCATATTTTCATGTGTCTTTAGGACAAGTTACACTTTCCACTGTGACCCACTGAACTGTTCCATCAAATATATGGGGTTCTGTTATACTTGTTAATTGTTTCATATTACTGTTTGTACCTTCCTCCTGCAAGGCCTCATATCCGTTGTATGTCACATGTGATTATTCCCAGGTTCATTGCAATATTCAACGTTTCCACATGGGCCACTTGAATATTAATCAGAAAATCACTGTTATGTTATGCTACAAATGTAGATTGCTTGTACACTTAAAGGTCTTACAAGGCTAGAAAATAGGGTAATAAGGTATGGTAAAAACTGAAGAGCAAGAAACGGAAAAGGTGAGGTTCTCTGCAGTTGTTATTCTAATTGTGGAAGATGTCAAATGATGCATTTGTTGCCAGTCAACTGCCCAAGGTGAAAACTAATGAAAGGAGCAAAGCCAGACGCCAGGGGATATTGTGAGTATGGTTACCCTAACATGAGACATAGCTGACATATACTAGTGGTAGTTGGTTTGTTCTCTAGATAACTGAGGGTGAAAACCAATCATAAGTGAAATTTTAGTGCCAAAATGCGAGAAAATTATTTCACATATGTCCTCACACATGTGATCAACACTAATAAGAGCACTTTGTTCCTAGAGCAGGAGATCCTAGAATATTTATCAAAATAAGCAATAAATATCAATGATCAACCCTTGGGGACTCATGTTAACTCCTAAATAGAAATGTGTATGAGAATAGTCAAAAGAGTCTCTGCATATTGAAGATGAACACGGGTGGACATTCAACTTTAGGTTTCTCTGGGCACCCCACCTCAAGAGAGGCATACTCTGACTACTGACAGGAAACCCTGCAACTAGGCAGAACTGTGTAGGAAGCTGGCTATCTCCATAGTGTACCAAATGTAGGGTACACTATGCAGATAGTACAGCCGACCCTTATTGATTACAGGGTTAAAAGAGACAATCCCAAAAGCTCTGTTTGTGGTAGTGTGGGTGAGCAGTTAAGCTTAGCAGGCTTATCAGAAGGTAGTGCTAAGCATTTTTTGTACTCACAGAGGCAATAAATGAGACACATACTCAAGAAGGAACTCAAGACCAATTGTTTATAGTTACTTCTGTGTATATTATGTTTCAACACCAGAATACTGATACAAGAATAAATACTTATGCATTTTGAAGAACACAGACAATACATGTGAAATGTCTCTAATGTGGTAATGCAATCCTTTGCAAAAAAACAAATATATTGCATACGGGTACTCAACAGTGACGTGCTGGACCAAACTTCTGGAGTTTAGGTAAGTAGGGGGCAAGGTCCAAGGCAGCACCAACAGGTCACCTTAGGAGGCTCAGGGGCATCTGGGTTCAGAGATGCTTTTCGGCATTGGGTGCCCTGTTGGTTTCAATGGGAAACAGTCCTGGGAAAAAGAGGCTGTAGGGACTGTGTGTGGGGGGTGGGGTGGCAGTCCATCTGAACCAACAGGAGGGCTCAGCTCTCACAATGCTTGGAGGGCTCAGCTCTCACAATGCTTGGGGACACCTTTGGTCCACTTCAACTTGGGCTAGGGGGCACAAGTGCAGTGGTGCTGTCCAGTGTCTAGTTTTGGCACCCTTCTGAGTCTTAATTGGTGCCGGCAGGGTGCACGGAAGCAGCTCACTACTTCATGGGAGATCCTGGTTACTTCTTGAAGTGCTGACCGTCCTCCCAGGCTTTTGGAGGTGGAACAGCTGCATGACGAGTCATCTTTGCTGCAATTGTCAAGGACAGAAGGCAGGCTGGCAGGATTGAGGACAAGTCTGTTGCTGCTCCTTGGTGCTTCTTTTGGTGGCTCTTTGGTTCCTTCTTCTTCTTTAGTCCAGCAAATCTGTTCTTATGGTGTTAGGAGGCCACCTATATACTTACTTTAGTGGTGTTTGGGGGGGTGTAGGGTAGTAGCCAATGTCTACTTATCTTTGGTGTGCCTGGTCCCGCTGTATGACCACTTCCTGTGAGGAAGGCCTCGTTCCAACCAGAAACAAGATGGTGGAAGCATTCCTCCAGATTTCACTTTGGGTAGCCCATCATAATGGTATGACTGGCCCAAAGATGGAACACGCCTACTGACTAACTAATTTTCCTGCCTGTCCTGCTGCCAAATGGGTCTCAGGGCAGGGGGTGGTTACATCCAGGTCTGGCAAAGCAGGGCGTTGCATACTAAAGGCAGCAGGGTCTTTCAAGTGCCTGGCACTGGTATGCAGATTTTCTAACCATCCTGCTGGAGTAAGTGATATCACCTCCCTCTGGATCAGGCTATGTTTCTGACCTCTGAGAGCCCAGGCTCTCACCTCCAAAGGGTCAGAAACCTGTCTGTGGTGGCAGGCTGGTCAAGACCAGTCAGCCAACACACTCAGAGACTAGTGGGCCTCAAGGGGCACCTCCAAGGTGCCCTCTGGTCACATGTCGTAATAAACCCCAGGCTGGCACCAGCCTGGATTTATTAAGATGAGTTGTTTGATACCAAACACCATAGGGTTCAATAAAGCCATTATGTGACTGGGTCACTCGTGATGACGAGTGTCCAGCACATACCTTAAGATGTCTTCCCTGTTCACTAACAATGCTTCAGATGGCTTCCCTGTTCAATAACAATGCTCAGCAATGGGGCTGGGCATCACAGAGTCATATGTGCTCATGCAGATAGAACCATACATCAAATATAATGAACCCTGACTTAGGGCTCCAAGGCCTCCTGTAGGGGTGACACATATTTAGATACCATGCTGGTGACGTAGCACACAAGGGGTGTGCCATGTTGTATTTTCACCTGGCTTGCACCAGGACACGAAGACTGCAATGGCAGCTGTGTTTAACTTGTTTTAGGGGGTCCCTGAGAGTGGCACAATACCTGCTGCAGCCCTTGGGGATCCTCTGCCCTAACCATGGTGGTACTGCAGCACTTGCTAGAGAGTTACACAAGTAGAAGAGTGTGCCAATTGTGCTGTTTTTAGGGAATGAGCACTGGCATTGGAGACCTGTTTAGGAGGGACCCAGTGCACCTCAGTCGAAAAACCTCAGTACCAGTGAGCAAAACGTGAAGCCTCCCATGTCAAAAAGGGCACTTTCCTACAAAATTACACCAAATTCATACCTTCTTTTGCAAAATAATCACTCTGCTCCTGCAGGAACGGGGCTTAGAGCTAAGACAAGGGCCCGTAATAATTGTAGGAGCAAGGAAATAGTATCTGGACACTGAGACATAAGTGTGATCGGTTACCCTGATCAAGGACTGCAGTACACAAGATATGCTATGCTTTGATCTGAATCCTGATGCTTGAAAGTAACCCCATCAAACGCAAGACGATGAGGCATCAAAAGGACATTTCACCATGATTTCAATAAACTCTGAAGAAATGAACAACATCACAAAGATTGACGCCAACCAAGATATGTATGATCAGAGCTGGAGAGAACCGACGTGGAGAAGACAGCAGTTGTACAAGCAATCTGTCACCTGACAGTCCAGTGTTTGAAATGGAAAAATATAAGTGCAAGTACTCTGTACCAAAGTACCTGCCTGTTTGTGAGAAGTGCTGGTACCCTCCAATTAAAAGTATTACATTTTTCTTGAGAAGTGCAGGTTCTCTCCCTCACATAATAAAAAAGTGTTGGTACTCAGTACCGGACAGTACTGGCCCATTTAAAGCACTGCCTGACACTCAAATTGTGTGGAATGTCAGTTCAGATTGTTACAGCGCGGAAGACACAGTGGGCTCTGAGGGACAATTATTTCCAAAGAGACCATGACTATGAATCTCAGAGAAATGATTTGCAAGGTCATAACTGCCCACCCCAGTGCCATCTGAGAGTGAATGACAAGACGTCCTGACTTTAAGGGCTACTGCCATTAACAGGGTGGCTGGTTCATCTCATCATGTACCTTGCGTCTGTTTTCATTGAGTTTCTGTTTGGAAGGGCAGACAAACGCACGCTGATGCTGTTACTACACATTCCCTGTCGGTTACAACTCACTCACACAAAGATGCTGAAGTACGAATGGGCAATTAAAAGGCGCATTCTGGGTAGGGTGACCAGACATCCTGGATTTCCCTGGACAGTCCTGGTTTTCAGAGGTTTTCAGAGGACTGTACCAGTGTCCCCACGCTTGTTCATTTTACATATCCCGGTTCTTGGGACAAAGGTCAGGTCAACCTGGGAATGCTTTTGTTAATTTGAAATAAATGTCCCGGTTTTTAGGACAAAGGTCAGGTCAACTTGCGCATCAGAACTGAAAGGTATGCTCTCCTTTCACTTGCACCTCTAGAGTCTTAAATACTTCTGCTACCACCTGCTCTCCTGTGAGTGTATACTCTCTCTTTTTTTTTGTACAGGCCAGGCCAGCTATAAAAGTGAGACTAGAGGCTCTAGTCCTACTTTTATGTCTAACCTGCCCCGTTTATTTTAATTTCAAAATCTAGTCACCCTAATTCTGGAGCTGTTAGAAGTTCCCTGTCGTCCTGTATTGAGATTCAAACCGGTAGGCCACACTTGCACATATTTTATTTTTTGCAGTTTTATATAGCGCGGACTTGAGGATATTGGAATGCTTTCCATGAGCTTCAGTTAGATTATAAAAAGTCACGATATATCGTTTTTGGGCGCATTACGATTAAATGATTTCCGCAGGCTCAGAAATCTCGACGCGACGATGAAATTCGATCCTGCTTCTTTAGTGTTACGGTCGGCACTGCTGTCCGTAAAGCCCCATCTCCCCGGATTAACCGTATAGGGCAAGCCAACCTTTTTTGGTTTTAAGAATGGGTAGATTCTAGTTTCAAGGCCTGTTATAATGTTGGCGCTACAGAGTTGCGTTCTATTAACTATGTGCTTTCTACAGACGAAAGAGAAAATATTTGCTTCTATGCGGCGGACATCTTGCTGTAGAACGTCCTTGCACGTCTCTGCTGAGTAGGCAATGGTTTTATGTAGAGTAGGCCACATTATGGTAGTCCGTGTTGATTAATTCTTGTCCAAAAAATCTTTAGTATGGACTAACACTTTAACTGTTTGAGTTTTTATATCTGGTGGTTCAACAAACACTGATGTTCGTAACTTCACAAAGGATTGGAATTAAATATGAAAAATGTATACATTTTCAATTGAGTTGGTGGAGAAAATGTTTAATTTCTTTCCAGAACTGATTTTAAGAAATTGATTTTGCCCCCTCCCCAATCCTTATTGAAATAAACTCTGATCCATTCCAAGATGGCACCCTTGAGAGTCTCCGTGCAGAAAAAGACAATATGAAAGTCCTATTTCTGTGGCGACAGAGCTTCAGCCGGGGACGCCATTTCCGGCTAAAACATTTCACTAGCGTCTTGGCCCAGTTCGTAGCCTTTACGCATGCTTGTACTGTCGTGGATCTGTCTGCCGGTGCAAGTAAAGATTCGAGGTAGGGTCGAGCGAGCTGGGTTACCAAGGTTAGAGGCCAGTGCTACTTGTTGCTCAAGAGAATGAAAAGGCGTTGCATTTTAGTTATCAGTCCTATCTAGTGTAATGTTTAGTGAAACTTGAGACTGTTTTGGTCTTGTTTATAGTTCCTTCAAACTCTGTTTTGATTATGGGAAGGCAACATGTAACACATCTTTTAACAGAACACATGTAATGGAAGTATGAAAGGTTGAGTCAGCTCTATCGTTCATCTTTAGCTCATTCCTAGTAAGTTGAAGTTGTGGAGCTGGTGATGTTAATGCCCAGTCTTGGAAGGATGAAAGACTAAGACGATCCTGTTTGTTGTCTTTTCCTCCGTCACGGGTTGTTGTTGGGTCGCCGGCAATGTATTCGTTTGTCATGCACCCACTTGTCAGCAAAGCACACTGTTATCCATCTTGTCATGTTGTACAATTTCATGATTTTGTTTCGTTTAGTGAATGTTTTGCCATTTTTACATTTAGATCAATGTGCATCTCATGTTAGTGGGTCAACTATCCATTATTTCTTGGAAAGACACTTTGGGCATGCCGCAACAGTTTGCATTCAAGAAACAGAACAGGGGGGATTATATATTGTGAAACTAAATTTTGAGTTTTAATTCCATAATCTCTTTTATAAATCAGCCTACTTTAAAAGAAACCAATTGGTCTGATATTTAGCTTATGAAGTCTGAATACGGTGTCATACTGTATTTGAGTTACGGCTTCTTTACTACCTTCTGGAGTAAGCCTTGGCTACGTGCTATTCACACCTTTCAAGAGGCTCAGTTACAAAATGAATAACTCCATCATTCGAGTGGAACTAAATCGTCTTAAAATCTGAAATTCTAATGGAAAGCAACATTATTTGTCATGCGTAACTACCAAATAACAGCCTCATGCTCCAGGACCTAAAGAAAAAGTATCACAATCTGTTTTAGTCTTTTTCCCATTATATCAAAATATTGGGGGAAGGGCTTAAAATGTCAACAATACAGTGGGTGAGCCCTATTAAAAAACAGGTTGACGGGGTCCTTAACAAGGCAGGCATCTCACTAAGTTGGACAGACACCACCACTAGATTTATTGCTAATCCTGGCCTTAACACTTTATCTAAATATACTGGGAAAACAGTGAATTATAAATCGGGGCGGACCCCACACAACAGTGACACTTTCTGGGAGGGCAGTCCTTTGACCTTTTGATCAGAATCTCTGCCAGCCAAGTTTAGGTCAAGTGTGTTGTGAAACAAGGAGAAGCTTTTTTAATCTCTTGGGAAATTTGCTTTGGAATTTATTCATTTAAACTAAGTAAATTAGAGGAGTACCATCAAAACAAATATAGACTCTAACACAACAGTCACCCTAGGCAGAGCAACAAAGTATAATGTAATACAGAATGTAGAACTGAATTGAACAAAATGTTCTACTGAATTTATAAGCATATATAGCGAGGCTTTGGATTGAAGCTGACAGAAGTATACATATGAATGCACTTATTTTAAAGCAGTTATTTTTTTTAGGCCAAGTTGTATTTTAACACTTATATTTGGAAACGTTTTACTACAAATCTAAGCATATTTCTTCTTGTAACGGAGGGTGGCCACCGCTTCCTCATCAAGTTTTGGTGCGGCTGATAGTTGGAGGCAGCTTAAATTGAGTTGAAAGCTATTAATGTTTTTACCTGTCCCCAGAACAGTGGGATCTCACCTTGTTCTATGTGTATGTAGTAGTTTGCGACAGGTGGTATGTACGTGTTGCACCTTGTGTTCATATAGGGTGCTGATGATGACTTACCGGATGACCTTGCAAGTGTAACGCAACATGAGAGGTTTAATCTTCATACTGCATTGTGGAAATGACTGTAACTCGCACTAAAGGTTTTGAAATAACGTTCAGTTCAATATCCTCTCCATTCATTGATTAGTCCTACGAGGCCACGGCAATATTGAAGGTCAAATATCTGGCTGAAATAAGTTTTTCTGTTGGCAGTTGTGACTGCAGATCAGGTCAGTAATACTTTGACCTTTCTACATTGTGTTTGGCCTTCCCTGCTTCTGTTGCTATGTTTGCAGTTTTAATCAGGGTATAGCCTTTGATTGGCCCTATCAGCTTGCCAATGCCCTATGACCTGCATAAGAATTTACATTTCCAAACCATTTCTTTGTTATTCATCTGGTGTTCTGGAGGTGTTCTACTACACCAACACAGTGAATAGTCTATCCTTGTGATGAACATTGCCAGTAACTGTGTTCTAACAAGGCTGGGAACAAGTCTACAACCTCAGAGGAAATCCAGCTATTTGGTCCTCCTCTGGAAGAAAAGGTCATATACTACATGTTTTGGAAATGAACTGCCCCCTCAGAACGACATTAAGGGGGTCATTCTGACCCTGGCGGTAAAATCCGCCAGGGCCAGCGACCACGGGAGCACTGCCAACAGGCTGGCGGTGCTCCCATGGGCATTCTGACCGCGGCGGTACAGCCGTGGTCAGAAACAGAAAACCGGCAGTGTACCGCCGGTTTCCCGCGGGATTCCGACCCCCATACCGCCATCCTGTTCCTGGCGGTTTTGGCCGCCAGGAACAGGATGGCGGTATGGGGTGTTGTGGGGCCCCTGGGGGCCCCTGCAGTGCCCATGCCACTGGCATGGGCACTGCAGGGGCCCCCGTAACAGGGCCCCACAAAGATTTTCAGTGTCTGCCATGCAGACACTGAAAATCGCGACGGGTGCAACTGCACCCATCGCACCCCTTCCACTCCGCCGGCTCCATTCGGAGCCGGCATCCTCATGGAAGGGTGTTTCCCGCTGGGCTGGCGGGCGGCCTTCTGGCGGTCGCCCGCCAGCCCAGCGGGAAACCCAGAATACATGCGGCGGTCTTCTGACCGCGCAGCGGTATTCTGGTGGTCCCAGCCAGGCCGGCGGCTTCCGCCGCCGGCCGGGGTCAGAATGACCCCCTAAGAGTCTAGTGGAGTGAAGCATGCATGGATTTTGTCTCTATAAGGAGTACCCAAGAACCAAATGGACGTAATGTTAAAGTTGCTCTAAACTACAATTATAATATTGCTTTGCGAGAGAACCAAGGACCTACCCGAATGTTCACGAGTTGTGAGCTTGATGAGCCTTCCTTGCTCTCACCCTTTTTGTACCACCTCAGACCTTGATGGGTTTAGTATCCCCTATTTCCACACTGACATGAATACAAGATTTTGTGCTTTCACTCTAGCCCTTAAGCGAGACTCCGGTTAGCTGAGATTAGATACCCTAGTGCCGCAAACATTTGAGCTATCTGTCTATTTCTTACTCTTCCAGCAAAATCCCAATTTAAAGGCTAAATTAGACAATAATGCTACATGTCACTTCTCCGTTCCTTCTCCATGTAATAATTGAGATCATTAAGAATTCCTCAGATGATAGAAAAAAGCACCCCCGGGACAACTACAATGGATGCTAGATCTCTCTCTCAGCACCTGTAGTGTTACATGTGTTTACTTTGGATATTATTGTTATCTGTAGTTGGTCTCCTCCCAAACTGTGTTCAGTGCTCTGCTGTGTATGTGCTAACTGGACATTGCAGTTGTCTTTGGAAACTAAGAACTTATACTTTGGAGAACGGGCCTTTGGTATTTAAACGCAAACATTTTTAAATAGTTTGAGGTATTTTTGGACTTGCAAACTTTTCAAATATATTCTCTGTGGCCTGAGATCAAACTAGCTGGGATGGACCTCTGTGCACCAAAGGCTCTTGAGAAAGTAAGGCAAAGAAAAGATGTATTCTGGCATGTTTGATACTTGTCACATTTTTTTTGGCATATTTGTTCATTTGACTGACAATTAGAAACACAACCATTCTAAAAGAATGACAACCAAACTTTCAAATCACATATGCATTGTATATGAATTCCTTGCAGTTTTTGTTATCGCACCTTACTGCACAATCATTGTGAATGTTTATTGGGTTCTCTCTCGGCCCGAACCTCTAAAATATTCTGATTTGTTCTTCATGTCAGCCCGTGTTTCATATACAAATGAGTTGTTTGTAAGCTACACCCAAATTAAATTTGTTTCTAAGTCAAAATGGTCTAATCAAACTTTGTTGAAAAATACCACCTTCAGTTCTGCACATTGTAAACCATTATCGAAGGTTACCTTGTGACCCTCACCTATTTGTTGAGTCAGTCACTACCATGAACAGAATAATGCCAGCCCCTGTTCATAACGAGGAAACGCTGGAAACAGTGAACGCAGCATGCATGGGAGTCTCATGAGCTGAAATTACTATCGACAGCTTCAAGCTGAACAAAACCCAAGGGCTGGTCGTGGTGGATATTAGACTCTGGTTATGGGCACTGCCACAATTGAATAGTGCTGCATTTACTATAGAAAAGACTCCTTCATCCTGGCACTCATCTGTTATAATCCCATTGCATAAAAAATGTAGCAAAAGCAACTCCATTGATTATAGACCCGTTTCCCTACTAGATGGGACAGGCAAAATGTATCGAAAAGTGTTAGCCAGCTGGCTATAGAGTTGAATAGACGTTGATGCTGTGCTAACTAGTGTGCAGGCTGGTCTCAGGAAAGGATTGAGTTCTACTGACCAGACCACACACCTTTATGTAATTGCACAAATATGTAGCACCAAGGTAATGCCATTATATGTGGCTTTTATAGACCTCAAATCCATATTTAACTTGATCAGTAGGCAAGTGGGTGCACAAAACATAGAAAGGGCCTGCTGCCTTGTTTTTTACTTTTTTACTCTTCTTAGTTTCCAGTCTGATGGTAGCTTGGCTGCAGAAAATCACCAGAGAGATGAGTTGGTCCACAAGATAAGCAGTTGTGCTGGTCATGGTGGCTTTGTAGCTGGCGTGAGGAGGCAAATGAAGCAAACAGAGTTTGATTGGGATGAGAGTGATGTGATCATATTTCTTCCAGCCCTGGATAAGCCTAGCTGCAGCCTGTCAGATTGTCATAGGAATGCTAGTGTTGAGTGGGAGGCCATGAAGCAGGGTGTTACCACCATCCGGATGCAGGAGTTTGAGGGCTTGAAAGACAGTCTTGAAGGCGTTTTCTGGAAGAAATATTTCTTCTTCCTTTAGAAGAGAGAGCTAGTACCTGCATTCCTTATGTTTTTTTGGCAAACTTGAGAACGAGGCTGGTCCGGGTTGCAGTCCAAGTGACTTCTGTGAAAGTTTGGGTTTGAAGCTGTTTGTCATTGATCCAGGTGGGAAACGTCTGAAACAATGACAACGGAACTACGACAACATTGTTAACGCAAGCGGAACCACGCTCGCGTTAACGACGACTCCCTTTCTCTCTGCCTTAACCACACGTGCTGAACAACGCACATGCGTGGATAAGGCAAACAAAAGGGAGTCCGCATCCGGAGAGGAGGTGGTCAGGTAAGTGGGGCCAGGGAGTAGTTTTTTAGGTTAGTTTTATTTTTAGGGCCGGGGTCGGGGTAATTTTGTATTTGGGGTGGGTTTTTAGGGGTGGGGTTGGGGGGTCAGGATACGTTTTTGTATTTAGGGCGGTGGGGGCGAATTTTAAGGGGCAGGTAGGTTATAAGTGGTGGGGGGTCATATTAATTTTGTATTTAGGGGGTTGGGGTAGGACGCTGTCAGGTAAGGGGCTGGGGGAGGGTTGGGGTAGTTTTTAGGGGTGGGGTAGTTCTTATGGGTGGTTGGGTTATTATTTTTTTTTTTTTTTAAGGGGCGGGGTTGAGGAGTCGGGTAGATTTCTTTTTAGGGAGGGGTGGGGTACTATCATTTTAGGGTGTGGTAATTGTTTTTAGGGGTGGGGGTTGGAGTAATTTTTATATTGCGGGGTGGGTTTTTAGGGGCAGGGGTGGAGGGGTCAGGGTAGCTTTGTATTTAGGGCAGGTGGTGGGGTCGGCTTTTTAGGGGCAAGGTGAGGGTAATTTTGTTTTTAGGGGCGAGGTAGTTTTATTTGTGGGGGTCGGTTGTTTTTAGGGCGGGTGGGGTATTGGGGTAGCTTTTAGGGCTCAGGGTGGGTGGGGGTCGTGGTAGTTTTATTTTTGGTGCGGGTGGGGGGGTCTGGGTAGTTTTGTGGGGGGTCGGGGTAGTTTTATTAGAGCATGTGGGGGGTTGGGGTAGTTTTATTTTTTTTAGGGTGGGATCAGGGTAATTTTATTTTTAGGAGTGGGATAGTTTGTTTTTTGGGTGGGGCTGTTTTTAGGGCGTGGTCAGGGTATGTTTTAGGGCTCTGGGGTGGGTGGGGGTATCAGGGTAGTTTTTAGGGGTGGGGGTCGGGGTAGTTTTATTTTTGAGGCCGGTGGGAGGGGTCGGGCAGTTTTATTTTGTGGGTGGGGGTCGGTGTAGTTTTACTTTTAGAGCGGGTGGTGGGGGTAGGGATAGTTTTATTTTTAGGATGGGGCAATTACGTTTTCAGGGGTGGGGTAGTTTTATTTATGGGGGTCGTGTAGGTTTCAGGGCTAAGGGTGGGTGTGGGGTATCGGGTAGTTTTTAGAGCGGGTGGGGGGGTCGGGTAGTTGTGTTTTTAGGGCAGGTGGGGGGGTCAGGGTAGTTGTGTTTATAGGGCGAGTAGGGTAGTGCCATGCGAAAACCACGCATTACGTTCCACACATGCCTTTACTAGGCATGCTTTTACAACGAAAAATCTTTAAGGCGTGCGTGGTAAAGGCATTTGTGGAACCAAACAACGCGGTCATTGTTTCGACCCCGTTGTTCAGGCATATGTGGTTTGGCGCATGCGTTGTTCCATCATGCATCCAGGTGCTGAACATCCAGGTCCAGATGAGTGCAGGCAGTGTTTGAAGTGTTGGATATCTGGGGCTCCTTTTCTACATAATTTAGTCTTTGCTTGCAGCGCACAAGTTAGTCCTCCATTGCTGCATTATTACAGTAACTCTTGCTATTTCTAGGATTGGTGAGCGAGGTTCTGTATTATTACTAGGTCATAATGTAGTTTGGTTTCCAAGCCTATAACTGCCTCTTGGATTAAAATTTGATTTGAGGTTAGCTACGCTTGGCATTTACCCCATGAGAAAGATTGTAGTTTTCGAAGAAAAACAGTTACTGAATATGAACATACATCAGATTGTATGCACATTTAAACCTAAATATTTAAGGACTACAAATTCGTACTAATGTAGCTCAATCAATTGGACCATAACTTTGCAAAATCTTTGTCTACCATGCTGTTTCATCACTTCATGGTTCGCTTAGCAAATTGAACACGGGTGAAGATGGAGTTACAGTTACCTTTTTTCTCATACCTCTTCTGCCATCTTTCTAGCTCCTGCGTTTTCACTTTAAGGTTCTCCCTGGCTCCACCTGACTTTAATTTCATTACAATTTCTATTTCACCCTTTCTCCTAATAGCTCCCCAACGTTTACACTTTCAGCCACATTTCACTTCTACTATTTTCCCATTCTTTTTGCCTGGCGATTCATCTTATTTAAAGTGTACCTTCATCTTTTTTTAATGTCATTGCTTTTACCCGTGCCTAGCTTTTTTCCTGAATGAGTAGTTTATTTGCAGTTAGTTAAAACAAAAACAAAAATGATAAAACGAGTGACTTAATATCATATTGAAAACAACTCTCTGAGCCATTACCCAGTACGTCTGTGATCCCATCACAAACTGTATGAAATTAACATAGTTCAAATAATAAAACAGATTTGCTGTCGTAAAGGACAGTGTTATTATAATTGTGCTCTTTTAGTTGTGATCATTAGTTTCTCAGGAGCGTTGATGTATTAAATGAGTCTAGTGGTCAATTGTTGATTGTCACCTTTAAAACATAAAATCAGTTTTTCCCGGCATTTAGCAATTCCCAAATAGTTCAACCTATCACTGAGCCAGTTTTTATGGACACTTAAAAGAATAATGCAAATCAGTCTCTTTCTTATAATCACACAAATGACTGTTAGTGGAGGAGCAGATTTCAGGCAAAAGCCAGAGCAATATATTTAGTTTATTTCGTGTTATGGTGAAGAGGGAAACTTGCTTGTAAATTAAGCTGCCTTCGACCATGAAAGTTTTTTAGTTTGTAACCTTTCAGACATGCAAGTGATTGCTTAACACTGTTTTATCTTCGGCATACCTGGCACAGTTAAATGTTTATTTCCAGTTCTTTTAAACAGTTGACCTAGTATCTTTTTTATTTCATTGTTGAGCGACGTCGAATGAGAGAACTACGAATTGTAAAAACTTGTGTCGGGGTTGTTTTATTTCCAAATCCGTGTTTTTAGGATCAGGCAGGAGCTTCTTAGAACTTAGCATGTTTCAGGAAATGGCACTTGTTGGGAATGCCTTTTTTTATTAAGGTGATAGTCAAGGCATGTTTTCTAAGAGTTGCTTTAACCTCGTAACTTAAAGATTTTATAAACTTACTCTTGACTATTTCAGCATTGGTTTCAATGAGGTCTGTGTGACTTTTTAGGTCGGGCGCACAAGCGCTTTGACCTTTTGCAAGTATTGTCGACTTTTAACCATACTCACCGCAAGCCCATCACACTCATTCCTGGGCTTGCCTTTCAAAAATCCTTTATCATTGGTAAATGCTTTACGTTTGTCCCTCCTTAGGGCGGACTTGTTACTGACTTGCAGACTGGCCCTGCTACATGGATAGTTGCACGATTGCCGAAATGTTTGACTGCGAACGAACATCTTTTTCTTTTTGTGTCTCTCCTTCACGCTCATGCCGGTCATGGCGCTTTGAAATGGCTCCGTTACATCAAATGTTTTACTTTTAATTTTCAATTTAAGTGGCAAGAAAAGTCCATTTAGGAATTTACAACTCTAATAGGTCTAATGCAAGACTCATTCCGTTGCAAATGCTTGTTTTGTTAGGGTGTTAAAAGCAAAGCCCAGGGAGTTAACATTTGATATTAAGTAGGAAAGCAGTTGCCAGTGCTCTTTGATCAGTGACTATATGCAAGTACTTACATGTAGCAACCTCTTTGTATTTCAGGACCTGTTATTATTTTTTTAACCCCTGAGACTACCAATTTAATTTATCTAAACTAATTATCATGTAATGGTTTGAGCAGAAAAGCACAAATGCAGCAATAAATCTTTGCCGACCCACTGCTCTTTTTCTCAACAGGACAATATCATCAGTGTATTGAAGTGATAAATTGGGTCTTCCTGAGATGTAAATGATTCCTGTTTACTTTGTTGAACGCCGACTTAAGATCCACAAGAATCAATATGGATAAGGGTCTTAGATGCAATGGATGATTTTTGCTATGATAGTTAAAGGCAAAATGATGCACAGATTTCCCAAAGCAGGCTGAAAAGCTTTTCTGCAAGGTAGCCCATTCTTCTAGCTCTGTTAGCAGCATCTTTGTGAGGAACATGGCTTCCACATCTGCTAGTGCTATTAGCATATAATTAGACAGAGTTGTAGTTGGACCATTCTTGTAGATTGAGATCGACCCAGGAATCTCGTACATCTTCAAGCTGAGTGCAGTTATTGCATAGTGGGTAAAGAAAATGTGTCCAGATTTCAACATCCTTCTTAAAAAAGAGTGATAGGGATGCCATTTGGGCTTGGGCCTCTATCTGATACAACGTTTTGAATGGTTTGAGCAACATTGCTTTCCTTAAAGACGTAGGTTGAAACCCTGTGGGGCCACATATCCTTTCAACTCAGTTGCTCATGGGGAGAGTGCACCCCACTATAATTTAATGATGTGCACAGTCCAAGGTTCCTCAGAAACCTAACTGCCCACTAAATGGACTTGCCTTTTTCCGGTCTGTTACAGAGGAGCAGATCTGTTTTTGGTTTTATTGAAAAATATTTTTCCTATATTTTTTGTTTGACTGTCTCTTGGAGGACTGTGTAGCTTTTTTATAAGCTTTTCTTGCTTCTCTCACTTTAAATGCCTGATCTAGATTAAATGGTGATCTTACGATTCTAAGTTATCTATTCTGCTCCTTTTTGACCTGAGAGGCTGAAAGACCCAACTAAGTTTAATATTAGCAGAACGTTACTGGTTTGTAACTTTTCCAACAACTTTGTTACTGTTGCTCATTATAATTAATTAATTTGTTTGATTGAGGCATAGTGAACTGGTCAACCAGTCCTTAATACTTCTATCAAATAAAGCAGATCCCACCCATTTAATTCTTCCAGCCACATACTCTCTTTGTACATAGTTGTTCAAGCCAACTGGACGATTTAAAGTGTCGACTGTGATCACTTGGGTAAAGTAATTGCTTTCACGTTTTTTTTTTTTTTTTTTTTTAGGTCACAGCCCACCACATCTTGGGGACATCTTAGGGACGTTCAGAAAGTTGATATAGAAATACATTCCTCTTGTTGATCACCATTGGCTTTGTGGTTTATAACTCACAGTTTCTGGCTTTGTTTACTTTAGGCTCTCCAGGTTCAGTTTGTCACTTCCATTGCCTAAACCGTGTTTTCTGTATCTGTTTACGAACATGCTTTATGTTAACAAGCCTTTAAATCTTGTTCTGATCACGTCACCTTTGCTGTGCATTCAAAGACCAAGGTCAAATGTCAGGCACTGTCTTCCAAGGGTGCATGTTTACATTTCTGTCTCTGACTTAAAAGTGAGGATTTATGTATCAATCTTGCTGGATACTGGGAGGGGAAGTCGGCGGTAGGAAAGAGTTTTTTTGTAGCACACAACAACGTTTAAATGAAATGTGTAAGTATTCCAGAATATATCAGTATTATGAATGCACAAGTAAAGCAATTTTTAAAATTATTTCTGAAGTGTTGGAAACAAATATTTTAATATGATCAAAACGAATCATTAAACTAGGTGATGCAGTTCCCACACATTTCCATCTGTGCGCTGTATAGTTTTTTATTTAAACAAAAAAAAACTGTATGTCTGTACAAATGTAATGATCATTCCAATTGAAATATGTTGTCTGTAATGGCAATGTGCTACCACAATATGAATGCTTCATTCTACACTGCACCACTCCACATCACTGAACTCTAATCTGCACCACTCCACTTTACACCACTGCACTCTGCACTATTCCACTCTATTGCACTCTATGCCACTTCTCGCTACACCTCTCTGCTCTACCTGTACCACTCTACTCTGTGCCAGTGCACTCTTTGCCACTCTACTCTACACCACTGCACTCTTCGCTACTGCACTCTACACAACTCCAGTCTAGGCTACACTAATCTACTCAGCACATATCCACTCTGTCACTGTACTCCGACACTCTGCATGCTGTAGTCTACGCCACTGTAGTCTACTCTGTAGACACTCTACTCCAATGCACTCTACTCTGTGCCCCTGGACTCCATGCCAATCCACAGTACGCCACGCTAATCAACTGTTTCACTGCACTCTACATCACTTTACTCTACGCCATTGCCCCCATGCCACTCTATACAACTGCACAATACCCTGCACCACTCCACTCTATGCCACTTCACTCTACTCTGAAACAATCTATTCTATGCCACTGCACTTACGCTACTCTTCTCCACTCTACATCACTCCACTCTGCCACTGCACTCTACGCAACTTTGCCCTTTACCACTTCACTCTGCGCAACTGCACTCTACTCTGCAGCACTGCACTCTCTGCCACTCTACTCTGCACTACTCCACTGCACTCTATACTGCTGCACTCTGTGGTTTTATAATCTATGCCACTGCACTCTATGCAACTCAACTCTACGCCACTCGACTCTCTCTGCACTACTGAATTTTAGTATGCACCACTCTATGCCACTGCATTGTACGCCACTGAGTTCAATGCCACTACACTCAACCCCACTACACTCTGCAACACTTTACGCCAATGCACTCTATACCAGTCCACTCTCTGCCACTCCAATGTATGCCACTCTACGCAATGCCACTCCAGTACACAACACTCTACCACTCTACTCTTCAGCACTCCATTCAACTCTTCGCCGTTCCACTCTACCACACTCAATGTCACTCTCCTCTATACCACTATTTTCTAGTGATGCTGGTGAACAACATGGCTAAAACACACTGGCAGAGCCAGTAGCTCTTGAATAGGCGAGACCTATTTGCCTTGCCAGTGCTTGTTACTATTTGGTAATTTCCAAAAAATGTGAATAAAGGAAGGTCAACCACTTAATCATCTTAGACTAAATCTCTGCCAAGAGAGAAATGAGTGGGACACATTGACCTTTGACCTAGTGTATAGCAGGGAGACAACAGCATTTCACCTAAATATTCCTTTCTGTGTGAATGTCAGTTGAGCGGTGGGTGGGTGGGTGGATATTAGAAGTTTAGTCCTCCTAATATTGTGAACCTGAGATTTAGATTGGAATCTCTAGTAACTATCGTCAAGATACTCCATTTCCAAATGAGGAATGGGCTTCTGCAATTCATATACCAAATGCTTTTGTTTTATACAATGGGTTAGTATAAACATTTATCGTAGCACAGACATTTTACCACTATGAGTGGCCCAGCCTGTTTTTTCGGTCTCTGCTCTAGATGGCATGTATGCTCTGTCTCGAACCGAGACATGCTGTGTCTACATCTGGGGTCTTCAGCCTGCCCATAGGTTTGTCATTTGCAGGCACCTCTTCCCTTCATTTTTTTTTTTTATCACCATTTAAAAGGGGTATGCATATGTCATGCCTTTTCCGGTGATTAGTTGTCCCCAAGAGTACCGGTCAAGTACTGTAAAGCTAGGCAGCAGCTATTTTTAGCTTTTGTTTCAGGACAATTTTTTTTTTTTTTTTTTTAACAGGTGCCTGTCCCGCCATGCATTAGGAGCGCTGTAGCTCCGACTTCATTATTTTTTCGTTTAATCGCATGCCGCTCCTGTTTTTGTATAGTGTACTCTCACCCTCCTGTTCTTGTTTACACATACACCCACCCTCCTCCACTCGTAGTCGCAACCTCCCCCTCACCCCCACCCCCTCAAACATGCCTCCAGCACCGCACAACAATGTATTATTAAGCCACAGGATCTTTACGTCATAGCAGAGTGCTGTTATGCACTAACCACTCTGCACTCGGTCTGTCACAATTTTGATACTGTTCATATTTCATTAAGCTGTAATAGTTTAAGAAATATACTTTTAAAGTACGCAATCAGGACTCTCTCTAGTGCTGCAGGCGAGGGTAGCAGCCATCTTCAGATGGGTTGTTTCTAAAATATGAACCCAGAGAGACACTCCAATATAGTCTTTATAAGATGTCTACTATTGGAGCCCCATCAGTTATTAGCAAAAAATATATACAATTAGCAGAAATCAACGTGTACTAATCTGGAGTTTACATGACCATCCGTAGTAACAAGAATGGGACCGGATTGGCAGTGCTGGTAGATATTGTTGAGCTGGAACCAGCCCCAATGAATCATCCCTCCACTGTCCAAAGACGACCCCAAATGAGAACACCAGCATCCAAGCCCTGTCTCAGATTAACGCAACGGTTCATCACCATGATGTACACACACAACGTACATGATGGTAGCATGTTCAGCACAGAGCCGTTTTACCTTGAAGAAGCATATTTTCAGCGTACAAAGAGTCACTGGGTTGTTTTCATTGCTTTGTGTTTTATGTTATTCCAGATAACAAAGGCCATATTTTACATTTATATATTATCAATTACGATATACTTCTGAGGAGGATGCCATGTTGTCTTGAATTTCAATAGTATTTCTGGATGAACCAGCTGCTAAGTGAAGGAACAGCGCCATCTTGATGTACGGAAAAGCAAAGCTGTTGCTCTCACTGAGCTGTTGTCGCTTTTAAGTGTCTCACTGGTAATCTTGCACAAGCTTCACATAAATGGTGATCTGTTGTGTGCCGGTCAGCTGCTCCAACTAACAGACACAAGGCATTCTGGGATCCATCTCGTTTCACAGGTACAAAGGCTATACATTCTATAAAAAACGATCCGCTCCAGATTTTGGACAGCCTAAGGTAGTATCTGTGAGAGCAATGGGGAAGTGTAGTTTGACCAGAGACCATCACCGGTGGTAACAGTGGTAGCGTGATGGGCGCTTCAATTCTATAGCCAGTTAATCATGCAAAAGAACAACACTGACCTAAAAGTCTTCTGCTACATCTGAAAGCCTGTTGCCCCCATAACTGGCACTATAAACACAACAGCAAGCATAAAAATTGCCACTGTGTACATGACACCAAATGGGAAGGGACACACGCGTCAATAGTCATTTGTGTAGTAATCACTGCAGTCTTATTTTGATGTAGGTTATTTATTTAGCAGCAAAAACAACAAGTGATGGACGGAATGCTGAACATTGTCAAACACTCACCCCCAGTCATAGATCTGGGTTTAATCCATCGTTCTTTTGCTCCCCATGCCACCCCAGTTTGGACCCAGCCATATGCAAATCAGTCTTGACCCTGTTCCTCATGGGAACAGTCCAGACCGAACTGCCAAGCCAGGTCCTCACTGGACCGGAAACAAGCATCCTGGGACCGGTTTCGGGGTTTCACCCCTCATCAGCCAGGCTAGCTTGAATCCAGTGGCATGGGAAGCAAGGGACCCACGTCTGGGCATACCCTTCCCACTTAGGGCGACAAAGCAAAAACAACAAGTGATGGACGGAATGCTGAACATTGTCAAACACTCACCCCCAGTCATAGATCTGGGTTTAATCCATCGTTCTTTTGTTCCCCATGCCACCCCAGTTTGGACCCAGCCATATGCAAATCAGTCTTGACCCTGTTCCTCATGGGAACAGTCCAGACCGAACTGCCAAGCCAGGTCCTCACTGGACTGGAAACAAGCATCCTGGGACCGGTTTCGGGGTTTCACCCCTCATCAGCCAGGCTAGCTTGAATCCAGTGGCATGGGAAGCAAGGGACCCACGTCTGGGCATACCCTTCCCACTTAGGGCGACAAAGCAAAAACAACAAGTGATGGACGGAATGCTGAACATTGTCAAACACTCACCCCCAGTCATAGATCTGGGTTTAATCCATCGTTCTTTTGCTCCCCATGCCACCCCAGTTTGGACCCAGCCATATGCAAATCAGTCTTGACCCTGTTCCTCATGGGAACAGTCCAGACCGAACTGCCAAGCCAGGTCCTCACTGGACCGGAAACAAGCATCCTGGGACCGGTTTCGGGGTTTCACCCCTCATCAGCCAGGCTAGCTTGAATCCAGTGGCATGGGAAGCATCGGACCCACGTCTGGGCATACCCTTCCCACTTAGGGCGACAAAGCAAAAACAACAAGTGATGGACGGAATGCTGAACATTGTCAAACACTCACCCCCAGTCATAGATCTGGGTTTAATCCATCGTTCTTTTGCTCCCCATGCCACCCCAGTTTGGACCCAGCCATATGCAAATCAGTCTTGACCCTGTTCCTCATGGGAACAGTCCAGACCGAACTGCCAAGCCAGGTCCTCACTGGACCGGAAACAAGCATCCTGGGACCGGTTTTGGGGTTTCACCCCTCATCAGCCAGGCTAGCTTGAATCCAGTGGCATGGGAAGCAAGGGACCCACGTCTGGGCATACCCTTCCCACTTAGGGCGACAAAGCAAAAACAACAAGTGATGGACGGAATGCTGAACATTGTCAAACACTCACCCCCAGTCATAGATCTGGGTTTAATCCATCGTTCTTTTGCTCCCCATGCCACCCCAGTTTGGACCCAGCACATATGCAAATCAGTCTTGACCCTGTTCCTCATGGGAACAGTCCAGACCGAACTGCCAAGCCAGGTCCTCACTGGACCGGAAACAAGCATCCTGGGACCGGTTTTGGGGTTTCACCCCTCATCAGCCAGGCTAGCTTGAATCCAGTGGCATGGGAAGCAAGGGACCCACATCTGGGCATACCCTTCCCACTTAGGGCGACAAAGCAAAAACAACAAGTGATGGACGGAATGCTGAACATTGTCAAACACTCACCCCCAGTCATAGATCTGGGTTTAATCCATCGTTCTTTTGCTCCCCATGCCACCCCAGTTTGGACCCAGCCATATGCAAATCAGTCTTGACCCTGTTCCTCATGGGAACAGTCCAGACCGAACTGCCAAGCCAGGTCCTCACTGGACTGGAAACAAGCATCCTGGGACCGGTTTCGGGGTTTCACCCCTCATCAGCCAGGCTAGCTTGAATCCAGTGGCATGGGAAGCAAGGGACCCACGTCTGGGCATACCCTTCCCACTTAGGGCGACAAAGCAAAAACAACAAGTGATGGACGGAATGCTGAACATTGTCAAACACTCACCCCCAGTCATAGATCTGGGTTTAATCCATCGTTCTTTTGCTCCCCATGCCACCCCAGTTTGGACCCAGCCATATGCAAATCAGTCTTGACCCTGTTCCTCATGGGAACAGTCCAGACCGAACTGCCAAGCCAGGTCCTCACTGGACCGGAAACAAGCATCCTGGGACCGGTTTCGGGGTTTCACCCCTCATCAGCCAGGCTAGCTTGAATCCAGTGGCATGGGAAGCATCGGACCCACGTCTGGGCATACCCTTCCCACTTAGGGCGACAAAGCAAAAACAACAAGTGATGGACGGAATGCTGAACATTGTCAAACACTCACCCCCAGTCATAGATCTGGGTTTAATCCATCGTTCTTTTGCTCCCCATGCCACCCCAGTTTGGACCCAGCCATATGCAAATCAGTCTTGACCCTGTTCCTCATGGGAACAGTCCAGACCGAACTGCCAAGCCAGGTCCTCACTGGACCGGAAACAAGCATCCTGGGACCGGTTTCGGGGTTTCACCCCTCATCAGCCAGGCTAGCTTGAATCCAGTGGCATGGGAAGCAAGGGACCCACGTCTGGGCATACCCTTCCCACTTAGGGCGACAAAGCAAAAACAACAAGTGATGGACGGAATGCTGAACATTGTCAAACACTCACCCCCAGTCATAGATCTGGGTTTAATCCATCGTTCTTTTGCTCCCCATGCCACCCCAGTTTGGACCCAGCACATATGCAAATCAGTCTTGACCCTGTTCCTCATGGGAACAGTCCAGACCGAACTGCCAAGCCAGGTCCTCACTGGACCGGAAACAAGCATCCTGGGACCGGTTTTGGGGTTTCACCCCTCATCAGCCAGGCTAGCTTGAATCCAGTGGCATGGGAAGCAAGGGACCCACATCTGGGCATACCCTTCCCACTTAGGGCGACAAAGCAAAAACAACAAGTGATGGACGGAATGCTGAACATTGTCAAACACTCACCCCCAGTCATAGATCTGGGTTTAATCCATCGTTCTTTTGCTCCCCATGCCACCCCAGTTTGGACCCAGCCATATGCAAATCAGTATTTATTTAGCAGCCCCAGACACATCAGACAGGCAGAGGATCCTTCACCACCAGCTTCCTCCACTCCAACCGCCACCCATAGAATTCCCCACACCAAAGGTTCTAATGTTACATCATAGCACAAGACTGTGCTAACCTATCAATATACATAAGTGTAAAGAATTACATACATTACCTACGTTACAACACATCTTCCCTTTTTATATTTAAAAAAAAACTAAAATAATAGTAGAACTTCCATACACTTATCTTATCATATAAATACACTACAAGCAAGTTAATTTTTTTTTTTTTTTAATTCATAGAGGTTTATTAAAAAAAAAAGTAACAGAAACAAACATTATATTTTTCCATTAAACTGTATTAACACATTCAAAGTCATCAAACCTCTTTGGTTTGGAAATAATACTACCAAACATTCCAGTGTTGATTTGACTGTCATTGTTTGTACTGTTTTGTAAGTTTTGTGTACCTGTTGTTTCACTATCACGCAGCGAATGCTGAATACTATCATGCATTGATGCTTCAAGCGCACGCGTTTTACTGTCACTCCTCACTAATCTACCGTATAAATTTGCCATTTCACTACTCGCCTTTTCATCTGTTTCCAACCAATAATAACTCTTGACATTCTCTGTTTCAGCTTGTTTAACATTCCTACACTTGGAAATCCTGCCCAAATGCCACACTCTCCCATCACTTAATTTAACTGAGTTACGGAATACGGCACATACTTGCAGAGGTTCTGAATATCTGCTTTCTCCTTTTCGGACTTTTCTCTCTTTTCTCACTTTCACCCAATCGCCACATTTTACTTTGGATTCCCTTGTTCCGATTTTCTTGTCATACCACTCCTTATATGCTTGTTGAGCCTTGTTGATTTTCAATCTTACTTGATCAGGTGACCATTCAACCCGCTTACCAGACGATAACCAACCAAGATCCTTGCTGATAGGTTCACAACCTCTCATCAAGGAAAATGGACTTTCCTCAGTGACACTACTGGGAGTGATTCTGTAAGCCCAAATTAACTTACATAGCTCACTTTCCCAATTCAAACCATTACTCTTGGCCAACTGGATACTCCCTTTGATGACCCTGTTGAATCGTTCCACTAAACGGTTTCCTTCTGGATGGTATAATGAGGTAGTGATATGGATTACACCATTTCTTTTTTTTAAAAATTTGAATTTCTCAGCCACAAATTGAGGACCATTGTCAGTAATCATACTTTTAGGTAGACCTTCTCTTGTAAATATTTGGTCTAAAAATGTTATAATTTTTTTACATTCTGCCTTATGAACTATTTCAATCTCTGGCCATTTTGAAAAATGGTCCATTGCGACCAGAATAAATTTGTATTCACCATTATTGCATTCCACCAGTCCCACCACTTCCAAACCTATTTTTTCCCAGGGCATATTTGGACATGCAATGGGTAATAAAGGTGGTTTAAATATTTTCAGACACTTTTGCATCTGTTGCATTCCATGCAGTCTCTTAATTTGTTTTCAATTTGCTTATCAAGACCAGGCCACCAATACCTGCTTTTGACCCTTTGTTTAGTTTTGGATATTCCAAGATCTCCTTCATGACATAAATCTAGGCTCTTTCTCCTAATAGAAACTGGAGGTACAACTCATCCACCTCCTGTACATTATATTGTTTTCTAAATAAAGTTAATTTCTCACCTCCCAATAAATTTTTCCATCTGCCCCAAGATTTATGTTCTCAGGCCAACCTCCATTTATGTAACCAGCTATTCTTTTTAAACTGTCATCCTTATTCCATCCTTCCTTCCATTCCATATTATCAATACCTTCCATTCCCTCATCAAATAATCCAGCCACACAACTCTCCTCACCCATTAGTTAAACTACATTTTTTATTGGTAATGACATTCTACTGGGAAAATCAGCTACTTTCTTCTTGACTCCAGGCCAATACTGTACATCATAAGTAAAATCCAGCAATTTTACCAACATCGTGCTCAGTCTCGGAGATGCATTTTGTAATCCAGCAGTCGTTAAAAACCTTTGTTAAAGGTTTATGATCAGACCTCGACAAGACATGAAGTCCCCACACAAATTGACAAAAACGGTTCAATGCCCACACACAGGCTAATGTTTCTCGCTCAATGACTGCGTATCTCTCTTCAGCTGGGGTCAAAGACCGTGTTGCAAAGGCAACAACCCATTCATTGTTCTCATCATCACACTGTGTTAGTACCGCCCCCAACCCTTTATTACTTGCATACGTTGTCACAATGGATTTGCATTTGGGATCAAATCCCTTCAGAAATGGTGCTTTACAAATTTCAATTTTTAAATCCTGAAACACCCTTTGACACCCATCTGACCAAATAAATTTGGATTTGTTCTTGAGTAATTGTCGTATATAATACGTTTTTTCAGAAAAGATCTTAATGAACTTGGAATAAAATTCAATTAAACCTAGAAAAGCTCTCACATCCTCTTTCCCTGCAGGACAAGGAGCCTCTTTGATAGCTTCCACTAAAGCTTGCTTCGGTTTAATGCCATTCTTGCTGATACTATGACCCAAGTCAGCCACTTCCTCTTGAGCCAATTTACATCTACTATACTCTATTGTCAAACCTTTCCTCTTAAGGATTTCTAAAACCGGTTTCAACTTATTATCATGTTTCTCTCTATTTTCACCCATGACTAGGATGTCATCTTGGAAAAACATCACCCCAGAGATTCCACTAAATATATTACTCATAAACCTTTGAAACATCGCTGATGCTAGTCCAAAAGGCATTCCAGTACATTGATAACATCCAAAAGGCGTTATGAACTTTGTGTATTTCTTACTATCCTGGTGTAATGGCACCTGATGGTAAGCGGATTTTGGATTGATAGTTGAAAACCAACACATATCCTTTGTTGCGGAAAACATTTCATTTATGCGTGGTAACGGATATTGGTCAGTTAAGATGTTTTTATTCAGCTCTCTAAGGTCCACACATAATCTTACTTTACCCTTGGATCGCCTTACAACTACTAATGGAGAAACTCATTCTTCTGACTCAACTTGCTCAATAATGCCACCCTCCACCAGTTTTTTCAATTCATCATGACCTTCCTCCTTAATAGAGATAGGTATGTGTCTAACCTTATGAATACATGGAATTGCTGATGATTTTAATTCTATTTTGTGCCGAAAATCATTCAACAGCCCACGTTACCAGAAAATATTTCTGGGTAAGAATCCAATATTTCTTCTTTTCCCTCACCCTTTTCTTTAATTGTCAACGCTGGATCTGGACTGTTGGGGTTCAAAATTATTTCTAAATCACTCTGGTCCGTCCAACCTAAGTCGGAGGGTCCCTTTTTGGAAACGTACAATTTGCACTGTGCTTTCCTTTCTTTAAACTGAAATTCTAACTCCCAGAAACACACAAATTCAATTTTGTCTCTAGTATAGCTCTTGGCAACAACCTCAGATTTGTCAAGATGTGTGCCTAATTTTTCCACCAACCACCAATTTATCCTTCCATACATCTTCATTCACTATGGTAAAGGTGAACCTGAATCTGCAGTCACCTTAATCATCACCCCTTCCCCCCCACCGCCAATTCACATCATGGTTTCATCCTTTTAACTTGATCTACACCTAAAATGTCGTAATCTATACCAAACACCTGATGAACATTTGTATTCTCCAAATCATCGGAATTAGAGTCACTGTCCTCTCTAATGTAGTTAACATTCACTTTTGAGTTCATAGATTTCCTCCTGCAAACCTTTGCATGGTGACCCACAACACCACAATGAGAACACTTTTGATTCCTTGCAGGGCATTTTTTTGAAAAATGCTAAGTGCTCAGTGCTCCCACACCTATAACACTTCTTTTATTCCACACATATTGGTTTACAATTATAATCTGTTGCTTCTTGAAACTTTTTTTTTTAGTTTCACCATCTTTCCAGGATTTTGCATTAGATATTTTTTTAACTTCTTTTATTTCTTGTACTTCATCCATTACCGCTTTGGCACATATACCTGTAAGTTCTGCTTTCTTTACTAGAGCAATCACTTCCTTTAGAGGTGCTTCACCGTTGACCCACAGTTTATCCTGAATATTTGGGTTGCTCGCATGCATAATAATTTGATCACGAATAAGTTCTTCATGGAGTGGACCCAAACAACATGTTAACGCCAGAGCACGAAGTACAGCAACGTAGTCAGCCACATTCTCAGTGTTTCCTTGTTTCCTCTGGAAAAGCTTATACCTATCTACAGCAACACACACAATAGGTGAGAAATGTGCATCAAGAGCCTCTAAAGTATGCGTAAATACATTTCCTCCTTTTCTGGGTTTCTTTTCAATCTGATTGTATGGTTTAAGCCCTCCTGGACCTAAGCAATACAGCAGTACCTTTTTTTTTCTCTGGTGAAAAATCCTCTTCCTCAAGTGTCTCTATAATTACAAAAGTACTCTTTCCATTCCTTTCAAGGCATAGTGGGCTCTCCTTTCGCAGGAATAAATGGTTGAGGATTGAATAAGTTCAATGAGTGTAATGCACACGTTTCACTGCTTGTAATGAGATGGCAGAAAACAAAGAAAATAACACAAGTGCACAATATATTGGTTAAATTTGATAATAAACAGCAATGTATTAGTAATAGAGATCAACTAACCTGTGAACAGTTGATTGTTAATAATACATTTGTGTAAAATGCTGTTATTACATAAAAACCCAGTAGGTGGCGCAGTTGTATAACATTTTAATGATATTAAACTCAACAAATTGATTCCACATTCAAAATGTTCGAACGTTTGTGTTCGTAATCAGCCGAGGATGATTGACTAATCTGTCAACAATGTAAGCTGTGCTGATCAGCGAATCTTTGCAATGCTGAAATTTAACCAACAAGCCGTGTGGAACAGCAAATGTACCAGAAATATGGCTGCCACGAGGAGACTCTGAGGGTAAATTCACAGTACAGTTATA
The DNA here is from genome assembly GCF_031143425.1 of Pleurodeles waltl. Taxonomy (NCBI): domain Eukaryota; kingdom Metazoa; phylum Chordata; class Amphibia; order Caudata; family Salamandridae; genus Pleurodeles; species Pleurodeles waltl. The sequence continues at coordinate 449,665,668 of NC_090443.1, forward strand.
TCATATCGTAATGAGGATACACAATCCTCAAGATCCGGCAGTTGAAGACTGGCTGGGAGACGCATAAAGTAGGTAATGGATTTCAAATGTACTCACGTTCGTGCTGAATTAAGCCCATACTTGCCACAGCTGAATCCGTCCTCTGAGACTGTCTAAGTGCATTCATTGTATGTTTAGAGGACGCATGTGGGAACGAACGAGTATTTTGTGGCTCACTAATTAACAATTTCCTTGGTCCTCCTCAATCCTGTACTGCGTCCGATTCTCCTGGCAAGCTTGATTATGGTAGGGCAGGCAGAGTAGTGTCACTGCCTCGCCATCATCGCAATCTGCTTCACCACGTGCGGGGCTGCGTCACCTTCTTCGCCAATTTCTGTAGTCATCACTGCAGTCTTATTTTGATGTAGGTTCTTTATTTATCAGCCCCAGACACATGGTACAGGCAGAGGATCCTTCACCACCAGCTTCCTCCACTCCAACCGCCACCCATAGAATTCCCCACACCAAAGGTTCTAATGTTACATCATAGCACAAGACTGTGCTAACCTATCAATATACATAAGTGTAAAGAATTACATACATTACCTACGTTACAACAATTTGCAGACAAGAACAAAGCGAACTTATCAGTGCCGAAAACGTTGGTTAGAGACCAAAATAAATATTGCCTCAGGAATGCGGTTGAGCTTTTTGTGGTCATTTATCCTTTGCTAAGCTGTATAGTTAATTTTAGTTCCTATTAGTGAACGCTCACATTCCTCATCACTACTAAAGTCTAGTTTTCATTGCTTTGAGGGGACGTGCGCTGACTAGTATGAGAGAACGTTTGTCAACCATGCTTTATTGGTCATAAAACAGGAAACATGCGACCTTTTAATTAACAGTACCATAGTGCTGGTAGTGCAGTGTGCCACGTCTGTATTTTTTTGATTTCTCAACTAACGATTAGTTAGTTAATCAAATGTTAGGTTGTACCCTTTTATATATATATTTTTTTTTAACTACTCAGAAAGCAGCTAAGTTCTTTATTTCATGTTAGATCCTTTCGTTCAGTGTCCTGTACCTAGCTGCAGTCAAGGCTTCTTCCTCCCAACAACTGTCCCTATCTCCAACCTACTACATTCACTCAGCATTTCAGACACCAGCTTAGACATACTGGGAGAGCTGTATGCATTGGCAGTGTAAATGTATTTGTGTACTGCTCTGCGACTGCTCTTATTGATATACACAAATGCATTAACGTTGCCAGTGCCTATAGCTCTCAGTTTGCCGAGACTGATTAGCATTGCCAATGCTTGTTATTAGTAAAGGTAGAACTGAAGCGCATCTCGTTTAAACCACTTATGCTTCTGATGGAAAGCAGATTGAAATGTTGGTGGCTAAGCCACCTCTCTCTTCTCCTTTAGGTGTTGCTCTTTGGGCAAAGTTTTTTTATTCAGTGAATCCAGCTATAGGGAATTCACTTTCACACCATGTCTGCGCTATGAGGGGTTGGACAATTAAGTTCCAAGAGCAGAGCTCACGTTTTAGTTTTAGCATGCTTATCATACCATGAGCTGTTGTGGAACATGGTTAACTAGTCTTCACTTACACCCAATAACAAAAATAGTATTTTCTTTCCTGTTGTCTCTTCTCTGTTTTTCTGAAGTAACAGAAGTGATGTCCATATCCTGGTTAGTAAAGTCACGGAAAACCTCTCACTCTCTGTTGCACAAATTTGCTGTCTTTGGAATATATCACAAAAGTATCTCCTTCTCTGCCTGCTTCTCTTCACTTCATCTCCTCTGAATTCTTTCTTTCGTGCAACTTATGTGCTACAAATCCAATACTTAATTAGAAATGTATCTTCAAAGTTAGTGTTTTAGGTAAGGAGTGAATAATCTCACAGGCATACAGACATGGCAAATAATTATGTTATGGAACGTAGTAAAATTCCTTAATAAATCTAGAAGTGATACCTTTGCTGGCACTAACTTGTTTTTTTCCCGCAGGCTGCAGAAATGATCGAGGTTGTGTGTAACGACCGGCTGGGGAAGAAAGTCAGAGTAAAGTGCAAGTATCCTTTGAGAAAGCAAACATTGTGTGTTTTGGAATGGCCTAGATGGGAAGATTGCAAAAGCTGTATTTAGGTCTCATGTCAGATAATGGGTTGCTCTCATTTGCAGGATGACTTTCAAATTGGGGCCTTAACCCCTCCCCTACGGGGTGTTGAAACAAATGTTTGTACGCATAGACTTAATATCTCTTTGGAGGGATTCAGTTGTTAGTATTGAGTTGGGCAGCTGAAATTCTAAAGATGTTTTTTTTCTTCCCTTTTTTAATCCAGAGGCGTACATATACAGGCTGTTGAATTCAGGTAGAATTACAAATATATGTATATTAAAAAACGATTTATCTGTTGGTCAGGCATCAGAAGTTTTATTTATCTATTCAGTGACAAGTTTTTGATTCTTGGTGAAAAGTCTCTGACACTTTTCACCAAGAGAAAACGTGGATCAACACACCAAAGTCAAAATAAAATGCAATGGAAAATAGCATTAGCAAACGTCACATTACAACTACAAACGTAGTGTAACTTAAATTGTTATCGCCTCTAATTCTGATTTGGTTTCCTTTTACACCTGTAATAGTCCAGTGGCGGTTGTGAGAACGTACAATGACTACACTTTGGTTGGCATGACAGCATTTGGTTTGTTGCACAGGTAAAATTTCAACTGAAACCTTAACCCCCACTAAAAATGAAAGAGAGTAGAAATAAAGTGCATGTTAAAATTCAATAGATAAGGGACCAGGCTGTAAAAAATTATGTCTTTCATTACTACTGCTTGATGATACGAAGTCCAACCTTGAACCTAGATAATCACCAGCCCTATGTCGTCTTCTCCTGTTTTACTCTAAATTAAGTGGTTACAATGGCAGCATGTCCACGTTTGTATCTAGAATTAGTGATCTAATTATCTTGTCCACTACCTAGTGCAGACCTAGTTTATGACGTGGTAGCTAGTCAGAGCTAGGAATCTTGTTTTGAAAACACTTTTTGAACAATGTTGAAATGTGAGAGCACATTTAGATTTGCCTATGTTTTCAATAGTTATTGCTGGATTTGCAGTATTTCCTTATAATGTGACAAGTCTACAATTAAAGTGTAATAGCAGCAGAGTGCAATTTACTTATTTGCTTGCCTGTAGATTTGGTGGGCTCAGAAATTGAATACAGCCCGTCAAAGGTGCAAATGACCTTTTGATTTCTGATCAGTGAATGGTATTTAGCTTAGTTTGTGTATAATTACCTTTGACTTGATACATTGGTTTATGATGGGTGGTAAGCGTTAGACTGCTTAATACATAGAGTTCTTCCTTAGCTACCCATAGGAGCTGCATCATCCACAGATAGTCAAACTAAGATATACCTTTCTTTGCCAAGGCTGAGAGCTGACCTGAGGCAAGAACTGAAGCTGTAGACTGATCTATAAATGTAATTAGAGTGGTGGCAGGTCACAACCTTGGGCAACTCCCTTGCAGTTATAATGAGGCCCATAATCTCGACATATAGTCTATTCGAATAAAGGTAAAAAAGTGATTGAGCTAAGTATATCCTTGTCAGTGCCTAGAACAGTCAAGGTGGACCGCGACGTGTTGAGTAATAAAACTCAAGCACTATGTAACAATTTAATTTATGGCATCAACTATATAATTAGCTAAAAAAAAAAAAAACTTATGTTGGAAAAGAATGGCAACCAGGCCTTCATAGAAATAGAAACTGGAGCTGATTCACAGGTCTGGCATTGGGTTTGATTCATCCCATTTAACTTTTGTAGTTTACAGGTAGACTTGAGATGTGTGTGTATGTTTACTTTGTCTACTGCACTGAAGTCCAAGAAAAGGCAAAGAAAAAGCAAGCTGTTTGCCTGAACTGAAACATTAATTAGCTTGAAATAGAAAACATTACACCTTCACATTTTTACATCTCGCCTACCAGACAGTGCAAGCTTTATGGTTGCAAAAGACCTATTGTGAACTTACTGTGAGATAAGGCCCATTGTTTACCATTGGTTGGCTTTATTATCACTCTTGTTTGCTCGCTTCTTAATCAGTGGTTTGCCTTCTTCTTATGTTTGTGCCTCTCCTGGAGCGTAGCCTCTTAAACTTTCCTTTAATTAGCTGACTAGTATCCTTTCACTGGTCACTTTTAGGGAACCACTTTTTTCTTTTTGGTTATGCACTCCATGAGGGTGCATGTGTTTTTCAGCTGTCTCACTCATGTGCTCCCTCCACATACCAGCCCTCTCCGCCTCTACCCTCTTCCCCTACTCCCTGGTGTTCTCAACATTATGTAGTTTTCCCCAACCTTGTGTTGCTCTCTTGCACATTTTCTTCTGTTGCTCTTCACTTCATAGTTTATTTTATTTTTAATTTGTGTTTTTGTGCAATTTTTGTAATTTTATTTACTGGTTTACTGGTCTAATTGGCTTCTGACTGGCAACAGAGGATGACTCGACAGGCAACAGCGGTTGCGTCACTGTGCTTTTTTTTTTTTTTTTTTACCCTTCCTTTTTGTTCTATACAAGTGTTACACCGTATTGGCAAACTGCAGTGTCAAAGCCAGTATGTCTAAAAAGCAAGAACTATTGGCTTTGTGAACGCTTGATTGATTTACAGGAAGCCCTAATATGACGAAGACCATATTTAAATTTGCTAATATATTTTCAGTATCCTTAACAAAAAGTCATCAATTGAGTAAAGCTTCAACAAAACATTTGCACAACTTACAACTTGGTAATACAAAACTTTTTAAACAAATGTTCAGGTAACAGATTTGTTAGAGATAGAGCTGTTAAATAAGTAATTTGAGAAGTACACTTGTGCAAGCAAGCATGCATAGTCGAAGAACAACATCAATCTCCCAAAGTATAGCCAAACATATTCTTAAGATTGATGACCTAATTGGACGGATGCATACTTTTGAATTCCTGCCTCATTTCTGGAATAAATCCTATGCAAAAATTATTTTATAGCCCATACAAACTGAATTCTGTCATGTAAAATGCTACCGGGATTCACTCGCATACTCCTCTGGAACTTTTTTGTAACATCTAAAACTAAATAAATGAGTAAAAGGGCCTATGTTTTGAACAATTGTTATAAGCTTTGTCATAGTCTCCAGCATCTGAACTATCCTGTTATACATATAAGAAAACCCCTGAATGATATAAGCATGTTGAGCTTAGGTTTTCCACCTTTATGCTAAAAGAGAATGATCCGTTGGTGAAGGTTTGCATGCTCATCCTCCTGCTGAAGCCTTGATTCTCTATTCAACAGCATGTCCAAAGGCAGTGTATAACAAGTTAAGAATGGTTCTCTGGCGATATAAGTGATTAATGGTCTTTACTTAAGAAATTCCCTTTTATTTTAAGGTGCTCCTCAAATAATATGTACTTTTTCTTTAACAAGAGTTACTTAGCAGTGAAGATACCATAGGGGATTTGAAGAAATTAATTGCTGCTCAAACTGGTACAAGATGGGACAAGATTGTACTCAAGAAGTGGTGAGTTATAAAGTGTTTGTTTAGACAACTTCTGTGACCTAAATAATCATTTTAACATTAATGTGTCCTACAATTTATGCACCCTTTTATACTGCAAACTATACCTGATTCTTTGGTGCCCGTATAGCCATTTTGTACGCCAAAGAAAATTAAACCCAGTGTACAATGATTTAAGAGTGTACAGTACATTTAAATAATCTTCGTTATATAGCACTACATTCTATCTTAGGAATACGCCTCTGCTGTTATTTTTACAGATATTTTTGTGAATGTATCCCTGCATCATGACAGATTTTTGATTCTGTTCTATTGCAGCAAGTTGTTTTTCAAATCTTAGTTTTAGTTGTAAAAAATGATTTTAAATAACTCTATTGGAGAGAGGGTTATCTTGGTTAATGGTTGGAAGCCCAAGTATCATAACCATCTTGATTTTTCTAATGTTTTTTGGGGGTATTAGTCTAAAGAATGACCCAGCAAAAAGACTTCCATTAAGTTTGGTAGCAGTAATAGCTGTTCTGAGAACCTCCTAGCTCATTAGTTAGGTTTGTACTCATTAAAGTTCACTTATTATTATTATTATGAGTCCATATTTATATTAAAAATGTGCAGCTTTTAGTTTGCTGATGCTAATCACTTTGTGTTTGTTATTTAGCTCTCCTTCCCCAGATGCTACAAGTATGCAACTAGTCTCAGTAGACCCTAACAAGGATAGTCATTTATTTACAATATATGGAAGGTTGGGTTCTTAGCGCTTTCCTGAACATCAGGAGCTTGGGTTCATTCTTAGTCCGATGGCAAGGGCTCCAGGAGGTTGTTGTGACATCTTAGAAGTTTTGTCTTTGCACGTACCGTTTAGAATTTTGGTTTTACAGTGATAAGAGTTTTTGTTCCCGAGATCTCTTTGCTTGCCTGCAATGTTAAGACAGAGAGTTGAATACTGGAGGAACGGGGACCAGTGCAGCACATTTTAGATGTATTCCTCTCTTCAATAGTAGTTCACTTTAATGGGTAGGGTGTTAAAAAGAAATTGTGGGTAACAGAAGTCTGTCCATTGACAGAAGGCAATTGAAGAACCCAAGCAAGTGTGACAGGACTGGAGATGGCTAACACATTTTCCACTGCATGCCCCCTTCCCCTGCATCTTATCCCAAAACCGTATTTGGTATTTTTTTGGGGAAAATTAATTTAGGTGTGGTAAGCAAGTATAGCCTAAGTTAGAGTTACTTCTTGCATGAGGTATATTTGGTGGTCTTCCTTCTTCGCATTTTGGTCTATCTGACAAACTTTGTCATGATTCTTGAGACTGCTTACTAGATAAATCATGTAAATTATTTCTGTTACCTCATCGTATTCGAGCCGTTTGTCTTCAGAAGCTTAGGCCTTTGTTTTGTTTTTAACATGTTTGATTAATTTGATTGAAAGCAAGTGAGTATTAAGAAATTGTTTGTTTTTTCTTGTGTGTACTTACATGGTGAGAATATAGGGGGGTTGTATAATATGTACCTGTACATTTCCTCTGAATTTACATGTTTGTAACTCGCCCATGCTGGGCTTATTCGAATTCTGTTTATCCTTGTCTTCGTTCCCCATAAAATAGACACATACCAACTGTGGCTTTGTAAAGTTTTCACTTGTTTCTTCGATCTCTCTGATCTGTCCTATCGTTTTAGTGTTTCATCATTATATTTACTCATTTCTATATCTTCTATGTTAATAAATATGTGTAATGGTTTAAGATTATAGAAAAAGTGCTTGTTGTTTTAATAACACATTTTTATCTTACAGGTATACTATCTTTAAGGATCATGTGACGTTGGGGGATTGTATCCTTTCTTATAAATTATTTTCTTTCTGATTGTCCTCCAAGTATTTATTTATTTTGTATCCTATTAACTATAGGTTTTAGGTCAGAAACGGTATTGTTAGCATGTAGAACCTGTCTTGTTACAAATACTTTGCACAGCCAGCTTTCTACTTCCATTTTCTATGTTGTCCAGTGCAATAATTGTACATTTGCATGTGTAATCTTTCAAAAAATGACCCCTTGCAAAGTACTTGTAGCATTTATGCTCTCCCATTAATCTGTTTCACAAAGTAAATTGTGTAGTGTAAAACATCTAGAAATATAAAGTATTTTTGCATTAGTCCTGTTTAATATCATCTCCTCTGTCATTGAGTGGTCTAGGGACTGTGAATGCAACAGCAAATAGTTTAATTTCATTAATCGTAGTACTTGACCAAGACCCATGATCTGCTTATTTTCCATATATCTTAAAATAAATGCTTGTCAAAGAGCAGGCACGTTAAACACAGACACCCTCCTCTGATCGAGCTCAGTATATCTAAATATAATATGACTTGGCTCATCTACCCATGGTGAATGCAGATCAATGCTTTCTCCCCTTATTACTCGACTGTAATTTCATATGTTTATGATTATGCAGTGACTGATTGGTGGGAGTATTGGCCAGTTTTGACAACTGCATGGATACTTTAACAGCCCTCACTACATTTGTTCTTTCCAGAGTATCAGTCATTGATGTGTAACCTTTCAAAATGTGTGTTTTAAAAGGGACAGTAGTGGTGGCCCAAAGGGTTCATCCCCACACTCTGCTTTTGTTTACAGTTTCTTGTCCTGCTTACTCACACTCCTCTTAGGTTTTCTTTCAACTAGCTTAGGTGTTGTATTTATAGAGTGAAGCTTTCACCCTGATGAGTATGTTGGTGATAAGAAACACACAACTTTCATTGTGTTTAGAACATCCTGACTGTGGCAATAGCAATCCAAAAGTTTCGAAAAATGTGTTGCAGATAAGAATCTTGATAAAGATGGAGGGGCTACTGAATAGCCACCACTATGGAAAAGCCCAGACTGCCTGTAGATGGAACGTTGTAATCTCCAAGAGAAATTTGTCCTTCGATCTCAGTACCCTGCTGGGACAGTAATTTAATTGTGATTGGATAGGGATGAAAATGGCTTAATGTGCCAAGAAGACAGACGTAAAAAATAAAAATAAAAATCTGATCTCTTACTGGGAGCGAGTGCAGTGTAACCAGGGACAGTGAGATGTTCAATTTGGCGAAGTCTCAGGGCCAGCCTCGTGACATAGTTCCGGGTTAACTGTAACTTGTAGATGAGATAAAGTGTGAGATAGATGGAATTGAAGCAATTCAAACGAGATGACACTAAGGCAGTGGTTCTTAATCTGTTGTCCGAGGACTCCTGTTCTGCGACGCTTACTCAGGGGGTCCGTGACTGCTTAGAAAATTAATATTAACAGATTATTAATTTATATAGAAAGAAAGAATGTAGAAAGGAAAAACGTACAACATTCTGTAAATGTAAATTTATATTAAAATTAGGGGCTAAAAATGTACTTGGTGTCCTCACATTGATTTGTGGAAGCAGTCAAAGTGCACCTAAAAGAATACAGTATGATAGACGATAGGTGGCCTCATTTGAATTTAGGAACACTCCAACCTTTGCATCAAAATTAAAATGCCGGTAGAGCCCGCTACGGCGGGTTCTAAGGCTATTAGAACATTCTGCCACTCAGGCAGAAAGTTCTATTAGATAAAACAAATTCCTCGCGAAGCCCGAGGCGATTAAAATCCCCTCGGGCTCTGTGAAGCTTTGGTGCTGCGGGCTTTTACCGGCCAGTAAAAGCCCACAGCACTCCATTGTTTTCAGTGGAGCTGCCAACGTTCCAATGTTCTCATAATGATTCAGTGGTGGATGTGGTAAGGGGGGGGGGGGTGTTAAGAACCACTGCAGTAAGGCATTAAGAATCTGCACCTTATGAGGCAATGAAAAGAGATGGAGGGCAGCCTTCAGTGAACCTAGCTAGAAAAAAACGGGTCTTGACAACTGCTGCCATCTAGTTGGTTAATGCCAAGGATGAATCTGTTTTGATCCCAAGAATTGGTTTTTTTTACGCTCTCTGCTAGAATAAGCTATGGGCTTAATAAACAAGGCCAAAAATGGTGCTCCCAAAAAGCATTTGGTGTCAATGGGCATAGTGTTGGGTCTTATCTCCATCATAGTTTAGGTGATTTGAAACTCTTTCAACACTGAACCCAGGTGCAGCTGCAGGTTACATCCATGTACAGGTTACATCATCTAGATGTAAAAGAAATGCGGTACACACAAGTGCCCAGTGGAGTTTAAGTGCAATTACAGGAGTATTATGTCAAGAGGAGAAGAACAAGATACAGACTATAGAATGACAGGTGAGATGTACAGTGTCCAACCCCCTGGTACTTACACCCCCCTTCCATATGAACCAGGTTCCACATTCTATATTTCACACTCAATTAACAAACATTCCATACCCCCATTAACAGACGTTTCATAAGGAAGACAACACCCAGGGCTAGCCATTAGTGCCCAGCCAGGAGCAGGACACCTCCTTGTTCAGTCCTTGGTCCCATCTGCCAAGCCAAACTTCCAAGTGACAAGGCAGCTTCCAGACAACCTCATACTCGTCGTGAAACGGGGACCCACAGAGCACATTGAAAACAGGATACTCAAACCCCACTCCATTAGCAGGAAATAATAGGCCAGTATCCAAAAAACAGCATCATTAATGGGAATCCATGGCAAGCACTTTTTGGTGCTAGTTTTTCTTGGTTTCCAAGAGCCCACATAGTTAAGACAACAGCAATTGTTTGGACTGTTGCATGCAGATTTAAAAAATGCACCCCAAAAGATTTGCAAATAGCCTCAGTACTGTGAGTTCAGTTAGGGGGATCGCTCCTTTTACGTGCTCATTCTTTCTTTGCAGAGTTGCTGCAAACGCAGTTGGAAACTGATGGTGGGTTTGTTTTTCAGAAATACTTAAACATGTTTTGTTCCGTACTCCGTAATATATGATTTCCATTTATGTTCTTTTACTGCTGGGTTTCTTTGTGAGTTAAGTTCCCGTGGCTAGAATGTATGTTGTAATGTTGAATTCAAAGTTCAGTGCATACCTTCTTGTCCCTGCTACCCAGAAACATAAGACCATTTAATTACAGCAGAATTTAAGTACATAACTGAAAAAATAGTTTAACATTTGCTTCGTCGTTAGGAGTCTTTTTATGTATTTATTTATTTTTTAAAACTAGGTGAACGCATTGGACCACAGATAAAACTGGTGGGGCCAGCTATCAAGGGCAGTTGTAGAATTTGTATGCGTGCATGCGTTTATATGAACATTTACATATATGCATACACATTGATATAAATATGCTTGCTTACAATGTTAAATATGAACATGTACATGTGTGTGTATCTGTGCAGATACAGATATACACACCAATATCTATGAAGGATCATTTAGTGTCTAATGTAGCGCCTCAAAGAATTGCTGTTTTGTAGTGAAAGGTAGTTGGGCATATTGTTTATTACAAGGTGTGGTATTTTTTTTTTTCTACCTGTGTGGTGAGAAGCCACCGCTTTATATGGGATGCCTTCATTTGTATATCGGAGTCCATTACACTTTTGGTCTTCTTGCTGATGGAGTCATGGTGGCCTACTCTATAGTCATTGTGCTTGGTTGGAGAAAGAAATGTCCATATTGTTGACTAACCTTTAGACAGTGCAAAGTGTGCTAATGTTTCAGGGTGGTTTATATGAGGAGGGTGTTGGGTTAGCTAATGTAAGAATGCTTACATCTCACTGCCAGCGAAGCTAAGGATAGAATTTCTGCAGCTATAGATAAACTACTTAATTTTTACATTTAGACAAAAAATTTTTTTTTACTGTGTACAAAAAGCAATTGTGACCAAAAAACAATTGTGACCAAACGGGATATGCACAGAATACCAAATTACCTTCTAGTTACATCAAAGCATTACACTGAATTGTACTTTAAACGTGTTGTGTGACAAACTGTTTTCTGTTGAACATTTTCCCTACATCGTTTTCTCCAGATGAAATCCACGATGGAATGAATCTTGAATTATACTACCAGTAAACTTCGGCGTCACCAAACCTCTTTTTTTTTTTAATGTTGTTCTCTTTTGAAATGTCCCACATTTGCAGCAAGATTGATCTCGTTATTTAATAAAATGATACAATTTGGTTTTCTTTTTTCACTGTCATGTCTTCTTTTGCAAGAAAAGTACATAAATGTCGATCATCAAAGGCATTTGTTTTGAATGTCCATTTTTGTATTAAAACAATTTGAAACCTTTTTAATGTTTTGTACAGTTCTTTCCATGACAATTGTCGGAAAGGCACGGATGGTTTTGGAGGGCTGGCGAGGAACTGCTACACTTTTTTGTAAATTACTTTAGCAAGCAAATTACAGAGAAATAACACCAATGCAGAAACTCAACAAATCCATTGCTTGTTTAATACAAAATGGAGTAAATACATTTTACTGGAAGGGGTTTTGCACCAGGGTGAAAGTGGAGTTTGCAACCATTGCTAACCACGTAGAATACACCTTTGATCTTATAAATAACATTTCATGTGTGAACATTTTTAACAATTAAATTGGAGTCAGTGAATAGCATATTCTCGTACAAAATGTAAAATATATAATGAAAAGGACTGACTTGTTCAGCTTCTGTTTAGTCTAATCTTTCCCATTTAATCCGGGGAGTAATTTGTTTTCCATTTCTTAGTCTGTAAACACAGTGACATATACTTGCCCCATGTTTTGCCCTGTTACAAATGGAAATACCATTTTCTTTGTTTTTTGTACCAGTGCAAAGCTTCTGTAGTATATTCTCCAAATGTTCTGTTGCATGTTTCATTGTAAATCTTCACTGTAGGCTGTTGGCAACCAGGATTTGTGAGCATCGAGCTACAGTGCCTGGCGTGTCAAAGGGTTACCCTTTATGTGGCTTCGATGAAATGTCGATACATCTCATTTATGTCTAATTGTACTGTATATTACTTTTGTAATGTTGTTTAGCTCAACCATTTTGCATGCCCATGTTTTACTAACAATTTAGGTTGTTTTCCTTCTAAAACGCACAGGCCTCATTTTCGTGGTTGCTGCAGCACGACAAGAATACTTATTAAGTTATCCCCACTTCTGAGTTCTTCACTGTTGTATCTTTTCTCAAGGTATTTTGAACTTAGATGAAAAAAGCAAGGCACCTGCTCTTACCATTAGCTAAACTTCGTTTTTGTCACGTGTATCCTACTTTAACTGTCTATGTAAAGAAAATGCGTAAAGGTTTTGGATATTTGGGGAGGGGTTAGCATTAGCTGCTCGAATACTTTGGGGGTGGATGGGAGTGGGTGGAGCTCCCTTTTGATGTGTGGCGGTATCACTATTTTTCTTATTTTTGCATAGTGATAGCGTTTTAGGCTTCCAGGCGATTCTGAGCTACTGTTTTGTTTGACATACATATAGGCCTATATCACGGTTCAGCTTTACACCTTTTAGTGAACAAATGGTAATTTCGAAGACTGATGATTGATGCTGTGCAGGGCGTAAGGGAGGTTTTCAGACACAGAGCCATGCAGGAGATAACTCTCAGGAGATTTACAGATGTTTATCCACTTTAACTTGAAAATCCTACGCCCTCTTTAGGTACAAGCTTGAAGTCCTTAGTGATTATATTTACAAAGTACCTTTATCCAACTATTGGGCATAGTTTTCAAATGAACAGTGTGAAGATCTGAAGAAAGTTAATATTTAACTGCATGTACCTGCATGCACATAGCGCATTCCACAGTTTATGGCAAATGAAAGAAATTGATCTCAGAAATTGGGTTTTAGCTAGAGCCTGTGGTATGAGAAGGCTAGCTGAGGGAGACAAAAGAGCTTAACAGTTTGGAACGATAGGGACAGATTAATGATCGGCTATTTGTTTAAAAAGTACTGGAAATAGCACCCTCTTGGGGAAAAAGTTGAACCGAGCTAAGGGTGGTGAAATAAGAGAGGAAAGTGGTGTATCAAGTGGTACCTGAACTGAAGAATCGTCTAAGATGGGCGTAGATCTTACGAAAAAAGGATTTACGAGGACAAACGTTTTAATGAGAATAAAAAAAAGTCAAAGGGTTGTAGCATTAACCACGGATGAAAACGGCGCATGATAAAATCTTCTTCATATTGAACAGTTAAATACGTCAGGCATGAGTGGCTATTCTGTATTTTTAATCATGCATAATAGTCAAATGTGGCGTCTTGGCAGCAGGGGTAGACGCAATAAGAGTCAGAAGAAAAAGAAGCTCAGAGTCGTGTGTCTGTTGATCGGATGCTAGAAATAATAGAATCTTTGTTTTAAAGGGGTTAAGAGAGAGCAACCTAGAAACGCTATATTGTTGAACAGCAAGGTAAGAATCAATTATGAATTTCAGTGGTAGGGAAGGAAATGAGAGCAATATTTGGCAAACCGGCATGAAAATAATAATGAAACTTGAAGGAAGTAGTATCGGCCGAAAGAATATTACATACATATAACAGCCAGGGACACATAACCGAACCTTAGGAGCACTAGATGAGAGTTGCAGGAATGAATAGGCGTGTTGTCATCTGCAGAAAATGAGAGGGGCAATCCTTTCTTCATTCATCAAAACTAAGTACCAGCATGCTTGTCTACTCTGTGTGGCTGTACAGTGTCGAACATGCTGTTTATTTTGCATTTTTATGTGGTGCATACAAGACCGTGTTAGAGCACTTTACATATGTACAGTTTTAGTACATAAACACTGAGGTTTCAGTATTGAAAGTTAAAATCAAATAATATAGGGCATTTGTGTGGTACTTTGTTGGCCTAATAAGAAAGAGGGACTGGGAGAATTAAAGGTCCAGTATACGTGCTCCCTACATATAAGCCTATATAACAAAAAGTATACTGTTCCAAGAATGTCTGCCTATGTTAATCATCACGGGCAATTAGTGTCATCAGGAGTACCCTCAAGCATCAATTACGATGCTGAGCATCATCATCGGGTTGACTCCTCGCCGGACCGGCACTGCAATATCCGACGGGCCACCACTCGAAGGTGGTAGGCTCTATGACCGAAAATGATGTTACTGATCAAGTAGAGTCAGTGAAATGTGATAATGTGTGGTGATAAGAAAGGAGAGTAAACGGTGTATTAAAATTGGCTCTGAACACCAAATGTCTTTAATACTATATGTAGGAGTCAGGCCAAGATTAAAAAATTGAATCAAGGAGTCTAAAGGGGAGTAATGTGCCCCACACTCCTTAACATAAAGTGAGGAAAGGAGGAGAACTACTCGATCCTAACATTAAGGGGTCGACATGTTTCACGCCTAAATGGTCTGTCAAAGATCCAGCGGCGTTTCTTCAGGACCTTAGAAAAGATAACTTCTCCTTAAAAACAAATAACAATAAGTGCTGGAAGGTCACTTACAGTGTATGCATTAAATAGTCGCTGTCAGTCGTCTATTAGGTCGCCCTGAAATAAAGAAGACACACACACAGACAGACATAGAGAACAGCAAAATATGCATTGATATATACAGGTGAGTCAAAAAGCCCAGTATCAATACAATAAAAATTCCAGCACTTATTGTTATTTGTTTTTAAGGAGAAGTTATCTTTTCTAAGGTCCTGAAGAAACGCCGCTGGATCTTTGACAGACCATTTAGGCGTGAAACATGTCGACCCCTTAATGTTAGGATCGAGTAGTTCTCCTCCTTTCCTCACTTTATGTTAAGGAGTGTGGGGCACATTACTCCCCTTTAGACTCCTTGATTCAATTTTTTAATCTTGGCCTGACTCCTACATATAGTATTAAAGACATTTGGTGTTCAGAGCCAATTTTAATACACCGTTTACTCTCCTTTCTTATCACCACACATTATCACATTTCACTGACTCTACTTGATCAGTAACATCATTTTCGGTCATAGAGCCTACCACCTTCGAGTGGTGGCCCGTCGGATATTGCAGTGCCGGTCCGGCGAGGAGTCAACCCGATGATGATGCTCAGCATCGTAATTGATGCTTGAGGGTACTCCTGATGACACTAATTGCCCGTGATGATTAACATAGGCAGACATTCTTGGAACAGTATACTTTTTGTTATATAGTACTTTGTTGGCCAACAGGTAGGCCAAAAACTTTGAAGTATAGACCTCCATACATTTGGTCTACCCCTTTGCTAAGCTGAAGAAACTTATGTCCATGGAGACGGTACCAGTCTTCCCAATCTGTTCTGCCGCTCCTGATGTTGGGAACGTATCAGTACTGGTAAAAGCCCAAGGTAATCACTACCACGATCTCCACAGTTTCGTGTGGATTCATTGCCATGAGTAGTTTAAGTAGCAAGCTTTTCTGCCTTGGTTGTTTAGAGCTAGGTTGGCCATTTTTTACTTTCAACATGGCCACGGTCATTCTAAAGTTATAGACTGTGTGGGAGCCATCTACATAATAAATATTAACTGGTGAAGTACTGCGCGGTCTGAATGTGAACTTTCTTAATAGCATGGGTGCTACAAACTGATGGGCACATTAAAGTTCTCACTGATTGTGCAACAGCTAGATTAAGGGTATTCTCCTATTATGTTACTGGTGGTGTAATCAGCATTCAGTTGGAATCAAATTTGAACCTTCCAGCTCACTATACTGGATTCACCAGTGTGTAGATGTAGCTGGTGAGCCGAGCTTCTAAGATCTGTCCCTGTTTTGGCATGGAGAGGTGGCTAGTTAAAAATCTTACTCTGCAGACCCTTATGTACTGGTATGGATCGGGGTCTTCTCTTCTTTGGCCTTCTGCATGATGAAAAAGACTGCTCCTGTTGCTACATGCTGACTCTAAATCTGCAGTTAAGACAGTTGGATTGTTGTAACGTTGAAAACAACAGCTTGAAGATGTTGACACATGGGTTGCATCAAGCACTGAGTTTTTTTGTAATTTTTTTTATTTTTTTTTAAACAGTCAACACCGTGCTTCGGGATTACATCATCATACTTCAGAAATTGGCAAAGATTTTGCCTAAACCCTTTCTGCAGTTAGTAGATCCAGACAGTGCAGATTTTCCAGGCGCGCTTTTCAGGGATGTCACACCAGCAGAAGAGCAACATAACAGATGTGCCCTCTTCTGGTGTACCTAGTAAAAGCTACCTGTGTCTGTTTTAGGGGTTTCACAACTCGCATGGCAGTTTACCATTAGCAGGGGTACATTGGCACTCCAAAAGAAAAATGTGTCTACTTCAGAATGCACGTCTCACATGATCAGTATTGTAAGGGTCTACCTTACTATTGCATAATTGAGTACAGCTCAAGGGCACACCTTTGAATTTGGCACTTCTGAGTGGGTGCTGCTCTGAGATTCTTTCTAGGTAGGCCGCCATAATCTTTCTCTCTGCTACTCTTCTCTCCACTGTTACCTTAATTTGGTGACAGGCTTTGCATGCCCTGCTTCTCTTACTAGGACGGCCACTTCGTATTCCCACACTGGAGTTGCTTCTGTAGACAACAACTTTGAGGCCTGTCCTCGGCCTCCCAATTTATTTCAAGCCAAATGACCTCTCCTATATTTCCAGACCCACTGTGGCATACCCCCTATTCTGTATTTGCAGTAAACCTCCAACATTTTATTGTTCTTCTTTATTTAGAAGTAGTTGCCCTCCGAGGCCCCTGCTGGACAGCACATGCTTCTTCTTTGTCCCTGTCCACCATTAGGTGCACCCAGGAGTTCATGTCCTGTAGGTGGGCCCCGCTGAGTTCCCAGAACAACATGCACTCATCCAGGTAGCTCCTTTGCGCTCTTCAAAAGGCAAATTGCATGAGCGTTTTTTTTTTGTTTGTTAAGAATGCAGCTATATTTCATCCTACGACTATCTGTATAATGATGCATGTGTTACTTAAACCAAGTACTTGGTTAAAACAATGGCAGCAAGTATTGAAGTAACCGGACATCTAAACCTTTCCTATCTGCGGCTCACTGGACCTCTGTCCAGTACTTAAAGAAATTCTGTGAGGCCAGTAACTCGGTGATCACAGCATCCACAATCTGTATCTGCTCTGCCCCACTCTTGTCCAGAACACAAATGCCGCAACCTGACTGTATGGTTTGCAGGCTGACGTTAGCTGAGTGAAGATCCCTGCTGTCGAGTCCAGGGTGCATCACTCTTGGTCTTTCTGTTGAAGAGGCGGATTACTAACCAAAAACTTGGCATGATACCAGTATTGACTGAAAGATATTCCATTTTGCCCTGTCTGGAAACTGGGTTTCATAGTTTAATCAGAGGAAACATTGTGAAGTTTCCGGCTGCCCATTCTGAATTACAGCACCTATCATCCAAAGATATTTTAGCAATTCAGTTTATCCAACCTTCTGTTCCACTTCAAAGACAGGTGACTGGTTACATGGGCAACTGCCGAAATAGCCAGCTTTGTTTTTCCCAAAAGCAAATTTTCTCACAATGGGGCGTCATCATCAGCAGGCCTAATACGCAATCATACCCTGCCCCCTCCCTCTAAGCACATCTAGTAGAGCGCTTCCCTCCGAAAAGTATAGTTTCCCAATTAGCCATAATAATTTGGTTAAAATCTAAAAAAATATATAGCCTGTACAACAGACATAGACACCAGTCTGAAAAATAATCTATGTATCTCTGCTCTGGACCTACGAGTTAGCCTATCTAGACAGGTGAGCACCTTGCGTTCAACTCATTCCATGGAGGACTGGGACTGAGCATGAACTCTATAGATCAGGCCCCTTCATAAATTAAGGTATGTCTTTGGAACATGTGAGGGTGGGCTTGGCTACCACGGGAAGCGGTAAATTTCTTCGCCTCATTCGATCGATATATTAGGTCTGCAAGAGACATGAAGCCTGGAATCAACCCAAATTGACGGCTTTGAAACTTTTCCAGCAAGGCCATAAGAACTGGGGGGCCCGATAGACGTACAGAGGGCTGGCAATAACATTAAAAGCTTATTTAAATCTGAAGTTTACTAATGTAAATACTTAGCCTTACACGTTACAGGCAATTTGTGCAGAAGTTCAACCCAAGAATGCGCCTCCCTCATATTTTTTTTAAAATATTTAAGGTATACACTAAACCAAACTTTCCCATTTAAACAACAAAAAAAACATATTTGAGAATTAGTTGGTTCGTTACCTTCTTTACTTCTCTTTTATTTAGAGCTTAAGTTTTTGGTCACATGGAAGTTTAATTTAAATCTAATGCAAACATCCAAAGAATAGGGGGTGATTGATTACCAAAATGGGGTATGGGCCATTCGCACCACAAAATGTGAGAAGAAGAAGTCCTCGTAGGAAGCTGCGGGGCTTCGGTCACTTAATGGGAGGATTCTACATTCAGGAAGCCACCCTTGACTACATGTTCATTTGTTTACATAGTTGCTTATAATTATTTTTTTTAAGGGAGTCACGATCTGAAAGTGACCCCCGATCTCAAATCATAACTATCTAAAACCGGAATTGTACCTTGGCCAATTTACCTTCCTTACCTTAGGTGTCGTCCCACCCTTGAGCAACTTGAAGAGGCCGAGATGGTCAGGGGGCACTTAATTCCACGTGTGTAAGGGCAAACATCATCTGACAAATTTGACTGCTGCACACTTAATAATCGAGCCACAGTTGCCTCTCATGAACTGGGAAGAATACCTCAGGCGAGTCCACTCGACACGTAGTTTAGAGGCTCCCATACCAGAGTAAACCCTTCCGGTTTAAACAACAACAAAAAAAGGCTCTGGTATATGAATAGTTTGAAAAAGATTTCTACCAGATAAAGGAAAAACATCTGTGCAGCGAACTAAGACGTCTTAGAAAATTATCTTGTGACCCCCAAATGGTGTGACATTTTAAAAATAAAAAAAGAATAAAGAAACGCAGTGAAAGAAGCAATAACAGCAATGCAGAATAAGTACTGATTATTTCTACTCCACGCCACTAGAGCAGGGAACAGTAGAAATTTCAGGTCTCTAATTAACTATTAAGGGAAGATTAGCAGACCCTTGGAGGTTCAAAACATATTGCAAATTAAATTGGTTCATTTTCCGCTATCTCTCTACAACTCAAATATTGAGTAAGTTCTAGCTCAGTCCTCCTAGTTGTGACTGCTATTGTTCAGCCTGTGCCTAATCAGCAAACATTAATGTGGATAAATGACCACTATGTGAGCACAATTCTATTTAAAGGGAGATCTTGGGGGTTCCTCTGGCCCCAGTGGACTTCCAGCCCCCCTGTTTAAGTCTAATTTGCCCTTCTGGACAAGGTGGTTCAGTCAGTTGTTTAATTATTGTGCCTATTTTCATTCAATGGGAACAGAAGAAAATATGCTGGCCTTATCAATATTGAGGACCAAAGCAATTA
This sequence comes from Pleurodeles waltl, assembly GCF_031143425.1. Lineage (NCBI taxonomy): Eukaryota > Metazoa > Chordata > Amphibia > Caudata > Salamandridae > Pleurodeles > Pleurodeles waltl. The sequence continues at coordinate 449,685,476 of NC_090443.1, forward strand.
ACACAAAACAGCAACTTTGTATCAGCTGTATTAAGTTTAAGTCCGCTTTCAATACAATTTCATTGTCCAAATTATGGGCAAAACTCATTACATTTTAAATCCCCTCGCACATTTTAAAAGGCATCCAACTCCTTTATTCTGGCACTTGGGTTTCCATCAAGATTGGTAATTGTTGGCAAAGTTTGAAAAAAATCAATCCTTATCTTTACCATGCTTAAACAAGGCTGCATTTTAACTCTTATTCGTTTTTAACTTATGTCCAATTTGGCAAATGTTTTTGAACCGACAACTATTGATCCCCCAAAATAGGCCAAACCCCTTGGCCTATTTTGCAGTACACAGACAATACTATGCTAACGAGTTAGTCCCCCAAAGACCTGCACCATCGATTGGCCTCCTTATGGTCTTACTGTAGAGCTAATGATCTGGAAATCAATCTGGGCAAAACAAATGGTGTAACAGCGGGCCCAAAAAGACCACGCAAAAAGGTGTCTGGTTCTTAAACTACCAGTAAATGGATCTTGTCAGCAATTCTAAATATCTAGGCACTGTTGTTGATAGCCTTGGTTCATTTAAGGATAATAAAGCTCCTTTAGAATCAAAAGTGATAGCTTTCGCTGCTGCTCATTAAAAAAAAAAATGTATGCTAATCTGCAGGGTCTGTTATTCAAGCCTCTGCTGAAAGTTATCCAAGGTAAGCTCGAAGCCATAATAACCTATAGTGTTACTGTACTTCCGATTGGACTGGTAACTTGTTTGAACACACTGACAGCAAATTTCCACATAATTTTGTTCTCTCTCCCATCACACTGTGCAATGCCAGATCAGACTGGAATTCGGCCTTTGTAATTTACACATGGTAAGGAAATTGGTCTTTATCAAATTAATCCATATAATAAAATCATCAAAATACATTATCACCACATTTGGAAGGAAATTGCAAACAGCTCCCAGGCCAAGGTTATTCCATTAATGCAGCTTCTTATGGATTCAATAAACCAGCTAGAGCTTCAGGGCTACTGTCTAGCACCTATGTCTTACACCCTGTTTAAAACAAGTTGCTAATTTCCTGGCAAAAAGCATTATGTCTTGAGGAAAAAAGTGCCTTCAGATCCTGCGCCTTGTTTGTAATAAACTCTTGTAAGTGATTGCATCCTCAGCAATACCTTTGCCAGTCATTCTTTGTTTAAAAAACGGAGACTTCTGCTCTACAGATCTGGGTGCTTGCCTTCAAAATAATGTTTTTGTCAGGGGAAGGTTCACTCATAGCCAAGTCATGCTTTTTTTGTGCTTATCACTATTTGTCAGCTGAGTATATTTTATGTACGTGTCCAGAATACAAAGATGAGAGAATTTGTATGTTAAAACCATTGTTTAGTTCTCTACAAATATGCATGTGTAGACATGACTTGATGAGAAGGAAGAAATGTGCGGATATTCAACTTGTATGTCAGTTCATCACATTTTTTTTTTTTTTATAATTGAAAAGCTCAAACTATAAGGACGCATCTAACTGGGTAAACAAATATTCTTATTTGTTCATTCCATCCACCTTTGTCTAAACTGCTACTTTAAGAATATGTGATGAATTTTCAGTGTTTATTATGCCACAAAATTCTTCAGGGGTATTTACACAAACAGTAGTTTTCGGTTTTGTGGGTCACATATGTATTGCTTTTAACTGTACATTGTTTTATATGTATACTTCTTTTTTTATTGCCACTGGCTGCTCCTCTGTTTGCATGATTTTGAAACATGTCCAATTCTGCACATGCATGTGCAGAATTCTTTTACGGAAGCTCTGTACACTCCCTTTTTTGCATTGGGGAGCCAGCAAAATCTGATCTAGTTTTTATTTTAATAATCCTCCAATACAAAGTTTGCACAATTCTGAAATTACTTGAAAACTTTGCACATGCCCTTTTGGAATTCAGTGGCGTAAGTCACACAGGTTAGTTCACAGAGAGGCTAGTAAAACAGGACACTGCTCTTTCTCTGTAAATCTTCCTGAAATTACTTGCATAGCTTTATACACGCACTTTAGGAATTCAATGGTGAAAGACATATAGGCCTCTTTTAATTCGTGTAGGGGCGAGCAAAACTGTGCCTTGTTCTCACTTTATCAGTTTTCCTATTTATTGCAAGCATGGCCCTGAAATTACCTGATTAATTTTGCACAAGTACTCCCAGACCTTATTCACGCAGGTAATACAAAGACCTGATTTTATAGAGGAGTCAGGAAATTATGGACTTGTATTTTTTCAAGGAATCTTCTTAGGCATTCTTTCTTTGCCCTATTTTATTTTCTAGCTGATTTGTCACAGTTGACCTGATTTTACGTTATTTATTCTACGAGTTTTGTGACCTTATTTATGCAGCAGGCATTTTTAAGATGTTAGCATAAGTGATTTCTGTGTATATTGTAAGATTTTAATGAATCAAACAACAAAATAATTTTCATTTTACCAGTTCTCATAAGCCTACCGAACATGCAAAAAGTTTGACATTAAAACCTTATGAATCTTGCTGTCCTGTGGATGGAAATAACATGAATCTCTATGTGATTAGTAAATATAGATGCGTCCCATTCAAAATTAAGCTGTCATATCTGTAGTCGGAAAGTCAGCCTTTCAAACCCAGATCGCTCATCAAAAATATTAATGATGAAGTTTGACTATTCCTCTCCATTTAGTTTTGTGTCAATGTTCCGCTTCATATGATTCCCCCTATAAGCCACTGCCAGCCAGATATTTTTTGTGATGTCATCACTGGCGGCCATTCCACATTCGGACCCGCTCTTATTTAGCTGGGAGATCTGTGTATTTTTTTATTTTCCTTTTTTTTTATTTTTATTTTTATTTTTAAATTTTATTGGAAAGAATCATAAAGCAAATATATTCTTACATTGCGAACGTATCATTCTAAGCCGATAGTAGAGAAACAAACAGGGGAGAAAGAGAAAAAGGAGAAAAAAAAAAAAAGGATAGGGGGGGATTTATTCACTTATACGCTATTCACTGTGAGTCTGAATCCAGACCTGAAGTAGCTCCCATATTGCCTTCCCTTTCCGCCTGGCATGTTTCCCCTTACGTTCATATAATGCCATCTCCAGATGATATACAGCGAGCAACCTGGCCAGCCATTGCTGCCAGGATGGGGGTCGTACATTCAGCCATGCGGATGTTATACATATTCGATACACTGCCATGGCTACAAAAATAAATGCTCTATGTGACCCATCCAGATCGCCAGCTACCCCTAGAACCATAATCTCGGGAGTAAGGACGAAATCACATCCCAAAACCTCCTTCAAGACCGATTGAATACCTTCCCTTGAGGCCGCCAGTTCCCCACATGTAGCCATCATATGTACGATATCCGTACCATACCTCCCACATCTTGGACAGTTTGTTCCTGCCGTACACCCCCATTTGGCAAGGTGAGCTGGAGTATGATACAGGTCAAATATAGTTTTATAATGCTGCGCTTGCAAGGAGGAAGATAATAAGATGGTACATCCCAACTCCAATGACCTCAAAAAATTATTACTTCCATCCACCAGTAGTTTATTCCACTTCTCCTTATACTTCTCTAGATCGTCTGGCTGATCTGCCAGCATTAAAGGGTAAATTGATCTGATAGTTATATTAGGATTGGCCAGGATATCGTTCAGCAGTTGATTACTTCTAAATCCCTGCGCACCTCCTGTTTTTTTCCATAAAAAATCTCGTATCTGTAAATATTTAAAAAAAATACCTTTGCTCAAGACCATACTGCTCCTGTAAATCTCCGAATGCCTTCACCCCGAACTTATCAAAGAGATTCCCTAGCCTACTTATGTCTAAAGAGACCCATTTTACCATATATCTATCCTGAAAGATCTCTGGGAGCAATGGATTCTTCTCAATCTTGGTATAATAATTATATCTACCAAATCCTTTCTTCTTATACCATACTCGCCAGCACTTATATGCTGCTCCCAAAACCTTAAATCTAGTTTTCTTATAATCACCAGGTTCATGATACGTTACAAGACACCCATTGGCATCTACTCCTATCTGCAGCTCATAAATACTAGGACCGTCTACCTCTGTACTTCCTTCTTTCTTGGGGCCCCATAATGGACGCATGTACTGAAAAGCTGCTGCAATTTGATACAATTTTATATTCGGTAACGACCACCCCCCCCCTTTCTCGAGAGCGAGCCAAAAATGTGCTTGCTCTTCTACACTTACCATATGCCCAAATAAATCTCATAATCACTCGTTCTATCTCTTTAAAGATAAGATTATTAAAGCTCAATGGTATGGCCCGAAAAAGATATAGCAATTTAGGAAGGAGGATCATTTTCACCATATTACACCTTCCCACAATAGTCCGATGTAAATTATTCCATCTGCACATATCTTCTCTAGTTTTCTTCAGTATAGGATCTATATTCAGATTAACAATTTCATTTATCATTGGTGTAATATTGATACCTAAATAGATTGCCTGATCCACCCTCCGACTGTCTTCGGTGTTTGTGTATTGATTAGCCAGCAGCTGCGTTTTAGCACTATTTAACAAGTATCCAGAGAACTTTCCAAATTTTGTAGTCACCTCTTCAACCTCTCTCAGTGCTAAGTCGGGGGAGGGCGTTAAAATGGCTATATCATCTGCATATGCTAATACTTTTGTATCCCATCCCTGCCTATGTACTGGTGGAATCTTACTATTTGCCTCCAACTGTCTGAGCAAAGGATCTATATACAATGCAAACAAGAGGGGGGAGCATGGGCATCCCTGCCTAGTGCCTCTCCTGATTGTAATATTCTCGGATTGTCCTCCCATTAACTGTATTTTCACGACCGGTGATCTATATAGAGCTCTTACTGCTGTAATAAATTTCTTCCCTAACCCGTAATATTCCATAACATACCACAGATAATTCCAATTTACCCGGTCGAATGCCTTTTCTGCGTCCAATAAAGCAACCGCCATGGGCTCCTTTGCTACCTCCATAGCATCCAAGAGTGCTATGACTCTCTGGATATGGTTAGTAGTGTCTCTTCCTGGGACAAACCCATGCTGCCTAGGGAAAACAAGCTCCTTGATCACCCGCGATAATCGAGCAGCCAGTATCTTTGAGTATATTTTGACGTCACTATTTATTAATGTGATCGGGCGATATGAGGCCGGGCTTGACGAAGGTTTCCCCTTCTTCAAAAACATAACTATATTGGCCAGATCCCAAGATGGGGGAATTTCCCCTCCGTTCTAAACCTGAATGAACAGCTCTGCCATCACAGGGAATAAAAATGCTTTAAAAACTTTGAAAAATTCTAAAGGAATCGAATCAGGCCCTGTAGCTTTCCCGGTAGGTAGATCGCTCATTGCCCTGTCAATTTCTGAGATATCTATCTGCTCCCCCAAGCGTAATATGTCACTCTTGGCTAATTTCTCAACCCTAATGGGGTGTAAAAACTCTGAGATCTCTTCCTCCGGATGTCCAGATATATCATTATATAATTCCTGATAGTATCTATGGAACACCTTTCTAATTTCATCTACTTCAGTTACTGTCTGGCCTTGCCAGTCTTTAATCTCTCTGATGACCCCAGATGCTATTTTCTGGCTTGCCCGTATCGCTAGCAGTCGCCCGACTTTTTCTCCATATTCAAACCCTTGTGCACGCTGTGCTAGATATTTCTCCGCTATTCTTTGGGCCGTATCCATGTTCATTGCTGCTTTTACTATAGCGACCTCCTCTTGAACACTCCGTACATCGGCTCCAGCTTCTATAGCTATAATCAATTGCCTCTCTGCATCCTGCAGCTTCCCTTGGAGCTCTTTTATTCTCCCTTGAATATCCTTCTGTCTTTTAATACTAAAACTCAATGTTTCGCCTCGAACTCCTCCTTTCAAAGTGTCCCAGATTATCTCTACTGAAGCTGACCCCTGGTTAAACCCCAGAAATTCCACTAACCACTTTCTCATATGCTCACAGTACCCCGGGTCCTTAAGGAGCCCACGTTCAAATGTCCATCTACTAATCTTTGGCTCTAGCCCACTAAGTTCTAAATCTAGAACTAAAGGGTTATGATCCGATATGATCCGTGGATATAAGCTCAATCTTACCCTGCTTCAAAAGTACGGGAGAGATTAAAAAATTATCTAGTCGTGCTAGTTTCGCATGAGGGAATGAATAATAGGTATATCCAGGGTCTGGCTTACGCAGCTTCACCCAAGCGTCCACCAATCCTAATTCTTGCTGGAAAGCAACCATTGCCCTATATACCCGGGGTTTGCGCCCCCGATATATCTTGGTTGTAGGTGCTAATAAATCCTGCAATCCCTCCCAAGATCCGTTGAAGTTGAAGTCCCCGCATATAATATAGGGAGGGGCCCAGTCTGTTAACTCAATGGCAAGAGTGTCTACCACTCCTGGATCGTCCGTGACCACCCCGTACAGAGAACATAATGTAAAACTACTATGCCCGTAACAACATTCTACTATTACCCATCTTCCACCTATATCTACCTTCTGCCGGGTAATATTTAATTTGTTAGTCCGGTCTAATATTGCTACTCCTTTGGCTCTGGCTTCTTGTTCTGTCCGGGCGATCACTTTCATACCAAGTGAACCAAGGATCCCAGAATTTTTATATTCCACGTGTGTCTCTTGCAAGCAGAACATATCTGCCTTAAACGTTTTCAGTTCCTTGGCCACACCCCTTCTTTTACGGGGGTCATTTAATCCACATATATTTATTGAGACAATTCTCAGCCTAGCCATTCATTATTTTGGTTGATTCCCCCTTTTTCCTCCTTCCCCTTCCCCTCCTTCTACTCGATAGGATCCTTACAATTAGCTTCATTTTCTCTTGAGTCCTCCATTCCGACTGCTCGACATTTCTTGTTTTCCCACTCCATTTCTCTCGCTTCTCTTAAACCTTTCCTTTCCATTTTCTTCCGTTGTTTTTCCCCTCTCCCTCCCCCTATGCCCTTCCCCTCCTCCCTGTTCCCCCGTCCCCCCCCTCTGCTCCCCTGAGCCAGTCTCCGCCCTCCCCCACCTCATCTCCTTCCCACCCCCCCCCCGAGACTGCCCCCCACCTTGTTGGGCAATCAGACCACCTATGGCCTGGATATTGGTGTCGTGCATACAGCGGCTCACCCACCCATCCGTCTCCCAAGCACCACTTCGTCCCTATATTTCTATATTCTATTGCTTGTCCCCCATCAGGTATTCTTTTGCCTTAATTTCTGAGGTGAAGACTTTTACTTTTCCATTCATTATTGTTTTTAGTCTGGCAGGGGCCAACAAATAAGCTTCCCCTCCTTTGTCTGAGAATGGTTTAATAAGTTGACGTAACCGCCATCTCCGCTCCACGGTAGCATGGCAAAAATCGGGGCGGGTAAAGAAAGTGACCCCGTTCAAAGAACGTGGGGTATTAGGACGGGTTTTGTCAGCTATCTCTTGTCGTAACAAATAATTCCCAAAATAGACCAAGATTGCTCTTGGATATTTTGATTTTGCTAGCTGGCCCCCCTCCCGTTGATTTATTGGAAACCTATGGACCCGTTGTAGCTCATTGTGCCAGTCCCAGTTCCCAAGCTCTGGGAAGGCCCCACGTAGGAGATTGACCATATACGCCTGTATATTATTTCCCTCTAGCCCCTTCAGTATGCCCAGAAATCGAAGATTGTTCCTTCTCTGTCTATTTTCCAAATCTTCCATTTTCCACATCACATCCGTCAGTTGCCCGTCTCTCTCGGCGTTCTGTTCTTTTAGAGTGTCCACATCCTCCTCGACCGCCACAATCCTTTCTTCCATTGAGCATAGCTTGGCTTCAATCTCTGTGCACGATTTCGCGACTTTGCGAACCGTCCCCTGCAGTCTCTTAGTAGCGATCCTTGCGCGCCAGCTTTCGATCCTGGTCTCAGTTTGCAGTTCTTTAATTGAGTTATATATTGACTGCAGGATCCCTGCCTCAGTGCACACCGCAGATGCGTTGACAGGAATGCCTGCAGAGACTCCAATTTCTGCTTTCTCATTATCAGGACCCTGGAAGCCACTGGTAGGAACATCTATTAAACCAATACCAGAATAGTCCCACTTTAAAGTCCTGCTGCTCATAGATGCTGCATTTTCAACTCCCTCCTGAGACCCAGGGCGTGTTCTGACCATTTTCCGTTGTCTGTATTGCCGCACTGTAAGTTCATTACTTGGAGATTTTTTGTCAGCCTCCGATGTCTCACTCCCTTCTGATTCACTAAAACTGCGGTCCCCACTGCTGAGATCAGATTCTTCTGTTAAAGAGTAGAATTTATCACTGCAGTCTTTACCCCCAGTCCATGAGTTTGGGGGTCTTTTCCAGCTGGTTTATCCCATTGTTTCCCATTTCCTAGAGGGATAGTTAAGTCATCCTTTTCTAATGCTTTTATAGCTCCCACCTTATTTTGAAGCTCCGACTCTTCATTTTGATCAAGTTGTTGTCTTTGGGATTGCCTGAGCCCAGAGATGTCGGGTATTTTCTCTTTATTACTGTCTTCAACCGCCATACCGGCGCATGGAAGAGGGACTTCCACCCCTGACCCTCTGCTTTCCAAAGGGGGGGTTATACGTGCAGGAAGACTATTTTGCACCCTGCTTGCAAGGAAGGCCGTGATAGTTGACTGGTTTTTACCTATCGGTCTTGCTTCCAATGGGGGGGTATTGCTATCACCCGTCTTGGCGTCTCTCGACGATCCGGACACGTTCCCAGACGCTTTGCCAGTTGTTGAGGTCAGGCGTTTATTTGCCCCTGCTGCCTCTCCTTTGTCCTTACCGATACGTGTCATCTTAGCCCCCCCACTCTTATCTCCAAGATTCCGGATGGGTTTAGGCGCCATTTTTATTTTGACAGCGTAAGATAATACTCTGATAAATCTTGTGACTCCGGCCACTGCAATTAGTACGTCCGATATTGATCGTTCAATAACACTCTTTAAAGAGCCTTGAGGGGGTATACTGATACCAAGCTGCATTACATTACACTCCATGCACACCTGAGGCTTTTCAATTACCCCTCCTGACACTTTAACTATTTTAGCCTCACTCCTCAGTTTTCCGTGAGAGCTTTGTCGAATGTGGGGATCTGATACGTTTAGCCATTTGATACATTTAGCCACTGATCATAGTCCTGCCTTCAGAGTGCTTTAATAATAGTCGGATAGGACCGCCAACCGTGAATGCACACTGTTTACTCAAAATAGTCAGATTTTCCTTAAATACAAACAAGGGAAAAGAGTCTACCCCCTGCCCCCTCCCCCCCCCCCCCCCCCCCCCCCCCCCCCCCCCCCAAAAGGTCCTCCTGGAACAGCAGCAAAGTTCAGGGATCACCATGTGCTTAAAAAAGCACAATAAGCACTGTATTGCACTCACTGTGCTCTCTTTTGTAATGTTTTTTTTTCCCCCTTTTAGTGCAGCTTTGACATTGCAGCATTTACAGTATAACTCCACAGCATTTTCCCTGTGTGTACGACAATATCCATTGATCCCTATTTCCTCCGAGTGAGTGTGTGAGATTGTCCACTTTCCAAAATGCCCATTCACGTCTTCCCCTCTTACCGGAGCGAGACACACGGCAGTTCCCAAGTCCCTTTCAAAGCGTGGTTTCAGCCTTGCTAACAGCGTCTGCCCACAGCATCTGATGTGTCTCTCACAGATCCATAAACAATCCGAGAGAGCAAGGCGTCCCCCGCTCCCCCCCGCAATCTCCAGCGAGGGAGTAGGGGGATCTATTCGGAAGCAGCAGCGGCTGGGTTCCTCTAACGAGGGGAATCCTCGCTACTGCAGCACGGCATTCACAGCGTTTCCTCCGACGCGAGGTAGACAGCAGGCAGCTCAGTGCTTGGTTCCGGTGGGCAGGGCTTCCCGAGCCTCTCCGCTACTCCAACACCATCTTGTTTTTTTATTTTCCACCAGTGATAATTTGATGGTGATATCCTTATTCAAGAAATGGTATAAAAGGCTATTATGTGATTCCTGTAAACGTCTTCCTCTAAGTTTGTTGCTGTATTTCCTTGCAAACCATCTCTGAGATTATCAGCATCTCTAGGTATGGAAACATAGGGACCTCTTTCAAGCGTGCTTTTTCTCCTATGAGGTAGAAAAGTGGACATTATTTTGTATGTAACCTTTTTAATTGCTTTGTAGGCAGCCCGGTCTAAGGAGACGCCCTCTAAAGAGTAGATTACAGCTCGAAAGACCTCTTAGCTGGTCCGATGGTTTAGTAACAAAGCTGCAAATATTATGAGCTGGGATCTTCCATGCTTGGCACTCTACGTTTTTTTTTTAATCCTAATTTGCTATATTTACCCTGCACCTTTGGAGAACTTCGTCGTCTACTATCTCTTTTGGTAAATTGTTTTTTGTTTGAGTGAGTTTAATGATCTCTTCTGTGTGGTTCGTAATGATATGGTCTAATAGGACAGGGTCTGATAATGGGCATTATCTTCCAACTTAGTGGAGTACTCTCGAAAGGGTGTGTATTAAATGAAATGAACTTATCTGATTTTATTTTATAACTACAATTTAGGATCTTGTAGCATTTAATTTAACAACTCAAGTATTCTTGGTGAAATTGTAAATTTTCTTGTGCTGGGCCTCAAGTGCGGAGTATTCCAGGAAGTCAGTGCAGCCCTGGACCAAAACTTGTTGGTGATTGACCATATCAAAGGAAAGGAAGTTATTCCTAACCTATTTACAAGCTGTTTCCTAGATTACTTTTCTGTCTTTGTGGTCTCCGTTCTGGTCTACTGCAAACTTTTACACCCGCCATACGATTTCGCATCTGTTAGTGCAAATTGGTGAAAGAGACATTTCATCTATTTAACAGAAAACAATTGCTCCACTGTTCGGTTTAATTCCAAAACGCAGTAGGAAAATACTGCTGACTGGTGTAATTCGTGAAAATAAATACACTTTAAATGTTAGAGGAAAATTTATTAAAGGGCAAGCAAAACAAAAAATATATATAATTTTCTGCAAATACAGAGACTGCGAATTAAGCCATTGTATATGTTGCATTACAAGCCTTTCCACAAGTGTAAGTTTATTTTTCACATACGTTTGTGCATGCTTTTGCTGGTCTGATATGAGGAATACTCTTTGCGGTCAATTTTAAGAACCTATCTAGTTTCCTTGCATACTTTTGAAAAATTACCTCTTGGCCTGCAAACCGGGTCTCCATGTCTGTCTGATGTTGTTTCACCTTAGGAAAGAGCAGAACATACTATCTTGTGACTTGGGATTCTGCGGCATCGCAGGTCAGTGTGTGCAGTCATGCCTTGGGCACTTCCCAGAAACAATACCATTAAATTCAGCACTTCTGTTTTGCTGCTTGCTTGGAACTCAAACGTTTTACATGAAATTATGCAATAAATTATGTAGATCTTTAAACATTCTGGATATTTCTGGGAACAAAAAACATTTTCAACCCAATAATTGAACGTTTAGAGATGTAATTGTTTCATGTTTGAAGAGTCGTCCATCGCATCTCCTTTAGCTACTACAACCAAGTTGTATTTACCATTCTGGCTCTCTTCTTCCTACGTAGTGTCTTATTTTCCCTCCATTTGCGTCATCAGTCACGTGTGCACGTCAAACGACTATGGGTACATTGAGTTTTAAAGGAAGAAATGGGAACTGTGTTAAATGTGCCCTAATGCCAGTGACTGAGCTTTATGTAAAATCTTAAAGGAATGTGCTCTGCAGTTCTGGCTTATGTTTTTGTAGTTCACATTCTACTTTCTTAATTGCCCACTAATGCTTTATTTCGTCAGCTGTCGTGTTTATTTCGTCCTCAAATATTTCTGTACTTTTGTGCAGGCATAAGGAAAATGTGTTTCAATCCATAACAATCCGTAGTCCAGTCCACCCATAACTGGCTTGAAAATCATGCAAGGCCACTCTTCAATCTGGCTCAATTTACTCAAAATCTTAGCAACCCGGGGCCTGTACTGCCCTCAATCACATACTTAGCTCGATTAATACCTTGCATATTTTGATTATTGAAAATTTGAAAAGCAAAATATGTCAAACAGGTGAAAAATCAAACAAACCACTCTGCCACGGGCTGCAGATCCCTACGTCAGTTTTGGAAAGAAGTTGACATAACTTATTTTCATAGGGGGCAGCAGTGCTTAATTTGTGCTTGTTGTTTCCGGTGCTGAGCACCGGCACTTATTTGTGCGAGCCGGGGCTTATTCTTCTGCCTCAAGCATTCGCTGCGAGATCTTGTAGCAAAATACACATATGTGAAAGACTGAGGAAGAGAAAAGTGAAAAAATGTCACAAAGTTAGAAAGCTGCGAGAGTGAGCTGGAGGGACAGGGTGTGTCTGTAACTAGATTAAAGAAGCCCGAGATGTCTTCAAGGTTACTCTGACTCTTATTCCGTGTTCGCACATTTAATTGCAGCAACCGCGTGTTTCAGAGGAGAGCTTTGAGCAACGGCACCTTTTTATTTACAAATTAAGCACTGGGGGGCAGCTAGCATCAAGCCATGGCAGCGTTTTTTAGTGCTGCACTTCATATTCAGGGGAATAGTTTCAATTTAACTATTGTTGAGTGTGGGCCGTAGAACCGACCATCTACTAGACAACTGACACCCTGCTATCTCCAGGACCTGGTCACAACCATTTTGGAAATCAAGCACGGGGGGTTAGTAGGAAATTAGTGGTGGGATAGGGAAGCTTTTTCAGGCTCGTTCTGTGCTTATGGTGGAGATCGGCAGACCATGGAATGCTTTGTATGCAGCGGATAACAGAAGTTAGTGCCCACTGTCTGAACACTAACTGGCCAAATAGATCTGTCAGTATTTTTCTGTGCTAATATAATGAACTGTTTGAATGAACCTAACGTGTTTTATCATGATGCATACTTCTCCAGAGATGGCTTCTAGAACTGTGCAATTTCTCCAGATGCAGGCTGCAAAACCGCAGATGAGGCCTTCAGAACTGCACACAATCCGAAAGAGGCTTCCAGAAAATATTCTGTATTGCAGATCGATTTTCCAGAGCTTGGCACAACACGAGAAGTGTCTTAACCTGTGATAGCGAAGATGGTTTCCACGCCTTCCTTTTTCACTGATTCAGCTTATTTTTTTGAGTGACCTGCTCTGTAGCCTTTGGGATGGACCAGCAGTTGGTTTGCCGTCCTGCATGGATTGTCGACATTCCAGTGTCACAATTGTCTAACTTGGTCTCATTGAACTGAGAATTGTGTGAAAATAGTTTGTTTTGGTAACCTGTGTCGAGACATGGGGTTTTCAGGTTGCTTTTCTTTTTTACTCCAATGGCATTAAAGCAGGCTGCTGCACGACTGGAACACATTCTGTATTTGTGATGTTGGTTCTGGCCCCTGAGTGTACATTCTTCAAATAAATATTTCTGAATTTTGTTTCAGAGTACTCACAAAACTGATCAATGTAACAGTCAATTTCACGGCGAGTAATTAATATGTACTGAAACCCCTAGTCTACTTATAAGTAGACAATTCTTTTGAGAAGCTACCGTGTTTCAGGTTTTTTTTTGTGTGTAAAACCGGCTACATCCTCTTCAGTTTTTGTTTGTTTTATAGGCCTCATTGAGAAATGTACGGTATGTTAAATGAATACATTCACAAGCCTGAAAGGAGGCACAACTCATTTGCTTTTGCAGTGGATAGCATCCAGGATATGTCTAAAAAGCCTGGATGCGTGCAGTGTTAGGATATTTGTGTGTCCTTAAATTCTTGATTTCAGGGTGATTAACTACACTTTTGATTAGTTGTAGACATCTCATTTGAAATATTTAATTCACAACTATTGCTCTACTACTTTGCCTTGACAGCCTCAATTCTGTTGGCATCAGTATTATTTGACAATTTTTAGTTATTTTGCAACAACCTATAAGTTTGACTTCATTTGTTATACAACGTAAGTGCTAAAGGTCGGGAGCTCTTCTGGACAGTGCTTAATTAATTAACTTTCTTCATGTGACCCAAATGCAGCATGGGGTTCCACAAGCTTACCCTGGACTCACACTGTACATGCATTTAGTTTTTGACTCACTATTAACATAAAAGCCAAATACTATTCTTATCTAGGACAGAACTGCTTTTTGGAAGATTTGAGGATTGTTGGATGGAGCAAAGTACAACTTCAGTAGACCCACAACAACATGAACTGACAACTAAATGGTTCAAAGTTGACATTTATGCACACATCGGAATCTGTTATATAAACAATGCTATCTTTTTAAATCTAAAATGTCCAGTAACTAGACCTAGCCAGGGGACTAGGTTTTAAACATAAAAAATAAATCTAGCAAATTGTTTGTGGCTGTTGAAGTTTGTTTGGTTGGCTAAACCATTTTGTTTTATCAGAAACATAGCCGCTTGTCGGTGTGTGCACTTTCTCGCACAGTCATCAGAACTCTAGAGGCACAGGCTGATGGGGTACTTAATTCGGTTACTCTGAAGAAACACGCATATCTGTTGGCTCAGATGCAGAAGTATATAAATCTGGCAGGTAAGGGCAGGGGGGGAGAAACACAAAAATTGTTGGCTTGCCCGTACAGAAGATGGAAATCAGATAGCCCGGAGTGGAGGTACAAAATGTTAGCATCTTCATTCAAGAATGGTGCATGTGGCCGGTGTGGGGATAAGTGCTACACAAATACTAATGAAAATAAGGCAGTGTAGCAGATGTAACTCTTGGGATGTGGCAAAGATATACAGCATCTTTGACCAGGCAGAAAAAACTGTCAGCTTAACGCAGGAACTGGACATTTTTCCAACTTGTGTTACAAGCGGATATGGGATTTTTGCCAGTTTGGGGACAAGGGAACTGGGAATTCTTGCAGAATGGGAAAAAGGAAAATGATTCTGTCTGAATGATATGAGAGAAAGGGGTTCTACTGTGGGGTAGATGAACTGGCAATGCTTGAATGCTGGCATGGGGATACACACACATTTAAGATTTTAGAGAACCCAACAATTCGGGTGCTACGTAGTAAATGGAAGAGAGAATTCTGGTGAAATGTTCTTCCTGGAACTGGGAACACTGGCAGAAAGGGGTAGAGCGAATGAGGATTCTAACATGGATATTCTGAAAGTATGAACGGGTAATCTGGTTGTTTTTGCAGCATGGGATAGTGTGTACAGAGAATGTATTTATATAATTTTTCACTAGGGTTGCATAGTGCTTCTTATCACCTTTTGGTGGCCTCACACCATTTTAGGCAGTGAGGAGCAAGCGTTAATGAAAAATCAGGGAGCTTGGTCACTGGAAACTGTGCATATATCATCTCAGGGCAAGTATAACATGGAATTGGGAATTTCAGCTATGGGCTAAGAGGAAGAATGGGGGAATGCTGACGTGAAGCAGCCCAGAGTAAACTGTGCAATGCAACATCTCTGGTGAGCTCAGAAATGTGACATCTCGGTAGCAGGCAAAGAACTCCTCTGGACCATGGTTCACAAACCTGTAGGTAAGGGTCTTATCTAGTGGAAAATGCGAAGTTAGATGCGTGTCCACAATATCAAATGTCTCACATGCCAAAATTTGCAATCTAGTTATATGCTGATTATATATAGCTGTGATTACTGGTTCTGACAAACTTGAAGATCCCAGACGAGAATTCTAGAAGAACCTGATACACAATCTAAAGCACAGCCCCAATGGGTGCAGAGATGTTGGATACTTTCAAATCCACATAAATTCAGCATAGCCCCACGTTCAAATTAGCAGGTTATGATCTGAAAGTCCTCAGCTGGTCAAGATGAGTTTGACACCCTGCCTCCCATCATCCACCACGTCTCCAAGCAGACTTGAGCATTTGCCAAGTTAAAATCCCTGTCAAAAAATTGTCTGAAAATGATGTTCATCAGATTATGGAGTTGGGATTTGCTGGCGATAAGGTCTTCTGCCATCATTCAGGGGATTTTGAGCAGTTCTTGATCTGAAATCTAGAGTCCCAATTCTTCCTAGAGGAAAAAAAAAAGACAAGTTAGAATAAGCACTTTACGAGCCATTGCCAGTTGTATTTGATCTATGGCTTGTCGTCCACTGCCTCTACTAAAGGTAAGGGCAGTTATGATACACCTTCAGGGAAATATTATACACACCAAGCAACTTCAAAGAAACTAATCTTCACTGTACTCTTTAACTGAGTTGGCCCAAGTGTGAGCATTTGTTTACATAGTATGGCTAGTGGGTTCTATGATGTTGTCAGCAGAATGGGACACCATTATTTGTCATTGGTTTTGGTCACCCGAGCCAAATTCAGGTATTCTGGTGAAATCTTTAATTTGTGCAACTTAATTTTTAGGTCTTACCAAAAGTACCTTCAAACAAAGAGCCAGGTTCTTATCATCTCATCATTTTGTGTGATTTGCATGACATGGAACAGTTGCCCCCTTAAAATCATGTGAGCCCCAAGCCATGAAACTGATGTTACCTGTACCATGCTTCCAAGTGTGTGTCTGGGATTTGTACCATCGCTTGACTTGCCTGGGAGGACCGTTCAAACTATTGGCCCGTGAACTAATTAGCCCACTCTTCATACACCATATATACAACTTAACATTGTAGTGCGAGTGGTGAATAGAGTTTGTGAAGCTTCAGGGGAGAAAGGGTGATCAATTTCTGATGACCAATAGAAAGCATTTCAGTAATACACTATCTGCTGCTCAGTGCATAGATTAACACAAACCAACATCTAAAAAAAATACCAGAATTCACACTTGCCAAGAGTTCGGGTTTTTGAGGCGGCCTGTTAACAGATGACATTGATACTTCTACCCTTAGTGACACAAAGCTTTGACTAACCAAAGGAGTTGTAGGACTCTGTTGCTCATTTTTAGATCTCACCACTAGACCCCAAATGCCACTCTGTTGCAAGACATGTTGTTGGCTTACACTGGGCTTGGAGCCTGCCCATTTCTTACAAATAGTTGGCGTCACTGCCACTCATATTTGTTTGCTTCTTATTCGGTAGTGTGTGTTGGTTTCCTTCCTTTTGTGTTTATCCCTCCCCTGGAGCATGGACACGTTAATGTGTCCTTACACCCTTTGCTTTATTAGACTGTACTTTTTTGTTGTTTGTTTAGGAGAGAGCTGAACAACACGTACTCTTCTAGAGTGCTTACTGCGCTTCTCTTCCCCTCTCCGTGCTGCTCACTCTCACTAGTATGCTTCCCCCACACACACTCCATGATATGCGTGCTCTAGTGTGCTAAACGTTGCTTGCAATCATGTTCTTCTACCCCCTACCAGCTTCAAATGCTGTTTTTCTCTTGTTTGCTTCTTTTCTTGCCCACCCTCTGTGCTTACCTTGCTCACCCTCTTGCCCATTTTCTCCCCTCCTTGCCTTCCTTTTTGCTTTAGTCCCACCTCCCAGATCTTGCTCCACCCACCTGCTTTGCCCCTAAATTGCTTCCACACCTGTGTTGCACCACCATCCGCTTTCCAAAAAAACTTGTGTGTTTTTTTTTTCTTCCAATTTGCCAATTGGATCAGCAAATAAATATAAATATAAAGCAGCTGCATCATTTCATAGGCATGCAGATTGCATGCACTCACAAAAGATGCAATAGGCTTTAAAAAAAATAATTGTCACACTGTACAGCAATGTGGATGCTGTATAGCATCACTAAAGACAATTGACAAAGAAAATAGGTTCCAAAGGCAAGATCTATAGGCTTTGTCAGTGCTAGTTCTTAATGCCATATTTTGATGATAATACTCTATTTTCATCCCATAAAAGTTTTCCTTCCAAAAAAAAAAAAAACTAAGGCCTTTTCCACCACAGCCAATATACTTACATACCACACCAATGAAAAGCCCTCCCGCATTTTTTGGATTCCTGCCATACCCTCACTAATGCTTTGGGGTCAGGGGTTTTAGAGATTGTTAAGGATGGTCCCCACAATCCTTTCACTGGCTTTCCTACATCTTCTTGTCATAATGAAGCTAAAATTGAATGTATTCAGTTATAAAAGTGAAAAGTTTGACATGGAAATTTAAAAAACCCAAACAGAAAAAAGCAATAAGTAAAATAATTCATTGGATTTTGTTTTATACAAATAATGAAATTTAAAAGACTGACAAAGTAAAAGAAAACCAAACAGGTAAATTACACTAAATTCAAGGAAATTAGTCCTATGTTTAAACAAGCATTTGCAATGCAACCGGTCTTGCGTTTGCTCGAGTTAGAGCTTATTAGTATTGTAAACTCCTAACTGGACTTTTCTTGCCACACCAATTGAAAGAAAAAAAACGAGCGCGATGGTGCTATGTAAAATGCAGTGCGATCGCGCTGAAATTGAAAATCAGAAAAAAACAAGCGCGATTGCGCTATGTAAAACCCAGCGCGATCGAGCCGCGTGGAAAATAAAAAGCTAAAGTACTCCAGACCCCATGCTGAAAACATGGAGCCTCGTATGTTTTCAGTAGTTGGCTGGTGAGCTCGAAGAGGGCTAAACGTATGCATGCCTTTCACTAATGAAATCAAATGGATTTTACAAGTCAAGCCCAGAAACCAATGAAAGTGACAGGCGTGGTTAAAAGCTCAAAGAGAGATTACAAAATGGACGGAGCGCTTGTGCCCTTGAACCTAAAAAGAGGTATTTGTCGGCACAGTGGTAATGGCCATCAGTTCACCTAAATAGCAGAGTAGCAAAAGTGACAACACAGACCCCTTGACCCACAAGATGTCACACAGGCTTGGCCTCTAGTCTCATTCCTAGCCCCGCCACATCGTCCTGCTGATGGTCTCTAAGGGAAGAGAAGTGAGTGGAAGTCTGACAGCCCTATTTACATTTTGTTCGTATTGCTGCCTTCACATCCTTAAAAGCAGGATTAGCATAGGAACTGATAGGGGCACCAAAGAATAATCAGTACCTCTACTGGACACCCATGACAGATGTGTCCAGTGCTTCAAGTGGAATGAAAAAGGTGGGGGTTCTCTAAAAGGGACAGGGCCAAATAAACGTAACTATGAATCCTTTCAAGAGGTGTGGCATTTCTATTTAAGGGCGTGGCATAAAAGATGACAACTAAAATCCTGTGTTTCAAGCCCCATGCCACCAGACTAGTATTTGGGTACCCCCTCTGGGAGTTTTCTGTTATTACATCCAGATATTTAACACAGCAGTGACCATACACCTAAAAGAAGCCATACCCTTTGGCTTTAACAATACTTGTTAAGGGAATCAAATACATGAGCAATAAAAATGATTTTGTTCTGAATAATCAGAAGTGAAAAATTAGTTCTCTGAAAATATGAGACTGAATTAACTATTCTAACCTTCACATTGCATTACTCTGCAGTCTATCACTTACAATCTTTTTCTCCCCATTTATCTGAAATTGTCCATCTCTGTATCTCACATCATCGCTTTCCCTTTCACACCATATTTTCAATATCTCCTGTACTTCTTTTAATCTCCTCTAATTCACTGTTCCGCCTACACACAGCCCACCCACTCACGTGTAAGTATTATATTTTCTTTTCCATCGGCGCTGTCAGCATTTGGACAGCTGTGCAATTCCTTGTGTACAATATGCTCATGCCAAAAATTTCCCACTAGTTTCCTGTGCCAAACATTTCCTCTAGCATGACAGCACGGTGTTTTTCCCTGAGTGCGCCTATGCAAAGAATTATTTCCAGTATGTCAGTGCCAGCATTTTGTCATAGGTGTCCCATATGCCAAGTAGTGCTTATATTATGCTACTTCCAGTTTTGTCACAGGTGCCCATCATGCAAAGAATTGACATCAATGTGCTAGCGCCAGTATTGGGCCATGGGTTCCTCTATAAGCTATGAATTATCTTCAAGGGCCAGTGGTAGCAAAACACCACATTCTCACTCACATTCACTCTCGCTCATTCTCCTTCATGTCAACTCATTTATTCTCGCTCACTTGTGCCTTTTCACTCCCCCTCACTCAGACTAACTCACTTGCACTCACACCTTACTCTGGCATTCATTCTGTCTTTCGCTCATTCTGTCATTTACTATCAGTCATTCTCACCTACTCACTCATTCCATCTCAATTACACTAAGTCACTGAATCACTCTCATTCATTCATTCTCACTCACTTGCTGTCAATCATGCTACGGTTACTGACACAGTCTCACTTATCTTATTCTCACTACCTGTCATTCACTGTCTCACTTTCACTCACACACACATTCACTCATATATGTTCTCTCTCAAACGCATGCACACAACATAGATTTAAAAGAATGTCCTTTTTTTCTTACCTCCGATGCCAGTGTAGGTCCCGTTTGAGCCCCCGGTGCTCCATTTTTTTTTACAATCACAGTGAATAGTATTTGTTTTATTCATTATTAGTATAATAAGTAATGGCTAGAACACAAAGAGGGTGGAACTCCAACATCCATAAGAGCGAGCCAACCCTGTGATCTTTATACTGATTTTGCCACTTCTGAGGCAGGGGGTCGCAAAGAATAAGCTACTGCCAACACTAAGGCCCGTATTTATACTTTTTGACGCTAAACTGCGCTAACGCAGTTTAGCGTCAAAAAGTTTAGCGCCGGCTAACGCCATTCTGAAGCGCCATGCGGGCGCCGTATTTATTGAATGGCGTTAGCCGGCGCTAGCAGACCGGCGCTGCCTGGTGTGCGTGGAAAAAAAACACGTACACCAGGCAGCGCCGGCGTTGGGGAAAATGGCATTAGGGCGTCTTAAAAATGGTGCAAGTCAGGTTGACGCTAAAAAATCACCTCCACCCGATTTGCGCCATTTTTAACGACGCCCAGACGCCATTTACATGACTCCTGTCTTAGTAAAGACAGGAGTCATGCCCCCTTGCCCAATGGCCATGCCCAGGGGACTTATGTCCCCTGGGCATGGTCATTGGGCATTGAGGCATGTAGGGGGGCACAAATCAGGCCCCCCTATGCCACAAAAAAATATTAAAAAAATAAAAATGTATACTTACCTGAACTTACCTGAATGTCCCTGGGATGGGTCCCTCCATCCTTGGGTGTCCTCCTGGGGTGGGCAAGGGTGGCAGGGGGGGTCCCTGGGGGCATGGGAGGGCAGCTGTGGGCTCATTTTGAGCCCACAGGTCCCTTAACGCCTGCCCTGACCCAGGCGTTAAAAAGAGGCGCAAATGCGGGGTTTTTTGCCCCGCCTACTCCCGGGCGTGATTTTTGCCCGGGAGTATAAATACGACGCATTTGTGTCGCAGTCATTTTTTTTGGACGGGAACGCCTACCTTGCATCTCATTAACGCAAGGAAGGCGTTCACGCAAAAAAATGACGCTCTTTCCTCATACTTTGGCGCTAGACGCGTCTGACGCCAAAGTATAAATATGGCGTTGGTTTTGCGCAGAATTTGCGTCGAAAAAAACGACGCTAATTCGGCGCAAACGGAGTATAAATATGCCCCTAAGTGCGTCTGTGATAACATGCCCCAACACTCACTGGAAACCAAAACCAGCCCCTCGCTGTACGAGGCCACGCCTGGAATGAGGCCATATGGATTTGGGTCGTTAGGCGGCTCACTAGGAAATTCCTAGATTGCCACAATGGCCAGCCTGGCTATGATGATCAGGGCTGTTGACAGAAAGAAACAGTAGTCTCTGAAAGTCACCACTGTGACATGTGACGCAGTCGCATATGGGGCAGTGGACCCTTGCATCTTGTAGACTAACGAAGTACGTATGAGATACCTTATTTATGTCTTCCAGTTGATGCCACCTTTAAACGATTCCTGTATGAAACATTCATTCCAGTCACATTTTGGTTCCGGAAAATGTGTTGGCATGGCAACAAAGACTGTATTTGGCACAAAGAGGTAGAATTGTATTTGCCATTTGGTACATATTGCCCAGAGAAACATCTTATGAAACCTATTTTTTACAAATGTAAGAAATGTGACATTTGTGGGGAAGAAAAGGAGGCGGAAGGGGACTGCACACATGCAGCACATATTTTAGTATATTCTAGAGAGTCCTGGTTCTGTGTTGAAATGCGCTAAAAATCTGTGCCTTTTTTGTGTCACATTTTTCCCCTAGAACGCCAGCAACCGGTTTGGCTTTGCGAAGCGCTTGAGAGGAGCAGCCTCTGCAGAGTGAGGGGACATGGTGTGTGCTGGGAATTCACGATTGAGTTGCTTTCTAGTGAATTGAAATTCTGGAAGTGACTTGATGGATTGCAGAGCGAGTCCTAAGGTTCCACTACCACTCACCTCTTTTAATTGCTAAAGTGCCATCTTCACCACTTAATTAATGCTAGACCCTTGCCACTTTAGAATCCGAAGTCAGTCACGATACCTAACACCCAAGTCACTGAACGGCTGGCTTATGGCTTTATTCCAGTTGTGAATGATACTTCTAACATAGGACTGGCAGAAGAGAGCTGACTCATTGCACCTCCCTGTCCTTGTTGTTGTGTAGGGTCCTACAAAATTTGATTAACACTTCTAGCAAGAAAGGTTGAAAGGGGTTAAACCAAAACCCGCCACTATGTTAGTTCTGTCTTCTACATCTAGCAGAGAACTGAAGATGTAATGTTACCCCTAAAAATAAACTAATTACTAACTTTAATTTTCAAATGTTGGGTATTTTAAGTTCTCCGCTTCTTAATTTTTGATTTGCAATTCAAAATATGCATTTGTTTTAATTCAGTCAAACACCTACTCAAATATATTTTTTCACGTTTGCATTATTTTTTCACTTATGTTCAATTGAACAGGAAAATATGAAAGAAGCCTGGCTATAAAGATATGTACGAGATTTACATGAATTGTTTCATTACCCAACAGCGAAACTTGACTTTTTATGTAAATATAAAATCTTACTTTCTCATCCTTGGCCACGTGTGTGTGTTCCTCTATATGGCAGCCACTGCAACCCTCGCTCTCCGTCCCTGCTGTTTCAGCACTCCCTTGTTCTTCAGAGCTGGTGACCTCAACAGGGTCATCAGCAGCCTTCACCACATCCTCCTGTGCGGCTGTAGGAGAACCATGATCAGACACTTCAAGAGATTTTTCTTCTGTGTCTTCTGCAGGATGCTGGCTTTCGTTGTGGTCAGTTTGGCAATCGGGTGCATCCTTCGTATCACTTGAGGGTGACTCAGTATCGTGTGACTGAGTAGCAACAATAGATTCCACTGTAATGACTGGGACATCGGTACTTGAATCCCCAGCAGCCACATCTGCCTCTGCCTGCTGAGTGCTGTCTGTTGTTTCTTGTGGTTCACCGATGTTAGACTGTGAAGACAAATCCTCTTGGTTTCCCTGAGAGTCTTCCTTGGAATTATGGTCTTCTGAAGTAGAGGAGGAACATGTTTCCCCCTCACCATGTTCCAGCACTTGTTCATGTTTAGCTGCATCTTCCTGTTGGACTGTCTCTTCTACTGGATAATCTTCCATTTTTTTCTCTGCAGCATCATCAGTCACTTGTGAGGATTCACCTTGTAGGTCTGTACTCTCTGGATGTTTGTCACAAATTGCTTCTTCCTCTGGAGTCACACAAGCTTCAGTGGAGGATCCAGGTATTTCTGTTAGAGCTTCTGCCATATTATCTGTGGAGATCCCCTGGCCTTCACTGTCTGGGTTTTCAGGTAGCTCCACACTCTCATTTTTCTCCTTGCTTGATATATCTTCATGTTCTACCCCCTCTTCCGAACTTCTGTGGTCTTCTGTGCTTTCAGCCTCAACAGTCTCCACACTTTTTATGTCCTCTTCTGCTGTAACATCAGCTGTGCTTTGAGCTTGGAAGTACATGCATGGTGAACCCTCATCTTCCACTTTTGTTGATGCCATTGTTTCCTTTTCAGTTGCCTGATGCTCTACATTTAGTGGCATTGTAACTGTGTGGGAATCTTCCATTTGTGGGTTGTGAAATGTGACTGTTTGTCGTCGAAGTTTTCAACCTTACAGGGTGAGTCTTTTGCTGTGGTTTCCTAAAACCTAATGAAAACAAACAAATTTAGAAAGCATAAACCCCCCATCAGATGCTGTTTTGATTCACAAGAAAACCATATGCAGCAAACTATATATGATTCAGTTTTCAAGTAGGGATAGTGTACCTAGAATATTTGTAGTGATTTAAAAAATATTTGTATATATTTGTTACTTTGACCATTTTCATATCATAGCCTGTACATTTCCTGGATTAAGCATTTTAAAAATATTGGTGAGAGGGTGAAGAATATAGTGTGGATAGTTGCTCAGATAGCAAGTAAATATTAAGAAACTATAAAACATTTAATACTGCTGTATATGTTGCATTTTTTCAGACATTATCACTGTGGGTATTTTGCAAACCTTACCATTGCAGACTGGTTATAATGTGAGATGCAGACAATAAAACTCCAAAATGTTATCAAATAAAGTACTTGGTGGGTCAGCGCTCTCAGTGCAAATGCCTACCACCAGGGACTTCTCCACCATACTGAACACGGCATATTGTGGATTTATATAGTGCAAAACTAGCTGCAAAGTACTGAATGGCTGTACAAGAAAAAGCAGCAGTATATGCTGACAGCACATGAGACTAGAGTTGAGGTAGTGAAGGTGAGGGTGAGGTACAAAGGTTTTTTTTCAACGGTCTTGTACGTCACAACGTTGACCATCAAAATATTGACCTGCAAAAAATATTGACTCCAGAATATGAAGTTCCCCGATACCGTAAGCATACATAGGGAAGTACAGTTTTACTATTGCTAATTCCACATCTACTAACCTTGGTAGTAAAGTGCAGGTTGATACTTTGCAGCCAATATTATTGCATGTCAAAATTAAAACATCGATGTAGTGACACCGAACTAAGGGAGCTGTGGACATGATGTTGAGGAAGAGAACGTTCTAGCAAGAATTCGAACTGGGGCGTTGGGGATACAGAAGGTGGGATACTTTTTGTTGCATCTGAATGATATACCAGTGAGAACATTGGATCTTTGATTACATCATTGCAGCACCAGAGACATGATTGCACATTTAGGGGCATAATTATGAGAGCCATACGCAGCAGTGGCTCAAACCTTTTAATCATATCTATGAGGCCACGTAAACTCACATTGTTAGACTATGAATGGTGTCATAGATATGGAGCAAGGCAGCACAAATCGCTGCATTGCCTTATTCTGCACAAGGAAGGCATTTCATGGTTGTTGTGGTGGGTGTTCCTATGCAACACCCATGGATTTTGACGCATCCTCAGTTTTGCAAGGCTATGTAAACCTGGGGATGCAGCAAAACATTATGTATCCTCATGGGAGGTGCATAGAGGAGAAATATCTTTATTTCTCCTAGTTTTTCCTCTTTTTATGCATTCTGCATTCAAACAGAGAGGAAACAGCCTCCCAGGGTTGTTTTTGTGCAGGGAGGTGCAAGGCTGCCTGCCTTGGTGCTAGGCTGCCGAAATGCCGCCAGCACAGAGGAAAAGGACAAGAATGTGCTATATGCCATAGATACGCTGCATTCTTGCTCTTTCACTTTGACGCAGCCCTGTGCTACATCCCCATAAATTCGGGCCTTAGCTTCTACAGCTCCATAGCTGCCACTTGTCCCAGCATCACAGACATGTCACACGTTTAGACAATCCTGCCTCGGAGCCAGCTGCACTGTATATTTTAGACTTGCTTTGGAATTTTCCATTAGTAGTGTGGGGCTACAGGTTCTAGTTTGCAAAGAGTTGTCATCTTAAAACGCTAGAAATGGGCACCAACTTATTGCAGGTAGGTAAATCACTCGATAAGAACCACGTTTTTCATCATTATCCCACACCGAGGGCCACAGCTATGCAGTTCAGCCTTTATATTAACTTTCAAGATTTGTTATAATTAGACAAAATTGCTGTAAACATATGTGATGCATGCTGCTGTATTGTCTTTCCCCCAACGCAGCGATTTGTGCTACAGGCCACCACAAACCTACAAACAAAGGAGGGACGATATGTTACTTGCATTTCGGGTGGTGGAAGAATTTTCAAAGCCCCTCGTCCCCGGCCAAGCACTGTGAAAGCCACTAAATATCACCTTTCAAGTGTGTTACCCGAATTTCTAGCTTTACCAGTGCTTATTTGCCGATGCTGTTCCGCATCAGAAAAACGGAAACGAAAGTAAAAAAATAAATGCATATTTACTGATGCGGAGAAGCAGCAGCAAACAAAATTCCGGCAGCATGATGTTTGCGCCGCCATGCACATATGCCCGTATTTATACTTTTTTAGCGCCGCATTTGCGCCGCTTTTTGACGCAAAAACGGCGCAAACTTACAAAATACAATTGGATTTTGCAAGTTTGCGCCGCTTTGGCGTCAAAAAGTGACGCAAATGCGGCGCTAAAAAAGTATAAATTCGGGCCATGGTGCTTACAGTGACCTTACTATATGTAGCACTGCCGATGACCTGCACACTAAGATAGTTTTGTTCGTTACAAAATTGTTACAACGCTTAATCTAACCAGAAGAGGGCAGCATTACCTTAGAGTACGTGTGAATCAGTGGCAGGGTCACTGTAAACAACAGAACTACGAAGATATGGTATTCATGTTCAGCAGGGGTGTCCAATATCGCACCTCGAGATTTAGAATCAAAACAGATTTTAAATTTACGTAAAGGAATTATTCAATAGTTTGAAGGTTTTTTTTTTTCCTCGAGTACTCCAATTCGATGCCCCATAGCGCGCGCGCGCGTGTGTGTGTGTATATGTATGCTTTCAGACAGCCCTCTTCATCCATTTGTCTCTTGTGTCATTCACTTTTTTCCTTTTTTCTTTGTCGCCACGGTATAGTGAGCAACTGATCTGCCCACTTTAAACACTAATTTATCTGTGAGTGGTGGCATTCTTCTATTTCATAAGAAGCACATACCCACAGCAAGCACTCCATTTAACGTAGCAGGCTATAAAGGCAATGTGTCCTTATGGCACCCAAAAAATATGTTTGCTTTTAGGATTTTTGGGCAATCTATTTTATATTGGCTTGCGTCCGGCAGTACCCCCTACAGTAAAGGTTTAAAAAATGAGGCAACATAGCCATCACCAAGTCGTTTGGCTCTATCAATGTTTGTTTTTAAGTGTTAATCGGGACCTCTATAGGCAGTGCTTGAAATGGAAAAATTAAAGTGCAGGTACTCTGAGCCAGAGTAACTGCTTGTTTCTGAGAAGTGCCGGTAATCTCCAGTTAAAAGTATTACGTTTTTCTTGAAATATGCCGGTACTCTCCCTCTCAAAATAAGAAAAGTACCGGTACTCACTACCGGACAGTACCGGCCCATTTAAAGCACTGTCTATTGGTCTCAGTGTCGCTAGACAGCTGCTTCACTATAGCACTACTGTGAACGTGCCACCTTCTGCGAGCCCTGTTCAGTGCCCGGCCTCCTGCTATCTCTTTGTGGTCCTTGCAGCGGCATGTCACTCACCAGGGATGCCACTCCCTCCTCGCATAGCCTTCTTCGGCGCTACTTACTGAGCCTGCAGTACCCACCATGGAACTCGCCGCACGCGCCTTCCGGCTCCGGCCCGCCCGTCTTTATTTTTCTCGAGAAGAGGTGTGCGAACCAACAAATAACTAGGGACAGCCGAACCAAGGGTCTAGCTCGGCTCACAGAGCCTATAGACAAGCCAAGCTCTGAAAAGCGTTTGCTATGTAAATCACACAGCAATTATCGCGCAAAATATGATCAAGTCTCTTCAAAAGTCAAGAAAGTGTATACCTTTAACATTTGGAAGTTTTGACATTAATATAGTACATTATTGCCCTGCACTCAAAAATAATTAAAACGTTGAGTGAAATAAGAGGCAAGACAGTTGCCATGTAAACCCTGCATGTGACCCAGATTATCATAGAGCAACAATAGAGCAACATTACAGTCTATTAAAGCGAACGACAGTTGTCCACCTGGCATCTTATACTCACATTCACTTTCATGCTGGTTAAGGAAGAAAAATGGATTTTGGTGAAATAAAATATTTGCCTGAGATCACACAGTTTAAGAAGAGAAGCCTCATTCTGTCCAGGTTTTCTGGTTCCACTTAGTACAAATCAGCTACTTCAAGTGCCAAACTCTGTCAGCTCACTTATTCACTCCCTAATTTACAAGTGCAACACTGTGAAGTCAACTGTGTTCTCCCACTCGCTCACAGTAATGCTGTCATTGTATCGTAAAAACACACACATATACGCTACTGCTAAGCAAATGTATCCAAGTAGGAAACCTGATCACGTCGTGCACCATGCTCGCCTTTGCATTAGATCAATGTTTTATCATCTACTGGACTCTATTCTGATATTAGATCACAATACCTTTTCATTCTATAGCAAGTCTGGCGTGAAAGACTTATTGGTGTTTCGTGGAATAAAAGGAGTGCATCTTTCAGTTGTCTCCTGCCATTCAACTGATTTCGCCCCCCTAATTAGCTTTAAGCACTCACCGGCATGTTCTTTTGCAGGCCGGTCCATGCCTGCATATGTGTGTCATGGATCTGCATTTCCTTTTTTTTATGTTACCACTTTGTTTTTACCTTTTTGTGCAGTTTTTATACAGCAGGAAGTGGACCAGAAAGTATTGTAGCACTTTACATAAGCATCAGTTACATTACACAAGGTCACATTCATTTGTATAGATACAAGAGAGTAAGCAATTTGCTCAGAATAACAGGAAGTTGAGCCACCACTGAGACTTAAAATTGGGTCCCCAGCTCTGACCCTAACGCCACATCCTGTGTAGAGGGAGAGGGCAAGCAGAGGCTACTTGAAAGCTCTGCTCATTATGGGCTCGAGGTTCCAGCAGTACCTCGAGCTGAGAAAGAGCCAGACTTGTGGCTCGCGCTTTCAGTGGCTTGCCCACCTCTATCGCCAAGCCTTCTTTTTATTCATGGTCACATAGAAAGTACCTGCAAATAAGTGAGTCTGGAATGTGCAGTGTACATAACCTGCTCTTATGTTTGGTTTAATAGCCTATAATGTTTCTCCATCTGTAGTTAGAAGTTAGGCCACAGATAGGGCGCACATGACAACTGACTTTCCTCGCGGTTCATTAATAGCATTGTCATTAGGGTTGGGGCAGGCATGTTTATCAATTAATGTTTTGAAAGCTTCACTTTTAATAAGTATTTCTCAATGCGGAGACGTACTGTTGTACTAAAGTGAATGCTTCTCCCCGTTCAATACAATTGTTTTTGCATTTTGAAGTTAACAGGATGCCTGTTTCATCATTTACATGCCAAATATTTTCAAGGCTCAGCTCCTGCACAGGCTGTTAGAGCCAGCCGTGAACCATGGGTGAACCATGGCTCGAATGTTCCTGTTAAATTGTTGTACCACCCACCTCTAGCTTTACAAATGCTTGACAGACCTATACACTTTGCCCATCAGTCCCAAAAGTCGGGGAGATCACACATTCTGTAACACAGCTACTGTACCCCCACAAACTTGATACACCTTTTCACACTCTCAGAAGGATAAAAGTCTGAGACCACCCAAGCTCCATATTGTGATCTGAAAGTTTCACACGCCCATCTCTGCGGTAGATGCATGGATCTAGTCAGCTATCCTACCAGACAAAATAAGGGAAAGAGAAGTCTGGACTCAAATGATTCACCCACAGTCTTTTTTTTATTTACACAAAGATTATGATTAAACAGAGGCTTCCCCCTGCACAACTAAAAGTATCAGCTGCATTTGAATACACATCACAAAGACATTTTGGAGACATTCACAAAGCTGACCTAGGAATGTAGTCTGCCTGTTGCTTACCATTGGCTTTATAGCTTGTAAATCACATTTTCTGGATCTCTATTTGTTAGGTTTATGTTATTTGCTTTAGGCTGCCCAGCTTGAGTTCGTCCCCCCATTGCCTAAAACTTGTATACTGTATTCTTCCACAAACTTGCTTTCTGTAAACAGGCTTTTACATCTTGTGCTTATCATATTTGCTGCGCATTCAAAGACAGAGGTAAATTGCAAGCTTTCTACAGAGAGATAGCTTGGTATCTACTTTCATTTCACTGGCTTCAAAGTGAGAATTTATATGACAATCATGCTGAATATCCGTGTAAGAGGAAAGGGTGCGTAATGTTTTTTTCCTGGCACGCAGCAGAAAAAAATGAACGGTGCTGATGTTTCAGAATATATCAGAATTAGTACAAATGAAGCACGTTTTTGTAATTCTGAAGTGTGGTAGAAACAAATATGTAAGTAAAATCAAAACACATCAATACACTAGGTGATGACATTTGCACAAATTATCGTTTGTGTACAGTAAACCGTATTTCGGTGCAAATTTAATGGTCATTTCAATTGAAAATGTGTTGTCTGTAAAGGCAGTGTGCTACAACACCATGCATCCTTCACACTATGCCACTCTACTCCACTCTATGCCCTTCCATTCTACGACACTCCACTCTACAACACGCCACTCCAATCTACACCACTCACTCAACATGCCACTCCACTTTACACACCTTCATTCCACACAACTTACCCCACTCCACTCTACCTCACTCCAATCTATGCCACTTTAATCTAACCCACTCCATTGTACCCCAATCTACCCCACACATCTTCACTACAATCTACCCGTTTTTACTCCATTTTAATCTACTTCACTCCACCCAATCTACCTCACTCCAATCGATCCCACCCTAATTTACCCACCCACTCCACACCACCCCAATCTTCCCCACCCTACTCCAGTCTACCCCACTTTAATCTACCCCACTCTAATCCACTCTACACCACTCCACTCCAGTGTACCCCAAAGCACTCCACTATGATCCAATCTACATCACTTCCTTACAATCTACCCCACTCCAATCTACCCTATTCCTCTCTACCCCAATACACTGTACCCCCAATTCATCCAACTCCACTACAGTCTACTCCACCCCACTCCACTCCAATCTGCCCCACTCAGTCTAAACCAATTAGCGCTAGCCCACTCCTGTCTACTCAAATCCACCCGACCTACCGCACTCCACATAAATCTACTCCACTCTGCTCCATTGTGCCCCAGTCCAACCCACTCTAACATACCTGGCTCCACTTCAATCTACCCCACTCCACTCTCCTCCACTTCCCCAATCCCCCTCAGTCCAATGTACCTCAGTCCATTCCAATTTATCTCATTCCAAAATCCACTGCAAGCTATTCAACTCTTCTCCACTCTAATCTACCTCACTCCACCACAATACACCACACTCCAATCTATCACAATCTGCTTAACTCCAATCTACCACACTCCACTCAAATTGATCCCACTCCAATCTACACCATCCGATCCTAATTTAACCCACTTCATCCCAACCCAGCCACCCAACACCACTCCAATCTACCCCACCTAGTCCACTCTATTTTATTACGCCTCAATTTACCCATTCCTAATCCTCCACATCCCAGTCTGCCCACATCTAATCCACTCCAATCTACCCCATTCCACCCAACCCCACTACAATACCCCATCCCATCCCACTCCAATTCAACTCCACTCCATTCTCCCCACCCTACTCCAATCCACTCTATCCCACTCAACTATAATGTACCCCACTCTAAACTACTCCACTCCAATCATCCTTTTTCCAATCTACCGTACTCCAATCTACTCCGCTCCATTCCAATCTACCCCACTCAAATACACCAATCTACCTACTACTTTCCACCCTAATCTGCCACACTAAACTTCACTCCAATCTACCTCACTCCACTCTACCCAGTCTCTCATTCCACTCCTATCTTGAGTCCACTGCAATCTATCCAACTCAACCCACTTAACTCCAATCTACCCCACTCTACTCTACCCCAATCCACCCCAATCCAGTCTCCCCACTGCAATCCACCCAATTTACCCCACTCCACTCTACTCCAGTCTACCCTAATACATGCTACCTAATCTATGCCACTCCACTCGACACCAGTCTATCAAACTCCATTCCACTCTACCCAGTCCACGCCACTCCAGTCTACCACATGCTACCCAAATCTACCGCACTTTAGTCCAATCTAACCCACTCCACCCCAATCCAGCCAACTCCAGTCTTTCCTATTCCACTCTACCCCAACCTACTCTTCTCTAATTTACCCCATCAAATTCACCCCACTCCAACCTACCCACTCCAATAAACCCCACTGAAACCCAATGTACCCTAATCCAATCTACCCCACCTCTAACTACTCCACCCATCCTAATCTGCCCCACACCACTCTATCCAATGTAACTCCTATCTCCCATACTCCTCTCCAATCTACCCCAATCTAGCCCACTCCAACTACTCCACTCCTATCTATCTCACTCCAGTCTAGCAAGCTCCACTCCAGTCTACCCTATGATAATCCACTTAATCTTCCCCACTCCAAGATACCCCACTCCATCCTAATCTACTCCACTCTAATCTCCCCACTCCACTCAAATCTATCCCACTCCAATCTATCCCACTCCACTCTACCCCAATCCACTGCACCCCACTCTTCCCCAATTTACCACACTCCAATCCACCCCATTATATCCCACTCCACTCTACCCAATCTACCCCACTCCAATCTACCACACTCCACCTCAATGTACTCCACTTCACCTCAATCTACCCCAATTCAGTCTACCTCACTCCCTCACTCCAATATACCCCATTCCAGTCTACTCCACTCCAATCTACTGCACTCCACCCAGTCTAACGTAATTCAATCTATCCCACTTCAGTCTACCCAACTCCCCCACTCCCATCTATCCCACTCCAGTCTACCCACTCCACTCCAATCTATGCCAATCCACCCCACTCATTGTACCCCACTCTACTCTAAGCCAATACACATAGGTGAAACCTATTGGCTTTGCCAAAAATTGTTTTCTTTAAGTAGTGGGAATTGGCATCATGCACTACACACACTTTTTTTTATTTTTTCCCCAAACGGCAGGTCTGCACACAGAATTTGGGGTGTTTTGAGTACAGCTACTGTATTTGTCCCTTTAGTACAGAAAATGATTGCCTCAGTTTTAGAGCCATTAAGCCATAGCTAATATGTGGTCATCCAAGTCTGACCGTTATCCAGTAGTCTCTGTCTGGTGATGTATCAAGTGAGACCCATATAAAGACCTGGGTATCATTGGTGTTTGATTGGATTAACACCTGAAAGACATGGAAACTATTGAAAAATGCCAAAGGTGGATATTAAAGACGATAGGCAGCCCAGACTATGATTTTACTCCCGAACTTCACCCTTTCAAGCTGATGTAGCCCATGGTTCTAGGAGTACTCTAGCAGCCATTTGCATTGTATTTACTGTTGTCACTGTCCTTCCTTTCAGTGTGAATGTACCGAAGTCAGTTACCCCTTAATCCAGGCTCTACTTGTGACACCCTTCTATAAACTGTCTATAATTTGTCTGTATCAATCGGGAGAGGAGACCTTCAGAGCGGAAAACACAATTTCACAAGTGGCCTACAGAACTCAGCAGCAGAGTACAGTGGTGGCCTGCATAACTAGACACACCTCTTCGGGTGAGCCCTATAGAATTGCACAAACACTTCAGGTAGGGCCTCGATATCTGGACACTGTCCTTTCCGAAACTGTACACAAAATTTCCAACGTGGCCTCTAGAAATACACATAATGCTCCCCAAAATGGAACGAAATGCTCCAAGTGTGACCTCTAGCAATAGAAATAATCCAGATGTTTTCTCCTGAAATAGACACAACAGGTATGGCTATCAAAGCTAGTCTTGAGATGTGGTTTCCAGAACGTAGCACCAGACTTCAAACATGACCTTCAGAACTGCACACAGTCCTAGAGATGGGTCCTTCAGAATTTGCCACAATACTGTGGCCTGCTGAACTAGACACAACACATATGATATGACTCCCATAACTTGACTAGACCCTCCAAATGGTTCCCAAACAACTGGGCACAAAACCAAAGAAGTGGCCTTCTGAACTAGACTTAGCACTCCAAATGTTTCTTCAAGAACTGGGCACAAAACCCAATATGGGCCCTCCAAAACTGTACACAACACCCTAGATCCCTCCTCCAGAACCGGGGATTAGACTTCAGTTATGACTTCTACAACTCTGCACAGCACTGCAGATGACCTTCCTTTGCACCCTGACTTTCCCTATGCTTTTTCAGTACACTGAAGATGCTGAATGACAACACAAGGAAATTAATGTACACACTCTTTTCTATAATTTTCTAGCACACTTGCCTCTAAAAAGTTTGAGAATTCTGCAAATGTAAGGTCAAATCATAAATCATTTTTCACTAATTTATTTGCTACTCACTTCATTCATTTTTCGGGTCTGGCTAAACAGTGCAGCTGTCGTTGATCTTATGTGGTTAACAGAAAAGAGCTTTTAGAAGTACTACTGAGAGAGGGGCTTTGTCTCCATTGCAAAGTTGAGCAGAGCATTTCAATAGGCAGGAGGTGTATGCTTGCTCTGAAGCAGTGCCTGTACTGCGTTTCTGTTGGCACCATGTTAAAAAATAATGAGGCAACAGCGAGTAGTGGGGAGCTGTCCAACATGCTGCACTAGTTCCGGGTGCAGGGCTTTAAGTGGGCCAGGTTATTTGGGTCTTGGGTCTGGTAGTAATTGAAAACAGACTTTGAATTAGTTCCCGTCGGGCTGTATATTCATGTCCTTAGCTTTACTGGCAAAACCAAGAATGAAAAACTAAAGTGTAAAATGTTAAAGTACAGCATGTCAGCATGTCAGTGATTCAGTTCATGTTTATACTTCACACATTTTTCTTAACACCAAAGACTGTTAGCTATGTCCAGGATATTGTTTTTCCATGTTTTTCTTGTGTAACATGTTACTCTTCTATAGTGCATACCATACTTTGAACTGAGTCATCTTGAGGTATTTATAAAGGGCCACAATTTAGAACACTGATGTAGAGGCTGAAGGCACTGTGAGTTTCTCAAAGTACCGGTCAGTGGCTTAAAAAGCTGTACAGAATACAAGGTCATCCAATCATTGGCCTCTCTGCAGAGCAAACAGAGCAATAGTCATGTATTCTAGTTGGGATTGTGATTCTGTGCAAATGTGTGTGAAAGACATGGTTGGACCGGGAGAGAAAATAGGCCTGGGCACCAAAATAAAAGTGGCCCTTATTAGCGAACCAGATATCTAAAAAAGTATGCCACTTTTGTAAATCGGGGCAGATTTCTACTTGTAAAGACACAGAGTATAAACGTTTTACAAGATAAAGAAAACCGCATTGGGTTTGAGCTTGCTGCAGACAATGTTTGTTTTATTCTAAGGGAAACTGGCTCAGTAGACTATAAAACAGGCTCACAAATAACCGAAAAAAGCCCACACACTGACCTGTTGGACCAGCCTCTACGCCACTGCCTGACTGCCTTGTAGGCTAGCCTGACCCATGTGAAAGAAATACACATTTGTTAAAATATTGACAAGGCGAACGTAAAACAAAATGCAGTACTTACAAGTGAATGGGTCCATTGTGTGTTTGGGGGATGGTGAAATGAAAGAGATAAGGGGAAGTGCATTCAGGAAAGAGTGAAAAAAGGCTGCTGAAGAAGAGAGGGATGAGGTGTAAGGTATGAAGATGGACAAGGTACAGAGAGAAAAAGGGCTTACATGCCTAACATTGAGTGAACAAAACGGGAGTGGTTGAGACTCTGTGAAGACCATTATCCCTTCCAAAGTCCTTAGTAATGTTTAATTCACATGGAGTGGTTGAGACTCTCTGAAGACCACTATCCCTTCCACAGTCCTCAGTTATGTTTAATTCACAGTCTCACAATTTCAGAACTGATTTCTTCCAATGTTAATTATCTACAACAAAATCAATATTGTTGCTCATTTACCTGTAACACCTACCAAATATTGTCAAAGCCAATAGAACTGGCTGGTTTTAGATGTATCTATGTTGTTGTGTTACATAGCTGGATGCAATAACAGAAAGGTCAAAAAGGAGCCAAAATATCGGTTGGATGGCAAAATATGGGAATCACAGAAATGTAGTTTATGTGTGTAGGCCATTCCCTTGATTACATAGGCACCACCCCTTTTAGAGACCCCCCTCACTTTTTCATCCCATTTAAAACTGTGGTTGAATGCTCTACTCTTGATTTCCCCTCACAAGATGCAGCACTGTGGATAGTATTTGTCTATCTGTGCATGCAATTTAAAGTGGACACGTCTGCTACTAACAGGCACACTGTTGAAAATGTCAGTACTTCTATCTCTCTAGACAATCAGTCTCACGGCTGGGTATATTCTGGGAAACGTTTGGAAGAAGAATTGATCACTGTCAGTGAAGTGACCTAGGACTGGCATTAGTAGAACTCCAGGCAATCCTGGCAGTGACACAGAATTTCGATGTGCTAATTAGTTGTGGAGTCTACAAGGGCCTCTCTCAGACCGAGCTGCGACTAGACTTCTCTTGTCAGTGACTGAAGGTAAGTCAAGCCTGAACACTAAATCGGGCACTAAACTGGAGGTTGGCTGTCATAGCAAGTCTGATGCCAGGCAGCCCCTGATGCTGCTGATAAGCATATTCTGGATGTGAGGAGGGAGTGGCACTGCAGTAGCGACACTCGGAATCAGGGCTCACCACGGGTGGAAAGTGTTTGACTGATCACTAAGTCCTGTGGGAGCCAGGGCTGGTGTTGCAGACCGTTCCTGCTGCTGCATATACTGCTGCCCGTGGGTCTGGGACGGGAATCGTCGGTGATGATCTTACGTGGCACAGCTGTGGTCCAGCGGTACATGGGACAGCAGTGCTATAAGGCACATCCACAAGCGGTTTCGATGTGAAATACCTCACTCAGTTGCTCTCCTTGTTGGCTCTGATGCATTGGCATAATGTAAAATGATGGGGCCCTCCTTCTGAACGTGAAGAGGGGCCCCCTAGTCTCCCATAACTCACAGATATTCATTGGTCAAGGGCTAACTGGGGCGTCTCTGAAGAGTTGGGGGTCTCCTGAAGCCCCTGGTCTGATTGTCTCAGTATGCTGCAGGATGGGGTCCTGCGTCACACATCTATGGCTGAGCCTACACCCGCTCGAATTCACAATCTGTAACAGTGGCCTTTGAAGTTTCAGGATGAGCAGTGAATGCATGAATGTGCAGGAAAAAACATCTGTGAGCGTGCATGGTGAGTGGGGGCTGAGAACGTGGTTAGTGGTGCTTGAGGGTGCAGGATAAATGGTATGTGCGTGTGCTGTGTGAGTGGTGTCTGAGCGCATGATGAGTAACTTCAGAGTGAGAGATGTGTGAACAATGTGTGAGTGAAAGGTGAGTGGCGGGTAACAGCAAGGTGAGTGGTGGGTGAAAACAGGGTAAACGATAAGTGAGAGCAAGGTGAGTACTGAGTGTGTGCATGGTGTGTGAGAGTAGTGCAAGAGGTATTGGATTGGGGGGTGAGTCAGAGTGTGGAGTATCTGGGTGCAGGATGATCAATGTGAGAGTGGTGGGTGACAGTTGTGAATATAGAGTTACTGGTGCATGAGTGTGGAAGATGAGTCAAGTCGCTTATGAACGTGCAAGATGCAAGGTGAGCGGTGTGTGTGCCTGGTGAGTGGTGCATTTGCGTGCAGTGAGGGCAATGTGTGTTTGTGCGTGTGCACTGTTAAGTATGTAAATCAAGACTGATATGTGTAAGTGCATGGTGAGAGGTACGTGCGGGGAAAGCAGTGTGAATGCAGAGTGAGAAGTGGGTGAGAGTTGGGTGAGTATCTGAGTGCAAGGTGAACGATGTGTGAGTGGAAGGTGGAAAGTGTGTGAGCAGTGTGTAAGTATGTAAGGTGCATGTGCAGAATGAAATGCATGTGTGTAGCAGGTGAGAAATGTATGAGTGGTATGGAAATGTAGGGTGAAAAGTGTATGAGCAATGAATGGTTGTAAAATGAGCAGTGGATGAGTTTAGGGTGAGCAGTGTATGAATGCAAGGTGAAAGAGGTGTGGATGTAAGGTGAGAGGTGTATGAGTGCAGGTTGAGAGGTATATGAGTCCAGGATGAGCAGTGTGAGCACAACATGAGTGCAGTCTGTGCAGGGTGTGCGGTGCACTCCCTTTACTAGTGTTCACATTCGTCCATACTTGGATTTGAACTATTCTTGGTTGGATCTGATATTTTCCAATTTATTGGGTGATATGGCTACACACCAATGTTTTTACTTAACTTTCCCTTGGCAATATAGTTGGTGACATTTTTAGGATGTGCATGTGTGCACGATGCTGACTGATCCGCATGGTCATAGATCTCTTCGCATTGTTCCTACTTGTGTTTGCACCTAAGGGGTTTTTCTGACTACCTGGAATCTATGTTTTCAGTTCTGCATGGCACTTTTGGTGGACCCTCAAGTATGACTTTGGTTAGTTGACATGCCAAGCGTGTATCTATTGGATTGTTCTCTGTTATCTAGTTTTTTTCACTATATTTGGTGTGTTTTTATGTGTTTTTATTTACTTCTACAGCCTTGAAGAGGTCACTGTAGTGACTAAGCACGTGTTGGCTGTTGTATTGAAAACTGGAGGAAGTGGAAGAATTGATTACTATACATACAATAAAGGAATTGAATGTTTTTTGGCTTCTACACTTCCTTACCACAGAGGGTTTTGACAAGTTATTGGACTCAGTGTAGTGAGCATTTGGTGCCTTCTGGACGTATTCTGTGCAGTGGATCCTTGGGCAACACTGAGCACCAGGCCTTTAGTAATGGGGCCTCTATTCCAAATTGCACCCAGAATTAACTGTGTGATTTGCTGCATATCAATTTGCTCATTACTTTGCCTGCCAACTGAATACGGAGATGCGATTCTAATACCACTACTGCCATTTTAGAATATTGTGCGGTGCATGAATGCTGGGTGAGTGGTGTCTGAATGCAGGATTATTGTGCAGAATAAGAGGTGTCTGATTGCGGGCTGTGTGGTATCTGAGTGCCGACTACTCCAGGCTGCACCAGTGTGCATGGTGTGTTATTGTGCAGGGTTAGCGGTTTGTAAATGCTCCGGGTGAGCCATGTGTGTGCAGGGTGAGCAGTGCATCAATTAGGGATGTGACTGTCTACCCGGTGAAAGGTGTGTGAGCGTAGCAGTGAGCGGTCAGTGTGAATGGTGTCTTAGTGGTGTGTGAGTACATGCTAAGAAGCATGTGAGAAGTGTGAGTGCAGCATGAGAGGTGTGAGAGGGTGGCAGTTGCATCTGTGCTGGGTGAGAGATGTGTGAGCAGTGTTTTAGCGGAAGGGAACAATGTCAGTGCAGGCTGTGTGTGCCTTGTAAGCAGTGCAGGAGAGAGCAGGATGATTGGTGTGTGAGTGCAGGGTGTGGAGCCTCGTGAATGGTGTGTTAGTCATGTGAGTGCAGGGTGAGTCGTGAGCAGTGTGAGTACTGACTGAGAATTATGAGTTCAGGGTAAGAGGTGGGTAGGTGCTGGGTGTGAGTGGGTGAATTCATAGTGAGTGGAATGTGAGTAGAGGCTGAGAGGTGTGAGTGCACAAGGTGAGCAGTGTGTGAATGCATAGTGAGAGGTGTGTGAGTCTGCAGGGTGAGAGGTGGGTGAGCAAAAGGCAGCAGTCTACTTGAGTGGAGGTTTAGTCGTGTATGTGAGTGCATGGTAAAAAGTTGTTGACTGGCGTCTGAATGCAGGTTGAGCAGCATATAGGTGCAGGGTGAATGATGTATTAGGGAAGGGTTAGC
Organism: Pleurodeles waltl; assembly: GCF_031143425.1. Taxonomy (NCBI): domain Eukaryota; kingdom Metazoa; phylum Chordata; class Amphibia; order Caudata; family Salamandridae; genus Pleurodeles; species Pleurodeles waltl. The sequence continues at coordinate 449,725,121 of NC_090443.1, forward strand.
AGTCGGTGAGAGCAAGGTGAGCTGTGTGTGAGCACAAGGAGAGCAGTATATGTATACAGTGTAAGAGGTATGTGATGGGTGAGTGCAGGGTGACTGGTGTCTGAGTAGCATTGTATGGGCAAGCGGTGTGTGAGAAGACAGTGAATGGTGTATGAGTGTGCACGGTGAGCAGTGTGTGTTTGCAGGTAGAGTGAAGTATCTGCACGCAGGGAGAATAGCATGTGTATGTGTGCACAGTGTTAGGTGTGTGAAAGCAGAGTAAGAGTTGTGAGTGCAGAGAGAGAGATGAGAGTGCAGGGTTAGATGTGGTTGAGTGGTGACTGAGTACAGTGTAAGCGAAATGTGAATGACTGGCAAGCAGTGAATGAGATCAGGGTGAGCAGTAGGTGAGAGCAGAGTTAGCACTGTGAGGCAAAAGTGAGCAATGTGTGATTGCAAGGTGTGGTGTGTGAACGCAATGTGAGAGGTGTGTGAGTTCTGGGTAAGCAGTGGGTGAGTGCAGTGTGAGCAATGGATGAGGGCAAGGAGAGAAGTGTGTGAATGCAACGTGAGGGATATGTGAGTTCAGGGTATATGGGTACTAAGTGAGCAGTGAGAGTGCAAGGTGAGAAGTGTGTAAGCCAAGTAGGAGTGCAGATAGAGCAGTCTGAATACAGAGTTGGTGTTGTCTGTGCAGAATGACTGGTACATTGGTGCAGAGTGAGCAGTGTCTGGGTGCAGAATGATTGTACAGAGTGAAAGTCTTACCATATGGTGAGTGGTGGTCGAGTGCAGGGTGTACGGTGTGTGAGTACGCAGCATGAAAGTTGTGAGCATAAGTGGTGTCTTAGTGGTGTGTGATTGCAAGGTTAGAGGTATGTGAGTGCTGGTTAAGAAGTGTAAGAGTGTATGGGTGTTGGGTTAGAATTGGGTGAGTGGTGTGAGTAAAGGGTTAGTGATACGTGACTGCAGCATGAATGGTGTGTGCAGAATAAGTAGTATCTGTGGTGCTTGTGAGCCATGCATGAGTGCTGAGTGAGAGGTGTATTAGTGTAAGGCAGGAGTCTTCAAACTAGGGGGCGAGCCCCCCTAGGGGGGGCTCAAGTGATCCCAGGGGGGCTCCAGGCTTTGGCCAAAAGAAAGATTATGCATATAATAGGGCTTTGTTTTAAGCAGAAAAATGTTTATTGCATTTGTAAAAAGGTGATAGAATTTAACTGCAATGCTTAAATAAGTCTAGTAGTATTCAAACATTGCCAGCTTAATAGAATAGCTGTGAAAAAAATCTGAAGGGGGGCCCAGTAAATTTTTTTTTCTCACTGGGGGAGGCGCGGCATTAACAAGTTTGAAAACCACTGGTGTAAGGTGAGCAGTCAGTGTGAGTCGTGTGTGAGTGCAGACTAAGGTCTGTGAGGAGTGTGAATGCTGGGTGAGAGGTATGTAAATACAGGGTGACAGGTGTAACAGTGCTGGGTGAGAGGTGTGTGAACAGTGGCTGAGTCCAGGATAAGTTGTGTGTTAGGTGAGTGCCGGGTGAGTGATTTGTGAGTGCAGAGTGAGCAGTCCGTGTGAGTGGTCTACTATTGGTATGTGAGTGTAGGGTGAGATGCAGGTGATCAGGGTGCACATTATAAGTGCAGGGTGAGAGGTGGGTGGTTCTGGGTGAGAGGTGGGTAAGTGTGGGGTGCAACTTAAGAGTAACTATGGATGCGAAGAGTATGAGTATAGTGTGTTCAGTTAGTGAGTATATGGCAAGAGGTGTGTGATTTCACAATGAGTGTGCTCCTGTGTGTGACTATGCTCAGCAGTGTACCCCTGCTAGGGCGGAGTGAGGGTGTGCTTTTGTGAGAACAGGGAGCAGAATATTGAAGCCAGACCTAATGCCATTGTCAATGTTTGTTCTTCGCAGTTGCATAACGCGGTTGCGAGCTGGAGGTGTCAAGGCGCTGTACAGCATAAAGTGAACCTACAACAAGCAGCGGATTGTGCTGGGCATCATGCCGGCTGTGAGATGAAATGCCTCTAGCGTAACGGATACCCCACAGCCCCCCGGGGAGGTGGGGAGGGTCCCCCCAGCCTGCCATACATAAAGAGGACCCCCTTCCGCTTGTCAGCTCGAGGGTGTATGGATTGGGGGGGGCTCCCCTCATCAATAATAGCAGTCATCCTCCCTCCCTCACCCAGGGTTTCCTTAAGCCATTGCTCTAGCGCTTGGGTTGCGCTACCTGTGCAGCCAACTGGCTTAGACTGGTCTCGGCTCCCTATATCCAGAAGGCGCTGGGGTGGGGGGAGCGACGTCACCCGAGAGTGTCCTTCACACCACGGCTTCCTCTTCTTTAACAGCGGCGTAAAGAAGGGCCCCACAGCCTCCGCTTTGCTTGGGGAGGGGTGCCGGGAATGGGGGGGCGAGGGAGGGGGTGGGTCCAATGGCCCCCCTTAGCACAGTACCCCGGCCTGAGAGCTCCTGAGTGAGTCTGGGGGGACAGGTGGGGTGCCCTTCAAGTACTTTGCAGTCCCACCCCTCAAGTTTCGTTACACCGCTCACTGCCTTCTAATCATACCCAGGTGTACACCAACAGAGTGGCCACTGGCAGTCACACCACGCAGCGCGTTTACAACCACCTGCCTCCCTCTTCACAGGTAAAGCGCCAGGAGTTGGATAACGGGGGTAGACGCCGAATTACAGCCCCCCCCCCCCCTACTACACGACACAATCATGCACGTGGAGGTTGCACGCTGAGATGCGTCTGAGCCTGTACTGGCTGGAATGTGCAGTCGGTAACGTTGCCTCTCTGGGACAGACTCCTTCTCCTGGAAGCCACGCTCACCATTCATCTCTCAGATGTCACCCGCAGGCTGCCCCGATCAGCAGGTGTGTGAGTGCAAGGCGAAGGTGCCTCAGCGAAGGCTGCGGAGTGAGAGTGCAAGTTAAACAGTATCTGAGTGGGTCGTGAGTGCAAGGTGAGGGGTGCCCGGTTGAAGGGTGGATGGTGTCCGAGTGCAAACTGAACGACGTCCCATGTCGGAATGAGCATTACGTGACCGTGCAGTGTGAGTGACTGCAGGGTAAATGGTGCGGAAGCAGTTTGTGAGTGAAGGGTGAGCGGTGAGTGAGTGTTTAATGAGAACAGGGTGAGTGGTATATAAGTGAAAGGTGAGCCGAATATGAGCAATGTGTGGGTTCATGGTGTGGTGTATGAGTGAGGTGCAAGCGGTATGAGTCCAGGATGAGCAGTGTGAATGCAGCATGAGTGCTGTCTGTGCAGTGTGTGGTGCATGAGTGCTGGGTGAGTGCTGTCTGACAGGAGGATCATTGTGCAGGATAAGAGATGTCCCAGTGCAGGGTGCATGGTGTCTACGTTTGCAGGATGAGCAGTCTGTGAGTGTATAGGACATACGTCCCAGTGCAGGGTGATTGGTGCGTCAGTGAGTGATGAGTGTGTGTGCAGGGTAAGATGTGTGATTATGGGATGACAAGTCAGCGTGAGTGCAGGCATGTGAATGCAGTGTGACAGGTGTGTGGATGAAGGATGGCAGGTGTACCTGTCACGGGTGAAAAGCGTGTGAGAGGTGTTTGAGTGGAAGATGAGTGTGCCTTGTAGGCAGTGTTGACTGGTATGTAGGTGGGTGGGTGGCCTGCATGAGTGGTGGGTTAGTTGTGTGTGAGTGTAGGGTTAGTGGTACATGCAGTGTGAATGCACAATGACAATTATGAGCTCAGGGTAAAAGGTTGGAAGGTGCATGATGTGAGGTGGGTAAGTTCAGGTTGAGGAGTGTGTCAGTAGAGTATGTAAGGTGTGTGTGAGTGTGTAGGGTGAGCAGTGTGTGAACGGATGGTGAGAGGTATGCCAGTCTGCGGGGTGAGAGATGGGTGAGCAGTCAATTTGGGTGGCGTTTTACTGGTGGAAGTGCATGGTGAGAGATGGCTGAGTGGTGTCCAGGTTTAGGGTGAGTGGTGTATGAGTGCCAGGTGGGTGATGTGTTAGTGAAAAGTGAGTAGTGAGTGAGGGCAAGACAAGCAGTGTGTCAGTGCAGTGCAAGAGGTATGTGGGAGGAGACTGAGTGCGGGGTGAGCGATGTATGCGTGCAGGGCGTGTGTAAGTGTAGATTGAACAGCCAGCATGAGTGGTGTTAGTTGTGTGAGACTGGAGTGTAAGTGCAGGGTGAGAGGTGTATGCGTGCTGGGCGCGTGTAAGTGTAGATTGAACAGCCAGCATGAGTGGTGTTAGCTGTGTGAGACTGGAGTGTGAGTGCAGGGTGAGAGGTGTGTGGATGCAGGATACCAGGTATGTCAGTGCCGGGGCAGGGAGAGTGATGTCATAGCAAGATGAGCGTGCCTTGTGATCAAGTGCCAGGGAGAGCAGGGTGAGCGGTATCCGACTGCAGGATGAGTGTTATGTTAGTGTCCAGTGTGAGTGGGTTGTCACTGCAGAATGAGTGATCAGTGTGAGTGCTGTGACAGTGGTTTGTGAGTGCTGGGTGAGATGTATGTGAGCACTGTGAGTGCAGGGTGAGAAGCACAGTGCGGACCCTGCACCTGGGGCGAAAGTAGCTTGGGTGCAGGGTCAGCAGTGTGAGTGTACGGTTAGCGTTGGGTGGTTCCCAGTGAGAGGTGGGTGAGTGGTGGTTGAGTACAGAGCGCGTGGTGTGAGAGTGAATGGTATGTTGTGTGTGAGTACAGGGTGCAGTGTCTTCAGTTAGTGAGTGCAAGGTAAGAGGCGCGTGATGCATGACAGTGTGCCCATGTGAATGCGAAGTGAAGGTATGTTTGTGGGAGCACAGGGCAGTATATTAAACTCAGACCTATTGGTGTGACCTATGTCTGTTCTTCGTTACGATATCCCAGAAATAAATTGCATCCAATTAAGAAGAAAACAAAACGGTGTTATATGTTTGAAGCCACAAAATACACTTGCATGGCACTGTTGGAATCTCGTGGAGTCGAGGCTCTGTACAGCATAAAGTGAATTTACAACAAATAGCGGATTCTCCTAGTCATTGTGCCCCCGAGAGATGGAATGCCTCTAGGGCTTGGGTCGCTATCCTGTTTCGGCAACCTGCTCAGACTGGTCTCGGTTCCCTATACCACTGCTTAATTTGTACATAAAAACGTGCAGGTGCCCAAAGCCCTCCTCTAAACACGCGGCTGCTGCAATTAAATGTGCGAGCACTGAATGCTGAGGCAGCGTAATCCTGAAGCCATCTAGTGCCTCTTCAATACATATAAAGCCCCTCCCTGCCCCTTCAGCTCCCTCTAGCAGCTTTCTACTTTCTCCCTTTGTGACGCTTTTTCGTTTTTCCCTTCATCTGTCTTTCCTGTATGTGTCTTTTGCTCACGGCAAAGGCTTGAGACAGAAGAATAAGTGCCGGTGCTCAGCACCGGAAACAACAAGCACAAATTAAGCACTGCCCTATACCCAGGAGTCGCTGGGGTGTGGGAGGGTGGAAGCGTCACCCGAGAGTGTCCTTCAGCACCAAGGTTTTCCCTTCTCCATACCCAGGTGTGCACCAGTATAGTGGTCACTGACAGTCACAACACACAGCGCGTTTACAACTACCAGGCTCCCTCTTCAACTGCCAGGGGTTGGATAACAAATTTACAGCCAGCCCCACCTCACAAGCCGATGTAGGGGGCTGGATGTGGCATAACGGCCAGGGCTGCGACCTTGGAACTTGTGAACCAGGGTCGAGTCTCGGCGTCGGATCAGCATCTTGTGCATCTGAGCAAATCACGTAATCTCTTCCTGGCTACAAACATGAATGAGTTATTGTATAATGTAGCCGGTAGCTATGTAGAGCGCTCCGATATCTTCAGGTCGAGTTCGTGGTATATAAAAAAGAGCAAACAAATACAGGACGCTATATTTGCAATGCGAGCTGTCCATGTGCCCCAAACTCCTCAGTCATCGTGTCCTCGGCTGTTTGCACTGTCCCTTTGCTCGACTTCCTCACACTGTGTCTCCAGGCACAAGTGTCCATGTCCTTGGAGTTCCTTACACTGTAAGTCCATGCTCCGCAAGCACCCGGCACTGTCCAGATGCTTCCAGCGCCACACACTCTCCATGTGCCCCTCACACTTATCCACGTGCCGAGTTCCTCGCGCTTTCCCAGGCGTCCAAGCTCCTCGTGCAGCGCATGCGCCATAGTTCATCACATCCAGTCAATGCTGCTTGCGCTTCTGTCTCTGTCTTTCTTACTCGTACTCAGCTGGGTGTAAACGAGCATAGATAATGGTCGCCAAACGTCTTTACCCAACCAGGAGACCATAGTGGAGCTCCCCTACTCTCCCAGTCCAGAAGAGCTGAGTGTAAGATGCCAATAAGTCCGCTCCTAAATTTGTCCCCAACGCTGGGCCTCTGTTGTCCTCACCGTCTCCGTTTCGGACGCCCAAATCGCAAAGAATGAACAATCATGACAGTCTGCTTCAGTTGGGTAACGGAACTGGACAGAACATGGCCCCGTGCTGTCCTGTTGGGGAAGGGGGAGGAGGACCGGAGTGCGCCTCCCGCCCCTCGGGGGCTGCGGGTGCCTTTGTTACGCCACTAGTCTTCCTTTTAGTGAGTAAATATGAGTCTTTTACTTTTTTAGTGGCGAAACGCTGGCACTTCCCTTACGAAAGCTACTTCGCGGGCCTATCATAGTTTAACTCGGATCGAAGTAAGCAGCTGTGCTGGAATTGGAAGGCCGGGAACCCACACTGTAGGCTAAGGTTGTTTCTACAAAAAGGGGGCGGAGTCACAACGGGCGCAGTCATGAAAATCATCCTGACAGATTATACTACTATATTTTTTAAAACCTCTGCCAGAAAGTAATCGACAGCAAGGAGATGGGTGACAGTACACCTCTTCTGCCTTAATGAATTGCAAGGACTGCATTTCGAAATATCTTATGGGGTTGAGGCACCTGCTGCAGACAGCCCCTTGTTCCTCGTAAATCTCTGGGAATAATAATAATAGTAAATTAACTCTGATGGTTCATGCACTATCTAGTGAGATCTGTGTGTTGTTTAGACACAGTTTTGATCCATAAAGTAGCACAGAAGAGCAATGTGTCTCATGCAAAGCATAATGTGTAACATGAAGATTACAGGGTTTTACATGAAGATCACGGGGTTTTATGTTATGCAGATAGGAAAGTGGGCTGCTTTTTACAAAGACCTGCTTTATTTGTACAGAAATCCCTAAGTAATTGTAATCATGGTTAAGAGGTGAGGCAGTTGGTCGTTGTGATAACTAAGGTTTCCTAATGCAACATCAACACTGGCCACCATCTCAGCCAGGAGATTCTTGTCAAGCCCCCAACAACCTGTGTTTTCACACAAAGTCTGAGCATTGTAGACAGACATTAAACAGAGTTCTTTTCTTAGACAAACACTTTCAAATTTCCCTCTGAGGAAAATTGGTTGATCAGCTTTTCACATGCAAATGGAACTCCTCCCTACTAAACAGTCTCCTGATAAACAAGTTATAGTTTGGTTAATAGGTGCGTGTGTGTTTATCACAGGTGCATTCCAGGAGTTAAAGTGCTTGTTCACTTCGGTGAAGAAATTGGACTGAAGTGAAGTTTTAGGTTAAAATTGTTGATGAAGGATGACTGTGGTATCCCTGGCGACATGGGACCACCCTATAACATCCTGCTCACATGTGTGAACTGAATTGTTTCACATTCCTCAATTTCGCAGTACAAACGTGAACACCCTTATTTACTTTACATCTAACCAATTTAATGCTTGGATATATATTCCAATGCTAGCAGTGTGGACCCTCCAGTCTAAGCCGTTCACATTTCAGTTATATTATGGGTATAATAAAGTGCATGCATGAAGCAGGAGTGGCGTGGAAACATTACCAAGGGAATTGAGTATTGAGTTGGACCACTGAAACAGCGCCTGGAAGTTGCAAGTTTTAGCCTCTTTTTAAGAAATCAAATACGTGAATTAAAAGCATGAGGTGAATACAATACCTACTTTATACTGTATCAGCAAATAACATAATTTTGAAATGGTAGCATTCATTAGCTTTTGAAATCATACAAGTCCTTCCTGAGGGCAGACGGACACGCTTTTGGAAATACCATAAAACACACTAGAGCAGAGGTCTCCAAACTTTTTAATGCCGCGCCCCCCCCAGTTGAAAAATAAAAATCATTGGGCCCCCCTCAGAATTTTTCACAATTATTCTATAAACATGGAAATGTTTAAATATGTCTAAACCTATTTAAACATTGCAGTTAAGTACTGTTACCTTTTTATAACTGCAATAACATGCTTCTGCTTAAAACAAAAGCCTGTTATCTGTATAATATTTATTTTGGTCAGAGTCTGGGGCCCCCCCTGGGATCACTTCAGGACCCCCTAGGGGGGCCCGCCCCCCAGTTTGAAGACCTCTGCACTAGAGGTAATTTGACTTTGTTAGCCCAAAAATAGACTACGAATAAACGTTTTCTGTTTGCTACCTGAAGTATCGGAAATATATATGTTGACTTATGAAATAAGATAGCATTACATAGTATAACACATTCAGACAACCTAACAGGTGACATAAAAAACTATAACATATAACTTAACGTCTTAGGTGCTATACTAATGGGAGGCTGTGTCGTACAAATGCTAATTAGCAATAACACAGCGTCATAACATAACGTCGGTACCTTTCCAGCGATGGGCCTGTGGGGTACACACTGGTCCAAGGCAGCTGTCCAGTTGGCCGAGAGCTCCCTTCTGCTGCAGAAACTTACAGGCGGCGGAGGGAGGCTTTTGAACGAAACTGAGGGGAGGGTCGGAGGGGGGCGGGGCCACGCCAAGATGACACCGTATATCTTCGACCAAGGTGGGGTGGCTCGGGCTGCGCCAGGGCTGCTTGGCAGAGGGCACCGGTTTCCCCGCAGGCCCCGATAGCTGCGGCATACCAAGAAGCCGCTGGTGAAAGGTCTGTTGTCCTCTGGGCGCACCCCGCCCCCGGGTAAAGTGGGGAGGGCTGGCCGCGGGAAGGCGGCGGGCCAGAGTGGATACAAGAGGCCTTTGCGATCTGTAGGTGAGGGGTGGAGCGAGGAGGAGGACCCCTTCCACCCCTACGGATACAAGTCGAGTCGACGAGTTGAAGGAATGTGTACAGTTGATGCTGCCTGGTGCCTGTTTCACACGTTCACGCTTAAGGACACGAGCACGTTTTAATAAATTCACAATAATATGTTTTATTGAGAGTTCCCAAACACAAGGGGCTTCATTATAAGGTCCCGTTTAGTTCAGGTGGGACTAGCAGCAGTAGCTCCTGGTCCCAATGAAGCATAAACTGTTGGTGAACGCTGTGCATCTGTTTAGATTCACCCGGAAATTGTAGGCGCAGAAATTCCAATAAAGTCACTAAGTGAATTTCTAGGGCACAATGACCAGGGTAATTAGACCCAGAATCAGCTCCTACCCAGGGATTCCCATTGGACCACTTGTAACCGCCCCCAGCAACCACCCTAGAGGCACCACTTTCATCGGGACCGGCGACTCCTAGGGGCGGAATTACAGAGTTGGATACTGGGCCACTCATAACAAGGGCCAACTGTGGTAGTGAAAGACGTTACCTAAGTGCTGATTTACCAAAGTGTCGATTGCTTGCTGTAGAGATGTGCGTGCATCGAGAAAGGCTGATTTTTCTTTCTGAGGTCCGCAAACCTGGTACCAATCGGGTGGGCTCACTACAATGTGTGTTTTCAGTTTGCTATACCAAATGCCTACTTAACTTATGTTAACAGCATATTAAAGTGCAAACAAGGAACTGGATCAATACATGATCAAGTATAATCAAATAGCGGAATTGGAGGAAAAGAAAGCGGGGTATGGGGAGTGATGCCCTTCATTTCAGGTGGAATTGGAATAGGTGTGGGTTCAATTGCTTCATGAAGTAGAGAAGAGCTGGTTGAGTTCCGAGTAGTGACAGGACGGAGCTCCATAAACTGAATGCAGCACCGGTGAAAGATGGCTTCAGTGTTATGGATGCTTTAAATGTCGGGGCTGTAGTTGACTGTTCAGAAGTAAGTCAGTTTCTGGTATGTACAGAGTCGATAGCAAAAATTTTCTGTGGCTTACCCTTCCACACAATGAAACGGGTAGACTGGACTTCAAGAATGTTTTTTTAATTTATTTTTTTAGGTCTGATGCTAGCCAAGACATTGCGATTTTCCTAATATATATATATATATATATATATATATATATATATATATATATATATATATATATATATATATAACATTTATAACACACACACACCTATTTACAGGGACCTTCAGACAACCCTCTTCATCCGTTGCTCTCTTGTGTCATTTATAGATTTTAGTCTGCCCACAGAGCATGAGGAAGTGGGTCTGCCTACTACTGTCATTGGATAACTTCACTATGCGTGATGGTATTCTGCCCTTTCACAAGGAGCACATCCTCATACAAAGCAGTTCTGCTCAGTGTCAGGGACTATTATGGCAATTCCTGTTGTTTTAGACCAAAACCATTTTTTGCTTTTAGTTAAAGTTTTTATTGTTGTTGTTTTTTTAAATAATGCCGGAGGCCCAGCAGCACCCCCGACACTAGATATTTTTCAAAGAAAATGACAAACACTCACTAAACTTAAAGCTGGCTCCCAACTGTGAAACTATTGATTTTGCCATTGCTTGTTTTTCTTTTGGGTTGTTCTTTCCTGTAAACGGTGTAGATTGTAACTTACTGGACATACTAACAGTTTGTAACAGTATAGGTTGACACTGCTATCTCTTATAAATGTGTGGTAGGCTCACTTGCTATACCAGCCTTTGATTTTCTTTGGACTGCTGGAGGGCTGCTATTCAGGAAAAATAGTGAGCTGTCCTTGGAGATAGAACGAGATACGCAAGTAGCAGCCTTAGAAATTGCAACTTGTGGTTTTCAGATAATCTGAGAGTAGTGAATCTTCAGATGCTGCGATGTGAGCAAAATGTTACATAGTCATGCAGAGGTCAGTCTGTGCCAGTATGTGATGGATTTCCGTGAAGCAATTGGAGGGGGCAGGAAAAATGTTTAATTTGTTCCAGTGACTGCAGGTGGTGGGCACTAACATTGTTTGGGAACCAGAACTTATTTTTCTTCAACAGACTTTGACACATAGCTAGAGAAAGGCAGCAAAAGGAGAAAGAAGGAGAAAGAGAAAGACTGGAACGCAGTGATAAAGAAGTAAAGCAGGGATGAATAATAAGTCAAAAGATTGAAATAGAGATACGAAGTGCAGGGTGATGGAAGAAAGAGGTATGAGGTGGAATCAAGACTAGGAAGCCTTGCTATTCAGTAACTTCTGTATTCAGCAGCACTGGTGGCGGGCTCCTAAGGAAAACATTGGATATATTTGTTACCATCTTTTTAAAACTTTCAATCAGCAGGATGCGGTCAAGTGCCAAGGATTCAGCAAAACGAGCCTGTGACATTGAGACTAGCTTAATGTGGTGGGGGTGGTTTGATTTTTACTGATTAGCAGGGCTCAGCATACTTTCATCTTCTAATGCGGATTAAGGCTGTTTGTCGGTCGTATCTTTGCAATGCGAAGGGTCACCATTGTGTGGCCAAGTGCCCTGCAAACAGTGCCGCTAGCCCCAAACATTGCCACTAGCCTTAAAGTAGCAAGGGGTCATCAATTTGTTTTTTCCAATGTGCACGTGTGGTCCAAGGCCAGAGTTCCTAGATGAACAAGGCAGAGAAATGTTCTGCTCTCCAGGTATCCTGCAGACTCAATCAAACACTCTGCTGGCTGGAGCTAGAATCAAGAGAGGTTGATTTAGGTATTGTCCAAGAAAGGAAATGACACCCATAGGCAACTATTGTTTTGGTTCAAATGATTCATGCTAGAGGTGAGAACAGAGTTAATGGGAGGCAGGGCAAGAGGATAGTGGGAAAGGACCAGATATAGGAGATCGGAAGGGAAATTAAAATGTGGAGACATATAAAAAGTGTTTTTCCCAAGGCTGGCAAGTCAAAGAAGGACTATCCTAAGATTGAACAAATCGAGAACTACCAAATAGGTTCCATGGTGCTGTCTTAACTAAATCAAATGGAACCAAGGCAAGTGTTCTTTCACCAAACTGCCTCTTTTTATGGTGAAATGTAATTTACTACTAAAAATAAAGGTGGAAGTTGTTCTGGGAGGAAATTCTAGAAAGGAAGGAGGGTACCTCCTTATGTAAACTAGAAAGAACCAGGGTTTCTGGGATGTAAGAGAAGTATTGGGCTTACATGAAGAGGTCAGGACCGCAGAGTAATGCGAGGTAGGCTAATTTGCTCTCACGCGTTCAGGGTGGCAAACCAGCCGCTTCATCTCTCACAATCACATTTGCAGGATGCCAGTCTCGCTGGACTCTGAGCCATAACCCAATCAAGTCTCACCTGTTTGGTGCTCATCGGTCTTCAAGAACCTTCAGGAGCTTGAGAGGGGCTCAAAGTGTGAATCCCTGTTCACAATATTTGCTTTCTTCAATCTAGCAGTAATATGTATAATATTGACCTTTTAGAGACAGTAACGTTTCTGCTCTGCTTGCCAGGTTTGATTGCTCTTCTATTTCCTTCTTTAAGGGGAGTCTTTATTCAGCAGTGGGCAGTATCCCTGCCTTTTAATAAACAAATGAAATAAAATGGTGCATGGTTGCTGCTTATGTCACCATTTCCCATTATTGCTCATTTGGTAGCCTTTTACACATTCAGCAACATCTCTGCCTCGCGCTTGTCGCCATGTGGATCAGTGGGCTTTCATTTTTTTGGTGTACAGGCACCCAGCATCCCACTAACCCTCTAGCTTAGCTCATCTGTCGTTATTATGATTATAATTTGTTTGTCTACCTCTCACATAGCCTCATCCATGACACCATCAGGCACTTCATCCCATAACATGATAACTGCACCTCAGTGGTTATCACACAAGCCATGAAAACACTTCCAACATAGACCTGAAACAAAAACAACACCATGCCAGTCAAACACCCTACACAGTGTAGCTATCTGTTTGGGTAAGCTCTTAGGGGAAGTAAGCGCTACAGAAATGCTACAATGCAAAAAACACGACATGCATTTGACATCCAGGTGTACAGGTAGCTAAGTGGGTTAAGAACTCCTTAAAAATCTGCACAACCTGAAGATCACACCCTTGCAGATGGTAAAATAAGTACTGTTTGATGGGTGATTCCAAGGCTAGTTTCAAGCACCTAGTGTGAATGACTTGGTTTGTAAGTGTCTTATTTAAGCATGGTTTCCCTTTCGTGATGACGGTAATAGCTTTTAATTTGTTATCCTTCAGGGTCTGCTCCATGCCCGCCCCTGAGACGAGCCGAACCTAGGGCTTGATAATTAAAACAAGAAAAATGAACAGCGGGCAATGTCCGGCCACTTCTGCGATGTGTCTTAGAAACACAGGGACGCCTGAGTCGCCTTACCCGGGGATCGAGCCTGTGACCTGAAAATCATAGAAGTCGTCAAGAGATAGTGTTTTAAAACTGCGACATTTTACCAGATTTCTGCACTCGGTCCAGGAGTTTAAATATCAGTGGTTCTGGGCACTGGGCCCAGAGGTGCAAGGGGGCCAGCAGGCCTTGCACTGCCTGCAGTTTGATAGCCGCTTACTTTTAATATTTTTTGAGTGCCTGCCTGGGGCGTGCATGTTCTATTTGCTCTGCGCCACGTGGATTGGGATCGTGGAGGCTTCCACGTACGAGAGAGGACCAGCCCCAGGCAGGCATTGCTACTCCCAAGTCGGAGGCTCGATGTGGGGAGGGTTGCTGCTCCCAGTGAGCTGCAGTGCTGTGTAATTAGAAACTATGGAGTCTGTCATCCTAACGGGCCGTGTGAGTTCTGGAGGTTTGTTGCTGCCCTCCTGTAACAACATTCAATTAAACCACCACCGCGCTATTTAAAGCACCCGAGAATGTAGTGGAATTGGCCAAGTCTCTCTGGAATGCCTGGACATTTGATGGAAAAAGTAATATCGGTGAAAAAAAGGTACTCATATTTAACGTAATGTCCCGTGACATCATTAAATCCGTGTCAAAATAAATTAGCACTAGGAGAAAAAGATATATCTTTTTTGTGTGTTGAATGTGTATTCAAAATTCTAATTCCACAATTAATTCAGGAAACAAATATTCATTTTCCTCACGGTGTTGCATGCAAAAACACATTACTTTTCCAAAATATGGAAAAATGAGAAATTTACATTCCATTTCTTGAAGATGATACATTAATAAAGTAAAATTTGTTAATGTTTTTATCTTTATGCAGTACCTAATGCTGTACATTAGCATATTTGTAATTATCAGCCCCTATAGGAACTGAGGCACTGAGGGATAGAGCAATTTGACCAGAATTACACAGGTGAAGAAGTCAGGATTGTATATCAGAATTGGTTCAAACAGACCCCTTTTCTAAACTGATCCCAATATCTGCCACTAGACTGTATGTACTGGTAGCCAACACTTTAATGATGCTTTACTCTGCTGCTTACTTGACAGAGACAGTTTCTGTCTCAGGTAAACTTGACTTAGAAAACAAGTGTCAATCTGGAGACCAAGAATGGTCAACAGTACCAGGACTAGACAATTGGGAAAGTGAAAAAGGCCTTTACTGGGTATGAAACTATGGGGCATATATACAAGGAACTGGCACACAGGCTCGGAAGCGACAATTTCCGTACATCGCCATGGACCCCCCCTAATGACACCATGTCACACGTTAGCAAAATAGCGTCAACATTTTTGACACTATTGTGGCACTTTGCTGGACTAGCACAGAACATTTTGATGCTAGTCCATCAAAGCTCAGGGAGGCCCCTAGGAAACTGCCCAGCCTGCCCTTGGCAGGCGGTAAAAAATGACACTAGAATGGCTCGGTGACATTTTTTAAATTTCACTGCATCGTTTTTTGGGCCTCCCTTGCATGCATCACACCTGGCGCAGGTATATTGTGGTGCCAAGGTTTACAGAGTGGTGCAACGGTAGCATTGCGCCACTTTGTAGATATGTTGTAGCGTGAGAAAATTATGCTACAGCAGCACTAAGCGGTGCAAGGGGCTTGTAAATATGCCCCTATATGTCTTAGGACAGTGGTCTTCAAACTTTTTAATGCCCCCCAGTGAAAAAATAATCATCAGGGCCCCCTCCGATTTTTTCACAATTATTTTATTAAATTGGCAATGCTTATATATGTCTATACTTATTTAAAAATTGAAGTTAAGTTCTGTTACTGTTTTAAAAATGCAATCAAATTCACTATGCCAAAAATACTATTCTGTTCAGGCAGGCCTTACTAACGTGTAAAAGTATCCACAGTGTGATCATTAGAAGTGGGGGTGGGGATTTGGAAGAGTATTTGCAGGCCCTCCTGTTTGACACACACTGGGTCCATGTTAGTGATGGCCCATTACAGAGCAGTTTACTGCTGCTCATGTTTTATCATCTTAAAACAATGCCATGTTATTAGGATAATGCTTCTTTTGGCCAGAACCTGGTGACGCCCCTTGGATCACTTGAGGCCCCCCTAGGGGAGCCCGTCCCTAGTTGAAGGCCCCTGTTTTAGGGCTTCCTTTAGAGATTGGTGGACAGAGTATTCAGTCATAAACATGATGGGGTACTCGCTCACCAAACCCTTGGTCTGCCCTGTCTATTCTGAGTCTGGCAGATGGTCAGTTTTCTGATGGTTGTGCAGCTGCTGGCTCTGGCATCGGGAAGCTTACTCTGATGACCACAGTGGAGAAGGGGCCGTCGGAGTAAGGGCATCAGATCATCCACCCAGGGCCAGACTGGGAACCCAAAGCAGGCCTTACAAATCATGTCAGACCAGCCCCCATAGGGTAAATAGTGAGTGAGTCTGACAGCTACAATTGGGCTTGGGAGGTCCCCCCTCTAGAAAATTTGGGGAAAATGGAAAAAAACTGTGCATTCTACAACATATTTTTTATTATATATTCAATTTATTAGTTTTTAAAGCATAGTGAATGATGACCTTACAGTGCACCAGTATACAGCAATCTTTATTGGGGTTCTTTAATCATTTTGTCACCATCACCCTCTAACAGTGCCTCTCATCTCACCATAGCCTTCCCTCACATGTATTTCATTTATTTCATAGTGCCTCTCTTACCAGAGTAGGATGTTGGAGCACTTTACATTACACACAGACATACAGGGACAATAAATGTGTGTAACTCAATGTATAAATGTATAGAAAATGTTGACAAAGGGGACTACATGGTATAGGGTTCACAAGTTTTCCACGCAGTAGGAATTTTTTAAGAATGCTTTGTCTGGGGAAGCATAATCTCAGGATTAAGAATGTAACACAGTGGTTAGGGTTGACTTTACCAATAAATAATGTTCCTACCCAAACAAACCCTTTTAGCAAAATTATGATAATCAAAGGCTGAGAAAAAAAAATAACTTTCTAACCTGTACCTTGGAGTTTGCATGCAGCTCTCTGATGGCAGTTCATAGTTTACTGTGCTACATTATGATTATAAATTTATGAACTGCACAGTAACAAAAGGAGTTTTGTGGCAAAGCAGTATCCCATTGAACTATGTACATAAAATACTGGTGTGCGATCTGCAGAGTACACATTCTTTGCAGCAGGCATATTAACCCTCTGTGCTACCTGACATGAGTCAACGTTTCCACTAGATAAAAGCCATCTCTCTACAGCAGGTACATAATTCACCAGAGTTATCTTGGCACTTTTATTGTTGCTTGAAAACTGTTGGCTACACAAAGAACTCTCATAGCGCTTGTAAAACTGCTGTGCTGCTACAAAACCAGCACTCAGTAACAAAAGCAACCCCTCACCCTTCTAGCCCCTGGGGATACACCTGAAGTCTGGTACGTTCAGTCCGGCCTATTTGGAGCAGATAGTCTGAGGTATTTTCTTTCTGTCATGAACCGAAAAGTGACCTCTCACTTTGCGACTTTGTTTCTGAAAATCAAATAAGGTTGGTATGCCGCCCATGCAGCCACCTAAACCAAGGCCACCACTCTTCAACCATTCAGTGCCTTCACGGAAGCCACCATGGCAGTACCTTCTGTGAATGCACAGAGATCACAGCTGAGCTGGTGGTGAACTCAAAATATACTAGTCACATGAATTTCAGGCAAAGGGAATGTCCTCTGCCACCCTCCAGGACAGAGTAAAAACTGCAAAGGCTAAATTGACCTTTTTACTTTTAGGTCTCGCCTGCAACAGCGCATGTACTGCAAGAGGAATTGTATACACACAAGGGGCTTGCAGCCAATCATTAGCTGACCATTCTTTAGATTCACCTTCTTTTTTATTTGCTCTCTTCTACTTGGGCTGCATGTGCTGGCTTCACTTCTTCTTTCGGCTGGAGCATGGACCAAGGCCTGATTGGCTCAGCTTGACTGCTGTACTTTCGCTGATCATGCTCTGCTAGAGTTAATACTTCTTATTTTTTCATTTCCGCCCTGCCACCCTCAATCCCTGGGGTCTGTGTTCCTCTTCCCCTCTCATCCACAACCCCCTGCTGTCCTGCATTGCTTGTTCCCTCTCCCATCCCCATGTTGCATCCTCCACGTTCCTCCCCATCTTGTCTGTGTTGCATCTTCCCCTCCTACCCGTCACTCTCCCATTCCCTGTGTTACTCAGCCACCACCTGCCATAAGAAATAAAAGCGCTATGATGCTGTCAGCAATTGTTGCACCATGGCGCTTTTCTAAAATAGCTTTTTACCATGCTGCAACGCCCTTGCACTGCTCTACATCGTGTCTAAAAGACATTGGCAAAGTCATTAGCTCTTGCAATCCTCGTTATTTTCTAGAAGATTAAGTTGTCTCATAAATATTACTCTTTAACAGCACCACTGTTACACAAAAACACAACATGCAAAATATAAAGCCGCTGGGCCATCCAGTCTGCTGTTTTACCTTGCATACTCTACTAATGTGCTTCTGTTAATTTGGGAATTCTTGTTTTTCATTTCCGCTTCTTCTGCTGAGCATATATTACATGCATTCACCATTCCAAGCCTTCCTACCCTGTAGCCTTCTAGTGCGATTCTTAGTCTTTGGAGAACGCTTCTGCTTAAAAAATCAGCCTTTTGTTTTGTCATTACTCCCTTACGGACAGGTGAGGAAGGAGAGAGGGCGCGAGACAGAGAGAAACAGCCTCGGGCAGAGACAGGGAGATATTAGAAAAGAGTGTAGTTGTAGATTAAAAAGGAAACAGAAAGACTTAATGAAAAATTGGTGAAGAGGAGGAAAAAGCAGATGGGAACACATAAAAGTAAAAAAAAGAGAAAGACGATAGACAAGCGAGAGAGGAAGAGATGAAAGGAATGAAATATAGAATAAAAGAAGGAGTGATAGAAGAGAAAGGAAAGAAGTCAAGGAAGGTGAAAATAAGAGGGCCTTAATAGAAGAGGAAGGCAATAGAGGAGAAGGTGGAGATGCTAGGATATGACAAAAAGAGAATGGGGCCCAGGAAGGTTGATATAGAAGAGAAGTGATAGAAACATGAGAGAGAAAAGGGAGGGAAGATGTAGGAAGAGTTAGGAAAGGAACAAAGGGGATACAAAAGACAGACCATGATAGAAAAGAGGAATATACAGATACTAGAAGCTCAGAGGGGACAGAATAGGAAGGAGTAAACATTGGAAGAATAGAAATAATAAAAAGATGGGAGGAAAGAGAAAAAGGGAACATGAACATATGAAAGAGAAATAGAGGGAGTGTAGTGATTTAATGGAGGAGTAAGGTCGGGGCAGAAATCGGGACGGCAAAGAGAGAAAAGGAAAATGCACACTATAGTGGTGAGAAAACTATAAGAAAAAGAGGAAAGAATATGTGGTGGGATGATGAGTAAGAAATAAAGAAAGGGAGAAAAAAGAGAGAGAAATGTAGCAGGGTCAAGAAAAGTGAGAGAAAGGTGGCAGGAAATGAGGGAAGGAAGAAAGAAGATAAGCCTAAGTAGAAGGGGGCAGGGAAGAGACAGAGAAGGGAGGCAGAAATGCACTTGTCAATGAGAGGTGGGGGAAGGAGATAGGAGAGAGGGAAGCAAGTGACAGAAAAAGAAAGGAAAGGGATTGAGGACAATCAGATTAAAGAGAGGCTGTTGAGAGGGAACAGTAGTACATAGCTACTAGAGCAAGGAGAAAGGATCATTGGGATGTTGGGGTGATAGCAAAGAAGAGGAAAAAATAGTCCATTGTGAGACACTGTGGTGTATTATATGGTGTAGTTGTGTGACCTCACTGTGGAATACACTCACAAAACCAAATTGGTTCCAGCAAGGTTTGTTTGCTAATATTTGGCTCAACCCTGGGTAGCTGTGGCTTCGAGCTGTCAAGCTTAAACAAAGGAACAAGTATAAAGCAGGTAGAAGTAGCAAAACGACAGAATAAGAAAGCTATGCAACATAAAATAAATCTGACACCAATTTATGAAAATAGATTATATTTGATAGATTTTTAGACACCAAAATGAACAAAATCTACCAGAAGCTTTCAGAACTATAGATTTTTTAACAAAACATAAATCCCAGCTTTTTACTCAAAAATGTGAACAAGCCCAAATTATATTTGACTTGGGCATCAAGGCAAGTTTAATGTGACTATTAATTTGATACCTTGAATTACCAACTTTAGTAGACCCATTCTGAAGATAGCATAGCTGAGTTATTGTGTCACCCAGCACTCACCAATAGGGCTACTAGCTTTTATGCAGAAAAGGCAACAATTTGAGTTCTCTACTGTTGCATCATATAAAACTACATGTCCTTATTTTAAATATACATCACCCTGCCTTAGAATGTAATAGGCCAGCTTTAGAGGTTAACATATATTAAAAAGGGAGGATGGCAAAGTCAAGTTAACAGTTAAAACTGCTCTGCTAGTCTGCAGTGACAGGCTGGGAGGTATGGTTTCACATTATTGCATCCAGGGTGACACAATATTTGCTACAGCCAAGGTGTGACACTTTAACTTGCAGGCCTTGGGTACCGCTAGTACCATATACTAGGGACTTCTAAGTAAATTAACTTATACCAATTGGGTGTAGCCAAACATATAATTTTAAGGACTCAAAAGCACTGGCACTGAGGTCTGGTTAACAGGCCTCAATGCACTCTGAGAGTCGAAAAACCAGCAGCAACAATGCAAACCTTTTTGGGTGATCGTGCAAAAAGAGGCATTTCTTTACAAGGTTACAGTGGTGCAAGGAAAGGAGAAAGAATATCGAGATGAGGGAGAGAGTAGGGGAGAGAGCGGTAGACTGGGAAGGAATATGGAGGCGACTGTAAATGGGAGGAAAGAGCTGAAAGTAAAGTGTGCTAGAGAATCGGAGGAGATTGAAAAGTCAAATGAGGGTCTGTGGTATCCCTAAGTAGGGATTAGCTAACATTAGGGCAAAAGATGCAATAGAGCTGGTGCCCAGAGGTGTAAGTTACCCCTGTTATGCCTGTCCTTTAATATTGGCCAGATGGTTTGGCTATGGGGCCCGTTTCCATTGCTTGCATTCCAGCCCTTGATACTCCCATGTTTGTCCCCTAATACTCATCCCCCATGTGTTCTTTCTTTCAGTCTTCCCTATGAGCTTCTTTCTCCTATTTCACCTTTCCACAGAAATACAAATTAAGAAAAGAACTTTAGTTAATACCGGGACTCAAATAGATGCAAATGGATTGCGAAATCTAAAGATTGCTTTGCGTAGAATGCGGTAATAATGAATTAATAAGAACATTGGAAAGGTAGAAAACTGCTAAAGATAATGAAGGAGCACCGGGCGTTAGTAGCTGTTAAAAACCTCTGCCCCATTATTCCGTTATTCTTCCATTGCTACTTGCTGTTTAAATCATACCCTTCCGGCCTCATAGGTTACTTGCCTCCATACCACTTTAAAAGACAAGATGTGGGTATTTAATGGCCAAAAATCCCCAGAGGTATACGAAAATTTAACATTTATAGTGACTTTTTATCCAGTGCACGATGCAAGCTGAAGTATTTTTTAGTTGCACATAATACCTTTATGAGAAGGATATTTTATCCACCTACGGAAGATAAAAGACTGTCCCTGTCGTGCTGGATTTGAATATGTGACGTGCGGTTGAACAGCGATTTCCGTATCTCATCGAGATGTCGTATGTAGCCGAGAGACCCTCAAATAGTAAGAATGTGGCAGAGGATCTGTGGATATGTGTGGGGGTGGGGGGGATGGGGGGGCGGGCGCGGGGGAGGAGACCGTTCGCAAAGCGTCAACTTCCAAGCGCCAAAACTCCCTGCCACGCCGCTGCTAAATACTTTGTTTCTTCCATCTTGTTTCCACCACTGTATATTAATACACATCCGAGTATTTTGTGGAAAATAAGACAATTTTGAAGCACATGTAAGGATCCTGGAGGAAATTAAAACAATATCAACCCCTCGCCTCCCCTCTTCCGCCCCGGGTGTAGGCCTCAGTCCGTCACATTGCTTAATCGTGATCTGTCTGTAAAATGCAGCTGACCTCCTTCTCTCCTCACAGAAGTCCTCTCATGTTTTGTCATGTGTGATAGCTCAAGTGATTCCTGTCTTGTGAGTATGAGTATGACTGTCCCACCAGGGCCAGATTGTGAACACAGGACAGCCCTGGCAAATGTTGTCAGACCAGCCATTGTGAGGGGGTGGGGAGGGGATTGGATGAGTTCTCCTCCCAAGTGCATCCTACCAAACATTTTTTCATTCTATATTCAATTGTATTAGGTTTTAAAGCATAGTAAATGATAACCTTACAGTGCTCCAGGATAGAAGACTCTTTGTTGGGGCCCTTCTATGATTCCCTCACTGTCTTCTGCAACAGTCCCCCTCATCTCTCCACTGCCCCTCTCTCGTGTGCATTTCATTTGTTTTACAGCGCCTCTCATACAAGTGTAATAAGTTGAAGCACATTACATCACACAATGTGAAAATTGGCCCTGGGTCCCACCCCCACCGTCGGCCCATACAAGTGTGCAATTTCCAGAATCACCAATCATTTCTTCAAATTTCACAGCTGCCCAGCTGGACACACACAGGCCACTGATTAGGGGTAGCAGGTATATGGCATGTCTGCCCTCACCCCTTAGCCAGGATCCTTCTATTAGCACAGACCCTCATTTGCCAGAAAGTGTTGAGGTGCTTGGGACGTCAAAGAGTGCATTTTTCCAGATATTTGATATAATACTGACGTGGCACTAGTGAACAGCAAAGCATGTTACAGAGTACATTTTCATGTCTCTACTACAAGACAACGCAAGCTGTCTGTTTGTGAAATACCTATTGTTGGCCTACTTAGAAATTACAGTGGGCTTTGAACTCACCCATTTGCTTTCTGTTGGTTGGATTATTGTCACTTCCATTTGCTTCTTATTCTGTGGCTCGCCTTGACCCTTCTTGTCCTGCTTGTGTTTGTCCTTCCGCTGGAGCATATCCTCTTTACTATCCCTTTGACTGTCTGACTTGTATCCTTCTACTGCTTACCTGTAGGCAACTACTTTTTTCTTTCTCTGTAGTGCATTTGTCCCCCTGCCACATGCCCACCATGTGGAGAAGTGTGGCTCAATGGTTAGAGCGGCAGACCCTGAAGCAGAGATCTGGCTCAAGACCAGGGTTCAAGTCCTGCTTCGGCAGGTCTTGGGCTCAATTCCCCTTGACCAGATAATTCTTGCCTCAGTGCCTAATCTAATTCATGGGTCCCTCTCTGCAACTCTGGGCAATAGCTTGCTTAATCTCCACAACGGCGCTTGGATGCCTGGCTTCACCCTGGGGGTGCTCAGGAGTGGGCGCCTCACAGGGAAAAGCCAGGAGGGGTTCCATAGCGGTATGAGTACAGTGCCTTGAGACCCTAACGGGTGAGTAGTGCGCTATACAAGTGCTAATTTACATTTTTTACATTTACACCACAACTCTTGACCTCTGTGCTGCTCTTTTCCTTGTATTCTGCTTGCCCCGCATCCCCTGTTGCTTCTCCCCTCTCGCTCATTTCTGGTTGCTTCCCCCTCTCGCCCACTCCCTGTTACCCCCACACCCCGCTTCTCTGTTGCCCTGAACTATAAAAAAATGTGTGTTGTTTATTCTTGGATGCCCCTGTAGCTGCCATTTTCTGCTTAGACACTCTGCAATGCACAAAGTACTTTTGAGGGGACATGTTTTCATTTTTAGGTTGAGCAAAGCAGCACACAAGCGCTGCTTTTCAAACATGTTGTTATTTATGTGGACTTTTAACCACACCCAGCTCACGCCCATCACTATCACTCGTTCATGGGCTTGCCTTTCAATAGTTCTTTGTTATCATTGGTAGATGCTTTCCATTTGTCCCTCTTTGGTGCGGTTTTGTCACCGTCTTGGATGCCAATGCTGTTACATGGATATTTGCACTTTCGTTGGTAAGTTTGACTGCAAGCAAACTTTGTTTTCATTTTGTGTCTCTCCTTTATGCTCATGGGGGATGTAGTGCTTTAAATCGGTTCGCTTATGTCAACTGTTTTACTTTTCAGTTTCAATTTAAGTGGCAAGTAAAGTCCGGTTAGGAATTTACAATGTTAATAGCTCTAACTCGAGCAAATGCGAGACTCATTGCATTGCAAATGCTTGTTTTTAATTACCATTCCAAGTGGCACCTGCAATCTTGGATAGGTAAATAAAAAAAAGAGAGATAATGCTGACTACATCATTATGCTGGCAGGTGCATGCATGCACATACCATTACACATGCATGCACCAACGCAATCATATGGGGGTATTTTCTCCACAGCATAACAGATTTCAAAAACCATTATATGAAAATGAGGCGGAGTTTGTAATTGAAATAGCACCAGATAGCACAGTATATGTTAGATTACTGCATATTTATAGATTCAGCATTGGACAAATACTTGGCTGCTTGTGCTTTGTATAGATCATGGTGTGCAGTTGTGATTCATACAGGGAGGATTTCTACTGCGGATGTCCATTCCCAAACAGTAGCTGCCGGTGATCTTTGAAATTGTTGTGACTTAATACTTGCCCCCAATTATAGCTAACCAACAAAGTAAGCAAGCCCGACTTCTTGTGGTCATATAGTGCATTTTGAAGCACAATTACCTCAAATATACCTGAGTCAGCATTTTGCCATGTTAATCCCATTTGCCAAGAATTACCTCTAGTGTGCCAGTGCCAACATTTTGCCAATGATGCCCAGCCGGCAAAAATTATCTCCAATATTCCATCATTATATTACAAGTGCCCCTTATGCCAACTATTACCTCTAGTTTGTAGGCATCAGCTTATTTGCATGAGGGCCACTTTTGCCAAGAATTACCTCCAGTATGCCATCTTTTTGTCATGGGTGCCTCCACAAGCCAAGATTACTTTCAATATGCCAGGGCCAGCAACAAACTTTCAAGGGTAATACACTTAATCGCACACTCTCCTTCATTCAAGTTTATTTGCATTTACTCATTCATTCATATTCTCACTCACATTCATTCTGATTCATTGTCATACATTTGCACTCACACATTCACAGTTCCACTCTCACTCATTTACACTGACACTCACTCTATTATTCTCACTCGCTCCTTCTCACGCTCTTATTTTCACTCATGCACACTGTGAGAAAGTGCCCTTTGGCAGGGTGACCCCTCACATTTTCCCCTAGTTTTACTAGATGCTGCTGGTTTTCGACTCACACTGAGCCCTGCTGATCAGGCCTCAAAGATGTGACCTGACACTCAAAATGTATGTGCAATTGGCTGTTACCTTATTGGCATTTTTCACTTGCCTACAAGTATATGGTGCAAAGTGTACCTAGGACTGATAAGTTAAATGTATGTTACTAGTGGCCTGTACCACTTAATTGGTCCACCACTGCAGTGACAAAGTGAAAACATAGCTCTAAGACTGCCACTGCATCCTAGTTGAACAACATTTAAACTGCTGATAAAATAAATATTTTTGCGAAGTACAAACCTTCCCTTTTAATATTTATAGGCCAAACAAAGGTAAGGCCTTAGTAGCCCATAATATGTTGCAACAACGGTTCCATAAGGCAGGGTGCTGCATATGAAAAAGAAGGGCATGCTTTTTTATGTTTTACATGTCTTCACAAGGAAAACTTGCCCTTAACATTTTCACTGTTGCAAGGCTGGTAGTCGCATTGGTTAGCTTGGGGTCATACTAGGCCGACATCAAAGTGCTAACTTTCATTTGAGACCCCCAAATATAGTACTTCAAGTATTAAAATAATTGTTATATTAAGCACAACTTATTGCTGAAGTCAGAATTAAGGTAACGTTTAATATAAAGGCGTCTTTAGAAAGTCACAGCTTTCTTGTTCCCAAAGTTCTAGTAGCCATTTCTGATTCACTACAGCAGTTGCCACCCAAGACATCCTGTTGCCCTAGTGCCAGGAGGTGGAATGGCTCCCAGGAAAGGGGAACACAAGGCCCGTTGGTGGAAGGCGGTGTGACCTCCTCCTGACAGGATGACCAGAGGGCTGTGACTGCAGATGGCCAAGCTTCCTAGGTTCAACCTTCTGCCACTAGCAAATGAGAGTCATGCTTTAACTTGCCCTCTCCTTTGTGTGGGTAGACAGGCTGGCATCTCTTCCAGAGGAGAAAATATGTTCCAGAACCGGTTCCCAGGAGGAGCTGCTCATTACACTGAACACATTTCAGGGGTGTGCCCATAGCTCTGACCCTAGGATGAAAGGATCTGAGATCCTGGATTTGGCCAAAGATTCACTTTGGCATTGTTTAGTGCCTGTCCCCCAATAAGGGATGTAAGAATGGGTAGGGATGCTGAGGGGAATTTGTTAACCATTGTTTAGGGAGTCCTCCCCATGCACAAACTCTAAAGTGGCACCAATCTGCTACCATCACCAGAAATGGATTTAGAAAAAATAGAAGGACTGCACCAGCTGAACCTGTGGACCTTAGAAAGGAAGGCTGCACCAAGAAAGACTGTACATGTTGAACCAAGACAGGACTTCAGAAATAGAAGGTCTGCTCCTGTTATTGACTTTTTTGAGAGAGAGACCCTTTAGGCTCAACCTGCCCCCACTTGTGCCAAGGACCTGTGAGTGGACCCCAAAGCGTAGTAGGCTAGCTTCCTGTTGAGCTTCAGGGACACAAAGACTGAAGAAATCCTGCCCCTGCAAGGTGCCCATCTAACTACTTATCATTGGACTTGCACTCAACTCAACTACTGCAGCCTGTGAGATCGAGTTCTAGCCCCCAATAGGTGCCTTCCTGGTCCTGGACTCTTGGCTGGTGCTAAAGTACACTTTTTCCCAACAGAGCTGCAACTTGTGAGCTTAAAACTAAAAATTGTTTATTTTGGCACAGAATCAGAGGCTCAATAACTACAGATACTTTGCTGGTTCATAGGTAGCCTCAAACCCTCATTGAGAACTAAGGTTTCCACTGGACTGCATGACTTCTCCTGTCCACCAACCTCGAACCCAATGCCGGACTCAAGTTATGGAGGACCCCAATGAAGAGTCTGTCAACAAGAAAAAGAACCAGAAGAGGTTCCAGGTGCAAAGCAACAACTGGCCCCTGCATCCAACCTGCACTCCATCGCTGTCAGCCTAAAACTTTGACTTTGGCCCAGACTCTCACATTTGAGGCTGATAGTGTCCTGCTAAAGTAAAAAGGAGTGATTTCTAAATATTTTGAGTGAATTGTGGTTATTTATGAAAACCTTGCAAAAATCAAACCTTGCAAAAATCCCTTCATCAGATTTTTGTTGTTTTGGTGTCTATTTAAATAAATATATATACTATTTTTAGGGTCGAGCCTGCGTCGCATGCGCTTGCGCATGTGTATCGCTAGTGAGATGCTTTAGGAATTAGAAAAGGGCTCGGAGCCCCGTCCATGTCACGTTAGTGTCTTTCATTGGTTAGTGGGCTTGCCTGTTAGAATCTGCTTGCTTTCATTAGTGGAAGGCACGCATACGTCATGCCTTTTCAGGTGGTTAGCCCTCCTTGAGCGCTGCGACCAAGTACAGAAAACATGCGAGGCTCGCTGTTTCCCGTCAGGTTTGTGGACTACTTTTTCTCTATTTTCGCAGCGCGATCTCGCTTGGTAGAAGTCGAGCGCTTTGCATAATATCGACCCTGTTACACAGTTAATTGCACTTTTGACAGTTACGTACATAATTGCACATTTGCTGATAGGTTTCATTACGAGTGAACTGTAGCAGCGCGATCACGCTGTTTTTTTCTTTTAACGTGGCAAGAAAAATCCGGTTGGACTTTACAACTGGTAATAGCTGTAACTTGGACAAATGCGAGACCCTAGTGCATTGCAAATGCTTGTTTTGAAATTGGTGTAGATTTTTATTGTATCATGTTTCTTATTTACTGACTGTTTTGCTACTGATATATGCTATACACTTGTTTTCCTTTGCTTTAACCCTGACTGATCTCTGCCACAGCTACCCAGAACTGAGCTAAGGTTTGACTGAAAAACAAAAAAACAAAAAAAAACCTAACTGGGCCTTATTCAGAATAGTGACATTGTTACTTGGTAAGATCTCACAACCAACTTAATTGATATAATCCTTTTTTCTCACGGACAATTTCCTCCGCCCACGTAACATTTGACAGCTACATATGTCTTTTAAATCAGTCTTAAATTACTGCACTGCTCCTCATCTTCTGGATGTTCCGTGGACTCTTGCGGGCAGAATACAGCAAGAAACTGAAAACTCTGACCTGCGCTGTGCATAGACCACCTGGTGCACCATGCAGGATCGAGCTTTTAGCCTCTTGTTTTTTTCACACGACCCTTTACCAGCTTGTTACAGGGTAGGGCGAGGCCAATGATGCTCCTGACCTCACACTCTGATGATAGGGGAGAGGGAGATATGTCAGCCCGATTGACTTACAGCCCCAGGCACTGCAGGGCTTAAGGCTAAAACTCGCAAGGCCACCTTTACAGGTTACACTACAGTGCATCAGACTGGGCATGTCAGGCCCTTAAGGCTAGGGGTGGGATGCCACCGGCCATGGAAAAGTTGTCCTTTGGCTGGTGGAGGTGCCTCTTTATATGTGCGCCAGCCACCAGGCAGATTCACTGCCCAAGGATGTTGCTTTGCATTAGGGTCAGCATTTGTTATTTTATTAATAGTGAAAAATAAGCTATTGATCACAATTGGTGTAATAAAAAAGGTCAGAAATCAAGGAGTGTGTAATACTGACACCCATAAAGACAAATCACCACTGTTCTCGAATCACATTTCGTATGAGTGTGTGCCACTGACTTTGTACATACTTGGCCATTGATGCACAAGGAAATTAAGCAGTTGTCTCAAAATCACACAGATTATTGGTCTTGTTTAAAGTATAACAATTAATATAAAAAGATCATAAATATTTGCACCATTCAAAAGAGGAGTCACACCATTTGGAACGACTTAGCCACTGAAGGAAATACTTCAGATACAGAGAGGTGGTGCTCTATTTTTTGCATTTGAGGGATGCGTATCAGACTCGTGAGAATTTTCTTTCCTCGAGCAGAATGAAAAACGATGTGCTCCATGTTAAGATGGGTCAAATAATTGAAATATTAATGTTAATAAGAATGGTAGTATATGATGATGATGATGGGCAATATAATAATAATAATAATAGTAATAATAATAATAATAATAATAATAGTAGTAGTAGTAGTAATAATAATAGCAATAATAATAATAATAACAACAACAATAAGAATATTATTATTATTATTATTAATAATAATAATAATAATAATTACCATTATTATTATTATTAATACAGTATCACAATGTCCATATTGACAAGAAGGTTACAGAAGATTTTTTTCATTAAGCCTCTTTGAAGCTAAATGTTTAATTAAATAGTGTGCACATGTATTGTCACAAGGGTGAATGCCAAGTGCATAATACATTTCATCTGAACCTCTTCAATAGCAATGTAGGCCCATATTACACAGTTACTTGTTCTGTTTTTTTTGTATACTACATAATTTATTCATTGATTTTAGTACTGTGTAGAAAGATTTAGTGCATGTGAGTGTCTTCTATTTAGTATTTATAGTTTGCCATAGAGTGCAGATATGTCTGTCCATGTTTTGAGAAATGTGTGGTGTTGTTAGGGATAATGTACTAATGTTTAAAATGTGTTTTATGCAACAAAATATTTTTTTCATGTATCGTACATTGACACCTAAGAGGAAATTTAACAAGACCTATATAAAGAAATGCAATAAAGTTGCAATGCGGGACAGTGTTTAGCATATATAATATTTATTTTCACTCACTGGGAACCTCAGATTTTCTGATTATTGGTCTGTCACTGTCACTGTGAAAGCATTTTTAACTGCTGTATTTAACTTTTTCCTGGTTTAGAGAAGCTAAATATCCTGCAAATCAATTCACTGCTGCTTATTACAGGAAATAATTCACAGTTAGATCTCTGCTGTATGTGTTACCTTTATTATTGTATTTTTTATAAACAACATAATTACAAATTGAAAAATAATAACACAAGAATGTTTCCTGTACATTATACAATCAGGATAAAACAATCAAGTAGATTTCTAGGAGCATCATGATCACACTAGCATGTACAAGTATGGCTAGTCGCAAAATCTGACTATCAATTCATCTTAATTGATTCCTTAATTGATCAGTGACTGCCATTTACCATCTCAGGATGCGGCGTCCACCCACCAGTGAGCCTATATTTCATAAGTTAGCATTTGTTTTAGGGTATATGATCAGAGATTATTCATAAGAGGACCTCTTGTTAATTGTCTTCACGTTCTGAGTCGCCCCATACAGCTTTTGGGCTACTGGAGGAGAGTTGCATACTGAAAAGCATGTCTGTCAGATTGTCGCAATAGGCCATGTCATTTAACCAAACTTTAACCGCAAGCGGATGGCCTGGCATCCAGGTGAAACTATCTATACCTAGCAAGGAATAGCAACAGTGCTTTAAGTGGGGGGGCTTTAAGTGGGCCTGGGTCCCTCTCGGTTTAAGACCTACTTAGTACTAATTAAAAACAGACATTATGGCCCTAAATCCATGCCCTTAATTTTACTGGCAAAAACAGATTCAATTGCTGAACAATAAGTGTAAAACACATCAACTCAATCCACGGTAGCAATTTAGTTCCTGTTTATACACCCCATTTTATTTAATATTGCATTCTATGAGTGTTAGCTATTTCCAGGCTGTAGTGTTTTAAAAAGTTTTCTTTGTTTAGCACCCTACTCTTGTACAGTGCATACTTTGAATTGAGTCACCTCCAGTAGTTAAAACGGGCCATAATTGAGAGCTTTGGAGTTGAGGCTGAAGGCAGTGCTAGTGTAGGAAAGTACCATCTTGCCTGGCATGTTACCCCCATATTTCACTGTATGTATGTTGTTTTAGCCCTTGTGTCACTGGGATCCTGCCAGGCAGGACCCCAGTGCTCATGGTATGTGCCCTGTATGTGTTCCCTGTGTGGTGCCTAACTGTATCACTGAGGCTCTGCTAACCAGAACCTCAGTGTTTATGCTCTCTCTGCTTTCTAAATTTGTCACTGCAGGCTAGTGACTAAATTTACCAATTCTCATTGGCACACCCATATAATTCCCTTGTATATGGGACTGAGGTACCAAGGGTATTGGGGTTCCAGGAGATCCCTATGGGCTGCAGCATTTATTTTGCCACCCATAGGGAGCTCTAACAATTCTTACACAGGCCTGCCACTGCAGTCTGAGTGAAATAATGTCCACGTTATTTCACAGCCATTTTTCACTGCACATAAGTAACTTATAAGTCACCTATATGTCTAACCTTCACTTAATGAAGGTTGGGTGCCAAGTAACTTAGTGTGTGGGCACCCTGGCCTAGCCAAGGTGCCCCCACATTAGTTGAGGGCAAATTCCCTGGACTTTGTGAGTGAGGGGACACCATTACACGTGTGCACTATACATAGGTCACTACCTATGTACAGCATCACAATGGTAACTCCGAACATGGCCATGTAACATGTCTAAGATCATGGAATTGTCACCCCAATACCATTCTGGTATTGGGGTGACAATTCCATGATCCCCCGGGTCTCTAGCACAGAACCCGGGTACTACCAAACTGCCTTTCCGGGGTTTCCACTGCAGCTGCTGCTGCTGCCAGACAGGTGTCTGCCCTCCTGGGGTCCAGGCAGCCCTGGCCCAGGAAGGCAGAACAAAGGATTTCCTCTGAGAGAGGGTGTTACACCCTCTCTCTTTGGAAATAGGTGTGAAGGGCTGGGGAGGAGTAGCCTCCCCCAGCCTCTGGAAATGCTTTGATGGGCACAGATGGTGCCCATCTCTGCATAAGCCAGTCTACACCGGTTCAGGGATCCCCCAGCCCTGCTCTGGTGCGAAACTGGACAAAGGAAAGGGGAGTGACCACTCCCCTGACCAGTACCTCCCAGGGGAGGTGCCCAGAGCTCCTCCAGTGTGTCCCAGACCTCTGCCATCTTGGAAACAGAGGTGTTGGGGGCACACTGGACTGCTCTGTGTGGCCAGTGCCAGCAGGTGATGTCAGAGACCCCCTCTGATAGGCTGTTACCTTTCCTGGTAGCCAATCCTCCTTTCTTGGTAGCCAAACCTCCTTTTCTGGCTATTTAGGGTCTCTGCTTTGGGGAATTCTTCAGATAACGAATGCAAGAGCTCACCAGAGTTCCTCTGCATCTCCCTCTTCGACTTCTACCAAGGATCGACCGCTGACTGCTCCAGGACGCCTGCAAAACCGCAACAAAGTAGCAAGACGACTACCAACAACATTGTAGTGCCTCATCCTGCCGGCTTTCTCGACTGTTTACTGGTGGTGCATGCTCTGGGGGTCGCCTGCCTTCACCCTGCACCAGAAGCACAGAAGAAATCTCCCGTAGGTCGAAGGAATCTTACCCCTGCTAACGCAGGCACCAAAATACTGCATCACCGGTCCTCTGGGTCCCCTCTCATCCTGACGAGCTTGGTCCTTGGAACACAGGAACCCTATCCAAGTGACTCCCAAAGTCCAGTGATCCTTCAGTCCTAGTTGGGTGGAAGTAAGTCCTTGCCTCCCCACACTAGACTGCAAACCTGTGTACTGCGTGATTTGCAGCTGCTCCAGCTCCTGTGCACTCTTCTAGGATTTCCTTCGTGCACAACCTCGCCTGGGTCCCCAACACTCCGTCCTGCAGTGCTCAACCCTCTGAGTTGGCCTCCGACGTCGTGGGACTCTCTTTTGTAACTCTGCATGGACTCCAGTTCACAAATCTTCCAAGTGCCTGTTCAGGTACTTCTGCTGGTGCTGTCTGCTTCTGTGAGGGCTCTCTGAGTTGCTGAGCGCCTCTTCTGTCTCCTCCTCCAAGGGACGACATCTTGGTCTTTCCTGGTCCTCAGCAGCACCCAAAAACCTCTATTACAACCCTTGCAGCTATCAAGGCTTGTTTGCGGTATTTCTGCATGGGAACACTTTTGCAACCTTCATCGCGGTATGGGACATCTTCCATCCAAAGGAGAAGTTCCTATTCCTCTTCGTTGTTGCAGAACTCCAAGCTTCTTCCATCCAGAGGCAGCTTCCTTGCACCTTCATCCGCGGTTTTCTGGGCTCCTGCCCCACCCGGACACTGTCGCGACTATTTGACTTGGTCCCCTTGCTTTGCAGGTCCTCAGGTCCAGGAATAAATTTTAAGTGCACTGCTGGTGTTTGTTGTTCTTGGAGAATCCCCCTATCACGACTATTGTGCTCTTCTGGGGTAGTAGGTGTACTTTACTCCCACTTTTCAGGGTCTTGGGGTGGGGTATTTTGGACACACTGACTGTTTTCTTACAGTCCCAGTGACCCTCTACAAGCTCCCATAGGTCTGGGGTCCATTCGTGATTCGCATTCCACTTTTGGAGTATATGGTTTGTGTTGCCCCTAGACCTATGTTCACCTATTGCAACCTATTGTAATTCTACACTGTTTGCATTACTTTTCTGACTCTTACTTACCTATTTTTGGTTTGTGTACATATAACTTGTGTATATTACTTACCTTCTTACTGAGGGTACTCACTGAGATACTTGTGGCATATTGTCATAAAAATAAAGTACCTTTATTTTTAGTAACTCTGTGTATTGTGTTTTCTTATGATATTGTGCATATGATATAAGTGGTATAGTAGGAGCTTTGCATGTCTCCTATTTCAGCCTAAGCTGCTTTGCCATAGCTACCTTCTATCAGCCTAAGCTGCTAGAAACACTTCTATTCTACTAATAAGGGATAACTGGACCTGGCACAAGGTGTAAGTACCTTTGGTACCCACTACAAGCCAGGCCAGCCTCCTACAGCGAGTTTTTCACAGTGCCTGACACTAGGTCAAAGAGATTTTCAGAATATATGGTCATCCATTCCTTGGCCTCTCTGATGAGTGCATGGAGCAATGGTCACATATTCAAGTTGTAATTGTGATTCTGTGCAAATACATATACATTAGGTACCAAGTTGTCAAAATATTGAAAAGGTGAAAGTAAAAGAAAATAGCTTCATTGCAGGTGAGGTGGTACATTGTGCATTAGAGGGTGATGAAGTGAAGTAGATGCAAGGGCATGCATTCATTAGAGAGTGAAAAGAGAGTGTTCAAGAGGAAAGAGATAAAGTATAGGATGTAGAAGAGTGAGATGTGGAGAGACAAAGGGCGTACATTTATAACTTAAAGTCAACATAACAGGAGTGATTGAGACACTTTAAAGGCCACTATTCTCTCCACAGACCTCAGTAATGTTTCATTCACAGTCTCTCAGTTTAAAAATTTAGGCATTTTCAATAAGATTTACAACTCGGGGGCTCCATCAGGGCCTTATCTCCACCAAGCCTTCACCAAAGGACTACTACCAAATCAGTGAAGCACTAACAGCCACCCTCAATGGCTCCATCAATTCAGCCACATTCTCAGACACCTAGAAACATGCCACTGTCATGCCTCTGCTTAAGAAACCATCTGCCGATCCAGCCCTGCTTTCCAGCTATACTGTAGACACTTCTACCATACCTGGCAAAGGTCTTAGAGAAACTAACCAACCAACGCCTCACTGACCACCTCAGCAACCACTAGCTCCATGATGGCATGCAGTCTGAATTCAGGCCCAACCGCAGTTCAGAAAAGGCACTCATTGCCACCACATATGACATCTGCATGATCCTTGACAGAGGAGACATGGCAGCCATCAATCTTCTGGACCTCTCTGCAGCATTTGACACAGTCTCACACCTCATCCTCATCAGATGCGTGCACAAGATTGGCCTCCAAGGACCCGCTCTGCTGGATCTGCTCCTCCTTAACGGATAGATCTCAAGCTATCAGCCTGGCCCCTTACTCCTTGGAAGCCCGCAAACTCATCTGCGGATCCCTCAAGGTTCATCATACAACCCCACCCTCTTCAACACATACATGATCCCTCTGGCCAGTGTCATCTGGTCACACAACATCAATGTCCTCTCCATCGTAGATGACACATAACTAATTCTCTCTCTCTCAGACAAGACCCCCTAAACAAGAAACAAGTTCACCCCCTGCATAACTGAAGTCGCTAACTGGATGAAAGCCAACTGACCTAAGCTCAATATGGTCAAGACAGAAGTAGTGACCTTCAGTAAGAACACTTAACCATGAGACTCCAACTGGTGGCTGGCCAAACTCAGACCAACAATTGGAAACCCATGCTAGGAACCTCAAAATAATCATCAATAGTAAACTGGGCATGACTGCATGAGTCAGCGCTGTCACTGCATTCTGCTTTCACACCCTGACGATGCTGAAGAAGATCTCCAAATGGCTCCCAAGCAACATAAGAAAAACTGTCACTCGTCCTAGTCACTATCAAGTTGGACGATGGGAACACCGTCTATGCCAGTATCACCAATCTACACCAAGATCATCAAGCAACTCGCTAGATGACTACATACCACCCAGAACTTGCCAGCCAGGTTCAACCTCTACCTACAGCACAGAACACACTACACCACACATCAGAGAACTACACTGGTTTCCAATACGCAAGCACTCAGTTTAAACTCCTCACACCCACATTCAAGGCACTCCACAACTCAGGCCCCATCTACCTGACCAGTCGCATCTCCTTCCACTAACCATCCAGACCCCTCCGCAGGACTTCCACTTACCTATATATACCGTGCAATTCACAGAACCAGATCAGGTGGGTAAGCGTTCTCTTACACCAGTCCTAAAGCGTGGAATGACCTCCCTCTCCACATCAGAGCCTCCTCCTCGCTTCCAGAATTCTGCAAGAAGCTGAAGAGCTGGCTTTTCAATTACCCATCCTACCATAGGTAGCGCTAGGCACACACACCTACTCAGAGCCAGGATACTCTGACGGGTGATAGTGCACTTTACAAATACACATATCATAAAATCTTTGTTTGTTACTTATTTATATATCTAACAACCATTAACAAAGCTAGCAGTCCTGACTGGTTTTAGATATATCACTTGTTGTGTTATATATCTGGATGCAGTAACAGAAGTCCCAGAGATGAACCAAAATACCAGTTGGGTGGCAGACTACGAGAGTCACAGAAAGTCAGTTTACTTGTTTAAGCTACACTACTATTTACATAGGCCAAATCCATTTTAGAGTCCTCCACCACAAACAGACACACACTTTTTGTTCATCGCACTTAAAGCCCTGAATACCAGTATGGCAGTCAGCCTTCACGGGCATAAGAATGATTGAAAAACATATCCCAACAACGCTACAAGAGGCGCCATTTGTAGACTGATAGCCTCATGTTAGGAAGAATCTCGAAGACTGATCATTGGGACACTCCCAGCAAGGTGTGCATAAAGGGTGTCATAGGGTTTGTGCATCTATCGCATGTTCGGCTTGCATTTGCATACATTTTGTGTATTGCTAGCGCGATGTTGTAAAACGTAAACATTTGAAAATAACGAGTTTATCTTTGTAGTTCACGGAGATTAATTAGGTTTGTTTAGAGCAGCACGACTTGTTTACTGAGGCGAAGATCAGTCTTCTAGCGTTCACATGCTGGGTTCACTAGGCGGACTGACGCCTCTGTGTACATCCTCTTGGAGGAGGGCGAGCTATCATGTGCATCTGGGTGAAGGTTGGAGTCTGACGTCACACGTTTAAGAAAATACTGACAATGTGACTCAGGACATGAAATAACTTACTTCCATTTTTACAAAAGAGATAAACAGCAGAAAAGTCCATCCAAACCAGTTAAGGGTTGGGTACTCTTACAGTTGTGTGCAATTAGAGTTTGGTATATTTGGAGCTGAGAATTTTTGTCGTTTGCTCTTAGTGCTGGGTAGTCTGAGGTTTGGGTGCCTTGGCGGTGATCCACTTGGGATGGGTATTCCTGGAATTCAATGCATGTGGGGTTGGGTGGGCTTGTGGCTGTTGGCACCCTGGGTTGCGTTCTGTAGGGGCTGGGTGCAGTTCGGTTTGAATTCAGAGGAGGCTAAGTGCTCTTGGAGGTGAATACATTACACTGGGGGCTGAGTGCACTTGAAGCTGTATGCTGTTATAGTTGAGTGGAGATCGGCTTCAGTGCACTTGGAGCTGGTGTATTTCGTTTTCAAGCACTTGGGCCTGGTACAGTTGGTGCTGAGTGCACTTTTGGTTGGGTATACTTAGCGCTGTGTGTACTTGAGGTGAACCAGGCGTTCAGGTAACTCACAACTGGGTGCATTTGAGATGGGTTATTCATGGGGGTGGGTATTTGTAGTTGCCTGCTCCTGGGCCTTTATGGAGTTAGGGATGGCCAGTGAGACAAAAAGCACGGAAAAGCAGTGGCTTTTTTTTTATAGGGCATAGGTCTAACACGTTGCTCCTGCGTATTTTTCCCTGCATTCAAAGCTCATCCATCCATCCACCCATTTTTCTTTCTTTCTTTTCTTTTCTTTCTTTCTTTCTTTCTTTCTTTCTTTCTTTCTTTCTTTCTTTCTTTCTTTCTTTCTTTCTTTCTTTCTTTCTTCCTTTCTTTCTTTCTTTCTTTCTTTCTTTCTTTCTTTCTTTCTTTCTTTCTTTCTTTCTTTCTTTCCCTTATCCTTTTCACTGCCGTTGTTTTTGTTGGCTTCAACCAGTCTTTGAGCAACAAACACTTGTAGGCAGCTCGTAACATACTGCTGTGCCAACTTTCCTTCCTATTGACCGTGGCACTGCCAGCCTATTTAGTACATGCTCTTGTCCTCTTCCTGCCCCTTCTTCTCATTCCCTGGCACTGACCCCTCTGCTGAGTTTTTTTGTCAGTAACCATGGTGCCTTTACTCCTCGCTTGCTTATGTACCCTTCCCTCTCCACATAGTTGCCAAACTATCAGTTTGCCTTGTCTGCTTGGTGAACTATTCCAGCAGCTGGCATCGGTTGTCTCTCTGCAGCTTCTGCTCACTAATCGATTGGTGTTAGAGGCTTTGCCAGCATTTCATCCATTCTGCTTAGTAATTACATCGTTGTCCAAGCCGGCCTGGGTGGCATATCCTGCTTGAAAGCCCTGCCTGTCCGCGACTCTATAAGCTTGCTATCGAAATGGGTTTCTCTTCTTCTCAGACTTAGCTACATTCTGCTGCTTTGTCCTCCCGGGTAAGTGTAACCAACCCCGTTTGCAACCTTTAATATGTCAACCACCGCTTGTGCCATTGTACAAGAGTTCACAACTCTTTTTCTCTTTTCCAACTCCCTACTCCCCAGTTTCACCATGAAGCACAGTTCTCCCTACCCTTGAATAATTTTAGCCCCCAACTGCTTGACTGGTGGTTCAGGGCCACGCCATTAACACCCGCCCCATTGATGTCTCTGCAAAGTTGCCAGTTCATGTAACGGGCACAGCCCTCTACTTGAACTTCTACACACAGAATGGATTGTTTCATGGCATCCTCTCCCAGTTCACCTTGGTGATAGCATCCAAACAACTGTACTTTAAGTGGATATTTGTTACCTCCACCTTCGTTACTCCTCATCCTTCTCTCATGAGCCTTCTCCCGGATTACCTCACCCCAATCACAGGCTAAGCTCGAGGAATTGCAAGCAAATTTATGGTAACATAAAAAACAAGCATTGGCAAAGCCAATAGGTCTTGCCTATATGAAACCTATTGGCTTGGGGTAGACAGGGATAGATTGAAGTGGGGTAGATTGCAGTGGGATACATTGGTGTAGAGTGGAGTGGTATAGAGTGTGTTAGAGTTGGATAGAAAAAAAGAGTAGAGTGAGGTAGCTTAGAGTGGGGTGGATTGGAATGGGGAGGATTGGAGGAGAGTGAGGTATGGGATAGATAGGAGAGAGATAGAGTGGGGTAGATGTGAGTGGCGTGAGGTAGACTGAAGTTGGGTAGGGCAGACTAGCGTACAGTAGGTTACATTGGAGTGGGACAGATTGGAGTGTGGTAGATTTGATTGGGATAGATTGGAGTAGAGTATGGTAGATTGAGGTACATTGGAGTGGAGTGTGGTATTTTGGAGTGTTGTAGAATGAAGTGGAGTGCTGTAGACTGAAGTGGAGTGCAGTAGATTAGGGTAGAATGGGGTGGAGTAGAATGGGATAGGTTGGAGTGGAGTGGGGCAGATTAGAGTGGAGTGGGGTAACGGGGTAGATTGGAGTTAAGAGTGGTAGATTGGAGTGGGGCTGAATAGGGCAGATTGGATTGGAGTGTGGTGGATTGGGATAGAGTGAAGTGAGGTGGGGTAAATTGGGGCACTTTGCAGTGGAGTGGGGTAAAGTGAGGTGTATTGGAGTTGAGTTGGGTTTGTTGGAGGGGGTGGGGTAGAATGAAATGGAGTGTGGTAGACTGGAGTGGAGTGCAGTAGATCGAAGAGGAGTGGAGTAAAATGGGTAGGTTAGAGTGGATTGGAGTGGGACAGATTGGAGTGGAGTAACCTGGGGTAGATGCAAGTGAAGTGGGGTAGATTAGAGTGGTGTAAATTGGGGATTGAGTGATGTGTGGTTGGGTAAATTAGGGCATATTGCAGTGGAGTGGTGTAGTGTGGAGTGCAGTGGGGTAAATTGGAGATGGGTGGGGTAGATTAGGGGGGAGTGAAATAGTGCAATGTAGGTTGGAATAGAGTGGGATAGATTGGGGTAAAGTGGGGGTAGAAGGGGTTAAACTGGTAGATTGGACTGGGGTAGATTGGCGTGAGGTAGATTGTGGCAGAGTGGAGTAGGTAGATTGGAGTGGAGTGGGGTAG
Source organism: Pleurodeles waltl (assembly GCF_031143425.1). Lineage (NCBI taxonomy): Eukaryota > Metazoa > Chordata > Amphibia > Caudata > Salamandridae > Pleurodeles > Pleurodeles waltl. The sequence goes on from NC_090443.1 coordinate 449,764,277, forward strand.
ATTGGATTGGAGTGGTGTAGGGTAGATAGGAGTGGAAATGAATTGGATAGATTCAAATGGAGTGGGGTAGCTTGGGTTAGATTGGAGTGGACTTTTGGAGATTGGGGTACATCATAGTGGAGTGTGGTAGATTGGAATGGAGAGGGGTATAGTAGAGTGGAACAGAGTAGATTGGAGTGGAGTAGGTTGCAAAAGAGTGGAGCAGAGTGAGGTAGATTGGTGTGGAGTGAAATGGGGTAGATTGGAGTGTGGGGAATTGGAGTGTGGTAGATTGGAATGGGGTAGATTGGAGTGAGGCGGAGTTGAAAGGGGTGGATTTGAGTGCATTGTGGTGGATTGGGTAGAATGGTGTAGATTGGAATGGAGTGAGTATATTGGGGTAAAATGAGGTAGATGAAGTGGAGGGGGTAGATTGGAGTGAAGTGGGGTAGCCTGGAGTGGAGCAGGGAAGATTAGAGTGGAATTAGATATATTGGTGTGGTATGTAGTCGGGTAGATTGATATAAAGTGGAGAAAACTGGAGTTGATCAGAATGAGGTAGATTGGAGTGGAGTGTTGCAGGATATATTGGGTAATGTTCTGTAGAGTGGGGTACATTAGGGTAGAGTGGGGTGGATTAATGTGGGGTAAATGGGGGTAGACTGGAGTGGAGTGAGATAGATTGTGGTAGATAGGAGTGGAGTGGAGCAGGGAAGACTGCAGGATAGATTGAATTGGAGTAGAGTGGGGTAGATTGGAGTGGGGTAGTTTGGGGTAGAGTGGTGATTGGAGTAGTGTGGGGTACACTGGAGAGGAGTGAGGTAGATTGGAGTGGGGTAGATTGGGGTGGAGTGGTGCAGATTGGAGTGGAGTGGGTAGATTGGGATAGATTGGAGTGGAGCAGAGTGGGTTATATCAGGGTACATTGGAGTGGGGTAGAATGGGATAGTCTGGAGTGAGGTTGAGTGGGGTAGAGCAGAGTGGGATACATTGGAGTAGATTAGAGTGAAGTGGGGTGAGGTGGATAGTGATAGATTGGTGTGGAATGGGGTTGATTGAGGTAGATTTGGAGTGGGGTAGATTGAAGTAGCATAGATGGAGGTAAATTGGAGTGGAGTGATTTGGGGTAGAATAGAGTAGAGTAGGATAGATTGGAGTGGAGGGGCATACTGGAGTGGGGTATATTGGGATAGAGTAGGGTAGAGGGAGTGGGTAGATTGGGGTAAAGTGAGGGAGACGTAAGTGGGGTAGATAGAGGTAAATTGTAGTGGGGTAGATTGGAGTGGCATTGGGCGGGTGAATTGGAGTGGGGTAGATTGAAGTTCAGTGGGGTAGAGTAGGGTAGACTGGAGTATAGTGGGGTGAAATCCAGTGGAGTCAATTGGAGTAGGGTTAATCGGAGTGGAGTATATTGGGGTACAGTGAGGTGGGGTGTATTGGATAAATTGGGAGAGGAGTGTAACAGATTGGAGTGGAGTGAGGGAGATTACAGTGGGGTAGAGTGGAGTGGGATAGGTTGGGGTTGACTGGAGTCAATTGGGGTAGGTTGGGGTAGATTGAAGTGAAGCGGAGTGGGTTATATTGGAGTGGGGTAGATCAGAGTGGGTTAGACTGGGGAAGACGAGTGGCGTGGGGTAGATTGGGGCAGACCATAATGGTGTTGGCTAGACTGGGGTAGATTGGGGTGGGTGGATTTGGGTAGAGCGGAGTGGAGTGGAGTGGGGTAAATGGAAGAAGAGTAAATTGGGGTAGAGTGTGTGTAGTGATATGTCAATATACATGGAATAAAATGTGGAATGTGGAATGTAGAGGAGAACCGGGAGGAGAGGCAGAGTAGATCTGGAGGAGTGGGAGAGAAGAGATAGCTGGGAGTTACTTGTACAGATTTGATCTATATTTGACTGAAATAAACATTCAAGAATATCACAGTGTCCTGGATTACTACAATTTTGGCGACGAGAGAGGGATCTCTGCGCGGGGGGCAGAGCAGACGCTGTAACTCCCAACCCCTGATGGATAACTGACTGCGGTGGTGAATAGATGAACAGCAGAGGAGCAGGAGATTGAGAAAAAGGAGGAAACCTTTAACAACTGAACCCGATTGTGAGTTTACCGATACATTATAAATTGACTGGCATCGTCTCATATGCCTCATTTTTTTTTCTCTTTCTTTGTTTTATTTTTGCCATAAATATTGATGCATGCTGATTGCAGCTTAGCGCGATCGCTGATCGCATCTTAAATTATTTTTTTATTGGATTTCGCCTCTTTTAACCCCTTCCCCGCCAGGGACGTAATGGTTACGTCCATGGCAGCGCCCGTGTGGCGCCATGGACGTAACCATTACGTCCTGGGACTGGCAGTCGGGGAAGCGCTAGCGCTTCCCCCGAGGGCCGCCCCCCAACACCCCCAGGCCAGGGCTGAAAGGGGAATCCCTTCCCCTTTCACGCCCACCCCCCCCGCCCCTCCCCATGACGTCAGCGCGCGATCGCGCGCTGATTTCATGGAAAGGGGGAAAGACGCGCTGGAAGCCATTTGCTTCCAGCGCGTCTAAGGGAGAAGGTGAGTTTTTCACCTTCGTGCGGGGTGGGGGTGCTCTGAGAGAGGCATTGAGGGAAAGGAAAGGGTTTTCCTTTCCCTCGATGTCTCTTTGAGCATTCCTGCTGCCCGATCGCGATGCGATCGGGCAGCAGGAATGCCCACTAGACACCAGGGATTTGTCTTTTGAATGCATACTAGTGTAGGGGAGCGACCCCTTAGGCAAGGGTCGCTCCCCTTTGTGGGCACATGTATTTTACGTCGTTTCTGCCCCCCCTGGGGGCAGATTGGCCCTATTTTTAGGCCGATCTGCCCCCAAGGGGGGCAGAAAGCCACTAGACACCAGGGATTTTATTGTTGATTTGTATTTTTTGTGTTGGGGGGCGGCCCCTTGGGCAAGGGTCGCTCCCCTTTGGGGGCACATGTATTTTACATCGTTTCTGCCCCCCCTGGGGGCAGATTGGCCCTATTTTTAGGCCGATCTGCCCCCAAGGGGGGCAGAAAGCCACTAGACACCAGGGATTTTATTGTTGATTTGTATTTTTTGTGTTGGGGGGCGGCCCCTTGGCCAAGGGTCGCTCCCCTTTGGGGGCAAATGTATTTAACGTCGTTTCTGCCCCCCCTGGGGGCAGATTGGCCCTATTTTTAGGCCGATCTGCCCCCAAGGGGGGCAGAAAGCCACTAGACACCAGGGATTTTATTGTTGATTTGTATTTTTTGTGTTGGGGGGCGGCCCCTTGGGCAAGGGTCGCCCCCAGGGGCCCTCATGTATTTTTGGGCAGTTCTGCCCCCCTTGGGGGCAGAGAGGCCTATTTTTTTTAGGCCTTTCTGCCCCCAAGGGGGGCAGAATCCCAATAGCGCCAGAAAGATATGTTTGTATGTGTGCTTTGTGTTGGGGGGTGGCCCCTTGGGCAAGGGTCGCTCCCCCCGGGGGCGCAATGTATTTATCGTCGTTTCTGCCCCCCTTGGGGGCAGATTGGCCCTATTTTTACGCCGATCTGCCCCCAAAGGGGGCAGAAAGCCACTAGACACCAGGGATTTTATTGTTGGTTTTTATTTTTTGTGTTGGGGGGCGGCCCCTTGGGCAAGGGTCGCCCCCAGGGGCCCACATGTATTTTTGGGCAGATCTGCCCCCCTTGGGGGCAGATATGCCTATTTTTTAGGCATTTCTGTCCCCAAGGGGGGCAGAATCCCCATAGCGCCAGGGATACTATGTGTGTGTGTGTGCTTTGTGTGGGGGTGTGGCCCCTTGGGCAAGGGTCGCCCCCCCCCCCCAAAGGGTGCAATGTAATCTGGGCGATTTCTGCCCCCTCCCCTTGGGGGTAGATTGGCCTATTTTTTTTTAGGCCCATCTTCCCCCAAGCAGAGAAGACTAGACACAAGGGAAAATGAAAAAATGGTTAGTGGCGGAGTGTTTGTCAACTGGCGAAGTATTTGCTTTTATGATAATAACAGTTTTTCTCCTTTTTGTTTTAGTTCAAAGCTTTTGCTGACTTTGCTGTGGCTTGTTGCAGTTTTGGCAGTAGTTGTCCTGCGGTTTGCGTAGTTGCATGTTTTAGGTAAGTAAATAAATTTACTCCAAGTGAGTATTGTTGCAATGCATGAATGACATGTTTGTAGGTGGTGTACTGAATGCAGGATTGTGTGTGAAATTGTCCTTAGAGTTATGCACAATGATTATTGTGTTGTCTTATGTCTAATTTGCTTTTTTTTTTCTCTTTTTAGTGGGATATCGTTGGTGATTGCTGTGGCTGTGCAGAGTAGTTGCTGGTGAGTCAAGCTTTTTCAGGCAAGTGAGCAGTATAGTTTTTGAGTTTATAATTCTTAGTGATAAACCTATACTTTGTTACTTATCTTACACAGTGCTGGTTGTTGGTGGTGTATTTGTCCAGTTAATTTTTGTAGGAAGGATCATGGCCAGCCGTAGGATGACCGCTCAGCAGGTTGTTAGTGTGCTTTTTGAGTCATCTTCTGACCATGAATATGAGACTGACTCTGCATCTGAGGCAGAGGAGGAAGTGCAGGATTCTGGAAGTGAATTTTCTGTCAGAGATGAATCATCTGATGATGAAGCCACTCTCAGTGCTGATGAAGGGCCTGTTTTAGAGGAGGACAGTGATGTGCCAATGGTGCAGGAGCCAGCGGCTGAAAGGCTTCCCATTGGAAGACCTGACGCATGGGTTGCACCAAACATGGAGCAGCCACAGTTGCCTGCGTTTACTGGTTTTCCAGGGTGTCGAGTTAATACGGAAAACTTTTTGCCCGTCAACTTTTTTGAGTTGTTTATGGACAATATATTTTTGGAAGAGATTGTTGAGCAGACTAATTTGTATGCAGAGCAGTTTTTGAGGGACAACGCTGCCAGACTTAGGCCACACTCTAGAGCTAGCCGGTGGATTCCCACAAATCTGGAAGAGTTGAAAAAGTTCTTGGGTTTAACTTTTTTGATGGGGCTGATAAGGAAGCCGTCGCTGTCTTCATATTGGTCTACTAGTCCCTTGATGGCAACTGCTATATTTCCTGCCATCATGAGTCGTAACCGGTATGAGCTTCTTCTTCGGATGTTGCATTTTGTAGATAATGCTTTAGCCTTGCCACGAGATCATCCTGATTCTGACCGTCTTTTTAAGATTAGACCTGTCCTTGATCATTTGGTAGATCGGTTTTCAGAGATCTATGTTCCAGGGAAAGAAATATCTGTAGATGAGTCTTTGGTCCTGTTCAAGGGTCGTTTTGTTTTTAGGCAGTACATTCCTAGCAAGAGGGCACGGTATGGAATTAAATTGTATATGCTGTCAGAAAGTAGTACAGGATATGTTTATAATTTCCGGGTCTACACTGGTAGGGATTCCAATATTGACCCCCCTGGTTGTCCTCCCACTTTTGGAGTTAGTGAGAAAATTGTGTGGGAACTTGGTAGACGACTGTTTAACAAAGGTCACCATTTATATGTAGATAACTTCTACACTGGAGTTCGGTTGTTCAAGGAGTTGTTCAGAGTGGACACTGTTGCTTGTGGCACAATCCGCTCTAATCGGAAAGGCTATCCAAAAGAGCTTGTCTGTAAAAAACTTGAGAAGGGACAGTGCAGTGCCTTGCGGAATGATGAGCTGCTAGCTCTGAAATTTGTAGACAAGAGGGATGTATACATGCTAAGCACCATCCATGATGAGAGTACTTCACCTGTGGCTGTTTGGGGTCAGGTTGCCGAAGTGCGCAAACCTGTGTGCATCTTAGACTATAATAAGCACATGGGTGGTGTTGATAGAGTAGATCAGAGGTTAGAACCTTACACTGCTGCTCGTAAGTCTTATGTGTGGTATAAGAAATTAGCGCTTCACTTGTTCCACTTGGCAACTTTTAATGCTTTTGTTGTGTTTAAGGATAGTTCTCCAGAGTCAAGGATGACATTTGTGAAATTTCAGGAGTCTATCATAGCTAGCCTTGTTGTGCTGGAACAGGCAAGAGTTCCTAGAGAAGCAGTGGTGGAGGATGTGGCTAGATTGAAAGATCGTCACTTTGCTGAGCACATTCCTCCCACGGCCAAAAAAAACTTTCCTGCTAAGAGATGTAGAGTCTGTGCTCGAAGAGGTATCAGGAAGGAGAGTAGGATGTACTGCCCTGATTGTCCTTCAAAGCCTGGGCTGTGTGTGGGTGGCTGTTTCAGGAGCTACCACACACAGAAGAATTATTGGGAAATTCCGTGAGCGTAAACTGGTGTTTTATATTTTTATATGTTCGGTTTCACGGTTGGCATTAGTCATGTATTCAGTTAGAGCTTTTGTGTTTGTAGTTTTGTACTAATTTATGATAATTGGTTTCTTTGTTGTTTAAAAACAAAAAAAAGGGGATGGCATGTGTAGAGTGGCGTTTGGCTGGCGGCGTGGGTGTGGTGGCGCTTGGCTGGCGGTGTGTGTGGGGTGGCACTTGGCTGGCGGTGTGTGTGGGGTGGCGCTTGGTTGGCGGTGTGTGTGGGGTGGCGCTTGGCTGGCGGTGTGTGTGGGGTGGCGCTTGGCTGGCGGTGTGTGTGGGGTGGCGCTTGGCTGGCGGTGTGTGTGGGGTGGCGCTGGGCTGGCGGTGTGTGTGGGGTGGCGCTTGGCTGGTGGTGTGGGTGGGGTGGCGCTTGGCTGGTGGTGTGGCGCTTGGCTGGCAGTGCCGGCCAAACGCCAGTCTACACACTCATCAGCTGGTGTGATTGCTGTATCAGGCATGTGGGCGTATGAAAGTGATGGGCCCTTGACTGGCGCTGTCTGTGGATGCAAGTCTTGTAATGTGCTGGGCCCGTGGCTGGCGGCGTGAATGGTCTAGTGCATGTCATGTATGAAAGGTGTGTGAATGGACTGTAAAGCGGTTGGTGCCTTGTCGTGGCTTTACAGCTCACGAGCTGTGAGTCATTGGTTAAGTTTTTTGGCCTTTCAGTTATTACCAGTGCATTTCACTATTGTGAAATCTCTTGTTAATAAAATTTGATCTACTGAACCATCACTCACCCTCGTGCCAAATCCAACCAGTATGTGTGGTACAAATGACAAAACCTGCTCCGCTGTAATCAGGCGTCGCAGCACACTTGAGACACGCTAGGTGCCTCGGGTGGGACCCCGATGATGAAGCATGCCACCAACTTGGTTGGTGGGTGAGGGGTCTTCTTCACATAACCTAAGTGTGTTTCTTTTCACAATTTTAGTGTTTGGCACATCACGGACGTATGTGCACACATCAAAGTGATATATTCCAAAAATACCTGTGTTTGGGGGGGAGGGCCCACCTATGTTTTTGGTCCTGGGTGCGGCCGTCATGTAGGGAAACCTACAAAACCCAGAAACTTTTTAAAACTAGGCACCCCAAGAAGTCTAGGGAGGTGTGGCTTGTGTGGCTCCCCCAACATTTTCTTACCCAGACTCCTCTGTAAACCCCAAAATTTGCATAAAAAAGCATATTTTCCTGATTTTTCTTAGTAGGATCACCGCTCCAGCACAAAATTCCTACTCCCCAGTTTTCCCCTCAGTCTCCCAAGTAAAATGACACCTCACTTATGTGGGTCCCCAAAGCAGAGTCCGTCTAAAGATGTATAAAAGAATATGCCCTTATAAACTTGCTGTGCTATCCCTTCTATCCCTTCAGGTTTTGGGCCTTATTCTGTTGCAGGCACCTGGCCCACCCACACAAGGTTTGGTAGGTTTCCCTAGGCGCCGGGTGAGCTACAGGCCAAAATCCACAGGTAGGCACTGTTTTCTCCCAAAATTTGGATATGTCCACGTTGCGCTTTGGGGTGTTTCCTGTCGCAGGCGCTAGGCCTACCCACGCAAGTGAGGTATCATTTTTATCGGGAGACTTGGGGGAACGCTGGGTGGAAGGAAATTTGTAGCTCCTCTCAGATTCCAGAACTTTCTGCCACAGAAATGTGAGGAACATGTGTTTTTTTAGCCAAATTTTGAGGTTTGCAAAGGATTCTGGGTAACAGAACCTGGTCCGAGCCCCGCAAGTCACCCCTCCTTGGATTCCCCTAGGTCTCTAGTTTTCAGAAATGCACAGGTTTGGTAGGTTTCCCTAGGTGCCGGCTGAGCTAGAGGCCAAAATCTACAGGTAGGCACTTCGCAAAAAACACCTCTGTTTTTTTCCAAAATTTAGGATGTGTCCACGTTGCGCTTTGGGGTGTTTCCTGTCGCCGGCGCTAGGCCTACCCAAGCAAGTGAGGTATCATTGTTATCGGGAGACTTGGGGGAACGCTGGGTGGAAGGAAATTTGTAGCTCCTCTCAGATTCCAGAACTTTCTGCCACAGAAATGTGAGGAACATGTGTTTTTTTAGCCAAATTTTGAGGTTTGCAAAGGATTCTGGGTAACAGAACCTGGTCCGAGCCCCGCAAGTCACCCCTCCTTGGATTCCCCTAGGTCTCTAGTTTTCAGAAATGCACAGGTTTGGTAGGTTTCCCTAGGTGCCGGCTGAGCTAGAGGCCAAAATCTACAGGTAGGCACTTCGCAAAAAACACCTCTGTTTTTTTCCAAAATTTAGGATGTGTCCACGTTGCGCTTTGGGGTGTTTCCTGTCGCCGGCGCTAGGCCTACCCACGCAAGTGAGGTATCATTTTTATCGGGAGACTTGGGGGAACGCTGGGTGGAAGGAAATTTGTAGCTCCTCTCAGATTCCAGAACTTTCTGCCACAGAAATGTGAGGAACATGTGTTTTTTTAGCCAAATTTTGAGGTTTGCAAAGGATTCTGGGTAACAGAACCTGGTCCGAGCCCCGCAAGTCACCCCTCCTTGGATTCCCCTAGGTCTCTAGTTTTCAGAAATGCACAGGTTTGGTAGGTTTCCCTAGGTGCCGGCTGAGCTAGAGGCCAAAATCTACAGGTAGGCACTTCGCAAAAAACACCTCTGTTTTTTTCCAAAATTTAGGATGTGTCCACGTTGCGCTTTGGGGTGTTTCCCGTCGCCGGCGCTAGGCCTACCCACGCAAGTGAGGTATCATTTTTATCGGGAGACTTGGGGGAACGCTGGGTGGAAGTAAATTTGTAGCTCCTCTCAGATTCCAGAACTTTCTGCCACAGAAATGTGAGGAACATGTGTTTTTTTAGCCAAATTTTGAGGTTTGCAAAGGATTCTGGGTAACAGAACCTGGTCCGAGCCCCACAAGTCACCCCTCCTTGGATTCCCCTAGGTCTCTATTTTTCAGAAATGCACAGGTTTGGTAGGTTTCCCTAGGTGCCGGCTGAGCTAGAGGCCAAAATCTACAGGTAGGCACTTCGCAAAAAACACCTCTGTTTTTTTCCAAAATTTAGGATGTGTCCACGTTGCGCTTTGGGGTGTTTCCTGTCGCCGGCGCTAGGCCTACCCACGCAAGTGAGGTATCATTTTTATCGGGAGACTTGGGGGAACGCTGGGTGGAAGGAAATTTGTAGCTCCTCTCAGATTCCAGAACTTTCTGCCACAGAAATGTGAGGAACATGTGTTTTTTTAGCCAAATTTTGAGGTTTGCAAAGGATTCTGGGTAACAGAACCTGGTCCGAGCCCCGCAAGTCACCCCTCCTTGGATTCCCCTAGGTCTCTAGTTTTCAGAAATGCACAGGTTTGGTAGGTTTCCGTAGGTGCCGGCTGAGCTAGAGGCCAAAATCTACAGGTAGGCACTTCGCAAAAAACACCTCTGTTTTTTTCCAAAATTTAGGATGTGTCCACGTTGCGCTTTGGGGTGTTTCCTGTCGCCGGCGCTAGGCCTACCCACGCAAGTGAGGTATCATTTTTATCGGGAGACTTGGGGGAACGCTGGGTGGAAGGAAATTTGTAGCTCCTCTCAGATTCCAGAACTTTCTGCCACAGAAATGTGAGGAACATGTGTTTTTTTAGCCAAATTTTGAGGTTTGCAAAGGATTCTGGGTAACAGAACCTGGTCCGAGCACCGCAAGTCACCCCTCCTTGGATTCCTCTAGGTCTCTAGTTTTCAGAAATGCACAGGTTTGGTAGGTTTCCCTAGGTGCCGGCTGAGCTAGAGGCCAAAATCTACAGGTAGGCACTTTGCAAAAAACACCTCTGTTTTTTTCCAAAATTTAGGATGTGTCCACGTTGCGCTTTGGGGTGTTTCCTGTCGCCGGCGCTAGGCCTACCCACGCAAGTGAGGTATCATTTTTATCGGGAGACTTGGGGGAACGCTGGGTGGAAGGAAATTTGTAGCTCCTCTCAGATTCCAGAACTTGCTGCCACAGAAATGTGAGGAACATGTGTTTTTTTAGCCACATTTTGAGGTTTGCAAAGGATTTTGGGTAACAGAACCTGGTCCGAGCCCCGCAAGTCACCCTTCCTTGGATTCCCCTAGGTCTCTAGTTTTCAGAAATGCACAGGTTTGGTAGGTTTCCCTAGGTGCCGGCTGAGCTAGAGGCCAAAATCTACAGGTAGGCACTTCGCAAAAAACACCTCTGTTTTTTTCCAAAATTTAGGATGTGTCCTCGTTGCGCTTTGGGGTGTTTCCTGTCGCCGGCGCTAGGCCTACCCACGCAAGTGAGGTATCATTTTTATCGGGAGACTTGGGGGAACTCTGGGTGGAAGGAAATTTGTAGCTCCTCTCAGATTCCAGAACTTGCTGCCACAGAAATGTGAGGAACATGTGTTTTTTTAGCCACATTTTGAGGTTTGCAAAGGATTTTGGGTAACAGAACCTGGTCCGAGCCCCGCAAGTCACCACTCCTTGGATTCCCCTAGGTCTCTAGTTTTCAGAAATGCACAGGTTTGGTAGGTTTCCCTAGGTGCCGGCTGAGCTAGAGGCCAAAATCTACAGGTAGGCACTTCGCAAAAAACACCTCTGTTTTTTTCCAAAATTTAGGATGTGTCCACGTTGCGCTTTGGGGTGTTTCCTGTCGCCGGCGCTAGGCCTACCCAAGCAAGTGAGGTATCATTTTTATCGGGAGACTTGGGGGAACGCTGGGTGGAAGGAAATTTGTAGCTCCTCTCAGATTCCAGAACTTTCTGCCACAGAAATGTGAGGAACATGTGTTTTTTTAGCCAAATTTTGAGGTTTGCAAAGGATTCTGGGTAACAGAACCTGGTCCGAGCCCCGCAAGTCACCCCTCCTTGGATTCCCCTAGGTCTCTAGTTTTCAGAAATGCACAGGTTGGGTAGGTTTCCCTAGGTGCCGGCTGAGCTAGAGGCCAAAATCTACAGGTAGGCACTTCGCAAAAAACACCTCTGTTTTTTTCCAAAATTTAGGATGTGTCCACGTTGCGCTTTGGGGTGTTTCCTGTCGCTGGCGCTAGGCCTACCCACGCAAGTGAGGTATCATTTTTATCGGGAGACTTGGGGGAACGCTGGGTGGAAGGAAATTTGTAGCTCCTCTCAGATTCCAGAACTTTCTGCCACAGAAATGTGAGGAACATGTGTTTTTTTTAGCCAAATTTTGAGGTTTGCAAAGGATTCTGGGTAACAGAACCTGGTCCGAGCCCCGCAAGTCACCCCTCCTTGGATTCCCCTAGGTCTCTAGTTTTCAGAAATGCACAGGTTTGGTAGGTTTCCCTAGGTGCCGGCTGAGCTAGAGGCCAAAATCTACAGGTAGGCACTTCGCAAAAAACACCTCAGTTTTTTTCCAAAATTTAGGATGTGTCCACGTTGCGCTTTGGGGTGTTTCCTGTCGCCGGCGCTAGGCCTACCCACACAAGTGAGGTATCATTTTTATCGGTAGACGTGGGGGAACATAGATTAGCAAAACAAGTGCTATTGCCCCTTGTCTTTCTCTACATTTTTTCCTTCCAAATATAGGAGAGTGTGTAAAAAAGACATCTATTTGAGAAATTCCCTATAATTCACATGCTTGTATGGTCACCCCGGAATTCAGAGATGTGCAAATAACCACTGCTCCTCAGCACCTTATCTTGTGCCCTTTTTGGAAATGCAAAGGTTTTCTTGATAGCAATTTTTTACTCTTTATATTTCAGCAAATGAATTGCTGTATACCCGGTATAGAATGAAAATGCACTGCAGGGTGCAGCTCATTTATTGGCTCTGGGTTCCTTGGGTTCTTGATGAACCTACAAGCCCTATATATCCCCGCAACCAGAGGAGTCCACCAGACGTAACGGTATATTGCTTTCCATAATCTGACATTGCAGGGAAAAGTTACAGAGTAAAACGTAGAGAAAAATTGATGTTTTTTTCACCTCAATTTCAATATTTTTCTCTTTCAGCTGTTATTTTCTGTAGGAAACCCTTGTAGGATCTACACAAATGACCCCTTGCTGAATTCAGAATTTTCTCTACTTTTCAGAAATGGTTAGGTTTCTGGGATCCAGCATTGGTTTCATGCCCATTCCTGTCACTGACTGGAAGGAGGCTGAAAGCACAAAAAATAGCAAAAAAGGGGTATGCCCCAGTAAAATGCCAAAATTGTGTTGAAAAATTGGGTTTTCTGATTCAAGTCTGCCTGTTCCTGAAAGCTAGGAAGCTGCTGAGTTTAGCACTACAAACCTTTTGTTGATGCCATTTTCAGGGGGAAATCCACAAGCCTTCTTCTGCAGCCACTTTTTCCATTTTTTAAAAAAAAAACGAAATTTTCACTGTATTTTGGCCAATTTCTTGGCCTCCTTCAAGGGAACCCACAAAGTCTGGGTACCTCTAGAATCCCTAGGATGTTGGAAAAAAAGGACGCAAATTTGGCTTGGTTAGCTTATGTGGACAAAAAGTTATGAGGGCCTAAGCGCGAACTGCCCCAAATAGGCAAAAAAAGGCCTGGCACAGGAGGGAGAAAAGGCCTGGCAGCGAAGGGGTTAAAGAAGTTGTCAACTACGTTTGCCGTTACGAGTGATTCTTGGAAATAAACAACGCGAGTTTGAATCGGCGTTATCCACGCGCTGTACTGAATTCCTTTAGCGCGTTCCACAATTCATGAACGGAGCGTGCTGAAACCAGCGCGCACAACTCGTGAACGGAGCTTGCTGAAATCAGCGCGTCGTTCACGCGTTTGATTTCCCTTCACTTACAACATATGACAAATCTGAACTTGCGGCAGTTAGAAGAAATACCTTTCTTTTTCTTTTTGAAGAACGAATTCACAAGTCGACATCTCGATCACACATAATCCTGGAAGTATCCCACTAAAATTGATGAAACAGAAAAAGGACTAAAGGAAAACTGAAGAGACTGCATAGAACAAGAAAAAAGACTATAATTGGTTATGATGGAAATTATATCACAATAATAGAAATACTTCAGAATGTTATTTTAGGAAGATTTACGGTAGTTTATTATTTTAACTTATTGCTTTAGATTATTACTTTAGATTCTTATTTTAGTTTCTTTTACAGGGATGGCAGAACAAAGTATTGCGTCACCACCGTGCTTTTTACCCTTACCTGGTGAACCAACAGTGACGTGGAAAAGATGGAAAAATATATTCACAACGTACTTATTAGCTATTGCAGGGGACAAATATAATCCACTTAGGAAACAAGCAATTTTATTGCACCACTTGGGAGCAGAAGGTAGAAGAGTTTATGATGATTTGCCAGAGATACCTCTGGGCATGGGGGATGGCCAGCCTGCAAATGTTTATGAAATGGCATTACAAATGTTAGAGAAACATATCACTCCAAAAATGAATACTGTATTTGAACGCCATAAATTTTTTTCTCGCACTCAGGGTCATGATGAGGATATAATGTCTTTTGTTGCAGCTCTGAGAGGCTTAGCAATAACATGTGACTTCCGTGACTTAGGCGATTCCTTAATACGCGATCAGATAGTACGCTGTACGAATAACAAGAAAATTAGAGAGAAGTTACTGTCAATAGATCCGTCACTGGAAGCATCAATACAAATTGCTAGAAGCATGGAGCACACAGAAGCGTGGATGAGAGAAATCGATATAACAAAGAACTATATGAAGGACTTCAACAAAGAAAGAACTGTTGAGGTGAATGAATTCAAGTTAAAGAAGCGGGCGGAAAATATTGATAGACCTGTGGAGAGAAAAAGTACAAGTATTGTATGCTTTAGGTGTGGGTGTCCTGGGCACATAGCTTCGAGCGCAACATGCACAGCACGAACCCTTACGTGCAGAGTGTGTGGTAGAAAAGGTCACATAGCGAAAGTATGCAGATCAAGGGGTAAAATGTTGACTAACAATATAAAATCTGTGCATGACATAAAAGAAGTTAGTGAAGAAATTTTACTCACTATTAGTGGCGGAGAGGTGTCTGATTGGAGAAGTGTAGAGTCTGTGTACAATAGTAATTTGAAAAGGGAAAGTCTTGGGGATTTGCAAAAACCTCATTGCGATATAACTCTAGGGTCAACACATGTAAGAATGTTGGCAGACTCTGGAAGTTTGTACACACTAATATCTAAGGAGGTGTACAAAGATACTCTGAAGAGAAATCTGGAGGATCTACAAAAAACTGATGTGAAAGCTGTTGGTTATGGGGGAAAAAGAATTGAGATTCTTGGAATGTGTTGGATGGACATCTTATTTAAAGAGAAGGGAGTGTATGGTAAGGTGTATGTCAGTGATGAAGGATCAAATCTATTGGGGTGGAGACATCAGAAGGACTTGAGTATTGTGCTGGATCCAAATGCTAGTGAGCCGGTTATGATAGTAGAGTGAATGGATTGTGTAGAAAGTCAAGTGTTGAGTTTGTAGTGGTGTACTAGTTTAATGGAAAAATTTCCTGAGGTTTTTACTGATAAGCTGGGGAAACTCAAAGGCTTCACGCATAAAATAATTTTGAAGAAGAGTGCAATACCAGTGGTACATAAGGTAAGACCTATACCATTTTTAATGAAGGAACCGCTCCAACTGGAATTAGAAAGATTGCTTAATGAAGGCATAATTGAGCTGATTGAATCCTCAGAATGGTTGGCACCAATTGTTGTGGCACCAAAGGATAATAACAAGATTCGTTTGTGTATTGACTTAAGAGATCTCAACAAAAACATTTGGGTAGATAGGCAACCTTTACCCAATATCAATGAAATGTTGAGCATGATGGGAGGTGGTAAAATCTTCAGTGTATTGGACATGTTGGCAGCATATCACCAAGTCAACTTACATGTTGAGTCTCGCCATTTGACTTCTTTTGTGACGCCGTTGGGGGCTTATCGTTATTGCAGGATGCCATTTGGCCTGGCATCTGCATCTGCCGTATTTCAACGTATAATGCAAAATATTTTCCAAGGTTTAGACAATGTATTATGTTTCCAAGACGATATCATAGTGGTTGGGAAATCGTTTATGGAACATGACAATTTATTGATGGAAGTTGTGAAGAGGATTAGGAAATTTGGCTTGACGGTAAAAAAAGAAAAATGCCAATTGAGGAAACATTGTGTGAATTATCTAGGACATGAAATATCAGCGAATGGTATCAAGCCAAAGAAAAGCATAGTGAAAGCTATTAATGAAGCTCCTGAGCCTAATACTAAAGAGCAACTAAGTTTGTGCATAACTTTGCAGACTTAGCTCAGCCCTTAAGAATATATTGAAGAAAACTGCAACATTTGAATGGGGAGATGAGTGCAGAATAGCGTTTGCAGAAATTAAGCAATCAATTGCTAAAGCTCCCACACTAGGGCATTTTGATGTAAAAAGGAAAACTATTGTAATGACAGATGCAAGTGGTGTGGGACTGGGTGCTGTCCTATTGCAAATGGAAGGTAATGAAGAAATAATCATTGGATTTGCATCCAGGAGGTTGCAGGGTGCTGAACAATCCTATTCGGCTATTGAAAAGGAAGCACTGGCCTGTTGTTGGGGTATAACTCACTATAGATATTATCTCTGGGGATTGCCATTTGTGCTTCGCACTGATCATAAACTTCTGATACAGATTTTTAAATGTGGTCGGGGGCTGGAAGGTAGCATAACACCTCGTATTTCGAGATGGTTAATATCAATCATTGAGTTTAATTTTACGGTAGAGTATGTGAAAGGCGATAGGAACGTATTGGCCGATTGTTTGTCACGCATGCCAATTGAAGGTGAACAGGTGGAAATATACGAAATGAATGGTGAGCAGATGCCGGGGATGGGTGAACCGGCGTTAGGACAAAATGAATGGGATGAGGCTATAAAAGAGGATGTAGAGTATAGTGAACTAAAGAAAGTAATAAGTGGTTCAGATGAGGGGGCATGGGAAGGAAATTTGAAACAGTACACGGAAGTTAAAAATGAATTGAGTGTGCATGGAACAAAGATATTGAGACATGACAGAGTTGTTCCTCCTGTAAAGTTGAGGGGAAGGCTTATAAAAATTGTGCATGAGGGACACTTGGGAAGGAGTTTAACTAAAAGAAGGCTACGGCAATTTTATTGGTGGCCTGGAATGGACAAGGAGGTTGAAGCAGTTGTAAATGATTGTCAAGCTTGTAGTAATAGTGATAAAACAAAAATTGTTAGGCAACCGCCTTTGGGAAATGTACAATTTCCTGATAAACCATGGGAAAAATTAGCTTTAGATTTCCTCGGTCCAGTAGAGAGACTTGGTAGGAGAAATCGGTTCCTTATAACTCTGGTGGACTATCACAGTAAGTGGTTCGTAGTCAAGAGTGTGGAGCACATCACAACGGTTAAGGTCATTGAATTTCTCAAAGGGGTATTTCTAGAAGAGGGTGTACCCAAGATTATAATTACGGATAATGGAGTACAGTTAGTGTCTGCAGCCATGACAAATTTCTTTACTAGATTAGGGATTAAGCATGAGAAGGTGGCACTGTACCGACCACAAGCAAATGGTCTGGTGGAAAGGGTGAATAGGATGGTTATGGAGAATATTCAACTATCATTGGCCAATGGACTAAATTGGAATGATGAATTAAACAAGATGCTGTGGGCACATAGGATAACCCCTCATTCCGTGACTGGTGTGTCACCCTTTGTAGCTCTTAAGGGAAGGGAACCGGCGTCGAAGGAATCTCCATGGTGGTTGCAAGAGAAGAAACAGGCGTGGGTTGATCATGAAGGCATGAAGTTGAGAGTTATGAGTTCACAAGAACGTAAAAAGATACGTTATGATATTAGGAGAGGTGTGAAGAATGTCAGTGTGGAGAAAGGCGATTGGGTGGTGGTAAAGAAAAGTGGTATTGTAAAGAAAGGTGACAGCAAATTTAGTGAACCTCAGCGAGTAGTGAAGGTGACCAATTCAATCGTAAAATTAGAGAATGGTAATGAATGGAGTATGGGACAATTGTGTAAGGTAAATGTAGTTTAAGATATTTATGTTTATGTATTGTATGCAGTTATTTTTGGGATGTGTAAAGATGTACATAGTTGATGAAGTTCTTCTTTAATGAATTTGCAATTGAAAAATTTGTAAGGGGGAAGATGTGTAGTGATATGTCAATATACATGGAATAGAATGTGGAATGTGGAATGTAGAGGAGAACCGGGAGGAGAAACAGAGTAGATCTGGAGGAGTGGGAGAGAAGAGATAGCTGGGAGTTACTTGTACAGATTTGATCTATATTTGACTGAAATAAACATTCAAGAATATCACAGTGTCCTGGATTACTACAGTGTGGTAGAGTGTAGTGTAGTAGATTGGAGTAGGATAGATTGAGGTAGTTAGGAGTTGAGTTGGGTAGAGTGGAATGGAATAGATTGGAGTGGAGTGGGGTAGATTAGAGTGGAGTACAGTTTGGTAGAGTGGAGTTAGGTATTTGTAGTGTACTGGAATGTGGTAGGTTGGAGTGAAATTGATTGAGGATATTGGAGTGGTGTATGGTAGATTGTGGTACATTTGAGTGAGGTAGATTGGAGTGGGGTAAACTGAGGTAAGTTGGAGTGGAGTGGGGTATATTGGAGTGGGGTGGAGTAGGGTAGATTCCAATGGAGTGGGGTAGATTTGGATAGATTGGAATGGAGTAGGGGTGATTGGAGTGGAGTGCAGTAGACTTGAGTGGAATAGATTGGGTTGGAGTGGGGTAGATCAGAGTAGGGTAGACTGGAGTGGAATGGGGGAGACTGTGGCAGATCATGATGCAGTGGGGTCGACTGGGGTAGATTGAGTGGAGGTGGGTGGATCGGGGTAGAGAGGAGTGGGGTAGCTTGGAGTAGAGTGGGAAAGACTGGAGTAGAGTAAATTTGGGTAGAGTTGAGTAGGGTAAATTAGAGTGGCGTGGAGATTGGAGTGGAGTTTGGTAGAGTGGAGTGGGGTATTTATAGTGTACTGGAATATGGTAGGTTGGAGTGTAGTGGAGTGGGGTAGATTGGAGTGGAATGGCGTGTGGTAGTTTAGAGTGGAGTAGTTTGGAATGGAGTAGATTGGCATAGAATGGGATAGATTGGAGTGGGGTAGATTGGTGTAGAGTTGGGTAGATTGGAGTGGGGTAGATTTGAGTTGGATAGATTAAGGTAAATTGGAGTGGGGTATATTGGAGGGGAGTTGGGTAGATTAAAATTGAGTAGGGTAGATTAGAGGAGATGGGGTAGACTGGAGTGGAGTGAGTGGGTTGGAGTGTTGTGGTATACACGAGTGGAATAGATTGGATTGGGATAGACTGGAATACATTGGAGTGGACTGGGGTAGACTGGAGTAGTGTGTAGTGGGGTAGAATGGGATACATTGGAGTGGTGGATTAGAGTGGAGTCTGGTAGATTGGGGTGGAGTGGAGTAGATTAGAGTGGAGTAGGGTAGCTTGGGATAGACTGGAGTGGAGTAGAGTGGGCTAGATTTAGTTGGATTAAATTGGGGTAGACTGGGATGGTTTAGAGTGGGGTAGTTTGGGGGTAAAGTGGAGTGGGGTAGATTTGGTAGACTAGAGTGCAGCGGAGTGTGGTGGAGTCTGGCCATTGGGAATGGAGTGTGGTAGATTGGAGTAGATTGGAGTGGGATAGACTGGAGTGGAATGGGTAGATTTGATAGATCAGAAGTGGAGTTGGAAAGATCAGGGTAGGTTGGATTGGAGTTGGGTACACTGGAGTAGAATAGGGTATATTGAAGTGGGGCGAGGTAGATTGGAGTGGGCTGGGTAGATTGGGGTAAATTGTACTGGAGTTGAGAAGACTGGCGTGCAATATACTTGAGTGGAGATTGGAGTGAATTGGAGTAGATTGGAATGGACTGGAGTGGGGTAGATTGAAGTGGAGTTGAGCGGGGTACCTTGGAGTACAGTGGGGTAGACTGGGGTAGTTTGAGTGGAGTGGGGTAGATTGGAGTGGGGTTAACTGGAATCTTGTGGATTAAAGTGAGTAGAGTACCAAGATACCTTAACTCAACATCTAAAAAGTGACAGGTGCCCCATCCTGGAAGTGACGTCATCAATGACTGAGAGCCCGCCCCAGAAGTGACATCATCCATGACTGAGAGCCCTCCCCTGAACTGGCGTAGATGTAGATGTGGTCACGTGGGTTGTGACATCATTTGTACATGTGTTAGTCACGTGTCAGGGTCCTTGTCAGAGTGTGGATGTCTATGGGATATGTAAAACTGTAGCACTACGGGTGTGGGCAGTGTTTCTGAATATAAGAGGGCATGCCTGGGCATGTTCAGACAGTCACCGACCTCTGTCGTCTGTCTGGCTCATCAGAACAAGGGTCTGTGTGAATACACAACCAACCTTTCCATTGCTGTCTAACCTAAAGGGGGCTGGTGAAATGTGGCTTTAAAAAAACGCATGTGTCTTTTGTTAGAACCAACCAGTCAATTTCGAAATGAAACCTCGAAAACACCAATGCTTGCTCCAAACGTCCCACAAGAGGGTTCAAACATGATTAGCAGATGTCGAAGTATAAATTGAACACAAAGGCTTACACACCAAAAGTTGAAGCAGACAGAGGCTGTGAAATGAAACCCCAACACAGGTGCTAGGTCCAAACCTCCCACAAGAATGGCCAAACATAAGTAACAGATGTTATAGTATAAAGGGACCACAAAGGCTTACACATACAAAGGTTGAAGCATACAGAGGCTGTCAAATGAAACACTAACACAAAGTATGAAGTGACAACCCAGGCTGACACAATCAATGGTTGAAGCATCCCAATACTATGAACTGAAACCCCCCCCCTCAACACAGATGCTTGCTCCAAACTTCCCACGGGAGGGTTCAAACGTGATTAGCAGATGTTAAAGTATAAAGTGAACTCAAGCGCTTATACATACAAATGTTGAAGCAGACAGGGGCTGTGATATGAAACTTCCCCCAAAACATAGATGCTTGCTCCAAACTTCCTACGAGAGGGCTCAAACGTGACAAGTGGATGTCAAAGTATAAAGTGACAACCCAGGCGGAAACAACCAAGGGTTGAAGGATCCAAATGCTACGAAATGAAGCCCCAAAACACAAACACATATTTCTCTGCCCAATCCCCTCCACAAAGTGTGGCGTATGCATAATTAGCATGCTGTAACAAGTATAAAAAAATCCTCAGGGATCATACACACAACCACATTCACAAGCCGCTTTGAACTACTTATTTGAGGTTTGCGGAGAGCAGGGCTACCCCAGGACATCAAGGAGAAATGTAATGCTCAGAAGGGCAGGGCGAATGTTTTGGTGCAAGTCATCTTCTACTTAAGGTAAATAACTATGTCATCTTTTATATGTACAATGTAGTTTTAACGCCGGTTGGGTTTGTGTTTATTGTGACTAATCAAGCACCATATTGGTGGAGGTTTTGGGTGGCACCCCTGCTTGTATCCTTAAGGCTTTTACAGCTCCTTGAAGCCATTATTCAGGGTGTGTGGCACTATAGGGTCAGAGCGGACTCAAGATACTAAACAATTTACAAATAAAAAATAATGCATTCATGTACTCACCCAAAGGTGTCATTAGGGGGCTGTCTGAACCCTCAAGGGTAGTCTCTGGTTGTAGGTGTGGCAGTAGTGAGGCATCTGTTGAGGGTTGTATTTGCCCTATTTCCCTTTCTTTGTACATTTAAAACATTTACAATAGAGCATGGTTGCCATTTGAGCACTGCGCAAATATTACAATCTTTAAAGTTTGTTACTGGAATATACTTGGCAGATTAAACAAATGTACGTGTCTTTGCTGCTGCGCAAGGGGATATATTTTCATCTGCTTTCTTTTTATCTGTGACATATGTTACCTTCGGGTAAAGTTAGAGCTTATCATTAAGATTGCATAATAAGAACACCTGCTATATACAGTGGTTGGGAGTGTAGTATGAAGCTTGTTTGGTGGGTTGTGCTTCCTTAGTCAATATCTAATCACTGTAGCCCATCCATTCTCTTGAGAGTTTCCAGCTCCTTTAATGCACCTGGAATCTCAGTATTCTTCCATGGCTGTGTTGTATATTTATAGTGTTTTGGGGGGAATTGTGTTACTCAGCCAGCAACCCTGATGGTGGAGTGGTGAAAATGTATTCTTTTGCACTTAGCATGGCAGATATAAATTTGTATGCTAAAGGCAACATTTTCTTTTGCTGCTGATAGAGAAATTGAAGTACTTTAGGTATATGCAGGGCCACTGGAATTATAAGGCAGGAGAGGACCAAATTATGTGGGAAGCTTGACCAATTTATGTGGCAAGAAAAGTCCAATTATGCATTTGTAACACCAACAGCTCTAATTCTTGCAAATGCGAGACCCATTACATTGCAAATGCTTTATTTTGTGTAGTAAATGCCCAATGTAGAAAAGTAAGTGCCAAGATCCAAAACTCTCCTCTGAAACACGGGCGGCTGTAATTAAAATTGGCGTGCACAGACACCTGGTCATCCTAAACTGTATCGGTCTTTCTTTGATACAATTTACACCCAATCCCAACCCCCACTTCAGATACCACTTGTAGCTTTCTGCTTGTGCCCCTGTGTAACAGTTTTACCACCTTTTTATATTTTCATAGTCTTTTTAATATGTGTGTTGTGCAAGCAGTAAATCTCTTAAACAGAAAAGTAAGTGTGACGCAGGGTCTAGCCAGGATCATAATTTACAACACCCATTGAAAGAGACTTCTTGAGGGTCTTTTGTTCATATGCTTAACTTGTCCTGCAAAATACACGGTTGTCATTCTGAACAAATAGTGTAAAAACTTCGTGGTAATCAGTGCCCTATATATTTGTATTTCATTTGTTTTACTTAACCACGCAACCTCTTGGGAGTAGTTGCTTTTCCAGGTTGTTGTATTATGGTTTTTAGCAGTATATTACTCTTGACTAGTACATAATTCAGAATAAGTCATTGCCAGGTGTTTATAAAATGTGGCGCAAAACGAGTTATGGTCTAAAGCCACTTGTGATTGTTATAGTTGTTTTTGAAGCCAAAGTTATCTCTTTTCTATGCAGGATCTCCCAGAACTAATGTGGGCCCATGAGGAAACGGCTGCCTTTCAGCAAGGTACATCTAATTAGGGCTCTTTAGTTCAGAGGCCGTTGTTAACCTACCAGTCTCAACAACACTGTCTTATTTGTTAAATATTTATTTTCTAAAAATGTTGTCCTGTGTATGTGTGTTTTTTTACAGGTTATGACGCTGAAGTACAGCTGGTGGACAACGCGCTACAGCAAATCCTAGAGGCTCTAGACCCAGCGCCCAAAAGTGAAGGGGGATACGGCTCTTGCAGGTAAATAACATGGGCCCTGGTGTAAACGCTATGTAAGTATCAACCCTGACAGTCCGAAAACCCCGTAGAGGCCCTATAGGTGCAGCCATCAGTGACTGTGACATTTATTACTTTTTTCTTTACGGATCCCCTGGAGGCATACAAGGACAGCATACCACCACAAAAGGTAGAACCGTGAGCAAAAAAGGAATTCTTCAGTGCCTAAAGGTGGTCCTCCTATAAAGAAAGGGACGGACATCGCAAAGGAACATATCAGGTGTGTTTTTACAAAACGCAGAGTCAAAAGAATCCTAATGCCTTTCTCTCTCAAACAGCTTCTTCCTCTAGCATAGAGTAAGGGGGTATAAAAAAATGTAATAATATGTAATATGTATTTTTTATGTTTACGTCATAGAGCTGTCACAAAAGATCTCTGGAGGAGTTCCATGTAAGGCTAAGCGGACGTCAAAGCCTCTAAACGACATCACCAAGACCCTTCAAAACACCCAGACGTCAACAGCTGGTGAGAGCTGCACTGTGTACCAGAACAACACATGCAGGGCCTATACAAACTTAGGACTTAAAGACATTCTATCCAATAACTACTACAGCACTTAACAAGTAAAGTCTATAACCAGTACGTTGAACACTCCCATAGGAACTCCATTTGTGCTTGGGAGTATAGTATGAAGCTTTTTTGGTGGGTTAGGCTCCCTTAGTCAATACCTAACCACTAGCCCATCCATTCTCTTGAGATTTTCCATGTCCTTTAATGCACCTGCACTCTAGGTACTCATCCATGGCTGTCTTGTGTCTTTTATTTTGTTTTTTGGAATTGTGTTAGTCAGCCAGCAACCCTGATGGTGGGGGGGATAAAATGGTATTCTTTTGTAATTAGCATGGCAGATTTAAATTAGGATGCTAAATGGCAACATTTTTTGCTGCAGATATTGAAATAGAAGCACTTTAGTTATATGCAGAGCCACTGGAATTACATGGCAGGAGAGAACTAAAGTATGCAGGAGGGTTGACCAATTTATGTGGAAAGAAAAGTCCAATTATAAATTTTCAATGCCAATAGCTCTAACTCTTGCAAATGTGAGACCCATTACATTGTAAATGCTTTTTTTTTTGTAGTAAATGCCCAATGTAGAAAAGTAAGTGCCAGGATCCAAAACTATTCTCTGAAATACAGGGCGGTTGTAATTAAAATGGCCGTGCACAGGACCCTGAGAACTAGTAATCCTAAACTGTATCTGGTCTTTCTTGTTACAATTTACACCCAATCCCAGCCCCCACTTCAGATACCGCTGATTGTGCCCCTGTGTAACAGTTTTACCGCCTTTTTATATTTTCATAGTCTTTTTAATTTTTGTGTTGTGTGAGCAGTAAATCTCTTAGACAGAAAAGTAAGTGTGACACAGGGTCTA
This sequence comes from Pleurodeles waltl, assembly GCF_031143425.1. Classification (NCBI taxonomy): domain Eukaryota; kingdom Metazoa; phylum Chordata; class Amphibia; order Caudata; family Salamandridae; genus Pleurodeles; species Pleurodeles waltl. The sequence goes on from NC_090443.1 coordinate 449,788,196, forward strand.
GCAGGGGTCAAAATTTAAAACACCTACTGAAAGAAACTTCTTGAAGGTCTTGTGTTCATATGCTTAACATAGGTTAGCGACCCCAAAGGGTGCACACTTCCAGCCGCAGACACACAGCAGCAGGGACTGTGTAAAACCATTGAAGTGTATCTCAAGCTATGCAAAAAACCAAAAGCAAATCGCCTTTTCTTCAAGAATCGGAAGAAGAAGCCCCGGTCCCAGAGCTACAAACAGTTCTTTTAGATCTATTTAAAAAAAATACTATTGCACCTCAGGCAGGTCCCCATAATCCACAGGTCTCTAAATGTTCAATGTCTGAGGTGTCTAAAGTAGATGTGCTCCCACGAGGACCATCCCCAAAACTGTCTATAACTATCCTACATAGTCTTTGGGAATCAAGGCTTGAAAATGATCATCCCATAGAGGACCCTTATTCTGCATGTATAGGATCAAATACAGGGAATCTCAGGGAAATGACAGGGGTGAGGGAGAGTTCTGAAACACCAGCTGCTGCCGTTGCGCACAGTGTGAAGTCTAGTGTAGACACTAGAAGACACAAGCACCTGTTACCAGTCCCTGCGCTTCCTACACCTTTGCGCCCCTAAGCTATTACTACCATCATTTAAATTCCCCGTATCTGATGTCATGGATTATACCCAAAGGAGCGTACGATCCCACCAGCTCCCCACCAAGTGTAAATCTATCATCACCCACCTCAACATACCCTGAGAGTAGTACAGGATGGAGCGGGTTTCAAAATCAGTGCTTGCATTGGGACTTGTTTTTTTTTTAACTCCCCACAAGTCCTGACCTTCGGAATGGCGCTATTGATGGGAACCAGAGAACTGTACTAGGTGCGCTTCGTGGTAATATACACCCCGCCCCAACTGCTGCAGCTAATGCCCCAGAATAGGATGATTTGGACCACAAAACTGTAATAGGGACAGATATCAAAGACATACAACAGGGTGTCAGAAAGCTAAAATCCAAGCTGAACTCTTAAGACCTGAAAACTGGGGAAGGCAGAAAGTGAGAACAGTCCCTTGTGGGATGCCTAGAGGAAGATAATTCAGGGGGTGGAAAGGTGTAGAAGAGAGGTGTTAGAAGCTTGTGAATCAGCCCCTGCAGACATAGGTGCTATATCAGCATGACTACGCCTACTGAGCTCCCTAAAATGTGATGGTTCCACATTTATTAATAAAGCTGTCTTGAGGTCAAAATATAAAAAGAAGGTCCAAGATATACTTACTAAAGCCCTTCGGTTCTTACGAGTCCTCAGTAACAAAAAGCAACTAGAAGCCCTCGACCAAGGCCTAAAAGTTCCAAACACATTGACAGCACCACATAAATCAGCCGCTGTTAGGCCTCAAAACATTAATTTAGGAGAGAACATCACAAGCTCCAGACATTTCAGGCGCTCACAGGGTAAAGTTGAGAGACTAAAATACCCTGAACACCCAGAAGGTCCTACTGCCTGGTCTGTAGAAGGGGAAGCTGCAAGGACACTGTTCGCAAATACAACAACCACTGTTCAAATAGGCCAATGGAAGTTGCCTAAAAACGGGTGGGCTTGTAAGAATCAAAAGTGGACTAATAGCGCTAATCAGCACAGGCTTTTAATAAGTACATTAAAGAAAGGCAGAATATGTGCTACACAGAGGCTTAAAAATACGCCTGCTCAGAACCAAAGTCAGTCACCCCAAAATGATTCACCTGAGAGCTCACCATTCAACACCAATCCCCAATCTGAGGATTTGGAGCCTTAGAGAGCATTAGAAGGTACAGGCGTATTGTAGAGAGATTTAACGCTACAGAGCATTATGAAGAATTCAAGTTTGTTAACCGAGAGCGCATAAACTCCTCTGATCAAGGGGTTTTAGCTATCCACCAGGCAGTACAAATGCTCATAGAGTGGTTATTACACGCTGTGGGGCCTTATGACTTCTTTCAACTACGCTTCCAGGGGCTGGGCATTGACAGTCCCTTGTTCACCAGACGAATGCCCTGAGATGTGTTTGACGCTGTGGAATTTCTAGAAAACCTCTCTAATCTTTCACAGAGTAAGGCATAACTAATAGCATATGGGACCACAGAGCCATCACCTTCGTTGTTCGGGGCGTCAGTGGGGTGTTTTGAGCCCCTGAAAGAGTATCTTGTACAGTAAAATCATTGGAAAGAAACAGCATTGGTTGCTCAACTTTAACAATGGAATCTCTAACACATATTTGGTGGCTAGCATCTCTGGGTTACTGCTGGATCACAGCATTCCTGGCACAGATATTATGTCTAGAGATGCTGAAGCCCATGCAGCACTTGAAATACCGCAATACCGCACAATAGACTGGTCGGGTTTGGGGACCTAGTTTTTTTTTTAGAACTATTTAGCCACTATGGAGAAAGTTCTTTACCACAACGGATCTTGGAAGTACTTCACAACCAGGGAGCGTGTGAAGAACAAGACCATTTATGTACTTCATCATGAAAATCACTTTTATGGCAGCTTTAACCTGAAGGGTTTTCAGGAGCCAAGTATGGGTGTGACCACATCTACAATACTCAATCAACCCACCATTGTGAAATGCACTGTAAAATGTGTTAAAGAGACAGCTACGCCGTAGTCGCCGCTCAGAAGGTGAGATGTCGCACATGTAATCTGTTTTCTCGCTCGCAAAAATGCTAACTGCTTGAGCATACACAACACGTTTTTTCGATGCATCCTTAGAATAGACTATAGAGGGTGTAGGCCCCTACTTAGCCGAAGATCACAAATGCAAAGGCATGAAATGTTCCAGGTGCAAGGCGTCTTTTCAGGTGCGAACAGAATACATGTGTTCCATGGTGAAAGGGCAGCCCCAGACCAAAACAGAAGACTACATAGTGTTCGATATAGAGTGTACACAGGAGACAGGTGTACACCAACCTAACTATATTTACGCCCATCATCTAACTTCCGATGACAACTGGGAGCTTAAAGGCCGTTCATTTGTGAATAATTTCCTCCGCGCTTTCATTCAGCCACAATTCAAAGGGTATATCCTGAGGGCGCATAACTCAAAAGCGTATGACTCATTCTTTATTTTGCAAAACATGATTCGTGAAAAGATGCCCGTAGAACTTATCACCCAGGGCTCCAAACTGATGCTGATAACACCTATGTCTTTACAAATAAGGTTCATAGATACCCTGAATTTTCTGCCCATTAAATTGAGCAAGTTGCCAAAAGCCTTTGGTGTTCCAGGTATAAAGGTTATTTCTCCCACCTTTTTAACACCTGGGTGAGTCAAAATTATGAGGGCCCATGCCTCCACCCAACAGCTATGATGTTGAGTATATGATGACTGCTGAGCAAGAGAGTTTCTATAATGGAATGGTGAAAACTGTGAAAATAAATTTCATTTTCAAACAGAGCTGAAAGCTTACTGTCAGGCAGATGTAATGATCTTGCAAAAAAGCATGCAATCTCTTCAGAGATGTTGTGGTGGAGATGTCTAAACAGGAAAAGGTTTTGAAACCCAACACACCCAAGATGACAAAATCCATAGAATACATTGAACCTTTTCAACACACTACACTGGCTTCCATGTGTATTTCTATCTACAAGCACATGTTTTTAGAACCTGAAAGCATAGCTTTAGTACCCCGCAACTCTATAATGGTAGACAGAAGCGTTATTCAACCCTCTCTATCCAATGGCTCATGTACGTCTCTGACAAAAAAAACATCTTCATTCAGCATGCCTTACAGGTTGGGGAATACCGTTTGGGGCCTTATTACCTAGATGGTTACACTGTAATTAACAGTGTGCCAATGGCCTTTGAATTCAACGGGTGCTTTTATCACGGTTGTCCTTGTTTTTACAAACCCCACAGGTTTAACAGGCTGTTGGGTACCAAGTTTGAACACCTACACTACCGTACTATGTTGAAGGCACAATATGTTGAAAACCGCAGCTTTGTTATGAGATCCCTTTGGGAGCATGAGTGGATAGATATGCTGGATATGCTTACATCAATTGCGGAACTCAGCCCTTTCATTAAGAGTCACGAGTTGCCCAAAACTATGGAACCCCTCGATGCCTTATTTGGTGGTCGTACTACTGCTATACAGCTGTACCAGGCCGTGGGCGAGGGTGGGTCTAAATTAGTTTGTGAACAAACTGAAGTTATACCCCATAGCCCATTCCACCATCATATATAGGGACTTTAAGCCCATAGGTGAATACTTTGGGCTACTTAAATACTAAATCTATCCACCCTGGAGGCTTTAATTCCAAGTTCTAGTGTATGGAGTTGATGGTAAGCTAATGTTCCCACTATGTCGAACATGTGCTGAAAATAAAGAGACTAGCAAGTGCAGACACAAGGATCCTTACCGGGCCTGGTGTAGCATTGAGGTTCAAGCGGCTCTAAAGAAAGGATACCGACTTGGTCAAATACTGGAAATTTGACACTTTGAAAAGGACTACAACCTACCTCTTTCCTGACTATATCAACGTATTTCTCACAGACAAGCAGGAGGCACCCAGGTTTCCAGAATGGTGTATTAATGAGACCTCTAAGCAAAAGTACATCAGTGATTACTACGCTCACAAGGGTATAAGCTTGAGACCCGAGTTCATTGAGATCAACCCAGCCAGGCGTCAGTTAGTCAAGCTCTGCTTCAACTCCTTATGGGGAAATTTTGCACAGCATACAAAGTTGTAATAATAATACATCCTGATGAACTGTTTAAGTACCTTTTTGTGCCGTGTTACCAGGTGTCCAGCTACGAGTTTTTCGATGATGAGACCGCAGCTCTGTGTTGGAAATACACAAAAGAGTTCTCGCAACAATATAAACATCTTTGTAGCCTGTTTCACAACCACTCATGCAAGTTTAGAGCTTTACAGGTTGTTGGATAAACTTCAGGACAGGTGTTTGTATCAAAATACCAACTCTGTTATTTTTGTGAGCAAGGTAGGGGATGAAGACCCCCCACTAGGATTAGCTAAGAGATTCCACCAGCAAACTAACGCCTCGTCAGGGGTCGTAAGCGCTACATAAATACTATTACAATACAATATTACAAACTAGAAGAAGACAAGTACATAGTCAAGTTCACCTCATCTGGACCCAAGAACTATTCTTATAAAACATTCAACAATGCAGTGTGTATGAAAGTCAAAGGAATCACCTTTAATGTTAACAAGACCATTAAATTCAATTTTGACAGTCTAAAGGATCTGTGATCGAATACAATATATCGAGTAACCGTGAAGTGATAAAACAATTGTTGTATAACAGCCTAGCATAGTCTGGTCCAAAGAGCGGTGGGAAATTACAACTCAACCGTTACGTAAAACCTTACACGTAGTGTTTGATAAAAGGGTCCTGACTGAAGACTACAAAACCCTACTGCACAGTTACTAAAAGTACATTAGAGCTTCGAATTCCCCCAACTATGGACACCAGACTGCAACATCCATTCTCCTGCATTTTAGCAGGTCCCTCAAATTGTGGAAAAAGTGATCTGATAAAGAAGCTATTAGAAAATGCTCCTAGGGTTTTAGCCCAAACCCCTAACAGTATTGTATGGCTTTATTCCTGCTGGCAAGATCTCTATATGGAACTATCCCTTAGGTTCCCCCACATCAACTTTATAGAAGGCGTACCTACAAATCTCAACAACAAGGCATTGTTACCTACAGGCTTTGTAAACATGGTGACTGTAGACTATCTTATGCACAAAGGTGGGGCTCACTCAGATAGAAAAAGCCTTTACTCAATATTCACACCAGCGCAATCTAAGCATATGCTACATCATGCAAAACCTGTTTTACAAGGGTAGGAGCAGCTGTGCTATAGCTCTCAAAGCCTCATACCTTGTTTTATTTAGAAACCCTTGTGACAAACATCAGATATCTATCACAGCTAAAACAGATGTACCCTGGAAACATCCAGTTTTCCTTGGAAGACTTTAATGATGCTACCACAAAACACCACAGCTACTTACTGGTAGGCTTAAAACCCAATACCCTAGAAGACTACAGACTAAGGGCCTGATTCTGACCCCGGCCAGGGTCGGCGGGAGCACCGCCAACAGGCTGGCGGTGCTCCTCAGGACATTCTGACCGCGGCGGTTCAGCCGCGGTCAGAACAGGAAAACCGGCGGTCTCCCGCCGGTTTTCCGCTGTCCTGCAGAATCCTCCATGGCGGCGCAGCTTGCTGCGCCGCCATGGGGATTCTGACACCCCATACCGCCATCCTGTTCCTGGCGGGTCGCCTGCCAGGAACAGTTTGGCGGTATGGGGTGTCGTGGGGCCCCTGGGGGCCCCTGCAGTGCCCATGCCAATGGCATGGGCACTGCAGGGGCCCCCGTAAGAGGGCCCCACAAAGAATTTCAGTGTCTGCTGAGCAGACACTGAAATTTGCGACGGGTGCAACTGCACCCGTCGCACATCCTCCACTCCGCCGGCTCCATTCAGAGCCGGCATCCTCATGGAGGGGTGTTTCCCACTGGGCTGGCGGGCGGCCTTTTGGCGGTCGCCCGCCAGCCCAGTGGGAAACCCAGAATCACTGCAGCGGTCTTATGACCGCGGAGCGGTGTTCTGGAGGGGGGAACTCTGGCGGGCAGCCTCCGCCGCCCGTCAGAGTTAGAATGACCCCCTAAGTGCTGGTATTTTCCCACCCGATCTCCCCATCGCTTACACACCTAAAACCAGACCCAGAGCCTATAAAAAGAATCGTAAAAAGGCTTTTGTGACATTTACACCCTAAATCTTATAATATAAGGTGTTGACCATGTCAACGTGTCTACGCCGTAATTTAGCCCTCCTAAAAATGCTAGTCACATCTAGCCCCCAGCAAAGAAAGGCCATCCTGTGCATGGTCTTAGATGACTTAGTGGCTGTGGTTTCAGAAATCTCCCTAAAGACCATAAAAGGTAATGTCCCTCTATCAGAGAGCCAGTTCTGTGTGTTGAAAAAGAAGACAGTTTGAACTGTACTGATTTAAAACCTTGCGACAAAGCAGGTCTTTACTCCAGCAGTCTTCAAAACATTTTACAGTTTTACAAGCAGTAGACTACTGAAAGAAACAAGCTGACTCTATATACCCCTAACTCTGAACCGTCTCCACCAACCCCTGCCATGCCTCAAGATCAACAACCAACATCACCGTCACCACCACCATCCTCAGACGACTTCGTTGAAGAACTTTTAAAAAAATATAAGTCAAAGGTATAGAAGGGCCGCACAAATGTTGCTAAGTATAATGTCAGCTTCTAAAGACCTGACCTCGTAAAGTTGGGTCCCACATGTATGACCAAGTAAAAGGTCTCACACACCCCAAAACACTATCTCACCAGAACGAGGTTGGGCCCAGTTTCTGCTCGCCTACGCAGAATTCAACATTCCTTTGACGATAGTCGGTAATGCCGCCCACAGAAGTATGCTTGAAAGTTTGAAAGCCCCCATCCCTTGGCTGCCAGCAGCATCTTTCGTACCCTGGCTATGCCACCGGCTCCATCTGTAGAAGAGAAAAAAACAGACCCTGTTCAAAGCGCACCCATGGCTCACAGCCTGATGTTTAAAAAAACAAAGTCTGACTTTTGATCCGATATATATGTGTTCAAATGTTTGTGTGTATAGTTTTGCATTGGATAACATATTGCAAGCTTTTTTTTCCTTTTTTTCTTTAGTAAGTTTATCAGCATAATGTTTGTACTAAAAACTGATTGTAATAAACACTTTTAACTTTTCAACTTGCTTCTGTCATCTTTTAAAGACTTTTAAAATGTGTGTCCTGTTGTCAGAATAAAGATATATAGGCCCTCATTACAACATTGGCGGTAAAAGCCGCTTACCGCCGTGCAGAAGACCGCCAACACACCGCCGTGGCCGTGGAATTCAGCCACAGCTATTATGACCCCCAGCATGGAATCCGCCAAAATCCAGACACCCACACAAGTCCGCCACACCAAAGGTCAGTGATAAACTGGCGAAAACAAAACCTCCACCATTACGCCAACAGAAATACGCCCACACTATCACGACATACGAATCCATGTGGCGGTCTTTCAACCGCGGTATTCCATTGGCGGTACACACCGCTGCGCTCAAAATACACACACATTTACAAAACACTACCACATTGGACAAATCGAAATACACACACCTGATACACATACACACACCACTCCCACACACCCAATACAATATAAAACACCCACCCACATCACCCACAAACCCCTACGACCAAAAATTCCGAAAGAAGGCCAGAGAGAGACACCACCAGCAAGAACAACAGCATCCACAGGCACACAACACCATCACCCACAGAACTTCCACGCACCTCACACAACACACCATTACATATCACCCCACCTATCACCACACACTCCACCCCACACATCACCTACACCACCCCATGGCATGGCAAAGACACCCCAGGTTCTCGGAGGAGAAGCTCAGGGTCATGGTGGAGGAAATTGTCCGGGTAGAGCCACAGCTATTCGGAGCACAGGTGCAGCACACCTCAATTGCAAGGAAGATGGAGCTATGGCAAAGAATAGTGGACAGGGTGAACGCAGTGGGACAGCACGCAAGAAATCGGGAGGACATCAGGAAGAGGTGGAACGACCTACAGGGGAAGGTGCGTTCCGTGGTCTTAAGACACCACCTGGCGGTTCAGCGGACTGGCGGCGGACCCCCACCTCCTCCCCCACAACGAACAACATGGGAGGAGCAGGTCTTGGCGATTCTGCATCCTGAGGGCCTCGCAGGAGTAGGTGGAGGAATGGACTCTGGTAAGACAAATAATAACTATTACATCCCCCACCCTACCTGCATGCCAGCACATACCCCCACCTTCACCCTCACCCCCAGCACTCCAACTCCTCATAAATGTCCCAACATCACAAACCACACATCCTAACACCAAGCCTGGCATGCAACAACAAAGCATGGGCACCCATCACTAAAGCATGCCCACTGCACATACCCATACAACCCCCTAAACCATCATCACACAAGGTCCCACACAGGAATGCAAGCACTGGGGTACACGGTCACCCACCCATTGCACACCATGACACAGACAGACGTAATAACCATCCTTTTATACCCCTGCAGGACCCCTACCCAACGTCACCGGACAGGAGGGTCCACACATGTCCACACCACCAACAGAAGAGGCCCACAGTGATGACAGCAGCTCTGTCCAACTGGATCTAGATGACCAGCCCGGGCCATCGGGGACCTCAGGACAGTCGGTTGCCCTAACCCAGTCACAGGCCACCACAGACCTTCCCCCTCTGGAAACACCAGCACAGCACCCACACAGCGGGCCCATACCTCCGTCCCCAGGACACGTCAATCAGCTGTGTGTCCACCACTACAGGGAACCCAGGCTAACCCACCACCCCAACAACAACAGGGACCTGGGGGCAGTGGTAGTGGGCACACGGTCCAGGGGACGGCGGCCCAGGAACACAGGGGAACTGGGAGGGCTGCTGTGCGACAGGGGGCGGACAGTCCAAGGGAACCCACTCTCCACGAGGCCCTCTCCTCCATCATGGGAGCCTACCACCACTCCCAGGAGACGATGGCAACGGTACTGGCCAAGTTTCAGGAGACACAGCGCCTGCATGAGGAACAGTATATGGGCTTCAGGGAGGAACTCAGAACCATCAGCTCAACCCTGGGCACCATCGTAGGGGTGCTGAAGGAACTACTCAACACCAGGAGGGACACTGTGGCACTACAAGGGGCCCCTGACACTAGCATGGACGATGAACTGCCCTTCACCTCTGCCGGCGCTAGTGGACAGGACGCCCCGCCACAGGACCACACACCAGCACCCCACCCCCTGTCGAGGGAGGACCACCCCGCAAAGGGTCCCTGAGATCCAGGAACAAGACAGAGCACAATGCCAAGACCCCGCCAAGAAATGAGACCACCCTGATTGTCATCCTACTGTCCCACTTTGTCACCCTGTCCATACTTAAACTGCCCCAGCTCCACTTCCTGTGCCAATATGGGCAATGCACCTGTGAGACTAATAGACTGGACTCTGCCATGGACATTCCTCCGCCATAACCCCTCACCATTTCACTACCCCCTCCAAAATTGAGCACTTAAATAAACACAATTAAAGCACAAAACAATCTGGAGTCTGTGATTTCGAAATAGTGTATTAGCAATTACAGTGAGAAAATGCTCTTTCAATTGTAATGTCAACATACCTATGTCACACAGCTCTAGTCTATGAGGTGACAAAGCAGATGTCACACAGTGGGACCCACATCTGTGAAATCATAAGGGAAAGTGACAACTCAGTGACCATACACTGGGTGAAAAGGACAGACAGTAGAGAGGTTGTAGTGTTAAAGTATATGTAGTAGGCAGGTCTGTACTCTTATCTGTGTCTCACTGGAAATATTGCTGGATTACTGAGTCCCTGTTGTTCATGTCTTCTTCCTCTGCTTCCTCGTCTTCACTGTCTGCAGGCTCCATAGCTGCAACAACACCGCCATCTGGACCATCCTCCTGCAGAAAAGGCACCTGTCATTGCAAAGCCAAGTTATGAAGCATACAGCAGGCCACGATGATCTGGCACACCTTCTTTGGTGAGTAGAATAGGGATCCACCTGTCATATGGAGGCACTGGAACCTGGCCTTCAGGAGGCCGAAGGTCCGCTCGATCACCCTCCTAGGTCGCCCATGGGCCTCATTGTAGCATTCCTCTCCCCTTGTCCTGGGATTCCTCACTGGGGTCAGTAGCCATGACAGGTTGGGGTAACCAGAGTCACCTGCAAATGGCGAGGGACAACTGTTAGACACACACTAACCTTGAGGGATATCCCCAGACCCAGACAACCATGCTCACTGACTAGCTTGCAGGTGCTCACCTAATAGCCCCACACGGTGCCTCTGGAGTTGACCCATCACATAAGGGATGCTGCTATTCCGCAGGATGTAGGCGTCATGCACTGAGCCAAGGAACATGGCGTTCACATGGGAGATGTACTGATCTGCCAAACATACCATCTGTACATTCATCAAATGATAACTCTTCCGGTTTCTGTACACCTGTTCACTCCTGTGGGGGGGTACCAAAGCCACATGTGTCCCATCAATGGCACCTATGATGTTGGGGATGTGTCCCAGGGCATAGACGTCACCTTTCACTGTAGGCAAATCCTCCACCTGAGGAAAAACGATGTAGCTCCGCATGTGTTTCAGAAGGGCAGACAACACTCTTGACAATACGTTGGAAAACATAGGCTGTGACATCCCTGATGCTATGGCCACTGTTGTTTGAAATGACCCACTTGCAAGGAAATGGAGTACTGACAGCACCTGCACTTGAGGGGGGATTCCTGTGGGATGGCGGATTGGTGACATCAGGTCTGGCTCCAACTGGGTACACAGTTCCTGGATTGTGGCACGGTCAAGCCTGTATGTGATAATCACATGTCGCTCCTCCATTGTCGACAGGTCCACCAACGGTCGGTACACCGGAGGATGCCACCATCTCCTCACATGTCCCAGCAGACGGTGCCTATGAAGGACAACAGCGAGCACAGAGTAAAAAAACTCAGAGGTACGTAAACACAGTTTACCCAGAACACCATTCATACACAAAAGGTGGCCTGTATGTGTGTTGAGTCTAGGCCTAGGTATGTGTGACGCAGTTGAAAATGAAGCCATGTGGGCCCCTGAAATGGCGGCTGCCTGACCTCTGAAGTGGGACAATGGGATGTGAGGTAACTGCGCTGGTGTACACCGTTGCGGTAGGCGGTCGAAGACCACGGCGCAATCCTGCATTGGTTAACATTGGACCCTATGGGTCCCAGGAGCCAATGACGATGTATGCCGGCGGTGACGGTACCCACCGCCGCGGACGTGACCGCCATTTTCTATCTGTTCAATCACTCGATACCTGATCTTCGACAGGACAGGACCTACACTGCAAGTGCTGCTGTGACCTCGGTCTGGAAGGGACAATGGCTCGAGTGTCTGGGGAAAGGGCCCCTGCCTTCACATCGGAGGAGTTGGACAAACTCGTGGATGGGGTCCTCCCCCAGTACATGCTACTCTACGGTCCTCCAGACAAACAGGTAAGTACACAGGGAGCATGTTGTATGGGCTATGCCTGTGTGGAGAGGGCTGGATGTAAGAAGGAAGGGGGGAGAGTGCTGCGTGCATGAAAGACGGTGAATGCATGTGCCACATGGCAAGGGTGGGGATGGGCGCCAACCAGTTAGACGGTGCAGTTGGTAATAACTTCTCTTTTTCCCCTTTACATTTCATGTAGGTCAGCGCCCACCTGAAAAAAGATATTTGGGGTGCCATCGCCAAGGACTTCCGGACCCTGGGTGTCTACCACAGACGGAGCACCCACTGCCAGAAAAGATGGGAGGACATTCGCCGCTGGAGCAAGAAGACGGCGGAGGCTCAGCTGGGGATGGCCTCCCAACGTGGGAGGGATGCCCGTCGCACCATGACCCCCCTGATGTTCAGGATCCTGGCGGTGGCCTACACGGAGTTGGATGGGCGCTTGAGGGCATCACAGCAGACACAAGGGGGTGAGTACACTCTCATTCTGCTGACTTTGCACTCAGTGGAGGTGTCTGGGTGGGGGAGGTGGGCTGTGGGTTTCCCTAGGCCAGGGCGAGTTCCGTAGGCAAGGCCCCTCCATAAGGCAGGCCATGTGTCACCCGACCCCACCTCTGCAGAGTGACAACTACACCTAGTCATGCCCCTGTGACATCTATGTGTGCAGATGTCGTCCATAGCCTTGTAGGCCATTTCCCAGGAATTGAACAGTGGAGCCCAAGAGCGCGGCGTAGTGCAGGGGGCTTCTGTGTCTGTCGTGTCCGCCAACTGGAGCGGTAATGCATGCAATTAACATGTCTTTCTTCTGTCGCCCCCCCCCCTTTTTGTGGTCTCCCTGTTCTTGTGTGCATTAGCATCATCAGCCGGAGGAGCAGTGGCACCGGCGCAAGAGGGAGCTGCATCCGACACAGCCCTGGAGGGCGACACTACGGACTCGGAGTTCACCAGTGGGACGGAGGGCGATGGGAGCTCCACGGCGGGGACAGGAGCTGAGACCAGCGACCAGCGACACAGACTCGTCCTCTGATGGGAGCTCCCTTGTGGTGGCGGCAACATCTGTGCCCCCAGCATCTACAGGTACAGCCGCCACCACCCCTACCAGCACCACCCTCCCAGCAGCCCCTCAGCCTTTGCCCCGTGCCCGCTCACCCAGGAGGGTGGGCATCACCTTCGCCCCAGGCACCTCAGGCCCTGCCCCAGTCACCCCTGCTGCCCTCAGTGAGGAGGCCATTGACCTCCTCAGGTCCCTCACTGTTGGGCAGTCTACCATTTTGAATGCCATCCAGGGTGTAGAAAGGCAGTTGCAACAAACAAATGCATTCCTGGAGGGCATTCATTCTGGTCAGGCGGCTCTTCAGCGAGCTTTTCAGAATCTGGCCTCAGCACTGAGGGCAGCCATTGTCCCTGTGTCAAGCCTCCGCCCTCCAACTTCCTCCACCCGACCCAATCTCCTGTAACTCAGCCTATCCCAAGCACACCTACAGACCACCATGCACACACGCCAACACACAAGGGAAGCTCAGGCAAACATAAGCACCACACATCCCACAGGCACTCAGGCAAGCATCACACACATGCAGACACACCAACATCCACTGCCTCCAATGTGTCCCCCTCCTCCTCATCTCCCTCCTCCCTCCCAGTCTCGTCTACACTCACACCTGCATGCACTACCTCTACAGCCACTACGTCTCTCTCCATCACACCCACCACCACACCCCGCTCACGTGCAGTCACCACCCCACTACCATTCACACGTCCCCTGTGTCCTCTCGCAGTGTGTCTGTGACGCCCCCTCCCAAGATACACAATCGCAGGCACACACCCACCCAACAGCCATCCACCTCACAACAGCCTCCAGCGCATGCACCTTCTCCCAAAGTCACCAAACACACACCTCCTACAACCACCACCTCTTCCTCCACTCCCAAACCCCCTCCAGCTACCCGTCCCAGTGTGCCCAAAAAACTTTTCCTGTCCAACCTTGACCTCTTTCCCACACCTCCCCTACCCTGTCCATCTCATAGGTCCCGAACTAGCACCTCAGCCACAACCTCTCCGGGACCAGTGGTGCCTGTAGTCACCGGAATCTGGAGTGCACCGGCCACCAGGGCAGCCAGTGTGGCACGGAGCCACAATACAGACAGTCCCCCAACTGTGAAGCATCAGAATTTGGCCAGTGCCCGGCGGGAGAGGGGGAAAACTCCAGCCACCAAAGCCGCTCCCAGGGGTCCCTGTGGGAGTGTGGAGTCAGCTGTGACACCTTCCAAGGTGGGGAAAGGCCACAAGAAACCTGGCAAGTCTCGGAAGAACAGCACGGCAAAGAACACCGCCATCATCCCCGCTGCCCAGGAGGCCACTGTCAGCACAAGCCCAGCTGCCCAGGAAGGGCCAGACTGCACAAGCCCAGCTGCCCAGGAGGCCACCTCCAGCACCAGCCCAGCTGCCCAGGACAGGACCACCAGCACTAGCCCAGCTGCTCAGGACAGGCCCGCCAGCACCAGCCCACCTGCCCAGGACAGGACTGCCAGCACCAGCCCACCTGCCCAGGAAGGGCCCGCCAGCACCAGCCCACCTGCCCAGGAAGGGCCCGCCAGCACAAGCCCACCTGCCCAGGACAGGACCGCCAGCACCAGCCCAGCTGCCCAGGACAGGACCGCCAGCACAGCCCAGCTGTCCAGGACAGGACCGCCAGCACCAGCCCACCTGCCCAGGACAGGACCGCCAGCACCAGCCCCGCTGGGCCATGAAGGACCGCCAGCAACTGAGTCCCTGCAATGGAGACCGCCACCTCAAGCACCGCTGAAGAGGGCAACGCCATATCAAGAAGCACCGCTGAACAGGGCACCACCATCTCAAGCACCGCTGAACAGGGCACTGCCATCTCAAGCACCGCTGAACATTGCACCGCCATCTCAAGCACCGCCTGACAGGGCACCGCCATCTCAAGCACCGCTGAACAGGGCACCGCCATCTTAAGCACCGCTGTACAAGGCACCGCCATCTCAAGCACCGCTGGCCCATGAGCGGCAAGGGCACTGATGCAACTGAGTCCGTCACGGGGTGAATGATGCACTCTGGGTACCATGCCCCCTCCAGAACCAGTGGAGATTCACATCCACTACCTCAGTCCTTGGCAGGATGAAGCACTCTGGGCACCATGCCCCCTCCAGAACCAGTGGAGATTCACATCCACTACCTCAGTCCTTAGCAGGATGAAGCACTCTGGGCACCATGCCCCCTCTAGAACCAGTGGAGACTGTTATCCACTTGAGAGACTGTGGCTTTGCACTCCCCAGGATATGGCAGTGGGCAACCCACCCACTGTAGAGACTTGAGAGACTGTGGCTTTGCACTCCCCATGATATAGCAGTGGGCAACCCACCCACTGTAGAGACTTGAGAGAATGTGGGTTTGCACTCCCCAGGATATGGCAGTGGGCAACCCACCCACTGGAGAGACTTGAGAGACTGTGGTTTTGCACTCCCCAGGATATGGCAGTGGTCAACCCACCCACTGTAGAGACTTGAGAGACTGTGGCTTTGCACTCCCCAGGATGGAACAGTGGGCATGTGGCCCCCTCGTGGATTTGGCGTCGTGCACTCAAGCGGCTGAGGTGCCCCCTTTTCCCTCCCCCTGAGGTGCCTGTTTAGTTGCTCTCTGATGCCCCTGCAGTGTTCTCTCCGTCATGGTCCAGGATCTTGTGTGGGCCTCGCCCATACCGTGTGGTCCCAGTGTTCCACTGACTTTCTTAGAGCACTACCTGGACTACTATGCTTGGTATATCTTTTGTACATGGTTTATATATTTATTTCTGCCTACTTGCTTTTAATACATTACAATGGTTACACTCATTTTCTATGGTCTTTGCATTCTTCTGGGGGGTTTGGGGGCGTAACTGTGATGTCTTGATTTGCATTAGTGTGTGTGTTGTAGTGGGTGAGGGTGGGGGTGTTGCGTGTGTGTATCACTCTCTTCTCCCTCCCCCCTCCCCTGTGTCGTAGGTGCTGTACTCACCGTGGTTTTTGCCGCCAGCGTTCGTGCTCCTGGTAGAGGAAGACTATTGCAGGGAGAATTTGGAGTTCCGGATCCATGACGTCCTCGGTCCTCGTGGAGTGTGTGGAGGTGAGCGTTTTTCCTTCGGGATTCCTGTTTCCGCCGTGTTTTTATCCGCGGTGAATCCGCCCTGGAAAAGGTGGCGGATTGGCCTGTCATAATAGTGTGGGCGGTACATTGTCTCCCGCCTGTCTGTTGGTGGTGACCGCCGCGCTGTTTGTTTGTACTGCCGTGGCGATCGGAGTGTTAAAGTGGCTGTCTATGTTGGCGGTTTCCGCCATGGTCGTAATTGCAATTTTTTTACCGCCGGCCTGTTGGCGGTCTTACCGCCGCTTTAACACCGACCGCCAGGGTTGTAATGACCACCATAGTCTGAATTCAAGTTTAAATTCTTTTATTGTTGACATTCATCGTTACACATACAGGTGTTAAACGACCTTACACTTTTGACAAACACTGTATTCTGTTTTAACAGAGCTTGACGTAGACCTGGTGTTTTTTTTAAATATATTTCACAACAATACTGTCATTGTTTACTATATTGCTCGAATATAAATTAAAAACAATTCTAAATGTAAACCCATCAGATATTTTACTAATAAAATACATACAATGTTCCCCACATGTGATGGCTAGAGAATCCTACACCTCCATCTTGGTGTACTCTACCCTAACAGCAGCTTTTTTTACATACTTGAATATAGGTTTTGTATAGCTGCTATGTTCTGGGAATACCGCTGAACTGTCAAACACTGTAACCTTGTTGATATCCAAAAACAGTGCCACCCAGTGTATTCCATCCTTGTAAGGTAGATCTGTGTTAAAGATGAGCTTGCTGGGTCTTTCTACCCTTATTTCCCAAGGTAGTCCGTCACGTAGAAAAACACCTAAAAAGTATTTCTTAGTGTATTTATGATGGCTTAAGAACTCGCATATCTGAACAGTGTCTATTTTACAATATTTTAAAGATAGTCAAACAGAATCTCTTGGGTGTGATTGACCTGAATGACGCTGTCAAATACAGAGTAAACAACCATGTTCACATTCCTAGCCAAAGGTTGACTAAAACGTATTTCAGCTTTTAGATTTCCGTTTTTGATCAAATTATAGTGGTCGCCGTCTTCCATGTCATGCGTCAGATCGAAAGCGATCAGTGTGTAGCCAGCCCCATATCCTTCTCTTAATACGACGACTCCCAAGTCCCGCAGCTGTTTCCTGGTTATCGAAATCAGACCGAGATATTCCCTGATAAAATTAGCTGTTCCAAAATTAGGTCTTTACGGTTTTGCAGAAATCACAGACCCCTCGTGGACCAGTGCAGCGTAGTTGATGTTGTAGTGTTTGAAATTGAAAGGGTTTGAGGTATAGAGGCTGCTAAAAGCAGTATTGTCAACAAAACCAATGATAATAAGTTTGGGTAGTTGCCCCAGAAATACATTTTGCTGCTGTGTTACTCTGGTACCGGTTGGGATGCTTAATATCTTCAGAGCTAGTCTTTCAATGGCATACCTAGCATTCAATAGGTGTAAAGCTGTGGCTTGAGCCAGTCTGATGCTTGGTGAACTTTCACTCTCTTTACAAGCAAGCTAGCAGACAGTATGAATAGTTTATACTGTTCCGCATCCCCAATGATGAGACAGAGTGAGACCTTGTTGCGGTTAAGTTTGATCTTAATATTGATACCGTTGCCAAGTAGTTTACCTCAGAAGAAAAGGTCCGAATGTATTCATCCAAGGAGGTCAAACTTTCTACGGCCTGAGGCGAATCTTGCTCTTTTTACAAAACCTTGCTTTTCCCCGTCCAGCTGCTTGTCTTCAAATTGTCCGTAAGTATCTTTGTAGAAGAGCCCCACTGAAAGCTGGGTGTCCAGGGCGTCACAGCTGTAATTTAGAATACTCTAGATGTAGGCCCTATTTGCGTACATGTTATCACTTTGCATGAAAAGTCACTCTCCATGGGTGATGTCAACCTGATTAAACATGGTTGCGGTGGGGTAAAAGATCGTCATCACTTTAGCGTCATTCGCTATGTTGGAAACGTACACTTTTACAATTTTACAGATAAGGTGAAGCAGCGTATTTTGGAGCTCCAGCTAAATATCTGTGGACCCAGACACAAAGGCATCAAAGCAGCTAGTGGTGATACCTCCATGAGCAAACTGTTTTCAATGCTAGACTGGGTGGGTTTTAGAGAAAACAAGCCTAACTCTGATTTGGTACATTCACCAGATGCACAATATATGAATGCCATGTTTCAGGTTGTTGCGCTTTAAAAAATATTTATGCTATTGCCCGTTCTCTTCTTCTAAAAGGTTCTCTTCCGTCTTACACATCTTCTTTTGTGAGCGCCTTGAAGCCCTTTGCTTCCTTTTAATACATGTGTGAGACTTGTACACCAGACTCGCTCCTTCTTGGGGTTGTTTATTCATGCTGTTGACAACAGCAGACGTCACAGAACCCACCACATCCTGCGCAATGTTCGTAGCTGCTGTCTAATGTGGGGTTTTGAAATTTTGGAGCCTCTTCACAAGAACGGCATGGCTCTTCTCAACAAATTATAGAAGAAACCTCCCAAACCGGCCTGGTACATAACAGGGGCCCCTTGAAAGTATGGTGGTGGTCCTCCATATCCATCCTAATTTCTGTAATATTCCCTGTACATAGAGGGGTCGCTGTATGTTTTCATAATCACCAAGATGACTTCTTAATAGTCACTGTCGCATCGCAGCCTTAAATGAAGCTTAACAATAACTTCCCTGTATTTAAAGGACACCTACTCAGACTGGTCGTCAAAGATCATGATCGAAATAGTGGCAAAATGTTTTTTAGAAATTGCAGCATAGTCAGGTTTGTTGTATTGAATATTAACCATCATGTTGTTTTCACTCTTTACGTGGACTCATCTTAGCAACAGTGAATATCTATTCCTCGAGCCTCTGTGGCTCTACCATGTTGCTATACACATAGAGTGTATAGAAACCGCTGTTAATTTCAGGGCACAACGGGTCCGGTTCTACTTGGCTTTTTATATGTTGTACTGTTCCCAAAACCCTTCCTAATTTACACGAACAGCTAAACACAGTATCCCGGTTTGAAGATTTAAGAAACACTTTCCATCTAAGTTATCTAACACTAGCTGAATATTCATATAGGTTTCAATATTGGCTATGGATTTGTTGACGGCTTTGACCACAGCAGTGAAAGAGTGGGTAATAGCCATGATGAAGGGGTCCTGATCAGGATTCATAGTAAATTTGGCGTTGAGCATTGAAAGTGTATTCCATGTTCTAGGGTATTGGATTTCTGACAGGACTACCTCCCAGTTTCCCTTCAGGCCCACAGGTTTAGCCAGTTTCACGGTATAATCAGAAATTTGATTGTCAGGCAACATGTCTTTCCAGGAGTTGGACAGCAGAGTAATATAAAATGTCAGTGTCTCCATCTTAACGCCTACAGTGAGACCTCACTGTACTCACACACACTGCAGGGAGTTGGCCAACACCCAACTGGTAAATTTCTCGGGCCATCCCCTCCATTTGACAAAGGCCTACCTGTTAGCCCCACTACCTTTTCTTTTCAGAATCTTTTCAACCCTGTACACCCTGTGCAGATCCTTCTCCTTGTAAAAGAAACCTGACACCATTTCCCTGTCGTAGTCCTTTAACCTGTAAATATATACATCCTCTTTAAGCTCCACACTTTCCACTATAAATATCTCATCACTAAAAATCTGATGGTAACCCTTTGTAAAGACCCCTTTCAACTTTGAAACCCTAACATGGCCACATTATTTTAAAAGAGGCTTCTTTACACCTGCAGCGAACTGTCTCCCGTACACCTTTTTTCAGACCTTTAATGAATTATCTGCTGTTACCTCTGTGGGAGACATTTTGATGGTTCTGTGGTAATTGGCGTTATAAACATTTATAAAAGCCTGTAAAACATCAACGTATTGGTAAGTGTTGTAGGTTGTGAAATGTCTTAGACTTTAAAGTTCTGTTAAAATGCTCTATAACAGCTGCTTTTAACTCCGTGTGCATTACAAAATGATGAACAGCGTGCTGTTTTAATAATTTCTGAAATGATTTGTTTAAAATTCCTTTCCCGGCATCTGTTTGTAGTTTTTGAGGGGTTTGACCTTTCCTGAAGATGGCTTCAAAGGCCTCAGTGAAACTAGACCCGCTTTCATCACTTAGCGCTTCTGCAAAGGCATACTTGGACAATACATCTATGACCGTTATTATGCTACGCTAAAATTGAAGACTGGTTATGTCCGCCTGCCATTGATAACCTATTTGTGCATTAACAATGGTAGCTCTCCTCTTGAAAGGCCTCCTGTCTGGATTGTGGAGTGCATACGCTTCTTCCCCAGATAACCAAGTCTTCACTCGCACTCAGTTTACCAGCTCATTTTCAATGAGAGCCCTTCTAGACAGCAGTTTAGTGCTTCGGAAACTACCGATCCCTCTTCCATCGTAATAAACCTTCCTTAACCCGTCCACCGACATATTATCAGCCACTACAACCCATGAAATGAAAGGAGCTTGTTTTGTGTAAGGACATTTGATTAAAAATAAAGAATGTTAGCAAAACATAAACACAGCATACTTTACAGTTTCTTGGTACACATCTTGTTGTCGTTGTTGGAGAGTTTGCTGCCTTTTCACTATGTATACATAATATGACACATGTTACATACATTACTAGGTGCCAGGCCGCTAATCTGCCTCAGTGTCACAAGTTTTAAGATTTTTACAGATATACACTCAATGGCTCTAGAAACAACTTCCTGCTCACCCCTCCTATAACTTTGTACATTCAGAATACTGACGGCATTCAAAAGTTCATGCAGTTCTAGGCCGGATGATACAAAACCTTTATTTCTGAAATAATCTTCGGTCAGAAGCTCCAGGGCGCTGCGTAACCTGATCGTCGGCGATGGCCTTAACTCACGCGTACAGCATTTATACCTGCTTCAGTATTCATTCATTGTAGGTAGCCAGGCGTTGATACACCATTTAATGGCTGCTATACAATATCCCCTTAGGTACACTCAGGATTCTTGCACTGCATCGCCATGGGCGACTCACAAAGCTTTAGATAACGCAGAGTTACAGGGTGTATTTTAGCTATTCTTTCTTTAAACAACACATATACCAATTTAGCAATACATATGTATCCTGTGTGTAACTCACAGGCATCTTGTGAAGCGACATTCGGATGCTTGTCCTAAAAGTGAGTAAGTATGTAAGGTTAAATAACACAGTGATTACCCACTACCGTCGGACTCAGCATTTTTTAAAACAGTCCTGATGGGGCTAAAGACCAGTTTCTTCTATTTTTTAAATAAATATCGCACGTCTTTCTATGACCCTTTTTTATCATCCTTCTATCAAAATACGTTTACAACCCTTGCGTTTGCTCGAGTTTTGAGCCTCGTTCGCTTGAGTATCGGATCTCTTTGAGCGTTGTTGACAAGACCTTAATCATATCAGGTTGGACATATTTATTTTTCTTGTACAGCCCATACACCAAACTTAACAGCTTATATACCTTGTATGGATCTAGCCTGCTACATATATGACAAATTGTTCTTGATGTGTACGAGTCATATAAACACTCGTGAGACTCCTGCTGTGGATCATTAATTTTATGACCGTAACAAAGGTTATAATAGCCATGTTTGACACAGGTGTTCACAGCAGTTGCAGCAAAACCTATAACAGGCCATATGGCATCCTAGAGGACTCCTGGATTTTCCTTTTCAAAATCTGCGCTATTATAGTACAAACACATTTCTTACATAGCTCTTTGTTTTGGCTTCTGTTTTGAACAGAATAAGCAGTAGAAATTGACATTGTTAACTACTGACGGCGGCCGCCATACCATGGTTCTATTTGGTGATGCTTTCTACGGTTCAAAAAAAAAGAAAGACAAACTATTAGTTAAAAATAAAATTTTGCCCTATATACGTTAAGTGTCTATAGCGTATTTTATTTATTTTACTAACTTTGTCATTTCTGTGGCACTCGGCGGTGGCTCTGAAAATCTTTAAAACAATTTCTTTTTTAATTTCTTTTTATTGAATTTCAAACCAAAAAAGTACAAAAATAAAAGGCTGTGCAACCAGCAGGGACAAACACATGTACCATCCGTTGTGCTATAGAATCGCAGTTTGGGACATATACACATATAAAGCTAATACAAGAAGAAGGGTAACAAATAAAGGGCTGTAGTATATACATTATTGGAAGATATTTATGCACTATTTTCACAGAGAGGTCAAAGAGTCAATCATCGGCAATGTGTCTGTTCCAAACATCCACACACCATGGGCTGCAGTGCGCTCAGGGACTGGATCGCCCAGCATCTCTGAGTCATCCAAGGTTGACAAACAGTCCCTCAAAGGCTGCCAGATGTCTTTTGGGCATGAGGTCGGAGGTTGTAAAGAGGCATATAACTTGCTGGTTGTGTCACAGTATATGAGGCTCCGGATCCACACCTGCACCATAGGCAGCACCCCGCACCCCCAATGTAAAGCTATCTTCCACCTTTCCAAGAGACAAGCTATGGCTGTGAAGCATCTGAGTGATTTGGCAATGTTCTCAACATATCCCATCAATGCCGCCATGGGATCAGGGGTGACAACAGTACCCACCATAGACAACAGTATAGAAAAAACATTTCTCCAATATTCCGCCACCCCGCCACATGTCCATGGTAGGTAAACAAAGTCTGCATTTTCTGTTTTACACTTCAGGCATGCCGAGGATTGTGAGGGGTCTAGATTTGCCAAGGCCCTTGGGGTCATGTAGATTCTACGAAGAAATCTATAATGTACAAGTTTATGCCTATGATTTAAAGACACCATGCGTGTCTGAGAGCAACACTCATACCATATCTTATTGGACAGCTGATGCCCCTGGTCCATCTCTCAGGCCTCCCATACCCTCTGGTCCTGAACGGGAAGAAGCTCAAGGGATGCACGGTACAGTTTGGAAACCAAGCCAGCACTGGAGTTTGCTGTTGTAATTAATTTGAGAGGTGAGAAATCAGGGGGTGCTACTGGGTAAGTAGGTAAAAGCGCCCAGAGTGTGCTCTGCAAATGTCGGAGGACAAAATGATCCATGTATGTGGCAGATTCAAAATGACTGTTCTCGCAGGAAGATGTCGCCCATAGTGGTAAGCTGGAGAGAGCAAAGCATTTGCTGCACCAGCTTCTCCGCCTTAAAGGGGAACCAGGGATTGCTGCCAGGGGGAGCGCTGCTGAATATAGCAAGTTACAGGACAGAAAGCGAGCCAGTTAGCACTATGCCCAGCACGTCATGGCCAACGGCAGGAAGTCCGTGGGGTCCAATGGATGGCCAAGCGGCAACAGTGATTGTGGTCAAATAGGGAACACAGAGTCCCGTTCTGGGATTGTATATGGTAGCCGGGTATCCAGGTGCTACCAATAGTACACGTAGTGGCATTGGGCAGCTAGATAGTATAACTGAAAATGGGGGACCCCAAACACCCCCGCTCATACGGAAGTGTCAGTACCTCCCAATGCACACGGAGGCGCCTCCCAGCCCAGATCAACCATGCCGATGAGGCGTGTAGTGTAGTGAAGACTGTGTTGGTGAGGGGAATCCATAGTTAATAAAGAGAAAAAACACGGAAGTACCACGATTTTAATTAATGCGATGCAGCCGGCCACTGACAAGGGGAGGTGGATCCAGTGGTCTATCTGCATGTTTAGTCTTTTCACTGCTGGTCCATAATTTAATCTAAGTATATGCTCCTTCTCCTGATGTATATGGATAGCGAGATACTTAACCTGGTCCTCACACCAGGAGAGAGGGACCTAGCAGTGCACTGGGGAAGTTACCTCCATGAGGGGAAACAGCTTGGACTTATGCCAAATTTACAGCAGCCGGAGACATCACCAAATTGAGCTATCTCCACCATCACCAGGCTCAAATTGGTGACGGGTGGCATAGAAACAAGAGGATATCATCTGCATATAAGGAGACAAACAAAGGTCCACTCTTAAATTGCAATCCTCTGTGTAGTTATTTTTCCTGGAGGTGACCAAAGGGTCCATTGTAATTATGAAAAGGAGGGGTGAGAGAGGGCACCCCTGCTGAGTTCCCCTGGAGATGGGGAAGGCCTGTGACAGTGTACCGATTACCTGGATATGGGCAGTAGGAGAGGAATACAGCAGCATTATCAATGAGACGAAGCCCCAGGGCATACCGAGCTTTCGGAGAGTGGCCTCTAGAAAGGGCCACTCTAAAGAATCAAAAGGCTTCTCCGCATCTAAGAAGGTAACCACAGCCGGTATCTTGGGGGAGACTCTATGAAGGGAAGCGAGCACTGTACCCAAGTTCAGCAACTTGGACCTCTGTAGCACGAATCCTGATTGAGCTGGTGAGATTATCTGGTCCAGCAAAAGGGGCAGCCGGTTCGCCACAATCTTTGCCAGAATTTTATGGTCAAAATTTAGGAATGATAATGGGCAGTATGAGCCTCAGAAGGTGGGGTCCTTGTCTGGTTTTAACAGCAAAGTGACCACAGCCTCCCATAGAGTGGACAGGAGTACCTCCACCTCCATGGCCTCCCGCTACATGTCCAGAAGGTAGGGGGCCAGAATGTGCTTGTATGCCTTAAAAAAGATATTAGTAAATCCATCCATGCTTGGTGCCTTAGACCCATTCAACAAGTCAATTGCCAGCAAAATCTCCTCGGACGTGAAGGGCTCACTTAGATACTGATGTTGTGGTGAACTCAGCCACACCATGGCCACCTCCTCCAGATACATCTCAGGGAAGTGATTCTGTATGCAGATGGTGTAACGTTGATTACAGTAATCAAATAGTAGTGTCTGTACTTCAGAGGGCACAGAGGTCTTCGTGCCACATGGTCCCTGCAACTCAGGGATAATAGAGGGCGATCTAGGGGGGGCGCAGGAGGTATGCCAGTGTGCGGCCAGACCTCTCGCCCTCGCCGTATTGACGCGCCCTAACATATTTACCCAAGAAGTTGGTCTCGTGTTCCCCCAATTCCTGAAATGTGTCCAGCAATTTAGCTTGGGCAAGCAGATCAGTCCTCATGCACCGCAAGGCCGCTCCGCTGTCCGTCTCTGCCAGTGCAGTTTCAGTACGGCGAATATCCCGGCAGATAGTTTGCAGAACACCTGAGTGTCTAGCTATGATGATCCCCCTTATGTAGGCATTGAACACCTCCCATAGTGTAGCTTTAGATGTGACCGAGCCCACGCTAATGGTAAAGTATTCTATAAGAGCAGTGCGAAGATCCGAACGGAACACCTCCTCCAGTTAGGCCATCGCAGGGAAACGCCATGGGCGCTCAAAATAGTCTGGACAGGGAATACATAGATCAAGTTGAACTGGTGAGTGGTCGGAAAGAGTCCGAGGGAGATGGGAGACAGAACAAAGCCAGGACATGGTCTGTGGTGACAGAAGCCAGAAATCTATGCGGGACCAGGTGTCATGAGGAGCAGAATAGAATGCTTAGGCTAATGCAGCAGAGAGCGATATCCATCAGGGGTACCACAAGGAGTGAGTATGGCATATATCACATAGCACTTTCAAAGATTTGAATTTATTTGCTAGATATAAGGAGGTGGTGTCCAGACCTGTATCTTGGAGTAGATTAAAGTTGCCTCCATGTATCAGGAGGTCAGCAGGCTCCCTGTCCATGTTCGTCTGGAGCGTGGAGAAGAAATCTAGGTTGTCTACATTGGGAGCATATATATTAAGTAGGGCGATCCTGCGACTGGCCAGCACACCACGTACTAAAATGAATCTGCCCTGTGTGTCAGAAACAGTGTGTTGGTGAAGGAATGGTAAAGTTTTATGGATCAATATGCAGACGCCTTGGGAGTAGGAGCTGTAGCTAGAGTAAAATCTGTGAGGGCCCCATTGTTTAGCAAATGTAGCGCTAGAAGTGGGTGCTAAATAAGTTTCTTGCAGAAAGACTATCTGCGCACCATTTCTGGTTAAATATTGTAAGACTTGCCTCCCTTCGCGTGGATTATTTAAACATCCAATATTCCAGGACAGAAATGTGATTGCCCTACAGTCTGTGTAGCAGTCATTGAGTGGAGTTCACTGGGTGCTCATGTGTCCCCCGAGTGCACACAGAAAAACAAACTAACAGTGGCCTAAAGGTAACAAGATTACCTATATCCCATCTGACCCTCATCCCCCCCACCCACACCTTACAGCAGAAGTTGCCAAGTGACCCCATTAGTGAAACATAAACAAAACAACCCCACTACAACAAACAATGTGATATCAACCATGGCGGGGGTGACAACGCTTCCGAGGGTAGACACCCTATTACATGTATGTTAAGCACTACAAGCATTATTAAAGAATCCAAGGTTCCGGACGGTCTTCACAGTGCCCCCCAAAAAAAGGGTTGGTGCTAGAGAGGGGCCGGCAGGCGCAGAGTCATAAAACACATTGTACGAGCAGGCCTCACCAACGTCCACGCAGCAAAGCTCCCCAGGAGCAGACAGCATTCACGTCTTCGAGAACAGGTCCTGACTGGACGCCCCAGGGTACGATTCGGGGACCGTGGAGGCAAAGAGCGAGCTGATCATGGTTTCTTCTTGGAGTATGTCTTACAGACTTCAAGTACCTCTGCTTGCTTATCAAAGAAACGTGTCTTGCCCTAGACATCGACACGCAGTCTGGCTGGGTATAACATCCTGTATCTGAGACCCAGGCCACGAAGAGTGGTCTTAGCATCTTGAAACTTCCATCTGGCCTCCTGTACTGCCATTGTAAAGTCTGGGTAGAGATTGTGGCTCCTTGATATTTCAGGGGAGACTTTTTGCGAGCTTAGCAGAATGATGTGTCATGATCTCTGTTGTTTAGAAGGCGTGCCACCAACCAAAGTGGGGGTGCTACCGGCATGGGCCACGCCATGAGGGACCTGTGAGCCCATTCTACCACGAACATGGGGGTGAAGCTAGCACGATCAAACAGTACTGTAAGCAGACTTTCGACAAAGAGGTCCATGTGCCCTGAATTGGTCATTTCCACCACCCCCAGGATGTGAAGAGGATTGTGTCTGCCCCGCGCCTCCAAATCTTCATTTTTTATAGCGACTGAGCATAGACGGGTCTCTAGTACTTTCAACCTCTTGGCCATTTTTACGTTGGCATCTTCCGTCTTGGAGATTTGGTCCCCCGAATTCGCCATTCACACGTCATGTTGGTCAAGTCGCTCCCCCATCCAATCCAGTCGGCTGGCTATGGTGTCAAACCTAGCGTTGATTGCCCTAAAGCTGATGCACTGCTCCACCGGTATTGCATTAGTGCCGGAGGGCTCATCAGAGTCCCCGTCTGCGCAGGTCCCCATTTCAAACATTGTGGGTGCGGTGTGCTGAGGCATCTGTTTCTGCCTGTCAAACGCAAGCTTCCTTTGTTTGGGATCTCCTTTGCCCATTGTCTATATAGGGTGCAGGGGGGCCAGGGAAGCGGGGGTGAGGGATGTCAGCACCAAGAGCAAACACTCCAGCGCCGGGCCTGTTGCTCTAGAGCCAAGTATCTCACCCCCACCTCGCTAGCCAGAGACACAAAGTTGCAGCGCATCCATAGGGCCTCTTCCTCATCGGGGCATTTCTCTGTGGCCTCCAATTCACCAAATCCAGCCCAGCGCCGGCCACCTCAGGCCCCACGCTTCAGCCCAAATTGGGGAGAGAGGGCTGAACCTTCCTAGAGTGCCCCTCCGAGGGGTGGGGAGCGCACGCCGATCAGACCGCCCCCGGTGGATCTGAATTTTCGAGAGTCTCATAGGTCCATCTGTGCATAACCAGCCTCAGAGGTTACAAGCAGCTGCTGCACGACAACAGCCTCCGGAGCAGTTTCCTCCAGAAACCCCATATCTTCATAGATGGGAGAGGTAGGAGGGGCAAAAGATTCTTCAACATCTTTCGTGTCAATTAAATTGTTTCCAACATTTAATTTGATGCATGAGACGTCACTGCCACTGCTGTCACCCTTAATCAGGGATATCAGCTTAGGTGAATCCTTGAGGCTGAGCTTTTCAAGCCTAGGGCAGAGGTCCTCTTGAAACCTGTAATGTTGTAACACCAATCATTAGGGGTGCCATGCTCCGCTTTCTCATCCAATACCAATGGTGTTAAACTACAATAATATCTATCGATATTGTTCAATCCACCATCATAGGCCACGTTTTTGATGAGGTGGTTGTTTCTCTTCATAATGACAGAGAGATCTCTTTCAGGATTGGGCTCCTGGGTTTGGCATAGGCTGCTTAGGAGGCTCCTTATATGCACTCTACGGATCAAAAAGAGCGTACTCCTCTGCAGCACAGTGCAGACACCTTCTCTCTAGGGGTGCTTTGATTTGTTGAGGGCTGAGATGTGGGTATGTTTAAGAACTTTGATAGCTCAAACCCAACTAGGAAGCCACAGAGTGGTCTACCAGAAAGGAGGAGATGATTCGAGCTGTGCACACTTTGTGGACTTAGAGGGGTACTTGTCAAGGTTCATCTAAGGGACGGATAGGTCAGCAGGCTCCTTATCGAGGTGTGAAAAGATGATATATTTGATAGTGGAGTATTTCTGTACAGAACTACTCCCAAAGGAATTTGATAACTTCAGCCAATTCTACTTTCCAATGCTAGAGATCTCAAGAACCCACAGAAATGACACAGAAAGGTTTGGACCAAACTATGTCTATTGGGTCATTCATCATTCAAACCAAGCACAATGGGATTGATAAGAGGAGTGAATACCTTAAAGTTTGAAATGCACTCAGTGCCAAATCTAAATTTTGACAACATATTGATGTGTTCAAAATGGACGTGATGCTAGTCCAGCAAGTCTTCAGGGTGTACTACCCTGAAACATGTCACTGCCCTCCTACCAGGGATGGAGTTCATCCCAGTTAGTCCAACATAACTACAGACCCGTCCCCAGTGATACTGCACAGTGCAGTATTCCAGGCTAGCCCTTCTCTTTAAACTGATTAGACAAAAGCAGGAGACCTTCCATGCAACCAGGTTTTAATAGACCTCTGAAGGGACCATGACCTGGTGCCACAGTACTGACTGACCACTACCCACTGACATCAGAAGTATCAACTATGGCATGGTAACAAGACCATGAAAAACAGCAATGTATGAGCGCTCAGCGACCACTACACCCTGCAGTCAGAAGTATGAACTACGTTATGCTAAGAAACCAGGAAGAGCAACAGGCCATCAGCACTCAATGACTACTATACACTGCAATCAGAAGTATCAACTACAGCATGCTGCCCTGAGCAGGTGGATTTATCAGTGCTCTGTGAATTCCACCCACTGCAGTCTTAATTATTGACACTTGCTCGGTGCACCAACAGTATGAAATCTTAGCCTAAGAGAGTGCTCAACAGACTGGGTGGCATCCTACAGTATCAGTGCTCACCGCTGTCCATCGTAATCCAAACTATACACTTCTGAGTACTGCACTGACCTAATGGCGACATGGTCTGCCAGTATTTAGTAAACACTGTCTACTGCAATCTGAAGTATAATCACCACCATCTTGCTCAGGGTATGTGGCACTACAGTGCTCTGAGGGCAACCTGGTGGCACTGCACAAAACCCTTAAATGAATATACATCAACACACTGACGTTTCTAGAAGTCAGACCCAATTAAATAGTTTGTGCCTGTTGAACATGGCTAGAGTCCCCTCCAAGGCCCTCATTACAAGTGACCCAGATCAGTCGCCTTTGTGAGAATACTGCTCCGAGACATTATGAGTATCTCGGTGTTTCTGGACCGTGAATTGCAACCTCAGAAAATACCGGAATCAGTAATCCTTGGCACGGAAACAGAGGATCAAGATGAGGGGCTGTAGGGGCTGTGGACAGCCCTCACCTCCCCCCACCCGCCCCCCCTTATGTGCTCTGCCCTCAGACTCCGCCATATACAACAGGCACCCCAGGGCAAAACTGAGTTCATGCATCTATTTAACACCTACGTTTAAACTGTGTATTTGAGCCTCTTATTTACTCTCGAAATGGGGCAAAACATACATTTTGGCATGGCATTCCTAGGTCCACGTGGTATAAAGAATGGAAATACAGTCCCGAATTGTAGATTGCTGCCCCAAAATCTTACAATTTAAACCATGTAATTCATAACGAGTCCTGGCCTTAGTATATGATAGATGAACTCCTTATGAGTCAGGTTCAAGTGTATACCACTGACAGCAGCGTTTGTCAAAACGTGAGACTAAAATGTATGAGAGACCTGGGTTTTAAATCTGAAAAAGCTGCGGTGTGTGAGACGAAAATGAGACGATTAGGTCAGCTTCAATAAATCTTAGTACTGAAAGCAAGAGCGGTTCCAACTGGTTTGTAACATGCAAAAATAAGCATTTTAAAGGGCATGCAGTGCTACGTATTACAAACATTAATGGTAGTGAAATCCAAAGCCCTACTATGCTTTCAAAAACGAACAAGGAGTATGTTATTTGGAAGCTCTGCCTTTTAGGTTTCGAGGCACAGTGTTTATTTTGTGTACCCAGTGGTGAATAAACATGGCCGCGCACACAGCGGGCCCATAGATTCGGCCAACATTCCTTTCCGCCGAGAACGCTCGCCTCTCCGTCGCCCTGGGGACATCCGGAGATAAAGCTGAATCTTTGTAAGTTTTCAAACACTGTTACTTTTAAAAGTTTCATCATAGGCCAAGAAGCATGCAAAAGGGAAGGGGCGAATTTTGGGGGGTTGGGTGGAGGGAGTGGGGGGTGGCAGGGATGACCAGGGAGAATAATGTTCCCAGCCCAGTGCCTTAATGTAAAATATGAGTCTCCTACCCTCTGCAGAATGTGGTGAGGGATCCCTCAGACTGCCATATCTCAAAGGTATGCAAAGGCCTTGTACTGAATAGGGGCACCCTGAAGGGTGGGAGCCTGCCTGCACAACAAGAAGATGAAGGGGACTGCCCTCCTGGCGCTGCCCCGCTGTGGATGCCACCAGACCTAATTTTAACCACTCTGTCATCAGAGAAAGTCATGGTAACCAGGTGACTCCATAATACTAGGATATTACATGTTTTGTTCTGGATTTTTAGTTAACATTCCATTTAATTCTGGGAACTGAAATAAATGATTTGTAAAAGAAACAAGCGTTAGCAAAGCCAATAGGTTTCGCCTCTGCGAACTATTGTTTTTGTCAATGCTGGTTAGATATGTCGCACAGCGTGTGGTAAAACAAAAAAGCAGTATGACATGGTCAGTGCATAGACATGTTGCACAGGGGGCTATGCTGCTGTACAACATGGTTTAAGTTTTTTGTAAAAAAAAAATATGACGCAGACAACGTTGATTGCGTCATACCGCTTTTTTAACTTTAGGACATGCTGCATAGCAGCTAGCGCTGCTATGTAAAATATCTGAAAAACATTGACAAAGCTAACAGATTTTGCCAAGGCGAAACCTACTGGCTTTGCCAACGCATGCTGTTTTTTGAAGTTTTATATAGTGCAAATTCCATCTTGGGTTTCAGAGCGCTTTACATGAGCATCAGTTACAACATGCTAGGTCATAGTAATATATCGCTATATGCATAAGAAGCGCCTTCGAAACATTTAAGGAGCTCGGTTTTAAGGCAAATATATATGTGTGGTGAACGAATTGGACTTACTTACCCTGCCTCTGGGGGTCATGTAAAAAAGCCAAGCAGGAGTCTTGAGCAGATGGAGGAGGATGTGGCAAGGAGTGACAAAGAGAAACAAGCTGGAATCGTGAGAAGCGTCACTGGGAGCTTGTAAAGCCTGTGCAAAAAGATGGCAGGAGGCACCATTTGTTGATGTTTTCATTTCTATAGCCATGCACACTACATCTCCAACATGAAGTTTGAGAAATTAATTTATTAGCTTTGAAAGGTATGAAAGGAAATATAAGCACTAATGCAAAGCGTGGTGCGAAGTGTTTACTTTATGATGATAATATGTGTTCATGTTTTACACTGTAATTGTAGTTTTTGGTGATCCTTTGATGATGAGAGTTATCTGTAGTTGTGGGTATTTGATGATGTGTGTGCACCACATATTTCGAGACTTAGATGTGGGTGTCATTCTTCGGGTCGAGCGCGCAAAGCGCTCTGTCTCTGGTGTAATCTCTCTATGGCCTTTTAACCATGCCCATGTCACGCCCATCAGCTTGGTTGGTTAGTGGACTTGCCCTTTAAAATTCGCTTGATTTAATTAGTGAAAGGCATGCACACGTCATGCCTTTTCCGGTGTTTAGCCCTCCTTGAGCGCACCAGCCAACTACTGAAAACATACGAGTCTTTGATGTTTTCCGTATGGTCTCTGGACTATTTTTTCTTTTTATTTCATAGGCAGTGCGATCTCGCTGGGCAGTAATCGAGTGCTTTGCATGACATCGACCCAGTTACATAGATAATTGCACTTTTGCTGGTTACCTGGATAATTGCACTTTTGCTGATACGTTTCAATGCGAACAAACTTCTGTTTCCTTTTGTGTGTCTGCTTCGTGCTCATGGCGGCAGTCGGCTCGCTTATATGAAACTGTTTTATGTGGCAAGAAAAGTCCTGTTAGGAGTTTAAAATGCTAATAGCTCTAACTCGTTTTCTGTTTTCGTTGCCATGCGTCAACAGGGACCCATCTTACTGGGGATGCATCCTCTTCATCACCACTTCCCATTCATTTAGCACTTTTGTAAATTCCCGTGACAAATGTCATGTTTTTCAATATCCATTCCAGGCTCCCTTCAATTACGTGGAGCTCAGTAAATATTGCATAACGTGTCTTCAGGGTGACGGTTCACGAGTGAACCTACTGCCTATGTGGAATTTGTGGAATTCTTATTTTTCTATGACTAATGTCATGTTTTCAATGTCTATTTTAGACCCCCTTTATTCCCAGAGCTCAGCGAGTACTGCATTTTTTAGCTACTCGAACAGGTTATTTTGCAATTGTGTCCCACGTGTCGATTAATTCCTGATCCTCACTTAAAAGGCATATTGCACTTGCTTCTTGAGAATATATTTGTGCTGAGGATGACCCCAACAAACAACACAGTTGAAACGCCCTTGACGATTGTAACATTGGGACGAAATAGCTATAACACTATCTAGACGATTTACCCATTATAGAAAACAATTATTCCATTGTTGTTTGTTTTTATATACCCCTATTGCACTGTGTATTTTGACATTCACTGTTTGATCACTTGAGCACTGAGCGCTTTGTATGGAACTGCGAATTTAATATCCTATGAGAATTTACTGGTGGGTCAAGTTTATGTTATTATTGAATGTTTTATGCTCTCTGCTTCATTTTGCTTGGTATTTGTTGTAATATCTCTGCCTTTGATTTAATAACTGTTCATTGGTCCACACCAAATCCTTGTACATACATCCATGGCATACTCAAATCCATATGCAGTAAGATAGCTGTGTTCGAAACAAAACTTAAAAACTTGGAAAATGCACAGGAATGCAGATCAACAGGGCATGTTAGAAATACATGTAAAATTGTAGGAATGTAAAGATAAAGCGGATAAGGAAATGACATTCTTGAGTAAATATGCCATTGCCAGAATGTACGGAGATAGCGAGAGACCAGGACACACACTACCTAAACTCACCAGGATATTGTGGGCAGCATCATATGCTGTGTCAACCAAGTTAGAGGAAGGCACTGCACAACATCGTCCTAAAGACATATTGGGTGTTTTGACACATTACCACTCTAACTCTATTGTTCCCGAGGTTCTAAATGCACCAAAGATCTAAATAATTCTTCAGAAAAAAGCTAAAAGCTACACTCACCAGAGTTAAAGGGTTTTAGCGAGAAACACTGTGTTGCCCTATAACTCTTGCATAGGTTAATAACATTATTAGGGTAATGGAAAACAATAAAGCCCTGGGAAGTGATGGTTTCACATGGAAATTAAAAAAAAATACATTAAGAAAATTGCCTCCTTTTTTAGGGTTGAGCGCACACGCCTGTTGTAATCTCTCTGTGGGCTTTTAACTATGCCCACTACTGCTATTCATTCTTTGTTGTGCTTGTCCTTAATTTTATTGGTTCATTTTGTGAAATGTCCCTCCTTTGTGTGCTGAGTTCCCTCCCAGGCTATTTCAGTAAGTGAACATTTTTGTTGGCCATCACACTACCTCACGCTTTCTCCTGTTGCAGCTTGTGATGGCCCCTCCTCCGGTTTCAGTTTGCCTTTCATCCCAGCTGCGATCCTCTCTAGACATTCGTGCAGTGAGCCAATAACTCTCGCGCTCACGCTCATGGCTGCCATGGTGCTTTGAATTGAATTGCTTATGTCAACGGTTTTACTTTTCATTTTCAATTTATGAGGCAAGAAAAGTCCAGTTAGGAATTTACAGCACTAGTAGATGTAACTCGAGTAAACGCGAGACTAATTACATTACAAATGGTTGTTATTATTTTGTGATTTCATTTGTATGTAGCTTTTATTCGGTAATGACACGTGCCTCTTATATTTATTCTGCTGTGAGAAGTGTGTGTTTTGTGGTGACGATAATGGTGATTCTTTCCTGTTGGTGACAACTATAGTTTATCTCTGGCGATTTCTGCTCAGTGTAGATTGTGTCATTGTGATATATGTTTGTTGTACATTCTGCATGTAAACATGTGTGTGTATAGTTCGCATTCTCTGATGGTGGTCCATGCGTTCATGTATATTGCGGCTGAGTGATGCAATGTGTATTCTTATGAGCATGTGTGTAGTTTAACCGATGAGAATGAGGTGAATGTAGATTGTATTATTATTTCAGGGTGATTTGAGACATATCTTGTTACTCTTAATCACAGGGCTCTGTTTCAGTAACAGATCAAAACGAATGAAGAGGTCATCTCCCTAATATTTTGCCATTGATGACCCCCCAAGCTACCACAGACAGCTGCTGTGAAATGCTTTTCAATAGAAAAAGCCAGATTATTTTAAATATTTTGGACAGCTCTTGTAAGCAGAATGCAGCATTTACATCTTGTTGCATAGAAAGAGTATTCTGGACATCTTCTTGGCTGCTTATAGTGACTGCTTGCGGGGGAGGGAGTACTAAATTAATCTATAGAACAATTGTTCGTAGTTTTGGAACTGTTTTCACCAGACGTAGTCCCAGTACACAGTAGGTGATCCTCTCACGCTACTTGCAGCAGGGTGCAGAGAAACTTGTCTGTTCATGGATGACAAATGGGGGCTCCGCTTCTTCCACCAGTCTTTCAGAAACACAAGGGCACACAGTGTACTTCTATCCCCTCAGGTTGGACCACGGAAGTGAGAAGAGAGATGAATGGATAGAGAGCTGGATAGCGAAAGAGTATAATAAACAAGTAAGAGCCCCTATCCTTTGCGGTAACACAAAGATCCATTAGGTGAGATGAGGAAGGCAGATACTCACTATCTGTTCCTGGAGTCCGCACAATGGTCACACGCCACTCTATTGTTTATAGAGAATCCCAGCCATTTGCATGTTTCCACTCCGCAATCCAGAGTAAAAACTGAACAAGACGGGCCTCGGAACGGAAAGTGAGAGCCCAAAATTCTAAGGGGAAGAAGTCGGCGTGTGACACCAGGACCTTCAATCAGTTCTCTTCAAAGAAAGTGGAATAACGAACTCATTACAAGTTTGGCGGTGCAGCCGCAGGACCACCAAACTCGCGGGGAGGATGTAATGGTGTCCGCCACTGCCCTGTTACAATGTTCCCGCCGGTTTGACCGGGTGGAACACTGCAATAGAGCGTTCCCGCCAGGCAGACAGACAGGAACAGTGCTATGTGAAAGCACTCAGCTCCCATAAAGAAGCCGTGTGCTATCTCATAGCACAGAGGGGGCCGACCAACACCTTTGGAATGTGCGCTGCCTGGGCGGGGGAGCCCCTTCACTGCCCATGCCCTGGCCTGAGTGCTATGAGGTAGCACTCGGCTCCCGTAAAGGAACCAAATGCTATCTCGCAGCACAGAGGAGGCTGACCAACACCCTTGGAATGCACACTGTCTGGGAAGGGGGGCACCAGCACTGCCCATTCCCTGTGGCCCCAAGCACACCCTCACCACCAGCCTTTCCATTTCGGCGAAACTGCCTTAAAAAGGCTGGCGGTGAGGGAAGTTGTAATCAGTCAGGTGGCGCTCAGTTTAGCACTGCTCTGTTGTGTACAACTCTGACCACAGTCATTCCATTGGGAACAATGTTCCAGGCAAGGATGGTGGTCCCCTGGCGGTTCCGCTTTCCAGGGTAGTAATTGGGCTGTCGGACAGCCCAGAGTGCTGCAGTCTGACCGTCAACACGAGTGTGGCAGTCCTCGGAGCGCCACACTCATAATGAGGCCCTAAGAAAAGATATAAACCCTTTGAGATTGGTTAAAGCTGGAGAGCCGGCCATCTTATAAAGGAACTGTTGTGAATGCATTGAACTAGAAAGCTAACATGCTGTATAATATCTACTTAAATTCACATTAATACAGTCTTTTTTTTTAATTAATTAGAAGAAAAGAAAACAAATTAACTTTGCTACATCTTTTTTAATCCTCACACTTTTTGTCGTCAGTGTGAATAATTTTGTTTTACATTGGAAAAAAATGAAGAAATCAAAGATGGACGTTGCATGCCTAGCTAGAATTGGAGGAGATTAGCCTGTGATTGTCTTACGTTGTAGATGCATTTATGGAGTCAAAAAGTCAAGAAAGACAACAAAAACATATTCTCGTTTGGAGTGTCTGTTCAGAATTGCTAAACAAAAGTACCTCACGAGTGAGTAGTTAGTGGAAGGATACTGTTAGGCAACCAATGTCAGTGACCGAAGGAATTCTTGTTCCAAGCTCCATGCAACTGCAAAAGCAGAGCTGGAAGAGCAGGAAGTAAATACAGGTGACATGCTGGCCAATGAGAAGCAAGCAAGTTCGAGCAAAAATGGAATGGACGAATGGTAAGTTGAGGTAAGTAAGGCGTGGGTTCTAAGCTCCTTTTAGGATTTATATTTTCACAATAGATTACGCTAGCACAGCACGCAAGCACGCATGTGCAGGCAAAACCTATAAACGGAGACCTGGAGAATCCTTTCTCTGTGACAAGGCGTCATCTGGTAAGATCATGCAATGGTGTATGAGCCGTTCATACCTGCCAATTGGCTACTTGTCTTGGGTGTCACACCTTTAGCCAGTAGTGTTTTTTTATCTTACCCCATGTTGCATGCTTGAATTAATAAACCCATAGGCGTATTGATGAAGTGAAACTACAACTGTCTGATATCGAAGTTAAAAAGCCATGCTCGAGTGAAGGAATTACACGTTTGAATCTGTCTGACTTGTCCTGGTTAATGCATCCCTACTCCAAGTATTCTTCTCAAGCTCATAAAAACTGGCCAAATTACACCAGTTCTCACAAAACACCCTTGATCTGGACCTGAACATCAGCTTCAAAGTTGGGTCGAATTTGCATTGGCTGCGGACCTTATTGAGAGATGCATTGTAAACCAATTAAACCCGGTTAAGGAACATCAGTTTGTGAACTATAAATAAAGCTTTCTACTGAGACAGCATAACGACTGCCACGTGAAAAGTCCTAGTTAAATCCTTGCATCATATCATTGATAAGGAGCCCCTGTTTTCAATTCGTAAGGAGCTTTTGTTTCTGTTGATCATGACAGGCATCTTCCTACCCTGGAGCACGTATTGTGTTCTGTGATCAGGTCCTGCATTGATTCTCTTCTTTTCTCACCACCAGAATCACATGGTGAAGACTGGGCAGCACATTTGTATGCATGGCTGTAGATATGTACGTATGTGTATGGTATTTCTACAGCACAAGCCTAGACAAAAGGCAGCAGAGAACAATACACGGTCAAAGACATGCTTAAATCTGCAAGTAATAGGAGGGGGAGCTGAGATGTGGATGGTTAATACATTGTACTGTGGTGTTCTTTGAAGAGGTGAAGAGTCTTCAACTCTTTTCTAAACTGGAGCATGTGTTGGGGCAGTTCTGAAGGATACAGGGATGTTGTTCCAAATCCTGGATGCCTATATGGAAAATCAGAGCAAGTATAGCAAAGTCTTGTCGTGTTCAGGGTTGTATCCTAGAGTTTGCCCTTTTTAGCATTACACCACCCTTTTTTCTCGTGAGTCCCAAGTGTTAGTGTACTCTGTGCAATTACAGCCAGCATAAACACTGCTGAATACACTGCTTCCAGCTGGCCCCATGCCACAAAGGACACATTCAGCCAGCCCCAACTTTTAAACCAACAGCATTCTGCTTACAGGTCAGCCTTGAAAAAGCAAAACAAGTCCCAAATTCCAAAGGAATGTTGCAATGAAGTGAACACCTTTTCTAACCGTGTCTACTCATGGTGTGTTTTATATCTGCACCAGCTCGTCTCCTCCACCACCTTAACTTTTTACGTGCTTATTTTTTCCTTTTTTGTATATATTATACGTTCTATGCAAAAAATCTGAAATTAGAAAAACGAACAAATGCAAAACTATTAAACAATATTTTTAGATATTACATCCGTCAAACGCGAGGGAGTAGCAAGCCAGAAAAAAGTCAACATATTTCGCACACACATTAGAGACTTTGGTGGTCATTACAACCCTGGCGGTCGGTGTTAAAGCGGCGGTAAGACCTCCAACAGGTCGGCGGTAAAAAATTTGGAATCACAACTGTGGTGGAAACCGCCAACAAAGACAGCCACTTTAACACTCCGACCGCCACGGCGGTACAAACAAACAGCGTGGCGGTCACCGCCAACAGACAGGCAGAGGACAATGCACCGCCCACACTATTATGACAGGCCAATCCGCCACCTTTTCCGGGGCGGATTCACCGCGGATAAAAACACGGCAGAAACAGGAATCCTGAAGGAAAAACACTCACCTCTACATACCCCACGAGGACCGAGGACGCCATGGATCCGGAACTCCAAATTCTCCCTGCAATAGTCTTCCTGCTCCTCTACCAGGAGCACGAACGCCGGCGGCGAAGACAACGGTGAGTCCTGCACCTACGACACAGGGGAGGGGGGAAGGAAAAAACAGGGACACACACATGCAACACACAACACCCCCACCCTCACCCACTACAACACACACACTAATACAGCATGAAACATTACAGTTACACCCCCCCAAATCCCCCTGGAAGAATGCAAAGACAATAGAAAATGAGTGTAACCATTGTAATATATTAAAAGCAAGTAGGCAGAAATAGATATATACACCATGTACATAATATATACAAAGCAAAGTAGTCCAGGTAGTGTTCTAAGAAAGTCTGTGGAACACTGGGACCACACGGTATGGGCGAGGCCCACACAAGATCCCCGACCATGACGGAGAGAACACTGCAGGGGCATCAGACAGCAACTAAACAGGCACCTCAGGGGGAGGGAAAGGGGGGCACCTCAGCTGCTTGAGTGCACAACGACCAATCCACGAGGGGGCCACATGCCCACTGTTCCATCCTGGGGAGTGCAAAGCCACAGTCTCTCAAGTCTCTATAGTGGGTGGGTTGCCCACTGTTCAATCCTGGGGAGTGCATACCCACAGTCTCTCAAGTCTCTACAGTGGGTGGTTTGCCCACTGTTCAATCCTGGGGAGTGCAAAGCCACAGTCTCTCAAGTGGATGCCTTCTCCACTGGTTCTGGAGGGGGCTTTGTGCCCAGAGTGCTTCATCCTGCTAAGGACAGAGGGAGTGGATGTATCTCTCCACTGG
Organism: Pleurodeles waltl; assembly: GCF_031143425.1. Taxonomy (NCBI): domain Eukaryota; kingdom Metazoa; phylum Chordata; class Amphibia; order Caudata; family Salamandridae; genus Pleurodeles; species Pleurodeles waltl. Next base: position 449,828,092 of record NC_090443.1, read on the forward strand.
TTCTGGAGGGGGCATGGTGCCCAGAGTGCTTCATCCTGCTAAGGACAGAGGGAGTGGATGCCTTTCTCCACTGGTTCTGGAGGGGGCTTTGTGCCCAGAGTGCTTCATCCTGCCAAGGACTGAGGTAGTGGATGTATCTCTCCACTGGTTCTGGAGGGGGCATGGTGCCCAGAGTGCATCATTCACCCCGTGATGTACTCAGTTGCGTCAGTGCCCTTGCCGCTCATGGGCCAGAGGTGCTTGAGACGGCGCTGCCCTGTGCAACGGTGCTTGAGACGGTGGTGCCCTGTGCAGCAGTGCTTGAGACGGCGGTGCCCTGTGCAGCGGTGCCCTGTGCAGCGGTGCTTGAGATGGCGGTGCCCTGTGCAGCGGTGCTTGAGATGGCGGTGCCCTGTTCAGCGGTGCTTGAGATGGCGGTCTCCATTGCAGGGTCTCAGCTGTTGGTGGTCCTTCATGGCCCAACGGGGCTTTTGCTGGCAGTCTTTCATGGCCCAACGAGGCTTTTGCTGGCGGTCCTTCATGGCCCAACGGGGCTTTTGCTGGCGGTCCTTCATGGCCCAATGGGGCTTTTGCTGGCGTTCCTTCATGGCCCAACGGGGCTTTTGCTTGCGGTCCTTCATGGCTCAATGGGGCTTTTGCTGGCGGTACTTCATGGCCCAACGGGGCTTTTGCTGGCGGTGGCCTCCTGGGCAGCTGGGCTGGTGCTGGCGGTGGCCTCCTGGGCAGCAGGGCTGGTGCTGGCGGTGGCCTCCTGGGCAGCTGGGCTGGTGCTGGCGGTGTCCTCCTGGGCAGCTGGGCTGCTGCTGGCGGTGGCCTCCTGGGCAACAGAGCTGGTGCTGGCGGTGGCCTCCTGGGCAGCGGGGATGATGGCGGGCTTCTCCGCCGTGCTGCTCTTCCCAGACTTGCCGGGTTTCTTGTGGCCCTTCCCCACCTTGGAAGGTGTCACAGCTGACTCCACACTCCCAACGGGACCCCTGGGAGGGGCTTTGGTGGCTGGAGTCTTTCCCCTCTCCCACCGGGCACTGGCCAACTTCTGATGCTTCACAGGTGGGGGACTGACTGTGCTGTGGCTTCGTGCCACACTGGCTGCCCTGGTGGCCGGTGCACTCCACATTCCGGTGACTACAGGCACCACTGGTCCCAGAGATGTTGTGGCTGAGGTGCTAGTTCTAGACCTATGAGATGGACGGGGTGGGGGAGGTGTGGGAAAGAGGTCAAGGGTGGACAGGAAAAGTTTTTTGGACACACTGGGACAGGTAGCTGGAGGGGGTTTGGGAGTGGAGGAAGAGGTGGTGGTTGTAGGAGGTGGACGTTTGGTGACTTTGGGTGAAGGTGCATGTTGTGAGGTGGATGGCTGTTGGGTGGGTGTGTGCCTGCGTTTGTGTATCTTGGGAGGGGGGAGTCACAGACACACTGGGAGAGGACACAGGGGACGTGTGAATGGTAGTGGGGGTGGTGACTGCACGTGAGCGGGTGTGGTGGTGGGTGTGCTGGAGAGGGACGCAGTGGCTGTAGAGGTAGTGCATGCAGGTGTGAGTGTAGACGTCACTGGGAGGGAGGAGGGAGCTGAGCAGGAGGGGGACACAGTGGAGGCAGTGGATGTTGGTGTTTCTGCATGTGTGTGATGCTTGCGTTAATGCCTGTGGGATGTGTGGTGCTTATGTTTGCCTGAACTACCCGTGGGTGTTGACATGTGTGCATGTTGGTCTGTAGGTGTGCTTGGGATGGGCTGAGGTAGAGGGGATTGGGTCTGGGTGGAGGAAGTTGGAGGGGGGAGGCTAGAGACGGGGACAATGGCTGCCATCAGTGCTGAGGCCAGAGTCTGCAAAGCTCGGTGAAGGGCCGCCCGACCAGAATGAATGCCCTCCAGGAATGCATTAGTTTGTTGCAACTGCCTCTCTACACCCTGGATGGTATTCAAAATGGTAGACTGCCCAACAGTGAGGGACGTGAGGAGGTCAATGGCCTCCTCACTGAGGGCAGCAGGGGTGACTGGGGCAGGGCCTGAGGTGCCTGGGGCGAAGGTGAGCGGGCACGGGGCAACGCCTGAGGGGCTGCTGGGAGGGCAGTGCTGGTAGGGGGGGTGGCGGCTGTACCTGTAGATGCGGGGGGCACAGATGTTGCTGCCACCACAAGGGAGCTCTCATCAGAGGACGAGTCCGTGTCGCTGGTCTCAGCTCCTGTCCCCGCCGTGGAGCTCCCCTCGCCCTCCGTCCCAGTGGTGAATTCAGAGTCCGTAGTGTCACCCTCCAGGGCCATGTGGGATGCAGCTCCCTCCTGCTCCGGTGCCACTGCTCCTCCGCCTGATGATGCTAATGCACACAAGAACAGGGAGACCACCAAAAGGGGGGGAAGACAGAAGAGAGACATGTTGAGTGCATGCATTACCGCTATCGTTGGCGGACACGACAGACACAGAAGCCCCCTGCACTACGCTGCGCTCTTGGGCTCCACTGTTCAATTCCTGGGAAATCGCCTACAAGGCTATGGACGACATCTGCACACATAGATGACACAGGGGCATGACTAGGTGTACTTGGCACTGTACAGAGGTGGGCTGGGGTGCCACATGGCCTGCCTTACGGAGGGGCCTCGCCTACGGAACTCGCCCTGGCCTAGGGAAACCCACAGCCCACCTCCCCCACCCAGACAACTCCACTGCGTGCAAAGTCAGCAAAATGCGAGTGTACTCACCCCCTTGTGTCTGCTGTGATGCCCTCAAGTGCCCATCCAACTCCGGGTACACCACCGCCTGGATCCTGAACATCAGGGGGGTCATGGTGCGACAGTCACCCCTCCCACGTTTGGAGGCCATCCCCAGCTGAGCCTCCGCCGTCTTCTTGCTCCAGCGGCAAATGTCCTCCCATCTTTTCCGGCAGTGGGTGCTCCGTCTGTGGAAGACCCCCATGGTCCGTACGTCCTTGGCGATGGCACGCCAAACATCTTTTTTCTGGTGGGCACTGACCTACATGAAATGTACAGGGGAAAAAGAGTAGTTATTACCAACTGCACCGTCAAAGTGATTGGCCCCCATCCCCACCCTTGCCATGATGCACATGCACTCACCATCGTTTCATGCATGCCTCAATGTCCCCCTCCCATCTTTCATCCACCCCACTCCACACACTCATAGTCCATACAGCATGCTCACAGTGTATTTACCTGTGTGTCTGGAGGACCATAGAGTAGCGTGCACTGGGGGAGGACCCATCCACGAGCTTCTCCAACTCCTCCGATGTGAAGGCAGCGGCCCTTTCCCCAGACACTCGAGCCATTGTCTCTTCCAAACCGAGGTCACAGCAGCACTTGCAGTGTAGGTCCTCTCCTGTCGAAGATCAGGTATCGAGTGATTGAACAGATAGAAAATCGCGGTCACGTCCGCGGCGGTGCATTCCGTCATCGCCGGCGCACATCGTCATTGCGCCTCGGTCTTCAACCACCTACTGAGACGGTGTACAACGCCAGCGCAGTTACCTCACATCCCATTGTCCCACTTTAGAGGTCATGCAGCCGCCATTTCAGGGGCCCACATGGCTTCATTTCCAACTGCGTCACACATACCTAGGCCTAGACTTAACACACATACAGGCCACCTTTTGTGTATGATTGGTGTTCTGTGTAAACTGTGGGTACGTACCTCTGAGTTGTTTGACTCTGTGCTCGCTGTTGTCCTTCATAGGCACCATCTGCTGGGACATGTGAGGAGATGGCGGCATCCTCCGGTGTACCGACCATTGGTGGACCTGTCGACAATGGAGGAGCGACATGTCATAATCACATACAGGCTTCACCGTGCCACAATCCAGGAACTGTGTACCCAGTTGGAGCCAGACCTGATGTCAGCAATCCGCCATCCCACAGGAATCCCCCTTCAAGTGTAGGTGCTGTCAGTGCTCCATTTCCTAGCAAGTGGGTCATTTCAAACAACAGTGGCCATAGCATCAGGGATGTCCCAGTCAATGTTTTCCAACATATTGTCCAGAGTGTTGTCTGCCCTTCTGAAACACATGCAGAGCTACATCGTGTTCCCATAGGTGGAGGATTTGCCTACAGTGAAAGGTGATTTCTATGCCCTGGGACATATCCCCAGCATTATAGGTGCCATTGATGGGACCCATGTGGCTTTTGCAGCCCCCACAGGAGTGAACAGGTGTACAGAAACCGGAAGAGTTATCATTCTATGAATGTACAGATGGTATGTTTGGCAGACCAGTACATCTCCCATGTGAATGCCAAGTTCCCTGGCTCAGTGCATGACGCCTACATCCTGCGGAATAGCAGCATCCCTTATGTGATGGGTCAACTCCAGAGGCACAGTGTGTGGTTATTAGGTGAGCACCTGGAAGCAAGACAGTGGGAATGGTTGTTTGGGGTTACCCTACAGGTTAGTGTGTGTCTAATACTTGTCCCTCACCATTTGCAGGTGACTCTGGTTACCCCAACCTGTCATGGCTACTGACCCCAGTGAGGAATCCCAGGACAAGGGCAGAGGAACGCTACAATGAGGCCGATGGGCGAACTAGGAGGGTGATTGAGCGGACCTTCGGCCTCTTGAAGGCCAGGTTCCGGTGCCTCCAAATGACAGGTGGATCCCTATTCTACTCACCAAAGAAGGTGTGCCAGATCATCGTGGCTTGCTGTATGCTTCATAACTTGGCATTGCGACGACAGGTGCCTTTTCTGCAGGAGGATGGTCCAGATGGCGGTGTTGTTGCAGCTGTGGAGCCTGTGGATAGTGAAGATGAGGAAGCAGAGGAAGAAGACATGAACAACAGGGACTCAGTGATCCAGCAATATTTCCAGTGAGAGGCAGGTAAGAGTACAGACCTGCCTACTACATGTACTTAAACACTACTACCTCTCTACTGTCTGTCCTTTTCACCCAGTGTATGGTCACTGAGTTGTCACTTTCCCTTACGATTTCACAGATTGGGTCCCACTGTGTGACATCTGCTTTGATTCATCATGGACTTGAGCTGTGTGATATAGGTATGTTGACATTACAATTGAAAGAGCATTTTGTTACTGTAATTGCTAATACACTGTTTCGAAATAACAGACAGACTGCAGATTGTTTTATGTTTTAAGTGTATTTATTTAAGTGCTCAATATTGGAGGGGGTAGTGAAATGGTGAGGGGTGATGGCGCAGGAATGTCCATGGCAGAGTCCAGTCTATTAGTCTCACAGGTGCATTGCCCAACTGGGCATAGGAAGTGGACCTGGGGCAGTTTAAGTATGGACAGGGTGACAAAGTGGGACAGTATGATGACAATCAGGGTGGTCTCATTTCATGGCGGGGATCTTGGCATCGTGCTCTGTCTTTGTCCTGGATCTCAGGGACCGTTTGCGGGGTGGTTCTCCCTCTGCAGGGGGTGGGGTTCTGGTGTGGTTGTCCACTAATGCTTCGGAGGTGGTGGGCAGTTCATCGTCCATGCTAGTGTGAGGGGCCCCTTGTAGTGCCACAGTGTCCCTCCTGGCGTCAACAAGTTCCTTCAGCACCCCTACGATGGTGCCCAGGGTGGAGCTGATGGTTCTGAGTTCCTCCCTGAAGCCCATATACTGTTCCTCCTGCAGGCGCTGGGTCTCCTGAAACTTGGCCAGTACCGTTGCCATCGTCTCCTGGGAGTGGTGGTAGGCTCCCATGATGGAGGAGAGGGCCTCGTGGAGAGTGGGTTCCCTTGGCCTGTCCGCCCCCTGTGGCACAGCAGCCCTCCCAGTTCCCCTGTGTTCCTGGGCCTCCGTCCCATGGACCGTGTGCCCACTACCACTGCCCCGAGGTCCCTGTTGTTGTTGGGGTGGTGGGTTAGCCTGGGTTCCCTGTAGTGGTGGACACACAGCTGATTGACGTGTCCTGGGGACGGAGGTATGGGCCCGCTGGATGGGTGCTGTGCTGGTGTTTCCAGAGGGGGGAAGGTCTGTGATGGCCTGTGCCTGTGTGAGGTGAACCGACTGTCCAGAGGTCCGCGACGGGCCGGGCTGGTCATCTAGATCCAGTTGGACAGAGGTGCTGTCATCACTGTGGGCCTCTTCTGTTGGTGGTGTGGACATGTGTGGACCCTCCTGTCCGGTGACGTTGGGTAGGGGTCCTGCAGGGGTATAAAAGGATGGTTATTACATCTGTATGTGTCATGGTGTTCAATGGGTGGGTGAGCGTGTACCCCAGTACTTGCATTCCTGTGTGGGAGCTTGTGTCATGGTGGTTTAGGGGGTTGTATGGGTATGTGCAGTGGGCATGCTTTGGTGATGGGTGTCCATGCTCTGTTGTTGCATGCAGGGCTTGGTGTTGGGATGGGTGGTTTGTCATGTAGGGACATATGTGAGGAGTTGGGGTGCTGGGGGTGAGGGTGGGGGTATGTGATAGCATGCAGGTAGGGTGGGGGATGTAATTGTTAAGATTTGACTTACTAGAGTCCATTCCTCCGCCTACTCCTGCGAGGCCCTCAGGATGCAGAATCGCCAAGACCTGCTCCTCCCATGTTGTTAGCTGTGGGTGAGGAGGTGGGGGTCCGCCACCAGTCCGCTGAACCGCCTGGTGGTGTCTTGAGACCACGGAACGCACCTTCCCCCGTAGGTCGTTCCACCTCTTCCTGATGTCCTCCCGATTTCTTGGGTGCTGTCCCACTGCGTTGACCCAGTCCACTATTCTGCGCCATAGCTCCATCTTCCTTGCAATGGAGGTGTGCTGCACCTGTGATCCGAATAGCTGTGGCTCTACCCGGACGATTTCCTCCACCATGACCCTGAGCTCCTCCTCCGAGAACCTGGGGTGTCTTTGCCGTGCCATGGGGTGGTGTAGGTGATGTGTGGGGTGGATTGTGTGGTATTAAGTGTGCTGATATGTAGTGGTGTGTTGTGTGAGGTGCATGGAAGTTGTGTGGGTAATGTATTGTGTGCCTGTGGATGCTGTTGTTCTTGCTGGTGGTGTCTCTCTCTGGCCTTCTTTCTGGATTTTTTGTCGTAGGGGTTTGTGGGTGATGTGGGTGTGTGTTTTATATTGTAATGGGTGTGTGGGAGTGGTGTGTGTATGTGTATCAGGTGTGTGTATCTGGAATTGTCCAATGTTGCTGTGTTTTGTAAATGTGTGTGTATTTTGAGCGTGGCAGTGTGTACCGCCAATGGAATACCGCGGTTGAAAGACCGCCGCGTGGATTCGTGTGTTGTGATAGTGTGGGCATATTTCTGTTGGCGTGACGGTGGAGGTTTTGTTTTTGCCAGTTTATCACTGAACTTTGGTGTGGCGGACTTGTGTGGGTGTCTGAATTTTGGTGGATTCCGAAATGTGGGTCATAATAGCTGTGGCAGTTTTCCGCGGCCGCAGCGGTGTGTTGGCGGTCTTCTGCACGGCGGTAAGCGGCTTTTACTGCCAATGTTGTAATGAGGGCCTTTATCTGGATCACAAATTCGTACACCACACCTTGTTGCTTTCACGCTTGCTTGGTTTCCTCTGAAGTCATGCTGCAGTCACTGCGCAGTTTTCTTTGCAGAAACAAATGAGGCAGCAGCACTGATTTAAATGACAGAGGTAGGTTAGTTCTGTTCAGTATAACATCCATACTTCAGGGTTCGACCAGCGCCCGTAACACACAAATTCCTAGTAAGTTATTTATTACTGTTGATCTAGAGTCAATAGGTCTTCTTTACAAAGGCAGTTTACAGTATGTAAAAACGCACACCTGCATTACCCTTTTTTACATACTCTTACGTGTTCACGAATCGTCCTCGAAATGTCCAACCCACATTAGTTATAGTGCAAATACGGTGTAGTCTTTTCTGTTCATGCTGATTGTATACAACTATTGCCTGGATATTTCAATTTTATTCCCATTTTAAATGCTTTGGCGCTACTTCGAATGCATTTGAGACTACATAAATCAGTACTACAAGAGTACCAGTTTGCATACTCCAAAATGCCATTGAGAATAGGCCCCACTGTGTTGTTCATATTGATCTATCTGATAAACTTGCATTGTTGCACTTCCTAGAACCTGTCTGTAATGCACTTCATGGATAGTATTACTTAATCTAAGAACCGCTTTCCTCAGCTGTATTTATGTTACTCTAGAACTTGTGATTGCATGGACTGTGCCATTTATACACACAATATTCAACCAAATTCCTCGTTCTTCTCACTCTCTTAGCAGGAGAGCACTGTCATGAGTGTATGAAAACAAAAATGTCAGCAAAAACAAAACCTCGGACAATCCAATACTGCTTTTAATATATAACTTATTTTATAGAGAAGACAAAGGCCTCACTACGAGTGTGGCAGTCTGAGGACAGATGGTCAGACCGCCGCACTCCAGGCGGTGTGACCGCCACATTACAAGCCTGGCAGGACCGCCGTCACTGCCAGGAACATCGTTCCCGACAGGCTGACAGCAGTCTGAGTTGTACTCAGCCACGGCAGAGCTGAACTCAGTGCTGATTACAACTCTGCTTTCTGCCACCCTTTCCATAGTGGTCACCATGACGCGGAAAGCCAGTGCAGGGGGCTGCCGGGTGCCCCTGCACTGCCCATTACTTGGACAGTGCAAGTGCAAGTCCCTGGCCCAACACCATCGGAATGTGCAATGTCTGCTTTGCAGACAGCGCATTCCGATGGTCCTGGTGTGCTACGGTCATACTGTTGCACTGTTTCCACCGGTCTGCCCGGCGGGAATGGCGTAATACAATGTTCCCGACGGTCAACGTGGTGGGAAATTGTAATATGCTTGCGGGGACGCCACCGCTATGGTGGTGGCATCCTCCCCGCACGTTTGCCGGTTGGCTCTCTCGACTGCCAAACTCATAATGAGGCCCAAAGTGTACACAATTGTGAAAAATTAAACTAAGACCAAATCATCATAAACTTTGTGAGCACGGAAAACAGAATATCTGGAAATAACATATTTGAAACTGGCTTGGAGATACAACAAGGATGAAACCAAGCTTGGCACGAACTTGAAAAAAACAGTGTACATTTCATGCCACCAAAAACAACAGGGAAAGACAAAATCACACAGTTTTCCCAAGCACTATATGCAGTTTTATAATTAAAAAAAATACTTGCATCATGCATGGTTTTGTGGTTGTTATATAGTTACAAAAGGTGGATGGTGAACTTTGCGAGACTGGGCATGTGGGTGCAGCATCCAAGTCCATCAGCCCTTTTGTCAGCAGTTATGTCAGTGGGAATTACACACACTGCTTTTCTTGCACACTCAAACCTGAAGATAAAGAGGACTGCATTTTATATCAGGGCTTGGGGCCAGTTGCAACACTGACACACGCACTTACGCACACACCATCCCTCATATCATACCTATAGGTTTGAGGATCGGCCATTGACTGTGACATTTTTGGTTCTAACTTCATGCATGCCTTTATACTGGAGTAGGTTATAAAGCAAAATAAAGCAGATATAACTTCACTTGAAATTAACCTAAACATTCTAAGGGAACCTGTCCCCTTTAAAGTGCTGGTCCTCACAGAGATAGTGTTTGATTTTGTTAAGGTTTATCCCATACTTTGAAGACCAATCAACTCCTCACAATATGAGCTAATCATGCCCCCACCCAGATAGGTTTCCATCTGGGATGGTTTTATGGGAAGAGGAGGTACTACTACTGAAAATTAGAATGGGATATATGCTACAATTGATCATTTCCCATTAAAGGAGAGGGACGGGCATGGAAGGCTAGACTCCAGAGTCACATGTCACTCACGCTCATCGCTTCTCAGAACAGGTTGTGCATTGCAGTTCATTGATTAACTTACAGAATACTGTTGTCAAAAATATAGAGAGACACACATATTGTGTATAAAATATCATTTATAACAATTTTGTGTTCTTATAATAACAATGGGAACAACAAAATATCTTGTCAGAAATAACATAGAAGAGAAAATCAACCAGAAACAGGTAACAATATTGTTTTTTTAATATCCATCAACTGCAAAGTAACTTATTTTAAGTAGTTAGTTAGTAAAAGATATTGGGCCTCATTAAGACCCTGGCGGTCATAGACCGCCAGGGTGGAGGCCGGAGGTAGCACCGCCAACAGGCTGGCGGTGCTACATCAGGGATTCCACAGCCGTGGTCGCCCAGCCGGGTCCGGCGGTTTCCCGCCGGATTTCCCCCAGCTGGGGGAATCCTCCATGGCGGCGATGATGGGGATTCCGACCCCCTTCCTGCCAGCCTGTTCCTGGTGGTTTACACCGCCAGGAAGAGGCTGGCGGGAACGGGTGTTGTGGGGCCCCTGGGGGCCCCTGCACTGCCCATGCCACTGGCATGGGCTGTGCAGGGGCCCCCTAACAGGGTCCCATTAAGATTTTCAGTGTCTGCTTGGCAGACACTGAAAATCGCAACGGGTGCAACTGCACCCGTCGCACCCCAGCAAATCCGCCGGCTCCATTCGGAGCCGGCTTCATCTTTGCTGGGGCTTTCCCGCTGGGCCGGCGGGCGATCTTTTGAAGATCGCCCGCCGGCCCAGCGGGAAAGTTGGAATGGTCCCCGCGGTCATTTGACCGCGGGGCGGTGTTTGGGCGGTTTCCGCCCGGTGGGCGGCGCCCGCCGGGGTCGGAATGACCCCCATTGTCACGACTCACGTGCTGCTTGCGCCTGGAATTTGCAGATCTGGTGGCGTGAATCTTCAATGTTCGGCTTTGGCCCAAAAAGGGGCGACTCTTTCTGGTAGCCACGGTGCTGTAGGCAATGGAGACACCAAGAACAGACCGTGCCCTTCAGAAAGTAGCGCCAGAGGGAAAAACCCCTTCCAAGGGGAAAAACCTCCAAACAGGAAAAGTCCTGGAGAAAAACAAGAACAACAAACAGGAATCCAAAAGGAGCAAAAATCAGAAAATACAGAATGCTGAGTCCAAAACCAAAAGGCAAGGAAATCAGGAGCGAAGACACCAACTGAGCAGAAAGTGTTGCAGCGCAAGGAAAGAGAAAAAACACAGCCCTTATATACCAACAAACAGGAAGTGACCCACAGGAAGTAAAAGGACACCATCTTAGATAGGGAAACAATATATAGAACAGAATAGTAGAGGAACCATAGAGAATAGGGAACAAGGAATGCTGGGAAAGCACAGGAATATGGGAAGGAGGAAAAGACATAAAGAAAGGCACACAACAGACTGCAAACAGAAGAAAGGACAAAGAAACGAAGAAAAACAGGTAAGAGGGTTCAGAGACCCCTGGGACAGTGAAAGGCAGAAGGAAGAACGAGGCCCCAAGCAAATCTGGGGCCTCGAAACGCGCAGGAGAGGCTGGGGGCGCGCCGCGTCTTAATAACGCGGTGCGCGGCCCGAGCCGAACGCCCGGTCGAAGTCGAGCTCTCGGCTCGCGCCGCACCGCGCGGCGCGACAGTAGGTCCCCCTCCCGAAGGCCCAGGTTTAAGAGGGAATAAACAGTGAAAGCGTTGAGTCAGGAGAGGAGCGTGAACGGAAGAGGCATCTTCCCATGAACATTCACTGAGAGGATAACCCTTCCAATGAATCAGATACTGAAGTCGTTTATGAAAAAGACGAGAGTCACAGATTTCCTGCACTTCATATTCAGGAGCATCATTCACAAGGACAGGAGGTGGACAAGGAAACTGACGTGAGTAAGGATCAGGCACATAAGGTTTAAGCTGAGAAACATGAAAAACCGGATGGATCTTCCATGTATGGGGTAAGTGAAGACGGACAGTGACAGGATTGACCAACTGGAGAATACGGAAAGGCCCATAGTAACGAGGTGTGAACTTGTTTTGAGAGAGACGTGAGGGCAAGAATTTGGAGGAGAGCCAGACTTTATCTTGCAGATGATAATTTGGATTGGTTGTACGTCTCTTGTCTGCAGCCTTCTTCATATACCTCTTGGTATGTAACAAATTAGATCGAATTAGTTTATGGAGTTGGAGAAGGCGTTTGGAGAAATAGTTAATAGCAGGTAGAGGAGAGTTGGATTGTGGAGAAGTAGGGAAAGAGGTAGGATGAAAACCATAGGAACAGAAAAAGGGAGTGACCTTGGAGGCACTATGGACTGAGTTATTGTAGGAAAATTCAGCTAAAGAGAGGTAAGTGCTCCAGTTACTTTGGGTAGAATTGCAAAAGCATCGAAGATATTGCTCTAGTCCTTGGTTCAGACGCTCAGTCTGTCCGTTGGTCTGAGGATGGAACCCTGAAGACAGGGCTCTATTCATATTCAGTGTTTTACAAAAATGCTTCCAAAATCGGGAGATGTACTGAGGTCCTCTATCAGAGATTATGGTATGTGGAAGTCCATGGAGACGGAAGACATGATCTATGAATATTTGACCTAGTTCTTGGGAAGTAGGCAGCTTTTTTAGGCCAGTGAAATGAGCCATCTTTGTGAAAGAATCCACTGTGACCATGATAACCCGGTTTCCTGCTGATGGTGGGAGCGAACACATAAAATCAGTAGAGATAGTATGCCATGGGGCCGATGGAACAGGCAAAGGTTGTAGTAATCCTGCCGGTCTGGTGTGAGGTATTTTGACTTGGGCACATATGGGACAGGCCTGAACGTATCTTTCCACATCCAGTTTCCAGGTAGGCCACCAAAAAAATCGTGAAAGTAATTCTTGTGTGGCTTTGATGCCTCTGTGACCAGCTACAGGGGAATCATGGCACATTTGTAATACTTTCTTTTGCACCTTGTTTGTAGGGAGGAATATCAGGTCTTGGTAATAAAAATATCCTTGTTTCTTGTACAATAATGGTCTTAGTTCTTCTATGTCATGGTCCGATTGGTTGGCGTATTCTTGTTGTACTTCTTCCAAGAAAGACTGAGCCACTCCAATGATCTTACTGGGTTCTAGAAGATACTGGGATGAGGAAGGAGAACACTCTGGATATCGGCGAGACAGAGCATCAGCCAGAATGTTTTGGGATCCTGGAATATATGTAATATAAAAATCGTACTGACTGAAGAAAAAGGCCCAGCGGGCCTGACGACTATTCTGGCATACAAAATTTCTTAAACATTGTAAATTACGGTGGTCTGTCCTCACCTCAAATGGTTCCTTGGAACCCATCAGAAACTGCCTCCACTCAAGGCAGGCTGTTTTCAGAGCCAATAATTCCCTTTCAAGTACGGAATAATGTTGTTCAGCTGTGGAAAGGATATGAGACAAATAGAAAACAGGATGTTCAAGGCCATCATCCTCTTGTCGTTGGAGTAAGACAGCTCCGATGGCTCTCTCAGAAGCATCAGTTACTACTATAAATTGCTTGGTGGTATCTGGATGTCTTAAGATGGGGGCTTGGGTGAAGGCTCTCTTTAAGCTTTGAAAGGCTGCTTCAGCAGCCTCAGTCCAGACAAATCCCTTCTTTAAATTGTCCTTCTTTAAGGTGTGAGTTATGTGGCTAGTCTGACTGGCAAAGTCTAGAATGAATTGTCGATAGAAGTTTGCTAAACCTAGGAAACATTGTGTTTCTTTTATGGTAGAAGGAGAAGGCCACTCTAGGATAGCTTGTACCTTTTCTTGGTCCATAGCTATGCCGGTGGGACTTAAATGATAGCCCAGATATTTGACTTCCGTTATGTCGAACTCACATTTCTCTGGTTTGCAAAATAGTTGATGATCACGAAGTCTTTGAAGAACTTGTTTCACATGGGAAGTATGGAGTTCAGGATTTCTAGAATAAATAAGAATGTCATCTAGGTAGATCACGACTGTCTGATTAAGTAGGTCTGAAAACACTGAGTCCATAAATCTCTGGAAGATTGCCGGGGCGTTAGTAAGACCAAACGGCATAACCCTATATTCAAAATGGCCAAATGGGGTCCTGAATGCTGTCTTCCATTCGTCGCCTTCTCTTATGCGTAAAAGGTGGTAGGCTCCTCGTAAATCCAATTTAGTAAAACGTTGGGCCCCTCTGATTGCTTCCAGTATGTCCCTGATGAGAGGCAAAGGATAACGATCTTTAATGGTGATTTTATTCAGACCTCGAAAATCCAGGCACGGACGAAGATCCTTAGTCTTCTTGGGCACAAAAAAGAGAGGGGCCCCAGCCGGAGACGACGATGGAACAATAAGACCACTCTGTATATTTTCGTCCAGATACTCCTTTAGAACTTCCCTTTCGGGTTCCGTGAGGGAGTACATCCTCCCAAAAGGAACAATTGTGCCGGGTTCTAATGGAATTGCACAATCATATTCTCGATGTGGAGGTAGCACAGGTTTTGACGGTTTTTGGAAAATATCCTGAAACTCCAAATAGTGGTCTGGGACCCCTTGGACCGTATTAATGGACATACCAGTGGCACCTTCAGTAGCTAAGGATCTTTTCGGAGACCAATACTTGTCGGAAGTAAAACAGTTCTCGTGACAAAATTGCGAAGACAAAGAGACTGTCCGGGTAACCCAATTTATATATGGGTTATGTCTAATGAGCCACGGAATTCCAAGAATGATGGTATGGTTAGGGGACGTAATAAGATCGAAGGAGATGTGTTCTTGATGGTTTCCCACCTGTAGACTTAACATCAGGGTAGTGGTGTCTACAGGACCAGAGGATATCAAAGATCCATCCACAGTGTGTACCTGTTCGGGTACTTCTTTTGCTTGAGTAGGAACTAGGTTAGCAGCAGCCCATGTCTTGTCCATGTATATACCACTAGCACCACAGTCTAGTAATGCCATAGTCTTTTCTTGACGACCGTCAGGAAGTTGTAACAGGACAGGAAAAATGAACAAGGCAGTTGTATTGTCATTAAAGGAGCTGATGGAAGGTATAGATGTAGATCCCGTCCCCTCCCTTCTTACAGAGGACGGGAGGTGGCGTTTCCCGAAGGTCTGGACGGACGTACTGGACAGGTACGGAGTATGTGACCAGCAGAACCACAATACAGGCACAACCCTCTCTTGCGTCTGTCTTCTCGTTCACTAGCAGAGAGCGGACCTCGGGTAGTATCCACCTGCATGGGTTCCCCTTCGATGTCTCTAGCAGGAGTGCGAGGTTCCTCGGAACGCTGTAGGTATGCACGGGAGCTACTTGGTTGGGTAAACCCTCTACTCCTTTTCTTTTCCGATCTCCGTTCCTGAAGACGATATTCGATGGACAGTGCTTGATCCATCAGGCCACGAAGATCTTCCGCTCTGGTAGAATGCACTAGTTCATCCTTTATTTCTTCTTTGAGTCCTCTACGAAATAATGTTACCAGAGTACGTTCCACCCAAGTGGTCTCTGCCGCCAGCTGACGAAAACGGGTTATATATTGCAGGACGTCTTGGGAGCCTTGTTGGATGTCGCACAAGGCTTCTTCAGCGGAGGCTTCCAATCCAGGACGGCTAAACATTTGTTTGAAGCGACTCACAAAGGCGGAATAGTCTGACAATACAGGGTCGTCGGAGGACACCATCGGGGTTGCCCAGGCCAAGGCTGGGCCGGATAAGGCACTGATAAGATAACCCACCTTGGTCCTGTCGTGGGAGAATTGAGTAGGTCGGAAGGCGAAATACACCGTTAAAGCATCCAAGAACTCGCGAAGCTTGGTTGGTTCACCAGAGAAACAAGGGGTAGAAGCGGAGATTGTCGGAACATCACTGATGCGGAGGGCCAAAGCCTGTCGTAACGCAGCATTTTCATTACGTAGTTGTTGCAACTCCTGGGCTTGTTGCTGAATCGTGGTTAACAGAGATTGCTCCGGATCTGCAGCAGCCGCCACTGTATTATCCATGGTGTTTGAGGACGTCGGAATGGTTAGGCGCTGCAATCTGTCACGACTCACGTGCTGCTTGCGCCTGGAATTTGCAGATCTGGTGGCGTGAATCTTCAATGTTCGGCTTTGGCCCAAAAAGGGGCGACTCTTTCTGGTAGCCACGGTGCTGTAGGCAATGGAGACACCAAGAACAGACCGTGCCCTTCAGAAAGTAGCGCCAGAGGGAAAAACCCCTTCCAAGGGGAAAAACCTCCAAACAGGAAAAGTCCTGGAGAAAAACAAGAACAACAAACAGGAATCCAAAAGGAGCAAAAATCAGAAAATACAGAATGCTGAGTCCAAAACCAAAAGGCAAGGAAATCAGGAGCGAAGACACCAACTGAGCAGAAAGTGTTGCAGCGCAAGGAAAGAGAAAAAACACAGCCCTTATATACCAACAAACAGGAAGTGACCCACAGGAAGTAAAAGGACACCATCTTAGATAGGGAAACAATATATAGAACAGAATAGTAGAGGAACCATAGAGAATAGGGAACAAGGAATGCTGGGAAAGCACAGGAATCTGGGAAGGAGGAAAAGACATAAAGAAAGGCACACAACAGACTGCAAACAGAAGAAAGGACAAAGAAACGAAGAAAAACAGGTAAGAGGGTTCAGAGACCCCTGGG
This sequence comes from Pleurodeles waltl, assembly GCF_031143425.1. Classification (NCBI taxonomy): domain Eukaryota; kingdom Metazoa; phylum Chordata; class Amphibia; order Caudata; family Salamandridae; genus Pleurodeles; species Pleurodeles waltl. Next base: position 449,844,419 of record NC_090443.1, read on the forward strand.
ACAGTGAAAGGCAGAAGGAAGAACGAGGCCCCAAGCAAATCTGGGGCCTCGAAACGCGCAGGAGAGGCTGGGGGCGCGCCGCGTCTTAATAACGCGGTGCGCGGCCCGAGCCGAACGCCCGGTCGAAGTCGAGCTCTCGGCTCGCGCCGCACCGCGCGGCGCGACACCCATTGTAATGTTAAATTACCAGTTGAAATCATTTATTTATTTTATATAACTATTAAAGTATATATATATATATATATATATATATATATATATATATATATATATACACACAAATATATATATATATGCTTAACAAATATAACAGTAAACAATTTTTAAATACACTTTTTAAAATTCATTAAACGTTAAATATTAGTAGTAAAATAATTTGAGAATTAGCAAAGATACATGTGATCAGCAATAATATGTAACCTAATTCAAATATTAAAATAAGCATATACTGTACACTATGTATATAAATAATATACACATGTATTTGAAAAAAGCATATTAACTATATATTGACAATTTCATAAATTTACAAACATAATATTAACAGAAAAAATAAATCTAAAAGTATACATACACATGTAGCTAAATGTATACATTAATGCAAATAATATAAGTCCACTTTAACCAACATTAGGGAAACTGTTGGAATTTGGAATAGTTTGATTTACCATTCGCACTGCAATTTATGCAATAGTAGGAAAAGCAATGGACTTCAGAAGGGTTACATTTATTATTCCCTCTTGAGTCCAAGGAACAGAAGGTAAAGTGGTTGCTTTTGGAGGGATTCGATTTGCTATTCCCACTCCAGTCCAAGCAATAGTAGGGAAAGTGTTGGGACTTAGGAGGGGTTACAATTACTATTGTCACTGCAATGTAAGCTCAGCAGATAGCGTTGAACTTTGTGAGAATTAATTTCATTTGAACTCATAATTATTTTTAGAGAAGGCATTAAAATACCTAACAACTATACATTTTAAGTAAAACTTTGTATAAAAATGGATTTAACACAAATGGTAAACAAGCATTGGCAATGCCAATAGGCCTGATATTAAAGGAAGGTTGTATGGTAATGTGAAGCATTCCAAGACAATAGCATGGGATGGAATATGTATTTGTGTGGAATATTGGTGTAGGTTAAAAGTTAGGTTGCAATTACATTGTAAAGCCAGGCCTAAACATCCCAGCTATGCTGCTGCCAAAGAAAGACAAACACATTGAATTATCTAGTTATCTGGAACACTTTTACAGCATTATAGTGTCAGGTGTGTGCCCTGAAAGTCCAACCTCAGCCAGCTGGACAAATAAAACGATCTCAACTGCAGTGGAGGGTTAGCACCTTTTTAAAGAAGCACACAGCTTCTACGTAGAAACTATAAAAAGTAAGCAAATAAATACAAAATAATAAGAAAATAAATTAAAATCACTTCCTTCCTTTAAACCCAAAAAGCCCAAATGCCCAAACGATTTTTTTTTTTTTTTAAATGAACACATAAAATTAAGAAAAAGTTGAAAGTACATTTTGCAAATAAAAAATATGAAACATTTAACATTAAGTTAAAAACAATAAAACAAATCATTAAGTAATATAAACATTTACATAATATAGAAATGGATTATGATTAAAACATTAAGTTTAACAGTTAATTAAAACATATTTTCAATAACTCTTTCCTCTATTCACCTACAAACCCAACAACCCACTAGTGAAATATTAATTACTTACAACAGTATAAAAATGAGAATATACATTAAAGTTTGCAAATTAAACTTTACTAAATATAATAATAAAAAATGTAACCAATTAAATAAAATAATAATTAAATACTTAATTTACAATAAACCATTAATTAACATGTACATTATATGAAATATGAATCAATGAACTTCCTACCCAGTGCCCCTACAATCTATTCAAACTGCAATGAAAATATAAATTACTGACATAAGTTTGTAAATACAAATAAAAATGAAAATTTACAAAATAAACTTAACTTAATAAAATAACAATTAAATCATTTACTTAATTTACAAATTAAACTTATAGTAACAACAAAACAATTTACATAATTAATAAAATATTAATTATTTAATTAACAATCAAAATGATTAACATTAACATGAATTATAATTTAATTAACCCCCCACACTATTCCCCTACAAATCCAACAAGCTGCAGCTGGATTATGAATTACATTTTTTTTTTAATTAAATTTTTGAAATTAGAAACTATATTAAAAAAAACAATTATTCTAACAATTCTAGCAGTAAAAACAAATATTTTAAATTAATTTAACAAAATTACATTTATTACAACTACATTAAAGTAAACAATATTCTCAAAAACAATATTATATCCCAAAAAATATTCTTACCATATGTATTCTGTTCCATGATATTTTGGTAGGCACAATATTTTTAACACAATATTCATGTAACACATTATTTTTATCTAATATTTTGGCCAGTCACCTTAGCCTTTGCTCCATGACCAAGGGCCCCCCATTGGCAGCAAGTAACTTGCTATCCATCTGCAAACGTATGACAAATGAAGAACTGTAAAATTCTACGTTGTTTCTAGCATGAGTGTGACAGATCGTAAAGACATTTCTGAGAACCTTGAATTCTCACAAATACCGGAGATTGTTGTAATGCTTTGAATGGCACTTTTATGTAAGCAAATCGAACCAAGAGGAGCTTATGGGCTCAATGACAGTAGATGTGTTTTTTTATTTGCTTTCATTATATTTATTGTGGTGTTCAAATACGCTCAGCTTCACCACTCCATTCATCACCAGTTTCGTAGAAGCCACAATTTTTCCAAAGAAGTAAAGTGCTCGACTGGGGGACGGGGGGCGGGAGCCAAATGTATCCCAGGAAAATATTTTATTCATCACCCCAATTTGCATCAAACGAGTGAGCGAATCTGGACTGCTTCATGGTGTACCTCAAACATCTTTAAAAAACCACTGGTAATGCCAATAGGTCTGGCAATAGCACCCAGACTTTTGACTCCGTCTATGCTTGATTTACTTTGTCATGGTATGTGTAAACCTTTATTGTTGGGAAAGCCTCTAGACTTTTATCTAAGCTATAAAAGAAGCATTTTGTTGCTTCACCTGGGCAGCATTTAAGTCTTCATGAAAAGATTGTGTACCTCATCGAGCTGCGAAAGCAGCTTTGGGCCCTGTTTAGCTCTCCTGTTTACTGGTAAAACAAAGGTGCGCTTGGCCCACCACCCTAGAGTTCAAATAGACCACACATTGAGCCAGAACTGCTATGGGTGCTTAAATTCTTTAAACAAAATATATAGTTTTTATTAGGATCTTTTGTCAACACTTACTAATGCCAGAGTTGCCCAATACCAAGCCTGCGTACCCTTGATTCCACCTCATACATCTTTCTTTCACTACTCCACACTTCCTTGCCTCTTTATCTCACATTTGAAGGTTATTTTACAACCTTGCTTTTATCCTCTGCCGCTGGTTTCCTATATTTCTCTTCTTCCTTCTTTATCTCTGTTTTGCCTTTCTCTCTCTTGCTCAGGGTTAAAGCCTGGAGATAAAAAGTAAGTCTCTATGTCCAAAAACTGAGTACCACCTGCAAACACCAACACAAATTAAGCAATGGCTACAATAACACACCTTGAGTTTGGTTATAATTTTGTCAATCAAATTAGTACATTCTGTTATGAAATGTGGTGTGGATTCATGGTGTTGTTTGGCAAAATGTTAAGAATAGACAACATGTATTGAAGGCATTCCTGATTAATTTTAGATCCTCTGTAAAAAAACAATACAATTTTGAACTTCTCACAAAATCTGCTGCTATGTTTTCCTTATGGGAGACCTAGCTCACACCTTGCAGTCTGCTTGTGCTTCCTAATTTTGGGCCTGATTACGAGTCTGGTGGTCCAGGGACCGCCAGACTCGCAGTGATGGTTGGCCCACTGCGCTCCAGGTGGTCTGACCATCACATTATGACCCTGGCAGACGGACCACCAGAGGACTGTTGTCACCGCCAGGAACATGGTTGCCGAAGGGCTGATGGCAGGCGGACTTGTGGTCATCCATGGCAGCACTGAACTTAGCATTGCCGTACTGATCATGACTCCTGTTTCTGCCTGCCTTTCTATGCCAGGGAACCCACCATGGAAAGGCTGGCGGAAACACAGTGCAGGGGTCTCCCTTCCCAGCACTCTTGGAATGTGCACTGTCTGCTCCCTTAAGGGAGCTGAGGCCAACACCATAACACTGTTCCTTCCGGTCTGACTGGCAGGAACTTCGTGATATAATGTTTCTGCCGGTCAGCCCTACAGGAACATCATACAATGACCGGCATGATGGCTGCCTTCTCCCCGTGGCTTTGGTGGTCTTAGTTTTCCTTTAGTGGCAACGCTAGGTGGATTGTTTTGTAGCCTACACTGAGGTCCATATCTATACTTTTTTTAGCGCTCCATTTGCTTCAATTTGACACAAAAGCAGTGCAAACTTACAAAATATAATTGTATTTTGTGAGTTTGCGCTGCTTTTGCGTCAATAAATGACACAACTGCAGTGCTAAAAAAGTATAAATATGGGCCTGAGTTTCACCAAATGTTCTGAGACTGATATGATCCAGCTGAGTTTGTCTATAGCTCGCCTGAGGTGCCTTTTTTATGTTTTTTCTCAGGTGTATTAAGCAAACATTCCCTAGGTAAAAATGTAATTGAATTTCTCCTGTTGTGTATTATTTAACATTCTTCATTACCTTAGATTTTCAGTATGTGAGTGTGGTCATGCATTAATTATGCCTTTAACCATATTGCCTTTTGTAAACTGATTTCTTTTATACAACAAAGTAAAGAACATACACGTTGAACTCAACATCTAAAAAAAGAAAAAGTCCTACCTTGCAGTGTAGAACAACCTAGACATAGACAGAGTGAAGCTATTGCCCACAAGCAGCACTATCAATACAAACAAACATCTGTTTAAGAAAAGTTTTTCTTGAATGTAACTTCTCAGCAAATAACATTTATATATATATGTATACTGAAAAAAACAAAAGTTACAGGGACGTTATAGTTAGGCTCTCATTTTAAACAAAACCTTAGCAATTCGCCAGTTATAGTTAGATTTATCTCAACTAACTATAACTCGGGCACTAAGGTAACTATGACTCTCGCCCTTGTCATGCAGTATCTTCTTCAAATATTTTACTGCAAATATTACATAGATATTATCAATGCTGTAATCAAAGATGTCATAAGTGGCATAATTTGTGGGTAATTACCAGGTTTGATATCTGATATACTTACAATGACATTTGTGTACAATATCTGCAACCTTCACACTGAGCTATTGATTTCATTTTTCTTTTCCTTTACAGGCTATCTGGGACCGCGAGGGAGTCCTCAAGGGCTCCCCACGGTCCTTCCTTATATATTGATTTTTTTTAAAATATATATTTCTTTAATAAAATGCCCTTTTGGGGCTACCTGACACTGCAGGGGAAGCCTTCCTGCAGTGACATTGCTTCAACAAGCAGGAAGCTGCTTTAACAGCAGCTCCCTGCTTGCTGAAGCATTTCATCGCTGTCCTCTGCTCGCATGCAGGGGACAGAGATGAAAGCTCCGCTGTTTCACAACGGGACCTCCTCTAAAGGTCACGCTGTCAAACAGCAGAGTGTTTGCTGTGGCTTGGCTTCTATGGCAAACAGCTATGTCCTGGGGGTTGGCACTCCCGGGATATAGCAGGAGCTGGGAGGATGGTGGTTCCCAGGGCTTGGGGGGTTCCATACAGACTCCCTTTCTTTTTAAAGGATTTGCCCCAGGGGTGGTGGTCCCCAGGGTAGATGGGGTCCGCAGGCCCCCCATATTAATTAAATGGATAGCCCCGGGGAAGTAGTGGTCCTCAAGGTTATGGCCTCCCCCACATATTTTAAAACATTTTTGTCCCGGGTATGGTGGTCCCCAGGGCGCAGGGGGGCCATATCCCCTGTTTCTTATTTGCACATTCGCCCCTGGGAAGTGGTGCTCCCCAGGGCTTATTAAAGCCCAAGGAGGAGGGCCCCGTGACCCTCCTTCTCTGTAATGCCCCAGGGACCTGGCCCACCCGGGGGCAAATAAAAAAAGCTCGGGAGACCACATAAAAAACAAACCATGGAAAAATCAGTGGTCCATCTACGGATTTTGCCAATGTTTTGAAAAATATATGTTATTTTGAGCCCTTTCAGGGTCCCTCAGGGACCCCAGCACCAGGGCTAAGGGATCAAGGTGACTCTACCCTGGCCCCTTTTCTTTTTTTTTGTCTTCTAGGAATACCCCAGCACAGATGTACAGGATGCAAAATTGATGTATTCTAAGTTATGTGTATGTAATATATTTGTCAGCAGAGTGATGAAAATCTGAAAATGGTATAGGTGTATCAAATATGTGCAATATATAAATAAAGGTAATAACAGATAGACTGTCAGTGACATGTTTCTCTGTTTCAAAAAACATGATAGGGGTTAGGGTATGTGATTACAGTTATAAACCATTATTTGCCTAAGTTCTAACTATGACTACCTACTGGTGACCACCATCAACTAAATCGGCACTGGTGCCAATAATAGCGTGAATGCCTGCACGCTCTTAAATCCTCTGTTTCTCAACAGCTCCTTATGGAAATACGGCACTCACAGCATGGCAGAATTGAATCCTTTATTTCATACCTAGGCATAATGCATCAACGTGTTTTGGTCCCTCTCGGACGATATATATATCATACAATACCATACCATACAATACAAATATCATATGCTTACAAAGTGAGTGTAGAGGTTCGTGTAGAGTTTCTGTTATTAACTTCAATGGCATAATATATTTATAAACATATTTAGAACACAATATTCTGACACTGATATTCAGGTACCACACCTCAGTGCATCACACTTGTTCAGCAAAATTATTACATTCTTTATTTGCCACTAACGAGCCTAGCATGTGAGTCTATCAATAGCTTGTTTGCTAAGGATCAGTTCCATTTACAAAGTATTATTCTAGTGAACTTAATATTAGAAACTATACAACCAGCAGGGAGTTATTTTTATAAGTGATATTTAGGACCATATATTTATGTCAGATGACATATTTTGCAAAGGATATTCTGACCTGCAACACTCTCCATAGTATTAGGCCTTAGTACTTGACTGTGGTGGCCATGCAACTGTTCAACTCAATGAATATGGGCAGGGATATCTTGGAAAGGGATCACTCCTCTTGTTGAGGTTCTGAAGAAAATGTTTTCTGTTTTTATTGAACTGCAATCTCAGTTGTACACTTTTTGCTTGGCTCCATTTTAGGGATTGACCCAGAGCATTAAATAGGCTAGATTTTCCATAGCCATTACCAGAATTTTGCCATTGCCCCCCACCTCATGTGTTTTCCCTTTACTGTCCTCCAAGAAGTGACCAACAGTCCAATATGCACAAGGATATTCTCTTTCAGACAAAGGCTATATTAGAACTTTGGAATGTTGGGAGCTCCACTGAAGACAGTGGAATGGCTCACACCACCAATGGTTACTACAGACCTTCTGCTCCAACATTCCAATGCTCTAATAGCCTTATAGTCCTTCTACCTCAGCAATGAACTCCAATGCTTAATTAACACAGAGGGTTGCAAAATGCTTCTTTCCAATTCAACCCCAAAAAGGACGGGCACTCCAAATCGCACTTCCTTTGCAGTTTCTAGTATCAATACGTGGTGCATTCCTTCCTCAGCATCAGCCGTTCATTGATACTGTTGCAACTGCAGAAACCAAATCTATGCATTTAAAATGGAATGGTGCACCCACATCACAAGGAATGTCCAATGTCCAAACTTCAATATGACAACTTCAGCTCTTTTATTTCATCATTTCAACATAAAGACAACCAACTTGTTTCGTTCATTTCATATGAACTTCATCAGGCTTGCTAAACATTTCTTTTTCGTTCATACCACTATTGCATTGTTAAACAGGATTAATTTTTGGGAAAGCTTTTGTATGTATGTAGAATCGAGGCGCAGTCTTGTTGTTTTTTGTAATTCG